>NC_143400.1:7569635-8890939 GCF_052110815.1 Crocodylus siamensis
TTTTATTTTTTTTCTTAAATATATGGTGGATAGTATCACTTCATTGGAAGAAACTGCATAACTACAAGATGTGAGCATGTTCCCACTTGAATGTACAGACACTTATATGAAATTCATCTTTTCGTCATTTTATTGTACAATAGGCAGACTACACTAGAATAGGAAAAGCAAACTTTCAGACTCGTCTATTATCCTAAACATAAAATGCATAGAGAAAGGTCCTTCTGGTTTCTTTTTATTATTATTAGTTTCATTTTGTGCTGCACGTAAATAACTTAAAACATTTTTATAAGCTGGTTTTTAGCAACCATCTCAATCTTTTATTTTACATAGAAACATGGATGCAATATATATTCTCATGCTTATGCCTCTGCATCTTCGCTCTACAAACTGTAAATACCCAAATGACTTGAGGTCCTTATTTTTTTTTTCCTTCCTTTTTTTTTCCCCCTTTTTTTCCCCTCTTTTTTTTTTTCATACGCATTGCATTTATACCCAGAAGAAGAAAAAAACTGCAAAGGTTTCCTTCTGTGTGCCCCCTCTCCACCACCCCACCCCGGCCCATCTTTCTCCCTTAAATAGCATTGAACACACTCAGGTGAAATTAAAATTGGAAGTCAGTTCGCGAATTCGGTTCTCTCTGTTCATTTTCTTGAGTTTCATCCTGCGGTTTTGAAACCAGATTTTGACTTGTCTGTCTGTCAGGTTAATACTCTTACTAATCTCCAGGCGGCGCTCACGGGTCAAATACATATTGAACAAGAATTCCTTCTCCAATTCCAGCGTCTGGTGTTTAGTATAAGGACACCTTTTCTTTCTTCCGCTCTTTGCTGTCAGCCAATTTCCTGTAGTGTTTTCTGCCTTTATATCCTCTGTTAAAAATAACATTATCGTATAAGTATCCGTGGAATAGGAAAGAGAACTTACCAGGCTAAAGCTGTGTATTTAATGATTTCTTTATTGCTTTCCTTCCTTTTTTTTTTAATCAGCTTCTTTTGGTGCAAAAGAAGCATGGCTTGCACAGGGGAGGTGAAAAACAATGTCTTGGATTATTTGGGGGGGCCCTGAAACTTAATTTGACCTTTCTTTTTTATTATTTTTAATAGCCAATAGGTGTCAGGGACCCTGGCCACATCGCTGAATGGATCCACGCTGTGTGCACCTACGAGGCGGCAGCCCAAGCTCTCACCCACTCTAACTGCATATTTCAAGTAACGGATATCTTAGTGAAATGCAGTTGCTTTTCGGCTTTTCCACTCTTCCGAGCTGGAGGGATGTCCACACGTCAGGCATGTCAGCAGAATGTAATTTTATGAAATTGCTCATGGCTTCAAGGGGGCTACATCCAGGCTTGAAGAGTGGGGGGACTTTTAACCACAGCGGTGTAACTTTGCTAAGTTCTCCGTAGGCGCTTTGCCCTCGATTTCCCCTACACCCACACCCGCTCGGGGTGCTACCAGCCCATCATTTGAGGCTAAATTTGAAGAAGATGGGCTGAAAGGTTTGGCACATTGAGCCTTTTTTTTTTCTCTCTCTCTCTCTCTGGAGGAAAATCTACTTCTCCCAGATGCTAGGAGGATTGGGAAGTGTACCAATTGCATTTGTCCTAATCATCCTCCTGGAAGATCTTTGCCTTTCTGAAGCATGTGTGCCAGATAGGTATATTCTTAGGCAGCGGCATTTCTTCCATACACACCCACACACTTATCCACCCCCCACCCCACCCCACAAGCTCTGTATAAAGGCAAATGCATTTCAGGCGTTCACCGATAAACACAGCAAATACTTCGGATTTGAATTTGGTCTTGAGGAAACCCCTGGCATCAGGGGTCGACTCGTACTTATGCCTAAACTACACACACATGTACATACGCAGACATATACATATGCATCATATATATACACACACGCACATACATACATATATACATATGCACATGCATACATATATATATACACACACTCATATATACATATGTATATATACACACACACATACATACATAAGTACATATACACATGCATACATATATACACATATATACATATGTGTATATATACACACACACATACAGATAGATAGATAGATAGATAGATAGGGGGTATGTATAGTTTAGGCATAAGGCATAAGTACGCATATATATAGGCATATATAGGTCTATATCTGTATGTGTCTATATATAGACACATATATATATCTCTATCTCAAAGGAAAGTGATGCCTTCTACCAGTCTGAAAATCCACTCGCTGCCCTATTCCTGCCAGTGTCAGAAATTTCGTCCGCTGGAAATAGGGCTAATAATAAGGATGAAAAAAAAACCCCCAGACAAACAACACTTTATTTAACCAATTATGCCTTTCAGAATGAGCTGGCTTGAAATGCCCCTTTCCTCCATGTTCGAAGTTCCGCTTCCTTGTCATTGCACCTAGCAATTTCTGGCTACAGAGTCTGGCTTTCCAGCGCTCTCAAAGACATTGCAAAATATCTTACCTTGTGCCTGGATGAATATACACACAGATTTATATCTCAGGCTCAACAGAAACGAAACATTTAGCTACGCAGGAATTGTTTAAACCCGGAGATCCAGAAGCAAACCAAATCCGCTCCCCAACTAGCCGTGAGCTTTACTAATGGCAAAAGCAATATAGCCCTGTTTGGCAAAATGCACAAGTCTCCAAACCCAGGACTTTTCCACGTACACATCCATTTTGTTTGAGCTTCCCATCAATGCTGGAGGTGAAGCCTCTTCCCCTTGTTTCATGCTAGTATTGTTGTTGTTATTATCATCATCATCATCATTATTATTAGTTTGCCCCCATTGCAACTGAAAGCCAAGATAGTCTTTTTTTTTCCCCCCGTAGGCAAACTCCCACCAAAATTGCATCCTGGCGTGCAAATACAAGACGCTGGGAGAAGATAAGTTTGCTGGGCTTTTGATAACCTTGACTTTGTGTTTTGTGGAATTGCAACTCCGCTGTCAGATAAAATAATTTGCCATTGCGTGCGGGATGCATTCAGCGCGGCTTTTGGGGAGGCTGGGACTGGGGGAGTGTTTTGGGAAAGGCCAATTTGTAAAGGTGATTTTGCAGGGAGATTTCTTCCACGTGAAGCACAGAGGACGTGAAAGGTTTGTATGTTCTCCCCTGGCAGCCCATACCCGGGGCATGCATGCATGCGTGCGAGGATACACACAAAACACACGCGTGTCTCTGTGCGAGGCTACATATTTCCTGGCCATATCTCCCTCTGCTGCTTGCTTTCTAATTATACTACCAAGTCTTAGACACAAAAACTGTGGGAACCCCGAAATCACACCCAAAGAAACCAATCCGTTTACTTAAAGCCCTCTCCGCTTCCAAAACCATTTAACACTGAGTATTTTGCTGCAACTTTTCAGTCAAATCACACAAGACATCTCCTTCCTAACCTGGAAGAAACACTTCAATCCATCTAAGTGGCTCTAATATCTCTGAAGATGAAGAGACCCATGTATTTCAAGCCATGCACACTCTCCACAGTGAGAGTCAGATCAGATGAATGAAAGCCTCTTTCCACAGAAACCCAAACTTAAGCCATCAGCTCAACACGTACAAACATTTTTCGCCTTCACAAACCAGATCTCCATTCGCCCCCAAAAATGAGAAACTAAGAATTAAAAAAAAAACCACCCCGCTTTTCACCCCTTCTTCCCCCAAAATAGCGAGCGTCAAGCAATGAAATGAACCGCAGCACACAACTCCAGCCTCAGCTGTTTGGCAAGTGAAAATATGACCCGGTCCATATTCTTTTCGACTCAAAGCATTTGCAACTGGGCGAAGCAGAAGAGTGGTGGGAAACCATCTGAAGACACACCAGAAAGCAAGCCCTGGCAGAGAAAACGGCCCCGAAACGACAAGAGCTTTTTGCTTGGCAAACTCAGTGCCATCTTAGCCCAGGATAAAAGCCACCTCGTCTAATTAAGCGCACGGCTCCTTGCGAGTCCACACTGAAATAAATACCGGCACTCACACACATCCTCCAAGCAAGACGATGCGCGTCCAAAGCGATCCCAGATCCAGCTCTCCCCCCAGCCACCCCCAGTCCTTTGCAGTGTGCACCTCTGGATTTTACAGATCAAGTGAGGGGGGGACAGGGGGCTGGGACCCCTCCAGACAGCACCCCCCAAACCTCCTCGCGAAGTTTGCAGGGGGCGAAGCCACCCCTTCCTCCGCTCGCCTCCAAGCCTGCGGCCAAGCCAGCTCCTGATCATGAACGAGTCCTTACCTTTCGTCTCATTGTCAGAATTGTCAGTGCTGGTGTCAGTGCTTTTGTTCAGCTCCTTCTCTGGCTCCGAGGGGCCGATTTTGGGAGCGGGGGCACTTTTTTCGGTTTTAATTTCGTTGGTGGCCGTGTTCTGAGGGTTGTCTGTTTTGGTGTTTTCGGGGAAACTCACTTTAGCCACGGGTGGCGGTGGAGGAGGCGGTGGAGGCTGCTCCAGATGCTCGTTCCTTGGATTCAGACTCGCCCTGGATTCAAAACTTGCCTCAAACTCATTTGGATTGCTGCAGTTTGGCGTCTTCTCCATGGAGGAATAACCTTGGCTTGTTCGGTAGTAGCTGGGCACGGGTACTTCATGGTCGTTTAGGCAAGAGTCAGGCATTTGGTTGGGGTAGAGGGCTGTCTCTGTGGCATTTTTTGCCCTTTTGTCAGCGTTATACATACAGCAAACATTCTCTTCCTTGACATTGGTGGGGAAGGAGCAGGATGGGAGCTGTCTCGCAACAGGTTGCTCGATCCTGTAAGTATTTTTGGGGTCACACCAAGTGTCTAGCTGCGACAGGTAAGATGGATAGGTGTTGAGAGACAGGTTAGCGTTATTCACCTCGTCTCTTTTGGAAAGAGACGGGATAAGTCCACAGTTCCTCATCACTCCACAGCTGAAATCGCTTCCAGGCTGCATGTACATCCCTTGGTTAGAGGAATAATTCTCCCCTCTACAGGTACCGGCCAAGGAGTCCATCAAAAACGAGTTAGAAGTCACATTGTTGGGGCATGACATTTTCAGAGAGGGCTTTTAAAGAGGAATACTACAGCCAGGGGCTGACATCTTTTTTTTAGGGAAAAATATCAGCACCATAATTATCCACGCATTGGTCCCCACCACGTGACGCCCAGGCCAATGAGGATTGAAAATGGCCTTGATGATTCAGACGCCGATGACGTCACAGGGGTCAAGTTGTTGGGAGCGCGGAGAACCAACGTGGAGCAACAGCGACATCTATCAGCCCGGCCGGGGTAGGGAGCCGGGGACCTTCACGTTGAACAAAGGAGCGAGCCCCCTTCGCTCCGGTTTGTTTACCAATGAGCCAACGCGTGTGCACGGCAGAGTGGGGGCAAAAAAAGGAAACGACCGGGCAAACACAGGCAAAGTCAAATGCCAATAAAAAGGTCAGCAAATAATCAACCTTCCTTTGCCCCCCACCCCATTTTCCTCCCCCCACCCCTTGTCTCTCTCCCCTTCTTCTCCTTTTATTTTTTTTTCCCCCCCATCCCAAAATAAACCCACTTTCTGGCAAGAGGCACAGACACTTCCCCAGCCTAAAATGAACTTTCTTCCCTCTCCCCCGCCGGGCGCCTGCTACTTCCCCGCCCCGAGCAAAACTTGCCATATTTTGAGTTGCTTTTGGGGCTCTTGAGGGTGGGTTTTGCTTTCCATGATTGTCATTATTTTGTTAAAGCTAAGGTTGGTGTGGGTTTTTGGTGCTGGAGGGGGGTTATGCATGGGCTCGGGGTGCCCCGCTTCCAGGCTGGAAAGGCAGGAGGATGGAGGCATCTGGTTTGGTTTGGTTTGTTTTTAAGGTTGTTTGAAATCAGAAAGGGGGGGAGGTTCCTCGCCAACCCTTGCACTGCTCTGGATTGTGTCTCTGGTTCCCACCGAAATCCCAAGCTCTTTAGGACGGTAAGCAGATTGTGCGAGCGCTCATTTCACAAGGAAAGAAAATGAACAAGAAAGAAAAGCAAAATAAAAGCATCTTCTCTTATTTTATCTCCCCCACCACCACGCACACTTTTTTTTTCCCTCCCCCTCTGCAGCCGAAGTGGAAGAGACTCTGCAAAGGCAGGTTTTTTTAATTATCCCCTCTCATTGTTCACTGCCTTAAGTTTCTTTGCTCAAATAGTATCTCCAGCGCTGGGCACGGATCTTGCAAAATATCTCGTGGGGAGAAAGAGGAGGTCAAATTTGTTCACTGGGATCGATCTTTAAACAGGAGACCACTTCAGGGGGATTGGAAGAGTTTTTTCCACCCCCCCCCCTCTGTCTCCTCCACGACACGAAATAATTACTCAGGGGGAGAAAAACCCCGAAATCCAAACTATATTTGCCCAAATAGCTGCAATTTCCAAATTGCAACGTCTCGGTTCGCCTAGGAGTTGCTTTGCTTTTATTTTTTGCTTTTTTTTTCTTTCTGCTTGATTTTGAGAAGAGAAAGTGTCTTTCCTGTCCATTCCTCCTCGCTCTTTTTATGCAACACTTTTCCTGTTGTGGGAGTTTGGGGGTTGTTGTTGGTTTGGGTTTTTTTTCCTTCCCCCGCCTCCGTGTTAACGATCTTACAACAAGAATTAGCACCCCAGCCAGGAGAGCATTTTTACCGTTGTCTTTTCGCTCTTGGCTTTATTGGGCATTTTGGAAAAGAGGGGGGAGAGCAGGGAAGCTGACCTGGGGGTGTGCGTGAGAGTGGTGTGCGTGGGTGTGCGTGTGATTTTTCACGACCACCGGCGGAAACCTCTGCTTGACAAACCCCGGGGCTGAGTGAGGCGAGGGCTCGGTGTGGAAGGGGAGTGGGGATAAATAAAAGGGAAGAAAGAGGCGACCGAGCAAAGCTGGGGTTTCAAGATCATTACGAGCGATTGGAAAGCCACACGGGTTCAGAGTCACTTTCAAGGGAAGGAAACGCCAGCAGAAATAAATGAAACGCCGCCTTGGCTGGCAAAAAGGGGGGAAAGACCCCAAAAGCAACGCATTGGGAGGGGAAATAAAAGTCCCAGCTGCAAGGGGTGGCGGGGGGGAGAAGTGGTACTGGACCATTTTACGGTCTCGGTGTTAAAAGCACGGTCCTGTGACGTCTGGTAACCCTCTTTCCCTCCAGCCCCCTCGGCTTTAACTTTCAAGGGACTTCCGAGCCTGCTTTCCGCATCCTCAAGTGCGCCCCGGTGCCTTCTCCTAGGCCGAGGAGGCTCCAAACTCCGTAGGACGATTTTGTCTCCCCCATATACAGCGCAGTAAAAAGCTGCAGTCGCCATTTGGTTCCCCTGGAAAGCTATTTGCGACTTTATTGCCTCTATTTGTGTTATCTGCATAGGTCTCTTTAAAACAGTTTGATAGAAATCGTTCCGGTTTATGATATCCAACGAAAATCCCACATCATATTTATAAGCAAAGGATAAAACTTTAGTATGGGAACCAATATTTTCTCATTTATAGGTGATGAAATTAAAGACCAATGCAATTTGGTGTTATATTGCTCCATACCCCCCCTTTCTCTCAGCTTCTCCCCCCCCCCCACCCCTACTTCTACTTTATTTTTGCAGCTGATGTGGTTCCTCAATAATTTATGCTGCTCACTCAAACATCTACACATGTGCATTTTTGCGACACCAACAATTTGACCTCATAGTTTCCTGGATTGTCTGCCTGAAGATTAAATGTGTTTTGCTCTATTCCCCCCCCCTTTGCCGCGTGTTCCTGGGCTTTGGTCGCGGGAGATAGGAAGGACTTTGTGTGAGCCCCTTGGACGTGAATAATTTGAATTTTTGGTTCTCCTTCGCAGGCTGCTTCGGCGAAATCCCAGCCCCACGCAGGCTGCTGGAGTGAGAAGAAGCTGCTGGAAAACTCCTCTTTTATGCACGTGAAAATGTTGTGAATATAAAATCAAGATTTGCAAGGGACCGGGCATGGCGCTTTATAGGGGTGAGGGGGGTGGGGGGACCAACACAATCCATTTATGCAAATATTTGAAAGCTGTTAAAAGCTCTTTTAAAGCCAGGACCGGAAAGCCAACTCAGAGAGTGGCAGCCACGGGTGGTGAGAGGGGTGGGGGGGAACCAGTTTCATCATTACGATATTGGAGTGTATGTAAACCACAAAAAAAAAGCTTTAGCACTAAGGGATTATTTTTTTGTCTTGTCGAGGAGAAGTCGCTGCTACTCAAGAGCACGGAAGAGGTTTCCAGGAGACGGAATATTGTTTAAAGTTAAAAATAATTAGAAGTATGATAAACATGGGTCATTAATGGAAAAAGAAATAAAATTCATCAGCTTAAGTAGAACCCCCGTTGGGAAAAATGCTTGTCTCTAATTACAGAAAATAAATACGAACAAACGCTATTAAAACTTAAAAGGAGAGCGCCGAGATGTGGGAAGGACTTTAATAACCTCCTTTGAATTTTACACACTTTTAGCAGAACAATATGCAGGCTGGAGAGTGGCACACACACAAAGCACGCGCCTGGGGGAAGTACACCTACGTGCCCTGCACACGCACACGCGTGGCATTATATGTTCATAGACACCATCCTGTAAGGGGGGTGGGGGGGAGACACCGTGGACATTGGAAATGGTCTGAGGGTTTAGCTTTATGCAAGTATATAAGTCCCACCAAATATAGCTGCCTCCCTTTCTCCTGCGTGTGTGTGTGTGTGTGTGTGTAAAGCCAATTGCTAATGTTTCTCTATTGTCCTGGCTGTGGGATGGTCCTTTCTGAAGGGCCAAAAGGCAAAGAATTGGCTTAGTATATCCCTCTAAAATCAGCTTTAGGCGCTTCCTTCTCTTGCCTGCATGGAAAAAGAGGCAGAAACCCTGCTAAAAAGCCCCTTTCCCCCTCCCTTATCCGTCCAAAACGCATTTAAAATGCACGTGGAGACTATCCCCAACAAAGACCCTCTCCAACTGGCGCATAATATTTTACCTGCCTCCTTTTCAATCTAATTATTTAACAGTGAGTTATGCCCAGAAAGTGCCTCTTATGTCCATTGCCTTTTTTTTAACCAACTTTTCTTACATTTTTTATGACGAACATTCATTTTTTTTTCGCTCCGAGGAAGTATTTGATAGCAACACTTTAATGATTACCTTAAATTTGTATTTCTGCCCGGTATCATACCCCCCTGTTGTAGCGGAAATAATTCTGATTTATGGCAAAGTCCACTGGAGTACAATAACAGCGATGCAAAAATAAAACCCACGCCTTTATATGTTGGCTTAGAAACTGTAAACTATCACCGCAAGAAATCTATCAAACTTTACAGTCCCTCTTATTCCGCTTCCTTCTTTCTGAGTAACTTAAGTCAAAGAATTATGGAATGATATTATGTTCCTTGAGGTGGTATTGAAAACGGTGTTCAAATTTTCCTACCGCCAACATAGCCGTCTTCAGACATTAATATACGGGTTTTACTTTGCCTGCCTTCCTTTCCCTTTGATCAAGAGGACGAGTTTTGCACAGGGCGAGTCGTATGCTAGCACGAGCCGCGCGGGGAGCGACACGAGAGCATTGCACCGGGGTCCTTGTTAAAGTTGATTCAGCCAGGCATTTTTTCCTGTCATTTTCCCTCGATATGACACCAAAAAAAATCGGGTCTGGTCCCATCCAGAGCTATGAAGTCCAAGCGGCTTAAGCATTTTTTTTTTTTTTAAATCTTCCCCAGCAAGCAGCATTGCTGGCTTCAGGTCGGAAAATGGTGGCATTTTATTCCCGCCCCAACCCCCAGGTACAAGATGACTTTAAACGTGTTGTGATCTTTAATGTCATTGACTTGTTGGGGGCATCTGTGGAAAAGGGGAAGCACTGGGGGCGAGAGGAGCAAGGCGAAGAGCTGGAAAAGAAGTAAGCGCGTGTGAAAAGCTGCGTAAAAACTTTCGTTATTTTGGGGAAAAAAATCCCCCCAAATTCTAGCTGGGGAGGTGGGATTTGTCTTTTCTTCCCCATGGGGCTAGTAGCCTGATATTTTGCTGGGGTTATTCCATGAACCTGCTTTAAGTGCGTCCATATAAACACGATTGTTTCAGCTGTAGCTCTCAGCCTGACCCCGCTAGGAGACGGAGCAGGGGAGATCCCGAAGTCCGGTCGGATCAGGGGCAAAATTAAAAAAAAACAAGGAGTCTCGGAATAAACCTGGACATGCAAGAGGTTTCCGCCTTTGTGGTGTGGGAATAAACATGAGAGCTGGGATAAGGGCTGTTTTATTCTGCTCGACTCCGCCAGACAGGGAGTTGGATATACCGGAGAGTCCGGTGCGTTGCAAAAGGGCAGACAGCAGCGTGCATGCATTCACAAATAAAATGCACACACAAGACTCTCCATCCACTCCGAAGCCTGGACTATAATCTGGAAACACTTCCATTTTCTTAATGACATATTGTTTGCAAGCCGCAGCAGAGGCGAGGGCCAGCCATTTGAACACTCACTTGTACAGTAGCATACGGTTCATATCAGACGCCTTTCTCAAGCAGGCGCTGCAGAAGGCCATTAGGATGCATCACTTCATTCAAAGGAAGGTATCCCTTAAACTATTAAAACCAACGACCCCCCCCCTTTCCAACTTGTAACACAGAAACAGTTGTAATGTTTGCATTCAGTCTCTCCCCACCTCCCCCCGAATGAATCAAGTTATTTTTATAGGGCTCCCTCCGCAATCTGCTCCGTTTTAATCCCTCGACTGAAGATATTAAAAAAAAAAGGCAAAGAAAAGCCAACCGCCTCTTATGAGGCTGCAAACCTCATTCTTGCAGTTGCATGTGGTAATTTCCAAGTTATCAAAAGCAGAGGGACGTGCTGGGAGCTACCAGATGCTGCAGAGTTTTGCCCCCAACTTTATGAAAGGCCTTAATGAGACGCCATTTTGGGGGGGGTATAATACAAGTCATGTTTTCATATTTGCTTTGATAGCAAAAAAAACAGGAAGAAAAAGAAGCGGGCAGCTCGAGAGGGCCAGCCAGCCAGAGCCGTGCGTGGGAATGGGGCCTCATATGGCTCAACTGAGCTCTCAAAATACTTTCCCCAAAGTTAGTTTTTCTCTCCCCCCCTCCCTAATCTGGTTGTCTTTTTTTTTTCCTTTTGCCTCGTGGCCCACACTGTATTTCAGCAGCAAATCCTCTCCTGTCCATGTAGCAGAGCAGTCCGTGCAGACAACGTTACAGCTCCCTAAGACAGAGAGGGCTAGGGAGTATTTATTTACGTGGTCACAGCCATGGAGCTCCGTCGGGGACAACTAGGGCTCCCATAAAAGTTCCTCGTACCCCGGTCACTGAATTCGCCCTGGGATCCAACAGGCGCAGATTAGCTCAACTGATGGTCGATTCAAGTCCACTTGCCAAAGCCACTGCCTTTGTTCTTCGGATTTTCTAATCCCAGCTTTGCCAACGTCAACCCCGGGAGGAAAGAGCAAAGGGGGAGAGGAAGGCTTTCCCCTCCCCGCTATTGTCTGCAGGTCTTGCGGAGCTGGTCGACAGACCTGGTTATTCCCAGGCCACCCAAAAACACCCCCAAAAGAGGGAGAATTCGCCCTTAGGACGGGGAGGATCACACAGTCAAGTTTATGCTCCTCATTTCCAGTGCAGGAGCTGCTGGGTGTGCGTTTGTTTGCCTGTGTGCTGGGGGTGTGTGTCTGGCTGCATGTGTGTGTTGAATGCACGGGTGTGCGTGGATTCATGTGTGTGCCTTGCTGCACATGTGTGTGTTGGGTGTATGGGCAGTCTGCGCATGCCTGGCTGCACATGTGTTGCATGCATGTGCGTGATTTGGGGGTGGGCTGTGTGGGAGTGCGTGCCTGCCTGCACATATGTGTTGCATGCATGCATGTGTGTGGGCTGCATGGATGTGTGGGCTTGCCTGCACGTGTGTGTTGCATGCATGCATGTGTGCGTGTGCTTCGTGCGTGGGCTGTATGGGTGTGCGTGCCTGTCTGCACCCGGGTTTCGCATGCGCGCGTGTGTGTGTTGAGTGTGTGTGCTGTATGGGTCGGCGCGCCTGCCTGCACACGTGTGTTGCCTGCATGCATGCGTGCGTGCTTGTGTCGGGGGTGTGGGCTGTCTGGGTGCGTGTGCCTGCCTGCACATGTGTGTTGCATGCATGCATGTGTGTAGGCGCGCATTTTAGCCCTGGACGTGAATGTGCAGTTCTTTAAAAAAAAAAGCAAGCAAGCAAGAAAGAAAAAAGTAGTAAAAGAAGCTCCATTTTTCCTGCAAAAGTGGAAGAGATCTGCTCTTGCAAGGAAGCCCGCTTCAAGGAGGATTCCCCCTACAAGAAGCCAATTAAAACTATGCCCCCTTCTCTGAAATATTGCACAACAAAGTCACCTGGATCGGCTGCCAACACGCTGGGTAGGAAGTCCAAGCAGGAATAAGAAACAGGTTGGCTTGATGTGTTTGTACGTCACACGGAAAGGTCCTTCGTAATTAGTCTGTGTGTCATTAACGTAGCAATACCCCAAGCTCCCCAGCCTATGAGGAAGCCATTCATTGTGATGGACATGAGAGGTAGGAATAAAGTTGTCTGCTGGAAAGCCCTAAATGCGTGCTGGGATTTTTTTTTTTAAGGAGGGGGGGTGTTTAAAAAAAAAAAAAAAAACTTGTAAAAGTTTTATGCCAAACAAAGTTATAAAAACTTTTCATGCGTTGAGATATCAAAAGGTTTATAACAATAATAAAGCGCGGGCGCCGGGCGTGTGTTAAACCTCCTTCGAAATGCATTAAACTCCGGGCGGCGGAGTTAAACATTAAACGTTGTAGACACCGGGTTTGGGTCCGAATTAAGATGGGGGGGTATCCCCTTCACCCCCCCTCACCCCCCTTTCTCTCTCAGGAGGCGGAGCCGGCTTAAAGCCCAGCGACTTTCTGATTCCGCTGTATTACAAAAGGGCTAAAGGTGATGGACTTGACTTTATTGAAGTTCAAAGACATCATATATTCACATTTTTCTTCCTGGGGGATCCCTGCCTCCCCCCTCCAGGCCAGGGCCATCATTTCGGGCTACAAAGGGCGCTCGGCCTTTTAGCGCTGAAGTGTGAAGTTCCCTTGAAAGAAAGGGGGGAAAAGATCCCCCAACCCACAGCTCGGGACCATCAACATAAAAGCTGGTGGGGTCTTTTTGTGGTTGTGTTTCCCCCACGGTGGTACCCAAAGCAGCGCTGCTTCCTCACGTAACCACCCCCCACCCAAAAAGGGGGGGGGGAACATTAACAGGCTTTTCCTACATGGTACTGCTGTTTAATGCCGCTGTAAACTCCCACATGGTCTATAAACTTGGGTTTTACAACTCGCATTCCATTTTAGCTGGCGAAAACTTTGAACTAGGCCTCCAGTTTCATTGTGCTGCAGTTGAACTGAAGACATGGAAAGGGAGGGAGAGAGAGAGAGAAAAAATCCCCAGGCAGGACACCCTTATTTGTTTACTATTTACTGCGGAAGTCTTTTCCTATGGCCAGACGGGGTAATTAAGAAAAATTAAGCTCTTTAGTGCTGCAGTCTTTATTACAATGTCTAGACTACTCGCTTTTGTCCGGACAGCCGCTGCTGTTACGGGGTATTAACTGCTATTTCTGACCTGGCGATAAGCACCTTATTGCATCTCTAGTTGGTTTTCCTAACCTTGGAAAGGGTTTGGCAAACACTCATTAAAGAAAGGTGGATTTCGAGGAACAAAGCAGACTCTTTTCTTGGCCAGATCTTGGCTTGGCAGCTACAGCTGCCCAATGTACGGGGGGGTTGTTTTTATTTTATCCCCTTTTCTTTGATTTTGCTCTGTTTTATTTTAAGAGATTTTTATTTTGCGCAATCGTGTTGCATTGCACGGCTTTCCCGTTGCGTTGCAACTCTCTGCCCCCCCTTTTTTAGCAAACCATTCTCCCTCCCCTTCTCAAGCTCTAAGTTCATATTAGTATTATTATTTTAAAACATGCCAACAAAAAGGCCGAATTGCTGCCAGGGTTTTTCCTCCCCCCCCCCTTCTTTTTAGGCCAGAAGCCTCCACGCTTCAATAGCGGCGAATTTGAAACATAAATACAAAGAAACTCTCTTTTTTTCCGCCCCCCCTCCCTTCCATCTAAGCCTTTCTTCTCTTCCATCTCATTTAATAAGAAACATCCCCGGGAAGATCCGCCTTTCAGATTATATCATGGCGAAATGAGGATGGGTCTATCATGCAAAAGCAAAGTTGATTTTGTCCTCTGTGTGCGTGCGTGTGTGTGTGTGTGTGTGTGTGTGCATGTGCAAACTAAGCACATTTTTGTGGGTCCGCCGCTGTCACATAAAAATCAAGAGACACCATCCAAGTGTTTTGGTTCAACGGAGCTATATTTAAAAGCAATTATGAGCATTTTACAAGAGCGCTGTCACTGTATGGGAAGAGGATGTGTTGCTGCTTTTTTGTCGGTCCGCTCACTTCTTTTTCCGGGCCACCTCTCCTCCCCTCCTCCAGCTACACAAGTCCGCAGCAGCAAGGCAGGGGCGCTGGGACTGGGAATAATACCATAAAAGACAAATACCCCCCTGGCTCCTTATATTGACATAAAACCCCCAGCACCCAACCCCTGCCCGGCATCTTCTCCCTTTGTCCTCGCAAACAAATTGGGCATCTTTAATACACTCAAAGGGGCCTGTAGAAGGAGGGGGGGGGGAGAGGAAAAGTCACTGAGCCCACCTAAAACTGCACTTCTGCTTCCAGTGCCTGGAGGTTGAACTTGTTTTCCTTTAGCAGGAATTTAAAGGACTTGACTTTGCATTTGTGCTTTGCACGGAGAAGGTAGGTTTATCCTTGACTTTATCCTTGCTCCGGGGGAAGGAGAGTTTCATTCATTTGCAAAAGGGAGGAAAAAAAAAATCTAGGGATGGTGCTCGCACAAATGCAAAGAAGAAGCTGGGGTGGGGGGGCGGATTAACTACAACCGGAAAACATCTGGAGCCGAATAATACCCAGTCGCATTACTGGGCCGACCAGCTCCTATAAATTTCAATTCGCTGATGGAGCCGGGCTCCACAACAAACGCCGAGGCTCCGGATTCATTTGGACCGCCCGAGCTTGCGAAGAGCCACATGAATATGGATGATGCGAGCCCCGCTCCCATCCAAAAGCGCCCTGCTAGCGTCTCAAGTCCTAGAGCAAAGCCTTACCCCACATTGACCGCAACGAGGCTTTTTAAGAGAGGAAATACCAATAAAATGGTCAAATAAAATCATAATGTAGAACAGCTTGCAATGTCTTTATTTGCCACAGAAATGTCACAGAGTTTCCCGGGGATTCACTTTACATACACAAAGATTTACTTATTAGTATTATTTTAATTAATTTTTTTTTTTTTTTACTCTTTTCCTTTTCCTCTGGTTTGCTCTTTGTCTCCCAGATCCGGAACAAAAAATGCATTACGAAATGTATTTACAAACAATCTCGAGACAGTTATTGCAAATGTATTGTCTTCTGTATTTCCTCTCCTCCCTCCCCACCCCGCCAAAACATGTACAAATGGGTCTGCATAGACTATATATATTATATATATGTATATACACACGCCCAAATATATGTGGATATATGTGTGTGTATATATATATATATGTATATAAATATATATATATATATATATAAAGATGTATAGAGAAAGGGGAGGGTGAAATGAAGTCGTTCTGTAGCTGGACAGGATATTTAAATTAGGTCTCGACAACAACCCTTGGCATGTATAAGCACGAGAGCACAAATGGGTTGTGCGTATGTGGTTGTGACTAGACACACACATGTGTATGTACACACACAGCCTCGCACACACTCAGCCCCCCCCGCCCCCCCGCCACCTCCCTCCCTCCAAAATGCAGGCAACTAAATCAGATAGGGAGACTGGCCGGTCTTGAGAGAAGACATAACTGCATCTTTCAGGCATCATCAGAGTAACACAGCACTGTGGTTTGATCACATGGAGAGAGGTGGCGAAATAAGAATCACGCTAAAAATAAAAAAGAAAACCAGAATCCCAATCGTCTGGACAAAACGTTAAATAAAAATGTTCATGGTTTCCAAGTCCTTGACCGCTGTAGGGAACTGAAAGCATATTGATCTCCTTTTGTTACTTGAAACTGTCCCAGACATACAAATATAAGTAACGAAAAGGCTCAAACTTTGCTTGTCGACTCAAAAGACAACCCATGCTTGCAATGGTCCTCCTTAATACAGATACACTTCAGCAGCAGAGGGGAGTTAAAAACAAGTTCACAACAAGGGGTTTCCAGAAAAATACTGCAGCCGGTCTCTGCTTAATTTTTTCTCTTTCATTCTTCTGTTCTGAAACCAAATTTTAACCTGTCGATCAGTAAGATTTAGCATCCTAGACAACTGGAGCCTCTTTTCTTTGTTTATATAGACATTGAAGAAAAATTCTCTTTCTAGCTCTCTTATCTGGAATTTCGAGTAAGGACACCTCTTCTTTCTTGTACGGGGAGCACCTTAAAGGAACCAAAAGGGAATGTAAATACTAAGCGGGAAAAAAAAGGAAAGAAAGGAAGAAAAAAAACACCACCACCACCACCACACAGACTCATCTCTGGCTCAGATCACACGGACAGCGGGCACACACATAGGGAGAAATGCACTGGGTCATACATATTCGCCACACTTTAGGCTTTGCCTATTGTTAGTAGCATGCAGAGGTGAACTCAGCTGTGGCAGGAACGACCTTGTGTGATCTCAAATACACTTCCCCCTGCCCAGGATTTGGGGCCAGAAATATAGCGGGTCAAAACACCCTTTGGGATGGTAGGCAACAATATATCTCAACAGGCTTCAGGGAAGCAGAAGCTGCTGAAAAACACACGCTCACAGCCTGCAAATCTGTTCTCTGTATAGAAGCAGCAGGAGCGATGCTGGGGTTGTATGAACTACACACGAAGGTCCGCATAAGTTTTTGATTATCTCCAATACCACTCGCCACACACACCAGAAAAAAAAAGAGAGAGAGAATCAAAGTAAAATAAAAGGGAGCATCTGAACAGCAAAAGGGATGTATTGTTTTCATCATGGAAGCGAGGAGGAAGGAGTGGGGGGAGAAATGCAAGAGGTCTCAAGCAGCACTAAGTTTAAGAGTTGCTGGGCTCCAGCTTGGCAAATACTTAGCGATTTCTTACAAAAGAAAGCAAGACGTGCGCTCAAATGCCCCGCTTTGCCCCAAAGACAGCAAGCCTGAGACCTCGAGAAGCAGCGGTGCAACCCCAAAGCACACAGAAACACAGACACACACACAGACACAAGCAAGACCCGGACTGAATTAAAAACGTTGCCCCCTTTTGCCATCTACCTCCACACCCCTTGCAAAATATATATTTCTATCTCTATCTAAATATATATAGGGGAGGGGAAGACTCAGCACAGACTTTTAATTAAAAAAAACCCACCCTGCATGGATCTTAGTGCCTGAAAGAAAGCCCAGGAAGCTAAAAACAGTGTTCTGCCCAATTGCTTTTTACCCTCAGAGGCCGGGGGTTCAAATCCTTTTAAAATGCTCCCGTAAGTTCATGATCAAAGTTAATATTTGTCACGATGGTGTGCTTTTAAAATTTCACAGACTCTAAGATACTGTGTCTGCGTCTAACATCCCCATTTTTTCAAAGAGCTTTCCCATCGTAAAAATTCTTCTCGTTGGAAGAAAGAGCTTTGTAGGTTATAATAAAATCCTTTGAATGCTTATAAAACTCCACATAAAATTTGACCGACAAAACATACGGGCTAGTGCCTTAACCTTTCCATTTACTGCTCTACCTACTCGAGTTGCTGTTTTTGCTGCCTTCCTTGTTGACAGAAGAGGACGAGGCTGAAGACCCTGGGTTTGTGTTCTCCTCTTCATCTTCCGGGTCCATGCCCGGCTCTCCTCGGGTTGACAGTGCATTGGGCTGGGGCTCGGACTCCAGCTTGCTCTCGCCCTTCTGCAGGCAGGTCTCGGGCGGGTTCTCCGACCCGCAGTAGGCATTTTCGAAGAAGCGGTCAAAGCCTTGGGGCAGGACAGTGTTTTTGTTCATGCTGGAGTAGAATCCCGTAGCTGGAGGATGGTTGGAGCTGGGGTGGTGGTGGCTGTACACGCTCTCGTTTTTCATTAGCATTTCGGTCATGGTGGAAGGCGGGATACATTCCCTGTGCATCAGATCTTCTGCGGAATAACACGACGCGTAATTGCTTCTATGGTGCCATTTACTAGAGGGGTCTAGCCCGTAGGAGACCTCTCGAACTGGCTGCACTTGCGAGAGGTTAGTGGAATAAGGGTACGAGATTTGGCGAGAGGGGGCCTGTGGCAGGAAAGATGACACAGTTGAAAATTCAGGGACGTAATAGGTGCAGCTGGGGAGGTAGAGATTGGAAGCGCAACCTGCTCTGTCTCCAAAGTCAGCGCTCCGCTCTTTGCGCGACTGAGAGCAGAAGTTTCCTAGGTTCACTGAGTTAAACATCTTTCGCCTTTTCTTGCTCCTATGGCTAGATGTTTTGGATCCGATGTGCAGAGGGGGAAAAATTTGGGGAGGCGAGATGACGCGCGATCCGTCTTAGTCGCTCCAAGGAGCACGTGATCCAAAGTAGATATTGTCATATATCAGTTTGGAGCACTTAGACGCGTAGGAGTGGTTGACTTAGGTAAGAACTCAGAGGTTCAAACGATTGGTTTTCAAACACCGCAGAAACATTATGAAAATCAATCGCAGATTTGTATTCATTTTCTTCAAGGCACACCCCTCGTTCAGCATTTCAAAGCAGAGGGCGAGGACGAGGGGTGGCTTGTGAAGTTTTTTTTTTTTTTTTTTTTTTTTTTGCTTCTTCCTTCCTTCCCTTCCCCAATTTGGATTTTGCTTTCTATTTTTCCCATGGTTCGGGGCTGGGCTGGGGGGCTCTTTGGAGAGGTGGGGGGGGTGCGTGGGGAAGGGAGGGAGGGTCTTAAAGCGATTTGGATTGTATTTGCCATCCTGCTTTTTAATTCTGATTATTGTTTTCCTTTTTTTTTTTTTTTTTTTTAAATGGTTTGCTGTTTCCCTGCTAGGCAGCTTGTGGGCGTGTTAATGCATAGCTCTGTCACTTAAAAAAAATTTTTAAAAAAAATGCCTGGAGATGCCTAAGTAAGTTTTCCACCATTTCTCAACATCCTGCTGCAGGGCTGAGTTCGCCTCTGTCTGGACCACGGGGCTGTGCAAGTCGCAGTGAATATATATCTCGATATATCTAGACCGCTGTAAGGGAAGTGGGGAGGGGAGGCGGCTAATTAGCAGGCTTCTAACCTCGGCTAATTACGCGGTGCATATTAACTACGCATAAAACAAGGTGGCCGGGCTTTTAGGGGGGACCTACCCTGCGTAAAGTTTCAAACTTTCAAGTTCCCCCGGACCCTTTCGGGCCTGGGCTTAATGACGTTTGATATCAAAGTAGCCATATATCAGGGCACAGAGCAAATGAGCGAAGTCAATGCCTAATAAATATTCGCAAAAACCTCCTTTAATGTTTGGTTAAATATTTATTACGTAAGAGTGGCATAGTGAATATTTAATGCAACTGTTTATTGTCAATCAATGACTGCCCGTCCGAGATTACTAGCAGCCTTTATTCTTCCAGCCGAATTAAAAAAAAAAGCGCGGGGGGGAATAGCAGCGGTCCTTATTAAAGTCATTCGTCTTGTATTTTCCGCCCCGAGAGCCTAAGACTTCCCTGGATTTTGCCAGGTTTCCTGGCGGAGCACATGCTAGAAGTGCTAGCAGAGGCTCGGCGAGGTTTGCAGCCAGCTGCCAAGCTCAACCCTGCTTCCCAGCGCCAGGCGAAAGGTGTACCTGGAGGACAGATAAAGACAATCCCCTCGCCCTGCCGTGACTCCATTTCCAAGAAGTCTGTTGGGCTAATGTCAATGCTCAAAACTCTCCGAGCCACCAATTGCCCCGTGGCCGCTACCTTGTAGTCTGCTCGGATTTGCACCTGGGCTGACACTGGGAGGAGGAAGAATAGAGGTGGCTTCTCTGGCTCCAGCTGCGCTGCCTGTGTTTTGCACACACTCATCATCATCATGCCATCTACGGTCGTGTAACTAGCTCTATTTTTTCTTTTCCTTCCAGGACACCAGCTGGTTAATTTTTCTGGATACCTCCCTCCCCCTTCCCCCCCCCCATTGTTCTGTTATAAGGAAAATAAGTGCAATTCCCATTGTTTATACACCGATCCTCAACTCCATCCAACGGAAGACAGGTTAGGCACCTCCACCAAAACTCACACGCCGCCGTGGAGTCAAAACGCCTTTATTGAGTGTGTCTGTTCCAGAGAAATCAGAAAGACGAGAGAGAGAAGGGGAAAAAATCAAAAAAAGCAAGGCACTCCATAAAGCAGGAACAATATTGCGAAGGGGCTCAGAAGCCCCTGATATTGGGGACCTTGTTAGTCTTGTATTCATTTTATTTGTATTTTGGGGACTGGGCAACAACAGACAACTCCTCGAAGTAGCAGTTAAGCGCGAGGGAGACGTCAGATGCAAACTGTCCAGCTCACAAAATCTGCTCATTCAACCTAGAAACGGTTCATTTTCATTTTCGCCGGTCTCTCTCTCTCTCTATGTATATATATATATATTTGTCTCCCCCATTTTAGTCGCCAGGCAGCTTCATTTCTAGGCAATATTCATAGAAATGGAGGGGGGAAATCCTTCCTGCACACGCTTCAGGGAAGAAGGGAGGATGGCTGCAGCTGGAGAAATAATAAGAGTGATGAGAGTAGTCATAATAATAAAGCTCATGCAATGAATAAGGGCTTGGAAAAAGTTGCTTATCTTGAGAGATCCCCCCCCCCAGACAAGTCAGGATCTTTCAGCAGAGCTAAGCTCGGAGGAGAAATCCGCCGGCCGCTGCAGCCGAGCCGTCAAACCCAGGGTGTCTGCATTGCATATGCCTGAAATTCAGTTTATTTAATGCGGGGTCTGGGGGCGAATATGGCGGCTGCCCCTGCTAGAGAGGGCACTCTTTCTGGGCTCCGAGCCGCTGCCCACCTTCATGCAACAGTGCCTTTGATTTGATTTGATTTATTTCATTGTTTTTTTATTTTTTTATTTTATTTTTTGCCCGCCCGGAATTTGCTCTCGCTGGGTACGTGTCTGTCGAAAAGGCGCGGGCCCTCCTCATGAACCCTTCTTCGTGTTCCTTTTTAATAAGGGACCGGGGTGTATAGAAATGGGTCTGAAAGGCAACCTGAGCTTGGGGCTGCCTCCCAAACGCCCGGCCGGCTGCTAAATATCGCGAAAAGCGCGCTGGCTATGGAGAGAGGGTCCCTTAGTTGGGTAATCTGCTCCATTTTATGGCTTTGACGTCGTTTGGGGCGAAACTTTTAATTAAAGCGTCAGCAATCTTTTAACTTGGCTTTTTATGGACCAATATTAATACTAACTACAAACTAATAACGTTAAGCTATTGTTTATGAGCATAATTATTCCCCCCTACCACCACCACCCCCAGTTCCCTTCTCTTTGCAACCTGCATGGAAGAGAAACGAACTCGGGTGGGGACGAGCAATGGGCTGGTACCAGCAAAATAAAAGAAAATGAATTAATGCACATTTCCCAAGAAAGGTCCGGGGGGGTTGTGCTGTTCCTAAGGGCAAACCGAATAGCAGAAGTGGGAAAGAAGTTAGCTCAGTGGCTCAAAAGATGCGGGGAGCAGCTCCAGGAGATGTGTCTTGTAGGTGCATGAAGAATTTATTGCTCCGAGTAGGTAAATATCCCCGCACCAAGCCCTGGCGTCGTTTTGTTTTTTAAACCCAGTTTAAAGTATAGGATTTGCTGACTTCCTGCGAGCAGGAGACAGCTGTGGAGTCATAGCACTTGAATTTGACCACCAAAGCGACTACCATAAAAACCAGGATGAGGGCTGCAGTCTCGCATTCCTTTTGGTTCCCTTAAAAAAAAAAAAAAAGAAAGAAAAGAAAGAAAAGAAAAAGGCAAATGAGTTTTAAAAGCCAACCCGCCGGAGACAGCCAGGATTTCAGCCCAGTTCATTTCACAGCCGGGAATGCAAAACTATAGATCTAGAAATGTATGTCTATGCGGGATGCAAATGCACACTGGAAAATAAAATGAATTTGTTGTTGTTAAAAAAAAAAAAGAAGGTCTGCTTGGTCCATAAAGCACACAGGGAAACTGGAAGTGTGTGTGTGGGGGGGGGTCTGTTCTTTTTCCCCCCCCTTAGAAATTGGATGTTTTCTAGATTATTTTTCCCTAAATACTTGAATTACTAGTGGGGGGTATTTGGGGGGTCCCGCTCTGCCCGCGGACAGCAGCAGAGCAAACGAAAACAGAGCCGACACTGCCCAGAAGGCACCTCCCAGCGTTTCATTTGCAGTGATACCCCTGAATAGCAATCTAGCCGGCCCCTCGCTTTTTTGCAAGCATTTCAAAATCCTTGGGGCTGACATAACCTAGGGGTAAATCTTCAAAACAGAACCAAAAGCATTTTCTCCCCCCCCCCGCCCCCCGCTTGATGACCTGAAAACACTTAACACATTTCAGAGCGTTTTCAGCAGGCGAATAGGCAGCGAGCCACGCCAGAAATGAAAATGCTTGCAAACATGAACTCCGAGGCTGTGCTTCGGACAAGTCTCGCCAAACTCATACTGCAATTTTAGCCAAATCCTAACTTTTGGGTGTGAAAACTGGCGGGAGCTCGCGGAGATAAATACGGTCGGTTCTATTTTGATTTAGGTCCATCTTGCACTTGAACTACTTTTTTTTCATAAATCACCCCGATTATTTTTTCCCTCCAATGGGAGGAGGAGATCTATTTTATATATATGTGTGTGTGTGTGTGTGTGTGTGTGTATGTGTGTGTGTGTGTATATATATATATATATATATATATCCCACCCCTTCCGAAAAAAAAATCACGGTCATTTTCATCCCATGTCAATTCGTAGCCACGTTCCCAGTCCGGACTGGTTCAAAAACTTTCCTCCCCCTGCAGCTCCTCTCATAAAGGGCTCTTTGTTGCAGATCGGCCCGTTACAGTATGGAGCCCAGGGCTGGGGCAAGGAAAAATAAAAATAAAATATCATTGATCCCAATCTGACTTACCAGAGCCACTTACTGCCTCCTCCCATGCGTTTTAAAAGGAGCTGTGTTCTTGAGATACCGGGTGCTTTATGTATAGATTGTATCTTTACTTAATTTCAGAGACTTGACCAGAGTCTGCTTGGGCTCCCGGGGTTGGAAAAGGGGGCATTTGCTATTGCAAAGGGGCTGTAGTCGTGCCTACCCCGTCCTTTCTCGTAGCTGCAAAGGCACCGACATCATTTCGGGAAGGAAGTCCTCTCTAGGAGCTGAGCTAGACGCGCTCTGGCACTTCTCTTTGCTAACTGTAATCAGCTCAAACTTCTGGTGCCTAATGACTTCGGCCTGTCAGCTGTTGGGAAGCTGGATCCCCCCATCCCCTTCCCCCTCGCCACTACAGTAGGATAATGATTTTCTAACAACAAGAGTCAGATGAACTTCAAAAAAATGTGTGGAAAACCACGCCAGTAAACAGCTTACTAGAGACCGCATCTGTACACAGGAAATCTAGAGAGGGGAGACAATAGCTACAAGTGGAAAGCTCTTGGAGAGAAAAAAAAGGAAAGATTATTATCCCCAAATGACAAAGATAAATTTAATTGGATATAAGCCAGCCTACTAAAGAAAACTATATAAGCTGTGAACAATTCAAAGGGAAAAGGCTCTTAGATCTTCCTTAGACCTGAGCTGCAAGTTCAAAATCATGTGGACTCAATAAAGATAAAAGGAGATCAACTATGCTTCCCAACCACACGCAAAGCAGAGATTGCCGGGCCAGGAGGGGGTCGGATCCTGATACAAATTACCCCGCAGACACTCGGGGATGCTGCTTCTGAAACCAATAATCAGGCGACAGGAGCGAGGCTCGGCGCTGTTTATTCCCCAGCCCTGAACTCTCCAGCCCCGTCTCACGTTGGCAACGGCTGGGGCTCCCCATCCAGTCTGCGGGCGCTCAACACAATTATTTGGAAGATATTCTTCCCTGCCCTAAAAAAAAAACCCAACCCGAAACAACATTTCGGGAGGGGGGGGGGGAAAAAAAAAAGACTCTGGACACCCTCTGCTTACAAGTAGGGAAGTGAAACTTCGCCTCTCCTGCAGCCCCCTTGGAGAAATGAAGCCGCCCAGGGTTAAGGTTTCTACTGCACCCCTTCCCAATAAAATCCCTACAAAACTGCACTTCCCCCCGCCTAAATAATAGAAAAATCACTGTGTAGCAGACACCTACCCCCGTAGTAAGAACAGGGTGGATTTGTTTCAGAGACTCCTTGGGGGTTAACATGGGCAGTGGGGCTGGAAGGTCAAAAAAAGCTGCCTCCAAAGTCGGATACGGGGTGGCAGGAAATCCACTTCCCGCTGGGGAGCCCCGTTTCTGAGCCCAGGTGGGAAAATCCGAATTAAGCCGAGTGGACAGTCGGGAGGCTTATTAAACATGCAGGCGCGTTAGCACGCGTGGCATTTAATCGATAGGTTTCCAGGAAATCATTTCAAAGTGCTCCACTGTGATCTGCCGGCTCTTGTATCTCTCTCCCTCCAGCCGGCAGCGGGTGAAGTATTTCTCTCCGGCTCCCATTGATCAAAGTAGGATCTCAACCTTTCACGGGATAAACTTCAATAGTGCTCGATTTACGTGAGAGCCGGTCCTGGAAGCTCGCTCCCCAGCCCCACATTCGTCAGAATAAAATGAAACAAAAGCTTTGAGATAGTCAGGGGTGACATTTTGCAAACACACAGTTCAGGTTTAAAGGATGACTGTTGCTCGAAGTGCTTTTTATGGTGGCGTGGGCTCTATCTATCCATCTATCTATCTATCCATCTATCTATCTATGTCATTACAAATATCCACTCACATCTCCCTTTAGACATACCATATGTGCCTAGAAAAATACACGCTTGGAAAATTCAGACGACAAGACTTGCCAGCCCAGAGGAGGAAGCCATAGGCACGCCAATGCAAGTCCAACTCTTCTGCGCTCTTTGCAAAAAGTTCCTTCTTCTCTCGCTATCTCGCCTCGCCAGAGTTTGAGGAGTTCATCTTCTGCAAGAGAGATGCTATTCGAGTCCTTTCCTTCTATGTGGGGCCAGCCTGGAGGGCTTGAGGAAGGCAAAGGACACCTCCGTTTACGAAGAATATACATGTATCTCATCCGGTTGATCTGCCATGTGTCCTTCCCAAACTTCGTGTAAAACTTGAGAATTATGGATTCGAAACTGATGTATCCTCCCCCCTTAAGTGTGTGAACTTCGTCTTGCTTGCTTGCTTTTTTGCTTTCTTGCTTGCTTTCTCTCTCTCCATCCAGCAGATATAGAGAGAGTCTTCATATATAAACGTGTGTGTGTCATGCACTTAGCTCCCGACATATAAATATCCCACACTAACTCTGTAGAGGTATCTATTCATTACGTGGGCACACATATTTAGACCAATATCTCTCGAGTTATGCTTTTTATAGGAAAATAGCCATGTACAGTTTCCCCCCCGGCTCTCATTCCTTCATACGGCTATAAAAATAAATTTGTGCCTAGACCAGTGCTGATGAGATGAGTGTCTGGTCTGGAAATGCTCAGTGTGAAGAGCTAGGTCGTGTTATTACTTGAGAAACGAAGACGGGAGAAGGCCAGGAATGAAAGATCCTCGCTAGTTCATGCAACAATCACCAGGGCTGAACGTTAAATGTGTCAAGATTTCTTTCAGCTTGTTGGGGGGGGGTTGTACCTCTATTTCCCCTCCCCCCCCGAACCAGCAGAAAACCAGAGGCGACCCCCTCCCCTCCGAGCTCCCCGCCCGGGCAGGGAAGCCCCAAGCAAGCCCGAGATCCCGGCGAGCTCTGCACGAGCCGGCACATGTGGCTTGGGGCTGGGAACGGAGGCACACATTGCATGGATTAAGTGGCTTTTGAAACTGTCATTGCAAGATCTATTCATTTATCTAATGGACCAGAGGCAGCGAGCTTTGTGTGTGTGTGCGTGCGTGTGTGTGACCCCCCCTCACCCCCCAACAAAGACCTCTAGAAAAGCAAAATACACACATTTTCGGAGGCGTCTACCCGACTGGCTGGGAAAGGTCCATCTCCTCTTCCGAGCGAGTCGTGGCCTGAACTCCAAGCCAAGTCAGCTAAAAAAAAAAGAAAAAAAGAGGAGGAGGAAAGGGGGAGGGAAAAAAAATAAGGAAAGAAAAAGAAAAGTTTGGGGGCTGTGGGCTCCCAGGGGCTGTGTGAGACGGGCTTTCTCGAGGGGGCACAACTCTTGTTTCTGGGATCTGCCATCCGCCCTAAGACCCAGAGCCTGAGCTCACGCTCTGGTTTTTGGAGAGGAAATGTATACACAGAAATCACTCCGGATGGGGAGGGGAAGGGGTGCGGGCGGTGGGACAGAGGGTTTGGAGAGCTGGGAAGCTCTTATGGGTTTCTATTTACCCATGGCTATATCCTTCACCCCCCCCGCCAATCCTTCTCTCTCAAGTTGGGGGTGTCTTGCCACCCCACCAGGCCCCTCAAGTATCACAAGCCACAGACCTGAAGGCACAGTCCCCCTGGTCCTAAATACTCCCTGCAAACTAGCTCCGGGAAAGATTTGCAAATAAGCCCTGGCTCCTACGCCCGGGGTTTTGTTTGGAGTCTAAAAAAAATAGGGTCTCGAGTTGGGTTATCCCCACCTCCCCTCTCCTTTTATTTAATACTTACATATTTGAGGCCAAAAACCCTAACCTCCAACCCCCACCCCCCTCCCTTCCTGCTTCTCTGTCTCTCTCCTTACCGAGTGAACTTCATTGTTTTCTGGAGGAAATGGTAATGTTCGGACATTAAACCCTAATTGGGCTTTTCTTTATGACGTTTAATTTCCTCCATGGCAGACGTGTTTGCATCTTGCTGGAAAAAAAAAAGAAGAAGAAGAAGAAGAAGCTTGTTTGAAGTCTGCAATCCAAGAAGGGGGGGAGGAAGGGGTGGGGGGGTGGGAAAAAAAAAGAAACTTTCCAACACAGGGATCGGCAATGAAGAAGTCTGGTCACAGCCTTGATCCTTCTATCTTCATCCTCCTCGTTGCCCTCACACAGCCACCCCCCCGCTTCTTGCTTGACCTCCCCCCAGAATTAAGGAGGCTTCTTCAAGAAGCAGCACTGTGTTTACTAGCATAAGAAAAGCCATTGGCATTTAGGCGTTTTGCTACAAAGCCCTGAAAATGGAGGAGCGCGGAATGCCATATACGGTAGGATGCTAACTTGACCTTCACTTTGTAATGGCGCCCCCCGCCCACCCAGACAGACAGCTGTAAACAGAAGTCATCCGGCAAGGGGATTAGCCCGGGAGCGGCGCGGGGAGCCCGGGGTGGCTGGGGCTGGGGCTGGGCTGAGGCTGAGCCCGCAGCCAAGGGGGGTGCTCCAGTCCGCGCCTCGGACCTCCGCGTGTGGCCTGGGGCGGGAGGGGGTGTCCTGGGGCCTTTCCCGGGTGTGTGCAAAAGAGAGAAGGGGCTTTAGCGACCACCGTGGCCTGAGACACTCGCGTGTTTTCTCCTTTTTTTTTTTTTTAGCTCAAGTGAAACCTCCTTTCCAGCTTCCCTTTATGTATTCGCAGTGCTTTCAAGCGCTCGGGATTATTACTATGCTTGGGAGGGGGTTGAGTGAAAAATTAAAGCAAGTCTTCCCAAACCGTCCCGGGTGGATTTGGGATTATAGCTTGATTTTATTTTGCAAATGCCTGGAGCCAGCGGTAGATGCGGAGGATGCACCCGGCTAGGGAAGATCCGCTCCGCTTCGCATGGGGAGGAGTGGGGCTTTATCTCCATCAAGAACACACTCCCCACCCCCTTTAATTGAAGGAAACCACCTTTGGAGGCTTCCAGAGAAATCAAGTGTGTTTGCAGATGTGTGTATATGGGACCGCCTTTGTGTATGTGTGTGCATGTGTAAAGGGGGGGGCGCGATTCCTGTTTCATCTCATTCACTTTGTCTCTATAAAGAGATAATTATATATCTACTTCTTCGGCTGTGTAGTAAATTCTATTCGGCTGCAATTATAGACGCATATTACCGTTATAAACACCTATAAAATCAGCGTTTGTGCTCCAGCGGGGAGGGACGGGAAATAACAAACGGATGCGCCTGGAGGACTCACTCCGGAGCCGCGGGTGCACGGCTCCAAGTTTGGGGGCCAAGATCTCTCAAGGGGCTTCGGAAAGCCCCGATTTGCAAAGGGGCTGAGTGCCCCCGGACTCCCGGGCTTGTTCTCGGGAGCTCTGGATCCCGGTTCCAAGGCTGAGCTCGCCCTCCGTGGGGAAAGCTTGAAAGCCCACGTGCAACGCATAGGTTTCCATTTGCACACACACGGCTTATAGGTGCACACACGTCTTGCATCCTTGTACGGATAACGTGCGTAGATGTAATGGGGACGAGCGTGAAAAGAAATGTGCCTACATGTGTGCAGGGTGGGGTACACGGGCTTTACATCTCTAAACACATGTGGCTTGGGGACAACTGTCAATAGATACAGAATATAAATCCTTGAAATATTCGCCCACATTTATGTATACATACAGTCACATATATACATCCGTATGTTTACACACACGCGTATCTATCTGTAAGTGTGTGAATATATATATCCACGTGTACATATATATGTGTGTGTATACACATATGTATGCATATATATGTATATGGACGCATATATACCTATATATGTATGTGTATCTCTCTCTCTCTCTCTCTCTATATATATATATATATATATGCACCCAGATATACTTATATCTATATATGGGTATATGTATGCGTGTGTATGTACACAATATATATGTGCATATATTTTATATATATATTAAGTGTATATATATTAAGTTTATATACCAGTGTGTATGTATAGATGTGTGTATATATGTATGTATGCATATTTATGTATGTGTGTATACACACACACACACACACATACACACACTGATATGTATGTAACTATATAGGCTGAGATAGAAGCTGATCTATTGATATGCAGAGGGGTGTATATCACTGGTATATATTCTATATATCTCTGTGTGCCTGGACGTATATGCATGCATGTCAACATTCATATGCATGCGTGTAGCTATACCGCATGTTGACACATGTACGTGTGTATAAATATATACGAAGGCACACGAGACTTTATTGTATTTTCTATTCCAAAACTAGGCTCCAAATTCTTACCACGAGCCAAAGTTATATCGGGGAATGACTATTTCTCCGCCGTCTCGCCTAGAAAATGTTCTGGTGGGAAGAATGCCCATCTGTGATATTATTTTTATTGGACCTGCGGTCCAATTGTTACCTTTGGTTTCCAACAGGATTTTTCCATGCGCAGTTTTTTCAATGATTTCTCCTTTTCAGGCGACTCCTATCACCTCATAACAGTTTAATAGTGAATCATAAAAATAAAATGAATTTCCGCACACCCTGTAATTATCAACATATCTCCTCTGAGCATGATCACTGGAGAAGGTGAAGAGACCAATAGGCACAAAATGCGAATATTTAGTAACCCGATTGTTATTTTTTTTTAAATATCCGGATCAGACTTGCTGTTTGTTGTGTTTGCATTGCTAACCCCTTGATCAGAAACAAAAAGAAGCAAATCTCTTTTCAAACAGTAGATAGGGTTATTTTCTTACCATGCATTTGGATTGCATGCAGGACTAGTTCCCCACTGTACAAATAAACTTTCAGGTGCGGTTTATTTTGACGGAGGGAGAAACAAGATTTCTGCCCTTTCCTAGAATAATAAAATAGGAGATCTTAAGGGGCGGGGGGATGCCTCTAAATTCCAAATTAGAAAAATATTTTTCAAAAATAGTCAGCTTAAGGTCTCAGAGAATCAAAAGAAAGTGGAAAATAGCTTTTTCTGATGCCCGCGTGGAGGGGAGTGATGGTTAGAAAGAGATTTATTGGGGTTCATATTTCTTTGCTCGGGTCTTTTTTGAATAAAAATAAAGGAGTGTAATGAAATCAGGCTCCAGGAAGCACGACGCAGAGAGCCACAACGATGCATCCATTAGGAAACCGGTGTAATTTAGCCCCTGCGAGGAGCACAAAACCTCCTGATCTTTTTATCTTTCTTATCCTTTTCATCTTTATTATCACTCTTGTTAACAACACCAATGAGACTGGATACATATATCTCGTTTAAATGCAGTCATCCATGGAACCACTGTAGTCGCTAGCTACAGATATATTAATTAATTTATTCTCTCAACAGTAAAATATTGCTGTGTCTACTCGATACCTACCAAGTAATAAAAAAGAGGAGGGTTTTTTCCCCCCCTTCTCTCTCTCCCCCGTCTCCTTCTGCACTTCATTAGGCTTTACCTATAAGTTTCTACTTGAAATGATTTGCTTAAACCTAATTACTTGCAATGCACTTCATTTTGCTCTCCCAGGGTGTGGAAGGTTTCAGAGCAGGGGTGGCTGGCTGAGGTGGTAAATGCTGTTAATTATTCCCACTCTGTCTTTATTTTATATTTATGAACCCGCACTTGCAAACAAAAGGCCTACTTTAGCAGGAAGGCATTGGCATATTAATGATAAGGGAGCGTGTTACTTAAAACGGTCACTATTACAGGAGGAAGGGCCCTTGCAAACAGTTCATATATCAAGGAAATATTTAAAATATCGACACCCGGGAGCAATCTTGGCTCGAGCTGGAATAAGGCTCTGGACCAACTCGGCGGAGGAGGAGGGAGGTTGCAGGAAGAAGAATCATAATCCTGGCAATGCTAATGATCGTGCATCCGCTGCAAAATGCATTATTTTATTGGCAATGACTTAACAATAGCAACCTGATGGGGAAGGGGGGGGCGGTTGCAGAGGGGGGAAAGGATCCAAATATTTGCATGCCTGAACACAGGCATCTCGATAATGTTGGAGGAAAGCCCAATCCCCTATTTTTTATTATTATTATTATATATATATATTTGCAGGCAGCTCTGTGCCCTGGCTGTCTCTTCACATCTATTTATGCTCGCGCCTGCATGAAATGTGGACTTGTAAATGGAGCCAGGCGGGCATCCAGCCATCCCTCCCTCCCCACGCACCTCGGCCTGCGGGTGCTCTGCAAGGCAAGCCGCCGAGGGGTGCCAGGGGGCTCAGCACCCGGGGGAGCGGAGCCCCCAGCCAGTGCATTGCTGAATAGCAAGGCTGCCTTTTTTCTTTCTTTCTTTTGGATTACTAGCCAGGGCTCAAGAGGGTTGTGGTGGGGGTGGAGAGTGGGAGACATGTAGGGGGGTGCGGGCAACGAGTGGGGGGAAATCCCATGGCTGCAAGGCTTAGCCAGGAAGAAGGCCGTGTTGAGCCCGGAGGCAGACAGCTCTGCCACGATGCCTTCCTGAAGTCCAAGACCAAGGCTGCCTGACCCCGGCGCGACGGCCCATCTATCAACCCGGGAAGACATCCCCGCGTCTGGGAAGTAGGAGATACAATATTTCAGTTGTCTTATCCACTTCAAAGTGGCAGCGATTATGAAGGCTCCGGAAGCCCCATCGCTGAATTTATTTAAAAGCAAACCAGACAGTGTATTTTTCCGAGGAGGAGGGAGTGGAGAGGGGCGCGGGTGGGGGGACGATGTATCTGCTCCGTCCCGCGCGGGCGCGGAGGGTGAAGTGACCGAGAGTCTCCCCGGCAAGTCTGCTCCTGGCCCCGCGTGTTTTATTTTCTCCTGCGCGGTTGACTCTCTCCTTTGCAACCCCCACTGGGGACGGAAACAGTCCTCTGCCCGGATCTTTTGTCTCGGAGCAGGAATGAGATGGGGGGGGGACGGGGACCCGAGCACAACAAAAGAAAAATGAAAAGTTAGCCCAACTCTGCACGGTGCGAAGAGAAGAAGTTTGGCCCCCAACCCCCTGCTTTAAGGGTGGAGGGAGGGAGAAGTGTAGAGGGGTGGGGGGCAATGATGGGGGTGGGGACTTGTCCTATGTGTTTTTAATTTTATTTCGCAATTAGAGGTCTCCAGTTGCTTCTCGAGACGCGCAGGGATGAGCCCGTGTGCGGGTTTCCCGAGGACCACTGGAGTCTGGGAGAAAAACTGAGGATCACTTCTGCGATGCATCCGCGGACGTCGCCTATTTTCACTCTCGTGTGTATGCCCCCCTCCTTTTATTTGCCCTCTCCCCTTCAGCCCAGGCTGAAAAATACCCCAATGTAAATAAATCCCATTGGCGGTTTGCATACATGAATATTTCCCGGAGTTTTGCCGAAATAAAATATCCTTGTTTTATATTGCAGGCTCCTTGCAATTAAAGAGACGTGGATCACCCCTGCCCTCCACCCCCCCTCCGCAACACACACCTCCCAGAGAATTCATTGCCAAGCTCTAGCTATGAAATACGCGACTGAATAAAAGAAGCAAGCCCAGAAATAATCCAGGTTTTATAGCGAAGCAACAATTTGTCCTCCCCACTCGCTGGTAATAAATAAGTTTTATCTATTTCAGTGAATGTCTGAAAGTCTTTGAAACCCAACTATTCCTCTTCAAGGTGAAGCCACGTACCATTTCCTACCCAATTTATACCCCTGTGTACAACGCGGACCTGTAGGCTAGAATCCGCTTTCCTTGTTCTTTTCTTTGGTGGAGCGAGCACACACGCGCGCGCGCACACGCACGTAAACACACTTCCAAAAATTATCAACAAGGTAAATTAGGCATCAAGTGCTTGTACACGCACACATGCACACGCTCTCTCTCTTCTAAAAATTATCCGGAAGGTAAATTAGGCATCAAGTGTTTGTACACACACGCGCGCACACCCATATACACTTCCACCAATTATCCCAAAGGTAAATTAGGCATGAAGTGTTTGTACACACACGCACACACAAGCGTACACATCCAAAGACATTATCAAGGAAACAGAATATGCATAAAGTATTTGTGTACAGACACACACCTACACACATGCTTTCTTCCAAATAAATGAAAATAATTAATTTATAACGTGGAAAAGAATTATTCACCCGCACATACAACAAATCAGGGAAGGTTGTGCATAAAGTTTTATTGCGCGCACACACACTTTCTTCTAAATACGTGAGAAATGTCCTGTGTCATGTATAAAGTGTTTGAAATTACCAGGCAAGTAGATTGGGCATAAAGTATTTTTAGGCAAACAAAATACACTTCCAAAAATAGAGAATAGAAGGTTATGTATGAAGTGGCTTCTTTCTCTCTCTCTTGCTCTTTCACACACACAAGATCAACATAGTGGATACAATATAAAGGGGTTTTGTCTCTTTCACACACTCCCACACACTTTCTTCCAAATACATTATTAAAAGTGTAGGGCTGTGTATAAAGTGCTTGCATACGCGCACACACAAGACAGTATCAGAAAAGTGGATTACTCATAAAGTATGTGTACACACGCACTTCCAAAAAAATCAAAATAGTAGGTTATATAGGAAGTGGGTTTTTTTCTCTTTCACACACACCCACACACCCTTTATCAGAGTGAATTATGTATAAAGTGTTTTTTTTCCTTTCACACACACTTTATCATATAGTGTAATATATAAAAACGGTTTTTGCTTGCACACATCAACACAAACAAAGGCACACTTCATCGAAGTGTGGATTATGTATAAAGTGTTTTCTTGTTTTCTTTCACACGCACACTTGAATGATCAAATAGTGGAGTATGCATACAGTGTTTTTTTTTTTCTCTTTCACATACCCAAGCACAAACACACACTTTATCAAAGAGTAGATTATATATCAAGCGCTTTCATTTTCCTTTCACGCATACGTATGACTAAAAGTGTTTTTCCTCTTTCACGCACGCGCGCGCGCGCACACACACAAACACACACACACACACTTTCTTCCAAATACTTGACCAACCGAGTAGACTATGTATAAAGTGCTTGTATATGTACACACACAAGAAAGGAAAGTAGGTTAGGCATAAAGTATTTGAGCGCGCGCACACACACACTCACACACACACACTTCCAAAGAAGTCAAAACAGGTTATGTATAAAGTGTTTTTCTTTCGCGCGCTCTCCCTTTCACACACATGCACACACACACACGCACACACACACACAGAAGAAACCATCAAGCAAGTAGGTTATACCTGAAGTATTTGTGTAAGACCCCCCAGGACCCCCCGAGAAAGCAGCCGGGGGATTAAGCAGGGAGGGGGGTTGTACCTGCCTCCCCTCCCCTAAACACACTCGCCGTGCAACAAGGGGAGCCGAGGTGCTCTCACGTGCCAATGCACCCGCAGACCCCCCCCCCCGCCCCCCACAGAGCCGAGCAATGGACCCTTGTCAGCGCGATTCTCCACCAGTGGCGCCTCCATGCCTCGCTGCAGAAGTTGGGGGTCCACACAACAAAGGGGGGGATTTAATTTTTGCTGGGAAACAAGGCGGATGGGGGCAGCGGCTTGTCCCTTATCAAATAACCCCCGCTCTCGTTTCTCCCCCGGAGCCGAGCGGCCCCAGAGAGCAAAGGCAGTCCCGGCTCGCTCCCTTCGCAACTCTGCCGCGCTGGTGCTGTCCCCGGCCTCCCTTCCCGCCCGTGGCGAGCCGGGGAGGGGGCGGTCCCAGGGCAGCTGGTAGTGCCGCTGCCCCACGCCGGTCCCGGGCACCCACACGCGGCCGCGCGGGCACGCGGCATCTCGCTCCGTGTCCGGGGTGACTTCCCCTTGCGGGCACTTTTTTTTTATCCCCCTCCTTTTTAAATAAAAATCCCTCATCGATCTCTTAAAAGGCTTTTTTTTTAATGCTTCTCGCCTGCCAGGGCCGAACTTTACGATGGCTGGGAAGAAAAGAAATCCATCACAGCATCTGAATCCGCGTTTGGAGAGAGATAGATGCACCCAATCGTAATCTCATTTATTTCAATGGGCCTGACGGGGGTTCCGGATTGAATCCGTTTTGGTGTGTTTATTTATTTTATTCGCCCATTCATGTGTTTTGCCGGGATCTGGGCGCCAGGCAATAACAATAATAGTAATAGTAATAGTAATAGTAATAGTAATAATAATAATAATAATTCAGGCTCTACACTCGATCTAAATATCTCCACCGGCAGAATCTTCTTGCTTAGCTGTAAAGTTATAGACCATTATATCCGAAGTTCTCCCTGTTTCTATAGTATAACCTACTTACACTATTTGATATATTACACTATTTACACATGGATATAGTCTATATATCTATAGAGCTATATAGATCTATATAGTTACATAGAGACATAGACAGACTTCTACAGATAGATCTATAGATATGTATCTACAGACGTAGATACACACATATTCAAATATATACACACATCTATTTATATATATACACACATATATACACACACCTCTACATCGATGTAAATGATTACTATATCGTATAATAAATATTAATATATGTATGTATGTGACTATACACATATACGTACACACGTACACACGCATATGCATGTGTATATAAGTACACGTGTAAGTATGTATGTTTGTATATGTATACATGTATATGTGTTTATATATGTATACGTCTAGCTATAGATATATAGTTACAGATATAGATCGATATAGCTATGTACAGACGTGTGTGTACGTGTGTATTCCACCTCCACATGCAATACCAGTATTACTGTAAGCAAGAGACCCATGCCTGAAGGGTTGCTGTCATAGATATATATGCGGTAGCTTTCTCCCCTCTGGGTAGAGACAAAGGAACCGTAATTACTCTATGTGGAAACAATTCCTATTTTTTTAACGCATCTCCGTTGAGTTCTCTCTCAATTAATGCGATACACGCGAATATATTCTCGTTAAACCAATAATTCTGAGATTAACTTATGCTTCTTATTTCCCCAGGATTTTTCTAATTATATTTCCAGCGCCTCAGCCGGCGATATTTCTCCGCTTTTTACAGCGCATTTTATACATTCATTTAATTATTTTTTACGAAAAGATGATCTACAAGCCGCAGTAGGCATGGCTGCCCAATATATTTTTTTGTTACTCTTTTATTAACCTGGCTGGTTAATACTAATTTTAAACAGTAAGTAGTAAATCACCAACTAGATGTTTGGGCAATTTTATTTATTATCAGAAATCACATAATAATACATTAATTTTTTTATTATTATTATTATTATTGTGAAGCCACTTTTTACATGACTATATAAAGCCAGAACGTGCTATGACAGACATTTGCATCGGGTCTACATATAATAGCTTGAGGTAAGAAACATTACATATGAACTATATTGCAAACGATGCATTTTAACAACTGCAATAAACTAGACTAGCGATACAAGCCGAAGGAACGGTACCACATTCACAGGGAACTAACACAGGACAAACGGATGTCTCAAGGACTAATATCTTAAAGCAATCGGGGGGAGAATATTGCATATATTTTCGGGTTGACTTGATTAGCACGTGATTGAAAAGGAAGGAGAAGGGACAAACAAACCCAACTAATTACTGGGGGGCCAGGAGAACCGGCTTGGCAATTCTCCCTGCTTCGCTGCTGGTGGGTAGGTATCCAATGCCTTTCGGGGTAGAGTCAGTCTTCTCCAGACGGAGATTTCTCTCGGAAGGTCAAGAACAACACAAGGGCACCTTTCTTTTCCTAAATCAACGGGATTTTAATCCAACACGGCGTTAGGCTATTTCATGCCATCCTCCACCTTCCCTCCAATAGAGTAAAATAAAGAAAGGGTGGGGCGGGGGCAAAAAGCCACCCTTCTCCCAGCCCGTGGTCACAGCTTTGCCAAGGGGGTCTTGGAGAGGGCCAGGATCAAGTCGGATCAAAGCTCACTCAGCCTCCCCCTGTTTGCACCAAGAGACCCCCTGTCTGCAACCGCCCACACCGGCTACAGGGGTGCGGGTCTTTGTGAGAGGCAGGAGTGGGGGAAAGGAGGAAGGGACCCTGGACAATGAGGGTTTGCAAGCGGGGGAGGCTCCCGTTATTCGCCGGGGGAGGAAAAAAAAAGGTACAACTCTCCATCCCTGCCTCTTTTCATTGCACATAGTTCAGGGGGAAAATATACACGCGTCGTTTCATGTATTTATTGCACAGTATTGCAAGAAGTGCAGCCCCGCCGGGGTGGGTAAGGGTGGGGGCTAGAAGGGGGCTCTTTTGTGTGCAAGAGGAAAGGGGGTGAGGATGGGGCGGGGGGTGTTTTTCCTGGGAGGGAAGACACAACCGAGGAGGGAACTGGAAGCTGGAGGAACTGGGGGGGATTATCGGATCTCCTGGATGCTCTTGACACAGGCACGGGAAGCGGGGCTGGGGGGGGGGGGAGGCAGCTTTCAAGCCAGGGAGGCATTTTTAAGGACTCCACTACCGCCTTTGCAGCTCATAAATAAAGGCCCTTCTTTGCCACCGCTGCTCGGTCATGACCATGAACGCGGAGAAGGGGGAGCACGTGATGGGTAATGCCGGCTGCCCAGAAAACGTTGCTTTGCCATAAAATTAATCCCTCTGATATAAAACGAATGAAGCAAAGCTTGTCGTGGCAAAACTCAAAGCTCCCGTTCACCCCCCGCCCCTCTTCCGCCTTTTATCCTACCCCTAAGTAGATCCACCCTTCCCCCGAGCACCACCACCTTCACCCCGCAGCTAGAAACCAGCTACAGCTGCTGCGAGGGCAGTGAGGGAGGACAGATGGGTGCTGAGAGCTGGAAGCTGTAATGAAACCCATCCGATGGGGGCCCTCCAGAAAATAGCACACGGAGCAAAGAAACGTGGGAGACGAAGGCCTGCCAAGCTGCTGGAAGAGCAGCGGTACAAATAGACCCGGGGGGAGGACAAGAGAGGGGTGACTGGCGTGTGGATGGGTGCGTGTGTGTGTACCGGGAAAGTCATGATGTCTCCCCACGTTTTAATTGGGGGGAAAAAAAAATCCACCGTATCCATCTTCCTAGAAGCCGCCTTGGAAAGTCTGGGGCTGGTAGGGGAAAAAACCCAACACAAAACTCTGGACTTGCGGTGCCTGGGCAAGGACAAGGCGGGGAAAAATAAAGACGACCCATTGATTTTTCTGTCTAATTGACTAAGAATAATTTCTTTAAAAAAAAACAAACCAAAAAATCAAAACCAGTGCCTTCATTTCTCCACCAAGCAGGGAAGCCAATGTCTAGAGATACCTCTAGGAAGAACAGAGATCGGTAGCTGAAGGGGCTCCACCAAGCAAATGGGACAAAAGGGGCGATTTCCCCCCCTATTTTGTCATCAATGAGCACATCAATACAGCATAAATACGTCTGCAGCGGAGTTGTTAGAAAAGCAAAGGGAAAGGGGAAGGGGGGGGGACCCGACCTGGCTTTAGCTAGCAGACAGGAAGAAGACGATTTGGGACAGTGCAGAAAACACACTGGGTGACAATTGTTCAGAGGCGACCTCTGAAAGGCTCAGTTTCAAATGGAGGTACATTCCGTTTTGCCTCGCAGGATTTTCCGTGGCGTGGCTGTGTGCGTGCGTGTGCGAGCGGGGGAAGAGGATGCGTGTGATCTTTCTTGCACCATCACACTCGCTTGGAGGAAAGACCCAGCCAGAAGCACCATGGACCCCAGCTCTTTTCCTAGCCCGGGGACAACCAGCTCTAGGCTGCTATCCGGACACTGTAGTCGGTCCTTTCCCTCCCTCGCTGAATCAGCCCCCTGGCTCCCTCTACACCGACACACCAGCCCGGGGAGCGTGTCCGAGCCGGCCCCTGCTCTCCAGGAGACCGGTCCTACGGTTGATTTCAAATGAACGCCACAGCCACTCAGTTTGGTCCCGGAGAAAGAAAGCCCGACCCTAAAAAACTCAGTCCTAAGACAGGACGGGGACCTTGATTTCGAGATTGCTCTTTGCTGCGGTCTGGGGTCACCCCACCAGCAACAAAGCCAAGCAGTCCATAGGAGAAAGGGGGGAAGACAGCACACCACCCAACGGACCCTATTGCTTGGAAAGATCTCATACCTTGACTCAACCTCACACTCAGATTATAGTCAGCGCTGCTGAGACTCTTTTGAACCATAGGACCCCAAGGTGGTTGATGGAAAGGCTGCCTCTTTTTTCTTTTTCTTTTTCTTTTTCTTTGCGGATTCACATTGGCTGTTTTCCCAACAGTCCCAGTGTCGGAGATGCATTTTCTCAGCTTCTCTCTGCTCGCTGTTGGGCTTTTTTTTTTTTTTTTTTTTAATTCTTATCTTTTCTCTCAAAGGAAAGTAATTTTCTTTCTTTCTTTCTAATTTTTTTTTTAAAGGAAAAAAAGAAAATGAGGAGCGGGCAGGTCAAGTGCCGGGCCCATCAGCTCAGAGTAGACGCTGGAGTGTCAATGTGGTGGCCCAACACGGACTCTGCTTGAACTTTAAAAGAAAGAAAGAGCTTGCTCTCTTAGCAGGAGTCTTTTCTTTTTCATGCGTCGGTTCTGAAACCAGATCTTCACCTGCTGGTCACTCAGGTTTAATCGGTCTGAGAGCTCCCTCCTTCTTTGGCGAGTAATGAATTCGTTGACCATAAACTCCCCTTCCAGCTCTGCGAGTTGCAGCTTGGAATAGGGTTTTCGCTTTTTCCGAGACCTTGTGTGCATCGGGTACCAGGGTGCACCTAGGAGCGGGCGATTGAAAGGAGAATTGAACGCACTGGAAGACACAAAGTGGGCTGCAAAGCCCCGGCTCCCCTGTGCCCAGCCTCCCTACCCCACCAGGGGCACCAGCTCCGGCGTCTCATCCCATAGCTCGGCTGGGGGCTTAGACCAGAAACGGCCACCTAGATGCAGCGATCGCCGCCTTGGACCTGAGCACCAGACCTCGCTCTTGGTCTCCGGCCCAAGATAGGGGACCCCCCCCCCCCGCCTTAGCTGGAAGTACACACCACAGCAGCTTTTATGGAGCCCCGATGTTGGCTGGGGTGGCGGTGGAGGGTATTTGGATGGCACCTCCCCAGTTTGGAGGAGGGAAAAAAAATGCATTTCAAGAAAGGCGGGGAGGAAACCGCCGGGATGGCGCTGGGGAGGAGGGAGACCCCCGTTAGCCCGGAGCACTTCACCTGAGACCCTCCTAACGGCAACCAGCTCTGCCTTAGGCAGCACCTTGCCACTGAGTCTCTTCCCCCCACGCCCCTTGCCCTCCATTTCCCACGCAGGGACCCCTCTGCGAAATGGCCACAGCCCCTTTTTATACCGCCGGGATCCCGCCTTTCCCCGCCAGCCGAGAGGTGCAATCACTATCTCGGTTTATGGGATATTTACATGTTTATAGCCTTTTCTTTTAAAAGAAGCCCCACCTAATAAAACATTAGGCATTTGAGTGCTACCCCTAGCGGTCTTCGCACACATAGGCAGCCGGGTCCCCGGGCTAATTTCCTGAGAATTAGATCAACAAGAGGCAGACGAGCTTGGGCACGACGAGCTAGCAAGGAGGTTTAAGAGGCCGCTACCCCCGTGGGTCTTACCACCAGTGGAGAGGCTGCTTCCTTGGGTGATGGGGGACACCATGGTCGCTGCTTCGCTGGCGGGCCCCTTATTCCCTTCATTGAGTAAGGACGAGCTGGAGTCTGACTCCAAGGACTGACAAGAAGGAGGGTCGTGGGGCACCGTCTCAGCGGCCGGATAGTCATATTTGCTGAAAGTGCCGCTCATCCCATTGGGAAGCCCCGCTTCGAGGGGCATCAAAGTATTGTCTCTGACCCTCTCCTCCCTCTTGAGGCTGGACGTCTCGGAGCACGCTTCCCTGTAGTAACACTTGCTCTCCTCCACCCGGGCTAGGTCGCACGCTCTGCTGAAGGAAGGGTTAATAGACACCGGGCTGCTAAGGTAGGGCTGGGGGTATCCGTTGCAGGGTTCAGAAGATGCCCAAGGCAAGGAGCAAACATTGTCCCTCCTTGGGTAGGAAAGAGACGGCAAGCCGGGCAGCTGTCCTCCGGAAGCCCGGAAATTGGGGAAGTAGAAGGTGTCGCCCGTGTGGATGTTCACCAAAGGTCCCACAAACCCGGGATTAAGGAGATTATGCTCGCCCATTTCCGCGGGCCCTGACCAAGAGCTTCTAGTTTATTGCTATCTGACATTAAACATAGTTAAACCTAAAGGTCCGCCCCATTGGTCGGCGGGGGTCACGTGGCCGCCAACTTGCGTTGGAGGAGGTGCCACCCAGCCCTTGGCAGCGCGAGACAAAACAAAACATTAAGTTTCTGCTGCTTTTTTTTTTTTTACGTGGGCTTTTTTTTTTTTAAATAAAAAATAAATCATACAAAACATTTGATAAAATAAAGCAACGGGGCGTAAGCAGCGACCTGAGCGGCGCAGACCAGTGAAGAAAGCACGGGGTGGGGGGGGGCGGTAGCAAGGCACCTAGACCCCCCTCCCGCCCCCAGCTGCAGGCTGGGGCTCTCCAACAGCTGGCAAAATTAAGCCAGTTTCTCATTAATTAGCTCCTTTATTAACTAAAACCGTTGGAATTTACAATATCTCCCAATAAATTACTATTAGATATTGTGTCATATAAAGTTTACAGGCTCTTTAAGGAGACGGATGGTGGTAGCCGCAACAGGCTCGTATTTACAGTTGCGTGGGCTGGAGGAGGGTTTTTCTGCAAGTCTCCCCCCCAAGCTGGAGCTGGAGTGGGGGGCGGGGAGGGGAGGGGGAGATTCCCGACCCCTTCGGCGGGCGCCCCACTCGCGCCCGGGCTCGTCCCTTCAGGAAATGCCGAGCTGACTCCTTTCTCCACCTCGACTGGGTTTTATTAATGATCCGTGCGGAATAAACCAAGCGCGAGAGAGAGAGGGAAGAAAAGTCGCTCTGTGCCCGCTCTCCTTTCTGGGGTGCTGCTGGCAGCCAGCGATTATCCCGACCCCTCCGGACTCCTTTCCCCTCCAGACACGGCCACGCGTGTCAGCCCGCGGCTCAGCGGCCTCGCTCTGCACGGGTCTCCACGGGGGAGCGCGGCAAAGACGCGCAGCGGCTGCAAGGAGCGGGGGAGAGCCCGAGGGCTTGAGTGCGTGTGGGGGGGGGGGTCTCGGGGCAGCCAGGGCCGCGTTGGGAAATGGACCCCCAGTGCACTGGAGACGCGGAGGCTCCTTGGATGAGGGCGAGGGGTGCAGGGCTGGGGGCAGTGTTTAAAGGAAAATATTATTTATATATATATATGTGTGTGTGTGTGTGTGTGTATAGCGTATACACACACATCAGCAATGGGATATACATACACACACACATAAATACACACACACACACACATATATGCTGCCAGATACATACTGTTGTAGACAGACAGACAGACAGATAGACAGATAGATAGATAGATAGACAGACAGACAGATAGATAGATAGATAGATAGATAGATAGATAGATAGATAGATAGATATGGGCTCAGGAATTTTTCAGTGTCTTGGGAATCTTCCCTGCTTGCAACTTCCAAACGCGCTGCCGGGAAGTTGACTCTGCAAACTACCGTAAATATTCCTATATAGGTATTTTAAAAAAACCCCAAACCAACCCTTTTAATAAACTGGAGCTGGAGGCGGGGGGGCGGGGGGGGTTGTAGTCCAAGCGGCTTGGACCTGGCGGGTCCCGGATTCCTGAGATTCCGCGGAGACCGGGGGAGGCAGCCCCATCTCCGCCCGAGCCGATCTCGCCTCCTTCTCAATGCTGAGGCTTCACATTAACCCCCACCGGTCCAGCCGGTTGGGGAAAAACAACCCCCCAAAAACAAAACACGTGCTAATCAACGGTTTAATTCGCTTCTTTATCATGGACAGCTCCTCAGTGTGCAACGCCAACATCTCAGTGTCTGGCTACATATATGTGCATGGACTGGACAGATGTGCGCGCCCATCTCCCCGAAAGAACCGCGGCTCCTGCCCTTAGCTGCCTCCAACGCGAGTCCCCTACCAGGGAGATAAATGCATTCAAAATACACAGGTTCAACCACTGCATCTTTCCTTTCCAGGAATGATTTCCCAGGTAGAGCCGAGAAGCAGCTCGTCAGATCTGCAAGTGCATCGTCCTCTTGGAGAACGTATATTTCCAATGCTTCGCCACCGAGGACGAGTATAGTTTATATAATAAAGAGCACGTGATCTGTGTAGGTTGCCTTACGAATTGGCTGCTTCTTTTTTCTTTTCTTTTTTTTTAAAAGAAAACCCGTTCTCGAGGCTTCGTGTGGCTCGGAGACAGTCGCTATATGAGACGGTGGCTGCCGGGATCAAGGGCTTTGTTCTCATATTGATCCCAGTAAAGAACATTTCGAGGGAGAGGAAAATCTTCAGACTGGGGGGGCGGGTGTATATGTGTGTGTGTGTGTGTGTGTGTGTGCGCGCGCGCGTGTGCGTGTCTGGTAGAAACATTCCACAGCAAGCTCAAATGCAACGTTTCCAACCCCAAGACTGGGACTCGGATCAAGCGAATCCAAAATCTCGGGCTAGAATCCCATGGAAAAAACAAAACCCTGCTCACAGACAGATCAGTGCATGGAGGACAATTCATTACAATCCTCTCTGACATTTCCCTATTAAGAAATACGTTAACTAAACCTATAGCCGGAAGCCTAAATACCTTCCCCAACTGGCCTCAATCTGCAGCACCCATGGATGTCTCAGCTTGGTCATTTTTGTTGCAAGAGCGAGTGCTGCCATCACCACAAGGAATCGAGCAGCAGATCTGTGTAATGTATTATTAGTGTAAGATAGAGAGATACATACATACATACATAGAGAGAGAGAGAGAGAGATATACACACACACACACGCCCCTCCGGATAATTCATAATTAAGGCTTCCGTATTTCTTCGAGGGATCTGTCCATTAAAAATACATTTCTCACTTAAGATCTAATAACCCCCCTCCTTTTTTTTAAACCCCACCCGACGACTGTAGCGACGCTCCGTAATTACTGGAGCTTAATCTAAACCAGGCTAAACGCTCGACTGATACTTCTTCATGAATATTTGATATTACTGATTTAAGAAAGTCACAGAGCCCGGCTTGTCTCGGGGCTGCAGGGGCAGGTTTCCGCCGAAATCTAGATCACTGCTGTAAGTATTTGAAACAAAAAAAATCCACGCTCCCTAAGGAAACAGCAATATCGGAATCGATCATTAAAAACTCATCATCATCAAGGGCTCCTCAAAGTTATTTTTACCCTCTGGAAGAAATCGCGAAGCCCTCGCTATCTCAAATGGCTCTCACTGCAGGTAGAGACCCCCGCGCCAATATCTGATCATTTTCTCGAGGTCTTCATTTCCTCCTCTCCATCTTCCACGCTGGACTGAAGGCGGGGTGGGAGGGAAAACAATGCTCTCTTGCATATTAAAAGCAGCGGCGACCTAACTGGAAATGAGTTACTAAGGAAGAAAGCAAGAAAGAGAGGAAGAAAGAAAGAGAGAGGGGGAGAGAGACGATGCACAGCAAGATTGCAACCAGGCAGTTCAAGGTCACTGTCTAGTGTAGTAAATAGGATCTACATTTTATGCAAATGACTGTCTCGAATTCACTGGCTGCAAGTGAAAGAAAGGGGCATTAAAAGCCCCGGGACTTGGGGGTGCACATCCCTCCAGCCGCCCCTTTCTCCCCACGCCCTTCTCCCCAGCATCCCTCCGCTGACCAGCCTTTCCCCGCGTTGCATCGCCCTGAAGAAATGAAACTTTCCCTCTTTGGCTTCTTCCTTCCACCTCGATTATCCACAAGGATCTCGCTTTTTCTCTGCCACGGGGGAACAGACCAAGCTCGGGTCTGGTAGAAATTAAATAGCGCACCAAGCCACAGGATTCACCTCGAAATATTTAAGTATTGGCTTAAGAGGGGCGACCCGTCGCTTTGCTCCAAGAAAATGTAATTTAACTTCACCCTGGGATGGAGGGAAAGAAATAAAAGAAATCACCCTAGGAGACATTGGAATCAGATGCGGGTTCCTCTCATGTGTGAGGAAAGGTGAATTCATTTCGAAATGTGCTTTTGTGCTTGTGTCTGTTGGAAACCCAGATTTCGCCCCAGCCCAGCTTTCTTTCCTCACTCAATAGCTGGTAAAATCCCCTGGATATTTAAGAAGTCGTAACCAGTGCCTTTAAGCAAAGAAAAGTTGGCGACACGGTCCAAAGGCAGGATTTGCCTAATATAAATAAATAAATGCAAAGGAGGGAGGAAAAATATGGACAGGCGCTAGTAAGCCCATAGGTCTTTCCTTACTGCAAGTCAGCTGTATATCATTTAAATGACTCGAATTGGCTTCTTCTCCCGATGTGGAACAAGTATATATTTCTTATAGGCGAGGGTAGTAAAATGGAAAACACAGTGTCTGGGGGAAGGGGAAAAAAAACCCTTAGGAAAATCGAAGAATAGTAAATGTATCTGCAGGAAAATAGTGCAAGTTTAACTGCCCCTTAATTTCATTTCATATGCAGATCCTTTGGCTCACAAAGAGGAAGGGAAATCCACGAAGATTAATCTCAGTGCACGTAACAGTTAAATACTCACGGTGCTATCACATATTTCCCCACACTGCCAGCAGAGGATATCATCATCCTATTGGATTAATGTAAACTGATGCCTGTCTCTCCTGTGAGGCAAAAGCTATATACCCTCAAGTGTAGAAAAAAAAAGTTTGTTCTGCCCACAATATTCAGCTTGCCTCTGGATTCACGAGGGCATTGCAAACGGTAAGTCCTTTGGAGAAGAAACAACTGCCCCCACCCCTCACCCCCAACCATTAACCACCATGCCAATTAAATGAGCTGGAATTCACTTGAGTTATGAACCAGCTCCATTGGAGAGTGGGTCTCACTTCTTTTAAGTGCAGGGAAAGCAAAGCCTTCAAGGATAGCTCAAGTTTATTGAAGCTGCGTCTCAGCCCCCGAAGCGCTGGAGATGCCCCCAGGACGGGACCTTCCCACCAAAGTGCAGCCGAAGGGAGATAGGCGCTTTCCTGAGCTGCCAATAAACGCGACTGCTTCCCAAAAGCGCAGAATCGGGGCTGACCTGTGCACAAAAGACTTTTCCCATTTTACAAGCTGCCGAAAACAACCGTGTCCTACCAGTCTGGGGAATCGTTTTATGTTGGATACCTGCTCCTTAAAAATAATCATTTGATAAATGCAGCAGAGGGAATGCCTTCCATGTATTTTTCCCCCTTGCCTATCAATGCAGGCTGGGGATTTTCCGTGTTTCAAATATACATAAACACAGCCATAAACCCACTGACAATTATGCATACCTCAGCACACAAGTCAATGGTGTGAAACCAACTTTTCCCTCCAGATCAGCGCTGTGTTTTTCTTTTTTTATCTTCAAGTATGAGTGAGGCCAGAAGTATGAAAAGTGAAAATGGCGGAGGGGGAAAAAAAAAAAAAAAGAGGGGAGGAAGGGAGGGCTGGAGGGAGAAGGGAAACACCATTTTACGCCAAAGCCCGTGGTGACGAAGTTATTCAAAGTCCTTGATTCAAAGGGAAGAAAAGGCAAAAGTTGGGAACCTTCCTTTTCATGCCTTTATTGTTGGTCATTAGCCCGCCTGTCTAGACTTCAAATGACACCTTGTTTATCTGTAAACAGAAGCCGAGGGCACTTCGGGAGATCTAGCTGCTGAGTGGCTGGGAGAAGATCAAGGCTGTGGTCTCCTTGCTCATTATGCACGAAGCTCATGATGTCAAGGTCAAACAGACCGCCTAGTCACGGTCAAGGGTAACCCAGAAGTGACGTCATGGCTCTCTCTGACCTAATATCCCCCGTTTAAAGGGGAAAAGAGGGAGAAAAGGGCAAGCCACCTCGACCATGTCTGCGACTTGGTACCAAGGAGTAACCCAATGGGGAGAGGCGTGCGTTTTGGAAGCGTGGCCAGACCCCCCGACTCCGCCGGCGCGTATGGAGGAGACAGCGGGTGGTGAAGCGCTTTCCCCCCTTGCAGGGAAGTCACCAGAGGTGGAGATGGGGAAGCACCCCGATCCCAGCCTGAGACCGAGACAGCGAAAAAGCAGATCCGTGCGTCTTCGTTCAGTCTGTTAGCCTCCAACATGCACCCAACGACATAGAAGGGGAGATACCCTCCCCCCCTTGACAGACCCAATGGAAAGTCTCTGAAAGGTTTCTTCAGAGCTCACGGTTTGTTTTTTGGGGGGGTTAGACGAGCCCGATTCTGGCCTGACAGCGGTGAAAATCTTTGAAGTCCACAGGACTCCCTCTATATCCACCTACTCGAGATGGAGGGGGTGGAGTGAAGCCCATACTCACGGAGGCCAGCCGGGCACCCTGAGGTTCAGGGCTCCTCTCCCACCCGGATCAGACCCCACCTTCCTTCACCACTATCTTCTGAAGGCCCTAAGACCCAACCTGGTGCGTGCCTCATGCTCCCAGGCCCTAAAACCATTGGGAGGAGCTGGGAGAGGGCGAAAGAGCGAAATAAAGGATCTGAGAGCTACAGATACCCGGGGCAGCATCGAAAACGATCAGCAAGTCTCCGTTTCCATCACATCCCCGAAGTCCCTAGACCAGTCGCTGTTAGCTTTCAGGCGCTGGTCTACTGGAGTTATGCATCGCGCTGCTTCATTACGAGAGAGAGAGAGATAGGGGACAAAGACTCCACCACTTACTGGACCCCTAATACCAGAGTAACAACGAACCATATTTGGGAAAATCATACAAATCCCAATATCCCCTCATTCCTTCCTCTCCTCCCCAGAGGATAATGCTGATTTGCTTTTCTGTGTGCATCACTGACTCCATACAGACTCAAGGCAAGCGAGAGCTCCTTGCGCCGCAACTAGCTGCCCACACCGCCTCCAGGTTGTGCTTCTGTCGGCCAACACAAAGACCGGGGGCGAGATGTTACCCGAAACACGCCTGCCCTGAACAAACCCGCTTCCAAACAGGGCTGGGAAAGGTGTTTCCATCTTCAGACCAACACCCGACCTGGGCGCAGAGACCAGACTCCGGCCCGTCCCTCCCTTCGGGGTGTCAAGGCGGATGGTGAGAGCAAGCGACGGGGACTGGCTTTCTACTCCCCTTCCCCGCCAAGACACCGTGTGTTGAAGTCAGCGCCCTCCAGATAGAAATAGCAGTAGAGACGCCTCCGCATTTCCAGGTCCGGATCCAGCCCAGACCGTCCCAAGAGCATCAAGACCCGACTGCCCCACTGTACAGCTGCCCCGCCGTCAGGTGAACCGGGGCTCTTGCTTCGGGACCACGTTCAGAAACGTTTAAAGCCAGGCTAGCAATTGTGGGAGACGTCTGAACTGCCTGGGCTGGCCGCGCGCACACACACGCACCAATACCCGCCTCACATACTCCGGTATACTCATAGCCGCATCAATACCTAGCGGGATAACACACGCGCACTAGCTATCGCGGATTGCTGGGATCCAGCCCTCTTGTTGTTCTCCCCCCCCCCCCCCCCCCCCTCCAAATCGAAGCAGACCTAACACGGCTTTGAGGTTGCAAAACTTTCCCCCGAGATGAAACAACCCCCGCGTTTTCTTTCCAATGCTTAGCTAATTCGCAATTAATTCACTTTGGAAAGTGTCCGGGGGGGTCTCCCCGGCTGTCTTTGCCTTTGAACGTGAAACGTGAGGCTCCCTCCCAGAGCCCAACCTGTTGTCTGGTGGAGCAGCGAGCCGGCAGGGCGGAGATGGAGCTCTCCCAGCCGGGATGAGTCAGGCTGGCTTTTGCAAAATCCGCCTTGTGGCGGCAGTTCCGCCTTCCCCCGGTACCGAGAGGCACCCAGAAAAGGACGCCTCCAAAAAAAAACAACCCCCAAACCCTTTTTGGCTTGGTTTAAGCCCATTTCCTCAGGACGCATCGCTTCTCGCATTGGCCTCCACCGATGTGCTCCCTGCCAAAAAAAATAAAGGGGTGGGAAGGCGGCTTCCCTCGTGTTACTTCAGCTATATCCACTCCTATTTTCCTGCGTCTCAGCTCCCAGCTCAGAAGTTTTCTTCTGGTCACCTACTCTTCTTCACCTCCGGGTCCCCACCTGCCCTTCCAGGTCTTCTAAGGGCGCCTCCGAGCCCCCGCTTTCTCCTCGGAAGACTTAGAGAGGGATTGAAACACAATAATCATCATCAAGACTATTCTGTCCGCGCACAAACACCTCGTCAGCGAGCCAACCTCAAGGCCAAAATGATATTTATTTTTAAGAAATGTAATCTGCATTCAGTACATATCATTTGGACACCACAATATTATATACATATACAAGACATAAAAAAATGGTCGCTTTTACATATCGAAAGAACACTGTTGATGATTAGTCGATTTATATTGGGGGTGGGGGATAATCAACCCCAGGACAATACTGTGCACTTTCTATATTGTCAGTGGAGAACAGAGATCCCAGTTCTATGGCAGAGATATATAAACCCCCACGAGAACATACCAAAAAAAATATATATATTATATAGGAAGTCACTTTCCATCCACGTGTGACCTCAGTTAGCGTTTTGTTATTTTTTTTAAGTGATACAGAATAATCATCATCATCGTAATCATAATGGGGGGGGGAATGATTCTCTTCCCAACAATAGCAGCCTTTTCGGTCCTTTAGTGACGCCAGAAGACAAGGCTCATGTCTATGTTCTCCATACATTTAACACCAGCGGATGACAAGAGCCAAAAATATGATCGGTCAGTGGAGAAGGGATATACAGTTATAAAGGAACATTCAGGTTTCAGGTCTTTTTAACATAACTACGGTCTTTTTTTTTTATTCTTTTTTTTTTTCTTTCCTTAAATATACACAGTTAACTGGACCAAGGGGTGTCGGCTATTCACAGTCGGAGGACGGATTCGGATTCAACCAAAAGATGCTCTCATCTATGATCAAATAGACAGTCTATTATTTGGGTGGTGGCGGTGGTATTCTTAAATAATCAATGGAGCCAGCACGGAGTTCGCGGTGGATGTTATCATACAGATCTACCCGATAAATACGTGTGTTCCTCTCTCTCCCTTCCCCCCCTCAGCCATTTCTATGTCAGGTAGCGTGGAGATGCGCTGATTTCGATTTACTGACTACCTTTTTTTCTTTCACCCTCCGGTTCTGGAACCAGATGGTGACCTGGCGCTCGGAGAGGTTGGTGGTGGCCGAAATCCGCCTCCGCTTCTCTTTGGTAATGAACTTGCTCGCTGCGTACTCCTTCTCTAACTCCTTCAGCTGGATTTTCGTGTAGGGGACTCTCTTTTTCCGACCTCTCCGGTAGCTGCTCACTTCGGGCTGGAGAGGAACCACGTCTGGAGCGATGAGGAGAGAAAAAGGCAGGGTTACCCTGTGCCGCGGAAGGGGATGGAGGGGGGTCCGTGCCCCCAGGAGAGGAAAGAAGCGGGTGCAGAGAGAGAATTAGACCAGAGAGCGAGGAAAGCTAGCAAGCAGCTATTAGACTTTTTGAAAAAGAAAGGCTTGGAAAGAATGACGCAGAGAGAGAGGAGAGAGGGAAGAGGAAAAGAAAAAAAACTGGGATGAAAGAGAGAATTAGAAAGTAGGAAAGAAAAGAAAAGGATAAAAGGAAGAGACGAGGTTGGAAAGAAGGGGGAACGAGAAGGAGAATGAAAATCAGAGAAACCCGCTAGGAAAAAAGGAAGGAAGACGGAAAGCGGGTGCAAGACGGAGTGGAGTAACAGCATATTGGCAGGGCGGGGGACGGTTCTGCCCGGATCTGTTGCCCAGGCTGGATTTTCACATACAATCAAGGGGCATCGAAGTCATTCCATAAAATACCCCCCCACCCCCAAGCCAAGGGGGCCTCCGACCAGGTGCATTTCAGGCCCGGCTGAACACTCCCTGCCTCTTTTTCCTTTTCTTTCCCTTCCCTTCCCTAAGCCCCCGTCGGTCCGACCACCTCGCTCTTGCAGGACTCCCACCCGGCATACGCGCCCTCATTAATTATGATCTTTCCGGCTCAGACCCCGGCACTCCGGGCAAGCAAGCGCCCTGCCGCAGCCGCCGCTCGCATCGGTGCGTCCTCTTCCAACAAACCAACCTGGATTTCCCCCCGCCACCCGCCACCCCCCACCCCAGCTCGGCTGCTACTTGTGCAGCTTGGGCTGGGGCTATTTAAAACAAGCAAACGACCAAAAAAAAAAGACCTCAGAGCAAGCGGGGGTTGCGCTCAGCCCTGCTCTCTCCCGGGCCCGGTGTGGGCTCTCCCCTGGAGGTGCGGCGCGGCTCGCGCGGACCCGCGCCGCATCTCTGCGCGGCCTCTTCTCCCCGCGCTATCGCAGTGGGGCCGGGGGAGAGGGCCCCCCAGGCCAGGCTATGCCCAGCCGCCATGGGTTTCGGACACGGATCCCAGGCGCGAGCCGCCTCCGCGCAGGGCTCTTGCCGAGCCCCGAAAGAGCGAAGCGGGGCCACAGCGGGCTCGGGTGGGGAGCCTGGCTATTCATCCGTCCTTATCTCACCTGGACATGCTTGTGGACTACTCTGGACAGCTACTTCGCGGGCTGTTTCCCAGCAGACCCGGACCAAGCCCTGCGGATTCCAGTAGGCCCAGGGAGAAAGTGTGTGGGGGGGACTTTTGGACTAGAAATGCCCCAGAAGGTATCACTCCGAATAGGAACTGATGCCCACGACACCCCCATCTTCCCAGGGAATCGACCCAGAGCCATTTTTTTTTTTGTGGCCCTAGATGTGACATTTCCCCTCTTTCTGCTCCTTTCAGTGCTCCCCAGATCAGAAAGCTTGCCCTCTCTCCTGTAACTGTGCGGGGAGCACACCCGACTAGGATCAGGACCTAGGAAACTGTTTTGTCACCCCAGCCCCCTGCAAACTGTAAATCTGTTTTCCTGCATAGGAGAATCCAGGACTCCCCTCCCATCTTCCAGGCTTCTCACAGGAGCCGCCGAAGCCCAACCCGCGGCGGAGGAGGGGGTCAGGGACACCCTGCCCCGCTCACTGGGGCACAGACACCCCGAGACACCAGCGTGGCCCCGGTTCCTGTCTGCTCCACGGCCGCCCGCGGGATGGAGGCGCCTCCAGAAGCACGTTGGCCCGGGATTGGGCAACTGCCCGAGTCCTCGCCCCGCTGCGTGTCGGGCCTTGCTCCGCATCTCCAGGGAGGGGATCCCGGCAGTGCCCCATGGCACGAGTGGGAAGCCCCAGGAGCATCCTCCATCGCCCCTCCGCGTGCTGGGGGTCCCGGCGGGCTGGCATTATTCCCGCTTTCCCCACGCACACGGGGAACCAGGGGGGTGTTTTCCCCTTAACCTTCCCTCCCTCTCCCCTCTCCTTTGCTCCCACCAATATCCATGTCACTTGACACTCCCGTGATTGCAGTAGGATGCGTTGCACTGTCCTGAGACACTATTTGGGGGGGGGCACTAGAAAAAAAAGGGGGGGGGCTTTCTCCTTTAGGAAATTAGGCTTCCTGCAGCTGGGGGAGCAGCTCCAGCGAGGTGCTGAAGCAACACGAGGTGGGGGGGGGGAAGGAAACAAGGAAACTGCAAACTTACTTGGAAAGCGAGCACAAGGGTTTAGCTGGATTACTGCACCTCCTTACCCTGCGTGTCCATACACATTGCCTCATTCCACAGAGATTTTTTTTTTTTTAAACCTGGCGGTTAGTAAAGCAGACAAGCATGCTGGATCGGAGAACACCCTACCTGGGAAAGGTGACTTCCAGAGATGGGTAGACTGCGACTGCTCTTTCGAGCAATAAACCTGCCCTTCCCAACCATTGGACAGAGCCCAATGCTGGTAGCCTTCCATGGGAAGCAAAGTGTCATGCCTCGGTTCTGGGTGGCTACTGATCCCGGGTACCACTGAGACGTCCAAGTAGCCAGGGACCGCCTGGTAGGAGCTGGCAAAGCTGGGGTAAAAAGCAAACTCTTTGGCCCTTGAGGATAGTTCTTCGCTGGGGAGGGAACCGCTGGGTTCGGGGTACTTTTCTCCCGGGTGGTAGGAGCAAGGCTTTTGTTGTAAGTTCACGTTGTGGGAGTGGGACAGCCGGCACCCATAGTAGCTGCCTCCAAAGGGGTAGCCGTAGCCCAGGGTCGCGTTGGAGGAGGCGGGCGGCGGCGCCGGGCACTGCCGGGCGGGTTCCGGCGCGGGGATGTCCGTGTAGACGGAGCCCTGGTGCGTCCCAATGGTGCTGGAATGGCGCCCCAGGACCGGGTGGGTGATTATATCCCTGCAGTGGCTCGCCGGGCAGTTCCCACTCAGCCCCTCCATGCCTGGGGTTTTATTCGGGGTATGTTCATTCGGGGTGTCCTCATAGACGTACATAAAGGTATCCGCCCAGCGTGGATGCAGGATCAGTGAAGTCGTCATATCATGGTCTGCCTGCGCTTTTTAAAACTCGACTTCCCAAAGAGAGACACCTAATTTCCCTAGCATATTGTTTACGCCGGAGCATGCGCAGAGCGGGTGCGCCGGGGCCAGTTCATTAAGAAATCCGCCGGGCCACGTGACCTGTAAATACTCCGCGATAAATCTAGCCCGGCCACGTGACCCGCCGCCAGCCCTATCTGCTGGGCCCTCCCGGCTTTGGGTAGGCAACGGGCAGCTCCCATTGGCTGCGTGGAGCAGAGAAACAGGAATCCTTAAAGGCGAAGGTTGCCACCCATTGATTGTAAAGAGGGAGCGGAATAAATAAAGCTGGGGGGGGGGGAATGGGATTTCACAATTTGGCCGACACAAAGAGCGGGGTTCAGCCGCTCTCCCTGCCCTCAGAAATCCAGGGTGGGTTATTTATTATTTTTAAATCATGCTTAATTGGGACATTTTCCTATGCGAGGACGAGGAGAGAATCACATAGACTAGAGCAGCTCCCCTTCTCCCTGCGTGGGATCTCACCCAGGGGCTAATTGTTTGCCTGGATGCCCAGGGAGAACAAGGGTCCTTTATTAGGAGGGGCTAAGGGGGGGGAATATAATCATAATCATAATCAGAGAAATGGGATGAAGGAGGGGGAAGGATTTGTGAGCTGGCTGGTAGTTTATGTGCCCCCCCCCGCCTCCCCCATCATTCTTCTAGCAGACTCTCAGGACTGGGAGGTCTAAGAGCTGAGCCTTGCACTGGTAAATCTGCTTGCGTGTGTGTGTGTGTGCGTGCGTGCGTGTGTGTAACTCGGGAGAAGCGTGGGGTTTTCTTGAGGGTGGCTGTTGTCTGAAGGGGGCAAAGTCCGGGCTCTTACTTGCCCAACCCCCCCCCCAACCCAAATCCCCACCGTCGGGTTCATTATAACGCCCGGGCGATCCGGACCTGGTTGGGGAATGAACTGTCCTCACTTGCCATCAGATCCGAAGCAGCAGCTCGCATTTTGCACAGATCGTGGGACTGCCAAGGTTTAACCCATTGTCTGTTTGTTTGCAAGGTGCCTTTCTAGCTCTCCTCTCTGCTGGGCTCTGTCCCCCCCACCGCCCCCGTTTCCAGCCCAGCTGGACTGGAAAACAAGACTTTAATAATGGATGTCTCCAAAACGTTTTATGCTCTCGCTTCGTGTATGAATCCGAACTAATAATCCTTAATCTTTTGTGCTCAACAAACTGGGAAGGTTTAAAGGGGACTCGCCGTGATTATATTATGATATGATGTTATTAATGTTTAATACTTCAGTAATAAATATTTCAGCAACAATGTGGCTTGTGGAACAAAGGACGGGGGGGATCTAATGGTCCAGGGCTGATTTGTGTCGATGTGTAAAACACAATAAGTGCAACCCAGTTTATAAAACGTAAACACGATTCAAGATGGATGGATTATAATTAAACAGATGAAATAGAGAAATAGCAAATTACTTGGGGAGAGATTGATGGGGAACGATGTTTATATGGTAGGCTCCCCCCCCCCCTTTCCTTTTAGAGAACAAAGTTCCCTGCTTTAAATTCTGGCAAATGAGCGATTTCAGCCTTTGATTTTATTACTTTTTCTTTTTCTTTTTTTATAATCCTGGGGAGGTACAACAAGGGATCCCACGGATCCCTTCCCGGGCCAAAAAAAGGGAGAGGGCAACTCTCAAGGCAAAGTCTTTCAGTGTCCCCGGCATAAGAAATCTCCAGGACAAAGTTGCAAGAGGAATTTATTTCCATCTGCAATCATCTGGGCTGCTCAGTCTCCCAACTCCGCTGGGTTTGGGTGAGCCCAAACTGGAACCGCTGCCCAGGGTTTGCCGGACTGCCCGTGTCCTGCCGCGGGACGGTGGCGTCCTGGCCCGGATCAACGGTCCCGATGCATATTCCCGCATGAAACCGTCCCAGAGAGACCCAAAATGCCCCAGCTGGAAGTACCAGTTAGCACACACCCAGCACTGGGACGAACTCAATCAGATGTATTCGCCGTAGATGCTCGAAGAGCTGCAGGCTGCATTTTATTTTTTTTAAATAGATACCTGTATTTTTAAAAATAGCCATTTTGCTAAGGAACCTTCTCAACCTTCCAGGGGGATTTTTTTAATAGTGTATTAATCCCTATCCCCCTCTCCATCAAAAGGAAGAAAAATACTGGAAATGCAGCAAACCAAATCCGGAAAGTAGCATTACAAGGGGCATATGTGGAGCTGGCGCTTTATTCAACATGGTGTTTTCTACTGGGAACGCTTCGCGGTGGATAAGGGGCATTAATTCCCAGAAATCCGTCCCTAAAGTGAAAAAGAAGAGAGAGAGAGAGTCGAAGTCCAAGTTCAAGGCAAAATAGACAAACCGGTTCCCGGTGAATGTCTAGACAGACGAGAATGAACTTCACAGATAGCGGCTCAGGGACGTGCCGAGCTCCTCGCCCCCGCCAAGGATGCTTGGACTCTCCAGGCAGGAGATCGGACCATGCAACACCTTACCGCAAGGAAAATCTACCGGTGATTAAAACAAATGAAAGATTTAACACAGAGAGAGGATTTCCTTTGGGCTAGCCACTTGACTGACTTCATTTCAGGCAGAAATCGCCAGGAGACACCCTGCCTTAGTAATGCCCCGGGTAGCTAGTGGGCTGCATATACGAGGCAGACTTAGGCATCTATTTTTTCCCCTTACTTGGCCCTATCCTGAACAAAAAATCCCGTAAGAAGCTTTCTATTATTTTTTTTTACATTTATTTTGAATCCGATTCCGCTGCTTGATTTTATGCCGTGGCTACGAGAGAAAGAGGGCTTCCATGTTAAAAAGTTAGAGATTTACGTAAAGCCTAATAGAGGTGCAACCCATCGCGTGCAACTGAGGGAGACTGCAAAAGTGGTATCAAACCACCTCGAAAAATAGGAAAATAGGTTTTAGGGTGTACTTCGTCCAGAAAGCAAGGAGACTGATGAATAAAAATAATAGCTTGATCTCTTCCCCGCCCCCCCCCCACACACCACCCAGGTTTATATAAGGGCATTTGCCATTCCGATTGCAATGAAATGTAGATTTAATTAAACTTCGCGTTTTACAGTTCCATTTATTATTGCATGTTGCAGGCGGGAAATTAAGACCACCCGGTTGGAAGGCGCTCCAAAAAAAATCTGCCTCGTAGGAACAGGGAAGGTGACATCCAAGTGAAACTGGAACTGCTAAAGCAACCAGGAAAGGACAAGTCCCAATTTAACTGTGAAGGATGCGAAAATCCCGTCGACTTCCCTCTGAACCCCCTGTTCGCCCTGTTATCTGCCTCGCCTGAGCCTCCCAACTGCATTTCATTTCATAAATGGCTCGGTAGTATCTCATTGAAACGGGCTGATTTTCCTAAGATAGCAAGCTGGGGATTGATAGCAGGAGTCAATTCTAGTCGGTTAATTAACTGAAACCAGCTCAGGGATCTTTACACCTAAAAATAAAATAAAATATATGGAACTGCGTCAAATGAAGGCGGCCATAAATAAAAATCACCCGAAGAAAGTGAGCAATTAGAAATAATAACACGTGTATTTCTCCCGGAATTCATTGGTCTGGGCTTGCTTGTAACCGTAGAAAATATCTGATTGCCAGAATTGTGTGTGTGTGTGAGTGTGTGTGTGTGTGTAAACGTGTGTGTATATCTAGATAGATATATTTCTCTCTATATATCTATATCTCTCTCCATATCTATCTATATATGTGTGTGTATGTATATATGCATATATATATATACACACATACATATGCACATATACACACACATATATACACATACTTATACACACACACACATTGCTGGTTATATTTTTACTGAAGAATTTAACATTAACATCATATAATTATATAGAAGTATATAGATATGTATATAGAGAGAGATTTATATCTCTGTATATCTATATATCTAAAGATGACTGTAGATATATCTATATCTAGAAGTATAATGATGTGTTATTCATGTTTAATACTTTATTAATGTTTAATACTTTATAGCTATATATCTATATCCGTATCTATCGATATAGATATAGATATAGATATAGATAGAAAGCGACTGGGGCCTTTTCCGATTTTTTGGCAGAACGTTATCCTCAGGAAAGGAGAAAAAATATGTTGCATTAAAAATGGACTTGGAAACTTATCACTCTAATTAATAATATCGCCTGCTTCATTGGGATCCCCTGTTTTTAACCTGGATATTTCTCAAACGAGGGAGAAGCGGTGGATGCTTCAGTGATGGGTAACAATGTGGATTCTTGGGATTAAACCCCCACTTTTTAATAAATTCTGGCCAAGGGAGTTTGCTTCCTTATTTGTTCCTATTTCTCCAGTAGAATAGAAGACCGAAGAGAGACGAATTTCCCGAGCCCTGAGGACAGGAACATCATCCTTTCGGCGACACAGCTGTTTTGCAAAGACTACATGCCAGCCAACTCCGAAAAAGTAGCATATATCCCCCCGCCCCATGTGCTTTATTAGCTTTAAAAAAAATCTATGCCAGGGAGCAGGTGATCGCTAGAGACTCCAGTCCAGTTTCGGTGCAATGACTTGTGAAGGCAAAACTTTCCACAAGGCAGATTGCAGCGGGGATGTGTAGCCCTGAAAATCCGGGGAGATTTTCAGGCACCTAAAAAAGGCCCAGAGAAATCGTAGGGTCAACTGGCCTCTCCCTTGCTTCTTCAGGCAAAGCAACCCAGGGCTGAAATGAAATGTCTCAACAGCTGATCAAATCATTCCTCCTGATCCCTGCCTCCGAGGGAAGGATTCCGGGTGGGGGGAAGAGGAAAGATGCTTTATTTGAAGTGCTAGAGAGGAAGAGGCTGAGAAAAAAAAACACACTTCAGCCTAAATCTACTCCGTGCACTTCTTTTGTTGCTATCCGAGCCATGGGGAAAGTCCCCACTGCATCGCTGATGATAGCTGGGGAGACGGATTTCCGCTGAGTTTTGGGAGCCCGACCCAAATATACGACAACCCTATTCCTTCTATTAAACGCAAATCAGTTGGATTTTCCTCCATGGCTGTGTCACCCAATGCAAATAAAATCTATGTTCAGGGCTGGAAGAGAATGCTACGTTCCCATTGTGTATGTGTTGGGGGTTTTTATTGGTTTTTCTTTTTAAGGCTTGTGGGGGAGAAAGGATGGAAGAAAGGATGGGTTGGTGTCACCAGGGTAAATACAACTCGTGGTCTGAGAAAGTTTGGCCTGAACATCTCTCTTGCTTACTGGAGTACAAATTTAGTCAACCAATTATGCTACTGCACCTTCTCTTCTCTCTGGGGCTCCTGAGGGGGGAAAAAAAAGCTTTCCCAGGCTTTGTTTTATTCTTCTTGGCCAAAGTCGAAGGATCTTTGCAAACTTTGGGGTGAGCCCTCTCTTTCCCATGGCAGCCTGTCATGTTCCTGGTCCCTTCAGTTCAGACGTGAGTCACCCTAAGCAGCCGGGCTGGTTGGGTCGGGTCCAGCTCAAGTGCATCAAGTGGCTGTGACAAAAAACCGAAGTGCATTGAGGTTCCTGCCCCTGCACGCAGATCGAGGCAGAGGAGGACACTGCGGTCACCCCGTTTCGCTGCCCTGTTGCACTTGGAGAGGTTTGTGCGCGGCAGACTGCGCATCCCCCAGCTTTCGCTCCGCTCCTAAGGAAAGGGGAGGCAGAGGTGCCCCCCGGGAGGGCAGAAAGACCCGAGCAGGGTCCTTCCCACCCCCTTTCTGGGGCCACAGTGGCGCAATGGAGTCAAACCAGGCGGGATCCTGACCTGGACGGGACTTCTCGTGTCTCGCCAGGTTCCTGTAACGTGTGTTAGCAGAGGCAGCTCGGCGAGACGCTTCCCTGACTCGCGGGGTTGAAATGTCGCCCTTGAACCCCTGGAAACTCCTAGTCGCGTTGCTGAATGAGACCCTCGTGCTTATTTCTCCACCCGCTAGCACTTATCCTTGCAGCTTTTCCCCCCTTCTCATTCCCCATCATGCCCCCCCCCCACCATGAAGCTAAGAAACCCCACCCCAAGGCCCCTTGGATGAACCAGAGAAGATCTACCCGTGAGAAACGTTTAGGCATGTACTTGGAAAGGGCAGGTTTTATTGCTCTGGGTATTTTTTTAATCTCTGCCCCCTCCACGCGAAATGGCAAAAGAGATGAATGAATGAATAAATACCTCCTGGCACGGTCATCTGATGCAGCTGGACGGCGCCTCCTGTCTTGGTCGCAGTTTGCCTTGAGATGGCTGCATCAAAGGAGGACTCCGGCTCGTGTGCAGGCTTCAGGATCCCCTCCCCGCTACCCCAGCTGGCCCACACAGCCAAGTTCATCTCCCAACCTCCCCCCTCCCTCCCCCAGGGTCCATGGATCTTATCAGCTGGACAAAAGGCAGTTGGGGGCAGAGGAAAACCCATAGGCACAAATGCTGGGAACTCGCCCCTCCTTGCTTTATTTATTTATTTATTTATTTATTTTTTGCAAGGCTGAAGGGGGGGTGGGGGTGAGGGCCTGTTTGGTCAGGGCTCCGGAAGGCAAACAAATAAAATATCTCCTTCGATTTAGGGCCCTGTCTGGTCGGAAGTCCAAGTTCAATTCCAAGTTAAAAGAGGCGGTAGCCTCCCAGCCCTCACAAAGGGCAGGGGCTGGGAGGTGGGGGTAGGGGTGGGGGTGGGGGGCATTTGATCTTGTTTGTGTCAACAAATGATACCTAGGCAGGGGGCTTGTGACTGTGCATCATGTGGCCTGACTCTTCTCGTTGCTGCAGCTAGGGTGTATCAGGTATCCCAGCGGCTGGGGTTGTTGTGGAGTCACTGTGTTATTTTATTTTATTTTATTTTATTTTATTAAACCAACTCCAGAGTCACTTCTGCTTCCCGGGCCGTGGGATTGGGATTCTTTCTCTTCCCGATGCCAGCCTAGGTCAAGATGCATTTGGATGGACAACTGTCTTGGACACCTACCACCAGGCCAGTGTAAGACAACTTAAGTTCTCCTCTTTATCCAGCAGGTAGTTGTGGGCAGTATTATGGAGAGTCAGCTGTGTCGGAGGGGGTGCGGGAGTTGGGGCGGGGGGTGATCCTCTCGCCTCCTCCAGAAAGGAGAATTAAATCTATTCATTGCCTGGTCCACTCGATCTCAAAATGAGCCTTGGAATAGGTCTAGTCTTAGAGCTATTTGGGGGATTGGGGGAAGCAACCGGTAGGCAATGTATTCACAGCCCCTCTCCAAACGCCACCCTTGCGAAGCGACACAAGGGAGTTGGAGACATTACAAGCCGCGCTGGCACGAACTGAGCTTTATGATGCATTATATACGTAAAGATGTAAGTGATAAAAAATCCGTCTTGTTGCAAGATCTGTCGGGGGAAGGGGCAAATCGCTCCGAAAAGGGTTGCCTCCCTCGAAACTTTTAGAGAAGACATTTTTTTGGGGGGGGGGGGAAGGTTAGGCACATCGGGCAGAAGAGCAGGCCAGTCCAGTGCTAACACATAGATATAGAGAGGCTTAAATACACACACACACTGCTCATATTTTATATATATATGCACACACTGCTTATGTTATCTATATGTTGCATGTATATGCATATACGTATATGTGTGTGTATATATGTATATATGCGTGTGTATATGTGTGTGTCTTTGTGTGTGTGTGTATATATATATATATATATATACACACACACATACACACAGAGATATAGATATAGATATAGCTATAGCTACAGCATCCAGCTCTGACAACAGACATTTTGGGGGGAACCCGTGTGTCTGTGCATGCGTGTGTGTATGCATGCATATGTGTGTGCATGTGTACACACACGAGCGGGTTTTCCCCAAAGTGCCTGTTGTCAGAGCTGGGTGCTTTTTATCTCTACTCGGAAACCAAAAGTCTGGTCTTTGGCCAAAGTCTGGGCAAAAAAAAAGTCATTCCCCGCTGTTCCGCCAGGAACATGATTTTTGTCTCCTTCATCTCGCCAATAATCTAGAGTTTGCCTCTTTGCTTGGAAAGCAGAAAGATTTAGACCTTGAAGAAAAAAAAGTTAGTGTCCTCAAACGATCTACCCAAACCTCCATAATTAGCGGGTCAGGCTGCTCTGGCTCCAGGTAAAAACAAACCACCCCCGAGATATTAAATTAGAAATTATTAGGAATTCCACAGTCCAAATGCAGCTACGTTACCCCCCGCCCCCGGAAACAGACACATTCATTTGTGCAAATGTGTGCGTGTGAGAGAGAGTGTGCATTTCAGCTCCCCCAGAGCAACTAAACCATATCTAAGTGCCTTCAAACTTTGGCCAAGTTAGACGACAACTTGCTCATTTGTTTTGCCTGAACTTTGGGGCGGGGGGGACACTAGCTGCTACTTGGCTTGAGAGGTCTTCTCCGACCTCCACTTGATAAGGTGCCCTCTGACTGATAGTACACCAGATACCGCCGTAATTGCAGTTCTGGACGCACTGAGAATTCACAAGTCGTCCCCCTCGCCTCCCCTCGCGGATGCTGGATGTGTCTCACCCATCCGCATCTGCCCGGAGATTGCATGGCATGTTATGACCGGTGCTCTTCTGCCTTGTCCTGGGGCTCTGATGGGCACGGAGTGCGGAGGGAGCCGAAGCCGTGACCAGCAAAACGGAACTTCAGTAGCAAAGTTAAAAGTGGGGAGAAAGGCTTGGATCAGCCACCGTCACCGCAGCCCCAGGGAAGTGGAGACATGGGCAACCCGAGGGGCTTGAGCCTCGAGTATGTTGGAGAATAGAAAACTTCCTGGGAAAAAGATGGCCTGAGTGTTTTGCATCCGTTTAACTTCCAGGAGAGATGGACGTAGATAGCTGATCACAGCCTGCAATGCGCATCTTTCCGTATTTGACCGCCTATCTCTGTTTTGCATATCTATCTATGTCTCTAGGCAGGCAAGGTTCTTTGGGTAAATCTGATATCTTTTATTAGACCAACTAAATAGCTGGAAAATTTTGTTTTAGCAAGCTTTCGGGTTTAAAAACCCTTCGTCAGGCTGAGGAAGCATCCGCAGTAGGTGTGTGCTCTCCTGGATGCAGTGAATAGTAAAGCAGCTTTTACCGGCACGGCTACAACCCACACCCCTGTATCTCTCTCTCTCTCTCTCTCTCTCTCTCTCTCTCTCTTATTTCTGTATCCATTTATCTGTCTATCCATTTATTGCATATCTGTCGATGTATCCATGTATCTATTTCATATTTATCTGTCTGCTTGCTCGCTCGCTCTCTGTATCGCATATTTCTCTAACTGTCTGTCTGCCTGTATATACATATAGGTTTTGAAAACCGTTATTATATATAGCTAGATGAGCAGACAGAGACAAACAGAATGGCGGTTGTGCTGATCCCCCCCGAGAACAGAGCTTTAATCTGGAGATTTCTCTAGGGTTGTTTCTCTTCCTGGCATCTTTTCTCTTCCTGAAGTCTTAGGCAAGGGGCATGCATTTGAGAGCAATACGTGCTTGGCTCGGGGGTGGCATAAAGCGATGCGGAGTGTGAGGATCAGTACAAAGAGGCTGGGCCAGTCCGGATCTACCCCGAAGGGCACCAGTCCCCAGGTCTGTCCTGTTCTGGCCCGTGTTAGTGGCGCAGCAGCAGCGATCCTGGCTCTTTCGGGGCTCTCCCTGCTCCGCCAAAACCGCCATATGCAGACGTTCATGTCCCTCCTGAGACGCCCAGGTGTTGGCTTGCTTACACCGCGGACCGCGGGGTTTGGAAAGAGGGAGGGCGGCTTCTCAAGGACGGCAGGATTAACTCTTCCTCCGCAGAAGGAAGTGAGTGTTTTTTGGCACGAACTCGCAGTGCTAACCACTACCCAAGTCGTCATCTCTTCCTCCCTGTTACGCTAACCCCCAGTGGTTTAGTAGGACCCCAGGATCTGGCCCCAACGCAGAGGATTTCATTTTGCATGTCGTCTGCAGGAAGACACCTCTTTTCAAGTCAAGGTGCAAGAGAAGCGGGGTTGAGGAAATTCTAGGGTCTATTTTTTTAAGGCAAAGTTTTGTTTGCATGTACTGGATTCCCACTCGAGTTGAGTGAGGAGTGGAAGAGGGGAAGGCGGGGACTTCCTGGAGCTCGTGAACGTGTCCCCGTGTTGGTGGCTTGGCACACGGGTGGGGGGACGTGGTCTGAAGTCAAGCAGAAGACGAGGTAGATTGGTACAGGGTGACCATCCAACCTGGGAGAGAAACACCTCCACCAGCCGCTTCATCGCTCCTACCAGAAACGTGGGAACTAACCCTCGCACACATGCACACGCACACACGCACAGGCACACATTGCCTTTTTGTAAGAAAGAAGGCACTGGATGTATTCTGCACTAACTGTCTTCTCCCGAGTGCCTGCTCAAAGCCCGGGGGTTTGCTAGCAGGGGTCAAAGTCTGGGGAAGAGCGGGGGTTTTGTGCCCTTCCCCTGCCTGCAGACACCAAGTCGGAAGAGCCCTTTTCAGATCAATGGGAATATAGATGTGCTTGTGTGTGCATAATGTGTGCGCGTATGTGTGTGTATAGTAGCGTAAGAGTGATGTCGTAGCCAGGATGGTCCAGAAATTATGAGGGACAATGATTTCTTAGGGTGATCTGTTTTGTTGGACCAGCTATGCACTTGGGGTAGGGCTAGACAAGCTTCCGAATGCAAGATCTTCTTCTTCAAGACTGAAGCACGGACTTGCACACGCACATTTGTGCTTGGAAGCGTGTCAGAATCGTCTCCCTTCGATAAAGATGGATCTACAAGACAGATCACATAATAGACACACAAAAAACACCCCCCAAAACTCCTTTGCCTCTTATACACGCACGTGTGTGTATGTATGTATGTACGTATATGTATGTATATAAAGGTATGTGTGTGTATATAGATATAGATATATAGATGCACACACATATATAGGTATATATATGTGTGCGTGTATGTGTGCATATATGCAAAGCTGTATGCATGTGTGTGTATATATATATAATTGTGTATGTATATGTATACATATAGATGCATATATTTCAATATATACACATATAAAATACTATATTTATGTGTGTATACGTATCCATATATACATACATGCGTACATGCATACAGATTTGCATATATGTATTCATACATTGCATATTGATGTGTGCATGTATACATGTAACCAAATCTGTGTGCATGTGTGTGTGTGTGTATAATACATATATTATATATGTATGTATGTATGTATGTGTGTATGTATATATAGCTACATCACATACATACACACACACATACGTTTCTATCTATGGATTCGTATATGTGTATATAAGAGGCAAGGGTTTTTTTGGGGGGGGTGGGGAAGTTGGACTTTTTGCTTGCTTTTTCGTGTGGTATCTCATGCTGGACCATCTGTTTAGCAGGGAGAGGATTCGGACAAGCTTTCAAGCCCAAAGCGTAACACACTCCTACATCCACACCGATTTGTATATGTGTATGCATGTGTGTATATAAGAAGCAAGCGGGGGTTGCGATGACTTTTATTGCAGTGTGCGTGTGCCTGTGCGTGCGCGCGTGTGGGTAAACCCGTTCCTGGATAGTCAAAGCAGATCTAGTCTGAACCCCTTTTTCATTCAGGTGTGTATATAAGAGGCGGGGGCGGGGGGGCTGTGATAACTTTTATTGCGATCACCGGGCTAGCTCCTACCTCCCCAGAAATGTGTTTCTCCTTCTCGCCTTGGGGCAGATCCAGGGGAAGAAAACCGCGGGGAGGTGGGCGAAGAAGTTTTGCACCGATCCCTGGCACTGAGCTAGGTCCCATGTCCCTTTGGCCCCGTGCGGCTCTCCATGGGGGGAACAAAGCAACGTGCTCCGGGCAGCAGAGACTTTCTGCACCGCTCGCAGACCTCCCACCCCCCGGCCGGGCGATCCCTGTCTACTGCAAGGCTGGGAAATCACGGGCGAGACAGGGTCGGAGCCGGCCAGTGGAGTGAGTTATTTTACACCGGACCGGTGTTTTCTTTAAACCATGTTCAGGGTGTCCAGGAGCTGAGCAAACAGATGCAACCTCCGCCTGGGCTGCAATCCTCGCAGCTAAATATATATTTTGAAAGCAAAAACGGGGGCGGGGGGGGAGGATTAAAAATCAAACTTGTTCTGTGTTATTTTGGCCTCGAGATGACTAGCACGTGCCTGGATCCTACCCGTCGGTGCCCAGCCCTGTGGACCCCGAGATTCACCGGGCAGCAGTTTTGTCGGGCAGACATGATAGGATTTCTTTTGGGGGGAAAGGAGTGGATCTGGAGACTTGGGACGAGCTGAATGCGGATCGGGAGGGGGAGGGGGAGGCGGCTGCAGGAGGGGTCGAGATCAGACGTGGCACACAGCAGGGTGAGTGCTGCCTACGCGAATCGCTTCTCTCTCTCTGTCCACTGTGCCCCTAACTGCAAGAAAACTGGAGCTAGGAGTGGAGGGAGCACAACATCCGTGCTCCCAGCCAGGGAATCCCACGGCCATTTCCACTGCCTGGAGAGTCCCCAAGCCAAACAGCAGAGCTCAGGATCAAATATGTGTTTTCTCCCCTTGATTTCATATTCCAGCCTCAAACCGCAGCTGCCTTTCCAAGGGGGATTTCAAATGACACTGGCATCCAGCCTCCGCCCCACAGCAAATGCAGCTCGTAGCTGGCTGCCGTGCCCTCCCGGGATCTGGCAGCAGCTCCGCCACTTCTCCACGTGGCATCGAGTAGGGCGACCAAGGCAGCTGCTTGAGCTGGGGGGTGACAACCCTCAGCCAAGCCCCAGTAAAGGGATTCCGACTCCAAGAGCGGGGCGATACAATGCAACTGGTTTCCCGGCTTGACCTGGGGCCCGTGGCCAAACACCCAGTTAAAAAAAAAACCCAACGTGTCATCAAAACGTGATGGTGGAAAAGAAATGTCTCCCCTTCTGCCCCAGCGCCAGGCTGTGAGTCATTTCCTATGAGCCTTGCAAAACCCTGCAACCCGAGGCAGCCCCTCGCCCTCCAAAACTGCATGCATTCCCCGGGTGACAATGACTGGAAAAAAAATACAGGAATTCGCTCGATGACAGTTTTCCCCACCTCCAGCAAGGACTTAAAGAGTGCAAGATGGGCTCCAGACAGGTTGCCCTTGCAGGAAGGTGAGCAGGATGGGGTGAGCCAGAGACACTCGGTTTTTACTATGCCAACCTGCCTCACTGAAGGACCCCAAGAAAAAGCAGCTAAAATCCTGGATCAGAGTGATGCATTGTTATAGGACCCAAAGCTCAACAAAAGTTAACGCCTCGCAGATACACCCGGGGGTTGTATATTAATTTTCTATTAAATCCGTGACTTTAATGTCCAAGAACTTTTCAGGAGGAAAAAAAAAAGTGTGGGGGGAGGAGGGGAAGTAATTTACTGAGCAGTTATTCCCTGCGTTAGCTGCATAGGATATATATTTGCTGGGGGAAATTATCGGCTGTAATTTATGTCTATCGTAATCTTTCAATCCGCTGCAACTGGGAGAATAAAACAGAGCCAACAGGACTTAACATAAAAGCCGGCTTTAAAGTAAATTAAAGTGGTTTATTAGGTAGGATTCAAAGGGAAAGCAAGCAAGCAAGAAAACCATCCAATGCCGTCGAGGACAGAAGTAGACGTCGATGTGATTTACTGAAAGGAGCAGGAAAATGAAGCGGTTTCCAGCCGGTATCGTGTGTGCAGAGCCCGAAATTAGCGACATTTCGAAGTCCTTTAGTTTTGAACGGTGATTAATGGGGGAATCGCCAAACGATGTAGCAAAGGCGCTATATTCCGGGGGCACTGATCAGGACGCGGCTATAGCAGTGGTGGTGTATTGTTGTACACACACACACATGTGTGTGCGTATTAAAGGCGTATGTATATATACGGTGTGTATACATTTTTGTGAGTATAAGGCATATCTGTCTGTATGTGTGTAAGTGTGTGTATGTGTGTATATATACGTATGTATGTATGTATGTAAGTGTGTATATATATACACATGTATGGGTGTATGTGTGTATATATATAGTTATATAGATATATATGGCACATCTGTGTGTATATATTTATATATGTATATATGAGTAAGGGCAAGGGCTGGCACATATATGTGTGTGTGTTCGTGCATGTGTATATGTGTGTATAGATATATAAATACATATATAAGTAATATACGTACACACATGCACATACAGCTACATACGTATATGCATGTATATGTGTGTGTATGTATGTGTATATATAGTATATATACACAAATATATATACATAATATACTCATACATACTTATATATGCATATATGTGCACACCCGCACACCCGCATGCACACACTTATATCTATCTATGCACATATGCACTCGTGTACACTTTGGTTGGTCTGTAAACTGCAGGTCTACCCTGTCTTCTGTAGTAATGGAGCTGGACTGGAACATGGCCCCCGGGGCAGCTGCCCTCTCCGGACACAGCTGTCCTTATCTGGATATGGAGAGGGACCCTGGGCCGGCTGGAAGAGCAGGGCTAGGGTCTCTAGTGAGGGCAAAGCCAGCAGCTGTTCTTGCACCCGTAAGCTCGGGAAAAGATCCCACTGGCAAACTCAGTCTTGTCCCTTGTTCACACTCCAGCGCCGGTAGGAGCTCGTCGTGGCTTGTCCCCGGCCAAACCAGGCCACCTCTCTGGACCACGCGCCACCCCTCTAGCTGACAAGGCGGGCAGGGGATATTTCTTTCCTCCTTCTCCGCTGCATGCAGAACTTGGGTGTTTGTTCACATGAGATTCAATTTACCTTGGGTTGAAATGGAGTGGAGGCAGGAGGAAGCCAAGAGCGCGAGCGTGGAAAGCTTACAGGCGCCACTCCGGATCCCGGGCACTGCGAGCTGCGATCTCCTTCCAGTAAGAGCTGCTTTGTGCTGCCAGCCCTTGCCTGGAAGTCCCAGCCCTCTCCTTGAAACCGAGATCAGATCCAGCCAAATGTTTCCCTGGGCTCTGCCGAATCAAAACAGCAGGTCGTTGTCCCTGGCCCGGCTTGAAAGAGCCCATCGTGAAGCCGAGACGACGGCGAGCGCTGTTTCTCTAAAACCACTGCTGAGGACCTCACAAGGCTCCTAGCTGATCCCTCCATCCTGGATCCAAGGGCCTCAGCTGCTGAAGGGAGGACAGAGAAAGGCCCAGGATGATGTGCCAGAGCCTGCTGCCAACCCTGCCTCTGCGGTGCCGCAGTCCTAGGACGCCGGGGTGAGCTGCGCCCGCTCCTGCACAAACCCGGGCCGGGACCAAGGTCCCTGGTCGTCAGGGAAGGGGAAACCACCCTGCCACCTTCAACACCGCCCGGCCCAGGGCAGAGCCGGGCTTCACACAGAGCCTCCCACCGAGCCGAGGAGCTTTGCGCCGGGTCTCCGCTCCGAAGCCCCCCCGAGCCCGCGCCGCTGCGCGCCGGGCCGCACCCGGCTGGGGCAAGCACGAGCCCCCCGTCCCGCGCGGGCAGGGCCGCTCCCGGCGGAGCGGGGCTGAGCTCTGGCCCCGCACCCGGACATCTCCCAGGAGGGGCCCAGGGCCCCCCAGCTTGCAGCCAGTCGTGCGTGGGGCGGGGGGGGGGGGGCTTGGCTCCAGGATCCGTCCCATCCTCAGAAGGTGGGGGCAGGCCCGGGTCCGCCAAGCCCGTGTCTGGCCGCGTTACCCCTCCCCCCCCGGAGAACAGTGAAGACCCCCCCCAACCCCTCGTAAGAGCCGTGGAGAGTCCCCGCACCCCCTCCAGAAGCCTGGAGGGTCTCCCTGCCCCATAGGAGAAGCCTCCCCCCGGGGACCCCGTTGAAAGCAGGGAGCTTGCCCTGAGCACTGGGCTCCCGCCCCGAGGCGGGTTCACACACGAGCCCAGGCTGTGTACGAGCACAGTCCCAGGTCGTCTCCTCCCTGGAGGGGAGCCGGGAGCCGCCGGGCACAGCTGGCTCTGACCCTGGGAAAGAAGAGGAAGCCGCTCTGCCCTCTGGGTGCCTGCCCGGGACGCCCTGTTCCCTCCCGTGTGCCCGCACCGGCCCGGTCCCAACGCCGGGACAGGCCCGGCCCTGTCGCTTCGCCTCTGCCCAGCGCCGAGCACAGCGGGCGCGGGTCGTGATGGGGAGGCCCCAGCTCCTCACGGAGGGTGCAGCCCCGCGGGTCGTGTCAGGGATGCGGCGCGGGAATCCCGGGGCGCTCCGGGCCCCCCGGGGGCTGGTGCCGCGGCTCGCAGGGCAGCGAGCCCCGGGGGAGCGCCGGGGACGGGGTCCGCACGGGGCTGGAGCCAGCGCCGGGGCGCCCGGTGGGCCCGCTGCCGGGGCTCCCCCCTCTCCCGCCACCGCAGCAAGGGGCCGGCGCCGAGGCTGCCTCTGACCCGGGCACGCCTCGTCCCGCAGCGCGTGGCCCGAGCCCGCGGGAGCCCCTCCCCACGGCTCTCTCTCCATCGTCCCCATATCATCCATCCACCCATCCATCCCTACCTCCCGCTCTGTATAACCTACCCAGCCGCCCCTCCATCCCTCCCTCCGCCCGTCCTCAGGTAACCTGCCTACCCACCCATCCATGCATGCATCTCTCCCTCCCTCCCTCCCCATATAACCTGCCCACCCACCCACCCATCCATTTATCTCACATAACCCATTAATCCATCCATCCCGACCTTCCTGTCTACAGAACCTACCCAACCAACCACGCATCCATCCATCCCTACCCATTCTCATATAACCTACCTACCTACCTACGCATCCATCCATGCATCCGTCCCTCCCCTTTTAACCTACCTACCCACCCACCTGCCCACCCATCCATCCACCCATCGCTCTCTCTCTATCCCCTTCCAATCCGTCTCCGTCAGTTATCCATCCATCCTTCTGTGTACTCATCCGTCCCCATGCAGCCGGCATATCTATCCATCACGTGTCTCTTGCTTACATCCCCCCCCCATACATGTGGATCTGCGTGGGTACAGCTCTCTGTAGAGGTCCGTGTACACACCAGTGCATGTACCCGTATGAATATGCTCGGACACACGTAACGCCCGACCCCGCCTGCGAGGCCCCGGAGGAGGGGGTGGCCCTGGTCCCGGTCCCCCCGGGAGTCGCGAGGGCCCGTGTTCGCGGCCCCGGGCCGGCTGGAAGTGCAGACAGGCTGCAGGGCAGAGGCTTGAGGACTCGGTCCTGCAGGGCCTGATCCCGCCAAGCCTTGAGACAGGTCCGAGCATCCTTCGGCTTTGGGGTGCTTTCAGTGGGAGTTAGGTGCCTGAATGCTGGTGGGAGCTGGGAATCCGGGTGAGGGTCGGGCCGACGCGGCCCTTCCCCTTCCCAGGGGTCCGGCTTCACAGCTGAGCCCCGGGAAAAGCACAGCTCTGTTGCCCGGAGTTGTGTGTCTCAGAACAAGCGGTCCGAGTCTGGCAGCTGGGGATAGGGGGATCATTTCTCTGGAAGCAAGAAAGGGGCGAGAAATGCATATTTATACGGACCCCCCCCCCCGCTAATTGCCCATTATTCCGTGGTAACAGGCGTGGGGGAGGGGGAATCCTACGCTCTCGCTTTCCCTCTGCAATTACTTGCTTGTGTTTTTAATTAATGACAAGGACGCCTAAGGCGGCCCCTTTCAAGCTGAAATTAAATCCAAATAAAATAAAAGCCGCAAATAAACGCCAGCCACAATTGCAAATCATACCGGGTCCAGAAGCAGCTCGGTGAGCCGCATTCCCACGCCGGATGTCAATGCCAGGCTCAACTAAACCGGATTAAATAATCGGAATGAAGAAGGCAGGTGGGGGTCCCCGGCGGGGCCCGGGCGGGCCGGGGACTAGCGCTTCGTCCTGGCGCCGCACTCGTACTGACGGCGGTGGCAGGGATTTATGGGCGCAGGGACCAATAGCCAGGCTGAAGGCTGCGGCTGGAGCGAGGGGACCCGGCGCAGACCCCGCGGACAGTCCGCGCCCGCGGCTGCAGACGCGGGATCCGCTCCTGGGCGGCGCGGCGGGGCAGCCGAGCCCAGGCCGGGACGGCACATGCCCTGCGGGACGTGGGAGGGCTGGCAGGGCTGTGCATCGGCTCCGGTCGGAGGAGGAGATGTCTTCCCAGCCCGGCTCCACTCGCCAAGCAGCTGCAAAGCCTCCAGACCCTGGGAGAGGACTCTGCCAGGGGAGTCGTGTTACAGGGCAGATGGAGAGGGTGACTTCACCACCCCGCTTGCACCCCTCCTGGCTGCTTGCTGGAAAGGGGAGGCGGGGGGACACAGAGGAGGCCTGGGGGCTGTCGGCGCTCCTGGCTGGCTGCTACCTTCGCGGTCAGCCCCCGCGGACTCTGCTTCGCATGCCTTCCGCCCTCCTCAAAGCGCCTTTCACAAGCCCTGCCATCACATGCAGGGCAGCGTCTGCACGGGCAGGTAGACCCCCCTCCTCCGAGAAGAGCATGCTCTTGCAATTAAAAAAGAGGTTGCTCTCCTACCACCTCCGAAAAGGCATTTGCCAGGGTCCTTTTATGCCATCGGAGAGCTACTCTAGGGCTGTATAACACACCGCGGAGTTGATGGGAATGAGAAATAAAAAAAAAAAAAAGGGGGGGGGGGTGAAAGTGATCGTCGCAAGACACCTTCCCTTTTTCTGTTTAAACCCCTAAAGGGCTGCAAGAGGCATCCAGTGCTTTAGCTGAAAAAACATGGGTTGTGATGTGATTTTTAGCCAATATAATTCGGACTCTCCAGGCTTCCTGGCTCTCTCCAGCACTGCCTGGGAATGTCCAAAGATGACTGTTTGCAGTGTTTACTCTGCTATTTTAAGTGAGGGGCATTGTGGATTGCCATATTGATATTTCTGGACCCAACTTCGCTTTGAACAAAAAGGCTATGTTTGCTTCGGCGTATCTTTGTACGTCTCTGCGCATCGCCTGCATGGACTCAGACATATTTTAGGGGGATGGATACAGATACATGCTAACGACAGACCAGAATCAGATCTAGATGCGTTTGCTATCAAGTCCTAGCACCACTTCGAGGGAATAATCTAAATCATTCCTTCTCTCCCCACCCGTATTGTATCGATCACCATAGGTTGGTTGTGATTATTAACTTTGTTATAATTGATGGTGTTGGTGATGGTGATGACAGCAGATTTCTGCTGCTCGATGTGTCCAGTCAATGGCTAGTCAAGGTCTTATTAATTAATTTCGGGGGGGAAAAAAACCCAAAACATCTTCTTTAACGATCGGTTTAAAGGTACCCTACATGTGTGCTTGTCTCTGGGTCACTTGTGTTCATTTATATCCTTAAAACGAATAAAAACCGTCGGGAAAAAAGGTATAAACCCCAAGATTTCTTCCTTTTTTAGGCAGAAATAAGAACAAATACAATTGATTTGTCCGCCTTTGTTTTCCAATAAGTTCTACATTTAATCTTTCTTTTTTCTTTTCTTTTCTGTCTGTCTGTCTTGCTTTCTTGACTCGACTCTGACTAGCAAAATCCCCTGCTTGCCTGGTGAGTGCGTGTGTTTGTGCAGGGGAAAGGGGCACGGAAACCCCGCTCGGGACAGAGGGAAAATGCTTCTCAATATTGCAGACAGCGAGGAGCTGTCAATTCCGAAGTGGAAATAGTAACTGAAAATGAATAGAGAACTCTGTTTAAATCTATCTATCTATCTATCTATCTATCTATCTATCTATCTATCTATCTATCGGAAATAAAGCCCCTAGTCATCTGTTTTTTAAATGACTGGTATTTCTCCGTGGGTGAAAAAATCAGACAAGGGGAGCACAATATTTTAAGATACGGGGAGGCAAAAAGGGAATTGTTACATTTCGCCACGGGCCACTTCAGCTAGATTTCTTCCTCCAGGACATTTAAAAAAAAATGAACTCGAGGATAGCAGCAAGAATTAAGACAAAATGACATGCGTGCAAACGGCGTGTTCACATACACACTGCTAGAAGATTAATACGCTGAAAAGCACCGAGATAGATTTTTTTTCTCTCGACCAAAAAAACCAACAAACCAACCCCCCCCCCAGCAATACGTTTCGGATTTGTATAACTCCTTTAGCAAAGTGCGTTGCTGCTGCTCCTCTTCCCGGAGTTGGCTGGTAGTTTGTGGACAGAGTCCCAGGATTTGGGGGCAATATGGAAGTCCCCTGCTCGTCTTATGAGTGCGCGTGTTTGTGCGAGGGAGAGGAGCAAAAAAACCCCGCTCGGGACAAGGGCAAAACGCTTCTCACGGTTGAAGATATCATAAACGCCGTTTCCCAGCGTTTCTTCCCTCCAGGCTCCGTTCTCGGGCCAGTGTAAATAGGCAGCGAGGTTTTGTGGGGGGCGGACTCCTAACTGCGTGCATGGATGTAGGAAAGCGGTGTCCCCCGTCGCCGATCACCCGCATTAGCGTCTGGCCGCATTTCTGTGCGGGGCTCGAGCCCCGATCCCGCTCTGCTCCGCACCCGACCCCTCCGCAGAGAAATCCAGCCGAAAAGAGGTCGACTTCCCTGCCAGTTTGTTGCTACGTTTGTTTGTCTTGAGCTGTGGAGAGCCAAAATATACAGAGCCCTAATCTGTAGCTAGCTAGCTGCATTTTATATGCTCTCCCTTCACACACACGTCTGTATGTGTATGTGTACATATGTACGTCTGTATATGTTTCTATGTATCTGCATACGTTTAAACATACATATGTACTTGTGTTTGTGTGTGTATATACACACATATGCATGAATATTTGTATATATATGTCTGTGTGTATGTATGTAAGCAAGTATGCATGTGCACAAGACAGTATCATTTTCTAATTCTAAGATAGAGATGTGTGTGTGATTGTGTGTATATGCATGAATGTGCATGTATATGTATGTATGTATGTAAGTTTGCCTGTGAATGTGTGTGTATGTGTGTGTATGTCTGTGTGTGTGTGTATATGTGTGTGTGTGTGTGTGTATATGCATGTACATGAGTATATATATATGTCTGTGTGTATGGAGGGAGTGTGTAAAATTAGTTACAGATTATGACTCGATATAGCTATAAATACAAAATGTATGATACAAATATAGATAACGTATATGACATGTATGATATAGCTGTAGTTATAGCTATGGATCTGGATACATGGGAAATATATATTATATGTAGATATAGATATAGCTGTAGCTGTAGATATATAGATAATATATATGACATGTATGATACAGATGTAGATATATGTTATATAGGTATGGTATGTATAGCTATAGACACAGGTATATAGATAAGACAAGTATGATAGAGACGTAGATATCAGTACAGATACAGATATGGCTATATGATATAGATAATGTATGTATGATATGTTCAGTAGCTGAAGCTACTATATAGATATAGAAATATGCACACATGCACACGCACACCCACTCTCTTACAGGACATCACATTTGGGGCTCAGCCTGGAATGGAAAGATCATTAACCGGCGCAGGGTCAAAGGGAGAAAAGAAAATGCAATTTTTTTCTCCCCTAAAAGGCACTTCTGAGGCTTCCTGGCTCCTCTTTTCTCCCTTCTGGTCTCAGCTCGGAGATGTTGCAACTTCTCTCGCCTCCACAGCGGAGACGCGTCTTCCTGCTTTTTTTTCCATACCCCCCAAACTCCCATTAAAAGCAACAGGTCAAACCCTGAGGCCCTTACCCCAGACAACTGCTAGTGGAAAAACAAAAAATGCAGCCCAGTGGAAATTCTGGGGGCCACAAAAAGGAGAGGGGGGAAGCGAGCAGAGTCCCGATTTACCTTTTAAGGGAGTTTTCACTTGAAACGGCCTGGCTTTGAACACAACTGCAGACACGTGGAGGACAAAACGGGCCACACAGTTGGATTTTTCAGTGTGTGTGTGTGTGGCGGGGGGTGGACAGTAGGAACTGAGAATGGGGGTGGTGGGCACAGTGGCTTTGCAGGGGACAGGCACCCCCCCATCAATTCCTCACTCGGGGCTGATGGAGGAGCGCACTCTCGCTGCAGTGCCAACCCCTCCGCTGCCCCTGTGGGAAAAAAAACACATCAGGCCCCGCATTCATTAGCTTTCTAAACCCGGTCTTGAGAAATCCTGGGCACGTGATGCAGACTGCAGACGTCACACAAGGCTTTGAACCCAGGTATTGTCATTTTTTAAAGAGACACCCCTACACACACACTCTTTTTTTTTAAACTTTGAGGCAGAAGGATTGGGGGGGGGGGGACTCGCGTGGGGAAGATGCCAAGTGCAGGCCAGGAATTTTACAGCACGTTGTGGTGCTACAAAAAGGCAGGGATTGAAGTTACTGCTGGGCTGGGGTTTTCCCAAAGTGCCTAGGGGACTTGGGCAGACAGGGCTCTTGGGGTAAATGTGATCTCTTCTGTTAGACTAACTAAATAGTTGGAAAAAATGCTCCAGTTGCTCTACTAAAAGACATTTACCCCAAGAGCCATGTCTGCCTGTGTCCTTAGACCAACATGGCTGCAACCTACACCCAGGAAAGCCAGGGGTGTTAAGCGCTGAGAATCTACTTGGCATTGCAGGAGCCACGTGTGGGGAGGGGGGACACACCCCCTGCAACTTCCTTGTCCCTTGTCCCCCTCCTGGGGCCATGTGGGGAAGGAGGGGACCCCTGGAAAACTTTCCAGTCACAGCCTCGGTGAGCAAGATCCTCCGGGAAGGTGGTGACTCGACTCTCAGCCTCTGCCCTGATCTGCGTGAGACAGGACCAGGACATCTAGGCCAACATGCATGTAGCAGTGACCAGGACACACTAGCAAGGTGACCGCTGCTCCATGTTGGGCGAGGGGCCTGGGAGGGAAGGGGGAAGGCAGGTAGGGATGAACCGAGGAGCTTCAAAGGCTGCTTCACTGGTGCTCAAGGTGGGGTCACAAGCTTGCAGAGCTGTAGGATGCCAGGATAAAACGTCCTGGGAAGGACCCACAGGCTGCAGACAGACACCCACGGACGAGCCCGAAGTGCGTGGGGTATCACCAGCCAGTTCACTTCCCCGGAGCGGGGATACCTGCCCAGGAGGGAGGTGGGAATGATCAAGCCAGGATGTTATTAGCTTTATGATTAGGCTCCTTCCTTCTTTCCAGGGATGTATTTGCTTCTTTAGTGGCAATGCGGGAGGAGCTCTGCCCATCAGAGATGGGGCCTTTCCAACCCCGGGCAGCAGAGGGTTGAAGAGACTCTAGGCCATCCCCTTTTCCACCCCCCTGCTCAAAGCAGCATCAGCTCTTGCCCGGGCAGGTCCAGTCACTAATGGGGGCAGGATTTTCTTGAAGCACCTGCAGAAAGCACGTGCAAAAGCCTGACACACTCCTGTGCACAGGTCTGACACGCTCACGTGCACACTCAGATTTCTCTCGGGACAGAGCCTTTTACCCCGGGATGTCTTTTATATCCCCCTCCCCCCCTTTTTTTTTTGGCTAAAAAAGATTGATCACTTTTCTTTGAAAATGTCAAGGTTTTCAGCCAAAGCCAATCTAGCTTCAGGGGGAAGGGCAGAGGTTGCAGTGATTTCACCCCCCCTCGATTTCCCCAGGGGAAAAACTGGTGGGCAAAAAGTTCTCACGGACATTTTTGGGGTGGGGAAGGAAGTCAGTCGCCTCAGCAGCTCTGCCCTGCAAGCCATGGCGAGGTGAGGCAGATGAATGCTCCTTGGAGAAGGGGGGCAGCAAGCACATGCTGGGCCCTGCTCGCTTCCAGGACCTCTCCCCACTGCTCCATGCCAGCTCATTAACCCCACCAGCCAGCCTTGGCATCCCCCAGTGACTCAGTGCCCATGACGCACGGCCCCCCATAATGTCATTCTGGGGGCTGTCTGTGATGGATGGCTACCCAGCCCCTCCTCTGACCCGGAGATGCTCAGATCCATGCAGCCTTCCTCATGCGGTGAGCTCTCTGTCTGATGGTTCTTCCTTGCAGTGGGCTCCCAAAAGCTAGAGATGGGTTTAATCCGGAGCTGATTTGACTCGCATTAAACCAGGTGCCAGGCACTGGAATAGCAACTCACCCAAAATGGATAACAGGTTTTCTCCTGGGAGAAATCTGACGTTTCATAGTTTCATAGTAGCTAGAGTCGGAAGGGACCTAGGTAGATCATCTAGTCCGACCCCTTGCCTTGGCAGGAAAGAGCACCGGGGTCAGATGACCCCAGCAGGGTGCTCATCTAACTTCCTTTTAAAAATCCCCAGGCTAGGAGCCTGCACCACTTCCCCCGGAAGCTGGTTCCAGGCCCTAGCCGCCCTGACTGTGAAGTAGCGCCTCCTAATATCTAATCTAAACTTACCCTCCGCCAGCTTGTGACCGTTATTCCTGGTCACTCCTGGCAGCGCACGGGGGAACAGGGACTCCCCCAATACCTGCTGATCCCCCCTGACCAGTTTGTAGCAGGCCACAAGGTCCCCCCTTAACCTTCTCTTGTGGAGGCTAAACAGGTTCAGGTCCCGTAGCCTCTCCTCATAAGGCTTGCCCTGCTGACCCCTGATCATACGAGTGGCCTCCTCTGAACTCTTTCCATATCGTCCACGTCCCTCTTGAAGTGCGGCGCCCAGAACTGGACGCAGTACTCCAGCTGCGGCCTGACCAGTGCCGCATAGAGGGGGAGGATCACCTCCCTGGACCTGCTCGAGATGCATCTGTGGATGCATGACAGGGTACGGTTGGCCTTCTTGACTGCCTCCCCACACTGCCGGCCCATGTTCATCATGGAGTCAATGACGACTCCAAGATCCTTTTCCGTCTCTGTGCTGGCAAGAGGGGAGGTTCCCAACCTGTAAGTGTGGTGCCGGTTCTTCCTCCCCATGTGCAACACCTTGCACTTATCAGTGTTAAACCCCATCCTATTCTCATCCGCCCACCGTTGCAACCTGTCAAGGTCAGCTTGTAGCCTATTGCACCCTTCTAGTGCACCCACATCCCCCCACATCTTAGTGTCATCAGCAAACTTGAACAGGGTGCTTTCTAACCCCTCATCCAAGTCACTGATGAAGATGTTGAACAGCGCGGGCCCGAGGACCGAGCCCTGCGGGACCCCACTGCCCACGTCCTTCCAGGTCGAGAAGAACCCATCCACTACCACCCTCTGGGTGCGGCCCTCCAACCAGTTGGCGACCCATTTGACTGTGTGGGCATCGACACCACAGTCTCCCAGCTTTTTGATGAGGACAGGGTGAGAGACAGTGTCGAAAGCCTTCCGGAAGTCCAGAAAGACTACATCCACAGCAACCCCTGCGTCTAATGATTTGGTGACCTGATCGTAAAAGGCCACCAGGTTGGTCTGACAAGACCTGCCACTGATGAACCCGTGTTGGTTGCCCCTGAGCATGCATTCCCCCGCAAGGCCCTCCTGGATGTGTGCCAGGATAATTTTTTCAAAGAGCTTACCCGGGATTGAGGTAAGACTAACTGGCCTGTAATTTCCCGGGTCCTCTTTTTTTCCCTTTTTGAAGATAGGGACCACATTGGCCCTTTTCCAGTCCTCCGGCACCTCGCCAGAGCACCACGAGTGCTCATAGAGCCGCGCCAGGGGTCCCGCAATGACCTCGGCCAGTTCCTGTAGAACCCTAGGGTGAAGATCGTCCGGACCAGCGGACTTGAACACGTCCAGCCTCTCCAGAAGTACCCTAACTAACTCCTCGCTATCCCCTGGCCCAGGCGTGTCTCTCCCGGGGCCCGAGGGGGGCCCAGCAGGGAGGTGGCTGAACTGGTCCCTACTTAGGAAGACAGAGGCAAAGAAATCGTTAAATATGTTAGCTTTATCATCTGGCGTGATGACTAAGTTGCCCATCGTGTCCTGCAGGGGCCCCACATTACCCGGGACCCTCTTTTTACCCCCTATGTATTTGAAGAAGGACTTCTTATTGTCCTTAATCCGGGAAGCTAGTCCTATCTCCATCTCTGCCTTGGCCCTCCTGACTGCCCCCCTACATCCTCGGGCGACTGTAACATAGTCCTTCTTGGTGATGACCCCATCTCTCCATTGGGTATATGCCTCCCTTTTAGCAAGGAGACATTCCCGGATGCTCTTAGTGAGCCATGGGGGTTTATGTGCCCTCCTGCTCCCTTTGACCCTTGTTGGGATTACCTCCCTTTGGGCATGGAGGATCGTCTCCTTAAGGAGCAACCACTCACCTTCGACATCTGATTCCCTTCCCCTCTGGGTCCTCAGCGCTTCCCCAACGATCCTCCTTAGCTTGTTGAAGTCAGCCCTCCTAAAGTCTAGGGCTGTTGCCTTGCTGCAGCCCTTTGCCACCTTACGCTGGATGGTGAATTCCAGCAAGCGATGATCACTGTCTCCCAGGTGGCCCATCACCCGCAGCCCCCTCACCAGGTCATCACCCGTGGCCAGCACCAGGTCCAACAAGGCGTCTCCCTTGGTGGGACTGTGCACCTCCTGGGTTAGATGGAGGTCCTGCACTCTGGCTAAGAACCGACGTGAGCGATCAGACTTGGCTGACTGCTCCTCCCAGCAGATGTCTGGGAAGTTCAGGTCCCCCATGATGACCACATCCTTAGCCCTCACTGCCTCTGTGAGCTGACCTAAGAATTCCTGGTCGAGCTCTTCTCCCTGGTTGGGAGGTCTATAGTAGACTCCCACCGTTAAGTCTCTCTCCCCTGGACTGCCTTTTACTCTAACCCAGAGCACCTCAGAGTGCCCCCCCTCTACCCCCTTGCTAATTAACGAGGAAGTATATTCCTCCTTGATGTAGAGTGCTACTCCTCCACCTTTCCTTCCTATCCTGTCCCTCCTGTACAGCCTATAGCCCTTGACACTCACCGCCCAGTCATGCGATGAGTCCCACCACGTTTCTGTGATCCCTACTATGTCAGGGCTGGTGACAGCTAGGAGGAGGGCGAGTTCCTCCTGCTTCTTCCCCATACTTCGAGCATTCGTGTAGAGGCATTTGAGGCCTCCAACAGTTGTGCCCACTGACCCCCTAGTCTCAGCAATGCCCCGTCCCCCATCACTTACCTGTTTCTCCCTTTTGACCATTGGTCTGGGCTCGCTGGCTGTTGCTGGGCCTGGTAGTTCATCATCTCCTCCGCCCTCATCTTCCCCCTCCCCCGACGAGCCTAGTTTAAAGCCCGCCGAAGGAGGTTCACCAACCTGGAAGAGAACACACGCTTACCTTTAGGGGAAAGGTGGAGCCCATCCCATCCCAGCATGTCTCTCATCACGATGTGCCAGTCATGACGTTTGTTTGTAGGGAGATCCAAATCTGCTAGGGGCTTCTTGACCAGGTGTGAGAGGGAAGGCATGGACAGGGAAGGAGGAAGGGAAAGAAAGAGGGAGGAAGGGGGGAAAAAAAAGCCTGGCTTTTTTTTTCAAACCTGACAGAGACATTTTGTCAGAGGGAAAGTGCAGATGAAGCACAATCATAGCACGAAATAAAACCACCACTGCTATTAGCAACAGTAGCAGTTATAATCATAATATACCCAGAGGGACCCAGAAAGCTCAGGAACTTCAGTAAGGACAAAGGCGAAGTCTTGCATTTATGACATGACAATCCCATACAATAGGCACATGGTATTGGGACATTTGGGACATTTAGGGCAGGCTGGCTAAGCAGCAGCTCTGCAGAAGAGGACCTGGAGGTTACAGTGGATAAGAAAAGTGTGCCCGTGTTGTGAAGAAGGCTAACGGCATCCTGGGGCGCATTACGAGCAGATGGAGGGCAGTGATTCTTGCCCTCTATTCGGCACTGGTGAGGACACATCTGGAGCCCTGTGCCCAGTTTTGGGCCCCCCACTACAGAAAGGATGGGGACATATTGGAGAATTGGTAACGGGCATGGTTCAGAGGCTGGGGCACATGACTTGTGTGGAGAGGCGGAGGGAACTGGGCTTATTTAGTCTGGAGATGAGAAGATTGGCGGGGGGGTTAGTAACAGTGTTCAACTCCTTGCAGGGGGTTGCAAAGAGGATGGAACGGGGCTGTGCTCAGTGAGGGCAGGACAGGACAAGGAGCAATGGGCTCAAGTTGCGGCAAGGGAAGTTGAGTTTGGGTATGGCAAAACTTTCTCACTAGGAGGGTGATAAAACACTGGAACAAGCTACCCAGAGAGGTGGTGGGACCTGCATCCTTGGAGGCTTTTAAGACTTGGCTGGGATGATCTAGTTTGGGCTGTTCCTGCTTGGAGCAGGGGGTTGGACTAGATGGGACCTCCTGAAGTCCCTTCCAACCCTGATTTTCTATGCTTCTGTGATCTAAGACATCTGAATGCTTAAACCAGAGGGGCAGAAGATCATCCTCTGATTCTCCTGCACACAAAATCCAAGCTCTCTCCCTCCCTGCCACTTCGCTGTTGCCTGTTGAGTTGGAGGTTTTACTCACGTTAACCTCGGCCAGGTGAAATGATCCCCTGACTGACTTCCTGGTGTTTTGGCGGTTGCTTTCCTCCAAGGAGGCACTTGGGATCAAGTGTACAGGGGCCAGCCTGGGAGCCGAGATATTTCTTTCTCAATGGTAGAAACAGCGCTGCTAGGGAGTTTGCTCCAGGGGTTCCTAAGCCCTATTCCTTGCCCCTGGCATTGGAGGCAGTGGGTTTTGCAAAATAAAAGAGGCCATCAGCTCGGGGCTGCAGTAGGGGATGGGATCAGCTGTGTCTGATCCAGCCTCCCCCACCCTTCCACTGGCATTTAAGCAGATCAGGCTCCTAGCAGCCTGCAGTGGTGCTGGGGAAGGGAGGGTTGGAGAGGGCCCTTATTGTGAATAGCACCTGGCCTCTGAGAGGCAGGTAGGGGGAGGCAAAGACTGGCTGGAGTGGGGGCTTTACCCCAAAACCTCGGCTTGAGGAACCAGTGGGTTGAGAGAGAGGATCCACGGGGGAGACGAGATGCCATTCCAGGCATGCAGTTTATTTAGCACCCGGCACACACTTCCATACCTAGAAAAGCACCATTCCCCTTGCAAGCCTGTCACCCTCTGTCCTGTTGATCAGACACTCCTCGAGCTGGGATATCCAGGGGCATCGCCTAGCTCCCCTTTGTTCCCAAATTCTTCCATGCCTTTTGTTACTTATTTTCACCAAGGCTCTTGCTACTGCCTCTGGCCCATGCCGGGTTATTGGCATAGTTGAGCTTCCACTGGTGGGTGTTTTTAAGAGAACCCTGCCCCCACCTCCACTCCCCAGCCAGGCTGGCTTTTCTCATCCAACTTTCTCCCCTCATGAACATCCTTTTCTCTCTGTCCCTGACAAAGTTTTGGCTTTTTGGGGTTACAGGGGGCCTCTGCAGAATATTAGCCTGGGCTGGGGAAAAGCAGGGGCGGAGGGTATAGCCCAGATGGTGAGCTCCATTACCCCGCATTACTCCAGCAGCATCTTACCCCTGAATCAGACGTGTGATCTGGCACTGGGCAGAGGAGTAGGGTCAGGCCGAGGGACCGGAGTGGATCCCAGGGGTGCTGGAGAGAAAGAGAAAGAAGCAGAGAACTGAGGATTCAAATAAGGACACGGTGTGAAGGCTGGGGGTGGCTTCCAGGTCTCCAGGCAGGAGCCTGAGATCCCCTGGACTGATCCTTGGGTGAATTCTCTGCTGCTTGACACCCTGCTGCAGCCTGCTATGATGCCCTGATCCAGCCGGCTCGGATGTAGCAGGGCAGCCTTGGCCGGCAGACCCGGACGCAGCTCCTCCGCTTCCAGCCTCTAGCTTTATTTGAGTCATCAGTTCTCTTGTGGGGCTTGGGGCTCTTCGAAGTCTCCATTCGTGATGTCACCACCTCACCATGATGTCACACACGTGCTTAAGGTTTCCCTGCCAGGCGGACAAAAGAGCAGACAGAAGGGGAAAAGGAGACTCGCCCTTCAGCCAGGGTAGCTTATCTGCAGCATGTATGTAGGTAGGAGTTAGGAGCTTCCCAGAAAGTGCCTAGGGGTATTAGACACACAGCTGGCTCTGGAAGCCTTACTCCCCTGGGACACCAATGTCTCATCCAGCCCCCTTCAACTGCCCCAAGCAGGCAGAAAACCAACTCAGGTAGAGTCTGAGGGGTGAGGGGCTGGAGCCTTGGGGCACTGGGCCAAGCCTGGGACTTTGATTCTGCCCTACAGGAGGGCAAAGGAGGCCTCTGGAGAAGCCTTGTGAGAGTAAATGAACTGAGTTAGGGGAGGGCAATGTCTTCAAGGGAGGAAAAGAGGAGAAGATCTAGGGAAGACTGGGAGAAGGGGTTGCTTCTTATGGGAGAGGGTCCAGGGATTGGATATCAGTTCCCATTGCTGGTGTCATGCCCTACACAAATGCAGGGCAAGAAGACATGCTCCTTCCATCCATCTCCCCTGACCTGGGCTTTTCCAATGGGTTACAGGCTGCTTTCCCCTCACTCGAGTTTATTGCCTTGTGATCTCTGGGCAGTCTGTCCTCTAGGCCTGACAGATGCAGAGCGGAGCTGGGGAGAGGGGTGTTGGTTAGTGGTTGTTCACACAACCGAGAGATTATCCTATCACACATTTAATTAATCACATGTGTGGCGGGGTCTTTTTCATTTTATCAAGGCAAAGCATATTCCTGACATCAGTCTGCAACCCATCTGCTCGCTCGTGGCAAGTCAGTGAAATTCCCCTTGGCTTCTCAAACGCTGTTCCTGAAGTGACAAGGGGATATCCAGATAGGATTCAGGACCAGTTGCACATACCTGGCAGCGAGGGGGTGGGTAAGGGTGGGGGGGAGGGACCCTGAAGAGTTAGCTGCCATCATATCCCTGACTAGCGTTAAGTCTGTTCCATTTTAGCCTGCCCAGCGTTTCCTTTTGAAAAACCTGGGTGGTGGCTTTTTACTGCCACGTTTTTCGGATGAGATTGTCTTTAGATCTGGGTATTACAAATGAAGTTCAATTCGAATGTTACCAGCAGGCTTGGAAGTGGCAATGCAAGTGCACACTTACATTCCCTGTTATTGCTGAAGTCCAGAACTGGTTTTCTCTGGTTTACATGCACGTGCACACACTCAAGCTGGTCATTCATTTGTTCCTCCTTTCTTTCTTTCCTTCTTTTGTTTGCCTTTTCTTTCCTCCAGGTTACAGGTGTCAGGATTGGGATGAGGAGGAAAAGATCTACCATATTCTTGAGATTTTTTTTTACGTGGGTGTAAAAAGCTTGGCCCAGGTTTTCATAGGAACAGAGGCATCTAATTCCCTTTGGTTCCAGTGGGGAGCGAGAGGAGGGGTTAGAGACCTCAAGACTCCTTTCCCCCTGAAAGTCAATTCCCCTTGGATCTCAGTCTGCCACCAGCTGTTTTTTGGTGGAGACAGGCTCTCAACTGGTTGTAGAATCTCACCCAAGTTTGGTGGGACCTTGAGTGCCTAAATCACTTAGGCTCCTGTGAACACCTCTGTTTCCAGCTTCTCTCTGAGTCACATGCCTTCACTCCCTGGCATGAAGCCTCACTCAGGGCCTTGGCGCCGAGTGAAATGCTGTGAGTCACGGTGGTTGATGGATACTCCCATCCCCCGCCAGTCAATGGAGTTGGGAGATCAAGGAGGTGTAGCGGGGAGCTGTGCTCTGCACTTCCGAAGGGCTGGGTTTCATCCTGGGAGTTTCAAAACGTATGAGAGGCTCTCCCCAGTCTTGTTGCCACTATTACTGCTGCTGCCACTGCTTGTTGGGTTGTTTTGTTGCTTTTTACTTTATTTTCTTGTATCAGATCAGCTCTCTGGCAGGTACATTCTAGCCAGGTAGGAAGAGGGGTGTGGGCTGTCTGTAGCCAGTGCACTTCGCATCACTGGAAATCTCTTGGCTTTGAAGTATAAATAATCCATACCAGATTTCAGGTTTCAAGGTGCGGGGCCCCCTGCCCAAAACAAGTGCAAAAAGTACGTACAAATGATGCCAGGACGTCAGTGAGAGCGCTCACAAGACAGGAACCATCTTTTGTGTTCTCTGTTTGTGCAGAGCCTCACACTAGGGTTACACCAGTCCGTGATAGGGGCTTCATGTGTGTTGGGGTGTCGTTATAAATTGTGGGTGGCTGATGTTGCAACGGGCAAGGGGTACGGGACATTCTGGTGACAAAGCAACAGAGTTTTTCCTCGGTGATATCAAGCAGGGAGGTGCTGACACAGTCTCTGGTCATGGGGAAAGGCGTGTGGAAAAGGTCAAGGAAGGGCAACCAACTTCATTCTTCCTTCGCTTCCCCAGGCTGGGAGGAGAGCTGGTCGTAAACACCATGTCATCAGGCTGCAGAGGTTTCTGTTTGCTTTAGGATTACACAAGCCTTTTTGCTCCATAACTCAGCTCCAGAGCTGAGCCAGCACTAGCTGTGGCATTATTTTTGCTATGCCTGCCTGCTGGACTCATATTGCTTCAGACCAGTGATTCTCAACCGGGGTGCTACAAGATCCTTTTAAGGGTGTTGTGGGATCCACTTAGAGTTGCCCACCCTTCCGGATTGTCCAGGAGTCTACTGGAATCGGCATCTATCTCCCAGGGACTACTGAAAGCAATCCAGGAGATTTTAATAGGACATTTAAAGAAAATAAATCCAATTCATGACATTACGTCATGTTGGAAAAAATCTCCCGGAATAGCTTGAGTCAGAGTTGGCAACCCTAGATCCATTCGATATAGTGTGCAAGATGGGCAAACACAGACACATGATTCATAGGATGAACCCAGAGATTTCAAATAGGCATCCAGAGTATCCAAACCCTTCTGCCCCTCTGCGGTCTGTCTTGAGCTCTTTATAGTCGAAGGGGCAAGGCTCTTTGGGTAGATGTGACATCTTTTATTAAACTAGCTGAGTAGTTGGAAAAAAGTTATTTGCAAGCTTTCGGGTGCAATCACCCTTCTTCAGGCATCGGGAGTCTCTGCTGGTCTGAGACTCCAAGGAATGAAGGAAGCTAAAAGTGTGACAGGATGTCAGTGAGACTGTAGAGAGGTAGAAATTGGGAAAACAAAAAGGTAGAGCAGGGGGAAAAAGGTGAGGGGAGCCAAAGGTGAGTACAGGAGACTCTATAGTAGCAGAGTTTCAAGGTAGAAACACTGAGAAAAAGTAAATAGTTGGATATTAGGAAGACAGAAGGCAGAAAAGGAGGGGAGAAGAGGGGAGGAAGAGCGGGGAAGAAGTGCAAGAAGTCAGGTCTGGCAGGTAGCTGGTGAATCAGATGTCCAGCAGGTTGTAACGTGTCATAAATCCAGTGTGTATATTGAGTCCATGATTTTTTTGTGTCCAGTAGATTTATGAAGTGAAGTTCATAGGCTCATCTACAAAAGGTGTCTTGTAAGAGCCTTATAACAGAAGAAGTCCTATAATATCTTCCCCTTGTTGCAAAGTGAGTGAAAGCAAAGACCTGGCATTTGTAGAGTCTGCAAAGGTTGAGGGCCACTCCTTCAGCTGGCCCTGATGGCAGTTTATTGAGTGAAGACACTGGAAAGGTAGATCAGAAACTGCAAGACACCTGCTCGTTGGTATACGCAAAGTCCTAGAAACACTGATGCTTCCCCGTAGCCTAACAAGCTGGCCAGACCCCTTGTTCAAGCTGAGAACTCGTTGCAAAGTACTAGGCATCTCCCCTGCGATCTTGCTAGCAGGGATTGATTATGTAAAGATATAGGTGTGCGAGGAGCACATCTCACCTGAATGCAGACCACCAGTAGGTGAAGGGGGAAGCACAACCCCTCCACAAAAGACAGTGGTGGGCTAAGCCCTGCTTGATAGGCACTCAGATGGGAAGACCTGAGTCCAAGTCCTGTGCTTGAGGGTGGGGATTGTTCAAATGGCAAAGAAGTGAGCTAACCATTAGGCTGTTGAGTTTTCCTGTTTGGGCTCCTCTCAATCTCGCAGCCTGGAGCAGTTCCACTCCATACAAAATGCAGTATTGTTAAGTGAAGGTTGTTAAGTGAGGGTTGCATGGGACGTCTTCTATCCTGACTGGCTCGAAGATGGGTTTCACTGAGAAGAGACATCAGCCAGAAATGACCAAGTGAGGAAGGATTGTCCAAGAGCCATGCTAAACACAGAGAGCTGGAAGGCACAAGGAGAAGAGCCAGGGCTGATGTGAAGAGGATGCCTGAGGAGAGGTCACTGTATGCTGGTGATGCGTATTAAGGGGAAGAGGTCAAGGGAAAAGCTATGAAGAAGATGAGTGGATGAGGTGGTTCCTGGGACGACATCATGGCTTAAGTATGATGGGAAGATAGGAGACGGGTGGAGTTAATGTATTACTAGGTCCAGTGAGACGCTGAAACTGGTGACTGAGGATGATGACGACAGTAATGATGATAGCATTATTAGAAGCTGAATTCTCCCCATGCATTGCTTGGAGATGTTTGCTGCTTATGTCAGACCTGAAGAGTCCAACAAGCGTTGAAATATTGCCTAATACTACATATCAGCACTTTGAGAAGTGGGGCCTCAGTTCCTTGTCTGTAAAATGAACCCAATGGCACAGCCTTGTCCCAGAGGAGTATCTCAGAATATATCCAATTAAGAGTGCAAAATGCCCAGGTCTTATGGGCAACAACACCAACCCTACACCCTCTTTACCCACAACAGGCGACTAGCATATGCGAAGCAGCAGACTACTCAGCGTGGGTCTTGAACAACAGTGAACAGTGAGTACGGGAGTGAATCTTGAGCAACAGCCTGATTACAATGGATCTTCAGATAATTAATCAATGCACTAACCAATCAAGTAGGGCACTTCTTATGTTTTTAAGTTCCTTTGTCTCAAATGGTTCCCAGCCTGGGTATAGGTGTTTGCAAATAATGAATAAGTATGAGCCCAACAGGTTTGGGGGCATGACGGTAACTCAGTACTGGAATGGAAGGGTCCCACTTGGATCAAAGGAAACACTTTGTTGCACGGGGTGTAGTTACCCTGAGGAAGTCACTGCTGTGGGAATTCAGCAGATCGCAACATCTCTAATTAGCAGAGACCAGGATGAACCAAATACAGGGCAGGATAGATCTAGAATGACTTGCTAGAGGGTTCGGAGACCTTCTCCTTGCAGCTCAGGCTGGCCACCATCAGCAAGGGATTATTGAAGTGGATGGGCCTCAGCTCATCCACACTGAAAATTCCTGTCGTCCTGAAGGCTTTGACTAGTGTCGGGGTTCAGAGGCCCAAAGCCACCTGTGGGACTTGGATTCTCAGTTTCTATTGAAATGCAAAGGGATTGAACAGACACATTCCCTGACAGAAAACCTCGGTCTGGAGGCCTTCCAAAAGACACACTCCCAACTCTAACTTAACTTGTTGAGCTCCAACCAAGAAGAGGTGCATAGGATCCTTTGGGTTTAAGTGCCGTACAATGACCCCTTCCGGAATGAAACCCCCTGGGTTAAATCCTAACTCTGCTGACATCAATCGGAGCTTTGCCATTGACTGAAATGGGGCGAGGATTTCACCCTGCGAAACCACGAAACCTTTTGCTCTCCTTGTCAGAGCAGCTATGACTCAGAAAGACCCAAATTGCATTTTTTGTTTTTTTTTTACTTGCCTTTATACCACAAAGCAGAGGCTTTTGTCTTGACTCTCCAGACTCATGCCTTCACCCAAACACTCTGTAAAACCCACAGATCCACTGGGGTTTGCAAAATCACAGGCGCCAAGAGTTGCATGCCTACATTGTGACTAGGACGCTCAACAGTGAAGCTTACCCCTTTCTTTTCTTTCAATAGTTGATGTTGTAACCTGGCTTGAAGCAGCTTCGAGGAAGAAATGCTCATAACTTCACCGAAAGAAAGTAACAAGGAGCAACCAACAATTATTGTCGAGCGAAACAGCTCAATCAGTCCATGCTAGGAACCGGCATGTTCACTTTCCTCCTGTCATTTTTCTTCGACACTTATTTATTTTTTAATAAATTACTAGCCGGGCAGTAAAAGCACTTTACTGGTAGCTTTTAAAACGTCCTCTTCCTCCAGCCCCTAATACTATGTTATCTGGAGCAGTGTTCTCAGATGGCAGGCACTAACTGTATTGATTTGTGTGAATGTGGAGATGAATGATAAAAGTAGGATGTTGGCTGTAGCCTGATTTATAACCCAGGTGGAGACACAAAACAGCGTCCTGATTCCCAGCAAAAGCTAGGAGGCTGAGTACAGCCAGAAGTGTGATCTGTCTCCTTATACAGGTATAGTAGTTTGGATGCAGTTAGACTGTGGTTATATTCATCAAACCCCTCCAACCGGCTTCCCAAAGCTATGGGGAGAAGGGAAAAGGCTACACTGGGATAAACTTGCCTCCTATGGCTATAATTGTGCCCACACCTGGGGTTGTCCTGATTTAGCAGTTACACTTATATTCATGCTCCTGACCCTCATGATTATTAATGAGAGCCGTTCAGAGCTGAGAATCAGGCCTTGTAGTTGTAGGAAGGTCATTTAAGCATGCACTTAAATTTAAACAAGTGCCACAGAAGCAAATGGGATTCAAATATGTGTTTTCTCATAGGACAGACCGCAGTTTTCATAAAATAAAGCACTGGAATGGACCTTCCGCGTCATCAAGCCAATGCCCGTGTGATTACAGGGAACAAAGCAGCAAACCTCTGTCCCAAAGGCTGGAAGAGGAAAATCCAGCACTAGCCATTCTCCCTGACATAGCCAGCCAAAACCCAGTAACAGAAAAGCCAATAGCTCACAGTTAAGTGTTTCAGTGCCTCCTTGATTACAGCCTGAGAGACCAGGGACCTTGTGACAATCTATTATTAATCCTGCCCATTTGCTCTTCTCTGACTGGGAGCTGTGAGTGTACTTCTGGGGCAAATCTTGAAGTCAGTGGCAAAGCTGTCTCATCTGCTGAAGTACCACAGCTATAGAGCCATGCTCCAAAAACAGCATGAGGCTTCAAGGGCTATGATGACACGGCAAGATTATTTTTGCTCAGCTTTCTTCTTTGGATGTCAGTGGTCTTGGATGTTCTCTGAGGCATGCCCAGCTCCTGTGCTTAATGCAAAGTGCATGGATTACAGGTTGGGTAATTGCAATGCTTGGAGGTGCGTGAGGGCCAGATTTTTCTGAGGCTGCGTGAACATTCATCTGCAAACTTTCAGCAGGAAAGGTGTATGTGTGTGCGTATTGGGCCTTTTCTGCAAAAAGCATAAATCACTTTTAGGGACTCGTAAATCAATCTCTTCGCAAGCCCTCTAGCCCGCAAATGAAACGAGACGAGTGAGAAGATCAGGCTTCGCCAAGAGAATGTAGCGCTGGCAAGATAAATGCTCTCGAAGCCTGTTTAAAAATAAATAAGAGGAGGTTAGACAATTTAAAAGCCCTTCATTAAGAGAGGGTGAATGGCGTGTGAGGGAATGCAGCCACAGCAAACATTTCCCCAATGTAGGCACTGAGAATAGTCCATCCTTCAGATCATCTTCAAGGCAGCCTTAAAAAATCAGGTGTCAAGCAGGTTCATGCACACACACACACACATGCATGCTGCACACTCGCACGCACGCACATTAATCATTATGAATCATATATAGATATACAGAAGGGGGGGGGTGTGCATGCGTGTGTGTGCACGTATGCCTATAAATGCACATACACATATATGTGTGTGCATATGTATATAGATGTATGTACATATGTGTATATGTATATGTGGGGGTCTGTGTGTATCAGTTAGAACATTTATGTATATATACATGCCATACATGAATCATTATGAATTATATACAGTTATACAGGAGTTTTATACACACACACACATGCACACACACTGTTGTATATCTGTATATAATTCATAATGATTCATGTTTGGAATGCCTGCATACACAAAAGCTGTCACTGATTTGACCCCTAAATATCTATACGGGCTCTTTTTTTCTTGTCTACTGCTTTCCCACTCAACAGTTTAGTCTCACGAGGACTGAAAACTAAAGGGTTTCGTATGGGAGTTTCAAGGTGAAATTCCCTAGCCTTTGATATACACAAGGTCAGACTAGCTGCTCTTTTAGCCTTACATTTTATGAATCTAGGAAACCATGAAATAAATGACCTGATTCTCACAAAAAAGCATGCTGTTTATTTAGGTGCCTGTATCTGAATGTAGGGGATGTCTTAGTGATTTTATGTATACATGTATGCTCACCTGCATATGGGGTGCATGCATGTGTACATACAGGCCATATGTGTATACCTACGTGTAATAATCTGCGTTTTTCTCCCACTCAGCCTTAACATATGCGCACACACAATTTTTTCATATTTTGGAGCTACATCAAACAGCCTATCAAGCTTCCAAAATGAATTCCCCTGGCTTCCAGCATGATAAACACCTGAATTGCTTTGCTTAACTGCCCAGAGAAAATGTATTTACCAGTGGGAGACAATTTTTTATTTTATTATGATCAGCAAATAAGAAACCACTTCCAACACGTTTATTAAATGCTCAGACTCCAGCCGAGCCCTTTATATATTTTTGGACTACTTCTGCGTTATTGTACTGGTTAGGTGCAACATTATGCTTATTAAGAATAATTTATACGGCACCATCGCTTGACATCTATGTTATACAGCCTGCATAAATCTTGCAACTCGTCTGCAGTGGAGTTTGCCCTGAGTGAGGGATCCATTTCCACTTTCTTTGTACCTTGGCTTCCAAAGCTGCTCCTCCACAGAAGCATATTCACCTGGTGCATAAAGAAAAAGCATTTTTTGCCAATCACATGCCTCTCCAAGAGATTTCAGCCAAAAGGCAGGTGGTTTAAACTAAAGAAGAAAGAATGCTGTCTCTTTTTCTTTGTTTCTTTCTTGCTTTCTTCCTCTAATTATTTTTTTTACTCAGCTGTTCTTCGGATGGTGCCCTGAAAATGAAGCAGCTATAAATCTAATTTCTTTACATGCAGCTGTTTTAAATGGTTTCCAGTCAGTCTGGAACAGAGAACGCAGCAGAGACGTGACTCTAGCGGGGTTTCACCAATTCAGGTGGCATGGGTCAATGTGGGAACAATTTAACTCAGGTGCTGAGGTTTTCAACATTGGATCCCAAATCAAACAGGCAGAAGTAAGAGGGATATTTTTTTTCATGCTACACGCAAAAACAAGGCAGACTGTATTTTACTGCAATCGGGAAATAGGAGGGGAGACAAATGTGTGTTCCAGCAGGTATTTTAAATCTCTGCTTGGCAAACTCGCAAGGCTATAAATTATCTGACGCAAAGTTTGCACTCGAAGGAGAACAACGAACTGTCACTGGTATGAGAAAACGAGCAAGCGAATTATCTGAAATTGGTGAAATCTAGTGTACCCTGAAGGCATTCATTTTATCCTCTAAGAAGTGCGAAGCTGTACAGATTTTAAAGCTGGAAGAAACCACCAGGATGCTCTAGTCCTCAGCTAATGCAGCACCACTTCATCTATCAGTCCCTGTCCCCCCACTCAAACCCATGCCCTGTGGTTGAACTAACAGCCGTCAGAGAATGACGGGGGTGGCTGTCATATCAGATCCACTACATCAAAGAAATCCCATAGTCAACATAGTCCAACAGGAGGACAGAAACCTAAATCCATTCAGAGATATTAGAATACATATTTTTCAGGGCGCATAAATGTCATTGCGAGGAGCTCCCATGGGTTCTTTCTGAGAAGGTTCTGATTGACAAACACTTGTTTTTTAAATCATAATAGCTGTTCTGGGGCTCACTGAAGTCAACAGGGCTCATCTGATGTGCAAAGTCATTGCATCTGGACAAGCATTTGTATGATCATAGTGTTGCTCTGTTATTGCTGCTCCTCTTCTCAGCCAACCTCTCGGTCTCCAAACCTTTTAGCTGGAAGGAGAAGCCACTGGTATCTTCAAGCTGAAACTTATGAATAAAGACAGGCCGCTTGCATTTCTTCAAAGGTGCTGTGGCAAATCATGGCTAGTCTTTACACCCACTCTTCTCTTTCCCTGCAGTTTTCTATAACCATCTTTGAATGGGATGGAAACGGAGAGAGCTGAGTTCTAACCATGTTAGGACTCCCTTGCAGGGAATGCCATGACACTATCACCATGACTAGGGTTGAGGAAGTATTTGTCAGGGCATAGCTCATTTGCAAAGAAAAAAATGCTCTTTGGGTTGACCCCAAATTATTTCCCCAAATCAAGTGAGAGGCAAGGATTTCTTAGGTGACATCTTTTATCAGACCAACTGCCATAGTTGACTTGGACGAGGTTTTGAATGCCGGTCCTGCCTTGCATTCAAACGCTTGTCTAACTCTACTACGCGGTTAGTCCAATAAAAGAGATCACCTTAAAAAATCCTGGCCTTGTGCATATGTTCTGGGCAACAGCACTTCTAGAGACCCCCAAATTAGGGTCAGATTGGTGCATGGCTTAGGTTGAATAGAAAAGAAAAAATATGACACACAAGAAAATGCTTCCTTCGGAGAGCTGTAAAATGAACAGGTTATTCACCCAAGCTCCCGGCTGTGACCTGGGTAAGGTTTGGGGCTCTTGTTCAAGAGTTCTGCGTATCAGTATCTGTATCTTACGGCTGGGAGAGCTGAAGCAAAGAGCCATTCTCCAAAGTAGCCCTGCGGACACTGGATACTATTGATGCTCATCCTGTTAGATGCTGGCAGCCTGATTTTTTTTCCCAAGGACTTCTGAAATCACAAGGCCAGCTTGGGGCTGTAGGTGTCGAGTTCCCTTGGAAAAGAGGCCATTCGCTTCTAAGCCTGGGTGCTGAGAAACAGAGGCATGAAATCAAAGGTTGCAGTTGAAAATGTGCTCCTTGTTAATACAGAGCAAGACGTCAGTAGGGAATGTGGACTCTAGAATGAGCTTGGCCATGGGAAAGCAAAGCGCCTGTTTCCGAGGGTATCAGTACTGAAATGCCAGAATGAATGCATATAATCCTGAGTTCCTGCTACAATATGCAGCACCGATCTCTCGCCCCACGCTGGATCCCTTGATCAAGATTCTCAGCTGTTGTGAACTGGCATAGGACAGATCTATTAGGAAAGAGCCGTTCGTCCTTCAAAACTATGGCCACTTGCCAGGTATAGATTTTAATTTCTCAGTGCCCTAATCAGGTCTGTCTCTGGGGTTTTGTAGGCTACGGTATGGAGGTCACGTGCAAAACTGATTCTTTCTTCAGATGCCGTATGTGTTATTGCAGGGTGCTTTCCATCTGAGCATCTCAAAGGCGATTCTTCGACTCCTGGCAGATCCTGCCGGCAATGAGCTTTAGCCACAGTTCTGGTTTCCCCCAGGCAAGCTACTTCATTGCTTCATGCCTCAGTTTCCCCACTTGTAGAATGAAGCTAATAATAGGTCTCCATCTCAGAGGGAGGCTAGGCCCATTACTATTCAGAACACGTGCAGAGAGCCTTGAGATGGAAGACACTATAAACAAATTATTGTTATGTTACTAATTCACCGATGAGCAAGCCGAGGCCCAGAGAGGATCATTAAACTGTTGAGTGTGTCAGAATTTGTTACACAGACAAAAATAGAACCAGCGAGTCCTGACTCCCGGATTTCAGCTCTGAGCACTCAGTCGATTTGAACAAACGCAGGTAGCCGAGTCATTCTGGAGCACTTCAGAAGCAGTGTCATTAGTGCTTCCAACCTGGGGTGCAAGGCTGTGTGGGAGGGAGATAAGGGGATGGTGCTCTCTGGATGCGGCTAACTCGGTGCTTTTTCCTACATAAAAAGCTTTGCCAAATTGTGTAGCCTGATTTTGCAGGGGCTGCTGATCAAACGTTTGAGTTGCCTAGGTGTTGTGTCAGGCTAGAGACAGGTCATTTGCGGGGGGAGTGGGTGTACATGTGTTTGTGCGTGTGCACGCACGTGCACACACAGGTGTTCGCTGTCATGTCATCACCGCTTTTTTTTGACGCTCCGCCACAGGCCTGTAGCATTTTGAACTGGTAACCCAGGAGAGTGGGTTAAACATTTTTAAGTCTAGCACATGGCAGCTTTTCAACCAGTGACTTAAGAGACTGCACAATCCAAAGACTGGAGACTGGGCCGATTCCCAAGACTGTGACTGATTTGCTGTGTTATCCTGGCAGGTCCTGTTACTGCTTAGGGCTTCAGTTTCCTCTCTCATGTCATCTTGTCTATTTAATATGTAAGCTCTTTGAGCAAGGACTGGACTTACACAATGTGTCTGCAGCATTCATAGTCTTCAGGACCAATTATTTCCAAGTCTCTGGGATGAAATGCTGGCTCCACCGAAGTCAAAACTTCCACTGACTTCACAGAAGCCAAGAGGTTTTACTTTCTCCAGCCTGGACTATTGCTTATTTTGGAAGGGGAGAGCATGTACAAGTGCTTCTGGGCAAAGCAGAATTTCACGACCCTCTGGACGAGCTCAGATTTCCGAGGTCAGGCTGACACTGGGCTCCAAACGTCAATGTACAGCCTAGGGGGATCCTAGGGGGATCCATGTGTTCAGCTGCTTACCATCCCACCCACCCACCTCTGGACTCGGACGCAGGATTCCCCCAAATGTCAGAAGTCAGGGAGAAGGGGTGGGGTTTTCTTTGGTTTTGAACGCAACCTTGACAATCCTGAAAGCCACAACTCCCAAGGCAGCCTCCAAGTACATCCGGCTCTGCTTGCCGGAGCCATCTACCTCACCGCCGGTGCCGATCAACACTGAAGCATGACTCCCAGCTCTGGAGACAGACAGACACACATCATAACTAATAAACATGTAAATAGGCACGCATTGATAAATATAGCCTTGCACGTGCTGTGGTATAATGGCACACCCTCCTGATAAAAGCATCATGGCCCTTTCCCACTGGACCCATATAAATCACAAGAGCCACTTGGAAGTCAAGGAAGCCATCCTGATTTATACCCAAGATGGGTCCGGCCTGCTGGCTTCAATCTGGTTATGTCCTTTTCCACACTTTTGGGATTTTGGCCCATTGGTTTCCACCGATTCCCATTCACTGTGGACCTGGCCCCTAGACTTTTACAGAGCTGCACATGCGTCTACAGTCTACCCATTGCAGACTTGGCCCTTTTAAGATCTGTAGCAGCGCCAAGGGCAGGTTCTGCCGTGCGCTTGGCTTCACCCACTGTCCCGTCTCTTCCGCAGCTTGTTTTCTGGATAAGAGGCGTCTGTCCGCGGCTGTGTAACATGCTTGGGCAAAGTGTCTTCTTCAAACTGCTGTGTGTGCACTGAATTCTCAGCCTCAATTATCTGCACAGAAGCAGCCAATGCTTTGGTCATACCGTGTGTGTCACAGTCCTTATGTAAAATCCAGGCGGCTTTGCTTTAAGGAAGCCAGTTAGGATGCAGGGAAATTGGGGGAAGAAAGGAGGAGCTACTCACACTTAGGAGAATAACTGTTTAATGTAGCGCCCCCCCCCCCAAACAATTTTGTTTGCTTGAGGCTCTTAAGAAAGCAGAACCTAGCAACAGGTTTCTCTCTGACTATAACAGCCCCCCACAGGCAGAGGTATCGATTTTCCCAGTAAGAAATCTATGGCTTGACAGCTAAGAACTTGGGCACACTGGAGAAGTAGCACCACTTTAACTGACCCAAAGCACATGCCCTGAGTATGCACACTCACACCAGCTTAGCTTGTGATTGTGTGGGAGTCACCATCTTGGCTTTCCTACTAAAGGTTGAACCAGGAATATCCAGAAGCTCCGATAACCTGAGCTTCAGGTACACAGGCAGGAAGATGTGTATCTCCTTGGAGTTCAGGCATAGGTGTATAACGCACACTCCTAGCAATAGGGTGTACCAGTGGCTTCCCCCCGTCTCCACCAGGGACATCCATCAGTAGATGTGTCCTTCCAGTAGTGGAAAGTGAGTTTGCATGTGTACCAAAATTTGCCCTGCTTGATGCTTCTCTTTCAGCCTATATTACTTTAATGTTGTGTAACTGCGGGGGTCAACCCACCTGGGACCCCAAGTCAGGTCAGGATCACGGGCTGGAGGCAAGGGGGCCAGTAGCAACCGTGCGTCCAGGGGTGGTCACTGCCAGTGGTCTTGCCCAACAGAGTCAAAAGGCCCTGGGTTCTGCAGCAGGCCACAGATCCCAATTTCCATGGCCTACAGGTGGTTTGGCATACCCAATAGGGAGGCTGCACAGGCCAGATCTGCCCTGTGAGCCCTTTATGTGACACAGCTATTGGAAAGGAACAAAGTTGTGTCCTTTTAAACAAATCTGTACACCTAAAATGATGCTCTTGGGGCAAGTCTGCACGAGGTGTTTGCTGCTGAGTTGCCTCTGCAGCAAACATCTCAGCATCTACACATGCATTGCTATTAGGACAGAGTAAATGAATTAACTCTGCGGTAGGTTAGTACCGGTACCTACAAGTACTATCCTACTGCAGAGTTTTTTACTCCACAGCAGCACATGTGTAGACACTGACCAGGTGACTGGGGCACAAGGGTGCTTCAGTGTGGGGGCTGCCTGTCACCTAACCGCACGGCAAAGCACCCTCATGCCCCAGCCAGGTCCTCTGCAGCACGTTGAGCCAGGCTGGAGAAGCCCCAGGCTGGCAGGCTGGTCCCCCAGGCCTCCTGCCAGTTGGGGCTGCTCTGACCCAGCTCTATGTGCTGCGTTCAAACAGTGCATCCGGGAGCAATAAACTCTGATGCAATACGCAGCGGAGCTTATTGCTTTGGGTTTTGTTTTCAGAAGCCACCAAAAATCACCCAAAGCACCTGTCAGCATAGGACTAGGCCTTGCATGTTTGGTGAGTCAGTAAACACAGCTCTGTTCCAAGTATTTGCTGCAGTACTAATGTGGTGTGAAATGCAATGCAGAGACAAGTAGGATGCAGTATATAAGACAAGTAGCTGGATCCCAGGCTAGGGTATTTCTCCATCAGCATTAATGCCAAGTCTACATCATCAAGTTGTCAAGGACATTTGGACTAGTTATACACTGAGCTGACATTGCCAGGCCAAGAATCTAATGCCTAGGTGGAAAATGGGACTAGCATGGGATACAGCCTATCCCTGACACCATGGCCCTGAGATCAGCTGGGGCTGTGAGACACCACAATGATACAAATGAGAAATGGATAAAGAATAAGGTGTGGACAGAACATAAGGCAAGGAGGACTGCCCTCTACACAGGGGTGGGCAAAATGCAGCCCGGGGGCCAGATGCGGCTCGCCAGGCCATTCTATCCGGCCCGTGGGGCCTCCCCAAAATTTAGAAAATTAATATTTATCTGCCCTTGGCTGCCTGTCTTGCGGCCCTTGATGGCTTGCCAAAACTCATTAAGCGGCCCTCCGCCCAAAATAATTGCCTGCCCCTGCTCTAGACTTACTAGCTACTTGTTTCATTTTATGACCCCAAGTTCTTGTGCTGTGAGGGAGTGAATAATAGCAGCAACAACAATAATAATAAATGCATTTATTTACTGTCTCTCACTATAGAAGGACTAGGGATCATACAATGAAACTAGGAGGTATTAAGGTTAATCCACAGTATCAAAATTATTCTGCCCTGTTGTGGTTTCTCTGAGTTCTTCACAACAAAATAATCGCTCTATTATTCTTCCATAGTCAAACAATGAGCGAAAGCCAAGAGCTGGTGTTTTCTGAGGGTGGCCCTGGGGCTAAGGAAAGGGACCTTGAGTCTAAAAAGGTCAAGAACCACTGATGTATGTAGCTAGAATCAGCATATACTGGGGACAGATACACAGGTAGCCGGACAGAGAGATGGCCAGGACTCAATTGTCTTGTCCTTGTCTCTGAATGGAAAATATCCAAGACCCAGCTGAGTGCAATGGCTCCCAAAAAGCAACCTCTGCTTAAATGGAAATATCCAACAGCACTAAGATAATTGCCCACGTCAAATTTGCCGGCGACCTCATGGCTGTGGAACTTCAATCAGCAGTGTAACGAAGTAGACACGCAAGTCTCCCATCACAGATGCCTTTGCCTACCCATGGAGATAGGGAAACTCTTGATGGCTGGAAATTGCAGAGAGGTAGTTAGCCATGTTAGTCTGAGGGCAGGGTAGATACGCACCTAATAGACTAAGTAAATAAGATATATACAGACACAAGCTTTAAAGAACTCAAATTCCCTTCATCAGATTCATGGGCTACTTGTTGGCTTTAAAAGGTAGGTTGTTCTTTCCTTAATTCCTGTGATACCCAGTCATCCCCCATTGCTCTGTCTCAGACCAGGCCAAAGTGAGGCTCAGTAGGAACTGCAGGTAATAGTATTTTGTCTTCCCCTGTTCCAGGGCAATAAAAAATCTGGTCTGGAAGAGAGTTGCAATCTCATGGGAAAGCAACATTTCCATGCAGTGATATGGATGGACAAGGGGAGACTCTCACGTCTACTTCAAGGGTGGACAAATCTGGACCTGAAAATCCAGCTGGCTCTCAAAATCTTACTCTAAATAAAACCCAAACTGCATCTCACATCCGTCTGGTGCCATGCAGAGCTTTTCAAAAGAACGGGGCCCAGATTTTTCAGAAGAGCTGTAAGCCAGGATTTCAGAGGAGCTAAGCACCCGGTTTTCGAAGGTTGAGGCCCTGAAACTGGGGCTGCATTTTTCCAAACAGCTTTTCTCTCCCTAGGTGCTGACTTGCTTTGAAAATCTCCTTTGAGCCTGCCTAGGAGTTTGGAAATCTGGGCCTGCAACAGGACCAAGTGGCCAGCTTTGCCTCTGCCTGAAAATGCTCCTCTTGCCCAAGGCAACTCTGGAGTTGTATGATCCACGGTAAAATACCACAGGGTAAGGAATGATCAGCTCCACCTGCTTCTGATGCACTGTCTGTTTAGGACATGTGGAGAAATGGGTCTGGGGCCAGTGCTGGCAGGTCCCCCCATCCGCCAGTGGGCTGTGTGGTGTGACTTTGCAGCAGCTGGCTTGGCTGGGGGTCTCCCAAGCTAGGGAGAGAAAGAAAAGCACTTCCCGGAGCTCCCTTGGAAGTGGGGGAAGAGGACTGCCTTGGGGAAGGTGCTCTGGGCGGGGGAGCTGGGCTGTACAGCCAGCCTAAGATGCTGCTGCCTCTTTTTTGGAGCTTGCAATTAGAGATCGGCTCCCCGGCTCGGCTAATAAATCACCATCAAAGCCTCTCGCGCGTCAATAGGGGAACACATGTACTTACAAGACTTCGTGTGTTTGATGCTCATAAAACCAAGGGAAATGTGGGTCGTCAGCACCGTGCGGGTGCCAAAACCTCGGCGTCTGCGCGAGCAGGCCTGGGCGGGCAGGCAGGAGACCCCAGGGGGCTGAGCCCCAGACCCTTTGCAAAGGGAGACCCGGAGCTGTGCCCCCCCCCCGCCTCTTTTAATGCTCCCCCCTTGGATTTCAGAAGTATTAATCACGCCTGTCCGGCCCCTGTACCTGTATTACCCCAGCGCCTTAATGACACCTTGGACCCAAGGTACCAATTAGGCATGTCAGGATAAGAACAGCCTTCAGCTGGTTCAGCCCATCCCAGGCCCAGCTCCAGGAGAGCGGAGAAGCCTCTCTCTTTGGGGGGGTGGCCTTCATTCGCCGTCCCGAAGCCCCCCTTCTCCTCCCGGCGTCTCCCTCTCGCACGGGTGGGGGGGGACCCGCCGTGTAGGGCCAAAGGGCGCGATCTGCACCTCCAGGGCGGCCGGGGCGTGAAACGGACACGCGCCGCACGCGAAACCGGCCCCCCCGGGACCGGACTCGGCCTGGAACCGCCGGGAAGGGGCGCGGCCCCACGGGGGCCCGAGCCCCACCCGAAGGAGGGTCCCCGCCGGTGGCAGCCGGGCCCCCGCCCTCGATGCAGCCCCACGCGAGGCCCGGAGAGCCGGGGCGGGAAGAGGAGGCTGCGCCGGGGAGCAGCGCGGAGCTGGAGGCAGGAGGCGCCGGCGGGCCCCGGCCCTTCCGCTTCAGTCCTCTTTTTTGGACGGATCTGAAACGCAGCCTGGCTGCACATGCATGCGCACCTCCGCACACACGTGTGCGTACACACCGGCGTAGGCAGCCGCAGACACGCTTGTTTTCCGCAAGTAATTTAATATATAAACTACATATGTACTCGCACCCCACTCTCTCTCACGCACACATGTGTGTGTAGGTGTGTACATAGATACTTGTGTGTATGCGAGTGGTGTTATGCATATACTATATGATAGGTATAATGTACAGCAAGGGGTGGGGGTCTGTTTACATCCGTTAGTTCATACACACACATACAGGTAGGTGGACAAACAGACAGACCAAAAAAGTGCTTCTTTTCCCCACTCAATTTAATATATGCACTGCATAGACAAGCACATCTGTAGATAGATAGACAGACGGGCGTGCTTATTTTCCCCGAGTAATTTAACATAAAAACTACCTATATACACACATGCCACTGACTCTCTCATACACATACACACACATATATGTAAGTATGTATTATGTATCTGTAATATATAGAGAAAGAGGTGGGTGGGTGTACTTTTATGCATGTAGTTACTCAAGTATGTATACACACATATCGATAGACAGACAAACGTGCTTATTTTCCCAGATGAATGAATAAATATAGTTTATTGCTATATAAACTACACATTCGCACGCACACATATATATGTAAGTATGTATGATACAAATAGAAAGAGTTGGGTGGGTATTTATATATGTTGTTAATCAGGTACACACGCACACATGTAGATAGCCGACAGACAGATATGCTTATTTTCCTCGATTATTTTAATATATAAACTACATCTATACAGGCACAGCACTCTCTCTCATGGTTGTATATACATACACATGTACACACACACACACACACACCTATTACCGCACCTACTTCTCTCTCTAGCCGCGCAACTACCTCTCTATTGTACATACTTACACACACACATAGATGTACACACATATACACACACACGTGTATATACGGTACGTGTGTATGATATATATAAAAAGAGGTGGCTGTGTACGCGTATGTGTATGTATGTATGCACGTATAATCTGTACAGAGAGAGGTAGGTGTGTATTTACACATGTAATTACTCGGGGGGGGAAAAAACCAGGTTGTGTTGCATGTTTGGTTTCCTTTCCCCGCTCGTGTGTGGGCACAACGTCCCCTCCAGGCTCCCCCGGAGCAGGCAGAAATCACCAAGCGAGAAAGGAACCGAAACCCTCCGGCTGTGTCAGCAAGTCTGGCTCTTCCTTTCGGAAAGAGGCGAGAAGTGAAAAGAACTTGCTCATCGTCTTCCCAGCCTTGAAAAAAGGCAGCGAGAACCAAACCACGCTTCACCCCCCACTCCACACCCACCCACCCGTCCACCCGCACCGCAGCCCCCCTTCCACACCCACCCACACCGCAACCCCCTTCCACGCACACCCCCAGCACACCCCTTCACACCCCCTCCACACCCACCCATCCACTCACACTAAACCCCCGCTCCACACCCCCAACCCACACCACGACCCCGCTCCACACCCACCCACCCACCCACACGGGGGGAAACATCCCGAAGCAGCAGCGTTTCCAAATCCGCTTATTCCTCGCTGTTCACAGTCACGGGGGAAATATCCTCCCCGCGCCGGCGATGGAGCCCGCCTGTTGTTCCAGACAAGTGCCCCCGCACTTTGCCTAAGAAATCAAAATAGTTTAAATCCCGGCATCAAGCTGGCCCGGAGAGAAACCCCACCTCATTTGCAAGGCAAGCAGGGAAGTAGTTCAAGAGGGATCAGGTATGCTCGTCACTACGCGTGGTGACTCCACGGATATTGTGACAGGATTTCACCATTTCCGATTATTTTTCATGGAAACCTCGCTCTCCCGCGCTTCATAAAGGCGAGGAAAGGGCGGGGGGGGGGAAGCCCCATAATGAACCCTTCCAGATCAGCCGCGTTGGTAGGAGACAACGGGTAACCCTGCTCCGCAAACCCTTGAGAAACTGGAGGGAACAAGAGAGTATTTTGGGTTGTTGTTCCTAGCCTTTTATTGTTTGGAAAGTGGAAAGAAGGACTCCCCGTGGGAGCCGTCTCTCGATTTTCCACGGGCGAGATGATTTCGGATTATTCCCAGCTTTGCGCAGCGAAGTCGATCCGAGTCCACCCCCCAGGTCTCCCTCGGAATCGATCCGCTGTCTGTTGCCACCACCACGGGAGATAACCCGGATTAAGCCGAGATTGCTGCCTACCAGGTGCCGGGAGACACGTGTTTCACGTGCGAAGGGGAGATGGGCGTTTTCGGAAGCTTTATAAGCTCCTCTCCTTGCTCCTCGGGCTTTGTTACGGCACATTTTTAGCCTCATCAGCCCATCCGCTAGATCTACTGCAACCCGTCCCTGTTCTGCTGCCGTCACATGTCTCCTTCCAAGGCTTGCCCGATCTCCTCCGATCATTTTCGATCCCTGCAAAACAAGAAAAAGGACCCCCCCAAATCAAACCTGATGCTTTAAAATAATCCCACCCTCTGGCAGCAAAATGAAGATAACACTTCCACGCGAGGCTGTGTGTCAAATAACTGGAGATGAGCAGGATTTTGAGGTTTACTGAAATTATTCACGTGACTTTGACGTTTTCCATGTGTAGGACAAACGAAGTGGATAAATATTGACAAATTCCCCCATACACTGTACTACTGGCAGGTTTCAACTCAAGTCAACTCAACTCAGCTCAACTCAGCTCATCTTAAGTAACACAACACAACGCAATGAAAGTGCTCAACTCAGCTCAGCTCAACGAAACTCAGCTCAGCTCATCTTAACGCAACACAGCACAACTCAGCTCAGCTCGACTCAGCGTAGCTCAACGAAACTCAGCTGAACGCAACACAATACAAGGAAACTCAACTCAGGTCAGCTCAACGAAACTCAGCTCATCTTAACGCAACACAACCCAATAAAACTCAACTCAGCTCAACGAAACTCAGCTCAGCTCAACACAACAATGCAATGCGCCTCAACTCAACGAAACTCAACGAAACTCAGCTCAGCTCAGCTCAACCAACTGTTCCGTAAAAAGACATGTTGCATTTCTCCTCCTCTTTCCTGGAAGCTCCAATTTTTCAAAACTTTTTTTTTTTGTGCTAAATGTTTTAGGCCCCTGGACCTTTCGTTCTGATGTCACACTTCGGGAAAACGTCATGTCCCTGGAGCATTTGGGACACTTCCCTGTCGCACATTTGTGGGGAGGAGAAATCAAACACACGATTTCGTTACCCAGCCTTCATAGTTCCTGGAAACCTTAGTCACTTTCTTCCCTCCCTCATTGCTCCCGGGGGAAAATCGATCTTCAAGCAATACCAGGCGAGGTTTTTCCCTTTCTGGTTTTTCTGGATCTGAGGCTTCGCCTTGTTCTCCCGGCGCAGTCTCTGCCCCACCGAGAAAACAACTTTTATCCTCATCTGAACAGGAAATGTCACGTCTTACTGTGGCATTTATGGGATCATAACTTTATTGGACCCGTTCATTTCTTTTCATCTGAAAACGCTAAACTTTTCATGCGCCGTTTGAAAATGCTGGTCACATCCTCGCTCCCCTCCCCCCTCCCCCCGCAATAACTAACTAGCTAGCTAAATACATACAAGAGAAAGGACTTAAGAAAGAAAAAGTCCTTTGCTCTCAGTGAATTGCAACCCTTTTTTTCTATGAAAAGCATCTGCTCCGGGATAGAAGTACCTGGCTGGAGTATTTGGAAGGGAAATGCCTAGCACCATCCTCAGCTGGTGCCGGTTCAGCCCAAGCCCCGGCAATGCGGTCACTAAAAGCCGGTTCAGGTCCCGGCCCCTTCTTGGCCCTTGATCATAACCAGGAGTGTCCTGGTGTTTGCTCGAGCTCACACTGTCCCAGCAAACAGCTCTTCTCTCCACCGGGCACAATTTCCAATAAGAAACATGACAAGTGATCTAGGAACTGAGCCGAACCCAACTTATTTTCATGGAGACTCAGATCACAAAGTACCTAAATCACTTGGGGAGCTGCGATTTTGCCTTCTAATTCATCTAGGCTTTTTTGGTGGGGGAGGAGGGGGTTGTAAAACTTCCCATCTGTAAATATGACCACTACCTACCCACTATCTATCCCCTATCCAGCCAGCCATTTCCATCCAACCCTCCTATCTATCTATCTATCTATCCTCATATACAGCCATCTGTCTCTCTAATCAATACACTTCTCTTTACATCTATACAAATAATATATCCTTCCCCCCCTCCCCCAAACTGGTGTTTTTCTGGTCTGTTACTGGGAGGCAAAGAGTTTCCTTCTTCCCCTTGGCTTTACACGGAGGGGCTTTCTATTTTGCTGACCCATTTAAGTGGGGAAGAGGAAAAGGAAATCCTTCCACATGCTATAGGTTTTTTATAGGGCTACCTCCTTGAAGTGCAACAAGGGTTTCTGCTTACAGCCTCCAGGGCACTTCTACTTGTGTTGGTAGGGACATTGTTTCCTTTGTTCTGACGAGGTTTTACAGGTAGATGCACAAATATCAGTGTAGCCAAGATAGTTTTGTTCCAGCCAAATGTTGACTGACTCCTGTCTAGCCCCGTTGGAGGTTAAAGTGAATAGAAAACCAAAAAAGGTGATTAAAAATAAGACAGAAATTATTGATAGATAGATCAATTGACCAGTCCATCTGTCTGTCTGTCTGTCCATCCGTCCATCCATCCATCCATCCATCCATCCATCCAATCAAAACAACACTGAAGGACAAAGAAAGGGAGCAAGGCTAAACAGCAGGAGGGTTTAAGGAAGAAATTAAATGTAAAATGCACCATTGGGGCTGGTTGAAGCAAAGCCACCACCGGTGAACTGAGAGGTAAGCAGGGAGCCTTGGTGTTGCCTTCAGGGTGGGCAGCCTGAAGTCTGCGTGTGAGAAAGCGAGTCAAAGCCTTTGGTGAGTCTTGAGGTTTGAGGAGGCTGAGAAGATGCCCCAGTCTTGTAGTGCCAAAAGAACAAGGATATTTCACTCTGCTTCCAAGTACCTCAAAGGCCATGGCCTCCCGGCCCTAAAATTTCTTCCCAGTCTGGGGTTGGCATCTCAGAGGGATCTGAGGTGGCGGTTGCATACTCCCAATTTTCCCTGTGCGGTGCATGTCGAGGTGTGAGATGGCCTCTATCCGAGTGAAAATTCATCACAATGAATATGATCATTATAAATTATACAAGAGGACTTCTCGCCTGGTTTGTCCAACGCGCCTGGAGGAAGGTAGGTGGAGAACATAGAAGTTCTTTGATCCCACATTGTCCTCTTCTTCCAGGCTCAGCCCCAAACCTCCACAACAGCCAAACCAAGGATTTCCTTTTGAGGGAGACCAAGAGACCACAAAGCATCCGGTCCCTCAAGAGATTCAAAGCCTGGGTGGATGCTTTGGCCTGTGGTTGCCTACTGTAGTCATTACAAGGGGGGACAGAACCAGATGGCAGGAAGTTCAATGATTCAGCACTGCTGTGGTCCTCTGGTCTAGCATTTCATGTGGTGTGGTCCCACCCACAATCTGCTGCATCTGCCCAGCTCCGATGCTGGGGAGGGCGAGTGCAGTAAATAACATGTGGGCAAGCGGACGAGCCGCTTTGTGGTGACCGGAGGCCTGCCTTCGCTGGCGGACCCTGCCAAAAACCTGTCCCAGAAATCCCTGGCAAGGCCTTCTGGGAGCTGGCTGCTTTCTGCTCCCTTGGATGGAGAGAGGATCCAACCACAGCCAGCATTCCAGCAAGCTCAGCGGCAGGCCATAAACATGTGGTTTCGCCACTCAGCGTCCTTCCCCTTGGCTGCATTGCCGGGACGGCTTGTGAGAGAGCTCTGGGAGAGGGCAAATTTAACACAGGTACTCCATGTCTCTCGGTGCTGTCTGGACTTGCAGCTGCACAGTTTTCAGGCCAACGGTAGCATTTTAGCTCAGCGGCAGTGGGGCCTCATTGCGAGGGGGCTTGCATGGAATAGCGAGGAGATTGAGGCTCCTTTCCTGTCCTGTCTTCAGCCATAGACCTTAAAGAAAGTCCCGTCCCATCTTTGGACCTGACTTGATCACTGGCATTGTACTCCTGTCTGGAGACGGGCAAGGTCTACCAAGTCCCTGCCAGTGGAGGTATGATACACATAATCAAGCTGAGCAGAGGAACAATATTAATCTTATTTGTCACCAGCTTTACAGCCCCTCGCACAATCGAGCCCCAGGCCAAGAATTTTCCCCCAGATGCCTGATGATTCGATCTCCAGATGGAGATACCTGATTTTCAGAGGGTGGATGCTCATTGTTTTTTTCACAGTCAGACCTCTCTCTACAAGGCGTTTCAATGATTAGCCAAAAAACAAAGGCATCTCAGATCACCCAGTTGCTGATGAATGTGTTTGTGGCAACCATTTCTTATTATTTGATCCATGCACTGCTTGGTATATCAGATATATCCACAACTGTTCGTGCAGCTCAAGCTCAGGTGTCAGTGAGCTTAGACTAGTCTTCCCCTCTCCTCACATTTTAGAGTTACTGTGAATGCTGCTTTCTGAGGGATGTATAGAGCCAATTTTCCATGTATACCGTGCTGTTTCCATTATACTATGCTATTACTGCACATATTGTGTTTATATTTTGATTGCATAATAAAGCTAAACATGTTTGTAAATCAACACAAGAAAACCTCGGTTCAATTAGCAGCTGGTTCAAAGGGTGTAGAATCAAATCCGTGAATCCATCAATTTTATATTTCGTAGCCAGCACACTGTATGTATGAAGTTGGTAGGGAGGGTGATTGCTTTAGTGTGGCCTGGTGGATGGCTGGCTGAAGGAGGACTTGAGGGACTTGGATTTTATTTCCAGCTCCGTTTCTGACCTGCAAGTGTTGTTCCCCGCTCTGTGCCTCAGTCTCATCTGTAGGACACGGATGTAGCTACCGATGTCCTTTAAAGCACACAGCTCTCAGATCTTCATGCTGGCTTTGCACAACAGCTGGAAGCTGAGCTGTTACTGTGGAGAGGAGGCCACTGCCTCTCCGGTGACACACATGGCATGACACGACCTTCAGCTTCTTCAGAGTAGAGGAGCTCAGACCAGAGCACCTTCCCAATGGCCATGGCTTGATTCAGCCCAGCACACGGACAAGGTGCTGACAACTGAAGTTCACTTAAAAAAGTGCTGATCCAGGCAAAGAGAGAGCTGAACCTAACATTTAACTTTCCTGATGCCATGAATGGCCCATACCCTGCTATGTGCTGCCTAAAAACCAGCCACATGAAACGCTGAAGAGCAAGAGAGACAAGCACACCTACATAGGCAGATCTGGGATTTTGAAAAGCGGGGTGCAACTGATGTGACATATCAGCACATATAATACTACATACATTTGTCTCCAAGTCAAAAGAAACTAGAAGCTTTACTAACATGCTAGGGAGTTTAAGATGGAAACAAAAACAAATATAACTTTACTGAAAAGTGCATTCATTTGTTATATCATACATTACATATTAAAAAAAAACCCTCACGGCAAACCAGGCAAACCCCTGCCCCCAAAATGTTGTTCCTTTAGTCCTCGAGGAATGTTGTTCCTTTAGTCCTGCATTCGTTGCAATTAAATGTATGCATTACAATGAAATTTAATCAACATTAATTAAACCAATTAATGATCAAATAATTAGATGAATTAAATCAGTTACTTCAAATTAAACGTGCTTACTACAATTACATGTATTCCTTTTAATTAAATGTTGTGCCTTTAGTCCTGTTGTTATTACAGTGAAATTTCAGATTCATAAAGCAAAAGCAAGCCTTGCGGAGCATCTTCACAGTGCATTCAATGCTTCACTGAAATTTATTTCCACGCCTGAATTAATGTAACTTTTCCACACCTACATTAATGTTTTGAGTTAGACTTAAAACCAGCCTGCAGGGCTGTGAAATAGGAGCTATATTACCAGGAGCAGCTACAGACAGCAGCCCTGCAGAAGAAAGAATAGTTTGACCAGCAGAACATTAAGACCATTATAAAAGGTAAGAGGGTCGTTAACACTCATGGAATGAAGATTTAGCAGGTAAATTATAATGAGCCACCAAGTCAAGTGATCCCTTCACTGCTGCCTGAATAGAAATGCCGCAGCCAAGCAGGTTGTTTTAAACTTTGGAGGGACCATGAATCAAAGGGGAATGTGACCACATTGCTGCACCCCCTGGATCTACCCCTGCACACCTAGCACGGCACATGCATGCTACAGCTATTTGGAACGTCACGGGACCAAGACAGTTAGGTCCAAAAAAAAAAGGCCCCATTCCCCTTGATGATTAACGAGAATTTTTATTTTCTATAGCTGGTACTGAGTAGGTCTAAATCCATCAAGAGGAGGGCATTGGCATGCGCGCACGCACACACCACCCCCCAGCATGTTAAGAAACCCAAGGTCACCACACTGTAACTCAGCCACCTGGACTTCTTTTTCTCATTGAGTTGCACCCCCACCTCCCCATTGCTTATGGATTCATCTTCACTTCTTTAGCCCTACACAGTCCTGCTAGATTGCAGATGAAAGAAATCTGCGTAGAGCCTATAGGTCCATCACAGGTATACAGGAAGGCTTCATGCAAACATCACCCAGATGTTGTATATGCGCAAATAATTCTCATCATCATAAGCTAGCATGAGTGTTTTCAAGCTCATATGTCAAATCCACGAAGTCACAGTGAGCGCTGGTTGGAGCAACCTGGAGTAAATCTTATTCCATTAGAATATACCTGTGATTCTCATCTGGGGTGCCACAAGATCCCTTTACGGGTGCCACATAGTATCGGTATCATTTGTACAAGCATCTGCATGTGATTCCCAAGATACACCCCGACATTTCAATTAGGAATCCAGGGTGTCTAAACCTTCTGTAGGCTTTCTGAGCTCTTTGCAACAGAAGAACTGCTGTAGTAGACGTCAAGAAACACGTAAAAGCTAAGAGCTGGCATTTTCCAAGGGAGGCCTTGAGTCTAAACAGGTTGAGAATCACAGGAATACACCTTTTCATAGACCCTGAGCCCCTTAATGAAGTCAGCTCAGTTTTGCCAGAACTGCATTTCAGAAGAAAACTGGAGGGGAGAAATCCTGACAATATGCAAACCTGTTTCTGAACAAAGAGTTTCAGCTCTTCACTTTGAAAGTGTTATGCCAAATCTTTGTATTCTGTGTTATGCATTATAACACAGTACAAGTGTCAGACAAACCCTTGGCTGGGGTGATTTAATTAGGGATGGGCATGCCTTGAGCAGGGAGTTGGACTAGACGTGACCCCAGCAATAGAGATGTTGTAGGATCCCCATCCCTGGAAATTTTCAAGGGTAGGTTAGCTGGACAGTTGCCTGGGATAGCTTAGTCAGGGATGACCCTGCCTTGAGCAAGCGATTGGACTTGTTATGTCCCATTCCAGCCCTACTTTCCTATGATCCCCCAGGTCCCTCTGGGCCCAACTTGTCTGATTTTACAATAAATTTAAACAGACCAATCAAAACGTCTCCAGCTGGCTCCAAACAGAACTTCTTAATTAACTGAGAGCAGCACTGGTTTTGGACTCCCCCATGCAGAGAATTGAACAGCCTTGGCTCAGACTCCAATGTGGAATAGACCCAGCTGCAACTTTGAACCCGTTTATGAAACCAAACTTCTGGGCTATGCACAGGTGAAGACCTGAGGCATGACAGCGATGCTATATAACATGATTATTTCCAGCGATAGTTTCATAGTTTCATAGTTTCTAGGGTCGGAAGGGACCTGAGCAGATCATCTAGTCCGACCCCCTGCCATGGCAGGAAAGAGTACTGGGGTCAAATGACCCCAGCAAGATGTTCATCTAACCTCCTCTTAAACACCCCCAGGGTAGGAGCCTGCACCACTTCGCTTGGAAGTTGGTTCCAGACCCTAGCTGCCCTGACCGTGAAGTCGCGCCTCCTGATATCTAACCTAAACCTACCCTCTGCCAGCTTGTGACCGTTATTCCTGGTCACTCCTGGCGGTGCTCGGGGGAACAGGGACTCCCCCAATGCCTGCTGATCCCCCCTGACTAGTTTGTAACAGGCCACAAGATCCCCCCTCAGCCTCCTCTTGTGGAGGCTGAACAGGTTCAGGTCCCGTAGCCTCTCCTTGTAGGGCCTGCCCTGCTGCCCCCGATCATGCGGGTGGCCTCCTCTGGACCCTCTCCATGCTGTCCACATCCCTCCTGAAGTGCGGCGCCCAGAACTGGACGCAGTACTCCAGCTGCGGCCTGACCAATGCCGCATAGAGGGGGAGGATCGCCTCCTTGGCCCTGCTCGAGATGCATCTGTGGATGCACGACAAGGTGCGGCTGGCCTTCCTGACCGCGTCCCCACACTGCCGGCCCATGTTCATCTTGGAGTGAATGATGACCCCCAGATCCCTTTCCGCCTCCGTGCTGACAAGAGGGGAGTTCCCCAACCGGTAGGTATGGTGCCGGCTGTTGCTCCTCAGGTGCATCACTTTGCACTTGTCTGTGTTGAATCCCATCCTATTCTCATCTGCTCACCCGTCTGATTGTAGCCTGTTGCTTCCTTCTAGTGTGCCCACATCCCCCCACATCTTAGTGTCATCAGCAAACTTGAACAGGGTGCTTTTTCCCCCTCGTCCAAATCACTGATGAAGATGTGGAAAAGTGCGGGCCCGAGGACCGAGCCCTGCGGATCCCCACTGCCCATGTAAGTCAGTAAGTCAGAGATGGGAGGGGGCTATGATGGTATAAGGTAGGATGCCAAGGCTGGAAAGGGGGCGCCCAAGTCAGAATGTGAAACAAGCCCACGATACCGGACAGCTTGGGATGTTCAGGATACAGATGGAAATCAATGTATCGATGTCCCTTCTTCGCACTTAAGGAGCGATCCGGGTCCAGCCATGCTTCCTAGCTGGCTGCTCTCATCTACCTTCTGCTTTAGCTTTAGCCCCTATATACCAGAGGTGCCAAACTCACCTGTCCCTCTGGGTCTGGACTGTGAGGAGCATCTTAGGCCAGCTCTGGACCAGTGGTGGCTGGGTGGGTGGTAGCAGCGGCACGGGGGTTAACACAGCTGTCGCTTGTCCCTACCACCATTTGACGCACATACACACCGGGGCTCAGGGCTTTCAACAGCAGGCTCTACTCCCAAAATTTCCAGCCCCCCTCTCAGCCTCCTGGGCCAGGTGAAATGTCTCTGCAGGCTGGGTCCCGCCTGCGGGTGGTGTCTTTGCCACCCCTGCCACATACCGATTTGATTCCTCCGGTGCTTTTAGATCGCTTTCAGCATTACGGAGAGGGATATGCACCAGAGAGATCCAGTTCACGGTCATGCTGTTATACTGGCCCAATTCTCTGTTGCAGTGGTAGAGTGGAGAAGCAAACAGAGCCAGTCATCTCCACTGGGCTCTTCCAAATCAAGGCGGCTTCCCCTGAGCCAAGGAGGGCAGGGACTGTGACTCAGTTCTCATTAGCTCTCTGGTTCTCTCCGTTGCTGCAGGGAAAGCAGTCGGAGCCAGTCCCTGCAAGTGGAAGTGGGCCAGGAGAGGGTGCAGAGGGGTGGGGTAGGTGGAGCTGCTGCTGCCGAGGCAGCTGGAAAGCGGCATCTTCTAAGAGGCAAAGTCAGTAAGTGGATTTCTGCAGAGACTTTGCTCCATGCCAGCCCAGGCCTCAAGACTGAGTAGGAGGTTGGGAGGAGATCTTGCATTACCTGATCAGCTAAGTGAAACAGCCAGGCCCTTAGGCAGCTAGAGAGATGGGGGTATGGGGTGGGGGCTGTATGGAGATGGATGGATAGATAGGATTCCTTAGGTTATCAATATCCCGGGAGGGAAGGGGACTGGGCTCGATGTCCCACGGGGACCCTTCCAGTCCTGTGTTCCTGGACAGAAACAAGCTGTAGGCCTCACTGGAGCATTGATCGATATACGCTGCTCACACAAAGGCTTTGCTACAGCACTCAAGGTTCTTTGGGTAGATGTGATATCTTTTATTAGGCCAACTAAATCGTTGGGAAAATTGTTCTTTGCAAGCTTTCGGACACAAATGCCCTTCTTCAGGCAAAGTGGTGCCTGGAAGCTTGCAAAGAACATTTTTTCCAATTATTTAGGTGGTCCGATAAAAGAGGTCACGTCTACGCAAAGAACCTCATCTGCCTGTGTCCTTAGACCAACACGGCTACAACCAACAACCTTGCTACAGCACTGACATGAGCAGGCTTCACCAGGAAACCTGACCAATGAATGAGCTCCTCACATAGACAAAACTTGGCATTTGAACCAGTTGTGTATTCCTGCCAAGAGATGGGAGGGGGCTATGATGGTATAAGGTAGGATGCCAAGGCTGGAAAGGGGGCGCCCAACTCAGAATGTGAAACCAGCCCACGATACCGGACAGCTTGAGAAGTTCAGGATACAGATGGAAATCAATACATCATTTGTTTTGATCATTGTATGAAAAGAAAATTGGGAAGCAAGGGAATTTTGTAGCATCCTGGGGGAGCCTACGTGGTGCTGTGTCCTGAGGGGCTTGCTAAGCCAAAACGTGTTGGAGCTGAGCTTGCAGACAGTAAACCTGGCCAAATCTTTGCCACCGAACTGGTCATTCTTTAAAAGAAGATGGATGTTGAAATCTCGTGGCTGCGACTTGTCAACACTGCAGTTCCTGAGACTTCAGTGCTGACACCTGGTGAAGGCAACAGCAACAGGATGACCACGAATAAGCCCAGACAACACAAGCCATTATTCCTGTATACTCCTTGGACCATCGTGGCTACAAACCTGCTGCCTCATTCTTAAGCCTTAAGGCTGGAGGTAGCTTGTAAGCGTGAGAAGTTTGGTGACAACTGCAAGCACCAGTCCTCCGTGGGGCTCGGAGGTCTTTATGCGACACAAAGGGAAATTGAGGCATAGAGATGTAGGCAGTCACAGCGGTAGAGGGACCAGAAACCTGATCTACTCTCTCCACATCTAGTGTTTTGCCCCCTTGAACATCTTGGATATCTATGGAATATCTTCACCATCTGTAGCCCATAATATCCCCCCTGGCCAATCTTCTCCACGCTGCCTCCGCAGAGCTGTCCTGAATGGCTTCTTCCTCCCAGTGCCTCTTGTCATGTCAGTGGGTGCTGTCTATTGGGCGCGTCACCCTACGGAGACGTAGCGATCATGTGGGTCTACCCGTGATAGGCAGCTACGTCGCCGGAGCGGCGCGTTCCCCCAGTATAGTGTGCGGCTATGGTGACATAGCAGCGAAATCTAACAGTGCACGGTGCGCACAGCGCAGTACGGGTGGTTACTGCACCGGGCTTTAGTACTTCCAAAAGTAAGTACTAAAGCGTGGCGCCATAGCAACTTCACTGTATGGCGACACGTAGACGTGCCCATTGTTGCTTAATGCCCCCCAAACAGTACAATTCCCTTTAAAGCAAAGCCAAGACTCAGTTGAGTGGATCCTTTCCAGCCGCTGCATTCCCGAGCCAGCAATGTTCTTGCCTCCTGCAGCTAGTACAGGCTGAGTTGCTCCATGCTAAGCTTTCCAGTACAGCTTGTTTTTAAAATTATGTTGTCCCTTTAATCATAGTAATTTACAATTCTAGAGGGGATTTTTGCATCTCAAAGGACTGACGGCATCGTCAAAGCCGGCAGCTGGTAATCAAGCCCCTCACTGAGGTGTATGGCTTCTAGGGACTTCTCCGAAGACAAGGAGGTACCCAACCACTTTGCCAGCTCTCTGTATTTCATTGCACATCTTGTGCTTCTGTGTCCTGAGATGGTCTCAAGTGCCTGGTTTTACAATGAGACCCTTTGCTTTTGCTCTATGCCAAATATAAGGTTTTAAACCTCGTTCCAGCCAAAAAACTAAGCATCAAACTCGTGTGTGCTCAAGATTCAAGCTTATCTGTACTAGGACAGCCTTGCCTGGGCAGCTCTCCAAAGACATAGCTAAATCAAAGCTCCTCCTAGACTTTCCATCCTGGCAAAAATGAAAGCCGTCCTAAGAAGCCAGAACACAACGAGGGAAAAACATGGAGCTTTTTAAAGTCTACTTATCTATAATGCCTTCATGTGATTCGGGCAAGGGACTCACGGTTTTTGGAAACGCTTGTGGTTGACAATGCTGGGGAAATCAATAGGCACCATGTGGACAGCTTTGGGATGGGCAGCAAGGATGTTGTAGACACAGAGATGGCAACTTAGGGTTGAGAGCGACATCAGATTGACCCTAAGAATCATTGTAGTTTAGTGTTAATCTCAGTTTTGCACCAGGGGAATCAATATACCATATTTTTTCACATACAACATGCATTCTCCACCCCAAATTGGGGTGAATGTTTTAAGCAGGAAGCTGTTTTCTTTGCTGGAGGAGAAGCACTCCTAGAGGCACTGCAAACCATGTAGCTGCCAGGACGGCTATCGTTTGTGTCTATTCAGCAAGCAGAAAGGGCAGAGTTTTGCATGAATCCTCTCACAGCCACAGTTATTGGCTGAGCACTGCAGCTTGTGCCCGAAACAGCAAGTGAACTGTTGGCAGTATCTTGATGAGGCTTATGTTGGGGAAATAGCACCGCATTTATTCACAGCAAATAAATGCATCTCGCTTTTGCCCTTTGCAAGGGTATGGGCAGAGTAGTCCTCCTAGGATCATAGAATATCCAGGAAGTTTGGCACTGCAAAGGATAGTCTGCCACACCAGAAAATTCCTGATGCCACGCTTCCTGGACACACTGTTTTTCCAGGAGGACTTGCTCTATGTTGCAGCCAGCCATGATTTTGGAAGAACCCAAGGCGTATGCAGGGTTTGCCAACCCTCCAGCGTTGCCCTGGAGTCGCCAGGAGTTAGATATAAGCCTCCAGGAGACTGCTGAGAGACAAATGATAGACCATTCATTAAAATAAATATTAAACGCTGCGTCCAATTTATACAATAGTCCAATGGGTTTTTAAAATGTAATAGTAATGTGCATTGGCCTTCCTGATGTAAAGTCTGTGCACCGTAGTAGATGAGTTTTAGAGTACGGTAGATTGGCCATTAATGTCATTGTGTCATGTGACGAAGCCTCCCAGAATAGATTCAAACAGAGTTGGCAACCCTAGGTGTATGTTTTATTTGGTGGGTGTATGTGGGCAAATGTGGTATGGCATTTTAGGGTTGAGAGCGACATCAGATTGACTTTAAGAATCATTGTAGTTTAGTGTTAATCTCAGTTTAATACTAAGCAGCGCTGCAATATTGGTATGATGGGGCTATCGAAATACTGTATGTAGAGCAGAAGAGCAGGCCAAGCCTCTCCAAATTCCCAGCCCCTCTTGGAGCCCCATGGCCTGAGTGAAATGGTTCCTTATGTTTGAACACGCCATATGTTTGAACCCCACTTCCCTCCCGCCTCAAAAAACAGCTACACTTGAGCTGTTGGATCATAACCCAGCAACTCATGCAGCCCTGGTTTGCTTCACATACAGAGGATCATCCCCAGAAGTGCAGGTGTAAAGCCAAGTGGAAACCAGGTGTCTGCATTGCTCGGGTAGGCAAGACTTTTGCTCTACTCAAAAGGATTCTCCTGCAAAAGAGTAACAAGTGTGGCTAAAGAGGTGCCCATTCCCTGCAGACAAAATTACGTGCAAATGGCTGCAATGCAGAGCATTTCACCTCAGCTCCTCCCTTGCTGAGAGCCATGTGAAAGCAATTATTAAAGCTGCTTCTGGGAGGAAGGGAAGGGGAAGAAGAAGAAAAAAAAACCAAATGAAACAACCCGGAGAGCCGAATGTGCATTTTCAACAAGCCTCTTTGGCACATCTGTTTGCTGAAGCTGGTGCTTCGCCCAGGCTCTGCAAGCTATAATCAGCTCTTTCAGGGTGTGGAGTCGGGCACTCCAATTGCCCTGAAATAAGTGTACACTTTGTTCACATGCTAGGCAATCCCAGCTTAAAGGACGATGGGAGCGAAAAAATAAAAAGCAGATCCCTTCCAGGCATGGTGGTGGAGGAGATGGGGCCTAGATAAATATCTCCCTTGCCATCTCTGGGCTTCACACCTCAGGGGCAAGAGAGAAAATCTAATAGGGCAGAAACATAATTGCTCTTGTCCCTCCTCTCCGTCAAAGAAACCCAACAAAACCCCCTCCGCGTGTTAATGGTGGCGTCTCACAAAGGTGATGCTTGTCAGGAATTAATCATTCCTTGCCTTTTAGCTGTGATGATAATTACATGGTGCCTTAACTAGCTGTACAAACTGTCAAAGGAAATATATTGGGAGGAAAAATGTGGAGCTCGCTAGCGAAGGTGTCTCAGGCTTGTTAGCTACAAAGGAACCTTGTCTAGATTCCTCTGGAGCTGGGGATGACGCAAGGACGGATTCATGTCCTTTCTTGTTTCTCTGGTGCCCCTTCATGTGGTTGTATAAGCCTAATGGTTTTTTGAAAAGGAAAATTAGAGAAGCTGAGGTTTGGGGAAACGCACACCACACAGAGGATGCGGGAGGAGGGGAGAGGAGTGGAAGACTCCCATATTTTATAGCACAAAACATGCCTTACAGATTGATTGTCTCATGGACACTTCCTCTCCAATCTGCTTGGATTTCTATCCCCGCTGTTTGTGGAGGACCTGAAATGGCCTCGTTGTTCAAGGGCTTGGGTCAGCACCATTGCCCCAAGTTGTTGGTTGGGAAACTGAGGCATGGGACAGGGAAATGACCCTGATGTGAGTGATGTTATCCAAAGGACTGCAACCCAGAACACCAGGAGACCACAGACCTCCTAAAACAGGGGTGGGCAAAATGCAACCCGCAGGCCAGATGTGGCCCACTGGGCCATTCTATCTGGCCTGCAGGGCCTCTAAAAAATTTAGAAAAAGAATATTTATCTGCCCTTGGCTGCCTGTTATGCGGCCCTCAATGGCTTGCCAAAACTCAGTAAGCAGCCCTCTGCCTGCAATAATTTCCCTCCCCGTCCTAAAACCTACTCCAGCCTCCCATCTCCTGGCCCTGACACCCATACTGCATGGTTCTCCTTGGCTCTTTTGCTTTCCACTACTTGCATGATAAATTAGTTGAAGAATTCATCAAGAACAAAGCAGCTTCTCCCATTCTGTCAAATCAGGAATCAGAAACGACACCCCTTGATCCTGGGTGGCCAATCACAACGTGCCAGCGGGACTTCAGGAACCTGCCACAAGGTATAAAATTTGCTCATTGAAGACAGCAAATAGCCAATATGGAGGGAGACCAAAACAGAGCTACACATACCTGATTTTCTGCGGTTGGCAGCCACCGAGCCACTTAATTCTAGTAGTCAAACACGAACTATATGCTGATGAGCTTCGAAAGATGTAGGCCACTGTTCTGTCTTCATGTTACCCATCACTACAGCGTCTGGTCATGAAAAGCTAAAGGTCTTTCCAGAGCTTGAAGCCCATAGGAGAGCTCACCAGTTGCTGTGGTTCGTTGCCCATAGGAGAGCTCAAATGACTGGGTGATCTGTATGACTGAGTAGGTCAACCGGGAGCGGCCTTCAACTCAAGCTCAAGCTGTTGCAAAATGTCTTAACCACCCCTCCACAGCTCCCATCGAAGATGGGCTTGTAACATTTACCCTTGTCCTTGTACTGGTGGTGCTAATAAAGGGAGGTGGAAGGCTGAAGTAGTTTTCCCTGATCAGGGAGAGTGCAAGGGTTGGATTTTGCAGTGAGTTTTGTCATTACTGTTTTCACACCCTCCAGATTCCCTTTGGCCTTCGAGCTCCTGGTTTCAGTGTGTCCAAGGCCAGCTTGATACAGATAGTTTGTCCGGAGAGAATGAGCTGAGGTGATCTGAGGTTACAAATCTCATTTTACCAGTGCAACCTCACGTATCATGATATGAAGGTGTTGTGCACTGCTAAAATGATAACAGTGGTCTTTTATACAGTATATCTTTCCCCCTCAGTAGATTCCATATTGCAAAGTGCTCAGACAAAAAACACAGGGTCCTCAGGGTCATGCTATGGATGGGGAAACTGAAGCACAGGTTTAAAAAAGGTCAAGGGCAGAGCTGGGAAAATAATTCAGGTCTCTCAATCCCCAATCCCATACTCTGCCTGCTAGGAATGCAAAACTCTAGAACTCTTCCTAGGATGGGAATGAGCACAGGCAACTCATAGGGAGGGCATGGGGGGGGCACATGCCCCACCTGAGATTGGCCGCTGTTGCCACCAGCTTCTACGGGTGGTCGCTGCTCACTGACAATGGCCTCTGCGGGTGGTTGATGATCACCGCTCTCAAACCCGCACCACCACTACCACCCATTGCTGCCGCCGCCTTCAGTTTCTGCAGGAGGTCGCCACTTGCCACCCCACTGCCGATGCCACTGATGTTGCTGCCCACAAATTGCGCCCTCCCCCCCCCCATCTCAGGTGGCACCAGTCACTCATGGGAATGAGCAATGTGAATGCTTCCAGCCTGGGGTAGGTTTGTCCTGATTGAATCCAAAGAGCAAACCAGGCCTCAGCATCTTGTTCTGATGCTGACAAAAACCTTTCACGCTGAAAGCTGTTCATCCTTCCCTTGCCAGCAGCCATTTTGCAGGAGGCGTTTGGTCTGGGGTTGAATGCTGACTCACCTCCACCCGCTTGCCGCATTACTCATCTCCTTGCCTTGCTCCCATCCCTTAATTCCCCTCCTCAGAAGACGTGTGCATGCTGCCCTCCACTTTCTAAGATGAGGGCTCCCTAGTTATGCACCAGACCTGGAGAAATCTCAGCACACTCATTCAGGCCTCGTCTGCCCTTCGTTTTTGGGACCAGGCTGAGGTGAGGCAGAGACAAACTCTGGAGCAGGTCAGAGTGATCCTGCCAGAGCAAGTGAGCATATCTCAGGCTTGGGACCAGGGAAAGTCAAATAAGGGTGGGGTTGGTGATGAAGGAGTCTAGTTTGATTTTGGTGGGAGTCAGGCACCTAAGTCATAGCTAAAAGCCTTAGAGGATTTGGGCTCTAATGTTTGTTTCCTGGCATAGGCCCAGATTCAATGCGAGTCTGGGCTCTAGTCTTGTGGGTGGAAGCTGAGAAAGGGAGGCAGATACCAGGGTGGATCTCATTCAATAAGACACCTGTAGCCTCAAGAATTTAAACTGGAATCACCTAGGACCAGACAAACACACACCTGCTTTGCCTTTACTAATTGCTTCTCCTACTGCTACAGCTACTACTATTATTATTATTCATAGTATCTAGCAGCCCTGTTATGGACCAGCACCCCACTATATTGGGCTTGGTGCTTGCCATATAGAGCTCCCACCCAATGGCTGGATACAGTCAAATGGGGAAGTGTGAGGGAGTGATGAGATGATATTGGTCAGTGTGATGGGCACTGGTCTTCACCGTACAGTGGTGGGGGTTTTTCATGTCACAGTGAGAAGAAGGACAAGAGACTTTCTCCTAGGTGCTGCAAGTAGCAACAACTACATGGCAAAGATTGCTCAGCACGTGCCATGATAAGATCCTGGGGCCTCATAACATCATCAAATGTTAGATTGAAGCTTTCCATGCCTGGAGTTGAATCTTGTGGCATACTTTTAGCAAAAACTGGTCTGGCCATTTCTGCAACAATGAGGAGAGGGGAAATGGATGATTTTTCTCACATTAATGAGTTGCCCCTAAGTTAATTATTCTATTCACATGCTCTACCACCTCCAGTCTCTCTCCCCTCTCCTTAATCTATAGGGCATGGTGAAGATTATCTCCAGACCTTTCCATCAGCAGAACATCCCCTCCCCTACTAGTTGGAACTTTTCCAGCCCATGCTGATGTGTCTTAACCTGGCTTTTGCCACCTGGACAACTGCATCCTTCATGCAAACCAAATAGGCTGAATTATGGCAGTAAGAAACAGAGTGATCATCCCGCTAACATCAGAGGCACTGCCAGCATGGTTGCAATATCTTGCCCTGCTGCTTTGCAATTGCAGTCAAGGTGGTAAATGCAGGACCTCATTCCCTTCATCTCCTTCATGCATGGCAGTAGTTGGTCCATCCTTTGCAAAAGCTCATCAGTGCCACCACATTAATTGCTCTCCCAGGCCCATTCAGCCAATATGAACTCAGCAGGTATCTTGTATTCCAATTAACCCATGTGCAGTCGGCTCAGGGGCAATTAACTCCTGAGGTGCCGGGCAAACATGTCAGACTGTGCCAAGTTCAGGTCTTGCAATTATCATGCAAAGAAAGATCAATTTAAAAAGCGCGTTGCTTACAAGACCCACTGGCTCCTCATGGAGAGCTGTTAAGCTCATCCTCCAGGAGAGTTATTTCTATTTTCCGTTTTCCCCCGTTTCTTTGCCATTTTTTTTTTTTGGCGGGGGGAAGTTGATTTGTTTATTTATTTGCCTTTTATTGCGATGGATATTTGCATGGAAGCTGTTTCCTGCTGTTCCCTTCCCACTCAAAGTCATAATCCTTCATTTTGTGATATTATCGTTTCCATGGAAACCAGTTGAGATGCCACAGAGGACCGTGCCGACTTCAGGTGGGGAGCTGGGCAGATGGAGCTGATGAGAAACAAACAAACAAAAGAACTAATCTTCTTTATGTCCCTTGCAATAAAGAGCAAAGGGGGAAAGAGAAATGTCGACAACATGATACAAGCTGGGGAAGCTCTCTCAGCAGACTGTCTTTGGAGAATCCAACCATATGGGCACTGGCACTCAAAACACCAAAGTATTGGCAAAAAATGATTGGATCTTTAGCTAGGAAGTAGGCTTCTACAATGTAGATGCACCTAAGGTAGTTTTAAACTAGCTGTCTTGGGTATTGATAGCAGTGGCAGGACAGGGATTAGCCTGAGCTCCCCAACTGGCTTAGTTAGGAAAAAAGATGAAAGCAACTGGGATAAGTTTATGCAAGGGATGCAGGGGAGTTATGGCCATGCAGCAGAGCAGGGGTGGGCCATATTTGGCCCATGGGCTGGATCTAGCCTATCAAGGGATTTTGTCTGGCCTGCTGTAGGTCCCTTAGTCCCACCCAACGCAGGAGCAGGGGGCAGCCTGAGCCATGATGTGTGGGGCTGGTCCTGCCACCCATGGGCTGGGGTGGTGCAGTGGCCAGACTCACTTTCCAGCAGCTCTTTCCAGCTGCCATCACTGCCAGACCCGGCCCCACTGCCCAGGCACCCCAGCCCTTCTGACCCACACCCCCTGCAGGGGGTGGGACCTGGGTGGGCAGGGTATGTGGATGGGATGGGGCCATGGCCAGGCAGGGAGCAGAGTTCGGGAGCGGGATGGATAGTCAGGGCTGGGATCATGGTATGGGGCCGCGGGGCAATAAAAGCATGGGGCCAGGGCCTGGGGCAGAACCACAATCCACTTCCCTGCGAGGGGCATGGGTTCTGCATGCAGGGCTGTGTGGGCAGTGGATCACAGCTCTGCCCTCAGCCCCGGCCCAGCACTGTCACCACCCCAAGATCCCAGCCCTGGCCCCAGACCCAGCTCCCTGCCTGCCACATGGGGCTGGAAGAAAAATTTTCCCCTTCTTATCCAGATGTCCAGGGGTTTCTTTGCCTTCCTCAAGAGCAGTGGATGCTGACTACAGCCAAGGCCCCTGGGATGTGCCAGTGCTCCTGCTGGGACTCAGGTGTGATGATTTCTGGTTATAGGGTCCTGGCCCACTGCTCAGGGTCAGATGGATTGCCACATTGGTAGAGACCCTAGAGCACGGGCAGGCAATTATTTCAGGCAGAGGACCACTTACTGAGTTTTGGCAAGCCATTGAGGGCCGCATGACAGGCAGCCAGGGGCAGATAAATATTAATTTTCTAAATTTTTTAGGGGCCCCGCAGGCCAGATAGTATAGCCTGGAGGGCTGCATTTTGTCCACTCCTGCCCTAGAGCTTTTGACTTCCTTTGTAGAAGGGGGCATGGATATCTTCCTTGGATATCTTGAGTGCATTTTAACACCCCTTGCAGCGGCAGAATACTGAAAGCCCTCCTCCCCCATTTGGTTTACTTGGAGCAAGTTAAGGGGCTTTGGGGGGCTTTGACCAATATGTCTTGCACGTGTACAGCAGGGCTGACTGTGCAGATTTAGGAACTGGATAAACAAGCACTTGGACAGGATGGTTTGGATAGGGATGAGCAGGGAGTTGAACTAGATGTGACTTCCAGAGGTCCCTTCCAGCCTGATGTTCCTATGATTATAAGCCTGTGAAGAAGCCAGATAGATTCAGGTTCTTCATCTGCACTGAGCTCGACCTTACCCTCGCCAGCTTCCTACCTGTGGCTGAGCCATCTAGCTGAAAACTAGAGCAGGGGAGTCTGAATTAGCTACTGTCACCTGTAGAGGCAGAACATTATGGTCAAAAAGGGACCTTGCACTCATCAAGGCCAGCAGTCCCCAACCTTGGCCAACGATCCTGAGCAAGTTACATGCTGAGGATAATGTCATATTTTACTTTCCCTGTTTTCACTTTTTAATTTCCTCTGAGGCTCTCACGGTGACATGCTGGGTAACAGCCATGGGTTGGGAGCCACTACGGTCTAGTCTGTGCTCTTGAATATCACAGGTCATTGAGTTTCACTCAGTTGCCCCCATTATTGAGCTCAATATGTCACTTTATCCTAAAGGACCTTTACCAGAACAATCTGAAGACATCTTTGAAAAAATCCACCATTAAGTTGGTAGGGTGGGTCAGGGTCTTCCTGCCCATAAAAAAATCATGCCTGATTTCTAAGTTGACTGTATCTGGCTTCCTGGAGGCTGGTTCATGTTATGCCTTTCCCTGATAGATTGAAAGGCCCTAAAGGCATTCCAGTTGAAAGGAGTTTCATGTAGAATAGCTACCTCCATGAGTATTGCACCGGTGATATATAGGGTGCTGGACAGAGCATAAGGTGTTTGCCTTAACCTACTTGGATCAAGAGCAGTCTACTGCAAAGATTGCCTCTCCTTGTGCACTGAGAAACACTGCTTTATGTGAAGGATGTGGAGGCCCTGATGCTTTATGCAATACAGAGGGGAGTGATTGCTAAGGTATTCTGTGGAAGAGCCCAGAGGCTATTACTTGTCTGTGTCCTTGATCCAAAATAGCCTGGATTTGCCATTTTCAAGGGCAGGCTAGAAAGCTCATTTCTTTCCCCTGCCCTTCGAGGAGAGGCAGGAGAATCAATGTGAAAAGTAAATGGATGGCAAATGGTCAGGTTTGACGCTGAGCCGTGGCTCATTCAGAAAGAGCTGCTCGGACGGCATTTGGCTTTTTTTCAGTGTAAAGAATGGCCGGGGTGTGGCGCGCCAGTGTGGAGTTGGGGGGGGGGATATGTGGAGCGGGGGGTGCTTTCTGTGGAGTCTAAATCAAAAGGAAATAAATGCAAGCAATCAGTCAAGAGAAAGGCAAGGGGTAAGGGTGGTGGAAGGAGGAAAATAGAGACTAAAGTTACCAGGTATTTCTGGAGGCAAAATTGGAAACAAGTCTGTTATTACTGTATAAAGCAGGGGGGGTCAAACATATGCCCTGATGGGCACTGCTACCAGGTCCAGATCAGGCCTAGGAGGCTCCTTGCATTCCAGATCCAGCCTGGGGCCACAGGTGAGTTTGTCACGCCCTATACCTCCTCCATGAGAGACACCATTAGCGCATGCAGACCGTTAGAGGTACCAGTCTGCAGAGTGAATAATGTATTATCTCATGTACAACGGCGACCTTGTCCCAAAACCAGCTGCTGGAAATTTTAGTGCTTGTTATACATGAGAAATATGGTAAGAGCAGTTTCTGTTGCTTACTAGCCAAAAGTGAAAGTAAAGGCGTCACGCAACTCACAGGGAGAAAAACAATGAGCAGGTGCTGCTCTCTAGCTGCAACTGCTCAGTTACTTGCTGCCAGGAAAGACCCTTTTTTCCCCCTTCATTCTGACTTTCAAAAACAAGGTGCATAATTTATTCTGGGGCATGTTGTGTGTGAGGAAATACAGTACTAGGTGAATTCACCTATCTGCAGAGAGCTGTCACAAGGTTATGGCCCACTGATGGCTCTGATGTGGGTCATATGGCCAGTTGCGGCCCGCTGCGCCGGGTAAATTCCACCCGTTACGAATGGCTACTTTATTGTGACATCAAGGTCAAAGGCCAAGTCTGAAGCTTGATTGCAAAGCTAAGGAAAATTACCTTCCCAGTGATTTATTCTGCAGCCTTCAGTGTCTTCGTAGTTTTGGTCGGGTTCATGTTGGACTGCTGTTAATGCATTCAGATCTCTGAGTTTGCAATTGGAAAGACGACTCGAAGGACACTCTTCAAGAGCTGAGGTGGACCTTGTAATCCCCTTGTAATCCCGAAACTTTAGCCCCCCAGCAGTAATCACAAAATTCCCTGTGGCTAGCTGCCAGCCCTTCTGCACCCCACTTCTTGTCTCTACTACTCATGATTAGATATAAGCACAGAAGGTGGGCAGCCTGATCCCTAGAAAGGCTCCGCTTAAGGAAGAAGAAGCACCCTGTGGGTGGCTTTGGTGTGGGCCACCAAATGAAGTGTAAATGGTGAGGGTGACAGACTGTTCAGAGCGCTTGAAGGTCATCCTCAGGGTTACTCCCAGTATCAATCTGTTCCCACTGACAGCTCCACAGTGTCAATCAGCATCACTTCCCTGTGGGAGTCAAGGGTTAATCCAGAAGTGATTTTTCAAATCTCATTATGATTATTAGTAGGTTTCTTGCTTTCTGTATACCAGCATACCCGACAACAGTCAACATGAATCTGTAGTCCAATTGGGTGGGCATTTGCCTCCTGGGAGAGTCCTGTGTTCCCATTTCCCCTAATTATTTATGCATTTTGCATTAAGCATGACATTGTGTTTGCAGAAGACTTGGTTGTTCATACTGTGGCTTTGGTTGGGATCTTCCTTGCCCAGTACTTCAGGAATTCTTCTCCATATAGTGATATAGTGTCCCCAGGAGAGGTGAAAAATACCCCCAACATAAACTAGCTGATGATCTAAGGGAAAATACAGGTTTGAACCCCCTCAGCCAGAAGAGGGACTTGAACTTGACTTACGCTTATAGGCTCAGCAGTGCTACGCTTGCTAGCACCATGGCTGAAAGGGACTCGGAGGTCATGATTGAACACAAGATGTATATGAGCCACCAATGTGATGTTGCAGCCGGCAAAGTAAGGAAAACTCTGGGTTGCCTCCATAGATGCTTGTCTAGCACATCCCAGGATCTCATCCTCCTACTGTATTCAGCCTTGGTGAGGCCGCAGCTGTAGTACTGCATCCAGCTTTGGGCTCCACAATTTAAAAAGGGTGTGGAGAAGCTTGAGAGAGTCCAGAGGAGAGCCACGCGCATGATCAGAGGTCAGGAAAACAGGCCTTATGATGAGAGGCTGAGAACTATGGGACTCTTCAGCCTGGAAAAGCTCAGGCTCAGGGAGGACCTGGTGGCTGCCTATAAGTGTATAAGGGGTGTACATCAGGATCTGTGGGAACACCTGTTCACCAGAGCGTCTCATGGGATGACAAGGTCAAATGGTCACAAACTTCTCCAAGACCGTTTCAGGCTGGACATAAGGAAGAACTTCTTTACTGTCCGAGCCCCCGAGGCCTGGAAGACACTGCCACCGGAGGTGGTGCAAGCATCAACTCTGGATTCCTTTAAGAGTCAATTGGATGCTTATCTTGCTGGGATCCTGTGACCCCAGCTGGCTTCCTGCCCCTGGGGCAGGCAGCTGGACTTGATCTTCTGAGGTCCCTTCCAGCCCTAATGTCTATGAAATCTGTGAAACCTGGGTGTCTGATTTCCTGGGAGAGTGCTCCAACCACTAGGCTACAAAACAGGCACCACCAGCCTTTCAGAGCAAAGAATGAGCTCATCTCAGTACTCCCAAAAAAGGCTGTAGAAGGTTTTGAGTTCTGGGTTGAGAGCGGATGTGTGCACCAATGGGTAGTGCTGAGTAAGGGGCCAGATTTTGGACACCCCCCTGTCCTCAGTGTTCTCACTGGGTGGCTACATGTTCATCATGATGACTTTGGGCAGCTTCAGCTCTGGGACACGTTGGTTTCCTATCGTGAGACTCCGGACTCTCCCTCTGCATTGAGCAGAGACCCTAATACAGGAGACCCACTCTAGCTTGCTATACATTAGGTATTGTTCCACCTATATCTCTTGTGATCCCTGGATCTCAGTGTCAACATGCCTTCATCACCTACTCAAAAGATGGGAATAAATAATGCTATAATTTTCCTAGATAAAAGGATGCTCCGAGGACAAAGACGTTCAAGATTGAAAGGTGCTCAGCTGCCGATAGCAAGAGGAAAAGCACATTTTGTTGCATGGGCCAGGGGAATGTTTGCTTGTTTGTTTGTTTAAAAAAAAACAGCTTGGCAGAAATGCTTCATTTTCCTCTGGAAAAACAGGACAAAACTCTGAACTGGCTACAACAAAGGAGCAGATTGTTACGGTGAAAACTGCTGACTGCTAGCACTGCGCCTCTTAGCAGTATATTACTGCTTATTGGAATACTGGAATCCATCTCCTTTACCATATGTCTTGGCTCCGTGGTTCTATCTTGTGCTGATTTCTTGTTGCTTAGTTAAATGAAAATGTGAAAAAAAAAAAAACTGCAATGAAAAGAAGGGGGGAGAGAATGAAATATTCTAGATTTGTTTTTCTCTAAAAGCCTTTTAAAGTTCACTTTATGAAACGTGAGCCTGTATTTGATGAGCGGGTTTCCCTTTAAATTAAAAAAAAATGTTTGCATCTTTTCCATTTATGATTCCCTTTGTAAGTCACAATGGAACAATCCACTGATCTGTTCAAGGCACTCTCTATTCATACGGTAATTAGAAAGCTCGGAATGACAGGCTGTTTAATGACGGCTGTAATATGTACCTGTATAGAGCAAAACAGCTGGCGCACTGTAGAATTCACTCATGCTTCTTCGAGATGGGCTAATAGGAAAATCCACAGCTAACAAGGAAATAAATCTCCCCAAGGCTAAACTTCGCAGCAAATGGCTTTCTGTGCGGAGAAAGGAATTTTAAACAAGTTGGCCCAAATTCCTCTCTGCTGGAACAGCAGGGCTCGGGTTTGGCCTGTTATACACTAATACAGCAGGGCTTAGGATCAGGGCCTGGAAATCTCCCGTTTATTGAGCCAGGCATAAATCAAGATGGACACCATCCAACTCAGCACATTTTTCAGGGGTGGAAAAGCAGCTTTGGTGCAGGTGAGAATCCAGAGGAGCTTGGCACTCAAGCATCAAGAGGCTAATAAAGGAGATGTTTCTCTCCGGGGGCTGCATCTCAGAGGAGGGCTGCAATACATCGCATCTCCAGCACATCCGCAATGACCACAGAAATGCGGAGTGCATAAAGTATTTACCTCTCCTCCTGCAAATGTCTCCCCGTGCTAGGTGTTGACGTGGCTCCTGCAGGCCAATACTGTTATGTTCATCTTCCAGATAGGGGAAACTGAGGCACAAAGGGTGCCTATACTCATGCAGGGAGACTGCTTCAACACGCTGTAATTACAGCACATTGGAGCAAACTCGATTAATCGAGTGTGCCGGAACATGGTAATTGCCATGCTCTAGCAGACTCCAACATCACGTGTATCAGCTTCCCTGTGCTGAAAAATGATGGCGGGGCGCTTTAACTAAAGCTCGTTTGACGATACACATGACACTCCAAACACTTTAATCAGAGTGGCTCTAGGAGCCACTCTAATTAAAGTTCCTCCCCACCACACACACAGTCCTAGAGCACATGTATAAAAGCCCAAAGACATTAAAGCCTAGTCCATAAAGGGGCTCAGGTGTCCAGTTCCTAAGTCTCTTTGTTCCTAAGGCTCTTAACTCTCTGGGGGTAAGAAAGTCTCTACTCATCTCCAACCTAAATTTCCTCTGCTACACTTTGAGGCCATTTTTCCTAGTCCTGTTCCCCACGGCCACAGAGAAAACCCAACTCCAAGGATGGAGATCCTACCACCTCTTTGGGTAGCTTGTTCTAATGGTGACTCATGGTTGTAGTGAGTTCTTCATCTCCAGGCTAAATTTCCTTTGCTGCAGTTGAAGGCCACTGCTTGTGGTCTTGGCCACAGTCTTCATCCTCTTTATAGTCACCCTTCATATATTTGAAAACTTTTATCAAATCCCCCCACTCTTCTGTCTTCCAGACTAAACACTCCTCATTCTAAAAAATCCTCATTCTAAAACAATCCTAATTCCCAGACTAAACAATCCTAATTCTAAAACAAACCTAATTCCCAGACTAAACAATCCTAATTCTAAAACAATCCTAATTCCCAGACTAAACAATCCTAATTCTTTCAGCCTTTCATATGTCCTGTTTTCCAGGCCTCTAATCACTTTTGTCGCTCTCGTCTGGACTCTTCCTTATCTGTCCTCGGTGCTGTTGTTTCAGGCAGATATCACTGCATTGCTACACACAAGTCATTTTTGAAGCTTCCCTTGTGGCGAGTCTGTCCAGACCACCTTGAGAAGTCATTTGCATTGATCTAAACCAGTGTACCTGGCAGGGAGCAGAGACTTATGGGTACTTACCAACCCAAAGCAGCTGCAATGCTTATTGCCTTCTCCACACGGAGAAGCAACCTTTGCAGATGGCACCAACTCAGCCAGACATTAGCCAAAAAACAACTTCCAGGTGTTGCAATCAATATGTAGGAAAAGCCTGACATAGTTGTGGTATGTAGTAAGATGTTAAACGAATTCAAGACATTCCAAGAGCAGATTGAAATTTGAGCCAAATGAATAATTTCCAGCAAATAATTTAGCCAACCTTTGGAGTCTCTTTTTCTGCTAGCTGCATTTCCATGATCAGCTCAACGAATTGGTCGGTCATTCTCATTCTTTGTGAATGTATTTTGCTGTATGGACTGGTTGTGAGCACTTGGAATGCCTGTGATACCTGCTGAATTGTGACTGGGCAGAAAAGTCACCATCCTCTTATTTCCAATCCCAGATTAGAAGAAACGGGTGCGCAGGGAGGCAGCATGAGGAAGGACTGGAGTGGGTCTACTGCCTACCTGAAGAATGGGTGAGTCACTGCTCTTCTCATGCCTCAGTTTCTCCACTTGTAATATGGAAGGAATGATGTTTGCTTCCCTCAGTAAAATGTTTTGACATCTGTGGAGGTAAAAAGGCTCTATAAGAGGCCAGGGTGACCATCTCATTTGCCCTCCTGTATAAGCCAGGCCATAGCATGGCCCAAAAAGTAATTCTTGCTTGAGCTGCAGCACTGAAAAATAGTCAGCAATGGAGAATGCACCTACAGCCTTTGGTAAGCTGCTCCAATGGCTCATCCTTGTGATTGTTAAACATTTGCACCTTATTTCTGGCCTGACTTTGTCTCACATCAGCTGCCAACCAGTTGGGGTGGTTATACCTTTTTCTGCCTGGCTGAAAAGCAGTGTAGGTGCCTGTGGGTTCCCCCTTCACCCTCTCTTTGATAAGCAAACAGACTCTCTCTCTCACTTTAATGCACATTTCCCCACCTTTAATCATTCGCTTGGCTTCTCTCTGAACTCTCTCCAAATTATTATTGCTGATAGTAATATTATTATTATTACTATTGTTAGCAAAGATTCTGCTTCTGTTTGCATCTGTGCCAGTGAAACTAGACTGCTCCAGGGAGCATAGAAAGCAAAAACACAGGGCTAGAATTTCAAATGAACTTTGGAGTAGCTTTTCAAGCAGTCAGCACGTCCAAAATCATTCAGGGGCTGAGACCTTCAGAACGGCTCCTCCTTACCTGGTACACAGCAAGCAGCTATGAAAATCCAGCTGTTCTTTAGATGTTCAGTTAGACTCTTCTGTAAATCACAAAGGCTCCTTGGAAGATCCAGTCCAGGGACCACCAGCTCCAAGAACAGCCTGTAGGCACTCATAGGACAATTCTAGGGAACGTTTGCAGAAAACAGGCTTCGCTTTCTTTAATTGGATTACAACACTCCATTGAACCCAGGCCAAACTTTCATAACACTGGAGCTGTCTTGCTTATGGGTGTGATTCAGAGATTCACAGATCATGTATTTTGACTTTCTCTATCCCATAAAGCATAGAGGAGTGGTTCCCTAACTCAGGGTCATGACCCCAGGTGGGATCCCAGCAAGTGAGGCTGCCAGCAATTGGAGAAAGGTGGCTTGGCCCAGACATGGGAACAAGGTTGGAAATGGGATTGCAAACACAGGATTGCCTTACAGCTTCATTCCATTACTCCTGTTGTGAGTCCAATAACTGATGCTTGGCTAAATTATTTCGTCCAGAAAATCATGCAGTCTTGAACAGGAAATTCAGGTGATGAGGCATCCTTTACTTCCCTTCCTATGGTCAAAGCACACTTGCTTATAAAAATATACCTCTTCTTTCAGGTTTATTTGTCCAGAATTCATTCCAGCTATTGGTTCTTGTTCTTTGTATCCCTAGTAGACTAAAGAGGCCTTTAGTATCCACTCGTCTTCCTATGTGAAGGCCCTTCTTTGCTATTAGTACTAATGGGGACACTTCCTTCCTTATAGGGAAGGTGTTAGGTAAAAGAAGAAATTTCTTTCCCACTTCAAGTCATAATGCTTACTCTGAATTTCAGGTCACTTTTGATCTACTGGCTCCCCAGTTCTCTCACAGCATCTCATAACACCCAAAAACATCACTAGAAAGCCCGCTCAGATTCCCAGGCCCAAGAGACAATAGAAATTTTAGTTGCATACTGGCTTTGTGTGTGTCTGAGATCAAGGCTTCTGGTGGTAGGTAGTTTCAGGTGGCTTCTAAATAATGGAATTAACCTTTTAGCTAAACAATGAGAGACATGTCTTTACCCCTGAGATTTCTCCCAGCTAAAAACCATGGAGATGCTGTATCAGTGGTTCTCATCCTTTTTAGACTCAAGGCCCCCCTTGGAAAACATCAGCTCTTGGATTTCCCTCATTTTTCAATTATGGAAAAATACTAGAGTGTAGCAGGCTGCCTAGGAGTCTACAGGTTTGCAGGGACTACAGTCGAGCTGAAGGCAGTAGGCACTGATTACAGGCTGCCTAGGGGAAGTGGACCAGCTACAAAGGATAATTAGCTGGCCCGCAAGAAACTAACAAACTCCTGGCAAGAGAAGCCAGGGGAAGGAGACTAAGAGAGGGAGAGGGTGCCTGCCTAGAGGTGGCAAAACAAATCCAAGGACTCTCCCAGGATTTAGCAAGAGACCCAGGGCTGTGAGGCTGGAGGAAGCAGCCCCCCAAGACCAGCAGAGGGAACTTGCATGAGAGAGAGAAGGAAGACTAAACTGCAACTGAAGGAGCAGCAAAAGGCCAGCAGCACGTTCTCCAGGTCTGGGGAGAAACCTCAGGACTGTGAGTTGCCCTGTATGGACTGTGTTTATGGGGGTGTTTTGAGGACTGGTTTATGTTGATTCCTGTACAGCAAAGGTGCCTGGGGATAAATGTATGGTGTGAGAGACTTAAGTTGACTGTTGGAGCTAAGCAATAACCCCAAACCCACTACATAAAGCAAATTTTGTGTTGCAAAAAGCTCAGAAAGATCATAGCAGGGAAGAATGGTTTGGACACTCTGGATTCCTACATGAAATCTCAGTGTATCTTGTGAATCATGCATAGATTTCTGTACACCTCTTAAAGCTAATACTGCATGGCACCTTGTGGCACCCTTGCAAGGATCTCATTATCCCATGACTGAGAATCACTGCTCTATACACAGCCACGATTTGCAGCTTTACACAAATCAAAATTTTCAGGTGTCTACATCTGTCTAACCCATCTCAGGTTCTCCCAGTACAAATTGATTCATGTATTCATCCAGTTCTCTTTCAAACTCCAGTTAAACTCCAGCCCTTCTGAATCGAGAGCAAAACCCCAGAGTTCTCAGTTTCCTGAATTCAACCACCGTGCAGTTGATCAAGAGTCTACACTTTCTGTTTAAACTCAGTTGTCCCTGGAGGAATTCCCAGAACCATTTCTCATTGATTTAAAATATATATTTTTTCTGTTCTTCTCTAGCAGCCATCTGTTTTTTGGGTGTTTGTTTTTTTTCAGAAGTCAAGAAGAACTCCCTCCCCAACCCACCATTAAAACAGCGTTAATCCACCCAGGTTAGATCACACATGGTTTTTGCAAGGAACTTGGGGAAATGGCTTCTTGAAGCAAAGGTCCTCAAAAGGTACATGTCAAAGGAAATCAGACTGGTCTGCCTGGAAGTTGGAAACCCACCTCCAGATACCTGCAGTTCTCATGGAAAGTGTCTTCTGACCTCCAGTTCAGACAGGGAAAGAGACAAGCTCAGTAGCATTGCAGACAATGTGAAATATGGAGCCTCTGGGGGCCTGCTCCTCAGTATTGTCAGCTTGTAAAAGAGGATCTTGCAAACAACTTCTCAGTGTCCTTCCAGGAAGAGTTACCGCACCGCTCCATTCCTCCCAGGGTTGTAATTTAAGTGCTCTGGGGGTGGGGGGGGTGTCCCTAACTGTACTGGAATTGCTGGCGCTGTGCACACTGTGAATAATATTCTGCTTTTTCCATCTGTGACGAGATTTATGGCTCAGCCGCGCGGCTGAGATCGAGGTTTGACTTCCACTGTAGATGCTGGAATGCAGCTCATATGATATTTTCCTAAATGTCCCTGTAGTGCCATGAAATCCAGTTATAAAGAAAACAAGGACATGTTTTAACAATAAAACCAATGTGCATGATCTAATTAAATGGCATAATAAAATTAGGAAATAAATGCACAAAGCATGAAAACCTGTTCCTTGAAAAGTGAATCAAATTGGCTACTAAAAAAGAACGTCGGTTCCTGGTGAGGAAACTGCAAGATTCTTATTTATTCTCCCCCTAGACAACAGATCTCCTGGCCATTTCCAGGAATTTAATGGGGTTCCCCCCTCCCCTCTTCCTCTGCTCTGGGGAAAAAAGGATCTTAAAAGATGGTTGCCTACAGAAAGCACCTTTGTGCTGCAAAAGCAATTGCATAGGGCAAGAGCCCTGTATAAATCCATCATTGAGGAAAAGGAAAATCATGAGATTTTTTTTTTTCCTCTTGGTGAAACTTTCTGATGGGTTGGTGGGGGGATGGGGGAGTGGCTAAGTGGTGAAAGTCTTTTGGTTTCAGTTCCAGGCCAGTAAAAATGTCGGCCTTGCTCTGGATTCATGCCAGATGCTGCCCCCAGTTGTCACAAGAGTGAGTGGTACCTGGGCATTTGGGCTGGCCAGGCAGATGTGATGCCAGCTATATCACACACTTGTGTGCCACTGGATACAGGAATTGTCGTACTTAAGCCATAAAAAACCCAATAGGATACCAGGCTCATGTGCCCGTTGACCTTCTGAAGGGTCCCTAGGGTGTCTCAGTGGGATGAACCTTAAACATAATGCCCAGGATTTGCCAGGAGCCTAAGAAAGTGAATTTCAGTAGGAGTTGGGTGCCTGCCTCCCTTCAAATCCTGTGAAAACTCTCAGGCAGATCCTTCAAAGGCAGGAATGGATCACATCCTGCACGTCTGATCCATGGATCATGTTGTGTTCTAACAATGGTGCTTTGATATCATTGCAGCCATGACAGAGACAGGGAAATCAAAGTATGGAGAAGCTGAGTGACTTCCCCAAGGTCTTGCAGTGAGGCTATGGCAGACAATAGGTCTTCTGTCTCCCACTAAAGTGTGTTAACCATTGGAGCATGCTGCTCACCCTCAGGCAAACTAAGTCCTGTGCTACTGGCACCATTTTAGACAACCATAGACAATGAGAGTTGAAAGGGAGCTCAGGAGGTCACATCTAGTCCAACCCCCCGCTCAAAGCAGCACCATCCCCAACTACATCATTCAGCCAAGGCTTTGTCTATTTGAATCTTTAAAAACCTCCAAGGATGGAGATGCCACCACCTCTGGGTAACCTGTTCCAGTGCTTCACTACCCTCCAAGTGCAAAAGTGTTTCCTAATATCCAACCTAAACCTCCCTTGCTGCAACTGGAGCCCATTGCTCCTTGTTCTGTCATCTACCACCACTCAGAACAGATTAGCTCCATCCTCTTTGCAACCACCCTTCAAGAAGTTGCAGGCTGCTGTTAAATCCCTCCTCAGTCTAATCTTCTCCAGACTGAATAAATCTTCTTCCCTCAGCCTCTCCTCAGAAGTCATGTCCCTCCACCCCCCAGCCATGTTCATTGCCCTCCGCTGGACTCTCTCCAATTTGTCCACATGCTTGCTGTAATGAGAGGCCCAAAACTGCACACAGGACTCCAGATGTGCCCAGTGCCAATTCTATCTAGGCAGCCCTAACCTATGGCAGAGGAGGCAAAGGCAGCAAAGTGTTCACATGTAAACCCAGATCTAAATATTATCCACAACCCCTAATTTCACAACAGGCCAAACCAAGACCCTAGTTCTTCCCCTTGGGTTATTGAGGCTATTTTGCAATTGAAGACCTGTCTTGTTAATGCCAAAGCCCTGTCTGTGAAGAGTGGATGTTATAAGTTCCATGACAGAGGTTTGGGCAGGGATTGAGATTTGGTGTCCTGAGCCTGACCTTCTCCACAGTATCCATCATTCCCTGCAAGTGATCCCAGCTGTGGTTGCAAAGCCATTTGGATTGAAAGGTGCTAAAGAGATGCCGTATGTAAGGCAAGCTTCTTTTGTGGGTGACATCGTTTATTGGACCAACTGCATGGTCAGGATAGATTCAGACAAGCTTTCTTCAGATCTGTCCATGCACATCAAGGACAAAAACAGTCTGCCAGGCTGTTAAACTGGAGAAGAGAGAAATTCCCTGGAGTAGCTAGCAGACAACAAAAGCTAGCTTGATTCGTGGAAGATCAAGACCTGTCAAAAAGGATTAGGGTTGTTATTGTCCATTGTAGGAATAAGATTAGCTGAAGACAGGTAGATTATAGTGAGCCATGAAGTCGGTATCTATGTTCACTCCTGGGTTCTTACTGTATAGGCAGCTCCTGATATTTGTTCCCAGGCTTTCTTTTCAAAGGTAATTTCTAAATTTCCCTTGATCACAAGGATAGTGAGGTTAGAAATGAATGGCTGTTCTATGCAAGCGTTTTTCTACAAGCGTCCTCATATCTCTGTCCTTAATCTTTTTCCTGTGGTCATTTACTGTGGTGCATAGTTTTAGTCTAGTTTCACCCACACAAGGACATTTGATGTGCTGGACCAGATATATCACGTCTGGGGATAGTTGTGTAGGATCCATGGATTCTGCTGGGTTTCTTGTGGGAGATGCTGATTGCAGTGGGAAGTTTGTCTTAAGTCTATTCCAGCCATTGAGTTGGTCCAGTAAAAGAGATCCCCCACAAAAATCCTTCTTTCATATAATCCCTGGCTACGACATCACTCCAAGACTATGAAAGAAACACAAGCCATTCAACCCAGGCCTTTACCTTCAGAAGCTCTTCCATCAACTCCAGCACAGAGTTTGCAGTAAAGAGTTTCCAGGATTTCTACCAATTGCAGATGGATAACGATGCTACCTTGCTACAACTCGGGGCTGGAAAAGAATACCAGAGATCACCTAGTCTAGCCCCCTGTATGGAAGCATGATCAAACACACCTAGACCATCCATGAGCTGCTTGTCTAACCTGTACTTAAAAGCCTACAGTGAAGGAGATTCCCCAACTTCAGGAGGTGGCTTGATTCACTGCTTCACTCTGGCCTGGCCAGAAACTTGCCCTTGATAACACTAGAGAGGGAATCATTGCTTGTGTATGATCAAAGTTTGGCAACCTCACAGCGAAATGCAGACAGAATGAAAAGCAGGTGAATGTTGAGACACAAAATCAGCCCGAACATCTAGTTGGATTTGGGTGCAGGGAGGGTTTGGCTAGCTCATTTTTGTAACCTGCTCTCTGATTGGTTCGGGCCAACTTTCCCATAAAAACATACCTTTTTTTGCTCCTCACTTCTACCAGTTAGTCACCCAATGAATCAATCACCACGCTCTTCTCCCACCTTTATTGCAACCCCCTACATTGTTTTCCTGGCCCACACAGTGTTAAATAATTAAACTGTAGCACATTGTAAAAAAAGAAACAATGTGTCTTACACCTGCAGTTTAAAAATTGCCTGGCACTCTTTGCAAGATCAAATAACCTTCTGGCAAAGCCAAGGTGCCTGCTCCTCTGAGCCAAAGTAATGTCCAGGGTTGGGGTGAAAGCTATTTTAGCCCTTAGCAATTGCTAGAGCAGTGAGTCTCGAGCAGGGTGCCGTGAGATCCTCTCAAGGGTCTAAGGGAGGCCCCTCAATATTAGCACTGTTACAATTCACAACTCATGCACGATTCACAACAGAAATCCATAGATTTCACATAGGAATTGAAAAACATTCTGCCCTGACTTGGGCTTGCTGAATACTCTGCAGCAGATGAATTTCTCTAGTATTTTTCCATAGTCAAAAAAATCAGTGAAAGCCAAGACCTGGCAGTTTCTGAAAGGGTCTTAGAGTTTAATGAAGGGAGCTTTCAACCTAAAAATGTTGAAAACCACTGCTCCAAGTCATTTTACTCGCTAGTTCTACATACACATTTTCAGCTCTGGTGAGGCCTCACCTGGGGTCCTGTCTCCAGTTTTGGGCCCCACACTTCAAGGAGGATTTGGACAGTTTGGAAAGAGTCTGGCACAGAGAGACAAAAATGGTTAGGACACAAACGCATATGGGGAAAGACTTGAAAGAATGAGGGTTACTTAGTCTAAAGAAGAGAAGGCTGAGGGAGACTTGATAATGGTCTTCAGCTATGTGAAGGGTGATTATTAGAGAGGATGGAGAGGGACAGGACTAAGAGCAATGGTCTCAAGCTGCAGCAGAGGAAACTTAGGCTGGAGATGAGGAGGAGCTTTCTGACTTTGATGGTAGTCAAGTATTGGAATAGGCTGCCTAGAGATGTTGGGGGATCTCCATCCCTGGAAATGTTCAAGAGCAGGTTGGACAGGCAGCTGGCAGGTCTGGTTTAGTTAGGAACAATCATGCCTAGAGCGGGGTGCTGGACTAGATGACCTTGTGAGGTCCCTTCCTACGTTCCTATGGGGCCCGTTAGCTCTTATCTATACACATTTTTGCACTAACTATATTAGTTCAGGGAGTGATATTTTATCAGTGCAGCTATCACAGTACCATTCTGATACTGGGCGTCCTACACCAGTATAAAAGTACCTTATACCAGTATACAGGTATATTTTCCAGTATAACTTTTTGGGGGGGATAAGGATTATACTGCTCTAACAGTACCAATATAGTTAAAGCAATGTGACTTTGGAGTGTAGGCAAGACTCAGGCCCAATATCTTTGTAATGAGTTTGTAATTGTAATGAGTTTGTTTATTCATCGATCTGTAGCAACCTGGCAGTCGTATCAGTTGATCTATACAGTCACACCGCCAAGCTTCAGTCAGGAGTCAGGACCCCCCTGTGTTTATTGCTTCAAGCAATGCTGTTCAAGCCATGGCACCTGGGTCACATCTGGCTCCCCGTCCATCATGGAAGATCCCTCTTCTAGCCCTAACCCTAACCTGACCCTGGCATCCAGCTGAGACCACAGGGCCCAGGCTGGATGTGTGGGCCTCATAGATCCTGATACCAATGCGTGGGTTGCAGACTGGCCCACAAACTGGCCCTGGACCACTCATCCGACCCATGGGGGCAAAAGATTGAGCACTGCTGTAAAGGATCAGATGAAACACAGTCCTTTCGATAAGGAACAGGCTCCTTAAATGTATCACAGACCCTCCCCTATTGCAAATTCCTAGTGGAAAACAGGGAGGTGAAGAACTTATAAAAGCTTAGAACCAGGAAATAGTTTCTGTCTTTGCAACACATCTTGGACTCATTGCTTTGTCCATCATGGAAGATCCCTCTTCTAGCCCTCACTTGCTCCTGGCACAGACCCTGGGCATCCATATTCTGAAGGGGTTTGGATATATATTTTCAAACCAATATTGAGTAAATAGGCCTTGGTTCTTGGGGGAAAAAATAATTCAGTACCCATTTCAAATTCCTGGCATTCTAGGCAAACTCATGAGCTCACAATGGAAAGATGCCCAGTTTTTCTGGACCTAAACAAGATATAGTGTCACATTTTTAGTGCAGACAACTGCACAGGAATGGACTGATGCTATAAATCCTTAATCCATCACTATGAGGTTTTTTTAGAAGGTTTCATCTGCTAAGAAAAAAACCCCCTATGTCAAAACTCCTTTTTCAGTGACAACTAGATTTTCCATTTTTGCAGGAAACTCCTTAACTTCATATTTTTCTCTTCCCTCCAAAATAGAATACCCCTTCCCTTCCCTGACAAAAAAAAAATTCCATGTTGAAGTTTCCTATGAAATTTCACAAATCTTTGTTTCGTGCCTGTTCAAGCCTTTTAACTCACAACACAGCAGGTTGTGAAACCTTGACAACCGAGGTATACTAACTAGTTTCCATTTGCTGGGCAGCACTGAGGGCTGGGCCGGGGGTGGCAGTGATGGCAGCAGCCAAGTCTGGGCTTGGATCAGCTATTTTTGTACCCCTTTAAAATCAGCATCCTCCTCCTCCCCCACCCCTGCCCCTGGCCAGAGCTGGTGCTTTGATTGTTTGCCCCTAATTATGCTACTGCTGAAACGCTACACACTGGGCATGTCTACACGTGCTTTTACACCAGCTTAAATTTACTGCACAGTAAATTACTGTGCAGTATGTGGGAATAGGCTGGCGTCTGCACATGCAGGCATTAAAGTGCATTAACACTGTATGTGAACTGATTTGGGACTAAAGTTAGTCCCAAGTCAGGCCACAGACCCAGTATTATGTCATCTACACGTGTGTTACTGCACAGTAATTAATCGGGCATAAATTTGATACCTGTATGATGCAGGTATCAAATTTACACTCAAGTTGGCATAAGTCACCATATTTACTGTGCAGTACAGGTGTTCACATGTAGACGTTCACCCAGACTGTACATTCATTTTGATTATTGCACAGTAAATGCGCATGTATAGACGTGCCCACTATGAGCTTTATTTTAGCTCATAAAATACTTCCCAGGTCCCTGAATTGCTGGCTCCCTGCCTGGCAATCCACCAGGATGTGAGCAGCTCAGGGGCCTTCAGAGAGACTCTAGACCTCAGTCAGCTTAGGGCAGATCCAGGAAAAAGCTACAGTGACTTTCACAGACACTGCTCAATTGACAGCAGCTTTTGGCTGCTCAGTCAAATGCTACTGCCAATTTGACAGTGGCTGTGAGAGGGTTAACAGTGGACTCTGACCCTGCTGCTTGCTGGCCTAGAAAAAATGGCAGCCTTTATAGCAAAGCATCTCCCTGCTTCTATTCCTCCATGCTTCTATTCTGGTGAAGAAAATCTATTCTGGCAACCAAAATGATCAGGTGCTTAGAGCAGTTGCCATACCAAGAGAGACTAAAAAAGGCTAGGGCCTTCAGTTTGGAAAGGAGAAGACTGAAGTGGGGTATGATAGAGGTCTATAAAATCATGAAGGGTATGGACCAAGTGAATAGGGAACTGTTGTTCACCAAGTCCCAGAATACCAACACTAGGGGGCACCCACTGAAATTCAAGAGGTGACAGGTTTAAAGTGAGTAAGAGAAAGGACTTTTTAAAGCCAACGTGTTGTTAACGTGTGGAATTCATTGCCACAGGAGGTGGTGGAAACAGCTAGCATCGCCAGGTTCAAAAAGGGAGCAAATGAATTTATGGAGGATGCATCTAGTAATGGCTATTGAACAAAATGGCTGCCAATGTTTCCTCTGGCATCTCTAAATCAATAATGCCAGGGAGGGTATTGAACAAGGGATAGATCACTTGAGAGGTATTCCATTCAATGCTCTCCCTCTTTAGTATCCATTTCTGCCAGTGTTGGAGACAGAATACTGGGCTAGATGGACCATTGATTCAACCCCATTTAGCACTTGTCCTTATGTCCTTAAAATCACCTTCCCTGCTTAAGACATGCACTCCAATTTTGGAGGACTGATTTGGGGAGGGGGAATGTGTAATCCAGTAAATGGTGCCATTCACAGTTGACATTCCCAATCTCGACCTTTGAGCTATACCACATCCTACAACGGTCTGAAGCTCATGGCCATAGAGCATGTCCTTTTCCCTGCTGTGTACGTACCAATCCCAGAACTGAGGTGGGGACATGGATGGGGGTGCCCTTCATGGCTGTTTTGGAGCACATCAGAGACAGACCTTCAAGAGCAATGGTAGGGAAGACTCTCCGGCTGGCTTCAAGGCCTTACTTCCAGGTCTTCTACGTATGAAACAGGAGTGGGTAGATGGGACACCCCTAGGGAAGAAGTGTAGATATCTTTGATGCTAGGGAATCAAGGCTAATCCTTTGCAGTGTCTGTCCTTCATAAAAATTTGGGGTTTTATGCATCAGAATCTCACTGTATAAAGCACACACCGTACCCTGGACAAAAATCCACCTCTACTGGGCAGAAGCAGTATTGCCCAACTATGTGTCCTATTTCCCATACAGATGGAGATTCCTCTGTAGATCTGAATTCTCCCCTTGCTGCTGACACTGTGAAGTGCAATGGGTGACAATCAGCAGGGTGACAAGGGTAGTGTAACAAAACAAAGTATCTTTTTTTTCTCATTAGCTTCTTACCATTTAGGAAACTTTCTGCTTTATTCCTGGCCTCCTATTTTTCATGCTTAAGGGCATGACACACATTATCATTCACCACCTTAGTTTACATGTAGCAAACATAGGTCAATTTATTTCTAAATCACTTTTTTTATAGCTCTATTGAACTATTTGCCACATTATTTATACGTTAATGCGATGAATCCCTCTGGATATCACACTGTCTAATAAATAACGTGACAAATCATTAACCAGGGTGATAAAATCAAGCCATTTAAAAATACATCAACCTGTGTTGCCTTCGTATAAAATAAGCTCCAGGGGCCCATCACAGACACACACACACACACACACACACACACACAAAGGCAAAATGCCTTGGTGTACCAAGTGAGATGGATGGAGAGAATCTTCTTATTGTGGGTTGGTGTCTTTTTTTCTAAAATGTTGCTAGTGAGGTTGGAAGGGAAAAGATTTAATATGAGTGAACTGACTTCTGAGGACAATAATATGGGGATTATAATCAAAGGGATGAAGAAGAGTGTGGCTTCACACTGCAAACACCTCTGGGAAGCCTGTGAGCATGTGCGCTACAGAGGTCAATGTATGTACAAGATAGGGATTTGTGCTTACAAAGCAGCAGACTTGGGTGAGTGAGGCAGGGCCCTGGACATGAGATGAGCAAGGTACTGCCAATTCAAAGCAAAGATGAGGAACCTACAAAACTAGGTACTGGGTGTGTGCGCACAATGAACAATAAACTATACAGGTCAGGTCACGGTGGAGAAAACTGGCAGGACCCTGGGATTTGAACCCAGGTCTTTGGTGCCCACAGACAAAAGCCAAGACTATGGCATCAAGTCATACAGCAGCCTTAGCCTAGCCCAGGCCCTTCAATAAGGCCCTTAATAGAGGACCAGGTCATCTGGGAAGACCAAAGTAAGCGACAAGCACTGGGCTGGAGGACTGTAAAGCCCTCCCATTTCCAACAGGGCCTTATCCCATCCACAGTACTATACAGAGCATCTGTTCAGGATGCCGTGATCTGACTCCATTTAAATCTTGGATCTCCTGGCCTTGATGGTTTGCTCAAACCAGGACCTTGTCTTGACCCTCAGTTTGATGTTTTGGAACTTGGACTGATACCTGGCTTTGACCTCAGCTTCCAAGCCACTGAGCCCCTGATTTAGTGAGAGCCACTAAGACTGGCATCCCTGTCTAAGCTTGCAGACATGCAGGGATCTTGGTATGCAAAGCAAGGAATGGTGTGAATGGACTGGAAGATTGGGTATGCAATGTAGGGCATCGGTGCAGTGAACTGAGCAAAGCGAGGCCTGGTGTGTATGCAAAAAGAAGAGGCAACTGGGTGTGTAAAGCAGCAATGTGAGCAAAAAGGAAAGAGACCGAATCAGATGGTGTTCAGAAAGCACAGATCTGGGCTTGTACACCTGGGAACGGCTAAAGCAAACTCTCTTTAGTGCATGTAAACAGGAGAAAATGATCTGTGCATCCAGGCATGGTGAGATCACTGTGCGGTAGTTGGACAAGGATGAATTCACAGGCCCATCAAGCTCCATAGTACATGTGGAAGGACCTACTGGTTACTTGAACCCACCCACAGTGTCTTCATTCAGTAGACCTTGAGCATCTTCACTCAACCAATGCAAAGACCTCTCTTCTGCAGGCCTGAGCAGGTTAGTGATCAGGGGTGTTTGAATGTTAATGGACTCTTGTAGAGTAAGCTATGTTGGAAGCTCCCGTCGTCCATGTACAGAGGGGTGTTACCATAAGAAGTTGCTACGTGCAGCCTAGGCTGGTGAAGGAATGCTGATGGCTCTCCTCCCTTAATACCATATTTACTAGCATACCACATGCACCTTTCCCCACAAAGTCATCCGTCCAAAATGAAGAAAAGCTAACTTTCAGCCGTCTAATGGAGGCAAAGGCTGTGGATGCTGCCATAGGGCTGCCTGTGCGTCTTGCCCTGCCAGGCTTGGAAGGGAGTAGTGTGGGGGGGTAGATTTTACCCTTCAGGGTCAGAGCTACACTAGTAACCCTTTCTCAGCCAGAGCCACTGCAGTCGGGATCCCCTGCAGTCAGCATTCAGCCACACCTCTTCTTTTCTTCTTTCTGCTTCCCTAGAACAAGGTGCATGTCTTATCTGGGGGTGTCTGGTATGAGGAAAACATGGTATTTCCAAAGGGAGTCAAATAGATGATTAAGGAATCATGCTGGATGACATGCCCAAGACAAATAGGGTGTAGAGCCCAGTTAACACAAATGTCTAGCACACTTTGGCAAAGTCTATGGGCTTTTCATAACTTGACTACTTAGGAGATCCTATCAAGCGCTTTTCTGATAGAACAGTTTTCCATGTGAAAACAATGGACAACATCCATACATGTTTTGGGAATGCATTGCCTGCATCTGTTTCATGGAAACATTTCAAAATGGTTTACTTGGATACCCTAGTTATGTCTCTACTTCCACTAACACAACATGCTAGAACAAAACCCTTCAACCTCATCAAAATGAAATGGGTACGAAGGATCACTTGTCATGCTGATATTTCCAAGGCAAATTTCTTTTAAATCCAAATCAATGGTAAATTTGGAAATTTGGGCTTTTCCTTCCAATGGAGGAAGGAAGGACATTTGAAAATGATGTTCCTGCTGAACAGAAATTCCAAGTTCCAACCAGCACCTGGCATGATGTGATGGCTGTGATTGTAGAGGTCCTTAATGCCATTGCTATGCTAGGCACAGCCCCTTCACCAGAAATACCATAAGGCTGTTTTGGAGAAGAGCCTGAAAGACCTCCCACCCAGCCCACCCCTCCCTATCCTGAAGACAAATATCCATCTGCTTCTTCTGCATTTCCCATTGTCTCCCTTTGCTCATGAACCAAATGGTGCTCACATGACACCTACCACTGTGGCCAGAGATTGGCATGGAAGTGTCCCAAGTGAAAATTATGAGCTGCTACAGTTTGAGACTAGGCCCAGGGTAGATCCATAACATGAATTCACTAATGGGCTATGCTTATCCTAGTCATGTCCTGCCATGAGGCATCCAACTGAGTTGGCTGTATAGTCATCTGCAGAATAAACTTGTAGAGCCAAAGCCCTTTCCAAGACAGGAGGTCATGATTCAGAGCCTGCTGTGACCCATACCCTTGGCCCCAGCCACCCCATTGCCTTCAGTGTTGTTGTACTCACTCTAACTCTAACATGTTAAAAACACTGGAGTAGGACTTTTCTGCTTAAGTGAAAGCCCTTTGGAGTAGGGAGTCCTTGATACTTTGCATTTGTACAGCAATAGCAGAATGAGGCATGAGTAAAGTATTTGGGAACCACAGCAATACAGCTACATACTGACTGTTGATACACACATATGTGATGGTGAAAAGTCTTGTAGAAAGCCAAAAGGACACTGGAAAATACAGTCAAAGCCACCCCCAGCCACAAATCCAGTTTCCCACTCCCTCTTCTACTGAGGAAACTTGAAAACAATCTCCCCACAAGCCTAGAGATTTTGTCAGGCACCTTGTATGAGCAGGCAGGCTGATCTCCAAAGAAAAGTTGGGCAAACGCTTGGCATGACTGCACACGCTGAACTGGGAACATGCAGGTAGTCATTAGCGTCCCCAACCCGCCTGCGTTGCACTCAGTCATGTAAATCGCACATGCTACGGCATGCCTAGAGCATTTGAAAATCTGGCCCTGGGGAGGCAAAAATAATCAAATAAACAAGCTTTTTAATGGGCATTTTAATTGATCGAGAGCGCCTGGGTCAATTTCTGTATGTTTGCTTAGGAAAAGAAAGAACAGAGAACAGTGCTGTGATGTTTCTCCCACGGTTGGTTTCCGTGTGCAACGATTTATTTTGCCCCACTTAAAAACATCAGTCCCTCCAGAAAAGAACAGGAACAAGCTCAGGTGAGCTGCTGGGCCAGCAGGACCTTCCAATTACTGGCTAATTAAAAGCAAATGGTTCCTAAGCAAACAAGGAAAATTCTGCATCCAAAATTTATTGGAGAGGTGGACAAATAATGCCAATATGGTTACAGACCACTTGGGTGGAGCCCCCGAGGATTTGCCTACACTTTGCTGGAGCGATTTGACCCCAGCAGTCTTTCCTGCCCAGAGCAAGGGGGGCTGGATCCAAAGATCTCACAAGATCCCTTCCAGCCCTAAACTTCTGTGAATCGGTGTGAATCTGTGAAGTGGGATTTGAAATACATTTGCAGAGGTAGAGAGAGAAGAGGGGCCTGGCTTATATATTTATGTGGTGCACAAGGCGCCTAACTCACTATAGATCATCAAGTAGGCGTCCAACACACCCATGTGCTTTGGTGAATGCCAGTAGCAAACTTTGAGCACCAGAATACTTTAAAAAAAAAACCCAGCTTGGCTAGGATCACACAGAAAGGCTGAGTCACAGCAAGGATTCAAACCTACCTCTCCATAACTCACAAGTTAGCAGCTGAACCCTCAGGGACCCAGGCTTCCTTTCTGGTAGCGTCAGATGCAGGGTGAGAGATGTGACCTGAAGCTTTGACGGTACGCTGTCTGAGCCTGCATGCTAAGCCTGGACTTCCATCTCAAAGCAGCCTGCTTCTGAGCCACCGCTTGGCCAAGCTGAAGAAGAAAACCCACATAACCTGCCTGCCTGCCTGGTCTGGAGCCTCTGTTTGCCTCTGGCACTTAACAAATGATGTAATCCACTTTATTTGTGTGACAACAAAATGGTTATTATAGTAATAAGTATAATTAGCACGAGACAATTACCATAATAATACATTTCCTTGCTCCAAAGGTACATTTTAAAAACAGGTTTATTTCAGATTTCAGGGGAGAAAAAAAATTTGCTCGGTAAGCAAAGGCAGGAAAAGGTTTTCTCCTGTTGGTGCGTGTTGGCCAAGCGTAGCCCATACAAGCAGGAGAGATGGGGGGAAAGGAGCCATGTCTGTGAGGTCAGGCTGTCCTGAGGAGCAGGGAGGCTGGAGTTCCCTCTTGCCATGGTCCCTCTCTGCCAGTGATTTGCCATGGCTGCTCAATATGAGCACTTCTAGGTGTGCAAACACCTATGCATGATTCATGAGATCAACTCAGATTTTCAGTGGGAATCCAGAGTGGCAATGTCATGCTGCCCTGTTGTGGGCTTGTCGAGTGCTCTTGTCAGACAAGAATTGCTCTAGCGTTGTCAGGGTTGACGGTAGTTTTACAAAGAGTTTAAATTATGAATTGTATGGGCTGGTTTGCATGGGGATCATCCTGCCACAGGCAGAGGGTTAGACTAGATGACCTCGGGACATCCCTTCCAGCCCAACTTCTCTATGATTCTCTATGATTAGGGGTCTACCTGAATCACGGAGTGGGGGTCTTACCAATTTTCAGTGGTTGATTGTGGCCTAAAGCTCTAATTCTGCAGTTATTTCATGGTAGTCCCACCCCGGCTGCTAATTGACAGAGAGGCCTTGCCCCTCAGTGCTGATTGGCAGCGAGGTGGCCCTGGTGGGGGGGCAGAGGGACAGGGGGACAGCTGTCATTTTGGCTGCCCTTCGTGCCACCCCACCAGTGGGCACCTTCCTATCCCAACAGCGAGGACCGCCGGCTCCCACTGGGAAGCTAGCATTTTATTTTTATTACCCTTTTTTTGTTGTTGTCGTTGAGTTTGGGGACAATCCCAGATTTCACGGTTTCTTTGAAAGCTGCAAAACCGCAAATCAAGCAGGTCCCTATCTGTGATTCTGGAACTGTTCGTTGTTAAAAAATAAAGTGAAGGCAAAGATCTGGCATTTTCTGAGTGGGGGCATGAGTCTAACAAAGAGGTTTTTTTGTCCTTTGAAGCTGAGAACACTGTTCTGTGCCATTTAAAAATGAGTCCAGGTAAAGGGATACATTGAATCATAGAAAATCAGGGTTAGAAGGGACTTTAGGAGGTCATCTAGTCCAACCACCTGCTTAAAACAGGACCATCCCCAACTAGATCATCCCACCTAAGGCTTTGTCTAGTCAGGTCTTAAAAGCCTCCAAGAATAGAAATGCCACCACCTCTCTGGATAACCTGTTCCCATGCTTTACTACCCTCCTGATCAGAAAGTTTTTCCTAATATCAAACCTCAACTTCCCTTGATGCAACTTGAGACCATTTCTCCTTGTTCTGTCTTCTGCCACCACTGGGAGCGTCTACACGAGACGCTACATAGCATCAGCGGGTATGAACTGTGATGCCGACTCTACTGTGAAGTGGCAGCTGAGAACAGGCCAGCTCCGTCCTCTTTGCAGCCACCTTGCAGGGAGTTGAAGGCTGCTGTTAAACCCCTGCTCATTCTTCTCTTCTCCAGACTAAATCAGCCCAGTTCCCTCCACCTCTTGCTCACAACTCATGTGCCCCAGTCCCCCAATTATTTTCCTTGCCCTCTGATGGACTCTCTCCAATGTGTCCACATCCTTTCTGTAGTGGGGGACCCAAAACTGGGCACTGGACTCCAGATGTGGCCTCACCAGTGCTGAATAGAGGGGAAGAATTGCTGCCCTCGATCTGCTGGCAGCGGTCCTACAAACACGACCCAGAATACCCTTAGTCTTCTTCACGGCAAGAGCACACCGCTGGCTCATATTCAGCTTATTGTCCACTGTTACCCCCAGGCCCTTTTCTGCAGTGCTGCTTCTTAGCCAGTGCAGTCCCCAGCCTGCACCAGTGCATGGGATTGTTCTGTCCTAAGTGCAAGACTTTGTATTTCTCCTTATTGAACTTCATGAGATTTTTTTTTCTGGTCCAGTCCTCTAATTAGGCAGTCCAGGAAGGTTTATTATATAGACAGGGCACCCTTGATATAGAGTAACATGGTATATAACCTATAACACAGATCCTATGCACTGGGAATTTCCTTTGTATCCAGTGTATATCACAAGAGTTGCAGCCCAAGGGGATTGATGAGCAAGCGCAGGAGCTAGCAGCGGGTAGAAACTTCTCATGGAGCAAGTGATGCCCAGAAACTGCCCATCTGCCTAGGGGCCAAGTTGCATTCTGGGAAAGCTTTCCCACCAACTTGCTTTAGGAGAAGAGCAGGCAGTTAAAGTGTCGGCTTTTCCATGGTAACTCCAAACCTCGGCAGCCTGCTGCAGTGCGATCCTCCATCCACACTCTTTGATTAGTAAAGAAGCCAAAGGGAATGAGGTGCTCGACTCCCATTTAAAGCAGATGATGGGCTGTTTGTCCTGGGGGTAGGATTGTGAGTTAGAAAATGCATGCCATATTTTCTGTTATAAAGTGCACCCTGAAATACAATACACCCCTTGCCTTTGAAAGGTAGAGTAAAGACCACAAAAGAGCTTTCCTTGTAGTAATTGAGTAGTCGCAGTCAGGGAGCCAAGCCTGCTCATTGGTCTGCTCTCTGTTGATTTTACTTTTGCTACTACCCCCCAAGTGGCAGAAACTGCCTGTTACAGTATTTCTCACATTTAACGCACACTCCAATTTCCAGCAGCTATTTTGGGGGGGAAAAATAAGGTGCGTGCTATATGTGAGAAAATACAGTTCCCACTGCCCCACCTCTACAGCTGGCCTGCTGTGTAATTATAATTCAACACCTTTGCCTTTGTTCAGGAAGCTTTGGCTTTCACTAGAAAATGTTACTGCTTGACATTACACCAATGCCGTTAAACACAGACTACACCCTTAATGCGGATGCAGGGCAATCAGTATAACTTCATATCAGTGTAGGAATCAGGAAGCAAAATAAGCTATGAGCACTTTTATAGCAGTACTGCTGCATCTACCCAGCAGCATATACCCAGAAAAAAAACTCCTGCCAGCTTGCATAGTAACACCAGTAAAACTCTTGTTGGCCTTCACATGCAAGGACTTTGGGTCAGGCTGTCTCCCACCGTGCCTAGGGAACTGGGATTTTGAGCTCATCTGGGCACTTCAGGTGCCCTCCGCTGCAGGATTAAAAACAGCCGTGGCACAGCTCAGTGCACTGACCTGCTGCCAGGGCACTTGGGCTCTATTTCCAGCCCTGCTACCCCCGTGGGCTTTCAATGTCAGTGGAAGTGCAGGTATTCAGCAATTCAGGCGATCGAAGCATGAGGCTCTCTGGATCTGTCAGCACTGCTACATTGGGTCACCTTCAAGCCATACATTCAGACCATCTGGAATGCAAACCCAGTGCTTAGCCCAAGCCCTGATCTTCAGGGGGTTAGGAGCAGAACTGAGGCCTGCAGGCCACAGACATGGGCAGTCCAACCACAGCAGTCTTGCCAGTTCCCACTGCTGACTTCCTGTCCTTTGCGCCCGTGCTTAGAGCCAAGCACAGCAGGAGAGACAAACAGCAGGCCAACTGATTGCTAAATGGGCTCTCCTGGAGGAACAAGAAGGCCTTGATGGGAGTCCTTCTGGCCTTGTAAACAGGCAAAGCTAGCATGCACCCAGACAACTTTGGAAGCCCTCTGCATCTGGACAGGCACCCAGCTGGGATCACATGACCCCAGGTTTGGTGACCCTTTTCTTGCCTGCCAGGGGCAGGGGGTCGGACTAGATGGCCCACTGAGGTCCCTTCTGACCCTGGGATCTATGAATCTGTGCTGCAAAACCAGATTCCTTCAATGCCCATGGGCTGTCCATGCATAAATAATCATACAGTCACAGAAAGTGAGGGTTGGAAGGGACCTCAGGAGGTCACTCCAACCTCCTGCTCAAAGCAGGACTAGATCATCCCAGCCAAGGCTTTGTCTAGCTGGGTCTTTAAAACCTCCGAGGATGGAGAGTCCGCAACCTCTGCTCCAGTGTTTTACCACCCTCCTGGTGAGGCAGTTCTTCCTAATATCTAACCTCAACTTCCCTTGCTGCAATTTGAAACCGTTGCTCTTTGTTCTGTCATCTGCCGCCACTGAGAATAATTTAGTCCCCTCCTTTTGGGAACCCCCCTGCAGGGAGTTGAAGGCTGGTATTCAATCCCCGTTTAGTCTTCTCTTCTCCAGACTCAATAAAACCAAATCCTTCAGCCCCTCCTCATAGCTCATTTTCCTCAGCCCCCGAACCATTTTCTTTGCCCTCTGCTGGACCCTCTCCAATGTGTCCACATCCTTTCTGTAGTGGGAGGCCCAAAACTGGACACAGGACTCCAGATGTGGCCTCACCGGTGCAGAATAGGGGGATAATCACATGCCCTGATCTGCCGGCAACACTCCTACTAATGCAGCCCAGGATGCCATTAGCCTTCTTGGCAACAAGGACAGCCTGTTGAGTTATATTCAGCTTATTGTCCACTGCAACCTCCAGGTCCTTTGTGCAGGGCTGCTGCCCACCTAGTCAGCCCCCAGCCTGTACTGGTGCATGGGACAGCTGGCCGGTATATCTGGCCTCTTTCTGTCCTAACAGCAAGGTGATCAACTGCAAGCCTTTTTGGAAGAGCACCCTCATGTTGAAAGGCAGCCTGGTCCAGATTTCTCAGGGAAAGATGCTGCCAGTAGAGTAACCCATGTGCTAGCTATGTGACTACTCTGTGGCTAGGAGGCACTGGACTCTTTTGAATGGAAAACCACCAGCCTCATAGGCCCAATACTGCCAGCCCCCCATGGAGATTCTTCTCCCTACCCTTGCTGTCCCATTCGGTATGTCCACAGTGAGCAACACAGCCCCTAGCGCTGCAGAGCTATGGAGCATAGGTGCAGTAGCACAGTGTGCTTGAGCATCTCACTCCCAGGAGTGGTACATTCATCATAGCCATGGGGATAACTGAGCTGTCTTGATGTGGTAAAGGGTTTGCTGCAGTATTGTTATAGGTCTCACCCTGCATCATGGGCACTTGGGAGAGATGAGTCCCTGTCCTGTTCCAGATGTCATGTGAGACAGTGGCCAACTGGTTTGGACTGGACTTTTGACCTCCAGCCCCTCCTCCCCGCAGCATCTTTGGCGGCGGGTATCCTAGATGGTGCTGCTTTGTGTAGGCACAAGCTGCCAAAACTCCCAGTATAAATAGAGCTGTGTTGAGGAGGGCAAATTCCTGTCCAAGAGCTGTCGGCGGCTATTTATAAAAGGCTGTCGCTTTTAATAGAGCCGAGCTGAATCAGCTGCAATGCTCACCCATTCTGGAAGCGGGTCACCAGGCATCACAGCTGTGTTTCTCGTTTGACGGGATCTCTGTGTCAGCCCCCACGGCACAGACCTGCAGCTAAATCAATTAAACCATCGTTTGCTTTTCATCACAATGATTTTCCTTCCCTTTTCCCACATGCTCAAGGTTATTTTTCCGAGCATTTTCAGAAGTTCAGTTGACAAGCCTGGATTTTTCCAGTTCCCTGCATAAGACTATCCAGCTTTCCCCATTTATGGAGTTCCAGGCCCTTTGCCAAGGATGGAAGTATCCTTAGACCCATTTCACAGGTGGGAAGAGTGAGGCACAGGGCCTTGTCTGCTAGATGAGTCTAGAAACCAGGGCAGCTAAGTCTTAACTTGCTGTGCTGGCCATTAGACGTGCTGCTTCCTGCGAGCTGCTGTGCTCTGCTCACCTATTGCCCCAAACAGACCGTACTACAGGGAGCTTGGCTGTAAGCAGCAAGCCAGCATCAGAGCAGAATCGAGCCCTTGCCCTGAAAACAGGCAACAGGCCCTCGTTGGCCAACTGGAGTGAGCCAGCAAAGGCTGAGGAGCTATGGGAGCACAGTTACTCCTCTACGTGGGACCCCTCCCATGGTTTGGTTACCCTTCTCGCCTGCCACAGAGGCTGCACAGGACTTGCCAAGCCAAAGTCCTTCTCCTCCGAAGTCCTCCCTCCCCGCGGCAGCTAGCTGACGTGCCAGGAGGTACCCCATGCTGCACTGGGCCATCCTTGGCTCATCAGCTCCCCAGCCCCGAACTGACTTAGTTGTAAGAAGGAAGGTCCTCCCCTGCCTGTGGCTGAGATCCTGCTCCATTGCAAGCCCTGACAGATCTCCCAAATGAATAGCATAGGCAAGGGGTGCCAAAGATATGGTCTGCAGGTTGGATCTGGGGCTCAGAGCCATGACATCCCACTCCTGGGGTTCCTGGAGGGGCTAAGACTTCATGGGTGGATCCTGCTGGTGAAATCCAGGAGCCTTTCTAGGGACATGTTTCAGGAACAGCATGGCAAACAGTGGCTGTGTTACCCCCCACAGCTCCACCCCCCCCCCCCCCGGAGACAGGTCTGGGTCTCACCTGGAGGGAGCCCCAGAGTCTGGATCTGGCATTTAGGGCCTAGCAAATTGCACAGCCCTGGTTTTGTGTTGTCTCCCTGGAGATAAAAGAACAGGAACCGCCCAGGGTGGCTCCAAAACCTTCTGCCATGACTCAGTGTTTCCAAGAGAGGTTGCAGATCCTTGGTCAAATGGATCGCTTCCCATCGAGGGAGCTGGAGGGAATCACCGTAAAAACCCAATGCAGGTCTGACCCCTGAAGCAGTGCCATCATTTTGGATTTGAAGTCCTGTATGGATAGAGCCCAGAAAAGGATGGTTTTCTAGTAGGGGATGATCCTTTTGGCTGTTCAGAGCCACTTTCCAACACTGTCGGTGAGGAAAGCTCTTCAAATACATCTCCTGAAGGCAGAGTAATGGCTTTTGGTTCCCTCTCTGGAGTACAAAATCCTGCCCCCAACTCTTCCCGTCCTGAATCCCTTCCAAGTGAAGCGTATGTTGTCTCAGAGCACAGCCAAAAGTGAAACCACTGGCTCCTACTGTGAGAAGCTAATAGGACCCCTTTCCAGCTTCCATGAACGGGACTCTCTAAAACACTTTCCAAGGAAACACTGGAAGGATTTTTTGGGGGTAGGTTTTTTGCAAGGGGCATTGGGTTCTCCAGTCCTGGGCTCAAAAAAAAGGAGAGACGGTCCAAAAAGTGAAAAGGGCCACACTTTCTACCTGCATGTACCATCAAGGCTTGGACATAAGAGATCATTTTTCTTTCCATTCCCACCTGGATTTGTACCAAGGTGCCTATTGCACAATGCGCTGAGATGAAATGCATACCTCTGGAGTGACGCCAGGAGATACAAACAATTAAGGATCATGTGCTTGCAATTAAGCATGTTGGTAGCACTGCTCCAGTTGCAAACTGAAATAAAATCAAATATAAAATGGAGCCCATTAGAGGAGCTAATTGGGCGACGGCATGGAGAGCGCGGTAAAATGGACCTTTTAACGGCATGTTAATATCCCAGAAGACAAACTATTTGTTTTTCCAGTTTATGACTTCTCCTCCCCACCCCACTAACCCCCTCAACCCTCCAAGCAGCCCTCAGATGTATGTTTGACTGGCCTGATAGACAGAGTTATGGCTGGAACTGTAAAAAAGTAATTACAAATTATGAAAAACACATAGAGCGCTTGCCGTGTTTTCGGATCAGGCGCTGTGGCGTGTCTTGCAAAGATTTAGTGCCTTCGTTCTTTATGATTTCTATCTAGCCATCCATCCTTATAAAGCTAAAGTGGTACAGTATGCTATGGTGATAGCCCAAAACAATCCAGCTTGCAAGAGTGATAAGGCCACCCCTGCCTCTTAGAAGGCTCCTGCACTTCTGCAAAACAAGAGATGGTAAATGACCATCCTTCCAAGGTCAAGGCATTTGGGGCTGTGTGTAATCTCTATCAATCCCCTTGACTTTAATGGGGACCGTGATTAGATCACATGGGTCTTTGTTTGACAGAGAGAAGCAGAGCTGAATTCTATTTATCTTCACTTGTTCAGCCCCTATTCCCATAGCAGGCCGAGCCCCTCGCTGGGTTTAATGCATCGATCCACCCAGCCCCCGAGCTGCGGGGAAGCAGGTGGATCCCAAGTTACAGCTGGGGATCAGTAGCTGAAAAAAGCAAAGTAACTTGCTCAAGGTCGCTGGCAGAAGAAGGGGTTATGCTCCAGTCTCCTAAGAGTTAAATGACTTATGAACGCGCACAACTGCTGAGCCCTTCTTCTCCCTCTTGCCCCGCTCAGCAACCCTAGTCGCACATCCGCTCCTACAAAGTGCTAAGCGCGTTTCCTCTGTAGAGGGGGTCCTGAGTGTCCTGCACTTTGCAAAGGTCCTCGTTATCTTTCCAAATGAGACCTATTGTGCAAGCAGTTGCTTTTCACTCGGCTTCTAATGCAAAATGCTCTTTTCATTTGGCTCCCCTAGGTCTTCGCTTCAGTCCCAGGTGGGCCCTTACTCTGCGTTTTCCAGCACCTGATTCTGATTCAGGCAGACCAATGATTATGCCCAAGGCCGGATGCTGGCAAGGAGCTTGCAATAAAATAAAGAACAGCGGATTGGAGAGGCGCCAGGTCCTTCACAATGCAACCACGCACCTGCCCATACACCAGACAATCCCTCTCCGAGAGGCAGAGGATGCAGCTTCTTTGCAGTAGCTTGAGCAGCAGGCTGGGGGTAACATTTGCAGAAGGGGCTTATGGCATTTTAAGACCCATTTTCAAAATGAGACCGGCATTTCCTAGCTTGCTTCCAAGTGAAGGGCAATCAGACAGGCTCCTGAGGCCCCGATCTTCCAATATATTTAAGTGCCTAATTCCTGTTGGTTTCAAAGAAACAAATTCAACTGAAAAACAAGGCATGATTTACCAAGGAAGGGGCCTAATCATTGGAAAAAGCTCCTAAGAGAAGTGGTGGATTCAGTCTTCCTGTCTTCAGGTCAAGATGGGTGTCCTTTCTGAAAGAGATGAGTTTGCCAAGCACAAAGTAATGGGCTTAAAGCAGGGGAAACTGAATTAACCATGTGATATGTGGACGGGCCAGTCCAGATCACTAAACGCTCTGTTCTGGCCTTCAGCAACACAAATAGGAAGTTTTTGGAAGCCCATTTCAGCCAGACTGAAAGAAAGGGAGAAGAAAATGCTGCCCCCAGAAACTCCTGTCCCCGAGTGGTGACACTCCAGTCCCCCACCCATCCCCTCCAATGACTTTCACAGAAGCTATAAAATTGTCCTCGGCTGGATGGATTGATGCCCAGAGCCAGATTCACTGCTAGCGTAAACAGGTACCAATTGGCCAAGCTGAGAGGCGTTAGGTAGGCCTGCTGGAAATATGTCTGGGATAAAGTTCACAGAGAGCAGTGGTTCTCAACCAGGGTGTTGAGGCATAAGGTCGTCGCTGTTCGTGTCATCACTGGGTACAAACATGATTCACAAGCTAAATCGTGAGCAGGGGGTTGGACTAGATGACTTCCCGAGGTTCCTTCCAACCCTGATTTTCATTCTATGGTTAACCCAGAGATTTCAAACGGGAACCCAGAGTGTTAAAAATATTGTGACCTGTTGTGGTCTTTGAGTCCAGAAGAACTGTTTGGTTATTTGGCTGTACTCAAATAAAAAAAAGAGTGGAAACTCAGAGCTGGCATTTTCTGAGAGGTGCCTCGAGTCTATAAGGGGGTGCTTTCAGTCTATTAAGGGGTGCCTCAAGTCTCAAAAGGTTGACAACCACTGGCATAGAGGATAAAAAGGGCAGCTACTGCTATAGTCTCATCTAGGAGCTAGAAACAGGGGCGTGCAGCACTGTTGACCAGCACTGTGACCATGGTGGGGTGGCAGTGTGATGACCTTCCTAGGTCAGAGCAGGGATGGACCCACCGTTGGTGTCCCTGGCAGAGCCTGGCACCCCACACAGTCATTCTCTGCAGTCCTCAGCCAGAGTGGGGCAGGATAGGTCTTGGCTTCCCCAGGCCTGGTCAGCCAGAGACATCTGCAGCGGTGGGCAAGTCCCTCCCTATCTGCCCCTACAAATGTCTCCCACCCACCCAAGGGAAGAGAGCTCACTACAATACACAGTGGCAGGGGCTGACATCAGTGAAGAGGACTTTGGTGTAGCTCCAACAGTCTTGGAGGGCAAAGGTCTATTTGTAGGAAGACAGGAGACCCCCCCCCACTCCAGCAATCTCATCTCAAGGAAAGCAGGACACGGGCCTCCAGCATACTGTGATAGAGGAGAACCCAATCTCTGGTAGTAACCCGCCTCTCTTTTCTCGTGTCCAGCCAGTCCAAAGCAACACTCTTCATTGTGTGTGCTTTATTATCTCATAAAAAAGGTGCAGGTCTTCCCGCTCAGCCTGTCAAAAGAGAGGGGGAAATATAAATAACCCCAAAGGATAAATCACCTGGAGATTAATGGAGAGAGCAGAAAACGAAGCCAAGAAGGGCACGCGTGTGAATGTCATGGGTTTGGTTAAACAGGCTCGTCCTTCAGTGAGTGGAAGGGACGCGCGCCAGCTTGCCAAGCCACGCCGGGCTTGTTCGAGCTGGAGCGGGTCTTCAGAGGGCAGCGCTGTCTCGTGGATGCAGTATGAGCTTGGAGAAGCAAGAGACCTTGTGTTCGGCTACCAGCTGTGCGGCTCTGAACAAGTCACATCCCGCTTTAGTGCCTCAGCTTCCCTTCCTATCCCAGGTCGTAGTCTCCTGTGGGGTGAGAGCTGTCTTTTCCCACCGCCTAGTTCTGCTAAAGGGTGGATGAGGCCCTTGCCTAGCACAGAACAAACCTCTGGAGAATAAGAAACCCAAGCGGATGGCTTCTGGACGGCTTGGATTTCTGGAGGGCTTATGGCAAATGCCTGATCATCCCTGCTCCTGTCTCTACTCATCGTGAAAACAGCCCTGGGAAGGCCATTCAGTTGCAAGGCGGTGGAAGCTATTCGCAATGGCTTTTTTTCTTGAAGTCCTTATTCATTCATAATTCCATCTCCTTTTCCCTCCCCAGTCCCATGCAGCAGAGGCAGAAACCTTATCTAACCTAGCTGATGAAACGAAGATCATGAGCACAGGATGGAAGAGCAGCAAGTATGTTGCCTGCATCGTAGCACGGAGCACTTCAGCTTTCCTTTGGGCTATTCAGCACCCAGGGGAGTTCAAATAAGAAAGAGTGCACTGGTATTTTCTGATCTGCTAAAAATTATGCTCAGCATCGGAAATACAACTCAGTTTCCCGCTACTATAACTACTGCCACCCGCTCCCTTCCCCACATTGGGGCTAGAACCCAGAAATCCTCCCTGCTTCTCTCTCTGCTGTAAACATTAGCCATCACCTCTTTATTGGAAATGAAAGAGACCCCGGGGGTCCTCACAGTCCCCTCTACCCATTAAACATCCCAGAGCTGGAGATAGTCCCCACTTCCAATGCAAACCATTAGCAAGCCTGCTTCCCATGGTAGCAACAGAGCACAAGAGTCCTCATTCCCAGTCACTTGTTCTAACCACAAGCTTATTTCCAGTCTGGGAACAGAACCAAGCAGGCCCGGCTCCAGATCCCCTAGTCTGGCCACTGGGCCACACGTGGGGAAAGATTTACTCTTTGGATAGTTGGCTGGGTTTCTAATGAGAACAAAGATAGATGCTCTCTTCAGCAGTTAATAGGCAAGGTCTTGGATTAGTCAGGCTGACTGGCATTGATGCACTGATTTTCTTTTTATTGCTCATTGTAACTCATGCCAGGGGAATGGAGATAAGAGTGCAGCCTCTCAACGACATGAAAGCTATGGCCTTAGCCAGTTGTTCACAAAGGAATACGGTTTCCTAAACCCTGCGGGCATCTGGCTGGCACCCAGAAGCATCTGATTTGATTAGCCCTTATCTTAACATGAAGAACCACAAATACGATGATAGGTCGTATCAATTATCCAGCCCTCCGCGCCTGGGAATTCCAAGGCATGACTAAACTCTGGCTGGGAAACAAGAATTCTGGTCTGCAAAGAAGGTGGAGGTTTTGAAATGTTTTCTTCTTCCCTAGAACAAAAGCAAGACCTTAGGAGAGCATTAATGCCACTGAAAGCCAGCCAGCTAGTTGACCCAGCTACACCATCAACGGATCAGTGGTTTGGGCACCCACCAGGGATGCTGACAACCCTGGCAGCCTCGCCAGATCCAAGATCAGTTCCTTATTTTGGGGCTGGTCTCCTTGGTCTAAACAACTGGAGGGTCCTGGATGGAGGGTCTTGCTCCTCCCCCCAGGGTCAACCCAATCACCAGATTGGGGAACAGCTTGGCAAGGACCGTATGGGTTTTGGGGACAGTCCTCCTCCTTGGATGTCTGCAGCATATTTTAATGACTGCTTCCTGTCCTTTTATTGGCAGTGCCCTTGTTCCCCTGCTTTACCAGGGGCAAGCTAGTGTGCTTTGATGTTCCCAGGCATTGAGCCTGGTAGTCGCTTGAGAAGGTTATTGTGTAGGTTGGACAAACACTTGCATAGGACAGTTTAGAAAAGGATGGTCCTGCCTTGAGCTGGGGGTTGGACTTCTTGGTTTCCTCTAGCCTGACTTTTCTATGGTTTGATGATTAAATAGTCGTGAGTGAGAGAAAGACGAACCATACCTGAGCCTCCTACATCACAGGTGCATTCCTCCCGCTCCTGGCCATTCTGGGGCATTGGAAGTGCCTCTCTTTTTGGCTTCAAAAGCCTATCCTGACCCCAAGAGAATTTGCATTTTTTTGAAATCACTGTTTTCCACAAAGAATTTCAAGCACTGGTGAAAGAGCTTGCCATGCAAAAATTCACAAGCAGCCCTAGCTCACCACAGATGCCTTTGCTTTTATTTGGGTGGCACTTACCTGCTCTTTCATTCCTGAATGTCAGGAAAGCTTAAAATGTGAAGAATAGTCTTCACAATCTTATATCCCACAGAATCCTCTAGACCTAGTTCTGAGGTCCGTGCTTTGGAAATAATGAGCCAAAAACACAGGTAGAGTACAGAGAGGGGCCAAAAACTGGCTAAAGATGCAGATGTATGTTTGAATTACTGAGCATTAATTTACTTTGGGTTTAACTCCGGAGTAAAATTACTTTGTAGTAAGAAATGGACACATGACCAGTTGTTCCAAGCTGGCTGCAGTAAGTGCTGTTAAAATGCTTGGTCACTTAGGGTGCGTCTACACATACACTTTAATGCACATCAGCCTATTTTAATGCACATTAAAACATCACTAAAAACATGCTATTTAGTTGCTGCGCATTAAAATAGGTGAATGTGCATTAAGCGTCACTAAAAAACGTACTCCTTAGTTAATACCCATTAAGACAGGTTAATGTACTTTTCCCTAATAACTCCCAATGGAGGTGCCGAGGCTGCTCCGACACTACACAAATGCCAAGGCTGCTCCAACACGGTGGAATTCCAGCACGTTGGAGCAGACTTAATTTAACTGAGGATGCTGGAGCATAGCAATTCCCACACTCTAGCAGCCTCCTGCATCTCATATATCAGCATCCCCACGCTTAAAAATGGCAGCAGGGGTGCTTGAACTAAAGCTTGTTGAACGAGTTTTAGTTTAAGTGCCCCCACTGCCATTTTCAAGCGCAGGAATGCTGATACAAGAGACATGGTGGCGCTTTAATTAGAGCAGCTCTTAGAGTTGATCTAATTAAAGTGCTGCTCCCCCACCTCCCCTTGTGCCCCCAGAGCACGTGTAAAAGTGCCTGGAGGTACTAGGTTTAACGCGCGCTAACTAAAACACGTTAATGCATGTGTAGGTGTGCCCTTAGGTGTCAGGGGAGCAAATCAGCTTGAACAGACAGGCAAACAGTGTACTAACATAACTGACACTTGCATATCTTTCCACCTCATTTTCTGAGTAAGTTTACTACTGTAAGGCTGTGCATCATGCATCTGCTCCATTTTTACTATTGTATCAAGTTTACTCTGTGTAAAAGTATTGTGTGTCCACACCTTCAAGGTGCCTATGCATAGGCAGGGAGACTGCTCTAATTAAAGAAATGGTAGATGCCTTTCTGGACAATGCACACCCTCTAGTCAAGCAGAAGTGGTTGGGATCATTGTGGGAATAATCGGATTAAATTCTATGGTTTGTGGTAGACAGGGATCAGAGTAGATGATCTAATAATTTAGTTTATGCATCTAGTAAGAGTGATTTCCATTCGAGGACAAACTTCACTTCCAAATAAGGGTATGGACGTGGCAACGATTTACTATGGGAGAAAAGAGATGTTCTGTGGCAACTGCCTGTGTACACTCCTACCCCACATTAAATGAAAGTTCAATTAGGGTAATTTAGCCTTCAATCAAAGAGGGGTAAATTACTGCAATTTAACTTCCACTTATCCCAGGATAAGCACGTGTATACCCTAAATGCCGTTTGCCTTCTGAGAAAGCAGCGCATTGGAGCAGGGGCAGGTTTAGCATGCATAACAGCTGGGTTCTCCTGACCTACTATGTGTCCTTTTCTAAGATACAGCCTCCCTCCCTGCCTCAGTTTCCCCTGCCACCTTTAACTGATCTACACTGGGAATCAATCTGGGCAGCAACTGCCTCCTACAATATGTTTGTACAGCACCTAGCATAACACTGGCCTGATTTGGGGCTGTGCAAATGATGGCTTGGTTTGCTTCAGCCCCAAAAATGAGATTCACCTCCAATTGACCCAAAGTAATTTTATTTGCTTTGGGTTTTATTCCCCCAGCCAAACAAAAAACCCCCGTTGTTTTGGGATGACCTCGAACTGACCCTTTAAAAAAAAAATTCATTTAGAAAAATAAAAAATAAAAATAGAAGCAGCAGCCAATTTCAAAGCCAACTCCAATTTTGCATCATTTTGAAAACAGGCATAATAGTTGACCTGTTCCTGGATCTGACTCTGCTGTTTCATGTGAACAAAGGAAAAATCAAATGAAGGTCCCTTTAATTCTCTGACTTCTGACTCTTTATTTTATCAGACTTTAAGAAAACAGAATGTAAACAGATCCACTTGAAAGCAGCACCTCCAGTTAATTCAGATGCGCTGAACTTCTGTCTGTCCCTGGGTGGATGAGAAACCAGATTGGGGCAGAGGAAGCCAGCACTGACATCCAGACAGAGCCAAGGGACAATGCTCTGTGTTAGGCAGCAGCCTTCCTGCAAAGCTCTTCTCTCTCCATCTAGCGTTCATAGCATGTATGGCAGGAGTAGGCTGTGATTTCCAGCCCTCTGTGCCTGTAAACCAGGCAGGGAAGAATGGGGGTCTCTGTGATGAAGCTTTGTCACATGGGGGATGAAAGCATCATGCCCATCCCTTGCACTGCCCCCCGATTGAAAGCATTTAAATGCTGGAGGCTACAAGTGAGAGAGGAGCAGTGGGGGGGAAAAACCCAGTTCACTCTCCCTTTCAGCATCCGCTGTCTCAGGAGTGGGCAAAATTTGGCCTGCCAGGCCATTCTATCCGGTCCGCGGGACCCCTAAAAAATTTAGAAAATTTATATTGATCTGCCCTGGGCTGCTTGTCATGTGGCCCTCAATGGCTTGCCAAAACTCAGAAAGCGGCCTTCCGCCCGAAATAAGTGCCCGCTCCTGCTCTATCTGCCCTTGTAAGATTTAGAAGACGGAGCAAAATGAACATATGTTCTGACCCCATGTCGCAGCGGTGGGGGCAGGGATGAGCAGGGCAACAGCCCCGGCACCGAAGCAAAAGGGCACCAACAGGCACTGCCCAACTGGGGCAGGGCACGGGATGGAGCTCATCTGGGGGGGCACAGGGACAGAGGAAGGGCAGCTCCTCCTGCTGCATGCACCCCCAGGCAAGAATGGGGAGGGGCATATGCCCCCTGGATCTGCGTGCAGGAAAAGGGTGGGCTGCCGCTGCGGGCTTTGCCCCACCAAACTTCATTGCTACAGCACTGGTCTGCCCACTTGGCTGGAAACCAAGAAAGCTGGTTTATGCCAGGGTATGGGCGTAGGGGCTGGGGTGTAATGGGAAGCATGAGGTGGTTGAGGTCAGGGGCATGGCGCTTGCTTTCTTTCTGTGCTACTTTTGCGACTGACCTGCCATTGGGACCATTGGCAAAGTCCCTGTCCTGCCTAGCACAGCAGGCCCAGGTTTAGCTCAGCTCCTCCAAGCAGTGCTCAGGGAGGTACAATGAGCCAGCGTCGTCGGAGGCAGCGGCAAATGCTCTGGCTGCAGCCCCATTGCAGACTGGAGCTCGCCGCGTCCTTTTCCCACTCAGCAAGTCGCTGTGATTTATGGCCCTCGCCTAAACGGTGCCATGTGTCCTGCTTGCTTGCTGATTTCATCCGGCATTCGCAGCCATCTGCTCCTAGCGGGATCCATTCCTCAGGGATGGGACAGTTTGCTCTGCCATCTCCTGAATCCTCGATGACATAGCAGCGCTTCTGCTCGTTATCACTAGGTTAGTTTTTCCCAGGCACTGTAAAAGTCAGGCATTGAGCCAATGCAGTCCAAGGACTGTATATAACTACTATAGGGCTCAGTCGAACCTGGGTTCGAGACCCATCTCTGCCACTGATCTACTATCTAACCTCTGGCCGTCTAGTACAGGGTGAGTTTGACACCCCTGGTCTAGGGTACGAGCAAGTAAACTACTAACCATGGGCCACTAGCATGCTCTTGTTGCAACAGAAGCCAACAGCATATTGGGTTGTATTAACAGACGTGTCATGTGCAAATCAAGGGAAGTGATTCTTCTGCTCTATTCAGCACTGGGAAGGTCTCATCTGGAGCTCTGTGCCCAGTTACGAGGCCTTGCACTTCAAGGAAGATGTGGACAGATTGGAAAGAGTTCAGCAGAGAGTTACCAAAATGGCTAGAGGCCCAGGAAACATGACTTATGAGGAAAGGCTGAAAGACCTAGGGTTATTTAATCTGGGGAAGAGTAGACTGAGGGAGGGATTTGATAACAGTCTTTGAATACCTGAAGGGTGATTCTAGGGAGGATGGAGACTTTCCTCCGTGCCATATAGAGGACAGGACGAGAAGTAATAGCCTCATACTGCAGCAGAGGAAATTGAGGGTGGAAATTAGGAAGAACTGTCTGACTCTGACAGTGGTCAAGCATGGGAACAGGCTACCTAAAGAAACTGGGAATTTCCATCCCTGGAAAATGTCAAGAGCAGGCTGGAGAAACACTTGGCTGGGATGGTTTAGTCTGAGATGATCCTGCCTTGGGCGGGGGGCTGGACAAGATGACTTTATGAGGTCTTTTCCAGACCTGACTGTCCTGTGATCCCATGAAAAATGGGGAAGGTTTTACTCAACATCATCTTCTTCAAGACCTGTACACACCACTGATGTCTGACCTCCAATAACTCTTGCTTTTGTATGGTAAAGTAAACCCCTATATGATAGACAATTCTTCAAGCAGCCAAAAAATATGAACGGCTAGACAGATCCAAAGAGCATTGCTGTCTGAAAGGAAATTTCTATATTGGATCAATCTTCCATCTTCAGTGATCTCTGTGTGACCGAAGGGCTTCTACCAGCACGTGCACCATGACAGAGGACAGTCATTGTAGTGTCAGGTGGTTACAATGCTAAGAGGTGACCGTGAGCAAAAGGAGACAAACAGTTGCTGTTTACAGCCAGATGATCCTATATGAAGGACAAACATAATTACATTTTAAAACTCTTACATTGTTGCAATGCATAATACTTTTTCCTTCCCCTGGGCCATTTCTGAGGCTTTGGTATATGTCCATTTTTCAGATCTGGCAATGCTGGTGTGAATGCTCTTGGTGCATGGTAAATGGATGTTAAACCACAGCCGTTTAACCCAGGGGTAGCTAACCTGCAACACACGTGTCACAAGTGACACAAGCAGCCTCTGTGTGTGACATGGCAGATTGAAGACAGGGCAGGCAGCAGAGCGGTAGATAGGGCAGAGAGCAGAAAGCAGAGCAGCAGATTGGCAGGGAACAGAAAGCAGAGCAGCACATCAGATTGTTGGCATGTCTACATGAGACTTAGAGCACAGTAGACTAATTCTGCACGTTAGCTTGCCGGGCAAAAACCCATGCTAATGTGCAGTAAATTTGGTCTACTGCACGTTAATGTCACAAAAAGACCGTTCATTTGCACTAATAAGCAATAGTGCCAATTACGGCACATTAAGTTAGTTCTTGTCATTACTGAAATGACATTACAGGTACTAAACTTAATGCGCCATTAATGAATGTGTAGAAGCGCCTAGGGGAAGGCACTTGGGGAGGACAGGAGGCTTAATTTGTAGTTCATCTTCTAGAAAGATTGGCCCTCACTAGCTTAGGTCTTCATGAATGAGAGTATGGCACTTAACTGCTTGTCCTTTGCATAGGAAGTCCAGGTACCAAACACTTCCCATGCTTTGTGAAGGAAGCCTACATGCATAAGAAAGGGCTGTGGATTCCACCAAGGACCCTAAACATTCGTCTCTGTGTAAACCGAGCCCATTCTACTAATGTCCCCAGCAAACACACCCAAGCTGGCCCCAAGATTGAGAATGGCAAGTAGGGCAGGGCTACAGCCTCCATGCTTCTTCTGCATCACGGGGCTTGAAGCGTGCAATCTAGCAGACAAAGGAAATACAGAAGACATTTCCTGCTTCTCACATGCACCCCAGATGGCCGGCCCTGACATCTGCCTTCACAAAGCAGGCGACAAGGATGCTTAACTGACTCACCTCTCAGTCGGGTTTGTCTACACTGATATTTAGGGTCAACCTGACACCATTCCCTGCCTATGTTGCAAGTTGTAGCCTGCACCAAAGCTACCTATATGGTGTTTAAGCATGGCACTAAGAAGTATCCCAAGCTTCCTTGCAGAGCCCTTCCAGGAGCAACTACTTCTCTCTCCTTTTGGGTCCTCATAGGCCAGGGGCAGGCAATTATTTTGGGCAGAGGGCCGCTTACTGGGTTTTGGCAAGCCATCGAGGGCCACATGACAGGCAGCCAGGTGCAGATAAATATTAATTTTCTAAATTTTTTATGGGCCCCACAGGCTGGATAGAATGGCCTGGTGGGCTGCATTCAGCCCTTGGGCCACATTTTGCCCACCCCTGTTATAGGCAATAAAGTGAGACCTATTTTTTGTGCAGGTCTTTGCTATTCTATTTGTGGTTCTAAGCAGGTTGACATGCCTGGTCCCATGCAGGTAGGCTTCGTCCTCTTAGGAACGCCTCAGCAAGTTGGAGCAATAGTCCATGATACAAACAATAACCCCTAACCAGACAATCTTTTCTTCAGGTGGCAGGAGAGGACCGTTTAGCTCTAGCCCGACCTAGAAGCAAGCTCCTCTGGGCTTCAGTCTGCTTCCTGGCCATAAGCTTCTCCCTTGCCAGCTCCATCTGCTCAGTTTCTTTCTCTCTCTCAGGCTTTTAATGGCCAGTTAATCACTCACAGCTGGGCTCCTACCCCAGGGCTGTCTGCCATCACTTAAATGGCCAGACTGGTGTCCTTCCTGGTCTGCTTGGCTGGGGCCAGGAGGAGGTTGGCCAAACTGCCCCAGGATTTGGGTGTGTATAAAATAAAAGGCCGGGGGGAAAATGCAGCCAAAGTGCAGTTGTATTCCCAACAAATCTCAGTAGGAAGTTCCTGAGGAAGCAGTAAAGAGACTGCACTCAGGTAGAGACAGGAAGCCACATGCAGATGGATCAGAAGTCAGGAACAGGGAATTGTGGGATGGCTGCTGACTAAATTCCTGTGTTTGAGGCATGTGGCATCTAGATGAATTCCAACCACACTGCAGAGAGGGGCGGGCAGCAGTGGATTTGTCCTCAGACTGGACATTCACCAGGGCTGAACTCAGATGTCCTATTTTCTATGCTTCACTGGACACGTCTACACATGCATTAATGCACTGTGGTTACTGCACAGTAAATTTAGCACCTGTAATAACAAGCATTAACTAAATGTACAGTAACCCGTGTTACTGCAGAGTAGCACTGGCATGCACCTTTTAAGTAATGCTACTGTGCCGTAGACTAATTCTACGGCGCATTAGCACAATAGCACAGCTTTTGCTGGGATGTGCTAATGTGCAATAGGATTAGTCTGCTTCACATTTAGTGTGTTATGTAGCTGCACTCTTGATTCAAAGCATTGAAGACCAGAAAGCACCATAGGATTATCTACACTGCCCTTCTGCCCAAAACAGGCCATGTTGAACTGTTTTGTGCTGATAGGCCACCATTGTAGAAGCCTTTTTTTCTTAGACATAGGGCTTACAGAAGAAACAAAGCTCAAGCACAGTGTGTGTGCTTCATAACACACAGCATGGATTTTGTCCCCCAAAATGGCATCTTTCTTTCCTGTCTGACAGCTTCCCCAGAAATGTAAAGTTTCAGCACACACATGTGCACACACACACACTTGCAGAACAATTGTAGAAATATATAGCCCTACAGATTCGATCCCTGAATCTGCTTTCTAAATCTGAAAAATTCCCTGTGTTATTTTTGAGCTTCAGTGGAAGTAATTTTGTTCCTCCTAGCTTGGTAAAGCACTCTGAGAACTTCATGTTATAAGCACTGCTCACTGTTGCTATGAATGAGAACATATTTTGCTTGCCAAACACCCCTCCCAAAACTTTCACAACTCTCCTAATGAGGGGGGAAAAATGCCAATTCAAATCAATAGAGTTTACTGGAAGACTAGTGTTATGCTTTGCATGACATTACACCCTATCTTAATTTCATTATATGGTTAATTGCAAGTTAAATTAACAGGTAAATCAGTCTGTAAGATTGCTTTATAATCCCCATTGCTAATTCCATGCTAATTTTTATGCAAGCTATAATTGCACTCTGCAACTTTATTTTAATGCAAAAAGGAAAAGTGGTTGGGAACTTTCTGGGGAGTGAATGTCTGCAGTGAAGTCTGGGCCTCTTTGGACAAAATATTGCAGGAAAGAAAATATCAAATATAGCAAAGGCGCTCTTAATAAATCGTGTCAGAGTGGCACTCACCAGACGTGACACAAGAAGCCTGAATCTCCATTGCCCTGCTCCTCATGTAAATATTTACGTGTTTTCCATATCATGACCCTGATTTCCATATCAGAACCCACCCCTTCCTCCTCCCTTAAAAATCCCCTCTGGTCTATGCAGGAATTAGCCATGAGCAAATATAAAAGCACAGGATAGTTCATGGGTCCCTTGGGAACTCAGGGTTCTGACATCTTATTTGATAACCCAGAACAGACAATTTGGTAGGACCAAAATCCTTGCATTTTACATCTGCTTTGCACTTCAGAGGTGTAACTGCTCCAGAAGAGGCAGAGAAAGTGAGAAGCTCATTGGCACTAGGAAAGACATCTGAGCACACGCATGCAAGTGGGTACAATGACAAGGGGCTGCCTTTGGGGAAGAATGCCTGAACTTTGAGAGAGAGAGGGAAGTTAATTGTTTTACAGCCTCTGGTCGATCTAGCAGTGCTTAATGGCAGAGGAAACATTCCCCGCACATTTGCAAAGTATGCACAAAGCAAGACGAAACAAGCTAAGATGGGGATGCATGATTGTAGGCTACAAACATTCACCCCATTGAGCTGCCTACGTTTTAAGATGAAAATTGCTTATGAATATCCTTCCTACCCTGGCAGAACAATTGTAGCGCCAGCTCAACCACAGAGAGATTATCCAAGTGTGTTTGCCCTGACCAAAGTTTCTCAGGAGCTATGCTAAGCAAAAAAAAATGATCTTGCAGTGGAAAACACAGAAACCCCTCCCAGGTCTGGGGAAATTCCATACAGTTGTTGAAATCATCTTCGCAGACACCAAAGGGAACACCTAGATGAAAGACGGCAGCTCTGCAGAAAAGCTGTGCTTGGACATGATCCAAAAAAACAACCCAGCTACCTGCTAAAAATGAATCCCCACAAGCTTTCCAAAGGCGATCAATTAGTCAGATCTGATGAGCCACTTGTTCCATGGGTTGGGCAAACTCAAACATTTTCCATAAGCCCAGCCCGGCACTATGACATTGTTGTAACGTTCTGCTCTAGAAGAACAACTCTGTTGGGATGGAAGTTGAAAGGCCAATGACCCAACTTAGATGTGCCCAGCCCTTGCTTGCCAAAACTTCTTCCTCATCAAAAATTGTATTGAAAATGATGTATTCCCATGAAATCTCTCAAATTGGATATTGGAAGGAGCTTTCCAACTCCAGGTTGGTAGTTAAGCATTAGAACAAGCTGCCTGGAGTGGAGTGGGGGATAGCCATCCTTGGTGATTTTTAAGAGCATGAAATCCTTTTATACGTGCCACGGGGTGTGATGCAATAATAGCACTATGCGGTGTTCAAACACCTACACAAGATAAACCCACTTGCAACTAGAAACCTATTGTGTCAAAACCATTCTGCCCTTTTGTGGTCCTTCTGAGCTCTTTGCAAGAGAAGAATTGCTATTGGAAATGTTTTGACTGGCGCTGCATATAACTCATTTGAAACCAGTACAATAAAAGCCAAATGTAAGCTGCAGCTTTAACCAACTTGCAGTGAATCTATGTACATGAGCAGGCATCCTGGTTTTCACTGATTTAAAAACCCCCCCAGTTTTCAGTTTAAAAAAGTAACCCCAAATCCACATTTCCCCATGATTAAACTAAACACCACTAATATATAGATAGATATATACCATGGTTTTTCATTTTAATCATAGAAAAATGTGGATTTGGGGTTACAGTTTTAAAATTGAATATTGGGGATTTTTTTTAAATCAGAGAAAACCAGGATCCCTGCTGATGGGCATGGATCACAGGGGAGAATGCTGCCCAGAAACTATACCCAGAGAAGGTAAAAATCTGTGTATTATATGTCATTCCTGCAACTTGACTTTCCACAAAACCAGATCTATAAAATCCTGTTCACTCACCTGTCTGGTGAGTGAGTCATTTTTCTTTTGATCAGCAAAGAAAATATAATTAGGTCTTCTTTTTCCATCATCCTCATCATAGTTCGGATGAGCAAGGGTGTTTTTCCCTTCTTTCCTTTTTTTCTCTCCTGCCCCCCCTGCACCTGTCCTGGAAAAATGCTCTTTAGTTTTGCAAGCAGCCTGAAGACTACATTTGAGAACAGGCCCCTTCCATAAACTATGACCCATTAAGCTTTCTCAGTAGAGGTGGAACCACAGGTTTATTTTGAGGGGCCGGCAAAGAAGCATTTGAGATTAGAAAGAAAAATGATGCGCTTCCACAGGAAAAATACGTGCTTCCCTCAAGTCACACCCTCCAGGGTGCAAGTTCACCTAGTTTAAAATGTCTTCACCAATTTGGTTTCCACCTCCTCTCTTGAGCAAATACATCTGGGAGGTTGTCCAGGTGTTCAGCCTTCATCAAACTGGAGATGGGAAGGGACCAGACAGCACAATACCATCCATCTCCCCCCCTCTACAGCAGCTCCTGACCTGGGGTGTTACTGAAGCTAAAGCCTTGATCTCTGCATTGACTTCCAGTTTGTTCCCAGGGCAACGGGAGGTGTTGGATCTGACCTACAGTTTCTTCCATCGACCTCCATGCTGACACTAAATCATCAAAGCAGATATTCCTTCTCCGCCATCAGCAGAATCAGAGAAAAATCAGGCTGAAAAGGCTCTCCGGAGGTCCCATCAAGTCTAACCCCCTGCCCTAGGCAAGATCAGCCTGTCTAAATCATCCGTACAGTGAATATTTTAGCTTTGACAGTGAAGCAATCTCAGATTCAAAGTCTAACTTTGTGGCTTGGGTCTTTCTATGCACCTCTCAATCCATCTCTCTATTGCCAATGCGCACATCACCCTAAAAGCACACACCAGATCATTCATTAGCACAGCATGGCTTCTCCTTAACTTCTCCTCCTCCTCCTCCTAATTTGCTTGGAGAATATCTTCTATAATAATAACAACGCCATCCTTCATTTTGCTTGTTGAGCATATGACATTAGTCAAGTTAGAGATTCTGGTTAAAACATCCTGGGAGAGTGATTGAGACAAGGAAATGAGACTAAAGACAGAGATGGAAATTGCCATAATAGAAATCCTGGTTGCAGCTTCAAGATCGAAAATGAGACAGCTTTCCAGAATACATTGTCTCTATTACTGCCGCAATCACTTAAGCCAATTCTCCCCGCTACACCAGATAATAATAATATAATTAACTTTATTTATAATGCACTGCTTGCTAACAGGGAATGTCTGTTTTATACAAGCAAATGATTCATGCTTAAGGAGGGAGGATGCTCTGATACCGAGGCAGAAATCAGGAGTCCTAAGGTGTGTTCTTGACTTGTCCTCAGGGGTGTGACCTCGGACCTCATTCAACCATGCCTCAGTTTCCCCATTTGTAAACCCATGATGTCTACATTCAGCAAAGTCACAGAAGGCTTGCAAAGCATGAGCCAGCATTTTCCAGATTGGCCACTGATGGGTCTCCAGTGCCCACAAGTGAACTCTGAATCCCACGGTATTTCACGGATTATTTTCCTCAATGCCAAAGTTCCTGGAGTGAGGTGAAGACAACAGAACGCAAGCTTCCATATTTTGTTAAGTCCCTCTCTAGTGTTCCCAATTGCAGGGATAAACCTGGAAATGCAAACCCCAAAGGCCCAAAAGCCAGAAGGCAAAGGAAAAATGAATCCCAAATATGTTGGTTTGAAACACTTATGCTTTTTTAAGGACTATATTTTCACCAGAGCTGAGTTTCCATTTGGTGCAACTGTGGGAAGAAAGGTGGGGGGAAAGGGACTCTAAATGGATGCCTACCTTTCAGTCCTAAGTGTAGGCCTAGCTTTAACCTAGCCAGCTTGGTTACCAATACCAATGAGGTTATGAGGATTACCTAGTAACCTGCAAACCAACCCTGTGCCCTCAGCAAGCCCAGATGTGTCACCAGATGTGACCAAGTATTTGCTGGTCAGCTTCTAGCTGGCTCTTCCAGGGCAGTGCAGGGAGGGCTGAATTCTTCTGTGCTTGCTTATGCCATGACTGTCTTCCTCAGCAAGCAGTCACGGGGCTTGTTCAGCCAGGAAAGCATTCCTCAGCCTGAGTAAAAGTGGCAGGATCAGGCCTGGGATTACACAGAGCAGGGTGGGGAGTTCATAGGAAGCTGAGAGCAAAAAGAATAGCGCTTTCACACTAAATACTAAATGCTTAGCTAAATACTTTGCTGACTCACCTTCTGGATAATCCTGCTGCCCCCTGCTGCCATCAAAATCGCTGGGGGAAGAAGTAAGACCTAGAGCAGGGGTGGCCATATGTGGCCCCTGAGCCAGATGCAGCCCGCCGAGCCATTCTGTCTGGCCCAGGGGGCCCCTAAAAAATTTAGAAAATTAATGTTTATTTGCCCCTGGCTGCCTGTCATATGGCCCTCAATGGCTTGCCAAAACTCAGTAAGTGGCCCTCTGCCCAAAAGAATTGCCCAGTCCTGACCCAGAGGGTCCGGGCACTTACTTGGGCCTTCAGAAACCTGGCTTGAATTCCCTGCTCCGAATCAAAGGATGCAACATTTATACCAGGAAAAGCCATTTTATTCTGAGACAAAGTATAGTCATACAGATACCCATGTCGTCCAGGATAAATCCTAAAAAAGCTTCCCAAACAGGTGGTACTGACAGTTTATCCTGGGATATTCCACAGCATATAGCTATCCTGGGATTATATTGCTGAATCAATGGCAGAAAGCCTGGGGGTGACAGTGGACAATGAGCTGGATATAAGCCGGCAGTGTGCCCTTGCTGCCAAGGAGGCTAATAGCATCCTGGACTGCATTGGTAAGATTGTTACCAGCAGATCATGGGAAGCATGGGTAACTGGTGCTACCCTAGTTGAGGGGGGCACGTGCCCCCCCCGTCACTGGGGGGGAAGGCATGGCCAGTTGTGCTGACTGGGGCCAGTCGCAATGTACCCGATCGCTGCAGCCACTTCCGGAAGTGACTGCAGCCACTTCTGGGAGCACCACGGTGCTCCCACTCCCTGGCCTGCACTTGCAGGGTGGGGGACCAGTGCCCCCACCTGCCCCCTCTGCCCATCACCTAACTGGTGAGTATGGCCAGGCAGAGGGTGCACTCGTGATCTTGGGGTACACGTGCACCCCCTACACATCACCACTCACAGGAAGGGATTCTTCCCCTCTATTCGCCACTAGTGAGTCCACATCTGGAGTCCGGTGTCCAGTTTTGGGCCCCCACTACAGAAAGGATGTGGAAACATTGGAGAGAGTCCAGCGTAGGGCAATGAACATGGTTAGGGGACTGGGGCACATGACTGATGAGGACAGGGTGAGGGAAGAGGATTTATTTAGTCTGGAGAAGAGAAGACCAAGGGGGATTTAATAGCATTCTTCAGCTCCGTCCAGGAGGTCCGAAGAGGATGGAGCTGGGCTGTTCTCAGTGGGGGCAGATGACAAGACAAGGAGCAATGGTCTCACGTTGCAGCAAGAGAAGTTGAGGTTGGATATTAGGAAAAACTCTCTCACTAGGAGAGTGGTGAAGCACTGGAACAGGTTACCCAGAGAGGTGGTGGAGTCTCCGTCCTTGGAGGTTTTTAAGGCCCATCTCCCCTCACTTGAATGATGTAATTGGGCTGGTCCTGCTTTGAGCAGTTGGTTGGACTAGATGTGACCTCCTGAGGTCCCTTCCAATCCTCATTTTCTAGGCATCTATGAAAAGCATCGTAGCATTCAGGCACTCACGAAACCCAGGTTGGAAGAGTGATGTGCGTACATGCCAACCCTGGTATATTTTTGTTCCAGGGCAAACATAGGCACAATTCATCCAGGGACAAGCGCGACATCTGTTCCTAGCCATACACTGGTAGTGGGAATCTAGGCCAAGCTTTTGTAGGATCCTAAAATAGGGCTGGCAGGGCCCTCTGGAGGTCACATCCAGTTCAGTGCCCAGATCAAAAGCAGGACCAGCCCTAACGAAACCATCCCAGCCAAGTGTCTGTCTAAGCTGCTCTTCAAAATTTGTGGGGATGACGATTCCCCCACCTTTCAGAACAGCCGGTTTGATGCCGAACCACCCCCAGAGTGAGGAAGTCTTTCCTCATCTCCAGCCTAAATTTCCTCTGCCATAGTTTGAGGTCATTTTTTGTAGTCCTGTTCCCTATGGCCACAGAGGAAAGCTCATCTCCTGTCCTTCTATAATCATCCTTTAGTTATTTGCAGACTGTTACCAAATCCCACCTTGGTTGTCTCTTCTCCGGATTGCACAATCCTTATGTTTTCCAGGTCTCAAATCATTTTGTTCACTCTCCGCTGGACCCTTTCTAATCCGTGCAAAAGTATTTAGGACCCTGTTAGGGGGTTCAAAAGCACCTTTTGGAAGCCAGCAGCTTGACACTATAAAAAAAAAGGATTTAAGTTTCATTAACAATTTCACAATTTAAACATTAAATTTAAAACATCATCCCTGATCAAAATGATTAAACATTTTTTTCGGGGGGGGGCTGTTCTTCACTGAATTATAATTTTTTAAATGATTTTACTGGAATATTTGTTTCGATCTTAGCAATTTTTACATTTTGGGGGGAAGGATTTTGACTAAAATGACTGGACACGTTGCAAGGAAAAGTCCCTTTCTACTGAAAAAGGAGCAAGTTGCATTTTGAAAAGGCCAAATGAATCATTTTGAATGATCTTGCTTGCAATTTTAGAACGTTTTACATTCAAAATTAATCAAAAATGAGTATTTATGGACTGAACTTTGTTTCATGTTCCCAAAACTGCCATTATTTTTTGCTTAACAAATAAAAAATCTTTACACACACAAAAGGGAAATTTGTACAGGTATCATTAGCACCTCTTGAAATCAGTGGGCTATAGGTGCCTAGATCACTTAAGTGCTTTGGAAATCCCCACATGAGACTGATTTTCATCCTTAGGCACTTAAAATAGAGTTATGCTTGCTGCCCCCCAGGTCAGACTGATTTCCACATTTGGGATCAGGAAGAAATGGTCAGACTGGGATGGACTGGGGGAGTTTTCCCTTCCTCTGTATTGGGGGACACAGCCCTCTTCTTGGATCCCCTGAGTGCATTTTAACACCCTTCATAGTGGCAGGACCTGACAGCCTTCATCCCCTGGCTTTACCTTGAGCTTTACTGGGGGCTCTTGATGTCGTTGGTCAATGTGCCTTGAAAGTGTGCAGCAGGGGTTGATTGTGTAGTTTTTATGAATAACTTAGAAAACACTGGCATGAGATGGTTTGGATAGAGGTGATCCTGCCTTGAGCAGGGGGTTGGACTAGAAGTGTCTTGCTCTATGATTCAGTGGTTCTAAATATCCTGGATAAATCTAATCCTTTGTCTGCCTTGCTCTCTCGGTTACCTTTCCTCGATCCGCCCTGTCCACGTGAGTCTGTGGCACACGCGAGATGCCAGTTCAGTGATGAAAGGCTGCCAGAAACCTGCCTTGGCTGGTTGAGCTGGGTTTGGACCTGGTTTGAGCTACTGGCATTCGCCCCTGCACAGGGCAGCTCATGGCCCCTGTGTTTAACTGGAGACAGCCCGAGCCTTTCAGCCCTATGGGACCAGGGCAGTGTGCTAAGCACCATGCCTTGAAGATGTCTGTGAAATGGTGCTCCCCAGCTGCACTCTGGGAGCTGGCTGTTCCAGCTCCAATGATGCTGCGGCATACGTGTTTGCCTGCCTGCCTGCAGCCAGGGCCATGTGTGGACATGTCGGGAGAGCAGAGCCAGGCTCCAGTTCTGCCCATCCTCTTCTTCCCCTCTCTCCTGACAAGGAGGGAACATCTCAGCTCCTACCTGTTCCTTCTCCTCCTCACATGCCGCAGGACCTCATTCAGCGAGCCATTAACTTCTGGCCATGTGACAACATACATTTCAGACAGAGCTATCTTATCCTGATCTAAGGGTTGCAGTTGACCAAGCATCCCTTGGGAAGTTGTTCCAAGGATTAGTGACTTTCATACGCACATTATTTCTCATTTGAATTGGTCTGGCTTCACCCTCCAGCTTCTGGACCTCCCTCTGGTTCAAAGTAGCCCTCTTGGCTTCTCTTCTGCCTATACAACTATTTATAGGCTGGGATATTTATAAACAGACTACAAAAGGCTCAAAATAGTATGAATAAGTCTCATAAAGCAAGAAGAGATTTTGTCTCTGCAGGGAGGAGGCAACTACCATGAAGTGAAGCGCTTTCATGTATGGGCTAGGCACTTCACTGGGAGCCCCAGAGCAAAACAGCCACCCATCAGCGTCATTCCTCTTGAAGGCTGATAAATCACCCAGAGTTAATTTAGGCTTAAAACATGGCCAAGGAAAGGTAGCATGGGCCAGCTGCCCTGACCAAAAGGATGGGCTAAAAGAGGGGATTATTAAGCAAAAAAAGGTACTGTATGTCTACACGTGCATTTACACACACCTAAACTCAATGTGCATTAGCTTACTGCACATTAAGGTGATTTTAGGTGCACACCTGCATGTGCATGCACTAATGCACATAAATGCAGGTGTGCAGACCGACGTGGGACTAAAGTTGCTGGACACACACCATGTTGGTGCACATTAGTGTGTCTACACGTTCGCCAAGGCACTTTAGCTATTTGAACCGACATTTGATACTTTACGCAGGTCTCAAAGTTAGGCTCAAACAGCCTTAACTCTCCACTTTTAAGGTGCATTAAGCGTGTGCACATGTAGACCCATGCCCTTCATGTGCCTTAAAAATGGGCGATTTTAGGCTAATCGTGCCTAAAACTGGCACATGTAGATGCACCCAAAGTGAATCAAATGAACGAAAAGAGAGCAAATATATCGATCAGTCCATCACAACAAAAAAGAAAACCCTGCCAAGAGTTAAACTGGAGGCTGTGTGAGAGCTAAGCTAGTTTTCACCTTGTCGCTCATTCTGTCTTGGATACTGCTGTGACCTCCTGTTATCACAAAGCCTGGTCCTTTCTCCACCGTTAATGAAGCCCCGCTGCGAGAGATATGGGAATCGGTTAGATAACTTGGATGATCTGGATATACCTGCCCCGACCAAAGTCACACCAGGCATAGGACTTTTCCTTTCCAAACAGAAGCTGATCTCAAAAATTCCCATCGCCTGACAAATTCTCCCATTTCCTTCCTGTATCGCCCCCTCGAGGGCACACACGTGATAGCTTGCTTTCTGAAAACTCATGTAGGCATGCACAGATGCAGGCATGTGGCAATATGTTCAAAGGAATTTAGGTACATATATAATCCTCGAAGGATTACTTTATGCATCCTCACCTGACGCATCCCCTGCTGCCTCGTCTTTTAAACCGTGTTGTTCTGATCATAAGCCCAAGCTCAATTTTAGGAAAGATAACTTTCCCCCTGAATATAAAAGTAAGGCAACAGGAAAGTTTTTATCAAAACACCTGATCCACAAAACCTAAATTTCCTTTCAAATTCACTCATTCACAGTGGGAACTTGGGGAGATTTCCTGCCCCGGCGAGAATTCGGCTGCACTTTTTCGAAAGAGTTTGGCTCCTGGGTTTATCAGGTTCAGATCTGAGATTGCTATCCCTTCTCTTGCAGCCTGTCTCAGCTTTTATAGGCATCTCTGTGGTGCTCATTACTGGAGTATCTGTTCTTTTGGAGTATTTTAACTTTTTTTTATGATTTTATTTTACAACTTTTTTTTTTTCTCTCTCTCTCTCTCTCTCTCTCTCAGGTAACACGAAAAAAGCACATCCCTGCCGCCACCTTGCCTGGAGGAATACCATATAAAACCCTGAACAATTTGTCAGTTACTGCATGAAATAAAAATGAAATATTAAAGGGACACTGCCAGTTTCGAGCCCCTGCTTCTGTCAGCCAGTGTTTCACCTACTGTTCCCACAAGAAGCAACTAAAAATCTCTCCAACTGGAAGAGATTGGAGAAAAGGTATGTGTTTTTCGCTGATTTTTCCCCTCCTATTTTGTTTGTTTAATGAATCTGGGCATGTTTACATGAGACACTTACTGTGCATTAGCCTCATAAAGTGTTATCAAGCTAATGTGCATAAGCGTGCTAATAGCCTACTGCACGGTGTTATTAGGCTAATGTGCAGTAAGTGTCACTCAATAACTGTGTGCCGGCAATACTGCACAGTAACTCTAGGCACTGTGCATTTAGTTACTACATTATTAAGCAAGCACGAAACTAAATGCACAGTATTTCAGGCACATTAATGAATGTGTAGACGCACCCAGTAAGTGGGATTTTTAAATCTAAGTATCTGAGAATCCTCCTGATTGTCAGTTTTATTTTAGCTCCGTTATTTCTCTTCATCGCTGAGTGAATGGGATGTTACTTGGCCAACCTGTGAAACGGGCACCATAAGTAGCATGGGCAGCCTCTGAGTGTGGCAGGTGGCAGAGTAGGGCAACAGGCAGCTCTGTGGCAGAACAGGCATGGAGCAGAAAGCAGAGCAGTAGCTCAGACAGGGACCACAGGGAAGGGAGCAGAAATCAGATCGGGTAAGGGAAAGGGTTTGGAGTGGCACTCGGGGAGGGGCGCCTGCCAAAAAAGGTAGGCCAGTATCCCCCAGCCCCAAAGTTTTTGCTGGTCCAACTTGGCTATAACTTATGGCTTGGGTTATATGTTCACCCACGCTTGTCACCCCCCCATGAGGCAGTGAGGACACAGGCTAATTCTTGCGAGAGCTGACCATTCTCCAGTGTCTTCCCACAATTCCTCGGGGAGCCCAGAAGGCCACCCAAGTCCTTCCACCATTCAGGGGGGAAGGATCATGGAGCAACTGAGCTCGCTGCGGCACAAAGAACCACGGGACATGCCGCAGACGTCCCGGCCACCCAGCATGGGGGGCACAGCAGTGGGGAAGACAGTAACTCAGGTAGGGCTTTGCATCGGGGCCGGTCACAGATAAATTCCCAGAAGCCAATCACTTGAATGAATGCAGTGACGGCACCTTGAATGAGAGTGCGATGGCTGGAGCAAGAAGGGAGTGAAAAGTACTTGGTAAATATAAACTGGGGGGGCTGTTGAACCCCCCCGAAACTGACAAGGGGACTCCAGGATTGGTGCAGACATTGCATGGGCTTTTAACTAGATCTGTTCAGAATTTACCGTATTTTCTCATGTACAACATGCCCTGGAATAGGATGCATATCATGTTTTTGAAAGGCAGCACTAAGGGAAAAAGATCTTTCCTTGTATGTAACTGAGGGTGCCTGTACACACGCATTGAGGCTGTTCTGACGTGCTGTAATTACAGCACATCGGAGCAGACTTGATTAATTGAGTCTCCTGGAGCATGGTAATTACCATGCTCCAGCAGACTTTAGCGTCATGTGTATCAGTGTCCCCGCACGGAAAAATGCCGGCGGGGGCACTTTAACGCTCATTTGATCAGCTTTAGTTAAAGCAGTCCCACCTCCGTTTTTCAATGTGGGGACTCTGATACACGTGATGCTCCAGGCAAGCCACTCTAATTAAAGCTCCCTCTGCCCTGGCCTCCTGGAGCACATGTATAAGCACCCAGAATAACAGCCATGTGGGAGCTAAGCCAGCACATTGTTCAGGTCCCCGTGGGTCAGGTGCAAATTTTATTGTCACCTTTGTCCAGCAAGCAGAAGAAACTGTGCTTACCATATTTCCTTGCATATACTGTGCCCTCCAGTTTCCAGCAATTGTTTTTTGTTTTTCTTTAAAGGGTACATGCTATATGCAAGAAAATACAGTGTTCCCCTCCCCACTACCACCCACCCCTTTTCTCCCAGAAATTAAAATAGGAACTTGGAGGATTTCCCCCTAGAAAAATACCTAGAAACTTTTGGCTGAAAACTTTCAAGAATTTGGCTGAAAAGTCAGTTTTGCGGCAACTTCTGAGGAACTACCAAACATTTGCTAAGAGAGCTGCCATTTACCATCAACATTTTCATTAATTTTGGAAGCCCAACATTGGGTCCAACATTTTCAACCAAACCTCATTTTAACTCAATATTTTTAAAGGAACCCCCCCCACGTTTGATCTTAATTTGAATGTGCCCTTTTGAGCTGTGCAGACAACTATCTGGCATCCAACGCCAAGAAAGATGACAACCTGCTTGAATTATGGGGGGGTTGCGGAGAATCCATGTTTCTGGGATGTTTGCTTTTAGTTTCTTGGTTTGCTTATCTCTTTTATCTCTGAATCTACATGGGAGCACCCTGAGGAAACACTCTGGGTTTTGTCAGATGGGGAGTTTCTTGTTGATAGCAGTGAAATTTTATGTCTGACAAAAAATAAATCACCCTTTTTGAAGAGGTGGGAGGATTTACGCCTACACGCACGAGGAAGATGCATCTCCTGACTAATGGAAAACACGTGCAACGTATCTTTGCTTGCTCTGCTGTTAATCCCTGCATTGGTTTGGCCTTCCCCAAGAGAGATGATAGGTTTGCTCTGGGCATCATGCCCAAAGATGAGTTGCCTCATTCACGCAACTCTCACATGGAAGGTTTTGGAGGCCTCTCCTCTCGAACTCCCATCTTTCCCAAGCCAAAGACATCCCACCCTGCTTTCTGGGCAAGTTAAAATCACAGAATCATAGACTATGAGGGTTGGAAGGGACCACAGGAGGTCACATCGAGTCCAACCCCCTGCTCCAAGCAGGACCAGCCCCAACTCCATCATCCCAGCCAAGGCTTTGTCTACCCGGGTCCTAAAAACCTCCAAGGATGGAGACTCCACCACCTCTCTGGGTAACCTGTTCCAGTGCTTTACTACCCTCCTAGTGAGAAAAGTTTTCTCAATATCTAAACTAAACTCTCCTTGCTGCAACTGGAGCCCATTCCTCCTCATTCTGTCATCTGGCACCGCTGGGAATAGTCCAGCTCCATCCTGTTTTAGCCCACGCTGCTATTAAATTTTGGAAAGTCATTATTGGGGAAGCTGCTATTAAAGCTGTTGGGAAGTTTGGGAAGCTGGCTGGAATAATCTAGTTGGGGCTGGTCCTGCTTGGAGCAGGGGGCTGGACTAGAAGTGACCTCCTGAGGTCTCGTCTAACCCTCATTTTCTATGATTGTATAATTCTAAGTTCAGCAGGTGAAGAGCACTTGGGAAGACTGCCGTATTGCCTGCTGGGGAGGTGACCATCCCCAGAACCTCCTGAATGAAAGATATAATCTGCTTCAGTTCAGTCTAAAACAAGCTGAGACCCTAACACACTCATGGCCTCTGCAGACTGGGTCCCCAGGGAGACAAGTAGCACCCACACCCCACCAACAAATTATCCACACACACAGGGGACTGTTTTCAGAAGTGCCAAGTGGTTCAGAAATCAAGGTCCCATTTCAAAAAGCAGCTTAGATACTCAGAAGCATAAAACCTGCTCTAGCTCCAGTGGAAGTTATGGGCTTCACATAGAAATTCCTCTGTGAGGTTTTATGCCCTGTGTTATGCCAGGCAGATGATCATAATGGTCCTGTTTCTCCTTAATATCTTTGAATGTAGGTGACTCGGACGCTGATACGAACATTTTCCCCGTGAGCAATAAAGCCCAGTATTTATGCACTTCACTATTGCATCTCAGCATCTTGTTTGAAGGACTTCTCCAGTCACCTGGGACAGAAAAGCAAATGTCATGCAGTAGCACTAGTCTGCTGCTTGCTTATTCTCAACACGCCGCCTGACAGTGCTAGTCTGCTGGGTTTGGGCATGTGGAGCTACAGAGGGATATAGCTACCATTTGAAATGACTCTCCAGGCCATTAGCTAACCAGAGAGCAGAATTTATCCCTAGTGAGATAAGCCAGCCATCCTTTTTTTAGAGAAACAGCCTCTTCTGTCTTGTTTCCAGATCCATTGCACACCCCAAGATTAGAAATGATGGGAAATCTTGCCCTGATTGTAATTTTGCCCTTGGAGCAACATTGAGGCTTATTCTGCCGAAATTTTTTTTCCTGAGATGAACAGCTCCCTCTTATATCCGATCACCTAGTCAGGCCTGAAACTGGAGGACATTTGAACCCATCAGCCCTTGGTGCTTTGCAATCACGGCCAAGCATCAGTGTGTCAGGATAGCTTCTCGTACGGTTACTTCCACAACTGCTTAATCCAGCGTCTGATGAAGTAAGCCCACAGGTTACAGAAGCATATGCTATGCGTCTCTGATTTAGTCAGTCTACTAGGTGCAAATCTGCCCTGCCTTCTGGTTAATCCAAGCCAGAATTGTAGGAAGATTCTCTACTCCTTGGCAGTTATCAGGAGAGCACCACAGGGTTTGTCTGGGTGTGTCTATACAAGACGCTAACTGCTCCGTAGCCTAATAAGGCTGCACAGTAACGTGCCGGGCAAAACCTGTGCTAATACATTACTGTGTAGTAGTATTAAGCTACTGCACAGTTAATGTCCAAAAAAACCATGCACCGGCGCTACTGAGTTAGCGCAAGTTACTGCACACTGATTTAGTATTTGGTCATCCAAGTACTAAACTCAATGCACAGTAACTACGGCACCTTAATGAACATGCAGATGCACCCTCTGTGTCCTACAGCTTTAAAGAAGTCACCACAGCCATGCCTGGGCTTTCCTCTGCTTCTGGGGACAAGACAGAAGTGACCCTGAGTTCATGAAAGCTTGGGCTGTATATGTATCTTATTTAGTTCATCTATGAGATGTATATCTTCCCTGCCATCTGCCTGACTAAGGCAGCTAACTTCTCTCTGCTTGTGGTGGCAAAAGCCATGGGCAATTCTGTTCATGGGGAACCAACCCACCAGTTCTTCCGTCTGCCTCTATAGAGCTGATAGGACATGCGGGGCTGGCAGCGCCATTGAGAGCAGAAGGAGTTATCACCTCCTTTTATTCCTAAGACCCTGAAATTTGCTGAGTTTTTGGGCCACATGGCTAACCGTCTAAACAGACCTTGAAGCCCAAAACTTCAGGCTCCTGCTGTCCTCTGCTGAACTGGTGTTAGTGGGGTGTCCGCTGAGAAGATGTCATTTCATTCATACAACTTGGAGCTGTTGTTTCAGGCTCTCTGCAGACTCAGGCTGATGGGAGCACATCGGCGTGTGTTCTCAAGCTTTTTCATGGCAAGCAAAAGAGCAAGACATTTCCTTTCTCAGGTCCTTTCAGGTCTTTGCCTGTCACTTCTCTTGATGGACAGGGCTGGAAAGAGTGCCTTCTGCTTCATCAGCTGAACCTTGATCTAGGTGAGCATTTAAAACCACGCTCGCCAGTACCACGTATTTGTCAAGGAGAGAATTATTTGGACGGCCCTTAATCAGAACGAGTGCAAGGCACCATGCCACGAGGATGTTTCCATTTTTTTCTTCTCAAGGAGAGCTTTCTGTTGTGTTGACATCTCACCCTGAGTCATCCCTACCCTCTTTCAACTGCCATGAATTCTGTTTCCTTGACAGCAGACAGGAGGTTGCAACTTTTTGTCTTCCCCCCCATAAAGAAACGAGCCCTCGTTAATGAGAATGTGGCCTCTTTGCCAAGTTATGTCGAAGCAGGATGTGAAACATTACATAAAACACGGCTGCCAGGAGCATGTCAACAACACAGGATGCAGACACGTATATGCAAGACTGATCTTCAGTTAAACGTCCTTCGAGTTTGATACAGATCACGCAGGGAAGAAAAATTCCTTCCAAAAACAGGACCTAGAAAGACTGAACTATTAAGAAAGGCAAAGAGACCTCAATGTGTAGAGCTTAAATGACAGCTCATGCCCAGGCCTTCAAAACCCAGATTTCAGCACAATCAGAAACTGTTGGGTGACAAGGGCATTTAGAAACCCAACCCCAATTGCAGCTCACAGCACAATGGTGCTGCCAGCTCTCATGAGTTCATTGCTTAAAGCTGCAGCTTCTGGAGTCATGTGAAGATAGGAACCTTCCTCCTTTCATTTCTTTAAACCAAGCTGATGGCCTTTGTGCTTGCAGGGAAAAGTGGACATGGCTCAAGCACCAAAAAGCAAATATACTTGGAGTGCAATCGCTGTGGAATAAGAGTGATCTTTCTATCCCTGATGAAAGACGGCAGTCTGTGGATGTTAGCACAAGATGAAGAAGAAGAATTTGAAAAGCACTGTTTTTCATAGAATTGCAGGATTTCTTTAATCAAACCAACTAAATGGCTGGAAAAATTGTTCTTTGCAAGCTTTCAGGTACAAACACCCTTCTTCAGGCAGAGGGAGAGCACAATACAACTGACTCTCCCTCTGCCTGACAAAGGGTGTTTGTACCTGAAAGCTTGCAAAGAACAATCTTTCCAACTATTTAGTTGGTCTAATAAAAGAGATCGCATTTACCCAAAGAACCTTGTCTGCCTGTGTCCTTAGACCAACACAGCTGCAACCAACACACCCAAATAATTTCTTTAAAACATTTGCAGGATTTCTAAGTGCCTGGAGTTAATAATACAGAAATTCCACAAACAGACGCATCTCACAAAACCTCAGTTTTGCTCATCTCCAAAGTTTGGGGTCCATTTTAATTTTTTTCTACCTACCCTCACACCTCTGAAACAAATGAGAAGGGACAGGAATGACTTACAATTGCTTGTGAATATAAAAATGTTGCAATGCTTCATTTCAACCATATCAGAAGGTTTGGTTTCCAGTGGATTGTTTCCAGTCACTTGAGATAATGTCATTATTGATAGAAAATGAGGGTTGGAAGGGAGCTCAGGAGGTCACATCCAGTCCAACCCCCTGCTCCAAGCAGGACCAGCCAAATACATCATCCCAGCCAAGGCAAGTCTTAAAATCCTCCAAGGTTTCCTCTCTGGGTAACCTCTTCCAATGCTTTACTCTGCAAATTGCTATTATAAAGTCCGGGGGCCAACCACATTGAATGGTCCTTTGTGGCTAGTGTGGCTGAGTCATGCTGACTTCTGTAGCCAATGGCATGTGCATGGCATGGTATCCAACTGTCTTTGATTCCCCAGCCTGAACAACCCAAGTTTTAACTGGGTCACCTGGGGGCAGCAATCTACAGCAGGGCTTGGATTCATACTTCCAGAACTGCAGTGAGGCACCATAATGGCCCTACCCTGTTAATAGCACGCACCATTGAATATTAGAGATTTCATAGATTTCATAGACATTCGGGCTGGAAGGGATCTCGGAAGATCATCAAGTCCAGACCCCCGTCCGAAGGGCAGGAAGTCAGCTGGGGTCATAGGATCCCGGCAAGATAAACATCCAAATTTCTCTTGAAGGCGTTCAAAGTAGGTGCTTGAACCACCTCCAATGGCAGGCTATTCAAGGTCTTGGAATAATAATAGTAGCGCATATTTAACATTAAGTTAATATTGAATGGAAAAAAAATTGGAACAACCAACAAAAGGTTTTGATGCAGTCGCAGTTCAGCATGTCCATGTTCCAGACCCCAAATCCTTCCCAATTCTTATTTCCTTGGACATACTAAAATTCCCCACAAATGCTGGACCCCAGTTGGCTTGGGTTTGCTCAGTGCTTGGAAAATATCATCACTAATTAGTCTCGTTATTATTCCAGCTCTGAGCACTGAGCTAGGAGTCTAGGTTACCCTGATGCCTATCAGAAGGTAGGGCCTAATCCTGTGCTCATCAGCATGCGGAGAGAAACCCCCCGGTCACACTGACACAGCCCTGTAAGAGTGGAAGGCAGGGAGGAGGAGCAATTAGGTGCAGCAACCACATCGATTCTGTTCTCCGCTCTGCCACCGAGCTGGCTGGGACTTGTGCCTCAGTTTCCCCTCCCACCCAGCCACGAGCCCTTTGAGGGCGCATGCGTCACCCAGCCTAGCGGGGGTCTGGTCTCTTTTGCGGCCTTTCAGCTCTGCTGGAACAGAAATCAGGAGCCTGCTAAAGTCATCGCCGTTAAAAAGGCAGCCAGGAATCTTTCCACGAAACAGATGCGTCCGGATGGCTGAAGGTACCTTTGAGGTGCAAAATAGCTCAGCCTGTTAAAGCTGGAGGCCTTGTTGAGGGCAGCCCCTGCAGTGTCCATATTGGGCTGTGCGTGCTGCTGCTGCTTCCCAAGTCTCGGCTCCAGTGAGCCAGACACACGTCGGGCAAGAGCAAAAATCACTCGCCCGGGGAAATGGAATCTCCTGCAGCCATTAGGTGAGAGGAGACAGCCAGGTCCTCTGGGGAGTCGCGGAGAAGCTGAGACTCCTGGAAAACCACAGAGCCAAGGGCCTGTCTGTAAAACAAGTCACCGCGGAAGAAACGCTGCTGTCACCGGGCTCTGAAGAAAGCCAGGCACCCTCCGGCCCCGCAGTAGGATGGCTCGGGCGAGGCGCTAGCCACTCAATCATCCCTGCTCGCTGAGTGCCTGTCTCCTTGCTGTCTGTGTCCCCACAGTGTCTGTCCCCTTGCATTTCTGTCTAGCCTTAGTCTAGTCTGTAACCCCGTGCACACTTTCTCTGCCTTCACATAACAGACCTGCGGTAGCGCTGGAGGGATGCTGCAGCCATGATGATCCAGGAACTATGCGAGAGGCCAGGTTTCTCATGGGTTATATCTTGTTGGACCAAGCTTTGGGGATTCTTCTTCAGGTCCCAGAAAAAAGCAGGCCCAGATAAGTCTAAAACAGTCTGCAAGGCTGTTAAATTGGTGCAATCAAAAGTTTGTCCACCTGTGGCACCGGCCCAATCAAAGGTATCACCCACAAAAAGACTTGCCTCTCCCATATTTCATGGTCTTCTGCATATAGGTGTGTCTATAACTTCCTACATAGCTCCCTCTCCCTCTCCCTATGTATTACCCATTTATCTGTCTAACCCAATGACTTTCAACCAAGGGGGCATAGGATGCTACATAATATTAGCACTGTTAGGCGAGCAAATGTGATTTGCAAGACAAACCCAGAGATTTCACATAAGAATCCATAGTGTTAAATGCAGTCTGGCTTGCTGTGGTCTTTCTGAGGTCTTTGCAATGGAAACGCTGCTCTATTATTTTTCTGTAGCTGAAAAATGAGTGAAAACAAAGAAAAGCTGGTCTTTCTTGAGGGGTGCCTCAAGCCTAAAGAGGGGGGCCTCGAATCTAAAAAGTTGACAACCAGTGGTCTTGCCCCAGGGGTGGATCTAGGATTTGGCAAAAGGGGGCATAGGGGCAGCCACCCACTTTGCAGGGGGGGCTGCACCCTGCTTCCAGCCTCCTCCCCACCAGTGTACTGATGGCAACACTGGAGCCTCTGGGGACTTTTTTTAAGTCCCCAAAGTAAGCAGGAACTCCCCACCCCCCTGCCCTGCTTCCCCTCTGTTCCCAGATGCTGCTACTGCTTTCCCCACTGTCCCAAGCCAGGGAAGTTTCAATGCCCTTCCTGCCCACTCCAGCAGGACTATGAGGGGTCTGGGCTCAGCTGGGACAGGGACAGTGGTAGCAGCGGAGATAGGTGGGGGTGCATTCCTCCACCCTGCCTGATCCCTCCAGGACCAGGCACGGGAAGGGGAACCCACTCCTCCTGCCAACACATTTTCTCTGCTGCTGTCGCTGTTCCCAGCTGAGCCCACCCAGGGGCAGCCTTGAAGCTTCCCCGGGCAGTGGGAAAAGCAATAGTAGCAGGTGAGCAGGTGAACTGGGGGAAGGGAGGGGACCTGCTTCTGAGGACGGAGGGGAATTTTTACCTGTTTTGGAGACTTAAAAAAGCCCCTGGGATGTGATGCAATCTGAAGGGGGGTGCGGCCACATCACTGCCACCCCATCTGGATCAATCCCTGTCCACCCCGTACTGTTTCTCAGCTCCTCTGTCACTCATTGCTGGGTGGATGGCCTGGCGCTGAGAGGCTATGACAAGAACAAAACCGAATGCATGTGTGCTCGGGGGGGGTTGAAGCTATCTATGCAGGGGGCTGCTCAGCATGCAACAATCCATTGCTACTGAAATCCAGGGGAGAGAGAGCAGGACAAAGGAGCAAAGCCTCGATAAGAGGCAGATGTCTCGGGAGTGAGCAGCAGTGAGTAAATCATAGCTGCTCTGGCTCCACAGCTCCACTCCCAGGAGCCGCGGCACAACACCGGCAGGTGCAGACTTGTTGTGGGGGAGAAGGTCTCAGTATGTGCGTGGCTCATTAGCAGTGACCTCATTTCAATCGATAGCCTTTCCCCACCTTCCCCTCCCACACTGCCAGGATCTGGCCACTGTCAGGCTGAGCCAGATCCAGCTGAGAAACCAGGGCACGGAGGGGCCAAGACTGACAGTTTTGTGGGGGCTATTCCTCAAACCCCCCAGGCCTGACAGACTCCTTTCTCTGCTGCTTTCCCCTTCCCCCCCTGTGGCTCCATTCCAGGTTTCCCTACTTGGGCGTTGTTCACACTGGCACTGCAGGATGAGAGACACTGAGGCAGGCATGGGTGGCAATTGATGCCCTGAATTCCCACGCCAGTGTTATTTAAGCATAACCAGCTCCCTACAATCAAGCTATGGGAGGGAAGTGGGGGAGCACTGAAGACAACGTAAGCCTGGTGCAGCCCTCCATTGCATGGACATTTAGGGGGACCTTATCAGCTGCTGGTGTGAAAGGTCATAGGTGCAGCACCACTGGGCCGTTCCCAGTGCGGGGTGTGAATCAAAGCAGCTATATTGGGATCTGACAGTATCAATCCCCTGTCTCTCCACTGAAGCCTGCGGTCAGCTCTCTGGGACCAGGGATGTCAAACTCCAGGCCCCAGGCCAGTTCTAGACCATGGGGGCTTCTCCTAGACCAGATTTGCAGCTCAGCTGCCAATGGCAGTGTTGGGGGTCCAGGGGTGGCAGTAGAGGTCTGGGGATGGTGATGGAGACCAAGTGTCAGTGGAGAGAGTCGGGGCTGTATCTGCACAGCCCTCATTTGCCCCTCCTGCTGCCTGCAGCTATGTCCATTGGAGCCCAGAGGTCCTGAGTTATGTGGTTAGCCATGCCCCTAGCCCTATCCCCAACTCTTCTAGCCTGGAGAGGCAAAATAAGCAGTCCCTTAGGCCAGATATGACCCATACATCTGACACCCAGGGGATGAACAGGGTCAGTCCCAGCATGAAAGAGCACAAGGAGCTTCTCCATCTAATGCTGCCCCTACACCCACCTGACACAGCAACTCCAAGCTCATAGCCTGCTCTGGGCTCAGGCAACACCAGCACCCAAAACCAGCTCAGAGGCAGGTGGGGTCCAACACAGCTCTGCCCCGTCTTTCCTGTCCCCCATGATGGTGACAAGACTCAAGCCTTGTCGGAGTGCCAGGACTGGGCTACTTCTGCAAGCAGATGTGTGTGAATGGAAACAGATGTGACTTGTCATCTATCTATCTATCTATCTATCTATTCATTCCCATACACTCTATCTATCCGTGCATCCAGACAGATACATAGAATGTGCCTGCCTGCCCACCTACCTATCTACCTACTTACATCTCTGTCTGAACAAGACCTCCCAGAACTGATCAGTTATTCCTTTCTGTGCGTCTGTCTCCTAAGATCAGAGAGGTATCTCCCCCAGGTTTAATTTCCCTGGATGGCAGAAACCGTGTCCTTCCCATCCCTTTCCTCTTCACGTTTCCTTCTGCTCTGTCTCTGTCCTTCCTCCCTGCAAAGCCTGCAGAAGGGCGCCACTAAATAACAGCAGCACTGTGCTGTTCTCCCCCGTCCCAGATAATCAAGCCCGGAGCTGCGCTTCTGACTTTGGCTTTTAATTTTCTGCTTGAATTTCAGAGCCGCCGCTTGCCCTCCTGCATACAAATGGCAGCTTTTACGTGGAAACGGGAGGAAATGCAGATTTCTGCCGTTGCCATGGGAACCTGCACTTGCAGCTTCCCGATGCTCAAGGTAGCAACCTGGCTGGCGCAAAGGGAGCACACGGAATCGGTTATTGATCTGTAAAACATTCTCCGCGGTGTCTAGCAAGGACTTCCAGAGACAGCGCGAGGCCTCGCAGTAAATTAGCTTCTGCTGAGAGAAGGCAGCGATGTGCAGTTCAGAGGAATTGCCAGACTGGGTTAGACCTGAGGTCCATCTGCACCCAGGGTGCTGTCCTGACAGTGGTCCATACCAAGTGGTCCTGTGCAGGGCAGAGAAACCCCGTCGTAGCAGCCCCAACATCAAGTCTCTTCCTGATCTCCACTTGTCCGGTCTGTGATGCTCAACCATGCAGCACCCTGGGGTGCCATGAGATCCTTTTCAGGGTGCCATAGCTTGCCTCTCAATACTACCCCATTGGATGGGCAGACAACTACCTACCCATGATTCACAAGAGAAACCCCATGATTTCTAATAGGAACCTAGCATCTGAACCATTTTGCCCTGTTGTGGTCCATCTGACTTCTTTGCCGCAGCAGTTCTAGTATTTTCCAGGTAATGAAAGCAAGGTGGGGGGGTGGGGCCGGGGTGACGCTTGAGTCTGCTGAGGTTAAGAACCAATGTGTTATGGGTTAATCCCTGAAAAACATCAAGATCCTCACAGAGAAGTCAGAAAAGGAAGCTAGACAAAGTCCAGTGACCCTACGTTGGCGGCCAGCTCCGACACAGATGTTTTCTGTGACCTTGGGCACCTCACTTCATCCACCTTTACCCCTGGAGTAGGGCTAGTTCATTCCTCATTCACCAAAGATCTGGGGAGACTAAAATCCATTTAGGAGAGACACAGATACCGCAGGGATGAGAGCCATGCATGACTTAGGCTAGTAAGATGCATGTTGTTTGGTTTACTAAATGATTTTGCGTTCACCTGTAGTTAGGGATGCAGCCTTGATTTTGTTATTTGAATGAATACCATATAAAAACTGGACACTTTAGACATGCCTGACTTCACACTGACTTCACACTGCAGCCGTATTACAGAAAAGCCAAATCTGGCTCGGCTGAACTCCTTACCTGCAAGGTGTTTGGCGTGTATGGGAAGCTTCTCTGAGCCATTCTGGATAGGGTAGAATATAAATCGAAATACCACCGCTACTGAGGCTACGACTAATCTGAGAAGCTGGAGATTGGCGTTACTGTCACCGAACCCAGGCAGGGAAGTCACTTCGTCATAGCAAGCAAAATTCATTTTGATTTCTGAATCAACCCAAGATTAGCACCCGTTTCCCAGGGATGTTCACCATAGGGATTTCACATGGGCAGAACTGTTTCTCTTTCGGGAATAATTCCAGATTTAATTATATTATTGCAGCCCCCAAGCGTGGAGACAGTTATACCAGGATAAAGATGGCTTATACCTTAGTCTCCATCCTCTGTGTCAGCCATTTTAAGGGCAGGTTGATTCTGGAAGCCTTTGTGTGTATAACAAGGTAGGTTAGGATGCATGATTTTTATTTTTTTAAATGAAATTCCTATGGCACCCCATGTGGATGTACTATAACAACCATATAGTGTAAGTTACTCGTGAAATGAAAGCTGTATTGAACAAAGTGATCCTTTTGCCTTTAAAAGCTCCTTCTGCACTGCAAAGGCTTGCCCGTATATGTGTAACCATGCGACTACACTAGCAAGCTGCTTCTAGGGTAGAAAAGTCAGCTGGCCGAATATAGCAGAACACTTCACTCGCCATTGTTCACTGGCAAAACTACTCACAATACAGAGAAAGGACTTCCTGAATTGGAAAATATTTCCAGGGATCTGTCATACTTTTATGCTCAGTTTGTTGTCCAAAAAATCGACTTTTTCCACTGCAAGCTGTTTTTTCTTGCCAAAATCTGGGCTTTAGGTACGTGCCATTTGTGCTGCCGATGTAGATGAAGAAAATGTCGCAGGAAACCTTGCAAAATAATAGAAAATCTCTAGGTTATGAGCAAACTGTGCATGAAAAGTTTCATGTGGAAATTGTTGAGGGGCTGGATGGCCAAAGTGTTTTTTATTTCAGATTTCTTTAGTATTCACAGTTCACAGAGGTTTCCCAGGACGGATTTTTCTTGCCATGACTGCACAGGCAGCACCTATTTGCACAGATACCCCAGCTCTATTTCCTTTTGATTATTCGCTGTTAGTCTTTGGCTATTTGCTACTCCCCGTTTCGAAGGTTTTGGTGGCCTGATTCAGTAGCCAAGTCCAAAACAGTGCCAAGTGATTCACAGCCCAAATGAACTCAAAGGACGCAGAGGAGAGCGTTTGGTTGCCTGAATATAGTGCTTGCGGCAAAATATTTCAAAGGGCTTCCCAAGGAGGCCCTCCACTGATCCACAAGGAGGATCAGTGCCATCCTCTCAGTTCTATACATGGGGAAACTGAGGCACATAGAGGTAAGGTGACTTTTCCAAGGTCAGCCACCAGGCAAGTGGCAAAGAAATGAATAAAATCCCAGTCCTTTCCATTCTAGTCTTGCGTGCTAGCATCTGCAGCCTAGCAGAAGAGGGTTGAACCCATGTCTCCCACTTCTTAGCACAGCTTCCCTATACACAATTGACTTACAGCAATCCTACTGCCAGGGGATCTTTAACCTGGGATTTGTGGGCAGTCTGTGCCCTGTAAGGAAAGCAGAGTAAGCTGCTACACACAGCATGTTGCTTGCTCAGGGCCTGGGTTATGGACCATCGCTTCACCAGCAAAGTACCATACAGTCTCATACACAATGCACACTTTCCCCTAAAACAGCTACTGGAAATTGCAGTGAGCATCATATGTGGGAAATACGGTGAGAGCAGTTTCTGCCAGTTATGGGCAAAAGTGACAGGAAAGCCTGCAGGCAACTGGCAGGGAGTCACAACAATGAGCGGGCTCTGCTCCCCCACTGTTGCATCTAATTACTTACTATAAGGAAAGATCACTTTTGCTTCATCGTGGCATTGAGAAATGAGATGCATATTATATTCTGGGGCACGTTGTATGTGAGAACGTATGGTAATGGGTGCATTTCCCCCCACCCCCATCCAGAGGTCCCCCATCTTCTGCCAGTAGTGCTGGCCCTTCTGTTGTGTGTAACAAGGCTTCTGCTGCCCCCTGGCAGCCAACAGGAGGCCTGTTGGGCTAGGGACAGAAGTTGCACATAAACCGGTACAAGTGATTGGAAACCGGTTCAAATCCATAACACAACAGAAGTTCAGTGCGCATAAACCACTTTCAGAATGGCCAAAAGCAGTTTAAGAAAAACGGGGATGGATGTAGCATCAGACTTAACTGGTTTGGTTTAAATCAGTTTGTTGAACTTCTGTCCCAGATCCCCGTGGAGCTGAGCGCTCCTGCCTTCCCACGGCACACTTCATGCCCTTCCTGAGCAGTGGAGCAATGCAAAGTCAGAAAAACAGGTAGAAGCCACATAGGTATGCATGTGTTCTCAGCGGGACCCAGGCATGCATGCATTTTCGGGGGGACCCTATTTGGCATGACCAAAGCAGCTTAAGTAGCCGAAGCCCTCGTCCGTGGCAGATACAGGATTAGAACCGAATTATAACTCAGCACCAAAGCCTGGGAAAGCAACAGCCTGGTTTTCCTTGGGTTTCTAAGCCTCGGCCTTCGTCCAGTGCCGCCTCATCCTTCACGGAGCAATTCTTTCTGCCAGGCACTCTCATTTCCTCAGCCGCTTTGACTCGGGGTGACCTGTTGCCAATTTAATGGCCCATAATGGAGATAAAAATCAAACTATCTTAATGAGTTCCCTTCTCTGTTAAATATTCATTTCCAGGCGCGCTTGGCTCGCATTCTTCTCCCTATTGTTGCGTTGGCGGGTGGAACTAATCTCCTCCCATTGTAGCTTTTAGCTGACTGGGGTGAAAAATACCCTGGGCTTTTCCTCCCTGGGATGCCACCGGCCTCCTCAGATCCGAAACGTGCCCATGACAACAGCCCTGGGGATCGAGTGATGTAGCGAGGGCAGCCGCTGGGTTGCGCAGAGCCTCGGATGCCACCAAGCCCGCAGCAGCCATGGTGTGTGGCCTGGTAGCCACGGGCTCACCTGGCTTTCGAGGCACCACGTTGTCAATAGCTCCAAATTCTGCCTTGTGGTGGAAATGTGGAGCCAAACGTTGAGGTGGTTACTCAAGGGAATTTGCCTAAGAGAGAAAAGGGGCAGCCTCTCAGTTGACGGACAGACCCAGGTGGCCAAGCTGAGGTTCAAATCCTTGCTCTACAGCTGGTTTTCTGTAGAAACATGGTCAAGTCGTGAGTGCATGCGCTGAAGGGCTCCAGGCAGGCCTGGTAGAGACCTACATTTCATCACGACGGCGCCTGAATATCACGCTCCCGTTCTGGAGGACACCTCAGCTCACTGGCAATGTGTAGGGGATGCACACGGGTGCACATGCACCCCCTGAGTGTGGCAGTGCACCCCCCCCGCAAAAAGGCACTGGCGGTCGCCACTTGTCACCCTTTCCCTTCCCACCGACACTGTCTACAGGCGGTTAGCGATCACTGCTGGCCACTGCCAACACTACCAGTGGCATTTGCAGGTGGCCTCAGACCACTGGTTGGTGCTTGCCCCCCCCCGCCACCACCGACAGTGCCGTGGCTGCCTGTGGGAGCTCCCTGCTTGCCGCTGCCATGCTCCCACCGCCAACAGCGCTGCCACCGCCTGCGGGAGCTCACCATCCTCCCCCAGCCTCCGGGAGCACGTGGTGTTCATGCCTCGGCTTGACCAGTTTAAGCACTTAGGCTCCCTGTACAGAGTGATTCAGGTACCTAGAGACTCTGTATAAGCCTGGAGACATCTAGTCGTAGCCAACAGAAAACACTAAGCGCAGAGGAGCATCTGGACATCCATGCCTCACAGTGTCTGCCAGTCCTCTCTGCTCAGGTCTGCTTTACCGCTCCTCATCTCCCTACTGGGGGGTGGCGCGCAATGGGTCTCCGAGGGGGCAGTGCAGGTGCTGGCCCATCCGTTGGCTCAATGGCCGTGTAGTTTGAGGGCTGCCCCAGCGTGCGGGAAGTCTGGGCTCTTAGCCCAAAGGGAGTTAAACTCACTCCCATTTCCCAGGTGAGGGCTATAGCTAGTAGCACACGAGGTCACACTCCAGACCTCTTCTTCAAGAGACAGGGTCGTGGGGCAGCCAAGAAGCAAAGGGCCAGAAGGGGGACAAGCTAGAGGGTGCCTGATTCGGGATCCATCTCCCCTAGAAGGCCATGCTGCCAAACACCTCACTCAGGGCTCGGCATCCTACTCCCAGGCCTCAGCACCCAACTTCTATGGGCATAAGGCCTTTACTGGATCCAGCCCTGCTTGGCGCCTCAGTTTCCCTATCTGGGAAATGGGCATAAAAGAACAACAGCCCCACCCCCACCTCGCAAAGTGCATTGTGCAACTATATCATGAATTACAGTGATAAGGAGTCAGCAAGCCAATGCTTTAGATAAGCCGTGATGCCAGGGAGAGTTGCTTGTGCGATTAGATGGCAGCATCCAGCCAGAGGAACCGCTGACCCATAAGCATTTCCTGAGGTATTACCCTGAGAAGGACCACTAGAGGGCATCGAAACCCGGGTGGGTCCCCTACCATCTCCAGCCAAAAATCAACAGGACCCCATTAGCTTCAACAGGAGCAGGGCTTGATCCCGTGGGCTCACAGAAGTACGTGATAGCCCTGGTGTAAAAGGTAGCTGTTGTTACCGCTCCATTAAAACGGCAGGCTCAGAGATGCTGAACTTTGCTGCAGTCCTAGCTCCTAGGAGCTGCTAGGCCTCTAGCTATTTATTAAACTCCAGCCCCCTTTTATAACCCGGCTGCGGCACAAAATGGTCGCGCCACGGCAGCTCAGCTCCGCATTCTTCCTTTCTGTCCCAGCGAGGCCCTGAAAACCGTCACGGCCTGAGCGGTCCGGGAAAATCAGCCGGGTTGGCAGTGACTCACAGAAATGCATCGGAGAAGCCTTTCATTGCGGGCAAGAGCTATTTTAACAGCCGCTTTAAAAGCCACCCCGCATGAGCGAGTCTTATCCCCAGTGAACATAATGCAGCCTGTCCGGAGGGAGAATGTCTCCTCTTCCATTTTCTGGAGAAACTACTGGGGACCTGGCCTGTTCTAGAGCCAGCTGAACATTTTCCACCGATACCTGTGTTTTGATAAAACACCCAGCCATTTCCCCTAAAAAGAAAATTGAGTTTCATGTGGAGTTTGCAGAGGGGAACAAAGAGGGGAAACCATTTTAAAAAGCCCCAGAAGTGCTCATTTCGAAAACTGAAAATGTCTGAGAGTGGGCATGTACATGTGTCTGTGCGCACATCTGCACACTGTGGTCATTATGAGAAAGCAATGAATCTCATATTCTTGTCGGAGACCAAGAGCAAGCCATGAAACAGTCTAAATGTCATGGTATCACCACTGCCATCATTATTCTAGTAGCATCTAGTAATTTGTTAATGAATCACAGCCTAACGGCTTGTTGCTGTACAAACAAAGCAGCAGGGCAGTTCTGGCTCCCTTAATGAGATGACCACCTATAGCCGCAGATATTTATGCGCCTAAATCCCAATTGAAGCCAATGAAAGTGAGACATCTAAATCCCAGGGGCTCTAAATGTCCAGATTTGAATCTCCTCAATGCTTGCCTCTGGTAGCAGATTTGAGCAACCCATTCACAATCAGGGAAGGGAAAAAAACCACTTAGATTTTGAGCATTTGAAGCAAGGACATGTTGATCTACGTTTGCCCAGCACACGGCATCTCTGACACCTCGGTCCTGTGTGCGCCACCGGTACTAACATCCAAATAATCTCACCTTGCATTTTATCTTCAGTGGAAGAATAAAGCAAACAATATAGCATGTATTGCCATCCATTCCCCCCCACCATACACACAGGGCCAAAACCATGAATTTTGCAAATCCTTTCAGAGGGGAGATTTTTACAAGGAAAAAAAAAACACGCCATCATATATTCCAAAAATATATGAACCGAAAAAGAAGCATTTCAGAGGAATTTTTCCACCCCTTTTCAACAATTTTTCAACCAACTCCCAAAAGAGCTGGCAAAAAATAGGACGCCTGATTTCACCCCAAAATGAGCTTTTCATCTCTGTGACTCCAGTTCCTGCAGCCTTCTCAGGGGCAGAGGTGGACTGTGTCTTCTCTCTAAGCCAAAAGAAGCCTAAGACCTCCAAAGATTTGAACCAGGTCTCCAGCTCAGCAGAGCAAGCAATCCGGGGCTTTTGCGGCAGTGACAATTGAAATGAGTGAGATCTCGAAAAATTACGAGGGAGGTTTAAAATTCCTCGTTGCCACCGGCTGCAAAAATCCTCCCATCTCGGGAGGCAGAGAGCGGAAAAGCTGCCTGAAAACGAATCCCAAATGAAGTGACACTTTACGATCATATTTCACATGCGCACGGCCCCTGGCCTTCCAGGGCTCGTTGCAAATCACTTGCTGAGTGTCCCTGAAATGCAGCCACCTCTGGGGCAGAGCGTGGTGAGCTGACACATAACACAGCCTTGGAGGCAAAGGGGGGTTGGGAGTTTCATAGTTTCATAGTTCCTAATCTTCCAAGAAGTGCTGTGCTACCTTGAAGGCTCACAGAAAGCGGAGTGTGCATGCCCTCTGCAGAAAGGGGATGGCAGGGAGGAGCTGATGGAGGTTTGGAGATGCGGCACGACAGAGCTGGAGAGTCAAAGTAAGGTCTGGAAGAAATGGGTCCTCCAACAAAAGCGACAGCGGATGAACTGAGTTTTAAACCCTGACAGGGTTAATGATGCCTTGTGGATGGGTGTGCACGAGGCCCTTCCACAGTTGTGAGAACTGTAACGAGTGCATGGGTGCCTGTGGTGGGTTATGAAGGTAATGACTAGAACAGGGGTGGGCAAAATGTGGCGCACGGGCCAGATGCGGCCCGCCAGCCCATTCTATCCGGCCCATGGGGCCCCCCCCAAATTTAGAAAATTAGTATTTATTTGCCCCTGGCTGCCTGTCATGTGGCCCTCGATAGCTTGCCAAAACCAAGTACGCAGCCCTCTACCGGAAATAATTGCCCGCCCCTGGACTAGAAGGGGTGTGCGTGTGTGTGTGTGTGTACACACACACTTCCCTCATACTCCCCTTCTAGTCACTGATCATTGCCTTCTCAACATATATATATACACACACACAAATACATACACACACACACATATACATCTATATACATACATACATCTATATATATACATACACACACACACACACACATTTATTTTACAAACAAAACAAAAAAATTGCCTGGGAGGAAGTTCTCACACGCCTCCAAAGATACACGGGCAACCATAGGATCTGAGTCCCTGCAAATGGCCCACAGCAGCTGCAGATGGACAACACCATCCCAGACAAGGTTGATCTCTTTTATTAGAGCAACTAAATAGTTGGAAACATTCTTCTCTGCAAGCTTTCAGACACAAATGCCCTTCTTCATCTACCACCATCCTATACCCTCATCCAAGTGCACTGGGACAGCAGCACGTCCCAAAGTTCCCCTGATCCCTAGCAGCTCCCATCACATGCAAAATTACTCATTTAACCCTTGCTGTCCTCCCTGCACCCACTCCCAGCAGCCAGCAGGGGGCACTGGAGCCCTGGGGTGGGGGCTTGGAAAGGAACTCAGTGGTAGGCAGCCAAGCCTAATGGCTAGGTTGCTGAGTGAAGGCAGGGGCTGGGTCATGCCTTGGGAGTTAAATGACCGGGTCTGGAGGGAAATCCAGGGACCGAGTCCACAACGCAGTGCAGGGGCAGGGTCTGGAAAGCAGATGCAGAGTTACCAGCCATCCAGAAGACAGTCAGGGGCCAGGTCTGAATGGCTGGCTGGCCTGCAGTTGCTTCATAGCTGGAGCTAAATGGATAGAGGGCACTCCAACAGCTAATCAGTCAATTAATTAGCTAGGGCAGAGCTCATCAGCCAGCCTTAAGGTAGGTCCAGCTGCCTAGACAATCAGCCCAGGTCTATACTGCTGCTGTTGCTAACCCAGATCTGGCCAGCATGTGCTGTGGTCCCACCCACTGGGCACACAGACCCCGAGTCTCCTGCCATTTGCTCAGGATCTGTCTTCAAACCCAGCTCCCCGGAGCAAAGACAGTTCCCCCCAGCACTCCAGGGAAGAAGGGGCTGAGATGGGCTCGTGGGAGCCCTGTTCAGACTCGTGTCCTGCCCTTGAGAGGCTGCATAATGGGACAGAGACAGATAGGTAGATACCAGGGTTGTAGGGGGATGGACAGATGGGGGTGGGTGGCAGTGGGCGGCCGTCAAATGCTCCACGAAGGGGTGCACACACCAAACCTGCATCGCGGAGCAAGGAGGGGAGCCCTGCCCCCCGGCTGCACATGCTCAGCCTGCAGGTGCATCACTGCGGGGGTGTCCTGGCCCCCCAGACCCCTGGCAGCTGCTGCTCCCTTGCCAACAAGCTTATGTATTTTGATCAGGCAGGACAAGGGAGGTGGCGGGGGGGAACCGAACAGCCACCATTCACATGTCCGGAGGGACAGATTGGCCTGAAATGGGATTACCTACCGCCCGAGCAAATGACCTTGCCCAACCCCTTCTTTCCCTTTTATGCTCTCCCATTCTGCAGGGCTATTATACGATCCCACGGAGCACCGTGCTGCAGTGCAGAAAGCAGATGAAGAGCCCGGCGCAATTCCCCCACAACCGCCACTCCGTGAATTTAGGAGCCTCGGCCAGCTGCCAGCAAAACCCACCGTATCCCCCAGTGATCCTGTAACCAGTGGGGAATGGCAAAAAAGGCCGTTACAAGAATGCACTCCCATCCTAAATACCAGGGGATGACAGGGGAGGCAGCAGGGAGGTGAGAGAAAGAGAAGGGGATGTTATTTAGGGGATACGATTCTCCCAAAGGCCTTGGGGTGAAAATAAAATGACCTGCTTGAGACTTAATCCTGTTGATCAGTGTTGGCTGGGCTGTGGTTGACACAATTGTAGATACAGACGTACACACGCAGGTACGTACACACATGCACACAGACATACACACAGATACACGCAGGCACAGACATACACATGTGCATAGATATACACATGGAGATACCTGCACACAGACACACACACGTGCGCAAAGACATACACACAGACACTCACACACAATATAGACATACACACACAGACACAGGCACACACACACATGCACATAGTCATACATTCACAGACTCACGGATCCATGACATGGACATACACATACAGAAACATGCACACCGAAGCACACAGGCACAGACATACATGCACAGACATGCACATGAGCAAAGATATACACACACGGATACCTGCACAGACATATACACACATGCACATAGACATACAAACAGGCACATACACATGACATAGACATGTACACACACATGCACATAACCATACATACACAGACACCTGACATAGACACACACACTTGCACATAGCCATACATACAGACACACACAGACCTACAGGCACATGCACATGGACGCACGCACACAGACACACAGACATGCACACATAGATGCACAGGGACATGCATGCAGACACTGTGCACATGCAGAGCCAGTGCCCTGGCATCGAGGCAGGCAGGGAGGGCATGGGGCGGCGGGGCTGTTAGTTTGGCAGGTGGTGTGAATTAAACTCGGTGTGGAAGAAAAGCACCCGGCAATGACGGCGCTGCCTGTTTGCTAAGCCAGGCCAGCTTGTGGGGGTGATCACCCGCCCTCCTTCCAGGAGGGCCGAGTCACCTGGTTTTTATGACGCATTGATTTTCCTATCAATCTTCTTTAAGGCCTCCTAGATTCTTCTCTGCTGCTGCTTTTCCAAATTGTCATTCACTTCCAGTTCTCCCGTGCAGAGGATGTGGGGGGGATGGTTTCCCAGGCAACCGTAGCCATGGAATCCATTCCCAGAAGCATCCGTACCAAATTCTCTGCTTGTCCATCTCTGCCCCCCCCCCCCCCAATACCTCCCTCCCTTCCCCCCACCCCCCACAAGCTCAGGTCTGGTTAAGTGCCCGGGATCTATAAAGCGATTCGATGCCTGAAATTTTCCAGGCCAACGATATTATGGAGGCGCACGGAATTCACACGGTGCTTCTTTTATGGAGGCATAAACTTGAGTTACATCCCGACAGGGCTCGCAAAGCCACGCGGCCCCACGCACTGCTCAGCGCTGCGGCACGGGTGTGGGGGCTTTGCAGAGGGAAGGACGCCCCCACTTGGGTCAGCCTGGACCCGTAGAGCCAGAAAACCGGGCCCGTGGAGCCTCATGATGCACGTGGCTCGTGCCACCAGATGGGGACAAAGAGCTGCTCTCGGCCCAGAGGCATCACCTGCCAGTCAGACTCTCAGCCCTATTGCTCGTCCTTGCCTTGCAAAGGTCCCCAGTTAAGCAGCAAACTGTGGGCATGGTCCCATTGCTGCCTGTCCATGGATCTTGTAAGATCTGAGCTCTCTCGGACACGAACCGCCTCCACCGTCACGGCAGCATCTCATGGGACTGAACCAAAGGTGGCCAACTTGTGGTGTGCGGCAGATCGGTGATGGAGCAGGGCGCACAGCTCCAGATGGGACAAGGGGGCACAGAGCAGGGAGCAGAAAGCAGAGCAGCAGGTGGGATAGGGAGTACCAGGCAGGGAGCAGCAAGCAGAGAAGCAGATTGAGCAAGAAGCGGTATGCACGGAGGGCACAGGGCTTAATTTATGGCCTCCCTGCCAACAAGGTTGGCCTCCATTAGATCAGACCAACTGGCGACATTATCATCCACTTGGGAGAGTCTCACCTGTGGACTGGGAGCTTCCAGCCGCAGCTACACCAATGAGATCAGATCCGTAAAAAGGTCTGGATGCCACCACAGCTCCCTTGCCAGCTGCCACCAGTGCCAACGGCACTTGCTTGCACGGGTCGTACGGGTTTCCCTGCAGGCTTTCAGACTGAGACTGGGTTTTTCAAGGGATCTCTCCAGGTTTAGGAACTAGCTCCTGAACGGGGCAACTTCTAGCTGGACTACAGGAACAGGTAAAACAAGATTCTTTTCGATCTTGGAGGCTGGTTGTAGGGTTGGTGGCCCTCTGCTCTCTGCCTCGGTTTCCCCACCTGTGAAATAGGCCTGGTGGCACCAATCTCTTTGGCAAATCCCTTTGAGACCTACTGCTGAAGAAGGATCTCTAAGAACCAGCACCCAGTTACTATTGCCAGGACTTCCTTGTCCATCTTCAGGGCTGCTGGAGCACGTTCAAGCAAAACACAGCCGTAAACCAGTTCATTTTTACAGGGGAACAAAATCGCTTCCACACCAGTTCTTCCCTCACTTTGCAGCAGGGAGGACAAGCGATGGAGGCTGCAGACGCTGGTTGTGGTTTGAGTAAAATAGAGACACACCCAGCCACTTTGTGCATGTTGTGATCTGCCCCCCACCATCCAGGACTGTCCCCCTAATACAGCCCTTTGGCCCTCTCCAGTAGGTCTGGAAGACCCAAGCTGTATGATCACTGGCTGACTGGATGAAGACCAATTTGTGTCTCTCCCTATTTCCCTTTCTGCATCTAAGGGCATGCCTACACGTGCATGTAGGTGCACCTAAATTTAATGAGTAGTATTTTAATGCGCATTAAGTGGGCTTAGGCAGGCATCTGCATCTGTGGGCATTAAACCACATTAATGCTGTGCGTGGACTGACTTGGGGCTAAAGGCGCTTCAACTGTTCGTGCCTGCATTTGCAGGTATCAAATTTATGCAAATAGCCTAAATTCACTGTTTTTAATGCGCATTAAGGGCAGGCATATGTAGACACACCCTAAGTGGCAGCTTTCTAGCTGCATAAGCTGGCCAGGTACATGGTCTGCTCTGTGCACACAGACCTAAGCCCCTGCAGGAGCTGGGTAGAGCACTGAGGCTTCCTTATTGCTCTAGCTCCAGTAGCCACCCCATTAGGGCACTTGTCCAGGAGCCTGGAGACCCAGATATAAGGTCCCCTTTCCCAGAGGAGACTTGAGCCTGCATATCAGTGACTTCCCAACCCTATGAACCAGGCATGTGCCAAGCTGTGCTCCAAGGCTTCTTCTGAAGCCGAAGCCCTGGCATTCAAGGTTATAGGGGAAGATGGATGCAGGGTGGTGAGGATGCTCCTACCCACCTGAAAGCAAAGCCCACAACGCAACCTCAAGCTCAGCCCTGGTGACCTACCACCTGTGAGCTGAAAGAGCCTGCATCCAGCCTGTCAAGGCCCATGGCGATGAAGAGGGGGGACCACATTGCCAAGCCACCTGTTCTGTGCCCTTGCTCGCTTTTCTACACTGGGTTTTTTGGCAGTGCCTGGCAGATGGAGGGGTGCCGGAGCAGAAAGGGGGTCAGAGTGGCCTGGCCAGGGTCCCCCACTGTTGGTAAAAGGCTCTTCTCCTCCTGATCCCACATTTCTCCCTCTCGTGGCCAAAGCAGGGGGTCTGGAGAACACAGTGTCGTCCGCCACTGCCGGTAGAGAAAAAGGGGGGGCAAGCTACAGGCAACGAAGGGTTCAAAGGCACCCCCTAAATCCACCCCCAGCCCCTACTCAACCTTCAACCATTCACCCCCCAGGCCCCCCGTCCCACTCGGCAAATAAAGCAGGGCTTCGAGTCGTAGCCGAGCGCGGCGCGGGAGAATTACAGCCCGCCTTGATTTAAGGACTCCGCGTGATGGAGAAGCTGCCGTGCCCCTCGGGAGGCTGTTTCTCTAGTTAATTACCTCATTGTTAAACCTTTGCACCTTGTCTCCTCTCCCAGTTCCTCCCCAGCCCCTGCAGCTTGGCTGTGCCTTTGTCTCGCCAGCTCCGCAGACTAAATCACCCTTGTCTGTATGCCGGGCACATCGCAGGGAGGAGAGGCAGGGAGACAGGGGGGAGAGAGATGGAGTCTAATGGAGAAATCGAGGGCTGGGATCCTGCAGGTAGCGCAGAAAGGTCCCTCGACCCCTCGCTGCAGCATCCAAAGCCATGGGCTGGTTTTTAAAGGGAGGCTTTACTGCAGGAAGAAGGCAGGAGCCGTTGCAGGGACTGGCTGGCTCAGGACACAGCGTGGCCCACAGGCCTTCTGCTATAGCTGAGAGGGCTGAGCCAGGGCGGGATGGGGTGCTGGGACCCCGCGGCTCTGAGCCTGGAGCATGTAGGCAGGGATGGGCGATGGGGCGGGAACAAGTCAGGCTGTGGCCATGAAGATGTGGGTCCGAGTCCCAGCCCTGCCCATGGAAGCCTACAGCTGCCCGGTGGGGAGGGTCTGTGCATGACACAGCCACCCACACGCCTTCAGGCCCCAGCCCAAAGGATTCAGGGGCACATCCCAAATGTGCATCATTTCCCGGTGACCGGGCAGAGCCTTGTTGCTCAGCAATGACCTCAGGATTGCATGGTGATGATACAGCCCTATCCTCCATCCTATCCTACAGTGGCACCGAGAAGGTGGGGGCTTGTCAGTGCCACTGCAATGCAGGTAAGACATAGATTGGCGGATCCCAAATCTCCTGGACAGCTGTCAGCCCACAGCACTGACGTGCCATTAAAAAGGGGCCAGAGAGCCCACAGACTGCAGCACAGGGGCTCACTGATCATGATCTGGGAGCCCAAATACAAAGACCCTTACCTCCAGCAAAGCTCCCTTTCCCCATCTCCGTCATGCCGACGGGGCACGTGAACACATCCATCCCCGGCGCTGGGAAAGGTGACGGTGTGAACTCTACTGCCAGGAGAGTCTTTTTTTTTTTTTTAATAGCGGCTTTTAGCTGCCTGCAGGGAGCCCCTGGCGACTCGGCCGGCGGAGATGGGGGCGGTCGGTGCTTTATAAATAAAAATTAGTCTTAATGATGATGACCTTTTCCACGCTCCGTAATGTAGCGCCTCGGGCTGTTCCTACAGGCTGTTGCTCGCAGCCGCAGGATGCTGTGAGGGGAGAAAGATCTTCCCCATGGGCAATTAATGCCCGAGCTGTTCATTAAGGGGCTTGATGACCTTTTCTTCAGCCTCCCTGAGGGCTACTGGACCCGCCGGGCTGTGGGCTGATCTGCAGTCTCCGCGCTTCTGTGAGCAGCAGGAATAAACAGTGGAGCATAGGACTGCACCAGGCACTGTCTTGAATGGGATGTGAAGCTTGCACTGTATAGGATTTGTATAGCTCCAGGCACAGACCGCAGCCCCATGGTGCATGGTGCTGTACACTGACCCAGCACAGGGCACGTTCCTCACCATCCAATAAGGACTCGTGTGGAGATGCAAAACGGAGTCCAACCAGATTAAGGCTGCTAGGATGATCAGGGGGAGGTCTACCAAATCTGAAGAGAGGCTCCCCAAAAAGTGAGGCTTCTTTAGCTTTGCAAAGGGGAGGCTGAGAGAAGACAGGGCTGCTCATTACAGACACGTCAGAGCTGAACAGCACAGAGGGAGAAGCAGCTGGACAAGGTTAGCAGGTATCCAGGTGTCTAAACCCCCTAGCCCTCTCAGCAACAGTTCGTCAGATGCCAGGCCTAACTGAGTTAGTAAGTTCAGTCCTACATCCCCGAGTGACTTAGACACGGAAGAGCCTCAGTCGCACTGAAAGTAAATACTTGTCTAGGGTGGTTTAGATAGGGCTGAGCAGTGTGGGCTGTCCTGAGGTTCCTCCCAGGCCTACTTTTCTATAATTCTCTTAAGCTATCTCAGCACCTAAGTCACTTCTGGAAAGGCAAATCAAGACCCCAAATCCTTTAAGCCCTCGCAAGAATGTCACCCAACACCTCTCATTCCCTGGACCCCAGTGTTGAGTTCCTTCTGAAGAGCCTTGGGTTAGTCCTATAAAGTGGAAGCATTTCTTACACACACATCCCCCCTCCCCAGGCATGAATTTTCGGGCAATTATTTGGCTAACATTTCCGTCGATATCTTAACGATTCCTCCCAGCTCGATATTTATCAGGGCAAAAAAATGAACATCGATTGGCCGGTGGGTGGGGCAGGTGGGAATCAATACGTGCCTTAAATGCCTCTTGATTCATCCTCAATATAAAACCACTGTCCCCACCCCCTGCGGTGACTGTGCCATTGTGGGAAGGCCGTCATTCCTCAGTGGAGACAGACAGGACACTCATAAGCTTGCAATGTAGCCTCGATGCCTCTGCCTGCTCCCGGGTGGATTTGTTGATACCGCTGGGATCTTTGTGCTCCGAGAAGATGAGAGCATGAGTCATGGGCTTTTACTAGAGGGGTGACTCAAGTCCATTGTTCAGCGCGTGTGTTTGTGGGATGTACAATACACTGCCCATCACTGACTCCACTGATGAGAAATGGGCTGTTTTCTCTTCTGCCCAGACACCCACTGGATCACGCGGGGTACCAGCACCTGGCTGCTCTGGGAAACATACTGTGAGTTCCCATCAAGAGATGCTCATTACCGTCTTAGACCAGATGAACCTCTACCCATCCGTGCTCCCCCCCACACACACACAATAGGGCCCCTAGATGCCCCTTCTCTCAGATCAATGGGCAGAGACCCCTCTAAGGGTGCTGTTTGGTGCACATGCATGATTCACAAGGGAGGCTAAGGAGGGGAGGCTTGTGCCTGGTGAGGGGGCAATGACTCTATCAAAGTGGAGAACCGCTGGCCTGGAGTTGTCCTGTGCCTTGCTGTTGGAGGGGTTGCCAGCTTGGTGGGGGGTCTGTGTGTGCTGTGTTGGGCCACTGTCCATCCTGCCATGGCTGCCCAAAACTTCATGAGTCTTCGAGGACTTTGTTGTCGCAGAAAGAATGACTGCAGGCTCAGTTCTCTGACCACAACTCAACCAGGTTTATGACCTATTTATTCGTGAATACCCATGGCCAGTGGGCTAGTCAGGAGGCTTGTAGTAAGGCATGGGCACAACTGGCATGGAGCATCCCCTAAGCCTTGCTAAAAAGACTGGGGGTTTCCAAACCCACCTTTATACACCGATCCAAACAACTCTTCGCTACTGCAAATGCACACTAGCCCTTACCACATACAAAAGCATCTTGCAATGATGTCATACATATCCAACTTCTCCGCCAGACACTACTGCACCGTTCAGTGACATCAGGCACATCTGAGTTCTCGGCGAATACTCAAGCGTCTTTCAGTGACATCATATACATCCAAATTCACGCCAAATACAAACGCACGCTTCGGTGACATCAGATACATGTGAGTTCTCAGCAAATACTACATCTTCTAATGACATCGTACACATCCAAATTCTTGACAAATACAAATGCAACTTTCCATGAGATCGTACACATCTTAGGTCTCAGCAAATACTAAAGCATCTTCCAGTAACACCGTACACACCCTAATTCTCACTGAATCCTAAAGCATCTTCCAGTGACATCCTACATATCTCAGGCCCCCCAACAACAAAATGTGTTTCCCAGGTTGTCTCAACCCTGATATTGTCCATCCTTATTCTGGTGTCCTGTACCAGTCTTATCAGTCATCTGTATCCATTAGAGGAATCTCATTTTCTCAGCCCATCTTGCCTAAGTGCTTGCTACCTGTTCTTGGGGAGGCCTGCATTGGCGACACCTTTGTTGGAGCTGTAGCCGCACCGATGGATAGTTGTATTAATCAGTGCTTCAGCCAGGGAGCCCTAGTCTAAAGCTGGGACAGGCATTGGAGCTGGGTGATTTTTTTCCACCCATTAACCACTGTGGTTTCCACTGCCTCGAAGATTTTGGGAGTCAAATTCCCCAACCTGTTTGGGCTGAAGGGTAGAACAAAACCTTGGATGAAGAGGACAGAGACATCTTTTAACTCAATGGCTCATAGACCACAAAAGGAGAAACATTAGTTTAAGGGAGACAAGTGCTTACCTGCTCCCCTGTCACCTTACGATGAGGGGCTATCATAGCACCCGCTGCAGCCACTATCCCAGGATAACTGGATCTCTGTCCACACTGGATCTCTGTGACATTTCCATCAGTGCTCAGGCATCTCTTTTGGGAAGTGGGGGATGCCTGTGGTCCTCTAGACCCATCAGTGACTGCTCGTGGAAAGGAGAATGAGGCCATGGCAAGAGCTGTCAGGGCTGGGTCTCTAGTTTGGACCCCAACACACCTAGCACCACAGGGCAATTCTCCATGCCCCTTCCAGCAACACATCCCACCCTCCTCAGACCCAGGGATTCCCCCACCATCCTTTGCACAGGCCTCGGTTTCCCTATCTGGAGAATGGGGTTAACAATCCTAGCCCATCTTTCCAGACAACTGAGCTGCCAGGATGGAGGGACTATGGAACAGGACCCAGGTGGCAGGAAAGAGCGGGGAGACCCTCTTCAGAGGCTTATTATAAAGCATAACTGGGGTCCTGATGTAGGATGAGAGCTCCTAGGTGCTACCATGGTGATGACGATGATGCCAAAGACAACGATGGGGTGTAGGGCTAACCCGGTGTAGCTTTGTTGCCCCACCATGTCCAAACCCAGGGTAAAGCCAGAGCTGCCTCTTTGTGCCTGCAGCCCAGGCTGGCCCATCCATAGGCTGCAGTTTCCATTCCCAGGCCTGCAAGTATTGCACATACTGCCCTATGATTATAATGGCTATGTTTTCTCCCCTTTCATTCCTGCGAGAACATGAAACGCCCTGCTGCCTCCCAGCTTCATCAGGATTTGACATGGCCAGGCTCACCCTGAACAGCTTCCCCAGAGGGCCAAGGCTAAACCCCCTGGTCCAGCCCCAGCCAACTGAAGTGAGAGAGATGGAGACTTAGAAGAAGCAATGCCAAGCACATCACAGAGCCTTGCTCCACCTGCCAAGGTTTCGGGCTGCAGAGATGAAGTAAATATCAGAGGGATATTTAGCCATAAATATCACAGAGAGGTAAAAAAAGATTCAGAGCGGGGGAAGCCACAGACACATCAGCAAACTGCAAGGGGGCGCTCGCAACAGGGGCAACTGGAAGGGGCAGGGATGTACCTAGTGATGTTTGCACCCGGGGAAGACATGGGGGCGTGACCAGGGTGTTGTGTCAAGCACGTGAGAGCAGGCGGAGGGAGAGGGGGAGGGGAAGGAGGTTTGGGGTGGGGGGGGCAAGGGAGGAATTGCAGAGGGTCTTAACCTGACAGTGGATGTATGTGTTGGAATCACAAAATCATAGAAAATTCAGGTGGGAAGGGACCTCACACCTAGTCCAACCCCCTGCTCAAAGCAGGACCAGCCAAGGCTTTGTCTAGTCGGGTCTTAAAAATCTCCAAGGATGGAGAGTTCACCACCTCTCTGGGTTACCTGTCCCAGTGCTTTACTACCTTTCTCATGAGAAAGCTCTTCCTAATATCTAACCTCAGCTTTCCTGCAACTGGAGCCCATTCATCGCTCTTGGTTCTGCCATCTGCCCCCACTGAGAACAAGCCAGCTCCATCCTCTTTGCAACCCCCTGAAGGGAGTTGAAGGCTGCTATTCAATCCCCCCTCAGTCTTCTCTTCTACAGACTCAATAAGCCCAGGTCCCTCAGCATCTCTTCACAAGTCATATCCCTCAGTCCCCGAACCATTTTCATTGCCCCTCCGCTGGTGTCTCTCCAATTTGCCCACATCCTTTCTGTAGTGGGGGCACCCAGAACTGGACACAGGACTCCAGATGTGGCCTCCCCAGTACTGAACAGAGGGGAAGAATCGCTGCCCTTGATCTGCTGGCAACGCTTCTACTAATGCAGCCCAGGATGCCCTTAGCCTTCTTCACAACAGGGGCACACTGTTGGCTCCTATTCAGCTTCTTTTCCACCGTCACCTCCAGGTCCTTTTTTGCAGAGGTGCTGCTTAGCCAGTTGGTCCCCAGCCTGCACTGCTGTTGCTGCGGCTAGGACTGACTCTGGCTCCCTGCCTGGCTGGGATTAGGGCCAGAGCCGGGGCCAGCTTGCTGCAACTTCTGCATGGCCATACTGGCTGGAGCATGTGCTACCCATAAGCTGGTGCCCTCTTTAAATTGAGGCCCTCCTGGTTCTGGTACTGGTCACAGGCAGGGAGCGGCAAAGTGCTGCTGCCCTCTGCTGGGAAGAATCAGAACTGCGTGAGTGTGTGTCCTGGCCCCTGTATGCCCAGCCCAATGAAGCTCCTCCATCCTCTGGGTCGCCGTTCTATAGGCGCCCATGGAGCCTTGGGTTGCGAAGCCCCAGCCCAGAGCCTCTTCATGAGGGAACAGAGCAGGATGCTGGGGATCTAGGAGACGCTGCTTATGCATTTGGGCTCGTACCAGGGCTGACGTGGTGCCTCCCTTCCACGTACAGCAGAACACAGGTTTACCCTGTGCAACCATCCAGTGGCACTGGCCTGGTCATTAGCAAACCACTGAATTCATCGGGTTGGAGATGCACAACAGCTTGCCAGCCCAGGCTGCAGAGACACAAGCACAGTTCCTCTCATTAGGAGAGGATGCTCATGTCAGTCTCACACTACTCCCTAAGGCAGCTGGCTCAGGTCAACCAGATGAGCCAAGGGGCCACCTCCAATGCCACGGGGGCACAGAGAGCCAACAAATGCAGTTGCTCAGAGATGAGGTTGGCAGCTACTGTCTCATCCCAGCTAAGGGACAAAGGTGAGCACTGTGGAGGAACACTGGTGACAGCAGCTTGGGGTGGCTAGCTGCTCCCGGCCCTGTCAGGGTCTGGGCAAGACTCTTGGAGGCTCTGCTAGCATCCCACACCGTCCCATCTTTCACATCTGAGCTGGGCTAATGTGTAGCCCCATTTCCCACCCCCACGTCAGGTGCCTTTGAAGCCTGATCCAGGCATACCATTCCATGCAACACAGCACCCTCTAAGGTAAAGACCCACCCAGACAGAGACACGTCCCCTGGGGAACCACCAGCACACGTCCCTGGAGCGCTGGAATTCCCTGGGAGTGCTCCCATCCAGATATTGACCCAATTTCACTGCCACTTAAGCTTGTGATAATTACCGAGATTGCAGCCAGAAGTATCGTGGCCAGAAGCCAAGTGTCTTATCTTTTTTGGAAGCAACAGCTTAGATTTATGGCTCTTGCTCTCCTTCAACTCTGTGCATCGTACAAGGCTTTGCTGTGTTCCAAGAAACCTTGGCTTGCCTTCCCTCAAATAACTCTTGCCAGCTCCCGCATGCACAGTGTCTGGCCTCGGAGGAGGTCCTGCTTTATGAATGAGGGGGTGAACTGAAAGGGTGCCACGGGCAAGCCAGGCATTAAGAAACCTGCTAATGAGGCTGAATTGGATTGGAGCAATTGGCCTTGCGACTGAGGTTTTTAGGGTGGTGTGGAAATGACTGCAGGCTCCAGCAAAAGTTCTGTGCTGTGTTTAAGTAGATAGATGATCATGCATATCTATCCATCTGTCTATCTATCTATACTCATGCATACCCATCCATCTATCAATCCATCCATCCATCCATCCATCTTTATACCTACCTACCTATCTAAACTTTCTAACTATGAGAATGATCAAGCACTGGAACAGGCAACCTAAAGAAATTGTGAAATCTCCACCTTTGGACATTTTCCAGAGCAAGTTGGACAGACACTTGGCTGGAATGGTTTAGTCAAGGTTGGTCCTGCCTTGAGCAGAAGGTTGGACTAGATGATCTTGTGAGGCTGCTTCCAGCCCTACTTTCCTATGATCCTATCTATCTAGCTATCTAGCTATCTATCTAGCTATCTATCCCCAAACCTTTGCTCTCTCTATGTATTTATATCTATATCTATCTATATCTATCTATATATCTATATCTACATAGTTATAGATATATATATATACACAAATGCCACATCCTTCAGGTCAGCTACTCCAACTGCCCAGGTCAATGCTCTTCATCATTTCCTTCCCTCTTCAGGCCTCTTCTAACACAGCTCCTTGCAATGACATCTCATGGCACGAAAAATTCCCGGCAGCGAATCCAGTCGATAGAGTCGAATGAGGCTACAGGGACCATGGGGCACTGTTGTGCTTTGGGGCTGAGGCATCAATTGTGCTGATGGAATAGCACCATTCTGCAGGTGCTCTTTGGGGAAAGGTTTGATTGGATTGGGGGGAAAAAAACAACTTCCCACTTAATTTCTGGGGAAAATTTTTGGCAGGCCCCGAGCTCAGTCAGTGGATTGGGTGAATCGGCCCTGCCGCGTCCAACTCCAGCGCTGCTGCGCTGATGGAACCGAGAGCAGAATCCTCCCCTAAGCGTTTCCAGTGCCATCCCCAGCTCCCCATAAATAATAATCATAATGAAGATGTCGGCCTCCCTAAACCCGCCGCGTTCTCAGCTCCACCCAAGGGCCCCATTTGAAGTTTTAGTTTATCCGGCACTTAATGTGTGGGGAAAATAATGGCTTCTCTGTCAGCAGGGGTTAGAAATCAAGGCTATGGCAACAAACCGATGGCTTTCCTACCCCAGCTGGAGCTGTGGAAAGGAATGGGATGGAAGTAGGAGCCGCCAGAAAGATAAATAGCACCGACGCTCTCTTGCAGCAATGCCTGGTAAAAGCAACAGCCTCTCTGTGGTGACGCTCTCCGTAGAGAAAGGTTTTCATGTCACATATTTTGGTGACAGCAAAAAAGGGTCCAGCCAAGAGCAAGGTTCCTAGGAGAGGGAAGAGTGGACTGGCACCTTTCTCCTTTGCTGCTCCGAAACAGTGGTATGACCTAGTGCTTAGAGCAGTGTGCGAGGGGTCAGGCCTTTGCCTGCCACCCTGCTTTGCTGAGCAGACCAAGGGGTGGAATCAGGACTCCTGGGTTTGATCCCCAGCTCTGGGAAGAGGCTTTTCACAGTTAGAGGGTGAGGCCTGTGAATCAGGACTCCTGGCACTAGTTTAGTAATTGGAGCGGGGACCTGCTCAGATGAGGCTGCATGCATCACTGACCTATCTGTGCCTCAGTTTACCATAGCTTCATGGCAGCGACAAGAGAGAAGGAGCCATTACCAGGCAGCAAGTATGCTGAAGAATGACAGTCACTGGAAATGCTCAGCTTTGCCGCTCACCTCCACCGACCCCTTCCCTTCCAAAATGTCCCTTTATGCACGGAGCACAACATAAAACCCATGAAGAGCCCTGGCCAGGAGCATCTTCTCCAAGATCCAGCCTTACACTGTGGCAGGGAGCCATTTGCAACGCATCCCCGGCTACCACAGCCACTGCTGGGCCTCTCTCCCTGCTCCAAGGTTCATGTCAAGCATAGAGTTCTCCCTAATTATCCTTGGAAAACACCAGCTTGAGCATAAAGAGGCAGCAATAATATTTTATTTGTGCCTTTTTATGATACAAGCTCTTGAAAGCAGCCCTGGCACAAGGAGGCGAAGGTGATATATTATCGGCTAATAAAGTGATAGAACATGACAGCTTTTAAGGAGGATCTGTGCCGGCTTCCATCCAGGGATGTGGTTACAGTTATCCAGGGCTCTGGGCCACTGTGGAAACAGCAGGGAAGATAAAATAGGGAATGGCCAAGTCACTGCAGTGCTGGGAGTATTTAGTGGTAAATGCTACCAACGGGCTGGGGGTGGCACCCAAGGAAGGGGAGTCTCCGGCTCTGGGGTCTAGAACCCGTGTACATGTGGGCACTGTTACCCACACACATCCACACAGGGTGCACGTATGTATACAGACGTGTCCTCAGCACTGTGTCCAGTCTTCCCCAAGGGCATCCATACAGGGAAGTTTGGCAGTGGCAGACATCATAGAAGAGGGTGAGTTTTTTGCAATATGTACCTTGGGCTTCTGCTTCCCTGAGCCTCTCCCCCTGCTCTACTGGACCGATTCCCCTCCTCCTCTTCCCACCTCCCCGCAGCAAATGGGCCCATTCACCCTCATCACTTCCCCAACCCTTTGCCCAATGCCTGCGGGGAGATCCAGCTTTGCAAAGGCCTTGCTAGATGACCCCCCCACCCGTGGTGGGAAGCTTTCCTGCAGGATGGGGAATGGCAGCAAGAGGCATCCCCCTTCCCACCCCAGTGCTCTCCCAGGGGGGACCTTGGAGAGGCTACAGGAGCTGAGCATCTTCTCCAGGGGAATGCATGCCAGGGGGACAGGGGTATCAGGACCCCTCAGGGTAGATTAGCAGGTGCCAGGTGCTCCCAGATACCCCCTGATTCATTGCTATGGCAGCCAGACCTCAATCCCCTAGGCTGTCTCACCTGCTTCCTTCCCAGCCCTAGCAGGCTGAGACAGGCACTGGAGCCTTGTATTTGGGGAAGGAGGTGGAGGGGAGAGCATCTTCCCCCCTCCCCACCCCCCAGCAGTATCCAGGGTGGCCAGCACCTAATTACAGAGCAAAGGAAGGAAGGGCGCCAGGGCGGGAGGGGCAGATGCCAGGCGCTGGGGCCTGGCACGGAGCCCGCATCCCACGCCTCATTCTTCACGAAACCAGGCTCGCACAAGTTGGCGCGGTGCCTCCCAGCAAGGCACAGACTCACCCCCTCCTCTGCAACACCGAGCATGGGGTAGTAGCCCTTTAACTACCAAGGGGCTCCTGAGGCAAAAGCCGCATGCCAGAAGTGGGCTCTTCGGGGTATGTCCTGGCCGCTCTTTAGCCCCCAGAGTCCCGCTGCATTCAGCAGGGGACAAACAGCTGCCTCTCATCCTCCTGAGTCAGGCCTTACTCATGGCTCAGCCTTCGAGACCTCAGAGGCTCCTCTACGTCATTCCTAGCTCTGGGCCCGGAGATATAACTCAGCTCTGGCTGTGCACAGCAAGTCTCACATCGGGTACCCCAGACCCTCAGCTTCAAACCCAGGATCTGACCCATGCTGTCCTCTACTGCAGCCTGCCACCCACATGCCTGCTCCAAGGGACTGGACTGGATGCACCTGTGACCTCCATCAGTGCCCAAGATGCCTCCCTGGTACTTAAGTGGCTGGTTTATAAAACCTGACACTTCCCTTATTGAAGAGCAGGAGAGGAAAAGCAAGTGTTTGGACTACAGGGTTCTTCTTGCTCCTGGTCTATGCTCTGGTGACTCTAGAAAGCTCTTGATGCCGGGCTCAGAGGGGGTGCAGAACAATGAATTTTGACTGTCCAGATAGAGGGTGATGTGTGCAGCAGTGCGCTTGCTGTCCCCAGGGTGCAGGTTTTCCCCCGGTTTCTGGGCTTTGCAGGTTGCCACATGGGGCCAGGCAGGAATTTTGCCTCTTCCTGTTGCTTACAGGGGTCGGGGTATTTTCATCTTCTTCAGCAGCATTGGGTGTTAGCTGGAGCCCAGGCCTGGGGGTCTCATCTGGGCTGTGCCAATGCTCCTGCATCAAACTCAGAGGTTCCTAGTTAGAGGGTCTTGCCTCTTCACTCAGGGTCAGACCCATTGCCACACTGGGGATCAGGAAGGGATTTTACCCCATGCTCAGACTGGTATGGATGGTGGCCTCTGTACCAGGGGCTCGGTCATCTTCCTTGGTCTCTTGAGTGCATTTAACACCCCTTTCAGAGGCAGGGCACTGCCAGCCTTCAGCCCTGGGCTTTATCTGCGGCAGATTCATGGGCTCTTGGTGTCTTTGGGCAATGGGCCTCGCAGTGATGCAACATGAACTGTGTGGTTTTAGGAATAGGTCAGACAAGGATGAATCAGGGCTGGTTTGGATGGGGCTGATTCTGCCTGGAACAGGGGGCTGAACTAGCTGTGGGCTTTAGAGGGCCCTGCCAGCCCAGCTTTGCCACGATACCATCAGCCCCTACCTCATCCAGTGCACGTCTGCCCGCTCCTGCACTGAATGAGGCGGAGGGGTGGAGAGCAGCGCTACCCACCTCCTGATGGTCCGTGCCTTACCCCGAATGAGGCAGGGTTCAGTGTGAAGAACGGCATGTGATCATGTAGTTAGACTGGGTCACAGCACTGAGAAGCACCAAGAGGCTGGATTCGAGTCCTGCAAGCAACCCAAATTCCAGCATCTTCGAAGGCAACATTATTGTCACCTCTGTGGACCAACCCTACTTAGATCCACCAGCTACTGGAGCTATGGGACTAGCGGGCGCAGTAGGAGGTTGTTATCCTCTCGGTGGATGGCGGCCGGGAGCGAAGAGACGCGGTTCTCTGAGAACCCATGCAACTAGCAAGCGCCAGCATCCTCCTCGCTCGTCATAGATCCCCAGTTGGAAGTGACATGTGGCTGTCAGAAGCCCAGAGGTCACCATCTGTGAACCGCTGGGCTGCAGTTGTGGTCATTATTCTTCTGATTAGAACCACCCCTCAGACAAAATCCAAGTCTGCCATAAATCTCTTCCTCACGCTGTCCTCCACACATGTTCCCACTGATCGGCACAGACCAGGCCGGACAGAAGGTATCTATAATCCAGCCTCCCTGTCAGAGTAAATCTCATTCATTCTCCCCACACTGATAAGACCCCAATAAATATCTCCATTTCCTGCTGTCCCGGGGAAAAGATCTGATCAGCTTTTAAATGTCAAGTGTAAAGGAAAGTTTGTCATAAAAAAATCCTGTAAAAAGTCCCGGCACTTTGGAGACAGGAAGGAGAAAAAATTCTCTCTCTCGCTCCTGGAAACATCTTCCCGTCTTCCAAAGACTCCTCCCTGAGTCTCTCCCCAGGTGGCCACATCAGTTTCTTTGGATCACATGGCTCCCAGACTTTGTTACATGGAAGGCCTCATTATCGTTAGCGCCAGTGGGAGGGATGCCTTCAATGTGGCCAGGCTCAGGAATTAATCATGTGTCCCACGTAGCCGGGGTGTGTTCGAATGACCTGAAGACACATGACGTGGGCGACTTCAAGTTCTCAATCCCAAAGGGAAAAAGGAAACGTCTGGCACTCGGGGTTGCTTGAAAATGCGATCTCCAATGGCCGTAATGTGAGGACGTGAAGTGAAGCCAAGAACTGCTATTTTTAGAAGCCTTGTGATCTTTAAACTGAGCTGATTTCTTCTGGTGGGGCCGGATTTAGGGTTATTTTAATGGTTGGCACGGGCAAAACTAGCCATGAGCCTATGAGAGTTACATGCCCAGTTAGCCATGATGGCACTTAGGTAGCTGCATTTTTTTTTGCCTTCCTCAGCAGCAGTGGGTGTTGGCCGGACCTCCAAGGCTGGAGACCTTGACTGGGCAGTGCCACGGCTTCTCCTGGGACTCAAGCCTTCCAGGCCAGGCGGTCTTGCCCCTCCGCTCAGGGTCAGACCGATCACCATATCTGGGGTCAGGAAGGAATTTCACTCCCTGGTCAGACCGAGATGGATTGTGGGGTTTGGCCTTCCCTTATGGCAGGGGGGCATAGCCCTCTCCCTTGAACCTCTCAGTCACATTTTAACAACCTTGGCAGCAGCAGGACACTGGCCATTGTTGTCCCTGTGTTTTGCCTGTGGCAGGTTCGGATGTGATGTCTTGTGGTTGTGTCAGGGTGGACTGTAATTTTGCTAAGAAGTGAGACAATGAATTTGTATGGGATGATTTAGATAGGGCTGACCCTGCCTCAGGCAGGGAGCCAGACTAGATGTCCTCTGGAAGTCCCTATTTCACTATGATCCTTTGAAAATACCCAACCTTAATTTCCTATTTCCCTCTGTGTACTAGGACTCTGAAGCCAAGATCCTGCTCTCAGTCCAGTTGGTCCAAATCTACAATCGCTTCGTCTGAAGTAATTCTGGATTTGCACTGGTGTGCTGCCCCTTGCCACATATGTGGCTCTCAATACCCTTTAGCAAGTCGGATGGGACAAGTAGGTATGGATCCAAGAACTGGCCCAGTATCAATCTGGTTTCTGAGCTGAGCTGCTGCTGCATCAGACATCTGGAGTGCTCTGGGTTGAGCCATTTCTTCACTAGCCTGGTTGAAAACAGGCCTTTCTGGGCATCTCATGCAGCAGCAGCTGCATCAGTCCATCTGGGTGGTAAATCAGATGTCTGTCTATGCCCTCCGCCAGCCAAGCACAGAAGATGGGAGTTTTTTTTGGGTTTTTAAAGAAGCTGAATCTTTAGCTGAAGCTGTAGATCTCCCTGCTTAGTGCTGCTAGGAAAATGCACGCTCATCCCTAGAAATGTTGAGTTTAGAGGAAAAAAAACCCAATGGAAACCTGAACTATTCCAGCTCTGAAGTCCTGGTGCTGGGAGGTATCATCCTGGACCATCCATTCCCTATAACTGGACTCCCATGATGCGCCAGGGTTTTTTACAAGGCAGTGGCTCATGGGAGCCCTGTCTGGGGTGTACCAGGGGAAATGGAGTCCGGTTGGATGGGAGAGACACCTCTTTGGCCAGCCCAGGACTCCTGGGTTCCTGCTTCCTGCCCATTGATCCCTTGTTCCTGACTCGAGCCTGCATTCCTAATCCATGACCGCTGGCTCCTGGCCCCTTGTTCCCTGCCTGGCCAGCCCCCGACCCCTTGCTCGCGACCTGCTGGCTCTTGGATCTCTATTTCCATCTCCTGACCTTGGCTGCTCCCAATCCCCCAACCCCCACCTCCCGGTCACCCCCCCCCCACAAGTAGAAACGACATGGTGGAAGCAAAAAGCTGGGGAAAGATGCACACAAGCGAGCCAGGGTGGGTGGGGAGAGAAAAGGACACGGCAGTAATTGAGACACAAGAGGATGAGAACTTGGACACAGGTTTTCTCTGCAGGGACGGACAGGAAGGGTCGTATCTCAGAGCCATTCTGCAGCAAGACTCAGCCAGACTCCTCCAGGCTTTATTTACAGCGACCGCTCGCTACCGCCGAAACTGCTCTCCCCGCCAGCAACCCCAGAGGCCAGCATCCCTCTCCCTTTCCAGGAGCCTTGTAAATTATCAGGCAACAGCTGCAAGGCCTCTCCGGAGACATCACATACCAAGCAGGGAGTGCAGGGCGAGCCAGCCGCCCAGGCCGAGGTGGGGGCGAAGCAGCCGCTCCTAGAGAAGGACCACTAAAAGCTTGCAAGGGGAGAGCAGGAGGGCAAGATTCGCAGCTGCCTGCCAAGCTAAGCCTCGGGGTGCCCCCAACTGGTACGAGGAGGCAGCACAGGCTGTGGCAGTCCATCCACGAGGCACCGTATTTACCTGCATAGCATACGTACATCCCCACCCCCAAAAACAGCCCTCTAAAATTAGATCCATGCCTTAATAATACATTGGCTTCAGGAAGCATTGTAATGGCTACCAAGGCAGAGAGAGAGGGGCAGAGTGCATGTCACAGTGAGCTTTACCCCTTTCACAGCCACTGCCAAACTGACAGTAGTTTGTGGCTTGGGCAGCTAAAAGCTACTGCCAATTTGGCCGTGGCTGTGAAGGGGTTAAAATAGTTTTTGTCTGAGCTGGTCAACATTCAGCCATGCATTCATAATTCAGTCTTTTTTTCCCCCTTGATTTTAACTTCCCAAAACAAGGCACAGGTCTTATTTAGGGGAGTGCTGTATAGAAGAAATGATGGTAGACCTTCAGGGCCCTACAGCCTCCATAAAGAATTCCCCTTCCTATTTGTTGCTGGCCAGCTTTTGGTTTTTTGGGGTGGGTTTGTTGGGGGGGGGGGTTCCATTTCTATATTGTACAGCTCATTGGGCGGGTGTTGTGAGCGACTGATCCGGTCTGAGGATAAATCCAGTGGGACCTGGGTTGGAGATGCGGTTGCTAGTGCCTTAAAGGCCTTGCAGTCTAAATAGATGAGACAGATGGCGGGTGGAGAGATGAAGCAGAAGGAGCACTGATGGATGAGGTGAGTTTTGCCAGAAAGGCTTCTACTCACCAGGGAAAGAAGGGGCAGGGGGTGGGCATGGGAGGAAACAAGGCAAGGACATCCAGAGCCTCCATCTTGGTGGCTGGCAGGGGCACCAAGAAGTTGGGCTTTGCCCCCTGACGTGAGTCGGGGCTAGGCAGGAAGACAGATGCTCTCTCCCTCCTCCCCAGCTGGCTAGAAGGATGATGGGAAATTCTTCCCCCTATGTTAGTAAAGATTATGAGGGCTGCTGTAAGCAGCCTAGGCACATGCTCTGAACATCAGCCACTGGAAAGAAGGTGCCTAAAGCTGGGGCTAAGGAACTGGAGAAGGAGGGACTGGTGGGACTGGCTTGAACTGGGATGTCTTTCAGGCACCTTGTATTCAAGGTAATACAGGATGCTTGGCATTTGAATCCAGACGTTTTGCCACCCCAAGCTCCCACGCCACCTATCAGCTGGCGAATCACTGCCCCCAGCTCACCCTGAGGCTCCCAAGGGAGGAACCAGGTGATCTGGGTGGACCGATAAGATCCACAAGCTCCCGGTGGGAGGGCTATAAAACCCTCCCACTTCCTGCAGGGATTTGTCTGAGCTGTAGCATTGGCAACAGGTTTGGACCTACCTGTTAGTTCCTGAATGTCTTTGATCCTGTCTTGGACTTCCTGGCCCTTGGTCAACTGCTACCCCTCATCATGGCCTCAGCTAGACAGCCTGGATATTGGACTTACAGCTGGCTTTGACCTGGGCTGCTTGCACTCAGGTAAACCCCCTTTCTCTGGTCCTAATGTGAATCCTTGGGCTTGACTACACCTCTCCAATCTTGCCAGGGACACCGAGTACGCATTTATGGTAATAAAAGCATCAGGTGTGCAGGTGGGGGGAAATGTGGATTTTTTAGGGGTTTACTGGCAAATTCACCCTAACCAAAAACATCATTCTAAGTCAAAGCAAAAATAAGTTGTTGGTTTTGGCTTTTTTCAGTTGCAGCAAACTGAACTAAAGGGCATGAGAATTTGGGTCAGTTTTAGCCGTGAAAGAAACTCCCATGACACGGTCAGCCACCGGGGAGACAATGCTGAACACTTGGGCTGTGATTTGCTAAAGAATCCAAGGATGTGAGATGCCCTGAAAGGCCTCCAAAATTAGGCACCTAATTCCATTAAGCTCCCAACCTCAAGTGCATGGTGAGGCTCTAGCATACAAGTCTGGCTGCTGAATCCAGCCCGCGTGTTTAAATTAAGCATCCACAGCTCCCAAGATGGCAGAGTTGGAAATCCAGACAGCCCACACTGCTTGTACCATAATCCGCTACCTGCCTTTCCTTCTCCGAGTCTCTCCAGCTACATGTTGGTGGAAAGCCCAGATCCTACCCCTGCGTGCTTTGCAGAGAAAACCTCATTGTAAATGCTTCCCATCGCTCTTTGCAAGCCTCCCTCTGCAAGCCACGGGTTTATACTGGATGACGAATGGTCTTCTCCTCGGTCATAAACCTCCTGCAAAGAAACTGCAGTGGAGTCTCCAAAGCCCCTGCTGCATCATGAGCACAAATAAATACAGGGATAAGGGCTATGTGTAACAAATAGGCCAAGGGTGGGTTTTGAAAAGGTCCCTTTCCACCCAAGTATTTTAACTCACCACAGCTCCCGCGTTGCTACACATGCAGAAACTGTGAGAGGTTTTGCCTTCCTCTACAAAAGATCACTCTGTTTTTCCTTGAATCGCTTGAGCATATTTTAATAAACTTTCTTGTCTTTGCAGTGGCAGAACACCGTGCCCTTGGCCCCTGGTTAAACTCGGGAAAGTTAAGGAGTGTTTGATGGCATCAGGCCTGGGAGTTGTGTGAGAAGTTTCTTGAGGGTTTTTTTTAGAAAAGATTAGACCAGTGGCTCCCACGCTCACTAGCCTTAACAGGTCCTCAGCTCCGAACATGCTGGTACCTTAGGACAGGAAATAGAAACAGAACCAGATCACCAATAACCCGGTCCCTCGAAGGGTTGGGTACTTTGTTGGTCAGGGAGAAAAGTGAAACCTCCTGAAAGACTCATAGGGCACATCTACACGTGCATTTAAGGTTGACTAAATGTAATGCACATTAAACTAATGCACATTAAGCGATTTTTGGCAGGTGTCTACAAGTGCAAGGACTTGGCACTAAAGTTAGCACCAAGTCCCTGCAGCCCTGCCATGTGCCCCTAGTGATTGGGAAGACCTTGAGGTCATCTTCAACCAGTCTTAGTCATCTGTCTCTTGTCTTGTAGCCCACACCAAACCCATCAATGCCCTGCTTCTTGCTCTTTGAGATGTCTCCCATGTTCTCGTGTAGAGCCCTTATAGGAATTAGCCAGTGGACTGCTTGTCTGCCCCTTCCAGGTCTGTCTGTCCTTACAGGGCATAGAGACAAGTTGAGTGCAAAGGGGCCAGTAGTCAGAAAGGGGAAGATGTGGGATGGCTGCTGGAGGACTTCCTGGGCTTGAAGGCTACATGGCCACATGAGCTCTGAAGGCATTTTAGGAAAGGGAATAGGCAAGCAGAGCTACTGGCGTGGGGATAAAAACCAAGCAAAAATGGTTTGCAGTGTAGACCCATGCAGGTCTGAGAAGGGGCTGGGGGACAGGCTGAAGGTCAACCCTAACTAGCAGTGTAGAGATAGCAAAGAGTGCCTTGCCCTTGGGTTTTTCCAAGATGCTGTTGGAAGGTAGTGGCAGAGCAAACTCGAACCCAAGCTGCAGGTTACTGCTTTAATCCATGAACTGCCGTACTCCCCTGGCATCAACCATCATTGCTGGGTGTCAGAAGATCCCGGACTGGTCTGTCCAATAGCTCCCAATAGACTTGTTCTCCATGAATGGGTCTAATCCTCTTTCAAACCAAGTTACACCCTCTACCCCTACTGCCTTCTGCCGCAATGAGTTCAACAGGTCTGCGATGTGTTGTTCAAAGTCCTTCCTGTGGGTTTCGTAGAATCATAGACAATCAGGGTTGAAGGGACCCTCAGGAGGTCACCTCTACTCCAACCCCTTGCTCCAAGCAGGACCAGCCCCAACTACATCATCCCAGCCAAGGCTTTGTCTAGCCAGGTCTTAACTTCCAAGGATGGAGATACATTACCTCTCTGGGTAATATACTTTGCTTGAAACCTATCTCTTGTTCGGCCCACTGGGTGCACCCTGGTTCCAATGTCCTGGAATTTAGGGAAGAACCAAGTGAACATGATGAATCACAGCCAACTCTTCTCCCAGAGTATTTTAATATTCCCTTTTCTATTCTCGTCCAGACAAGCCACTGAATGAGCCCCAATTACAGCATCCAACCTACAATTTTCTCTGCTTGGCCTGGGCTGGAACCTCTGCTGACTGTTGGCACTTTTTTTAATCCCTCTCTCATGACTTTTTTTCTGACCACACCAACTTCTGAGAAGCAAGAAAAGCTCCTTCTCTGCCCTTTGCTAATTCCCCTCCATTTGAATGGAGTTACCTGATGCAATTCTCATTTTGGGTCTTCTGAATCATGTTGTTTCATGTACTAATTAAGCACCAAGACACAACAGGGTGTGGATTTATGGTGCAGTATTTCACACCTATGTGTATGTTCTCGCTACTTGGGTAACAGCAGAATAACTCCTACTCCAGAGGCTCCAGGTTGCCATTCTAAAGCCAGTATTCTGGGAGTAAAATCAGGACAGGGAAAGGTCTATTTTTGTTCCAAAATATTAAGATAAAAAGTAAAGAAAATGGGAGCCAGATCCTTTGATACAACTGAAATGGAGATTTAACAAAAAACTTGCTTTAAATAGATACCAGGCTGCCATTAAATGGTGTGGTGGCTCTCACACCCATTCATATTGGTCTCTAGTAGAATATTGTGTTGCTTTAAACTATCCTGTGATGATGAAAGCAACACATTAGCTGGGCCTAACGTAGACATCATCCTACCGATACAACTCAATGCCCACAGGATGTTCCTTCTCACCATCTCCCAGACTTATACAGCCCTTAAGTGTCTGACAGGGTTCAAGATGGTCCTCACTGCCAGTATGGTGCCAATGGATCAAAACCCAAGCGACTTCATTGTGGATCGGCTACAGCAGTGCTTGATGGCGCTTGTGTTTTAAGAGCCCCATGTCCTCTACAAGTTAGACTTCCTGGCTGGACTCCATTTCCCAGACTGCACCCTGGTCAGGGATTTCCTATGCCCCTCTAGTCCATCATGAGCTAGAGGCCAACCTGGGGAGAGGAGGACGGAAAAACTGGCCTCCCGATCTACAGATCTATAGTGTTTCATAATCCTGCCAGTTTAGATTTTAGCAAAATGTTTTGATATTCAAATACCTGCCTCAAAGCTGGCTTTTCCCTTGGAAAACTGAGGATTTATGTTAGGTTTTTAGCAAGGAAACATATTCCAGTTGGCTCCACTCAGTACAGGATCCTCCTATTATCACAACTTCAGCCCCATCTCTCTTTAGTGTTGAAACAGACTTCCCAGGGAATCATAGAAAATGAGGGTGGGAAGGGACCTCAGGAGGTCACATCTAGTCCAACCCCTGCTCAAAGCAAGACCAGCTCCAACTACGTCATCCCAGCCAAGGCTTTGTCTACCCAGGTCTTAAAAACCTCCACGGATGGAGATCCCACCACCTCTCTGGGTAACCTGCTTCACCACCCTCTGAGTGGGAAAGTTTTTCCTAATACCCAACTTAAACTTTCCTTGCTGCAACTGGAGCCCATTGCTCCTTGTCCTGTCCTCTGCCCCCACCGATGACAGTCCAGCTCCATCCTCTTTGGAACCACTTCAGGGAGCTGGAGGCTGCTATTAAATCCCTCCTTAGTCTTTACTTCTCCAGGCTAAATAAGCCCAGTTCCCTGTGCCTCTCTTCGTAAGTCATATTGTTGCACCTCTGCTCCTATAAAGAGGGGAGGTGTGTCACGGAGCACGCAGGTGCCCTGCTCCTTAGGGTGAAAACAGCTAGGCCGAGCGCCCTAGCAGGGAGCGGGGAGCTCAGCTGCTGGTTACCAGGCCAGCCACCCTAGTAATAAAGAAGCACAGCTGTGGGTTGCCCGGGGAACCGGTGAGTCAGCTGACCGGAAGGGGCGGGGCCTGACCTATATATAAACCCAGGCTGAGGGCAGGGAGGCAGTTCCCTGCCAGCAGCCATAGGGGTGGGAACTCTGCTGGAGCGAGGGAAGGGAAGAGGCCAGTTGTTACGGGTGAGAGAGGGAGAGACCCTGTGGCAGGCTTGAATGTGGTTATAGCCGGATGGCTTAGTTTGTGTTGCAGCCAAGGGGCTTTGAGTTTGTGTTGACGGTTTACTGTTTACAACCGGTGGTTTGGGTGAGGCTATAAGGGGTTGGAGGAGGCCTCATAGGGGCTCCACGGTAGCGTGGGGACCCCAGCGCCAGAGGGGGTGCAGCATTCGGGGGGGCACCGACCCCAGCCCTGAGAAGGGGAGCGGAGAATTGGAGGCCAGGTGAGGCTGAGGCCGCCTGAGCCCTGCATGGGGTTCGAGACCCCGTGGAGGAGATTTGGGGCCAGGCACGGCTATGGCCACCTGAGCCCCAAGGCTGTGGTAACCCCAGAGCAAAGGGGGCGGTGTGAGGACCCCCAAGGCAAAGGGGTAGCCAGACAAGGCGGCAGAGAGCCGGAGGCCTGTGGGGTGCAGTTGCGAGTTGAGGGCCACGGAGAGCCCAAGCACCAGAGGGCACGGTGAGAGTCGAGGGCCGCGGAGAGCCCAAGTGCTAGGGAGGGCGCAGGGAGCCAGACAGACCGAACAACGTCTGGGATATCAGCGAGGTTTGGGGCGTGGTAAAGGGATGGTTGGAGCCACGCATAGCCCATAAGGCTGGGGTGCACCAAGTCACACAATACAGAACAGGGGCCAGGATACAACAGAGCACCGTGTCCAAGGGGACAAACGACAGCCTCCCTTATACATATAAAAGATCAAGACATGGTGGGCGAGAACGAGGATGCTTTAACGTGAACTTGGCATGGTAGGGAGCGCTAGGCGAGATCACGGCCGCCCCTAGGACTCCACACCGTGACACATAATATTGAGCCCCATAACCATTTTTGTTGCCCTCCGCTGGACTTTCTCCATCTTGCCACATCCTTTTTATAGTGGGGGCCCAAAACTAGACACAGGACTCCAGGAAGGGGTGGAATCTCCTTCACTGGAGGTTTTCAAGAAGATATCCAGCCAGTGACACATCTGTCAAAGAGACATCTGGCTGGCCTTGGAAAGTGTCTTCGGAAAGGTTTGGAAAGGGGTGATCTAGGCATAGCAATGCCTGAAGGTGCTGTGAAGAGTAACAGGTAGAAAGCCCAAGAGATTCCCTCATCAAAGACTTTCCCAGATTGATGCTCAGAACCCATGGGAAAATCCCCCTGGCTCTGGGCTGCACAGCTAGAAGAGAAGATTGTGCCCAGCAGCAGGTGAACAAAGTAGAGCTCCACAACTGGCTTGCTTAGGAAAGAAGATTTTACTGTAGCAGGTCCAGTGGTTGTGACAGCCCCGATGTCTGTGCAAACCCTGCCCAGCTCAGGATGTAATATAGCTGCGCCCCACCCCCGCCCGGATCACTCGTCTGCCATGCCTTGCTCTTATTAGAGAGATAATGCAAGGGAGGCAGCCCATGGGTTTTAGAATGACCTTGCATCCATACAACCCCCCACTGGACCCCCTTAGTCATAGCTTCACCCTCCAGCTAAATAGGCCTTCTCAACCTGTGCGTGCCTCTGCAGGGCACCTGGAGCCTTAAGGGCTCATCACATGGCTCCATCCCTCCCTGCACCACACCCCATGCCTCACAGGTGTTATCATCCAATGATGTCACCTGTTTCTTCTACTTAGCCACTCTCTCTGGGCTCTCAGACTCTCTAGTCACCTGCACAGCCTGCCTCTGGGCTCCTGGACCCTCAGGTCCCACACACAGCTGCTTCCTGGACTCTCTGGTCTCACACTCAGCCCCCTCTCTGGGCCCTTGGGCCCCCTAGTCCCACATGCGGCCCCTCTCGAGGCTCTCAGACCCTAGTCCCATGCTCAACCCCCTCTCTCTGGGCTCATTGACCCTCTAGTTTGACTCCCAGCCCTTCTCTGGGTTTGTGGACCTTTTGACCCAGCTCAGATTCATAGGCCCTCTAGACCAGCTCTCACCCCTTTTCTGGGTCCACGGACCCTCTGGTCCAACTCTCAGCCAGTCCTTGACTGCCGGGTCTGCTGGTCCCATGCTCAGACACACTCTCTGTCTCTAGATCTTCTTTGGTCTCTCTCAGCCCTGCTTTGTGCACCTGGATCCGCAGATCACACTCCCAGCTGCTCTCTAGGCCTTGGGCTCATGGATCCCCAATCCCATACTTCGGGCTCCTGCTGTCCCTGCCAGGCCCCGCTCTCAGCCTCTCTGGGGCTCCCGGCACTCTAAGTCAGTTTTGAGCCTGTCCTCAGCAGGGCTCAAGGCTTAAGGGCGCAAGTTCCACCCAAGTGCAACTTAATTAAAATCACATGCACCTCCTGGCAGGCACTCAAACCTTCTTTGGCCTTAACATAAAACCAAGGCCACTTGCCTGTATAAGCAAGCCCCTCTCTGCCCCCTTGTTCCCAGGAGCTCCTTGCTTCCCAACCCTCAGGGCTGGACTGCCTGACCCGCTTGGGCCCAGGGCTTATATATCCCAAGCCCAGCCCGCTGCTGGTCAGGTGAGTCCCTAACTAAACCTTCACCACTTGCAAGCTGTCTCTCAGGCTGCTTGTTCCCTTAAAGCTATGCCCTGGTACATATACAATCTGGGGGCATCCACGGGGGCAACAGGATAAGAGGAAGGGGAGTTCTGGTGTGCAATGCATGCAGCTGTGTGCACAGCCCCCATGCTCCAGTGCAGAGTGGAGGGATCTTGTTCTCCCAGGCCTCCGGGAATTTTTTCCCCTCCTGCTGCTACTGGTGTCAGGGAGTATTTTTAGCATCCACAGCAGCATCAGGTGTTGTCTGCAGCCCAGGCTGGGGGTTGCGACCAGGCTGTTGATCCTGCTGGTACTAAAATACCCTAGGGGATCTTCTTCCTCTACTCGGGGTCAGTCTAATGGGTGCATTTGGGCTTGGGGAGGAATTTTACGCTGCAGTGAGATCAGCATGGACTGGTGGGGGGCTGTTCGCCTTCCTCTGCAGTGGGGAGTGCAGGCCTCTGCCAGGCATCTCTAGAACATTTTTTAACACGCTCCTTCCTATCCTAGCAGTGGCAGGACCTTGATAGGACCCTTGGCCTCCTCCTTTACCCGGGGCAAGTTTGCTTTGGGCATTGGGTCTGGTAGCTGTTTGACAGGCTGGTTTGTGAAGTTTTTAAGAGCAGGTCAATCTGGCATGGTTGAGACAGGGCTAATCCTGCTTTGAGCAGGGGCTTGGAGCTGATGTGACCTCCTGAGGCCCTTCCAGCCTGACTTAGAATCAGAGGACATGAGGGTTGGGAAGGAGCTCAGGAGGTCACATCTAGTCAGCCCCCTGCTCCAAGCAGGACCAGCCCCAACTACATCATCCCAGCCAGGGCTTTGTCTACCTGGGTCTTCAAAACCTTCAATGATGGAGCTTCCACCACCTCTCTGGGGAGCCTGTTCCAGTGCTTTGCTACCCTCCTAGGGAGAGTTTTTCCTGATATCCAACCTCAACTTCCCTTGCTGCAACTTGAGCCCATTGCTCCTTGTTCTGTCCTCTGCCCCCACTGAGAGCAGCCCAGCTCCATCCTCTGTGCAACCCCTCTGCAGGGAGTTGAAGTTTCCTATTAAATCCCCTCTCAATCTTCTCTTCTCCAGACTAAATAAGCCCAGTTCCCTCTGCCTTTCCTCACAAGGAGACTTCTGTGATCCTAGGAGGAAAGACATCATACTCTCTCACTCTGCTCCCCTTCAGCCCCTCTGGTGCCTGTGTGGGGCAGCTGTCTCCATGACAGGCATGTCACTGGCTGTATATTATGCGCGGTACCTGGGCAACCTACCAGCCATTGAGATGATTCTGCATGTCACACCCATTTTTCACCTCCTGTTTGTTCAGCGACTTGCTGTCTCACGCCTTCAATGCCCATGACGGATGGAGATGGATGAGTTACCCATACAATGAACGCCCTGCGTCACTGACTAATGTATTCCTGGCCCAGCTGATGTGAATGTTCAGGCCCAGATTTCCATGAGTGCCCTCTGCATTTGAGCCTGGAGGTACCTGCGTACTTCCACATCAGGGCTGGGTTGTCAAGTGCCCCATTTCCCTTGCTCCAGAAGGGAAACGCCGTATTTTATTGCATATAACATGCACTGTTTCCCCCTCCAAGAGTGCTGGAGACTGCAATGGGCATGACGTGCAAGAAATACATGAAGAACCATTTCTCTTGGTTTTGGGCAACAATGAAAGAGACACTTGCACAATCAGCGGAAACAAAACAGAGAGCAGGTCCACTCCCTGGCTGCTACTACTGTTACTTACTACAAGGAAAGATCTTCTTTTCTCCATCCTGCCTTTCACAAATGAGGTCTGTATTATCTCCAGGGTGTGGTGTTTGTGTGAAAACACAGCATTTCATCCACCCTATTTTGGGGGTTTGCTATGCCCCCGTGACACTCTGTAGGGCCATGAGTGAGTGCTTCATAGGCCCCAATAGGGTGTTCCATGCTCCCTGGGCTCCCATGTAGATACAACGGCAGTGTGGATTGGTAGGGAGGGGTGCCAGAGCCAGCCGCAGGTGTGTAGAGCGCTATCACACACTGGCTCTTACCAGCTATGGGGATGGCATTGGTACCACCTGGCACAGCTGTGAGTACCTGCAGGATGGGGCTGAGCTTTGCTGATGGAGGCAGGGTACAGAACCAGGGAGCCACGGTGGGATTCTTGGGCAGAGAGTTGGATCGCCGTGTTAGCCTGATGTCAGGAAGGGCACGGTGATACCTTAGAGCAGTGGTTTTCAGCCTGTGGTCAGTGCGGCCCTAAGGGGTCCACAAAAGATGGCCATGATCAATCAAAGGTATGTGAATACCCACACTTGCAATTCAAAGGGGTCCGTGCATCCATTCAGAATTTTTTAGGGGTCTGCAAATAAAAATAAAAAAGCAGAAAACCACTGCTGTAGAAGGGCAATTCTCAGTCAGGGTACCACAGGATCCTTTTAAGGGTGCGACACAATATTCACACTGTGAGACGTGCAAGGTGCATATGATTCACAAGATAAGATTTGACTTGTGAGGAGAGGCTGAGGGCACTGCGCTTAGTCCGGAGAAGAGAAGACTGAGCGGAGATTTACTAGCAGCCTTCAAGTCCCTGCAGGGCGGTTGCAAAGAGGATGGAGCTGGACTATTCTCAGCGGTGGTAGATGAGAGAACAAGGAGCAATGGGCTCCAGTTGCAGCAAAGGACGTTTAGGTTGGATATTAGGAAAAACATTCTCATTAGGAGGGTAGTGAAGCACTGGAACAGGTTACCTGGAGTGGTGGTGGCATCTCCATCGTGGAGGTTTTTAAGACCCAGGGAGACAAAGCCTTGGCTGGGATGATGTAGTTGGGGCTGGTCTTGATTTGAGCAGGGGTTGGACTAGCTGTGACCCTCTGAGGTCCCTTCCACTCCTCTTTGTCTTCAATTCTATAATTTCCAAACCATATTATCCTGCCATGATCTGAGTTCTTTGCTCTTGTACAATAGCTCTCAACTTACTTTTTGACCCAGGACCCCCCTCAGAAAATGTCGGCTCTTACTTTTCACCCACGCTTTAACTACATAAGAATAACAGAGCACTTTTTCTGCTACAAAGAACTCAAAGTCCAGAGCAGGTCAGGATGCATTTAATGCTTTGGATTCCTGTTTGAAACCTCCCGGCAGAGCTGTCCCTAGGGGTGTGCGGGGCCTGGGGCATATCAGCCCGTGCAGGGCTGTGGGGTGGCGAGCGGCCAGAGCAGGACGGCAGGGTGGCAAGCAACAGGAGCACAGAGCCGGTGGCACACAGTGACTGCAGCGGGGCCTGTATGGCACTGTCCTCTGGGTCCCCCAAAGTGCAAGGCCTGGGGCAGTCACTCCAATTCGCACCTCCCCACCCTTAGGGACAGCCCTGCCTCTGGGTATATCTCATGAATCATGTTTGCGCACCTAACAATGATGACATGAATAGCGATGACACGATGCCAAGGCACCTGATTGAGAATCGCTGCCCCAAGGTGCCTCCTTGCCCTACCTGCCTTCAGACTAACACGGCTCCCAGGTTGAGGATCGCTGCTTTAGGATTTTCCTGTAGTTAAGAAAGTGAAAGCTAAGAGCTGACATCTTTTTTTTGGAGGGGGAAGCCTTGAGTCTAACAACATTGAACCGCTGCCTTAGACAAACTGGTTCAGAGGGGTTTGATTTTCACCAGCAACCACCTACTTTGTCAGAGGCCATCTGGATTCTTGGTAGACTCACACAAGTGGCTGCCAGCAGGGACCGGGCTCAATTGCTAGAAACCGCTGTGGCATGGAAAGGCAGCAAAGCAGCACTGCAGAGAGAGGGGGAAAGGACCGTTTCCAGTCAGGAGAAATAGAAACATTGTTTTGTGAGGCCAAGAATGCCTCTTGAAACAGGCCCTCCCTGGAGGCACGCGAAGTGAGAGCTCCTATATCAAAATAAGAAGGCCGAGGAGTTATAGATTTCCTCCGCGATAAATACCGGGGAGGGTGTGACAGGCTAACTGCCTTTTATAAATGTTTTAAAAAATATACCAGTGTCAGAGCAGTGAGAAATATGGGATTGCCCCCCGGGGCCGAGGCGCTGCGCTACTCCCTTCCAACTGGAATGAGTTTTAATTTGGGCTCTTTTATTTATTTACTTATTTGTTCCAGCAGGGAAGGGACATGGGAAAGAGCTGGAGGGTGGCAGGGGATCGGCACTGAAGACCTCAGGAAACATATATACTCCCTGCCCCACAAATCCAAGCTGAACCCCAGTGTTTTTGGAGACTCCAAGGGGGGGATATACCCTCATCTGCTCATGTCTTCTCATTCCTCTTCCATTTTCTTTGAGAGGATAGAGGGCCCTGCTGGTTTTCATCACTATTTATTATTAATAGTACTAATTAGTATTTCATATTTTATACTGACATATAATTATAGTGGAATAAATAGTAATAATAACTAATTTATTCACATACCATCTCACCTTTTTCCTGAGAATTACTGATTGAGAATTGGACTACGTCTTTTAAATGTTAAGACCCAGCTAGACAAAGCCTTGGCTGAGATGATCTAACTGAAGATCATGGTCCTGAGTCAAGGGGGGAGTTAAACTAGATGCGACCTCCTGAAGTCCCTTCCAACCCTCATTTTCTATAACTATGAAAGCTATTAGTAGCAGTAGTAGTGCTACTACTATTTTAGTAGTGCTGTTATACAGTGCCTCTCTTCTGTACTTACATTGGCACACTACAGATCTCTTCACCAAAGAGGCCAATATCCTTACTCCCATTCGTCAGATGGGAAAACTGAGGCACAGATTGCCACCATTGGCTCCCAACGGTCTGTTCAGTTACCTGGTCTGACCGCCAGCATGAAGCAGGAGGAAGAATTTCACCAAGCAACCCTGGCATTCAGCCCGATGACTCGTGTGTGACCAAACCCCCTGGATCCAGACCTCATTGGAGCATGTCGAGAGGGCAATGGACCAGCTGCTTCCCGCAGGAGCCGGTTCCCATGGCTAATTGCCCTCATTGGCCTTATCTGGGATTCGAATTTGTCTCCAGCTTCCAGCCCGCTGTGCTCGTTCAGTTCTTCTCCGCCAGGTTAAGGACCCCATTGGTAGCTGGCATTTCCTCCCCAGGAAGACACTTGCATGCAGTAATCAAGTCCCCTCTGGCTCTTGGCTTCTTTGTCTTGGAGCTGTTCAAAGCTATAATTGGCAATGAATAATTGACTCAATTTAATTAATTTCAGGCTCCCCGCCTCCCCCAGTGCCTACATAAATACCCAGAGCATTTCAGATCTGTATGTACCAGGTTTAAGGCAATGCCATGGCTCATTTGCAGATGGCTAAGCCCAGAGCCATGCTGCAGGTCGGATCTGGGTGGCTGGGTCTGGAGTCAGGTCATCGGTACCCAGCCCAAAACACAGCACCACACGGCAGCTGGCCGATCACCAGCCCCAGTTAGTCTGGGCCCTCCCCTGAAGTTCCTGGGGGGTGGGGGACATGGGACCTGGAGAGGACCCATAAGAGCCACAAGCCCCTGGTGGGAAGGTTATAACCCCCCCATACACACACTTCTTTCTGGGCTTCCTTCCACCAGCAGCACTGGGGTGGGAGGGGAACAAACCTTCTCTGACTCCAGCCCAGGGGTGGGCAAAATACAGCCCACGGACCAGATGCGGCCCGCCAGCCCATTCTATCTGGCCTGCGGGGCCCCTAAAAAATTTAGAAAATAAATACTTATCTGCCCCTAGCTGCTTGTCATGCAGCCTTTGATGGCTTGCCAAAACCCAGTAAGCCACCCTCCACCAGAAGTAATTGCCCACCCCTGAGCTACACTCCAAGATGGCCTGGATAGACTGCTTGCTCAAACCACAACCCTGCCTTGATGCTCTGGATCTCACCTGGCTTTGACCTTGGTTTCTACACCACTCAACCTGACTTAGCATGAACCACAAAGACTGATCGACCCTTACCACCACACTCCCAATGGCTTGAGAGCATAAGTGCATCTACTGGAAACTTCCCACTCCCCCTTCATAGAATCAGAGGACAGGAGGGTGGGAAGGGACCTCAGGGGGTCCCATCTAGTGCAACCCCCTGCTTAACGCAGGACTAGCCCCAACTACATCATCCCAGCCAAGGCTTTGTCTACCCAAGTCTTAAAAACCTCCAAGGATGGAGATGCCACCACCGCTCTGGGTAACCTGTTCCAGTGCTTCATCACCCTCCTAGTGAGAAAGTTTTTCCTAATATCCATCCTCAACTTCCCTTGCTGCAACTAGAGTTTATTGCTCCTTGTCCTGTCATCTACCACCACTGAGAACAGTCCAGCTCCATCCTCTTTGTAGCTAGCCTTCAAGTAGTTGACGGCTGCTATTAAATCCCCCTTCAGTCGGTCCCCAGCCTGTACCAGTGCAGAGGACTGTCCTATCCCACGTGCAGGACTTAGCACTTCCCCTTATCGAACCTCCTGAGATTTCTTTTAGTGCAATCCTCCCGTGTGTTGAGCTTTCAATCCTAGCCCTAACTCCCCATGTATCTACTATCCCCGCTCTCACCCCCAAAGCTTCCCCCTGACATAGGAGCAAGGACAGAGTCAAAGAAGTGGAGAAAATTAAATTTAGACCTAATGAAACCAACTATTTTTCCCTCTTGGACCATGAAACTTCTTGTTTCAAGATACCTGCTTCAGCAGGACTCAAAGAGATGAAGGTGGCTCCTTCACGGATAGCAAGAACCTCTATGAGTTTGGGGGTTTTACATTAAAAAAAACCATACAAGGGGCTTCTTTTGGAAGGGATAGCAGCCTTTGTGTTACAAAGTTCTTTGCTTTTTCTCTTGACATGTCAAAGCAGGGCAGGAAGCAATGGCTTCCAGCTGCTACAACACAGATGGAGGCTCCATCTCCGAAGAAACTTTGAGGTAAGAGTAGCCAGGCATGAAGGAGCCAGCTGTCTGGGGCAGTGGTTTCTTGGTTTTCAGTTGGAAGTTGGATGGGTGCCCGTCTGGGGTGGGTGAAGAGTAAAACATCGTGCTTCTGCTCCGGTCCCTGAAAGGCTGTGTGTGCAGAGCATGGGGAGGTCTTGCTTCTCAGTGCTTTCTTCTGACTTGGTTTGAAGGCTGAGACACAGTCCATGGGTTTTCAGGACTTCAGCAGGGTGGCACTTAAAGCATCTAACAGGTGACTCAATCTGACTCAGTGTCTTCTTCCTACAATTGAGGTGGGAGATTGGGAAGCACGTTCTCACCACAAAGGTGAGACAGGCTGCCCTGAGAGGTGGTGAAATCCCCTTCCCTCAACGTTTTTAAGAGCGGACTAGACAGACGCTTGGTTGGGATGATTCAGACGTGAGACCATAGGAAAGTAGGGCTGGAAGGGACCTTGCAAGGTCATCTCATCCAGCCTCCCGCTCAAGGCAGGATCGTTCCAGACTAAACCATCTCAGTCTGTCCAGCCTGGCCTTGAAAAATTTCCACGGATGGAGACAGCTGATCCTGCCTTGAGCAGGACTGCCAGCCCAGCTCTTCTGTAACACTAAGGCCAGAGACTCCCCATCCATTGCAGGACCTGGGCCACTTTCAGGGTCATCATCATGGATGTGCTGTCTGCTCTTTGAAGGATGGAGAAACAACACAACTCTTGGCGTGTTCCCTCCACAAAACCATCTGGAAGGGGTGACTTGTGGCACGAGGGGCATTAGGCCAGGTGGCGACTCTGCTGTGCAATGGCAGCATGCTTGAAGACTGTGGCTGGTGCCCAGCAGCCGCACTGAGAGGAGCAGAGAATGGACTGGGGGGACGTGCCTGGTCCATCACCAGAGGGGAAGTGCGGGTCCAAGCCTGGGTGGCTCTTGCACCCTGCAGGCAGAGATCCCACAAACAGAGGACGGAGACAGCAGCTAGCCTCATGCCCGCTCCGTAGCCATGCCCCGCTTCAGTATTATGGGCTCCTCTTCCCATCAGAGCAATGCCCTTTCTGGCAGGTGTCTGGCTGTCCAGGGCAGGACGGTTTCTATCTCTCACCTATTTTTATACCATCCCTCACCAGGCATGTTGGGACTGTTCATACCTTGGACGCTGGATGATTCTCCTCGAGAGGGCTGAAGGGAAGCAGGCAGGCATAGAGCGGTGGAGGGAGGATGGAGAACTGCTCTGTACTCCTACATGATGACCATCACTGCGGTTCTGGTCTCCAGGAGACCACGGACTTGCTCCCAGCTCTCCTGCTTAGCCAGGCCCTTGTGCCCTCCTTGCTCTGAACTAACACGGGCATTTCTAGCTGGCACCACCCAGCACCACACACATGGCCCCCGGGCTCCCCATCCCCCTTGGCCAGGCCCCTTGCTGGTCACCTCTCACCTATGGAGAGCAGGGAGTGTATGGAGTCCCACCAGGGCCCACCAGGGTCCCACCAGGGCCACCTCTGTTCCCATGTAGCAAGGGATAGCAGCAAGGGTTTTAGGAGTGACTGTTGGGAGCGACACCCCTCTTGGATGAGATCCAGCTACCACCCTTTCTCTCCTGTGATGACAGCCGTGAGCTGGAGGTACTTAGCAGTGGGGAAGCAGCCCCTTTCCTCCCTCCATCTCTCCGCAGCCTGAGTCCACATCAAGGGGAGATAGAAAGGGCTTGGCCTAGCAAAGCAAAGGCAGGAGGGGCCAGATTTTTTTTGTTAAGGAAAATTTGTCATCTCCCCAGTCAAATCAGCCTAATCAATTCTAAATCCATGTGAATCATTCAAGAACCACATGTGGCCCTGCTAGTGGCAAGCATCCTCCAGCCCCACCTGGGGCCTCAGGTATTTCCAAATCCTTTCGTGGGCATCCTACAAGCAGGCCCAAGCCCAGAGGCTTGGGGCTCGGATGCCCCCAAGTTTCATAGTTTCATAGTTTCTAGGGTCGGAAGGGACCTGAGCAGATCATCTAGTCCAACCCCCTGCCATGGCAGGAAAGATTACTGTGGTCAAATGACCCCAGCAAGATGTTCATCTAACTTCCTCTTAAAACCCCCAGGGTAGGGGCCAGCACCACTTCTCTTGGAAGTTGGTTCCAGACCCTAGCCGCCCTGACCGTGAAGTAGCGCCTCCTGATATCTAACCTTTCACTTGCCCTCAGCCGTATGGTCGCAGAAGCAAGCTAGGGAGAAATCTCCCATTTCTATAAAGTCAGCATGTAGCCAAGATCTTCCCACTGGAAGTCAAAGTGGGAGGCTAACTATGAGGCTCTCGTAGGGAGTCCTGTCTGCAAGAAGACAAGGGTGCAACCGTCCACTACAAAATGCCATTTTAATTGCATTGCCTCGGTCAGGGTACAGCCCCCTGCCATGTTCAAGGTTTTCCTCTGCCAGTAGGAAAACCACCATGGGGGTCGTGGTATTTCCCCGGCCAGATCTTGGGAGGTTTGAGGGCCCCTAGATGCAGATGCCGCAGGGTGTGGGGCTGGGGGATGGTGGTAAGTCAGTCCCCTGGCCAGGACTGGGTGCACTGCCTCTTGCACATATGGGCACACGGTCGTTTCCACCTCCCTCGTCCTTCTGTTTGCCAGGACCCCTCACGCCAGTTCAGCTTTCACTGTCCCAGCTAGAGCCGCACGGCTGTCCCAGACGCATCCATCACAGCCCTCACCCTGGCATGCCGGCATGCTCTGCATCCCAGACGCTCCCGCCAGCAGCAAAACTGAACTGCTACTGCCCCCTGCCCTCCTTCACAAGAATCACACCCACCTCCTGGCACCTGGGAGGCACCAGCATCCATTTCTGCTCAGAGCTGCCTTCCTCTTTGGGGGTCCCTCCCTCCCCGGTGCCCCGGCCTCTGCATGGGGAAGCCGCCCTTTGCCGTCACAGGCTTATTGTCCTGCTGATCTGTGCAGAATTGCAGCTTGCCACGTGCCCAGCCTGAGATCTCCACCACCATAGCTGTCTGGAGGTGCAAAAATCTCTCCCCCCAAAGCTTGTCCTTCCCCCACCCAACTTGCTGAGACTCCAAGGACCTGAACATGCCTTGAGGTCCCAGTGAAACTCCTGCCAAGATCCAGAACCAGGAATGAAGCCCCTTGCTTTAGGCATTAAAAAAATATATATCAGCCCCCCTAGCAGATGCCTGGTGTCTCTCCCAGCGTCGGTGCTTCTGCAGGGAAGGGGCTTGCAGATTGCCTGGGTCTCATTTTGTAGCAGTCAGACCCAAAATAAAAGGGCAAATCCAGCACACTGAGGTAGTGATACTGGGTGCTGGGTCTGCCCCCACACTGCCTGCTGCTGCTGCGGGGGAACTATAACTCGAGAAGGGTGCTGAGGGGGTGCCATGCCAAACACCTGAGTCCTGATGGGACTTAAAGCCAGAGGTTCCTGGTTAAAGCGTCTTGCCCCTCTGCTCAGGGTCAGACCGATACTGCATTTGGGGTCAGGAAGGAAATTTACCCCATGATCAGATGGCTACAGACCGTTGGGGGTTGTGCCTTCCTCAGTAGCGGGGGCACAGCCTCTCCCTGGGATCTCTTGAGCGTATATTGGCAATCTTTTAATGAAGCAGGAGGTTGGCTGCCCTGCTTTCCCCAGGACAGGGTCCAGTGCAATGTCTGGGCTGATGGTAGTTTTACTGAGTTTAGATGATGGTTTGTCTGGGATGGCTTGGACAGGGCAGGGGGTTGGACTAGCTGTGACCTCTGCAGGTCCCTTCTAGCCCCACTTCTCTAGGGGCATGTCTATACGTGCTTTAGTTAGTGCACATTAAAATCTAGTACCTCCTAGGAAAATGCCCATTAGCCTGGCTTAATGCGCATTAACTAAAGAGCACACTTTTTACATGACTCGTAATGCATATTAGCTTATTTTACTGCACATTCCTGTAATTACACAGTGTGTGTGACACTTTAATGCGCATTAAAATAGGCTAATGCGCATTAAAGCACAGGTGTCGATGATTCTAAGAGAAACTCAGAGCTGTCACACAGGAACCCAGTGTTCAAACGCTCCCACCCTGCTGCGAGCTCGCTGAGCTCTTTGCCGTGGAAGAATCGCTCTAAGATTTTTGCCCCTGGTCAAAAAAAAACAATGGAAGTCAAGAGCTGGCATTCTCCAAAGGGGGCCGGGAGCCTAACGAGGGGTGCTAATGAAAATGGCTGCTCTAGTGGGTTTGATGGAGCCCTGTGGGTTGATACCAGCTGGGGAACCAGAGATCGCCCCCCGGCTCTCCCAGGGTCTCAGCGGGGTAGCTTGGAGCCGCACTGTTGACTTTGATGGAGCTGCCATAGCAGCCCCAGGAGCTCTGACATGAGTCAGGCTCTGGGAAGCCCATGATGTTACCCAAGCAATGAAGCCGGCGGTGGTGCGAATTGGGCTTTCTGAAAAACTTATCTTCTTTATTTAAGCCAGGGCTGGATAGTTCGTGGATGGCCAAAGGCCACAGCCCCCCTGCTGGGCTACACGACCCCCCCACCCCCTTGAGCTGCTTGCTCCCTGGGCCGCAAGGGAGAGCAGGGAGAGAGAGCCTGGAGCCTGGAGCCCTCAATGGCAGATACAGGAGCAATGATGGGGACCTGGTGGTGACGGGGCACAGCCGGGCCACCCCTGTGTTAAAGAAAGCTCCAGGTCTGATGTGACTTCTGAGTCCAGGAGCTGAAGGGTCATGGAAGGGATCAGGGTGCTCACACAGGCCTCCTGACTGCAGAGTCACATACCTGCCCTGCCACAGGCTTCCCACCGTACCTTGGTCCCCTCCTGTAGCTTCCCTGCTTCAGTTTCCCCCCGTAGGAGGCGGGTTTGAGCTCTGCTGTGTGTTGCCCCCTGCCCTGCAGGTCTAACCATTATTCCCCTGGCAAAAGGGGTTTCTGGGGGCAGACATACCACATGCCAGGTTCCTTTGTGCCACTGAGGTCCTCATCAATGCACTGAAGGGACTCATGGCAGCCAGGGTTGGGGCACTGGCCTGCTTGTTTCCCACCCCGATGCTAAGCCCGAACTCCCCCCAGCCCAGCCCTCCTCTGCCAGTGCTGGGGTTTACACTCTACCCCCTCCCCAGGGCTCTCTGTGCCTCTCCCCCTCCCTCCCCCTACACCAGGGGCTGTGATCACCATCCTCCCAAATCCCATGTCCCCATCCTCGCTTTAGGAGGGCAGAAATGAGAGGGGCTGCTGTGCTGGGAGGTGTTACTAGGGGGATCTGCCCACTCCAGGTGACTCCAGGGAGCTGCACAGTATTCAGCAGAGGGTCTAGCTCCTGGTGCACCCTGCAGATCACACCTAAATCCCTTGGGTTGTGCCTGCAATGCCTAGATCAGCCCTAGGTGTTCGGGATGTGATCTGTGGCCTCCAGCTGTCATGGAGGGGCAGGGAACTCCCCCAGTCCAAACCAGTCTAACCAGGACACTGGAGGAGAGCAGGGGCCTGCAAAAGGCACAGCAAGGGGACGCAAGGGAAAAAGGAAAGGGGCAGCCTCAAAGGAAGAGGGGGAAACTGCCTTGCTCTGGCAGGCATCAAGCAAAGCAGCTGGGCTCCTGCCTGCCCCCAGGGAAAGAGCCGGCAGGGGGATGCAATGCTAGCAGTGCAGTGTCCAGCTGTGCTGAGCAGCACCAGGTGGATCCTGTAAGCAGATGCAGTGCGGACGGCTGGGCCCTGGAGCTGATGCAGCTGTGCACAGGTGTGGCCAGGAATCCAGCTGTGCGCATGACAAAGCCCCCTTCCAACTCTGCTGCTACCTCCCCTCCTCCCATCCAGTGGTAGTAAAGCTCCCAGGCCTTCACTGGGCTGACTGGGAGCAAGGAAGGTGGGGGACTGGGGCTGGAGCTGCCTCATGCCTGATGGCGACACCGCCTCCCATAATGTCCTGCAGAGAGTGGGGCAGTGTGGTAGCTCCTGCACTGGGCAGGGGATTAGCATGGGGATGGGTTGGGGTCCGGGGTGGGAGTAGGGGCAGGATCTGCCAGGCTGGAGAGATGCATCCTGGCTTCTTGCAGGGGGAGCAGCACCCCCTTATATACCATACTCTCTAGGATATACAATACTTGGTTGCCCTATGGAGAAAAAGGAGCCCTACCACTGAGACACAACTTCTATCCCCAAACTGCTACACCAAGGACCACTGGCATCTTCACTGCAATGAAAAAGTGGCCCAAAAGCCATCAAATGGCTGCTGATAGCCTTTTTCTCACCTCGTTTTTAGCTTGCTAAGAGTTCAATACCAGCACATATTATACACTAGAAACTATGGTATTGGTTTGGCCCTGCTGGCGAACCAATACCATATTTTCCAGCGTATAATACCATATTTTCTAGTGTATAATACTAGCCCACATCCTGTTGAACGGGGGGACCATTCAGGGTTTTTGCCAGACCCGCTGCCCTGAACTGGGCCTGGGACTGGCAGTGAGGGTGAGAGCACCCCCTGCTGGCCACACAGTGCCCCTGCTCCGCCCCACAGCACCCCCTGGCTGCGGCATCCACTGGCCTTGCATCACATAGGCCCTTTCCACACAGGCAACCAGCCCATCTCCACTTAGCTGCCCGGAGCTGTTAATTAGCCTGTTCTTTATGCTAATGAATGCACAGGAGGCTTCTCCGTGTACTTCATTAACCGCTAATTAATCCCCCTCATTTCTTCCACATCAGCCGTTCACTCTCCCTTTGCTCTCACTCTGTCTCTCAGCCAGGAGCCCAGACGGGAAATCTCCACCTGCCGGGAAAGGATCGGACCCCCGGGTTTCACTGTGGGGACCTGGCGGCCCCGTCAGGCCCCCGTGTCGCTAATGATCGCCTGCTAATCACCCCTGGTGACAGCCACCGGGCGGCAGCCCAAGCGGTTTTAATTAAGGCCGCCCGCGGCAATCGCGGCATCGTAAATAATAGGCCGTTAATAAGGCAGCTTTAATTAAGCTGGGCCAGTAAGGGGTTAAAATTGAAGGGGTTTTTTTGTGTGGGGGAAGAGCCAATGGAGTGATTTGCTGCAAGGGGGGGCACTGCTGCCCTCTGAGGGGGAATTGTGATATGTGTGTGTGTGTGTCAAAGGCCCTTTACTGCAGGCAGGAGAGGGAGATTCTCCTTGCATCCAGTAAGGGGCACTGTGGCCAGCAGGGAAATGCTCAGCTCAGTGGGACTCCAGATGCCTGGGTTCAACTGAGGGAGTGGGCTGTACTGGTTAGACTGGGAGGCAGGACTCCCGGGCTCCATCCCCAGATCTGAGAGGGCAGCATACCTAGTGGAGGCCCAGAGGTTGCTGTGACTTATGTCATCTTCAGTACAGTATTTATAAGCATATAACACACCCACCCAACAGCCTGGCCCAGGCGCATGTCTCTGGGCACTGGTCCAGCGGGGTGGGCCTGTAGCACCCCCCCATTCCCACCTTGCCTTATTAACCTTTCAGTGGCTGCCAGCCCAGCGGGTTCCTCTGGCAGCCAGCAAATACCATGAATATCCACAGGGAGGTGCCGGCTGCCAGTTAACAGGCCGCGCGGCGCAGAGCGGGCCAGGCGCTGGGTATCCATCTCTCTATAGGGCAGCCCATCGATTAGGGGTTGCCATGGCAACGGGAAGCAGGGGGCCCAGGGAGGGAGAAAGGCTTGCAGGCAGGACTCAGGGATGGAGATGCTATTGCGAGAGTTTACTACCCCAGCTCCCTGACTCCCCTCCCAGCCTGCCGGGGGGTAGAAGGGGCCCGGGCCCACAACCTCCGCCCTGGGAATCAGGGGTCAGCATTGCCGAGGGGCTTGGACATGGGGGGTTGTGTATCACCCCCGCCACCCCATCTCTAGGGCTGACTGAGCTGAAGCCAGGGGGGTCAATATGGACACTCACACACACACACACACACGTGCACGCCCACACACATGCGCGCAAAATACACCCACATGCCCACACGCACAAACATGCGCATGCACGTAGACATGCATGTGAGCATATGCAGACACACACCCATGCACAAGTATGCATATGCACATGCACACACAAGCATATACAAGTGCACCCACACATACACACTCATGCACATGTGCATAAACACGTATGCAAACACATGCACACGCACACATATGGCCACACACATGCAGACCCATGCACGCACGTGCATACACACATCCACATGCACACACTCGCGCACATGTGTGCACACATATATGCAAACCCATGCGCACACCCCCCCATTCAGAGAAAGGCCTCCCCACTTGTGCCATGCAGTGGCATGCAGCCTGGGCTACTGCATGAGATGCAGGACTCCTGGGTTTTCTCCCTGGTTTGGACCCAGCCTGTGCCTCAGTTTCCCCCTCTCCCAGGCAGCCCACAACAGGTTTGCTCTTTGCTACTGGCCAAACTGTACCTGGGATGTGCCCAGCTCTCAACACAGCCCCCACCCGTTGACAGCACTGCCTCAGCAAAGGCACCTCAGGGCTCCTTCAGACTTCAGCAGCCCACAGTGGGGGCCAGATGCCAGCTACCTTCCTGCCCCCCAGCCTGGCACCCTCTCCCTATCCATCTCTGGACCCCCACTACAGGCTCCTCTTATAAAGCATGCCAATGCCAGGCTGGCAGGGCCCTCCAGAGGCCACAGTTTGTCCAGCTACAAGACCCATTGCCCCAAGACACCCAGAGTTCCCAAACCTGCCCCAGGTGAAGCTGGGGACTGAGGGTTGGCAGTGCCCACCACTGCAAGGGGCATTAGATGCACTGGAGAGCTCCCAAGCAGAGCCCGTGCCCCCACTGCAAAGGAAGGCAACCCCCATCCCAGTCTGTACCAGTCTGATCATATGCGGAGGGCAGATAACCCCCTTGCCCCCTGTTTGGGGGGCCTGACTTTGAGCCCTGCCAGGCTGGGAGACCCCCCAGCTCCATGCAGCGGTGACTGGGCAAGGGTCCCATGCCCTGACATCCTCCCCACTCCCACCCAGGAGCAGGAAATGAAACAGGTTGGAAAATGTCATAATCCCCCCACCGCCAAGGCTGTGCAGCCGGCGGTAGCCATGGCAACATGGCTTGGTCATGGCTGGAGACCCCTCTGTGCACAATAAGCCAGTGGGAAGGGGGGGACCAGGATGGGGTCCAAGGGCATTAGGCACCAGGATAGGGGGTGTAGGATTCTTGGAGGATCCAGGGATGAGACTGTCCCCATTTGACCTGCTCCTGAGGGTGCAAGCCCATCACCCCCGAGTCAAGCCTGGGGGGTTGTTTCAGAGGCGGGGTTGTTTCCTAGCCACACACCCCGAGCCCAGCAGCCTCCTGCCCCAGTCCTACCCCATGGGGATTTCAAGCCCATCGTGGCATCGTGGCCTAGTGGGTGCAAAGTAGCCTGGAGGGGACAACAGGACACCTGGGTTCCCTTCCTGGCTCGAACAGGTGACCGTGACCTCCTCCCCTTTGGGAGGGTTGGCTATAACACCCTAGGGCCCTCTGTGCTCAGCAGGGTGGTAGAGGTGCCCACACGGGGTGGGCAGGGGGCACACCCCAGCTGCCCTCTGTCCCTGGCACCTGTGAGGGCTGCATGACATTGTCACTCCCTCTGGTTTTCTCCTCGTCCCTGAGCCAGGCTGGGAGCATGGGGACAGCACGGAAGAGGGGTTTGAGCCCTGGCCTCTGCCACTGATTCCCCATGTGGCCTTGGGCAGGTCACTTAGCCCACCCAGCCCAGCTCTTCAGGCGGCCCAGCTGGCTCAGAGGTGCCCGGAGACAAACCGAGCTCCTGTCTTGTCCAGCTCTAAGGCAAGCAGATGCCCCTCCAGGTCTCTGCCCACCCCTGCCTGGCACCACTTCTGGGCCCTGGGGACCTGGCAGGGCCCAGCCGAGGTCTCTTGCTGGGTAGGACCCAGGGCAGGAAACTCCAGGACCTCTTCGTGTGCGCCAGGTAACCAGGGCTGCAGATGAACAAGGGTCACTTTGCCCCTTAGCACAGGTCAGGGGCAAGCGTCTGTCACTGCGGCATTGCTGCCCCTGGAGTCCGGGCCACCAGTTCTACTCTAAGACCACTGCACAGCCCAGAGCCAGGGCCCAAACCCAGGTATCTTGGGTTGACCCTGTTCGAACCATCCGCTCACACGGCTTCCTAGCACCTGTAATCAAACCTGCAGCCCCGTCCCCTGACCCGCAGACTTCTCTCCCTCCTTGTGACAGTAGAACCCAAAAGTCCGGGGTCTCTCTCTTGCTGAAACCAGCATCTCTCCCAGGTCTGTACTGGTCCCCAACACCTTCCCCAAGCCTGCAGGCCTTGCCGCCTTCTGGGGGTGAGGAAAAGCAAGCCAGAGCCCATGTCCCCAACTTGTCACCACGCTCCACCCTCCCTGAGCCAGAGACTCACTGAAACACCCAAAACCACCATGTCCCCTGCAGAAACCCTGAACCGAGTGCTTCATGACAGCTCCCGGTCACCTGTTCACTCTGGAACCTAATGATGGCACACCTACTGTGGCCTCTGCCAGCTATCATTATGGTGGCTAATATCAGCAGATATTGGAGAGGAGGGTGCCAGGAGAGTAGGGGGCTATGGGGAGGAGGGGACATGTCAATAGGATTTCAATCTGAACCCCAGCAAGTCAAGATTTGCTGTCCATGCTATGTCCCAAACCCTGTCCACACTATGCAGTCTCCCCTCCTTGAATCTAGGGTGCACTTGCAATAGCCAAAGCCCACAACGTCTGATTTCTGCCAACCCAGGCATCCTGAAACCACCCCAAATCTCAAGCCGCCAAACTCCTAAGAGTCCTCAGGCTGCACCAGGCCAGCAATGTGCCCCCTCAGGCCCCAAGAACCATTGCTCAGGTTGGACTCAGCCATGGGGCAGTGGAGAATCCCCCCTCACCCTCACTGGGGGGATGGAAACCCACCCATTCAGCAAGACCCTACATAGCCGGTGGTTCCCTTCCAGCCCAGTCCGATGCTGGGAGATTTGGGACCTAAAGAAACCACCATCGCAGGGCTGGGTGCTTCCATTCTCCAGTTACATCCATTCACATTCTCCCATTTAAACCTTCCCCCACTCCCCTTTCCAGCCAGGCCCCAGCACCAGCATGCCAGACACCTGGGTTGTAGTCCCACCACAACTCCCACCAAGCCCTGTCCTCCCTCTGTGCCTCAGTTTCCCCTCCCGCCTTGGGTCTATTTGGGTTACAAGCTCTTCAGCAGCTGCGGCTCATACACAGCACAATAGGGGAGGGGTCTCCATGGGGGTGCAGCCAGGTATGCTACTGTAATGGACTTAATAGTTGTGCCCCCCCCAATTTTGTAGGCTACCTTTCGGGGGTTTGGTGATGGATCCAAGCAGTAGGAGCTTATTCAGGAGGAAGAGAGGAGTGAATTGCTCCCTCCCCACCGCTGCCAGCTCAGCAGCTACTTGACCCCCTCCCCGCAGATCTCCTAGACCTCCCCCCACCCCTAGTATCCTCCACCCCCTTCAGCCCACAGCGCCCGTGTGGACTGGGGAGCACAGCCAGCCAAGCCATATGCATGCAGGTCAGGTCTTTGGTGAGGAGCTTCCAATTAAAATGTTATGGCCTTATTAAAAAATATGTCTTCTGTACAGTCTGCAATGGTGGGGAGATATGGGAAAGGGAGGGGGAGCAGGGAAGGTAGGGAGACATGCGGCAGGGGGGCATGCAGAGAGAGGGAGAGATGGAGGCAGGAGCACCGGGGGGTATTGGAGGGGCACTGTCCCCTGCCACCTAGATGATGTTGAGGTTGGAAAATGGGGGAGCTGAGCACCCCATGGGAGCTGGCCCCCACCTTGATGGGGTAGGACATCCCCTGCCTCCTCCATCCCAGAGGGCCCCGAAAAAATCAGGCCACCTTATAGATTAGAAATGCCCCCCCAACCAGGATGAACTTTGCCCCCCCACAAGCCCCCTATCTCCCCTGCCTCCTCCGTGCTCCTGCCAGCGCCATAAGCAGGGGGGGAGAAATCTCCTGCCAGTGCCATAAGCAGGGGGAGAAATATAGAGGCGTCTTGCAGGGGAATCTTTCTCCCTGCTTCTTCCCCCCCCCTCCTTCTCTCTCTCTCCCTTCCCTTTTAATAACAAGGCTCCTTTATGGAGACAGCATGAAATTGGCTGAAGGCGTAATGATTCTTCACCACCTTAAGGCGCGTGGCAGGCCACCGGGGAGCTCACGGCTCTTCATTTAGCTTGTTTATTGTTCAGGCCTAATTAAAATGTTACACTCGCCTGCCTTTTACATCTCATTCCCAGCTAATGAATTTGCAGCCGCCTCGAAGCCCTTGGTATAAAACTGCTCCTTGCAAGTGGGAGACTTGAGGGGGGGTTTTGGAGGGGGGTGGGGACCAAGCTCACTAGCAAGAAGGAAGCAGCAATTATACAAGATAAGCATTAGCTACTCAGCTCCGAATGGCCTCTCGGAGCCACGGCGGGGTTACCCGCCGCGCGCCCGCCATAAATACCTTGCAATACATTTTATGATAATTGAAGGCCTAACGGCGGCTTGCTGATGTGGGTGGGAGATTTCTTTTTTTCCCTTTCCCAGCGCAGATAACACCCCCCCAGGAGGCTGAGCTGGGAAAAGGCACAAAGCTCCCCTGGTCCATATGGAGGTAGCATATGGACCGGGTCTGGAGGGGGAGAAGGGAGCAGGTGGGGCAGAGGGGCAGGGGCCAGGCAGGTGGAGTGGGCTGGGTCAGCGTTCGGGCGGCTCCCAGGCAAGGTGTTGGAGTGAGGCCTCAGTTTTCCCATCTGTGCAATGGGTCTGATGTTCAGGGGGAGGAGGATTGGGGCGGCGGGGAGCAGGGAGGTGGGAGGATCAGCCATGGGTCTTTCTCCAGGCCGGGGACTGGGGGGGGAGGGGGTGACCCATGCCCAGGTCTGTGGATGAAGATGGAAGAGGGGGTGCACTGGGAACGGGGGCTGTTAGTGGCTGGGGGGGTGGGCTCTGGGCCCAAAACACACACACTCCCCAACATGCATGCATGCACATGCACTCCACAATCTGTCATACGTGCCTTGCACTTTCTTACATGCACCCTCCCTCACATGTACACACGTCCTCACACACGCACACACAGGCACTGTCCCTTACACACATGCATGCTCCCTCATATATGCACACACATATTCCCCAACATACTTCCCCATACACACACTCCCTTACACACTTGCACACTCCCCCACACACACAGAGCTCCGTACACACCCACACATGCTTCCCAGCACAAATACACTCCATCACACATATGCACACTCTATCACACACCCCACACACACTCAGAGCTTCACATACACACATACACATTCCCCAGCACGCACTCATTCCCTCACACACACACTCTCCCTTACACACATGCACACTTCCAGACACACACAGAGCTGCACGCACACATTCCCTCACACACGCACTCTCCCTTACACACATGCACACTTCCACACACACACAGAGCTGCACACACACACTTCCCAGCACCTATACACTCCCTCACACACATGCACACTCTCTCACTCACACACACTCCCCCCACACACAGATCTCCACATAAATGCATATACATTCCCCAACACACAGACTCCCTTATAAACACACTTCCCTTTACACACATGCACACTCCCTCACATGTACACACAGCTCCACACATACACACTCCCTCGTGTGCACACCCACAGTCCACATTGCATCATGCACGCCTCAATGCACACCCGATATACTCCCCACCCCACAACACCCCCCCAGAGAAACCCACTTCACACCAACGCTCCACTAGCCCAGCACATATGGTTACCACCTCACAACCATCCACTGGGCCTGGCTACACACACACACACACACACACATACCTGCCCACTGTCACACCAGCACATCCATCACATCCATGGCGCCAGCATGCCCCAGCCACAATGTAGCATGCACAGACAAGTGTCTGCCTGTCACACACACACACACACATATCACATTCCACACCTGGAAGCCTCCACAACACACATATTTGCATGTATCTGCATGCCAGAGCACCACCGTAACACCCACCTGCCCATACAACCCATCCCTGCGACATGCAGACAGCTCCTTGATCCACAGTTATGCGCACACACACACACCCCCCAACACACACAGCTGTGTCTACCAACCACCACCTCCGCCTCCGCCAGCACACACATCACAGGAAGGGTACACAGCTGGCCAGCAAAGACACAGCCAGCAAAGAACACCCAGCCCCTCCACGCTACATTTTTACCTGTATATTTCATGCGCACACACACACAGTGTATACAGGTACACACACAGACCCACCCATGCACACACATCCACATTCCCCCCATGCAAACACACACACAGACACGCAACTAAATACACACCCATTCCAGTGCACACACAGGAGCACAGCTACCACCCCCAACACACAGACATACATTCCAGTACAAACACGTGCACACACAGCTAGACACACACCCACATCCCAGTGCATGCACAGATGCACAACTAGTACCCCAAGCATGCATGCATTCCAGTGCAAACAGGTACACACACAACTAGACACATATATTCCAGTGCGTACACAGGTGCACAGCTAGCACTCCAAGCACACACACACATATTCCAGTGCAAACACACATGCACACACCCACACATTTTTCCACAGCCACACAAGATCCCAAAGAACCTGCAAGATGACAGGCCCCTATGCTAATCTTTTTTAACACCAGCTGTGCACGCACACATGCACACACATGCACACTGTCACAAGTGCACACTCAGCCCCCCATCTCCCGCCACACACAATGGAGACAGGCAACCATTAACCCCTTCTCCCCTGGATGCTCAAGCCAGCAAATGACTTTAGTAGGAGGGAAAGCATTAATAGGCAGCACCCAGCACCCTGAAGGGAGCTTTGGACACATGTGTCACGGCCCTCAGAGCCTTTGTGGCCGGTGGTGGGGGCCGGAAAGGAGACAGAGGCTGGACTCCGAGTCAGGGGATGCTCTAGAGACAGCCCCAAGCATGCAGGGACCAGGCCCCTGTCACTGCAGCCCCATGCCACCCTACAAGATTTAGGGCCATCTGCAGCCCCGTCAGTGCCTATCCATCCCAACCTGCTGGAGATCCCCACATCCGGGTGCAGCTTTGCTGGCCCTGGAATTGAGGATAAATTTGGGGAAGGTGAAATTTCAGGTCACTTTTCTCGCGGGGTTTCCACCACTCGTCAAGGGCTCCTTGTGCTGGGCTTCTGTGGCTACCAGCATTGTGGGGCTGGTGGGGGAAAAATAGGCCTTTTCCTCCAAGAAATCTGGATTTTTTTTTTCTCTGCCTTTCCAAGGAAAACTTTTTAGATACCACGCCCTCCAAAAAAATCCCCCAAGATTGCAGGTAGAAATGGCAGCATGGAAACCCTTTTAACCTCTAGATCTTTGCTTTCTAGTTTTCCCTCTCAATATCACTTAGACAATTGCATTTTGCCCTTTGTTGTGGCTGAAAAGCCCTTTGGGGTTAGACACTCCCCGCTCCAACGAGACTGTCACCGCAACCTCCTATTGCGGCCATCACCGTGGCTTCCAGTTTTCTCTCCAAAAATGGGGCCAGATGTTTCACATCAAGAAGAGATGGGCCAAAAATTGAGCTGTTGTTCCTGCTCGGTTAACTCACTGAGCCTTGCCTGAGAAATGACGGTGAATATTCCCATCCAGACCAAGCGAACACCCTTCGGGCGCTTGTACATGTGACAATGAGAGAAAGGGAAGGGTGGAAGAAGCCAACACACAGCATGGGCTGGGCTTGGACTGGGGTCTTCTGCTGCTGTAGGGGACATCTCAGAGCAGCTGGTGCCTGGTAGGGAAATAAGGTGGGAGGTTTCACAGAGAAACTCCCACCAGGGAGGGTTACGGGGGCGCCTGGCGAGGGCATGGGGAGCATCCTCCCAGTGCCAGAGCTCTGTAGGGAGCATTTGGTCCAGGGCAGTGTCCTCGCTGGAGCCGAATTGGGGTCTGATTGCTGCTGGGGATCCAACTGCAATCCAGACCCCATCCCATGTTTGCATCCCATCTTCAGCTGCATGAGTGACTTCAGGGCCCCCCCGAGCCATGTCTTGCCATGGGGCATGAGGGAGTCAGGGTGGCCTCGGAGAGATGTGTGGTGGCAACAGGGATACTGGTTTCCAGCCCCCTGAGATCCAGGCCTCACCACTGGCCCCCACTGCCCTGTCCTTGTCCTTCTTCCCCCAAGGGTCCAGATCAAGGGGTTGGCTCCCTCCCCACCCCCCATGACACCCCCTGTGACACAGTCTGAGACGACCCTGGGCTCCTGGCACCGGGAATGCACTACATCGGGGCGAGGGGGGCGGTGTCCAGAGGGTCACGGCATGAACAGAGAGCGGGGACATGTGGGAGGGGAGCACTGGCTCAGGGGTCCCAGAGGGCTGCTTGGCACAGACACACACACACAGTGTCCCCCTCCCCCCCCAGGCACACACACAGTGGCCACCCACACACTGATGCACAGACACATGCACACAAGGGCCCTCACATATGCCTCTCACACACGTGTGTGCACACACACAAAGTGCCCTGCACACCCACACCTGGCACATATAGACGCACACATACACAGTGCCTCCTGCACATGTATACACTTCATACATACCTGCATGCACACTGGCAGTGCCCCCCCCGTATGCACCCACATGTACACAGACACACACCCACAGTGACCCACACACACACAGAGGCATGCACAAACAGACACATGCACACACAGTGCCCCCCAGCACATGCACAACTCACATATGTACCCACACAGACACAGACACACAAATACACAGGTGTGAACACACCCATATGCACAATGGCCCCCCAGACACATTCACAACTCAAGCATACACCATCACCCAGTGAACCGCACACACACACCTTCACACACACAGACACAAGTGTGCACACTCACACAGGCACACATACACACAGTGCCCCCCGATACATACACAAATCATACACATGCACCTGCAGTGACCCACACACACAGTACCCCCAAAAAATATACACAACTCATGCATCTGTACACACCCACAGTGATCCACACACAGGCATTCACACACCCACATAAACATACACACACACAGAGTGCCCCCCAACACACACAACTCACACACACGTGCCCATAGTGACCTATAGGCAGGCATGCGTGCACACACAGACTCACACACAGTATGCTGCAGCACGTAAACAACTCTCACACATGCACCCATAGTGACCCACATGCAGGCGTGCACACACACACACACACACACACACACTACCCTCCCCAACAGGTACACAACTCTCACACACAACCCCACAGTGATCCACATCCAGGCATGCGCATACACACCGACACCCACACGCACAGTGTCCCCCAACCCGCACAACTCAGCCCACCCACACCCCCCCACAGTGACCGACATGCACAAACGCACACACAGTGCCCCCTGACACACACACAACTCACACATCCACACCCACCATGACCCCCAACACACACAGCCACATGCACGCACACACACCTGGACGCACAGCAACCCAAGCCAACCCCCCCACACACACTAATGCACACACACTCCAGCCCTCTCTCACCCCCTCCCACACCTTCACCCTCCCACACCGCCCCCCCCGTCCCCCGGCATCAAAGGTGACCCCCTGCTTTCCCCCCCAACCCCAATCCCCCCACCCTCAGAGGCCCGATCCTGCCCCAAAACCCAGCAGGGCCCCTCCACGGCTGCCCCCCATAACCCCACACACCCCCGTCCCCTTCCCCGCCCCTTCCCCGCACAACCGACAGCTGCGCGCCGGGCTGTGGAGCCCGCGCCTTTGTGTGCCATGATTGATGGCACCGCTCGCGCGGGAGACATGCTGCAGTCCATCACTGCAGAGGCCCCTGATTAAAATTCTGCGAAGGCCCCGACTGCAGAACTCCACAAATGGAATATTCTACATAATTTCCGAAAATGCTTGTTTTTATCACCCATTTCTCCTCTAGCCGGTGACACGCGGATTGATGGGCGATGACTCTGCCGACATCTCCCCCCCGCCCCACCAACCCTACACATGCACCCCCCTCCCTGCCACCCCCTTCTTTTACAGGCACAAATTTAGCTTCTCCCTTAACCGCTTTACAGCCGGCAGGCAAAAGCGACTGCTAATGGCGGGGCGGAGGCCCAAGGGGTGGGGGTCTGCAGCACAAAAAAAAGAAGGGGGCAAAGAAAAGGAGTCCACCCCTGTATTGAGGCTGGACTGGGAAGCTACTGGTGGAACTGGTGCTTTGCTGGGAGCCCCCCCTGCTCCGCCACGGCAGAGAGAGTTGATCTGCAGTGAAGCTGCCCTTCAGCTGGCAGCTGCGGGCACCTGCTGCAGCCTGGGTGGGCGGTAGATGGAGATGGATCCCACCCCACACCCCCCGCTTCGTCCCAGCTTTCTCCCCGACTGCCCCAGGACGTGTTGGGGCAGAGGTTTCACAGATTTCATAGACATCAGGGCTGGAAGGGACCTCTGGAGATCATCGAGTCCAGCCCCCTGCCTGAAGGGCAGGAAGTCAGCTGGGGCCATAGGATCCCAGCAAGATAAGCATCCAATTTGCTCTTGAAGGTGTTCAATGTAGGCGCCTGAACCACCTCCGATGGCAGGCTGTTCCAGACCTTGGGGGCTCGGGCAGTAAAGAAATGCTTCCTTATGTCCAGCCTGAAATGGTCTTGCAATAGTTTATGACCATTCGACCTCGTCTTCCCTTGGGGCGCTCTGGTGAACGAACAACGGGTGGCAGAGGCTGCTGGAGAGGGATGGTAGCTGTGCCGCCTGGCTGTGGGAAGGGGCTGGAGTGAGCACTACCAATTGCTGATGGCACACACACACACACACACACACACACACACACACACACACACACACACAGAGCTGCATTCATAGGGGTCAGTGCCTTTCAGAGCATTACAGGCACAGCTGGCATTTCGAAATGCCCCTGCGCCAGCTCTTCAGAGAGCCTCTCCGTCCTCACCTCCACTGCCCAGCACCCCCAGCCACCAGAAACAGGGTGGGTAGTAACTGTGTTTCTAGAGCCATCCCAGGCAAGTCCCTGCCCTGCTTCGTGCCTCAGTTTCCCCACCTGAAATGCTCCATGGCCATCTTCTTCCTGGTGCCCTGAGATCCACCATCAGGTCAACATGAGTTAGGGGCTGGCACCCTCCTCCCTGAGTGCCTCAGCATCTGGGGGAGCAGTGCAGGCAACAGCCCCCCATGCCGTGGAGGGGAAACTGAGGCATGGAGAGGCTACAATTTGGGGCGGGGGGAGGTTGGGAAGTAGGAAGGGGGCTTTACATTTACAGAAACCTTCTCCAGGCACAGCTGGTCACACCTGGGCACTCACAGCGAGAGCGGGACAGCCCGTGACCCCCTTCTGTGCATCCAGCCATGGGGAGAAGTGAGGTGGAAGCCAGACCAAGGTGGGGGGCGGTAGCAGGAGCTGACAAGGCCAGTTCTCTCCTGCACCCACGTGGTCCACTTGCCCCCTCCACAGCCAGGCTGGACCCCCCTAACCTGTCTCGGGGGGGTGCTCCTGAAGGAAGCCCATACGCCATGAACTTCCCACATGTGTCCTAAGGGAGCCGCCCGGTGCTGTCGCCAGAGCACAGAGACTCGTAGCCACAGGGAGAAAGACGGGTCTCCTGGCACAGCAGGTCTTTGCCCCTATGGCCCAGAGCTAGCTGGAGCCCCAGCCGGCATACCCCTGCCCCCATCACCAGCCCAACAGAGGAGATGGATGGAGCCACGGCTGATGGGTGGGCCAAGGACCCCACGCGCTTCCCAAGAGAAGCCTGGAGGTCTCCAGGAGGGAACCCCAGTGTCCAAGCCGGCCCCCCGGCCAAGGCTGCCTGAGAACCTCAACACAGCTCAGTGCTGGGATCTGTCCTTGGCCCGGAAAGGAGTGTTTGTGTGTGTGTGAGCACCTGTGTGTGTGCACATGCATGCATGGGAGTGTGTATTTTCTGCGTGCATGTATCTGTGGAAGTGTGTATGTGTGTGGTGGAGTATTTGCATGTGAGTGTGTGTGCACTTGTACAGTAGTGTGTAGCTGTGAGTGCTCATGTGTGCATTTGTGTGTGTATGCATGTGTTTGGGTGTGTGCACCTGTGCATTTGTGTCTCTGTGTGTGTGTGCACAAATGCATTTGTGTGTGTTTTTGCATGTGTGTGCACATTTGCATTTGTGTGCACGTGTGCACATGTGCATTTATGTGTGTGCATGAGTTTTTGTGTGTGCACTTGTGTGTCTGTATGCATGTGGGTATTTGTGTGCATGCACATGCATTTGTGCGTGAATACATATGCATGAGAGTGTATTTGTGCATGTGCACACCTGTGCCTTTGTGTGTGCATGTGAATGTGTGTTTGCCTGTGTGTGCGTTTGTGCGCATGCACTCACACACACACGCACACATGCAGGTCCACCCCCTCCATCAGTCCTAATCTCACTCGGTGGCAATTTGCCCAGAACACACCTCCTCCCATTTTAGTGCTTTGCTGTCACACGTGTTTCTCCCACAGCGCCACGCCTGTGCACACGTGCCCTGGCAGCACACTCACATTTGCAAGCACACACCCCCACATGAACACTGCTCTAGCTCCAAACCCCACATAAGGGCAGAAACCCCAGGCACCAGAGTGGGGAAGACACTGGCTTCTCCATGGGATGTGTAGGAGAGCAACTGGCTCTTGCCCACCCCTCTAATCAGGGGGCAGAGGCAATGCCACGTGACTCCTCTCCCTGCCCTGACTAGTGATCCACCTCTGGCAAAGAAACGCACGGTGCAAGCCCTTTGACCAATCAGAGCAGTCCAACCCTGGATCTGGCTTCCTGAATCGCAGTGAAGAGATCATGGGATCTTGCCAAAGGAAGATTCACAGCGATCGCTTTGTGTTGCCAGGCCCCAAGCGCATCTTAGGATCCCCCTGCCTTGAAATGGGATCCTGGGTGCCGAGTAGAGATCCCTGGGTCCCAATACTTCCCTGTAGGCAGACAATGGGTCACGAGGCCCCGGCATCTCTCCAACCTAAGAATGGAGCCAGGGATCCCAATAGATCCACTCATCCAGACTGGATCCCACTGACGGGAATAGGGCTGGCTCAGTCAGCGAGTGCTCCTGCAAGGCCCAGATGACCCAGGTGATTGCCTAGGATCCACAGCTCCCGGCGGTGCCCACACATGCCTACTGGTCACATACAAGTGTGCATGCATGTCGCTTGCCATGACATATATGTGCATTCACATATGGCAGGATCTCTTGGTCCCGCTCAGTGCTCATGAAAATCTGTGTGAATCTACCCATATATGCAGCCTGCTCCTCCTCATGTGCAAGCCCCCACACATGTACCAGGCACAGCCTTGATCACCAGCAACACACGCGTCACTCACGCCGTAGCCCGTGGGGTATGGGAGCACCCTGCACACTCCTGCATGCCAACCTGCAGGGCCACTGACACCCAGGGACACACAACATCTCAGGCACAAATGAACCTGCGATGGTGTGTACGAGGCAGGCCCACACACGCCTGCACACAGCATGCAGCTTACACAGACACACCCGTAAACTCTACACGGCACATATGCACACACATGCCTGCACATACCTGAACACACCTGCACACAGTTCTCAGTTCTCACACACACACATCTGCACACAGCACACAGCTCTCACACACACATCTGCACACACCACACAAGTCATACATACACACATCCCTGCACATATCTGAACATACCTGAATACACCTGCATACACCACACAGTTCATACACATACATGCTTGCACATACCTGAACACACCTGCACATACCACACACACACACGTCTGCACACACCACACAGCTCATACACACACACATCCCTGCACATATCTGAACATACCTGAACACACCACACACCTCACACACTTCACACACACACAAACACATCTGCACACACCACACAGTTCATACACACTCCTGCACACACTGAACAGCTCACACACACACACAACCCTGCACACCCACTCACTTCACCTTGCAGCGCTTGATCAGAGCCAGGCACCTGCAGGAACACATCTCCACACACATTACTGAATGCACGCCCCTTCTTGCCAATGTATGTGTGCCAGAATTACATGCCTGTGCACAGAACACACACAGCTCCCCATACACACACACACACACACACACACATCCCTGCCTTTCCCAGCAGGCCAACAGGACCGCAGCAGCATGTAAAGCCTACAACACACGCACACCTGGGGGGTGAGAACCTGGGATCTCCATGGGCTCGTGTGTGAGTGCGTGCATGTGTGTGGGGGGGGGGGGGGTGGAGCGTGCACAGGGAGAATGGCATAAATCCTGCCCCAGGCACGGGGCTTGATGGGGAGCAGTGGGTCTGGATATGGGAATCGGAGGGGAGTTTCTGGGCTCCGGCCCCCCTGCTTTTGGGATTGCTTAACCGAAGCTGCAGATGCCGGGGGCTGCAGTCAACCCCCACCCCAATCCCACACTCCGTTACCGTTACTCGGCATCCGACTAACGAGCCAGGCCAATGGGCTGGTGCGAAAGCCTCCCGCGGGGGCGGGATCCAGGCGCACAGTGTGAAGGGCACTGCGGAGCACCGCCGGCCTGGAGGATGGGCAGGCTGTGCTGGAAGGGAGCGGGGGGATAGTGGTTAGAGCGGGGAGGGCAGTGCTGAGGGGGGTGCTGTTGTGTGACCTTGAGATTCGCCCCGGCCGCGCCAGGAGCTACGAGCGCTTTCTCCCTCCACCACCGCCTGCCTGCCTGCCCTTGGCCCTATCACCCCGCCCTGCTGGGACCTTGCAGAAGGGCGCCTCATCCTTCGGCACACGGCCGCGGCCCAGTGGGATCCACCTCTTGGCTGCCCAAAAGAATCCGCCTGGCGGACACGGCCAGCTGCTGGCTCCCTGCCTCAGTTTCCCCAGCATGTTACCACTCCGGCCCAGGGGCAGCACTCTCCATCACAACAGTTTCCTGTAATTAAAAGGAAAAGCCCATCGCCACCCCCATCTCTTCTGCTCAGAGGCTTGGGGGCTCCCAACTCAGCTCCTCTGGCCACTGGAGGCTGCAGCACAAGCTTGTGCCTGCCCCCCCCACCCCATCTCCACCTCTGATTTCAGGGTATCACCTGCTTGGCCCCAACCCTTGCACAAGCCACAGAGCAGACGCAGGGGTTGTCGTGCGAGCTGCAGCCACTAGATGGGGACAGGGGCACACAGGCTTAGCCCCGCACACTGGGAGAGGGAGGGCTGGCTGGGCTAATGGTTACAGCCAGGCCCTTTGGGGAGGGGGGATTCAGAAGAGCCAGGGGAAGGCGTGGGGGCTGGTGCTTCCAGCAGAGGAGCGAGGGAGGGTCAGGGCTCCTGGGTCTTCTCCCCAGCCAAGCAGGGCAGCCGGGTCCGATGGGAAGGGAATGGCAGTCAGGCTCTGTTCCTACCCCCTTGGCTTTGTGCAGGGGGGAGGAAGAGGAAGTGGGGGGATGGCAGGGGGGCGTCGATGGCAGGCGGCTGTAAAGAGGAAGTCAATTCTCCATGGCTGAGTTACCTGCTCCATTTCCCCACTGTGATCGATGCCGCCTGGCTTGGGGATAAATGGAGCAGGCAGCTGTGGAGAAAGGCACAGAAAGCCCCTGGCAGCACCCTCCTCCCCTCAGGAGCTCACAATCCTCTCCTTGGGGTCCCAAAATGCATGCTCCCCCAGCTCTGGCTGCAAGGTTGAAGGGAGATACCTCAGCCCGGAGGGGGCAGGAGCCAGCCGCGTGCTCCAGGATCGTACAGCGCCTGACACCCGGGGCCCAATCCAATCCCTAGGCCACAGACAGCAGCTCACAGCCACAGGACCCCCCACAGCCTCAATCCCAAGGAAGGGCAGGGGTATGAAGGCTCCTAAATTCCTGAGGGGCGGATGCTATAAGCCCAGAGCCCCCAGCTCGGCATGGATGGGTCTGGATCCTGCCCCTCCAAAGTCAAGGCCCAGGGAGGGTGGCAAAAGGAACCAAGCTGCACTGGTTTCAGGATGGGCTCATGGGGGAGGGAGGACACCCAGGTTCCCTGCCTTGCCACAGCAGGGAGGCTAGGAGAAGGCAGTAAGAGCCCTGCTGGCCTCTCACCCTGCTCCTGCCAGCACAGCATCCCCTAATGCCACTCTGGGACACTGCAATCAGCTCTGCAGGCCAGGGGGCACCCCCCCATGATCCCTGGCAGGCACTTTGAGTCAGCCCTGACTCAGAGGGTCCTAAACCCCTTAGGGACATCAGGTTGCTCCCTGACTTAGCCACGGCAGCAGCAGGGGAATTTGAACCCCTGCCCAGCCCACTCCAGCTCACTGGGTAGAGCACTAGACGAGGAGAGCAGGCATACGCCGAGTCAGGAACACGGTGGGGGAGCCATCCAGGGGCCCCCAGGCAGTGGAGAGAGGCTTTGGCCTTGCCCAGCTGGTTGCTAACCCACTGGCAGAGCCAAACCCTCCAGAAACCCAGCACTTTATCCCCCCCTTCACCTCCTTCCCAGGTAGCCTGTACAGCACCCAGCATGCATGACCTCAGCATCTAGCATTCATGACTTCAGGGCATGTACTGTGTCAAGCATGCATGACGTCCGGGCCACGTACAGTGCCTAGCACACATGACCTCGGGGTTTGTACAGTGCCTAGCACACGTGACCTCTGGGCAGACAGCCGCCAGCATGCCTGAAACCAGGCATGTACTGCACCTAGCGCAGACAACCTCGGGGCATGCCTAGCGCCGAGCACTCATGACCTTGGCACATCTACAGCACCTAGCACGGACAACCTGTACCCAGTGCCTCAGACCAGGGGGCCAGGAGGGGAGAGCAAAGCAGGCATCCCCCACACGCTCCCCTTCCTACCTCCTCTCCCTTAAATCAGCGCGGGCTTGCTGGGGAGAGAAGGACCCACCTCCCTTCCCTGCGCAAGGAGCTGGATGCAGACAAATGACAAGGCTCCGGCGTGACGCCGCACGTCTCCTTTGCAGATTCCAATTCGCCTGCCCAAGGTCAAAGCCATTACGGTGTTATTAAAAACATAAATGTTGCACACCAAAGAGAGGGAAAGAAATAATAAGGCAAGGATGAGAAGGAAGGAGGGGGTGGGGGGGCTGGGGGCGTAATTGCGCCTCTCTCTCACTTTCCTTGGAAGGTGTCAGGCTTCATAAGGTGCCGAACGAAGGCAGCGATTTCAAGACACACACAGAACATTGCTTTTTAATTTAAGCCGTTAAGGTCAGTGGCAGCAAATGGGGCAGCGGCTTCAATTGCAAAGTAGGGAGGGGAAAAAAAAAAGGAGAGAGAGGAGGGAAAGAAGGCAGACAAAGGGAGGGAAGGAGATGCAGCAAGGGTTTCAAGGCTATAAGGTTTGGGACTGAGAGAGGCAGTGACGGGGGGGCATCAGAGGTGGCTAGAGATGCAGCCTCTACCATGGTCCAGGGAAGGGAGATCCCCAAGGGGACAGAGGGGTGAAGGCATGTGCCCAAGGTCACTCAGGGGGCCGAGTCAGAGCAGGGGCAAGGACCCAGGTGTGTCATGGTCAAGGCAGTGCTTTAGCCACTGTGCCACCCTTCCTCTAGAAGCGGCCTGTGTCCCAGAGTGGGTGCAAGTGGGGCCTGAGGATGCCAGCTGGCCCAGGATCACTAGTGGTATCTTGCCCAGAGACGAGGGGTTTGCTGCCAGTCTCATCTGGACAGTGGGAGATTACCTCCCCCCGCAAGCTGTCCCGGCGATCACAGACTGACACAGCATCACCCTGGGGGTCACGCCTGCCTGGCCCTGTGGCAGCTGGGAGCCTGGTCTGGCCCCACACTGGGCACAGCTGTTGGCTTCATGGTCACAAGGCACTAAACATCCCTCCTGGGCACAGCCCCCTCTGGGCTCAGGCAGTGGGGAAACGGGCACCTTGGCAATGGCAACAGGCAGAGAGAGTAAACCGTCTATAGGAATGGATGCACAGATAAATAGAAAGACAGAAGGTTTGTATGGGGATAGAGAGACAGAGAGAGTTTGTATGGGGACAGACAGATGGATGGATGGATGCAGTATTTATATGGGGATAGATAGATAGATAGATAGATAGATAGATAGATAGATAGATAGATAGATAGATAGATGGTTTATGTGGGGATGGATGGATGGTACTGAGATGCATGGAAGGTCAGACAGACAGACAATGGTTTGCTGTGGGGCCAGATGGATGGATGGATATGAAGAAAGCAAGGAAAAGGAGCCTTAAGAAAGACAAACACCTCTGGCTAGCCCTGATGGAGCAAAGCTTTACCTGCCTCCCCCACCACCATCCCCAGGACCCCTCTCTCAGCCCCTGGCTTTGTCCCTGAACCCTCAAAGTCCATTTCCCTGCCAGACTGTTTCACACCCAGGCCTTGTGGGCACCGGGAGATGTCTGGTGTGGGTTGTGTGGCCACACAGAGGGTGGGTGGATCTGTCCAGATCCCTCCCAGCTCTGCAGGCATCCCCTGGCTTTGGATTCAGCGAAGTGAAAGCCAGGGCCCCGTGTAAGATGCTGGCGTTTCTTCTGCACCCTTCCCAGGGGATCCTATCCCTGCAGACACAGCTGTCATGGGGCCTTGGGCCCAAACCACAAGAACCCACCCCACGGCTTCTCTGGCTCGGGCTGGGTGTTTGCATGCAAGCTCACAGCACAGCAGAGCATTAAAGGGGGCAGTTAAACCATGGGAGATGGTCTCGGCCCACGCTGAGCTCCCCCACAGGACTCCTGGGTTCTCTGATTTGACTGTGAGTGTGTCGTGGACTGGGCCAGGCCAGATGTGCCCATGGCGCGGTGCTGTATCCACCACATCCCTGGGCTTAAAGAGTCATAGAGAAGGTTGGCTGGGAGGGACCTGCAGAGGTCACATCTGGTCCAAGCCCCTACAGCAGGATCAGTCCTGTCCAGACCATCCCATCCCAGACAAATCCATGGTCTCTTAGCAAAGCTCCAGGGTCTGCCCTGACACAACACAACACAAAGCTTCTGCCCTGCCGGAGGTAACTCAGGGGACCGACTTCATGGGGCCTGAGATCTCAGGGAGAATCAGCTCCCTGCTAACCCGCTCTGCGCCTCTGCGGCTCATTCAGCCAGGCCCCTGCTCCCCTCCACAAACCCAAATCCCCGCCCAACGTGAGGACCCTCAAACTTCTGGGTGACATCAGTGACTGTGGGCAGCTCCCGTCCTTTACCCACACCTCAGTTTCCCTGCAAGCCCAACCTGTGGCTGGCTCAGTTTATGGCATGTTATTTCCTAGTTTCATAGTTTCTAGGGTCGGAAGGGACCTGAGCAGATCATCTAGTCCGACCCCCCGCCATGGCAGGAAAGAGTACGGGGGTCAAACGACCCCAGCAAGGTGTTCATCCAACCTCCTCTTAAACACCCCCAGGGTAGGGGCCAGCACCACTTCTCTTGGAAGCTGGTTCCAGACCCTAGCCGCCCTGACCGTGAAGTCACGCCTCCTGATATCTAACCTAAACCTACCCTCTGCCAGCTTGTGACCGTTATTCCTGGTCACTCCTGGCGGTGCTCACGGGGACAGGGACTCCCCCAATGCCTGCTGATCCCCCCTGACTAGTTTGTAACAGGCCACAAGATCCCCCCTCAGCCTTCTCTTGTGGAGGCTGAACAGGTTCAGGTCCCGCAGCCTGTCCTCATAGGGCCTGCCCTGCTGCCCCCTGATCATAGAGTGGCCTCCTCTGGACCCTCTCCACGTTGTCCACATCCCTCCTGAAGTGTGGCGCCCAGAACTGGACGCAGTACTCCAGCTGCGGCCTGACCAGTGCCGCATAGAGGGGGAGAATCACCTCCTTGGACCTGCTCAAGATGCATCTGTGGATGCATGCCAAGGTGCGGTTGGCCTTCCTGACTGCGTCCCCACACTGCCGGCCCATGTACATCTTGGAGTCAATGATGACCCCCAGATCCCTTTCCGCCTCCGTGCTGACAAGAGGGGAGTTCCCCAACCAGTAGGTATGGTGCCGGCTGTTCTTCCCCAGGTGCATCACCTTGTACTTGTCTGTGTTGAATCCCATCCTGTTCTCATCCGCTCACCCGTGTAACCTGTCTAGGTCTGATTGCAGCCTGTTGCATCCTTCCAGTGTGCCCACGTCCCCCCACATCTTAGTGTCATCAGCAAATTTGAACAGGTGCTTTTTACCCCCTGCCGAGGATAGGGTTAGGGATGCAGCCTCCAGCCAAATGCCACAAGGCAATTGCAGCTTGTCTCCCTGGGTCATCAGGAATGGGGTCATCCTGCTTTTATGCTCATTCTACAGGTGGAAGACTGAGGCCAAGTGAGGCACCCAGGGTCACTCAGGAAGGCAGTGGCAGGGCCAGGACTGGAACTGCAGTGTCCCATAGACCAGCTGGGCTGGGTTTATCATCTCCCTGCCAGCTAGGACCTGGACCCTGAGCCCTTGCCTGGGCTGGGGGTGGATAGGTTGCTATGGCCAGTCCCCACATAGCCCCCTCCCCCCACCACAGACCCAGCAGGCAGCAGGGGACTGGAAGGCTGATTAATTGGGATGATCCTGGTGAAACCACGGAGCCCAGGTCCCCCTCCAGAGGCATCAGGGGGTTTCAGACCCCACCAGAGCCTACTCGGCCCCAGGGTTCCTGGCTGCAGCCATAGGAGGTGCTGGCGCTGGTCACTGCCCTGGGGGTCGCCGGGCCCAGAGCGGGGGCTCTGGGGCGGGCTGGGCAAGAGCAGAGAGGTGGGAGGTGGCAGGGGCCACCAATGGGTCGTACGGGCCCTGGGGGTGAAGCCTGGCATAGGGAGGTGGGGATGGAGACAGGGGATTTAGGAGCAGGGTAGGCACCTATGGGATGGGGGGTGGCCAGCTGGGACCGGGCATAAAAAAGGGGCATTCGTTACCTTATTAATATGCCCGGAGGAGGCTGCGGGGGGGATGTGGTGGGGCAGGGACAGCTCGGACTCCTGGGTTCTTAGCCTGGCTCAGCCTGCAGGGAGACACTGGGGGACCCATCCCAGCCCTCCCCTGACATACACAGCCATGCACCACCCCAGAAGCAGCTGCATTTCAGCACTCACCCAGAGGCCGTTAGACGCTGTTCGGTGCTCAGGGCAGATCCCAGGACCCCCGGCCGCGGTGCTGGGGGGGCTGACATCCGTCAGGGAGTCTGGGCACGCACAGGCAGGGTTATGGCGAGGCCAGGTCGGGCCGCTCAGCAGTGATATACGGCCGGCCTGATAAGAAGCGCTGTCCTTAATTGGCCTCGATTGCCTGTATCATCGCTTCACAAGATGAGTGTCGCCGTGGTTTTACACGTCGTTGTAACACGCTGTCTGCTCCGGGCCCGGCGCCCTTAAATCACTGCAGCAACGCCAGGGCCCGGTCACACGCCACCGCGCCGGCCAGGGTGGGGAGGGGGGCTGGGGGCTAGGACTCAGACCCTGATGCCAGATCCCGACAGGCCCTGCCTGTCACCGGTGGGGTGCATCCTTCGCACCCAGCTCCATCACAAGGAGAGTTTGGGGTGCTCTGCTGTCAATCAGCACCCCGGCTGGGCAGGGGACCCAGGAGTCCCCGGCACATGCCCTGTCAGCCAGCAGAGTAAAACCCACGACTGTTCACGTCAGACCTGTTCCTTCCTGGCTGCCCTCATCCACCCCCCTGCAACAGAGAAAGGGCCCATCCCCCCAACCCCCTTCCCAAGAGGCCAGGTCCAGGAGCTGCCAGGCCAGGCAGGGACCCCCTTGCCCCTGACCTGGCTCCTGGTCCTGCAGAAGGCAGCAGCCGCCAGCTTCCCCGAATCATGAGACTAGTGTAAAAAGCCCTGAGCTTAGCATGAAAAATCACAGGTTTGGTGTGAAGAACCCTAAGATCAAGGTGAAAAGCCATGAGAGTGGCATGAAAAAATCGCAAGATGGGTGCAAAAAATCATGAGATCAACATGAAAAGCCCTGAGATTGCCATGAAAAATCGCAGGATGGGTGCAAAAAATCATGAGATCCAGGTGAAAAGCCCTTAGACAGGCATGGAAAAATCACAAGATATGTGTGCAAAATCACAAGGTCAACGTGAAAAGCCCTGAGATTGGTGCAAAAAATCAGCATGAAAAGCCCTAAGATGGGCATGAGAAAGCCTGAGATCCCGACAGTCATGAGCCCTTGTTTCTCCTGCTTCCCCCCCTCCACTTCACTGCCTGGCCCCTCATTCAAGCAGTGGCCAACGTCTTCCCACCCCACGGAGCCACGACCCCAACCCCTGCCCCAACCCCCATGGCCACAGGGAACATCAGGGACCACCAGCCCCTGCCCCAGTAAAGGCTAATGAATGGGGTAGGTGGACGGAGCTGAGACCCCGACAGCTTGTTCCTTGGAGCAGTGGGTAAGCTGGGACTTGTGGGCATGTGCCTTCCTGCTCCACCCAGCCCCACGGGGTAGAGGGCACCCCCACATGGCTACCCAGGCGGTGCAGGCTAGGCGGGGATCAGGGCTTCCTCTATACCCCTGCCTGGCATGGGCACTGCCCCCAACATCTGACTCCCAACTTGCCTTGTGCCCTCCACACCAAGACCAGGGGCATCTGGGCCCCTGCAGAGGCTGTATGAGCAGCACCGTGGCCCATGGGCAGCCACCTCCCCTCTCCACCGGTGACCCCTCGCCCACGCCGCCCCTCCAAAACAGGGCTGCCCCATGCAGCCCCGGCCCCCTCCGTGCACCCCCTCTGAACCCAGCAAGGAGGGGACCATACAAAGACAGGGTGGGGAGGCAGGGGAGACCCAATCCTGACCCCCAACCCCAAACCCCCCACCCCACCTTTCTCCCTGCAACCCTGACACCCTGCGGGGAGATCGTCTCCCTGCCAGGAGGGTGGGGAAAAAAAAGATCATCCTCAGTTTCAACCCGGAAGCAAAGCTGGGGGATTGGGGCAGGGGGGAAGAGGGGCGCTGGATTTTTTTTGCTGAAACTTTTATTTTCGAGTTTGTTCCCAGCCTCCCCCACCCACCCCAACCTCCCCCCGGCTCTGTCTTTCCCGGGTCTATAATGCGGTGCTAGCTTTCAGGTCATGTTTTTAGTCATAACCTTTAATGCAGCTGGCGGAGAGCCCAATGGTTGCTATGGAGCGGTGTGTATAACTGATCAGATGGACTATGAAGTGTTAAGACTCCTCCAGGGCCCTATCCCACATAAAGCTATCATTAATTTCTCTGAATTACACCAATTCCGGGACATTCTTTATGGACAGATAGTGAGAGAGACAGTTATATGACGGGACTTGCTGTGCTAAGCAGATGTGCCTGTATTCTGTTCTTCTATGAATACTAAATGATGGCTCCCATTACCGTCGTGGCGATGGCGGAGGCAAAATGGACACCCCAGGGTGGGGGGGTGGGGGGCTGCTATTAAAACAGGGGCGATCGGGCGTCTTAGGGGAGAAGCCCCCGAATCCGGGGTTGTTTCTCCTGCCTTCTTCTTTCTCCAAGGCTGATCTGCCTCCTTCTTTGTCTCCCAGCATCTCTCATCTGTTGCCCTCTCTGTGGCCGGCAGTGAGAAGCTGCCCCTGGGAGGGGGAGTTGGATGCATGGGGGGGGGCAAGATCCCAGAAGGGCCTAATTCTGGAGATCTGGGTCGCGCCAGCTTCAGGTGGAGCCAACAAGGGTCTTCCAAGTCCAGGGGGGTGGCTGGGGGCACGGGACAGCAGGAGAGCAGAGAGCATGCCCCGTCTGCCCCCTTGGCCCTACACCCCCCGGCGGGGTATGAGCAGCAAGGGGCAGGTGAAAGTGGCTGGTGGGGGGAGCTATGGGGACACCTGCCTTGATGCTGAGTGACAGCCCGCAGCAGGCAGCACAGCACAGGTGGTCCAGGGTTGTCATGGCGACATCCACGGTGATGGGATCCTGTCACCATGACAATGCCGAGGGGATGCTACTGGGCGTTCAGGGACCCCCTTTGCTAGGGGCAGCTCCAGTCCCCAGGACCTCCGCCCCGTCCCCGCATCCTGCATTCCCCCCTGCCCAGCTTGAGACCCCAGGGATGTCCTGGAGGGGGCACGGCGTGGCTCGGCCTGGCAAGGGGGGCTGTGCTATACCAGTGGTGGGGGGCCAGTGGGGATCACAGAGCCGTAGGCCTGGCCACAAGGTTGAAGGGCCCCCCTGGAGGATCTGGCTCTGGAAGCCTACCCCCAGTTCTTCAGGGCACTGGGAGCACAGGGCATTTCAATGGGCAACCTGACGTGACCCTTCTTTGCCAGGAGAGCCTGGGAAGTTGAGCTCAGGACCAGCCTCCAGGACGCCTGGGTTTCACGCCCAGCTCTGGGAGAGAAACAGCTTGAATGCTTGAAGCCCAAGGTGGACAGAAAGCCCGGGCTCCTGGGTTACCTTGGCGTAGGGGGTCCCTAGCAGGCACAGTGGGTGGGGAGGCAGGACGCCTGGGTCCCATTGCCATGCCTGTGCAGGCCTGGACACAGGCTCTGCACCTCAGTTTCCCCCCTACCCAGATCCCCCCATGAGCCGTCTCACCCAGCCCCTTCCTCTGCCATCAGCACAAAACCACCTTGATGTCCCTTGGGGATGGTAGGAAGGTTAAAAAAAGTGTAGAGAAAACACAACCGCCACCGCCCCCCACCCCCACAGCAACGCCTTTCCCCTGCGACCCCTTTCAAAGGAAGCCAAAGGGGTGAGGGGGAAGGCAAGGAACTCTCCCCCCTTGAAAGGGGAAAGAGACACCAAATTTAGCAAATAATTAAAGGAAGCCAAGAGCTCCCTAGGCCCTATTAAAAGTCAGGCGGGCTCCTTAGTGGCTGGAGCGCCAGCCGCCGCGGCTTATATACGACCGGCAATTTCTGCCACGCAAGCCAGCAGATGGCTGAGCCATTTAACAATTACCGGGTGTTAGAACACGGATCTCACGGCTTTATGAAGAATTTTATGGTCCCTAATTGTGTCACCTTTCTCCCCCCGCAATCCCAGCCCCACATCTTCCTCCGCTTTCGGGGTCCTTGGAAATGTCCAGGGGTCCTGTCAGTCTGTCCGTCCTTGTAGCCAGGAGACCAGGGAAGCTGGCAAGGGGGGGACAGGATGCAGCTTAGAGATAAAACTGGGGGTGTTCTCCCCGCCCCCTTCTTCGTTCTCCACGTCGTCCTCGAGGATCCATCCTGGTAAAGGTGGGCTCATAAAAAGTAATTGCCAGGCAAAATGTTGCTCCCATTGCAAAATTGTCGGTGCTTGCATTGTGGGGGGAGGGAGGAGGGAGAGCAGGAGCGGGGAGGGGTCTGGGAGCTCTGGTGGGGGTCTCCTTGGAGAGCCGGGTTCAGCCCCTGGGGGAGGTCACCCGTGGAACGAGTCCTCGGGTCTCTGCACACTCAGGAGAGGGGGAAGGCCGGAGGGCGTGAAGGCAGGGCAAGCCAGACGCCGGCCCCAGCCCTGGCTGCTCCTGCTTACACCGTGATCTGCCATTATCTGCCATGATGATGAGCTGGAGCCCCGAGACTCCCATAGCCGAGAAGGCCCTGATCCCAGGGCCAAACCCTGCGGCTTCTGCTCCCCTTCAAAGCCCCCAGGCTAGTGTGGATGGGGCCAAGGCAACTGCAAACTAGCCCCTGCCTGTTCCTGTCGGGGTGGGAACAGGGGGCTGGGGGCTTCACTGGGACCAACCCTCCTGCTTCCAGCTCTTAAGGGCTGGAGCCAGGGCAGGAAAAAACCCTATAAATGCCCCCAAATGGGGTTGAGGGGAGGGGGCACGGCTGGCTGAGAAGGCTTCCAAATGAAGAGGGGGGTGAAATCCGGAGGACTGGGGGGTGGGGGCTGCTCTGGTTGGAGCTGATGAGAGGTTTTGGGGTGAGTTTAGATAAAGCAAGACCTCTACAAAAAACTCAGGGCTGAAGCCATTTCTCGACTCCCAGCTGCTGGCTCAGGTGAAGAATGACCTGGCACCCAGGGGGGCAGCCAGGCCCTGGCTTTGTGGCAAAGGAGAGCAGTTGTAGGGGGCAATTTGGGGTGCCCATGGGTGCTGAGAAGGCAGGGCCTGGATCCCCCTGGCTGAAGAAGCCCCTGTCCCTCTCAGGTCCCCATAGCGGGTGCTATGGAGCCGTATGGACTCGCTGGCCAGAAGGCATCAGACACCCTGAACAGGGGCCTGGGAGCTTCCCAAAATTGACCCTTTCAAGCTTCTCAGTGCTGGCGGACCCTAGCACACCATCCCCATTATTTTGGGTGTGGATCAGCCCCCTGCCCATGGCCAGCTGGGTCCGGGGCCCCTCTCCCCATACCAGCCAGCCCCTACCAGGTGTTTTCCAGCCTGGAGAAGGGGTCCCCATAAAACCTCTCCTAGCCCCCAAATGCCATCAGGCTGGCACTTTCCCTCTGCACTCCCGAAAGGCCAGAGGTTGCTTGAGTTCATTACAGACCCCGTAGTATTGGGGGTGTTGAGGGCAGGACCCTGGCGGGAGCCGGGCTGGGGGTACCGTGGGCAGGTGAGATCTGGGGTAATGGAGTCCAGCACCTGCAGGGACTGGGACTCAGGATCCCCAGGGACATGCCCAGGCCAGGCACTTCCCCTCCATCCATCCATCCATCCTCCTGGACACGTGTCCCTCTGCCTGCCCCATGGATGCCCCTCTGTCCCAGGAGCCCCACGCAGCTCCTCTCGCCCTGTCTCCCCACACCCGTGTCCTGCCCCTTTCCCCCCAACGCACACAGCTCAGCCCCTTTCCCAAGCACCCGGGTCCTACTCCAGTGCTCAGTGCTGCCCCCCACCACTCAACCAGGGGCAACTTCCCAGGGGTTGCTCAAAAAGCCCTCTGCTCCCCACCCCCACAAACTGGCAGAGAATCTCCCTCAGGGACTGCAGTGTGGGGTTTATGACACTTGGCACCAGTTGAGAGGGTGCTGAGGTTGACTAGGCCTGTGAGAGTCATTGCCAGGGACTGTGCCTCCATCTATCTATCTATCTATCTATCTATCTATCTATCTATCTATCTATCCAGGCCCAGGCCCTATTCTCACCTCACCCCATTCCTGTCCCCTCCAGTGCAATCAATGACCCCTGAGGCTCAGCCATGAGCCCTGCCCCCCACTGACCCCCCCAGGTCCCTCCCCAGGGCCTGGCTCCTGCTGCTGCACAGAGAAACCTGGCGAGCTTTGGATCCAGGCAGGACTGAGGTGGCCCACTGCTTGCCGCTGGTGCGAGTGCTAATTAATTAGCGCGGTCAATCAGGCGGCTGGAAGAGTCATTATCCACGGCGAGGACTTTGTAATAACACTCCGGGCTGCGGCGACAGCCCCGCTTGCAATTATCCACCCGGCGGCTCGCCTAATCGCTCACCGGCCACCGCCCTGCCAGCCGCCAGATCCCAGGTCTAGCCTTGCCCCATGCCTCAGTTTCCCCTGCAAGCTCTGTGGGGCAGGGGCCTGGGGACCCAGGAGGTTCCTGGGTGGCAAATTCAGAGGCACAGGTCCCAGCAGTGAAAATAGTCAGGGTTGTTATTTCCAGGCCAACCGAGTGTCATAGACCCTATAGCCCAGTTTGTGAGGGAGATTCTCCACGTGATCCTGGTGGTCAGAGAGAGAGCACCGACCCCTGGAGGGAGATCTGAGCTGCAGGGGGGAAGAACAGGGCCTGATGAGGGGACGAGGCAAGGAGAAAAGGTGAGAGGAGCGGGCTGCGTGCCACGGGACCCTGCAGAGGCACTGGAGCCCCTCACCGCAGCCTCGTGGCTCTGTGCCGTGGGCTCAGCGGGCCACGTTTCCCCAGGGCCTGTGGCTGGATAGGGTCATGGGGACAGAGAGACAGCAGCGCTGGCAACCGCTGCAGGCCAGATGGAGCCGGGGCTCAGGGCTGCCCACCTCGTCGGAGAGCAGGAACCCAGCACCTGCCGGCTCCGGGGCCCTGGCAAGGCCAGGCGCGAGGCAGCGCTGCCAGGCCAGGCCGGTGGCACCGTCCCCGGCTGGCATGGCCCAGGGCTGGCCACGCCGGGCCAGCTCGACGCCGTCTGCTCGGCTCAGCTGCCAGGACCAGACCTGCGCCCGAGCCAGCGAACAGCCCTGCCTGGTGCGCTGCAGACGGACGGATAGACGGACACTCCCAGAAGTGGGGGGGGGGCTCACAGGGCTGGCACTGGGGTCTGCAGGGATGGGTCCAGTTGTGGGGGGGTTACCGTGGGCTCGGGGGCTCCTGGAGACATGCCACTGTCAGAGTTACCATGGTCACTAGGCATCCCCAAAAGTCCTCTCCTCCCCACTGCCCAGAACTGGCAGAGACTCTCCCTCAGGGACTGGGGTAGGGAGTCTATGACACTGGGTTGAGCAGAGTTTGTGGGGTGGGGGGTACTGAAACTGCCACAGCCCCCAGTGCCTCCCAGTTTCCTGGGGCATGAACCCCAGCAGGCCCTGGGGGGATGGGGACCCCCTGGTCCTGGCAGGTCCCCTGCCCCTACCCCAGCTCCAGGACGGGGGGCAGGAAGGATCGAGCCCACGCAGCTGAGGCGCACAATGGAGTGCCATCGATTTTGCCATTGAGCCGCCGGGGCCCGCCACCTCGTTTATCTCCCGTATTGACCGGCTGGGGCAGCGTCAAATTGAATTTGCTTCATTATGAGTGTCTGAGAGATGCTCGTAAATCCCTCCTCTTTGTGCCCCGGCCGAGGGAGGGGCCACAGGGAAACTGAGGCACCGCCAGCATTCAGAGAGGGGGGCTGAGACCTGCCAGAGCTCTGCACACGTGTGGCCCCGTCCCCCACCCCCAGGTGCCAGGATACCCCACAACCACTCCCAGCCAGCACTGCGGGGTCTGCCATCCAAGCCCAAGCCAGGGCAACCCCTGCTTAGCTTCCACGAGCAGGCAGGTGCTGCTAGGCCAGCCTGGCCCCCCACCCAGCCTAGAAGCTGCTAATAAATAACATTAAATAAATAAGGTGCAAAGGGAAAAACTCCCGTTAAAGCTTCAGCCAACAGGCTTGAAGAAGCCAATTTGCACCCTGGGCTCCAGCTTCAGCCTTGGGGTGGGCAAAGGTGCTGGCTTGGGTGGGGGGAGAAGGGGCAAGGCAAGCTGGCACAGAGCAGGGGGTAGATCTTGATACAACACCTGAAATGCCAGAGCCGGGCGTTGCTAACAGGAGGCAGGCGGGGGCTTAAGGAGCCCAGATCTCCCTGTGAAATGCAGCACCAGGGGTGGGCAGGGAGGGTTTTATGTGGATCTAATGGTGCTCTGAGCCCACACACACGTACACACGCACGCTACACACACGTTCACACACCCCCTCCAGGCTAGTAAGAAACTTGCTGACTCCAGACTGTGCCAGGTCTTAAAAAGGACTTTCTGCAGGTACTTTATAGTTAAACAGGCCTCATGTCTTTTTTAAGGTGGAAAACCCCAGGCAAGCCTTTGAGGAAACTTCCCCATAGGTGAAACTGGGGGTCTCTGAGAGCCCCTGACCCTGGGAGATGCATGGGGGTGTGTCCTAATGTTACCCCTAGGGCTGAGTGAGTGATGGTGATTCAGGCTCTGGGCAAGGATCAGGCTGGCCTTTCTCAGGGTGTTTGGCATCTGTATGATGAAAAGAGTTCAGATCCCACTGCTACCCCATGCGGCCTGAGTTGTAAGCTGGCTGTCCCCCTGCTACAGCCTCCTAGCCCTGTCTAGTGGGTGTGGGGGGCCAGGACTTATTGATCACTCCACTGCCTGCCCCCTTTTCACCCCAGACTGGGTTGCATGAGCTGTGGGGGGAGATACAGGTAGACAGCAAGCTGGGGGAGCTGATCTGTGGGGCTTAACAGTGCTGGGACACGGCGTTGGCAGCTCAGGGTGGAAGGAGATTGGAGGGTTTGGAGAAGAGCCGGGAGGAGGATCCAAACCAGCAGTGAAAAGACCGAGGAGCAGCTTGTATTTACTGTATTACCTTGACTAAAAGACACCCCCACATTTCCTGACTCATTTTAAGTCCCCCCCCCCCCATATATCCCCGCCACCTCATTATTTTCCCTCGTATTTAAGCCATTCTTGAAAGCAAGGCATGGCTCTCAAAGAAGGGAGCTGATCTCAGAGCAGGGGATGGGGTCATGGCAGGGGGGCGCTGGTGCAGGGGCCTTTGGGAGGGATGCCGTGGAGGGGGCTGGCAGAGTGCGGCTGAAACGACCTGGTTTGTCCGAAGATAAAAGTCATCGCCTCAAAATCGCGCAGGCAACTGCCATGGAGCCTGGCTGTTTCCAGTGAAAATGCCCCCAAATGCCACCCATTCAGCCCCACGACACTGTTTCCATCTGTCTGTCCGCATCTCTTCTCTCCCCCTCCGTTGCTCCATCTCTTTCTCTCCAGACCCCCACACATCCACCCATCCATCCATCGATGACTGGATGGACAGATGGATCCATCTGCCCATCCCCATGCCCCCTTTCTCTCCAACCCTACACATATCCATCCGTCCATCCATCCATCTGTACATGCATCCATCCATCCCCGTGCCCCCTTTCTCTCCAACTCTACATCCATCCATCCATCAATCCCCTCGTTCATTCCAGCCCGACTCCATCCCCCTTTCCCTTTGTACCCTTGTATCTCTCTTTTTCTCTCTCCCTCCCTCCCTTGCATTGCTGCTGGGCCCAGCCAGGGCCATATTTCATCTCTCTCTCTCTCTCTAATGAACGATTGGCTGTTAATTACAGTTCGCCAGAGCAGCCCCCTCCCTCCCCCAGACCATCATAGCTGCTTAGTCGGCTCCCCTCGCCGGGGACGAGAACAGACAGAGCAGCCATTAACCCTCTTTGCCAAGTGCTTCCCGGGGTCCCAGCAGGAGGCAGGGCACCATGCCAGCCCATTTGTCTCCATCCCTGTCTCTCGCTGCCTAGGCAGGAGGGGGTAGCTGCTAGCATGTGGGCAAGCAAAGCAGGGAGGCTGACGGGGGGGCTGGAGATGGCATGAGGGGCTCCAGGCCAGGGGGAAGCAGGTTACGGCCTAAGAAGCTGGGTCAGGGGCTGACACCCTGCAGGGAGATGAGACAGGATGGCTGGATGGAGCCAGGGACAGACACAGGGGCCCAGGGATCTTCCTAAAGCAGCCAGAGAACAGCCCAGTCGCTGTGCCCACATGCCTGCCCCCCAGCCCCATGTCCGGCTGGCTCTGCCCCCGCAGCAGGCTCAGGGTCCCTGCTTCCTAGATGTACTGAGCTCTTGGCAGGGTATCTTCCCCCCACCCATACCCTGCCTGGACCTGGGAGGGTGGGGGCAGCAGACACGGGGAGCAGGAGCCATCCAGAAGTGAGAGCCCAGGTGGGACAGAGAGGAAGGAAGGAAGGAGATGGATGGATGGGGAGTTGTGTGTGGATAGAGAGATAAATCAATAGATCACCATGGGGGTCTAAGGGGATAGATGAACCAATAGATGGATGGACTGATGGACTAACGAACAGGAGGACGGATGGATGGACAGGTGGGCACATGGGTGGGCAGACGGGCAGGCAGACGGACATCACCACCCAGGCCTGGATCCCCGGCTCCGGCTCCCTCCCCGCTGAGGCTTCTCAGGCCCCTCGCGAGAGCACAGCCCCCCTCTGGGTCAGGTCCCCCAGCCCAGGGAGGCGCTGGCAGGGCTGGGAGCTCGCTGGGCAGATAGGCACGACCCGATGCCCCCTGCGAACGGTGCCCGGGCACAGTGCCTTTACCCTGGGGTAAGTGTGCGTCCACACTGGGGGCTGCCCTGGGATAAGCACGGCCAATGAACCCCCCTCTGCCTTGTCTGCTGTTGGCATTTCAAGCACCAGGCACCTTCGCAGAGCCAGGGGGGCTTAAGGAGCAGGAGCCACCTGCAGCCCCACGGACGGGTCGCGGGGCAGGAGCCCGGAGAGGAGCAGTCGGAGGCGGTGGGGAGCTCCAACCCCTGGCATTTGCCCAGCAAGGCAGGGCTACAGCCTGTGCCCTGCATCGGCCTCCAGCCCCAGCACCCGGAGTCATGGGGCTGGGAGCCCAGGGGCTGGAGGGGGGAGCACAAGCAGCCTGCAAATGGGGACAAAAGCCTGGGGGAGGGGGCGCAATCCGGGCCCCTATTCCCCACCCCCAGCCCGGGCATGGGGACATTTGCAACCCCCCTTGCTCCTCCTCCGCGGTGCATGCTGGGAGTTGCATTCTCCCCCCCCCGGGTCTCGCTGGGATTTGCAGTCCCTGGCGCTGCCGCTGCCCCAGCAGCCAGGCCGGGCCGGACTACAAGTCCCAGCATGCCTCGCGCCGCCCCACCCCCTGCCGGCCCCAGCCTGCTGTTGTTGTTGGAGCCCAGCTGATTGCTCCGCGGTAAGAGCTCTGCTCGCCCCTGCCCGGGGTGGGGGGCACCGGGAGGGGCAGATCTGGGCTCAGCTGCCCCAAGGGGTGCACCCTGGAGGAGGGAGGGGGCTGTGCCCTGGTTCCCTCCTGCAAAGCTGCAGCTGTGGGGGGGGAGCCCAGGGGGGTAAGTGCCCCTCCACCCTCTTAATACCCCCCCAGGGTAGCCTCAACCCCCCCCGGCCTGACTCCCAGCTAGGGCAGGGGCAGCCCCTGTAAGCACAGCACATGATCCTGCCCCCTGCCCCGCCTGCGTTTTGCTCCTCGCCCCGCCCCCACCCCGGGTGCTGGTGGAAGTGGGGGCATTTCTGGGCAAGGGAGTAGGCAGCTGTTTCCTCCCCTGTCGGGATCAGGCCTTGCATCAGCCCGCCTTGTGCAACCCCAGGAAGCAGGGGCGGCTCCGGGGCGCAGCCAGGTGCTCGACTTGCCACTGCCGGCGGGCGTCAGGTGGCCAAACCCCACGCCCACAAGCCCCCACAGTTCCTTCCCCAGCCTCTGAGCGCTGGGCGCTGCTCAGGCACAGGGCCATCCTGCCCCCATCTGTCTGAAGTTTGCAACGCACGCCCATTTCACAGAAGGGAAAACTGAGGCACGGAGCTGCCTGGCAGGTCCTGTCCCTGATGCAGTGTCAGCTGCAGCGGGGACAGGCCCTGTGTCTCTGTGGCATGTCACCCAGTTGGCCTGACATGGCTTGGAAGCGAAGCAGCATCTGCCCTTGGTCTGTGCCTGGGTGGGAGACTGGGTCCACCTGAGGGGAGCCAGGTGCCAGAGAAGAGGGCAGGCCTCACCCTACCATGCCCTGCTCTTTCCCCACCCCCCGTCCATAGCGTGTGTGACTGATCTTGCACAGTTTCACATGCCACAGCCCTGGGAGCAGGGGGCGCAAACCTGGCTCCATTCCCCACGCCCAGGGCATGGGGGCAGATGGCATGGGTGGGGGCAGCAGCAGGTGCCAGAAAGGCCACCAGGGTGCTGCAAGGATCCCTCAGTTGAGAATCACTGCTGTAGCACCTGGGGTCTCCTCCAAGCTGCCCAGACCCCCCCCGGGACCAGTCTCCTTGTCCTTCCTAGCAGGTGACCCCTATCTAGCTGGCAAGGGAGTACCCTGTGCCCTCTGATTTGATTTCCTCTAGCTGGAAGGCGAAACAGGCATGCAGAACCTAGGTGCCCCGGCTTAGCCATGTGGCCTCCCCGGCCCAGAGCTCAGCCGCTGGGGAAAGACCCCACCCCGCACCCCCCTGGCACCCATGGGGGAGGAGCCGGGCTCTGGGGAAGGGGGACACCTGGGGCTATCAAGAGGCTATTGGGACCCTGCTCACCCCCTCCTACCGCCTGTCCAGCAGGTCAAGGATGGCAGAGGCATCGCCCAGCAAGCTGGGGGCCCTATCCTGCGGCCCCAGCCCTCTCCTTGTATCCTTCCTCAATGTGGCGCACTCCTACGTGCCCGGCACCAAGGTGGAGTGCCACTACACCCTGCCGCCCAGCATCAAGCCCTCCGCCAGGGACTGGATCGGCATCTTCAAGGTATGGGGGCAGGGCCTTTGCGCTGGCTCTGCCAGAGTGGAGTGGGTGCCCTCCATGCCTCAGTTTCCCCATGTGTCAAGCACTATCACCTCTCCCTGAAGTCTCCGAACCACCCCCCAGCCTCGGGTGCCCCCCTGTCCCTGAGGAAACTGAGGCACAGAGCAAGGCTGGGGCTTTCTAATGGGGGCTCCAGCTCCAGGAAAAAAAAAACCAGGTTTCCTGGCCCCCCAGGACAGTGTTTCAGGAAGCTGCAAGGCTGGGGACATGGGGGGGGCACTTGGTAGCTGGACACCTGGGTTTTTTGCCAGCTTTGAAAGTTGTGTTGGGGCTGGCCAGCAAGAAGCCTGGGTCCTGCAGTGCCCTCCAGGAGGGGATTGGGGTCCAGCTGTTGGGGGGGGGGGCAGGACTCCTGGGTTCTTTCGCCAGCTCTGCCCCTTGGCTGCTCTGTGCCTCAGTTTCCCCCACCCTGGCAGAAGCGGGCAGCTGAGCCACAGCCCTGACCTGGTCTGTGTGTCTGTCCACGCAGGTGGAAGCGGCATCCGTGAAGGATTACTACACCTTCGTGTGGTGCCCGGTGCCTGACGGGGGGCCCACGGGGGGGCCCCTCCACTCCAGCGTCCAGTTCCAAGGTAGGTGGTACCTGGCGGGGGGGCAAATTGGGGCCTGGCACTCTCTGCTCTCATCAACACCCCACAAGGGGGGGGTCTTCCTCTCCCTCTCCCCCCACCAGATCTAGGCCCTCTTGCATGGCAGCACTCCCTGGACCCCCCTACAGGGGATGCTGTGTGGGGGGTAACCTGCATCCCCTGGAGGGGGGGGTTTGGGGTGGGGGTTTCTGCTTGGTGCTTCCTGGTTGAGGGGAGGCTTCCAGACAGGGTCCTGTAAGACCCCTGGGTTGGAGCGTGGGATGGGCAGAGCAGAGGAGAAGGAGGGGGTGTCACCACCCCCTGACACCCTGGGTACCCGCGCAGCCGTGGGTAGGGCTCAGGGTACCCCCACTAACTGAGCCTGTCCCCCCCGCAGCCAACTACCTGCCCCCACCAGGGGCCCAGCAGTACCAGTACCGCTATGTGGACCGGCGTGGGGAGGAGCGGGGACGCAGCAGCCCCTTCCAGTTCAGCGAGCCCCGGCCCATGGATGAGCTGGTGACGCTGGAGGGGGATGAGGACGGCAACATGGACATGCTGCTGGTGGTGCCCAAGGCCACCCTGCTGCAGGTGGGCACGCAGGACGTGGGCTCCTCCTCATCTGGCCCCTCTCGGCTTTTATACCCAGGGAAGGGGTGGAGCCTGGAGCTAGCCCCTCCCTCCCCAAGCTTGCCTCCCCCCCAGCAATCCCCCTACCAGGCTCCACAAGAAGGGAGGGATAAGAGGGCAAATTTGTTTCCCTCTAGCTGGGAGGGGAAAGTGAGGCACGACAGAACTCAGTTAATGCCCACCCTTTGCCTACTGGCATGGACGTGGTAGCTCCGGGTGCAGGCTGGTTCCTGGCTCTTATACCCCCACCCCTCCGACCCCCCCACCCCCACCCCAACCCCAGAATCAGCTGGAGGAGAGCCAACAGGAGCGCAGCGGCCTGGCGCGGGACAAGCAGCGGCTGGAGGAGGAGGTGAAGGAGCTGCAGGCCCGTCTGGAGCTGCTGGAGGTGGCGCTCAGCGGGCTGCGGGCCGAGCACAGCAAGCTAACCGAGCAGTACAAGGTGCGTGGGGGGAGGCCCGGGGGGCCCACCCCCTCCCTGGCTCCATAGGGGACCCAGCACCATCCCCGCACTCTTTGGACAGGTGGGGAAACTGAGGCACGCAGCTTGGCGGCCTGCTTGAGGTCACAGAGCCATTCTGCCCCACCCCACCCCTATGACATGCTCCTAACCTGTGACCCCACTCTGTGACCCCCATATGCTGGCTTGTACTAGACCCAGGGGGGCACAGGGCAGAGCCTGGAGCCCCCCCACCCCAGCAGCTCACTCTCCCCCCACCCCCCACCTGGCTCCCCAGGACCTGTCGGGCTCTCATGCGGCCGTGACAGAGGAGCGGGATGCGCTGAGCCAGCAGCAGGCCGGGCACCTGGCTCGGATCCGCACGCTGGAGGAGGACGTCCAGGCCATCAGCGCCAAGGTGCTGCAAAAGGAGGTGGAGCTGGACAGGTGAGCCAGGCCCAGGGGGTATGGCAGGGGGCTGGGAAGTTACGCAGCGGTCGTCTGCCCGGATTGGCACTTGGTTGCCCCGCCAGGCACTGACAACCCCCCACCCCCACTGTCTGCAGGATGAAGGACACGGTGAAGGCGATGATGAGGGAGCAAGAGCGGATCCACCACCAGCTGAAGGAGGAGAGTGCCGAGAAGGAGCATTACCAGGTGAGCCGGGGCAGGGGGCAGCCGGGCACGGGGTGGGCACCCAGGCGGGACCCCCGGGCACTGAGGACCGGGCCCGCCCTCTAGGTAAAGCTGCGGGGCTCAGAGCAGGAGGGCGTGTGCCTGGCGGGCCAGCTGCACCGGGCCGAGGCCCAGCGCACCGCCGGCATCTCCCAGGCCCTGGCACTGAAGCAGGACATCAACAAGCTGCAGCAGAAGCTGGCAGCCGCGCAGCAGAGGACGGTGAGTGACCCCAGGTGCCCCCTGCCCCTACTGCCATCCCACCTGGCCCCTCCACTGGAGGGGAGCAGAGCGGTGTAGCAGTTAGAGCAGGGGACACCTGCGTTTCCTTTCCTTGTGGAACCTGCAGTCTTTTTTTTCTTTACCCCCACCCTCTCCAAAATGCCCGTTTCCAATCAACCAGCTTGTCCCTGCAGGGGCTTGAACTCACAGCTCCAAGCCCTTTGGCAGTGGGCACTTGGTCTCCTGCTCTTCTGCTGCATCTGGTTATAGGGTGAATGGGGGTGGCGCACCCCAGACTCTGGGTTCCAGCCCCTGTATGACCACCCCCATCTCTGCTTCCCCCCTCTCCAGGCCCAGCTGGAGGCACTGAGTGAGCAGCTCCGCTGCACGCAGGACCTGCTGGCTGCCAGCCAGCAGAAGGTGGCACTCCTGGGCGAGGAGCTGGCCAGCGCCGCCTCCATCCGCGACCGCACCATCGCTGACCTGCACAGGAGTCGCCTGGAGTCGGCCGAGACCAATATTAAGCTGGCGGACATGACCCTCAAATGGAAAGAGGGCAAGGGGCAGTGGGGCAAAGAAAAGAGCAGCCTGCTGCAGAGCATGGAGGTACCATGGGGCCCCTCGGTGCCAGAGGTGGCTGCTTCTGGGGTGTGGCAGCCAGACGGCAGCATGGAACGGGAAGTGCTGGCTTGGGGCTTGGCAATGTGGCATCCCGAGGGACAGCAACCGCTGCCTCTACCCTGTTCCCTGCAGCACAGCATCCCTGCTGAAAACCCACCCACCCTCTGCTGAACCCCAATTCAGTCCCATGCAGCTTGGGACCCCCCCAGTGCCGGGGGGTAGGGGGCGGGGGTTGTGGGGCCTGGCTGCCCATTCTGGAGCCTGCTTGGCCCCTGGGAATGGGAGGGAAGGGAAGGGGCTTCTTGGGCTGCCCCCCTGAGTGCAGCACCTGCAGGCAGAGAAGGACAAGATCCTGAAGCTGAGTGCCGAGGTGCTGCGGCTGGAGAAGAGCCTGCAGGAGGAGCGGGCCCAGAAGCAGGCGCTCAAGGCCGAGCTGTCCCGGGAAAGGGATGCTAGCCTGGTAAGGGGAGGTGGGACTGGGGCAGGGGCTGGGCCTAGGGTGGGTAGTACCCCAGGGGCAGGGCTTGGGAGGGGTGGGGGGTCACAGGGCCAGCTTCCGGGGGGGGGGGGATTAGTAGGGGGGGAGGGACACATGCAGGGGAAGTCTCATAGCTCTGCCCCCCCAGGTGCAGCTGTCAGAGACCAAGCGGGAGTTGAAGGAGCTGCGAGCTGCCCTGACAGTGTCACAGAAGGAGAAAGAGCAGCTGCAGGAGGAGAAGCAGGTGGGTGCAGAGGGCAGCGGGGGGGTCGGGGAGCCCAGGGTTGGTGTTCCCTTGGCTGCCTGCCTGGGGGGGCAGAGACAGCACCAGGGGGCAGGCCGAGAGCTGCGGGTACTGACAGGCGCTGTGGCAGGAGCTGCTGGAGTACACACGCCAGCTGGAAGAGAGGCTGGAGAAGGTGGCTGATGAGAAGTGGCGCGAGGTGGCAGTGCCCGAGGATGAGGAGGAGGCAGCCGTGGCTCTAGGTATGTGTCCCCCGCCCCAGACCTGCCCCCCACCATATCTGCCCTAGGACTTGCCCCCAGTGCCAGGGCTGGTACAGCGCCTTGGCCTTTCGAGGGCGCAGCGCCCCATCCCAGCTCAGCTGTGGCCAGGGCTGCCCCTGTGCCCCCTCTCCTGGTGCCCACCCAGGGACACCGGACTTCTCCTGCCCTGTAATGGGACAAGTTCCTCTGGCTCCGCCCCTACGCTCTTGCTGGCTACGCCTCTATTTGCTGACTCCACCACCACTCTTTGCTAGCTCCTCCCTCCTCTTGTTCTGTCCCTTACTGGCTCCGCCCCTATTCCTTGCTGGCTCCTCCCCTAACCCTTTTCTAGCTCTGCCTCTCGCTGATTCCGCCCCCACCAGCAGGGGGCACCCGCTGCCAGTGACCCCGGCTCTGCCTCCTGCCCTCTCCAGCCTCCCTGGACTCTCCGCTCTCGGACTCGGAGGATGAGTCGCCCGAGGACCTGCGGCGCCATCCCCAGCTGAGCCCCTACAGCCTGTGTGACCAGCGGGCGGCCCCTGGCACCCCGCCCTGCCCGCGGGAGCCCGCCCCCCCTGTGGTGATCAGCCAGCCCACCCCCATCACCACCCACATTGCCCAGCCCACCGAGGACAGCAGCTCTGACTCAGTGAGTCTTGGGGAAACTGAGGCATGGGTGGGGGCTGGAGGGCATACAGCATCCTGGCACCCAGCCACTTGCTGTTGCACCATGAAACCCAGGAGTCCAGGCTCCTGGTCCCTTCCCATGACCCCTCCTCATTGAACGAGGGGTGGGAAGTTCAAAGGCAGCAGCCAGAGGCCAGGGCTTCTGGGTACTGGGCCAGGTTTAATAGAGGAGAGGGGTCTGATGGGGCTGGGGCCTGTGGCAGGTCAAGAGGGGGCTTGGCCAGCAGCTGGCTCTGGGGAGGGACAGGCAGCTGGTGCATCAGTGCCAGCTTCTGGAGGGGCACACCTACCCCCGGGACTTGGCTGCTTGTGCCTAGAGGAGAATCCCCCCACCTTAGCAGTGCAGGGGCTAGGACACACGCGAGGAGCGATGCACTCACTCCCGGCCCCTGGCAGGAGGCGGAGGACGAGAAGGCCGTGCTGCTGGCAGCCGTGCAGAGCGGAGGGGAGGAGGCCAGCCTGCTGCTGCCGGACCTGGGCAATGCCTTCTACGAGGTGGCCAGGTGAGGGGCATGGCACCCCGGAGGCTGGCAGCTGGATGGCAGCAGGCTGGGTGCAGGGAGGGGAGGTGGGTGCACTGGTTGCTGGGACCCAGGTGCTGGATGCCAGAGGTGAGAGGCAGAATGGGCACTGGGTGCTGAAGGAAGGGGGCAGGTGGGTGCAGGGGCAACAGGCTGGGCACTGCAGGGTCAGGGGAGACTGGGTGGTGGGTACCAGGTATATTGGGGGTCAGGTTGGGTGCTAGGATCTGGAGGGGGATGTGCCAGGTATTGCACGCCAGAGGGCTAGGCCGGGTGCTGGGCCTGGACCCAGCCCTGACCCTGTCCTGGCCCCCAGCGGTGTGACAGGCCGGCAGCCAGTGGAGCGGGCACCTGCGGACCTGCCAGCCTCCCCGGGGCTGTGGCGTGAGTGCCCCATCTGCCGGGAGCGATTCCCGCCCGAGTGTGACCGCGAAGCCCTGGAGGAGCACGTGGATGGGCACTTCTTCTTCAGCGCCCACGACCCTTTCACCTTTGAGTGACACCCAGGGGCCACCCCTGCCCAGCGGGGATGGGGGGTCGCACTGCCCAGAGGGCTGGGGTGGGTCGGCCTTGGGCCCCCCTCCCCTGCCTACAGGCACAGGCCGATCTCCTGGGGCCCTCAGGGCTCTGGGTCTGGAAGAGGGGAGTGGGGGAGCTGCTGAGGGGCTCCCTGGGGGGGTTACCCCCCCATGGCAGCCCCTGGAAAGCCCCCAAGCTGCTCCTGGCTGATGCCAGGGTGGGGACCCTGCTGCTGTCGCGAGGGTCCCTCCCCAGCCCCGGGGCCACATGGCCGATGAAGCTGGTGCTCCCTGGGTGGGCAGAAGAAAGGCTTTGGGCCCTGGCACACAGTTGTGTGTGTGTGCACAAGTGGGCCTATGTGTGCATGTGCATGTATGCACATAATGGGCCTGTGTGCATGTGTGTGCACAAGCAGGCATGTATATGTGTGTGTATGAACAAGTGGGCCTGTGTGTACGTGTGTGTGTGCACAAGTGGGTGTTTGTGTACGTGTGTGTGCGTGTGCATGTACATGTATCTGTGTGTGCGCAAGAGGACCTGTGTGTGTATGTGCACATGTATACACATAAGTGGGCGTATGTACACGTATGCACACAAATGTGTATGTATGTGCGCACAAGTGGGCCTGCATGTACACATGTGCAAAATGGGCCTGTGTGTACATGTGTGTGCACAGGTGAGCATGCATGAACATGTATGCACAAGGGGGCCTGTGCGCTTGTGTGTGCACAAGCATGTACGTGTGCTCGGGGTCCCCCTCCCTGTGCCCTTGGCTCTAGCGCAGCTCCATCAAGCCCCTTCCCCAGGTCCATTCCTGCCCCCTTGGCCGGGCAGTGCCCCGCTCCCAGGGCTGGTGCCCGAACCAGAGCCCCAGCAGCATCCAGCCTTTGCATCAGCACCTGACAGGCCGGCCCCAGCCCCTTCCTCCTGCCCCTCGCCAGGAGGGGATTGCTGCAGACCCCCAGCAGCAGGGGAGGACATCAGGAACTAGCGCCAGCCCCGATCCTCCCCCCACGGGGAAGGGGGCAGATCTGCCCCCACCCCCTTTTATTTCTGCCCTGGGCAGGAACCTTTTATAACGGACTTTCTACTCCAGGGGCTTTTGGGTCCCCCCCCACCCCTCCCCTCTCCCGCTGGGCATCTTCCCCCCACCCCCACCCCATAGCATGCTCAATGCGTAGTGTTGATTTGCCCCTCGGTTTGCTTGATTTTTCGCTCCTCTTGGACGTAGCAGCCCCCCCAACATGGTTATTCTCACGCCCTTTGCTTTTCCGTGACTTCTCGGTGGGGGGTAAAGAACCCAAGTGTCCGGCGAGCCCCCCCAACCCTCCCAATCTCTCGCAGAGGAGAGAGCGAGCTGTGGATGCACCGTGCCTTTTGAGGGCGGGAGATGCTGGGATGGGGAGCGAGGAGGGTCCCTGCTATGCACCCCCCCCAGCCCTTTTTCTGGCCTCTTTCCCATCTATTTTCAATGCGGTTATTTTTTAAATGAAGAGACGGTAACCCACCCCCCCGCCCCCCGTCAGAGCAATAACCCGCGGCCCGCCCGCCGGCCCCTGTATAGCGTGTATATATCTATATTTATATTCCGTGTCTCGGCTATTCTAATAAAACCCGGTTTCTTCCAAGCCTCCCCTGATTGATGGTTTATGGGCTGCTGTAAAACTCGCCGCCACTTCACCGGGCCCGGAGGGAGCTCCTGGGTCGGAGCCTGCTGGCTGCATGGGGCTCACAGGAGTGAGAGGCTGGCGTGTTGGGGCGCTTGTGTTGCGGGGGGTGCCCCTGGGGCCGACCGAGAAGGGGGCTGAGATACACACATGCCCTTTTTGCGGCCGGGGCCAGGGCGCTTGGGTTCTGCTCTGGCCTCGGCTGCGTGATGGCAGGGGCGTTGTGTGCCCCTAAAGCTGGATGCAGCTTGGCCCCCGGTGATCCCGGGCATTGCTTGGCTTCCTGCTGCAGTGGGTTTAAGGCCCCCACGGCACTGCCCAGACAGGGGGCAAGGGTAAAGAAGGGTGGGAGAGGAAGCCGAAGCTGGGGGCAGGCCTAGGTATGTCCCCTGTCCCCCCCACTTTATCCTTTGTTCCTCACCGAGACCCTCCCGGGAACACTTGAGTATCACCAGATGTGGAGGTGCACCTTCCCCTGGTCTTGAAAAGGCCCCCTGCCACTTGCACTAGTGTAACAGATGTGTGACAGAGACTGGCATGAATGGTTGTGCAAGGAGCGAGGCCCCGGGAGCAGCTGGAGTGGGGCTGAGGTCAGATCTGCCCCAGGGACGTGGCCACCATCTCTGGCAGCATGTCCAGGGGCTGGGCAAAGGCTCATGGGAAATGCTCAAGACCTAGCTGGGGGCATTGGATGGCAGCGTGGCAGCTGAGCATGGCCGTGCGGTGGACTGGAACAGATGGGCTGGGGGGGAGGGTGGTGTCCAGGACCCCTCTCTGCCACCAACCTCCTGAATGACCCAGGTCACATCCCTTAGCCCCCACTCTGCCTCGGTGCCTCTTTGCGGGCCCTGCTGCAGGAACAGAGGCCGTGGCAATGGGCATTATCTACACCCTCTACACCAACCCCGATGGAGGGGCTTCATCTCTGCTGGGGTGCGAACTCTGAGTTTACCCCCCAGCCCTTTCACTCCAACCCTTTCTTTCCTACCCCACGCTTGACCCCGGGCTTGTACAGCACACGGCATGCAGGGCTGGGGAGGGGGTGGGAGGGGGCACAACGCAGCAGCCCCTCTCCCTCCTCGCGCCCTGTTCCAGCACTGGAGCGGATAACGACAAAATCAATTTTTATCACCCGGCGGCTTTTATGGTGCCTTTAAAATATAACAGCAAATCATTGAGGAATTCATTACATACCCGCCCGGCCCCCTCCCCAGCCCCCCTGCCCCTCCCTTGCCTTCTCCCTGCCCTCCACACCCACACTTCTCCTGGATGGTGTTGGGGGGGTAATTGGATTTAATTAGAAATGTAGAATACAGTGGACCCAGCCAGGGGGGCTGGGCGCCGTGGCCCAGGCTGAGTAATAGCTGAACGAGGGCTGATTTACAGAGGGCCAGATGGAGGGTTTGCCCTTGTAGAGCCAATAGTAATGGAGTGTTACAATCCCAGTCTTAAGCACAATGACCGGCCGGGGATAGATCGATCATTCGTACAGCCGGGCTCGAGGCAGCCGGGACCCGAGGGGAGGGCGATGGAAGCCGCAGCTCATGGGCGGGGGAGAGGGGACAACGGCGGAGGGCAGGGGGGTGGCATTGGCACTGGGGTCCTGGCACCAGGTGGATGGGGTGCTGGAGCAAGGGAAGCACCCAGACCTGCTCTCTCCATCCTGGATCTACCTCCCTGCTGGATCTTCCTACCCCCACAGCCAGGCCCTGCCCTTGTGCCTCGGTTGACCCATGCTAGGATGCCACCCCTGGGCAACAAGCCTGAGCCTGACACCTCTGGGCTTGGCTGCCATGAAACTAAATAGGAGCAGGAGGGGGTCTGTCCCTGGATGGGAGATGCCCTTGCCCAGGGCCGTTGGGGGTCCAGCTCCACGTGGCTTGGGCAGGGCCTCTCTCAGGAGCCTGGGATGCAATCCTGCTCCACCCCAGAGGTGGTTGCATCATTGTGGTGATGGCTGAAGCAATGCTGGAGATGGCCCTTGGCCTGCCAGGCCTCTCTATGCGAGGGGGGTGCCAGGCGACCCCCCCCAAACTGTGTTATGCACTACTATGTGGGGCAGTGACCCCCACATCCAGGCTTGGTGTGTCTCAAGCCACCGAGGGAAGAGGGGACCTGGGTCCGGAAGGAAATGGGCTCTAAACAGCACAATATACGATGTCGTCAGAGCCCCGTGACACCCCCATCTGTCAGCGGCACCGAGAAATATTTTGCCGGGGCAATGAGAAAGCTTTTCTAATGAGGGGCGATCGATAGCACGCGCCGGGCCATCCATCAGGCCTGCTCCTGCTCCTGCTCCTGCCCGCTGTGGGCTCCTGCACACGCCTGCCGGAGACCAGGGGGTGGAGGACAAGGGGTGCCCATGCACCCCAGGCACCACTGGGGAGACCCCTCCGGAAATTGCAGGCTCCCTCCTGCCAGGGGCAAAGGGGCCTGGGCAGGGGTGAGTTGGATGGGGCTGGCACAGATTCCATTATGGCCAGAGCCAGGCTCTGGGCTTAAACAAACAGGGCCATAAATCAGCCCTCCAAGGAGCTGGGGAAATATGGCTGCAGTCTGGAGCTGTCACAGGCCCTGGAGGATGGCACAGCCCCAGCCTCCCAGTCCCACCTCCCCCCCTTCCCTTGTCTCAGGCTGGGGGTGAGGGTCTGCAGTCTCAATGCTGGAACCAGGTCAGGGTCCCATCCAGCATTCGGCCCCTGGCACCTGCAGCGAGACATCGTCCTGCCCGGGGACCCCAAAGCAGGGCCATCGCTGCCGTTTTACAGAGCGGGGGAAACTGAGGCATGGAGGGGGACACCACAATGGAGGCGGGGGGCCATGTGGGGGGAGGAAACCACAGGAGGGGGGATTGCCGCCCACAGCCAGGCCCCACCTTTTGGGGGTAGGGCAGGTGAGAATGCAGTGGGGCCAAGGAAGGGTTAACCCCTGGGAAAGGGGGGGCTGGCAAGGGGCCGCATGCCCCCCAGCTTATTTGCTCCTTCCCCACCCCCCAGCTTCACGGTGGTCCCAGGGAAGCCCAGAACCCATTTGCCCAAGTGCCATTTGCAACCACCGCTGTTCCAGGACAGGTGAGCGCCGTGCCAATGCCTGTTGGTTGCTTGTGTCTCCATCTGGGGCTGTCCCCTGCCCCCAGGCAGGTGTCGGGTGGGGCAGCCAGGCTGGGGTGCCTGCTGTCCCCCGCAGCACCCCGGGACCCCTCTTTGAATGCCCCCCAGCCTCTGGCAGCCCCCGTCTGTCTCCCTCCGCCAGTCTCTGCTTTCAGTCTCCAGCACCTCAGCCATTAGCAGGGAGGGCTCCATCAATCACCCACCCATATTAACCGTTGTCATGGAGACCAGCAAATACAGCGTCGTCATGGTGACCGCAAAAATATTTCTCCAGGTTCTCTTTCTTGGGGGGGAGCAGGACTTCTGGGTTCTGCCTTCACCCCTTTGCAGTGAGGGGCTAAATGGGTTGGGGGTGCCCATTTCTGCGACTCAGTTTCCCCCTGAGCCCTGCCAAGCCCAGGATGGGCAGCTGGGGGAGGAAGGGGGCAGGGGCTTTCCCCCCTAGCCCAGAGCCAACCCCTGGGGCTTGGGGGCACCAGCCCTGTTATAAACCCCAGGAGCGATTCCCCGTGCCCCTGTGCTGGGCGGGGTAGGCAGCTGAGCCTGGGTCTCTGGACCTTGGGGCACCAGCACAGACCCCGCAGGCCCTTGCCCACACTCCCTGTCCCCCACTAGGAGCCAGTGAAACTGTCCTCCGCTGGCCCTTGTCACCCCCGTGGCCCCCGGCACCTGCCGGCCCTGGCTGGTGGATCATGAGAGCACCCAGGAAGCTACTCCGTGTTCCTCTAGCTGTTGACGTCCCCGTTGCCCAGGTCCCGATCCTGCCCCCACCCCCCGGCTGGTGCCTCCAGCCAAGACCCCTGCCCATTTCTGCCCCCGGGCTCGTGGCGTTATTGTGGGAACGGCCCACGTCCCGGCCTCCTGGCTCTAGTCTGGCCCTTGCCACCCTCCGGGGTCCAAACACCTGCACCCCGGTCGTACGCCTGACATCTGTCCCTGCCCCAAAGCCCAAGCCTGGGGGCTCCCACTGAGGTGCCAGGGCCGAACGCCCCCATGTACCGCTAGCCCCCCTGCCCCTGGGGTCCCCCCCAGAGCAGGGGGGCAGACGTCTCCTGGGTCTCCAGGGAGGGCTGGGTCCAGAGCCCTTGGAGCAGTACAGGTCTGGCCAGGGCAGGGCACCCTAGGGCGGAGGGGAGGCCGGAGGGAGGCTTGCTAGGCCCCAGCGGGCTATGGTGACCACCCCGAGGGTGCTGGGGGAGGGGGCGCCTCTGGCCTGATGGGCTATTGACTGGGCCGGTGAGTTATGGCCGTGCAAGCGGTGGCTGCGACCCGTCCGCTGCGCTCCCGGCTTGCAAATGCGGCCCATAACTCAGCGCGACATAACGAGCAATTACGGCTGTCATGTGGGGAGGGGGGGAGCGGCGCCAGGAGCGGCCGCTGGCGCTGTCTGGGGTGCCCGTGCGGCCGAGCACCCTTCTCCCCCCTTGCCCCCGACATCACCCCGGTAGGCGGGGGGAGGGGACGGAGAGGGGATGGGGCCAGAGATGGGAGGGGCCTAGCTGGACTGCATCTCCCATGATGCATCAGGATCACGGCTGGGCTGCAATGGTGCATCACGGGACTTGTGGTTTTGGTGGCTTCGTGCCCCCATTCCCTACTAGGGTGATCTCTGGGGCATCTCCCAGGATGCCACAGGCTCAGCTTCTGTGGGGCATGATGGGCAGCCCTGGCTGCATTGCACCATGGGAGATGTAGTTCCAATGCTGGGGCTCTGGGAGCTGGATCCCTGGGCTGCTCTCCAGCCTCAGCACCGGCACCTCAGGGCCTCTTGTGGGATAACAGCCCTCTACTGCTGCAGGACTGGGACCCTGTGCTGCCGTCAGAGCAGCACGTAGCTGCTTTCTTTGCCCCTTGCAAGACACGTAGGCGATTGCATTCAAACAGCAAAGCAGAAAGGACAGTTTGGAGGTCACAGGAGAGCACAGGAGAGCTGGGAAGGCCGGGGTCAGTCACCAGGTGAATCCACACCCCTCATGCATGTGGGCATCATCTGAATAGGCAGTTGCCGGAGCCTTCCCCAGACACGGTGATGCCTAGGGCAGCTCTCCCCGACCTGCCCTGCCTCATCACAGCAATGGGCTCAGGCTCTCTGCAAACTCAAGCAGATGCCTTTCCCTTCATGCCAACCACCTGCTGTTTGCTGTGGTTACACCCAGCTGGGCCCTGAATGCCAGTACCCAAGAGCTACTAGAACAAGAGCTGAACTGGTGGCAACTGGTTTTAACAGGAGCAACTGGTTTCCAGGGACCTCGTCATCCTGGTCTTGTTCTATAAAGCCACTCCCCTCTCCCTGGCCTCCCTGTTACATGGGGCTGGTCCCTTTTGCCTGGTAAGATGACAAAGGATCATATAGCCGCAGAGGATCAGGACACCTGGGTTCCACTCCTGGCTAAGCTGCTAATTCCCTTGGGCACACCATGTCCCCTCTATGTGCCTCAGTTTCCCCATTAATGAAATGCAAAGGATGGTTGTCACCTGCTTCAGAGTGCCAGGGCTGGTGGGCTCTGTTGTGAGTCTGGCCACATGCCTGGGGGGTGGGCAAGGAGTGGGAAGTTGGGGGGGTGTGGAGAAGGGAGTGATGGTCCCTGCCACATTGCAACAGGGACAGATCATTGCACCCCTCTCTGCCAGCATCCGGGGCAGGCCAAGGGGGCATTGATCCTGCCCCAACTGGGGAGGTAAAATCCGCCGAGCAGGAAGGTGCTGAGGTCTTCACTTGAGCGCCAATGGGCTGCCGCAGAACCCCAAGCAGGAGGCCGCAAACAAGCCCCTTTAACGAGGGGAAGTTGATTTGCTCCCCAGACAGAGTCAGGTCGTTACCGAGCTGACTTTTATGAGAAGCCGGGCACTAATAAGGCCGGGGCCGGCCTGCTGATTTCTCCATGCTCTTCTGAAGGTAATGCGTCCTCCTGCACCCCCAAAACAGCCCTGCCCCCACCTTCCCACTGCAGTGCCCATGTAGAGTCCTTGGCCCCCAGCGCCCGGATCCCTGCAGATTGAACCTGCCAGCTCTTTGGTGTTGCTTGAACTTTCCCTGCCCGGCGAGCAGTTCCTTCTCCCAGCACATTTGTCTTGTGTCTTATAGGCTGCCGCTGACTCCTTTTTATTACCGGCTTCGTGGAGTCCTCCTTGTTAGATTGAATTACATGATTCACTGTTTGATGGTGCTTTTCTATTGCCTTATAAATTTTGTTTATTCCTTCTCTGACCCTTTATTTACAGCCTGGGATTTCTCACCAGATACAAAATAAATTTATAAACAAATCAATTAAATATTTCTTCACAATTTGTCAGCCCCCTCTACAAAAGACACACAATATTGCAAAGAATTATGAGCCTATCCAAGTGCGGGGGAAACGCACTGCAGCTCTCCCAGCCACGCGACTGCAAGGCAAAGCCCAGCGCCGGCCAGCTGGGCTTTCTGCTGACGCAGCTCGAGAAACGCCGATTGAGAGGTTCTGTTTTGCCGCCAGCTTCTCTGGAGACGGGTGGTGGGTGGGGAGGGAGCATGGAGGTGTCTTTGTCTGAGCAGGGTTTGGGCAGCTGGAAGGAGATGGGAGGTCACAATCAGCCGGTCATTGAGTAGCCAGCTGAAGGGTCAGACACGGGGTTCAGAAGTCTGGGGCTGGAAGGGCTTGAGCTTCCTGCCAATCTGGTGGCTGCATCAGATGGTTTTGTGGTAGCTGCCGTGCCATAGACAGATAGAGGGGGAGAGCGGATGGAGGTGGATGGATGGACAGACAGACAGATGGGTCTGTTTGGAGATGGATGGATGGATGGATGGATTGGTTTGTTTGGGGATGGATGGATGGATCTGTTTGGGCATGGATGGATAGATGGATGGATGGATGGAGAAGTCTACATGGAAATGGGTGGAAGGCAGGAAAGGCTCTGTTTGCAGGCAGATGGATGGATGGATGGATGGATGGATGGATGTGTTTGGGGAAGGATGCATGGATGGATAGATGGATGGATCCTTTTGGGGATGGATGGATGGATGGATGTATCTGTTTGGGCATGGATGGATGGAGAAGTCTACATGGAAATGGGTGGAAGGCAGGGAAGCCTCTGTTTGCAGGCGGATGGATGGATGGATGGATGGATGTGTTTGGGGAAGGATGCATGGATGGATAGATGGATGGATTTTTTGGGGGATGGATGGATGTATCTGGGCATGGAGAAGTCTACATGGAAATGGGTGGAAGGCAGGGAAGGCTCTGTTTGCAGGCAGATGGATGGATGGATAGATGGATCTGTTTGGCAATCGATGGGTCATAGAAGCATAACAAGTAGCACTGGCAGGGCCCTCAGGAGGTCACATTTCCTGGTCAAGGCAGGGCCATCCCTGTCTGAACCATTTCATCCAAGTGTCTGTCTAACCTGCTCTTGAAAATGTCCAAAGATGGAGATCCCACAGCTGCTCCAGGAACGTGTTCTAGTGCTGATCCATCCTGTCTTAGGAAGTTCTTCCTAATATCCAATTCGGTTGTCCCTGTTGCAATTTAAGACCTTTATTCTTTTTTTGTCTCCCCTCAGACAAAAAAGTAGATGTCACCCTCTGTATAACCCACTGCTCTCTTCTCTTCTCCAAATGAAAGAATCTTCATTCTTTCAGCTTTTCCTTATCTATGTTTCCCAGCCATCTAATCATTTTTGTTGCTCTTCGCTGGGCTCTTTCCAATCTAGCCACATCTTTCTTGGAGCACAGGACCCAGTGCTCCTGGTGGGGTGCTGAACAGGGGGGAAGAATCACTTCCCTTGATGGGCAGGTGACATGCCTGTTAGTCAACTGGTATGCTATTGGCTTGGTTTGCAACAGTAACAGGCTATGGGCTCATATTCACTATAACCCCCAGGTTTGTTTAAATAGAGAGATTTGGTGGGTGGTGGGTAGATGGAAGGATGGATGGATGGATGGGATCCATTTGGTGATGGATGGATGTGTAGGGGTCTGTTTCATGGTGGGTAGGGGATGGATGGATGGATGGATGGATGGATGGATGGATATACAGGTCTGTTTCATGGTGGATGGATGGATGGATGGATGAGGGGGGAGGAGGTAAGAAAGGGAGAAAGGGCTGGCAGGTGGCTGGATGGGCCATTTGGCAATGGATAGATGGATGAAAGGGGTCTATTTGGTGATGGATGGTTAGACAGATAGGTAGATACTGAGGTCTGTTTAGTGATGGAGGGATGGACGGAAGAGTCTGTCTGGCAGTGGAAGAATAAAAACCAGTTGAGCCCTGGAGGTTCAAAATCTGGATCTAATCTTCCCCCAGTCTCAGGGAATCAGGAGTGTTTCCTTCACAGTCTCTAGCAGCAAACCAGATGGGAGGCATTGCACTGGGATACCTGTCTGTGCTTATCCCTTCACGTCGCTAGCAGGCGGAGCTGTCTCTAAAGCCATTTGCAGAAGCCCTTGGTACTACTCCGGTGCTGGCAGCCACCTCCCTGCCCCCAGTCCTGGTTTCGGGTCTGTGGGTTCCACACAACAAGGTGGCTTCAGATACCCTACAGCCAGCACCCATTGATATCACTGCTTTCCAAAGCATGTACGCCAGGGAGGTTAGCACAGCCCGGACCAGGGGCTTGTAGGTGAGCTCCACATATGAGCCATTGCACTGCGGGAGGACAAAAACAGGACAGCCATCCTTCAGGGAGAAGCCGCAGCTGTTGGCACCAACTGGGAGGACCCGCTCTACGTGCTGGCATTATGGTCGCCATCTTGCCCTTGGATTCATCCAGTGATCTCCAGAGCTAAAAATGGGGGTTGTCACAGAGCCGGCCCCTAGCATACATCATCTCCTGTGGATAAGGCATCTGATGGGACACAAACAGGGGCATCACATTGGCACAACACGTGCCCAGCCAAGGCTTCTTGTCTGCCTTTCTGCCCACCCACCTTTCCAGTGAAACCCTCTTCCTGCCCAATTTCACCCTCGCAAGTGGGGATCAGCCCATCTGTTCTCTGCGGCCCTGAGCATGAAGGACTTTTGAGACTGTTATTGGTATGTTGTTATTTCTATGCTCGGTGTCAGGTTTTATGGTATTCCCTGGGCCCCACAAAGATTTTTTTGTGTGTGTTTTTACTGAGGGGCAGAAATCCAGGCCAAGGAAACACAGACATAATGTCCCCAGGAGGGGAGACAGTGGGCATCAGATGCTCCTTCGGCATCTCAGAGCACAGACCAGCCGCAGGAAGTCACGCACACAACACGGCTGCCCACAACGTTTCCAATAGCCCCAGTCACGCCCTCAAAGACCTTCAGATGAGTTAGGGGGGTTTAAATGCCTGCCAGGACTCTGGGAAGAGCTAGAATTAATTAATGAAGCTTTTTGTTCTGTCCAATACTGGCAGTTTGTCGACACTGAGGTTATTCATCAGGAAGAGTCATTTTCAATAGATCTGGCATTTTGTGGGGGGAAAATGTGGGGAAAAGCTTTGAAATGGCCAAACCCCTCCTGTCTTGCAGTTTTCTAAGCCAAAAGCGCAAGGTGTCAGCTGAAAAAAAAATGCATTTTCCCTTTGACATTTAAGTCAATGTCTAGTGAAAATGGGAGGAAAAAAAGGTCAGAAACAACACAAGATGTTTTCAAATGATCTAATTGACCTGAACCACAGGGTTGGGGGGCGGGGAGTTCTGTGTTGCTCGTAGGTAACTGAATTGCATCGAATTTTAAGATTTTTGATGTTTCGTTCTCAGTTTTAGACAGGGAGAAAGATTCCAGCTCTGGAAAATTCTCAGGGGATCAGGAAATCTGCTCCCACCCCCACCTCTTCTGCATCCAGTCCCCAAGCTTAGAAATTCAATGTACTATTAAATGAAAGCCACAATTCTCAGCTCATCGTGGGACTCCAGGAATCGTAGCTGGAAGGAAACTGCCGACCAGAGAACGATCCCTGGGGAAGGGGCCCAAGGTTGGATGCTAGAACCAGGTGTCCAAGGTGGGCATCCACCCACTTGGTCATGCAGCCCTTGAACTTGAGCCTTGCAGAAAGGAGCCATCAACATCTGTTTCGCTCATGGCTCTTTAAACATGGAGCTGAATCTCCTGCCCTATGACCCCATCTTGTCTGGGAAGTGTTTGCAGGGCGCTGGGCTTTGCCCGCCAGCAAGAGCTGGCTGCTTTGCAAACCCATTGCTGTTCCTCTCAGAAGAAAACCAAGCTCCAGAAAGAGCTGTTTGCACTGTGCTTGCAGAGGGGGTTGCAATGGTTTCTGCAGGGGGCAAGGTGCTCTGGTCTCCCTCCACTGAGCATCACAGGAAAGCACCTATTAAGAGGCAGTGTGGTACAGTGGGTACAGCAAGGAGCTGGGATGCAGGAAGCTTGAGTTCTCTTCCTGGCTTTGTCGCAGTTATAGCAGAGAATTGGGATCAAGGGCCCTGGGGCTTCATCCTCGGGTTTGCAAAGGTAATCTATTGTCTCTTGTGATGTAGCAGCTGGTCAGAGCTCAGGTGTGCCGGGCACCGGGGGACTCAGCAAGAGACAGCCCCTGCCCCAAAGCATGGCGGGGCAAAGAGGAGAGGATCAGGATGGGAACCCAGGTCCTAAGCCCCACTCCACAGCCTGACAGCAAGCAGGCCTGCTTCAGGGTCGGACCTGGAGCCCGTTACTCTCCGGGCCTTACTGTCCCCGCCTTGATGCACAGCATCCTTCAATGCAGAGTCCACGGCGTCAAGCCTACAGCCCCAGCCCCCATGCCCAGACCAAGCTCCCCAGGCAAAGCCACTGTCAGGGGTGAAACGTCCGCCAAGTCCTTCCCTGAGGGAGGACAAGCCTTGCCCCTGGTCTCCTTTGGGTGCCTAGAGGAGCTGGGTGCAACCCAGGGGCTGCTAAGACCTCTCTACCCCCATGGAGAGCAGATTGGCCATGCCCCCAGAGCCTGGGGGGGCTGGTGGAGCAGCTGAGACAGCTACCAGGGGGCCCAGGCTTCTCCGCTGAGACACAACCCAATGAGGCACACACTCAATGACTCCAGTCTCAGCTGAGACCCAGCAAAACTCATCTCAGCCCCCAGCCTGACGGAGGCGTCCCGGCCTCACAGACCTGGGGAGGAAGTCAGGAGATTGGAGTTGCATTTCTAGCTCTGCCCCCACTGCCCCTCCACGTGCCCCCATGGCTTCCACCTGTACCCCCCCCCAGGCCTAATAACCCCCAAAGTGCTGCTGGAAATGTTGGGGAGTGAAATGAGCTCGGGCTGAGACTGGGCGAAGCGGCAGAGAGCTCAGAGCCAGGCCCGAATGGCTCTACTGCTGGCGTCGTGGCGGGGAAGGAGCCCGCAGCAGGTTGACGGGGCTCTGGTGAAATATTGTTTTCTTTCAAATGCACCTGAGTGTGGCGGGGGCCCTTGGATTGATTTACGGGGCTTTAAAACCAGCTCCCCACCAGCCATTCCCAGGAAGGGATCGTGCCGGCAGGTGCAGCGCCAGGGGCTCCATGACACACATTGCACCGGAGACCGTTTGCAAAACCAAGCCAGCACGGCCTGCCAGGCCCTTTAAATCTTCACCCCCCTCCGCCACCAGGTTGCTGGCAGGGGGCCTCGGCATGGCTCCAGCCGGCATTAATAATCCATTATCATAGCAGCATAAAAAATGCACAGCTGGAAATGGCCCGGAGCTCCTTTCGCCTGCTGCTGAAATGCAGCTGTTTCTGGGGTCGAGCAGGGCATCTGGATGCTAACACCAATGTAGAAGAGGTATGAGAATAGCAGCCGACGGCCCCTGCCCAAACTTTCTATCCAAGAGTTTGGGACAGGAAGTGAACAAGCTCGGCACACAGTGGGCAGCTGAGCAGGACCCCCCCTCTCCCCTGAGACGCTCCCACGGTAGAGATGATTGTTACTTAAAATAAGCACTAGGGAATGGAGGGGCTAAGTGGATCATAATGAATAATCATTATAATTATCGGTGGTGTTATTCTATCCCATTAATTATGGAGTATATTAGAATAACAATCCGTTACAGAAGGATCTGCAGCTCTCCGAATGCTTGTGCTAAAATATTCATAGGAATAGACGCCGCCAATTCAAATAAACAATCGCAAGCAGTAATTAAGGCTGAGGATGGGTCCCTTTTCGTCATCCGTGAGGCTGATGGTAGGTAGTGACCTGCTGGATTTCAGCAGGCATCCCATCTCCTTCAGGTTGCTCTGAAGACTCCTGGTCGCCATGGTGACAACACTTTGGGTTGCCATGGCACCACTCCTTGCCAGGTTAGGAAGCAGCTTGCAGATGGCCGTGGTTGCATTGCCAAGGACCAGGATTGGGGCCACACTTCCCCCCAAGGCCCGTATTAGCCCTTCAAGGAACAGCAGGTTTTCCAGATCCCAAACCGGGTTGGCCACTTGGGCGGGGGGAAATCCAGGTCATATCCAGAGTCCTGGCTGCAGCAGTGTCCGCACACACGACATCCCGACCCTCCAAACCCCAAGAGTGCCTTAAAAAAAATCATGCGATTTCCTTCCCAGTCTCAACAGATTATTTGTAGCTTGGGACCCTTCATGGGTCAGTTTTCAACTTTTTCTCCACAACCCACAAGAGCAGCACAGGGCTTGTTCCTTTGCCGAATGGCACCCAGGAGCCTGGTTTTAAATCTCCAAAGCCTTGCTGGGAAATCGCAATCAAATCCTTTTTTGCGGGTCTGGAGAAGAGTTGTGGAAGCAGGCAATTGGTTGGACAGATGCAAATGGTATGGTGGGTCAAAAACCTGGGAGTCAGAGCTTTTTTTTTTTTTGGGGGGGGGGGGGGGGAGGGGGAACGATGACCAGCCAATGAAACTCCAAGTAGAAGGATTTCATAGAATCAGAAAACAGGAGGGTGGGAAGGGAGCTCAGCAGATCACATCAAGTCCAACCCCCTGCTCAACACAGGACCAGCCCCAGTTAGATCATCCCAGCCAAAGCTTTGTCTACCCGGGTCTTAAAAACCTCCAAGGATGAAGACTCCACAACCACGCTGAGTAACCTGTTTCAGTGCTTTACTATCCTCCTAGTGAGAAAGTTCTTCCTAATATCCAACCTCAACTTCCCTTGCTGCAGCTTGAGCCCATTGCTCCTTGTCCTGCCATTTGCCCCCACTGAGAACAATCCAGCTCTGTCCTCTTTGCAACCCCCCTGCAGGGAATTGAAGGCTGCTATTAAATCCCCCCTCAGTCTTTCCTTCCCAGACGTTGGTATTATTACTTTGAGTTAAAGTTGGGCAACGTTAGGCCCAAACCTTTTACCACCGAGGGCCAATCGGACTTGACCCACCCCATTTTCCAGTTGATTTTGGCTTCAGTCTCTGAATAGTGGTGGAACATTGTCCCCCCATGTTTCTCCCAGCTGAGCCCTGCTGGGGACCAGGTTAGGTCAGGTTTCCCTACTCCTGCCTCTCTTCTCCATCAAGGGAATATAAAGGGTCCCTGATCAGCATAGTGCTGTGCCCTGGTGCAATTCAAGGATGGAGAGCCTGGCCCATAGAGTGGGCATTATCCCTGCTGCTTGCAGGTGATCAGAGGCTCAGAAGGAGGCTGCAAAGGGGGCTTGGTAGATGAAGACAGCCAGAGCAGCAGCAGGTGAAATTGCCCCCAGCTGGCCCTCATCTCCCCACCAGGCCTGGCCGAGTGACCCCCCACTGGTCCCAGTTCCCTCCAGCATCTCCCACAGAGCCCAGCAGACTGCTATGGGCTTGGGTGGATCTCTGTTTCAGCCTTGCCTGGTTTCCTACCCTCACCCCCGTTTGTAACTCTACCCAGGGTGAGTACCTATCTACCGGGCTCTTGCAATCCTCAGCTTCCTGCCTCCGCTGCTCCGACGCCCGTTTCCCCTGTCTCTCCCTGATCCATTGGGCTCTCACCCTCCAGTCCTAGCCACCTACATCCCAGTCCTAACCCAGCGGGATGGAGCAAAAAATTGGGAGGACAAAAGAAACACATTCTTTTCCCAATGTTTTACCCCCACCATGACTCTTCCTCCTGTCTGCCCTGCTCCTGTAGCTAGGAGGCTAAGTCACAGCCTTGGTACTGGTCAGATCTTTTCTTATTTGTGTCCTGGGGGCAACAGGGCCAGAGCGGGGCAGATTTCATAGACTTCATAGACATTAGGGCTGGAAGGGACCTCAGGAGACCATTGAGTCCAGCCCCACGCCCAAAGGGCAGGAAGTCAGCTGGGGTCATAGGATCCCAGCAAGATAAGCACCCAATTTGCTCTTGAAGGTGTTCAGTGTAGGCGCTTGAACCACCTCCGCTGGCAGGCTGTTCCAGACCTTGGGGGCTCGGACAGTAAAGAAATGCTTCCTTATGTCCAGCCCGAAACGGTCTCACAGTAGTTTATGACCATTCGACCTCGTCATCCCTTGGGGCGCTCTGGTGAACAAACGTTCCCCCAGATCCTGGTGGTCACCCCGATAAATTTATAGGTGGCCACCAGATCATCCCTGAGCCTACGCTGTTCCAGGCTAAAGAGCCCCATGGCTCTCAGCCTGTCGTCATAAGGTCTGTTTTCCTGACCTCTGATCATGCGTGTGGCTCTTCTCTGGACTCTCTCAAGCTTCTCCACATCCTTTTTGAATTGTGGAGCCCAAAACTGGATGCAGTACTCCAGCTGCGGCCTCACCAAGGCCGAGTACAAGGGGAGAATGACATCCCAGGATTTGCTTGAGAAGCATTTATGGATGCAAGCCAGTGTTTTGGTCGCTTTAGCAGCTGCAGCATCGCATTGGAGGCTCATGCTCATCTTGTGGTCAATCATGACCCCCAAGTCGCTTTCTTCCATAGTGCTAGCCAGCATAGCAGTGCCGAGCCTATAAGGATGCTGCAGGTTTTTCTCCCCTGCAGGGTCCCCACCCTCTCTTGGTGGGGAGGTTAGTTGGAGCAGCCCAGAGCCTGCTCTGGTTTGGTATCCTGCAGCCCCACACCCCACGTCTGACCTTTTGTGCCAGGGAGAGGCTGGGAGCAGGACTTTCCCAGAGCCTTCAGGCCACTTCCACACCGGCTGGGGGGTTCTGCACGGGGTCTGGAGACAGTTCCCAGGGGAGGGGTCTCTGCTGGGCTGGGATCCTGCATTGCAGGCGTCCTGTCTTCCTTGGGGCTCTGGGTGCTCTCTCCACCATGTGTTGACCTGGCTGGTCCTGAGCCCTGTAAGTCAGGCTGTTGTAGGAATTGATGCAGGGGGGAGATGGGGTGGGGAGAGGCCTGGACGGGGCAGGGGCAGATGTGCCCGGAGGGGTTGGGGATTGTGGTGGGGGGGTTCTGATGGTGTATGGATTATGTCTGGCTATGCAGGTGGTAGAAGCGCTATGGACTCTGGGACTCCCCCAGTACACCCCTAACTTGTGGGGGAGCCCACTGGGGCAGGACAGAGAAACCCAGGGCTGGAAGGGACCCCGAGATCATCAGATCCAGCCCCCTGCATCCCACAAGCTTCAGAGCGCCCCCGAATAGGAAGGTCTAAGAAGGCTGCCCAAGTCCTTGTGTGGAGCAGCAGCAAGTCACAAGTCCTCGGCGACACCTGCATGCTGACACAAGCACGCGTTCATACCACAAGTATGCGGCTTGACACAGACACTTGTGCACAAACAAACACACTGCAGCCACAGACAAACATGCCATAAAGGTACAGGTATTCACACACTGAAAAATATGTGTACATGTGCGCGCGCGCGCACATGCACGCACGCGCACGCGCACACACACACTGTATGTGTATACACCCACTCCATACAGGCTCATGCATGCCCTCACACCCACAACACACCCCTCCTCATACGCACACATCTAGTGCACCTGTATACACTGTCATACACCTCAGTATGCACCCACATGGACACACATCAGCTAACACACTGCGCACAGAAAGCCCCTCAGACCCCCCCACACACACTCGCAACAAACCTCTCCTCATGCACGCACACATAGTACACTCATACACAGTGTCACACACCCCAGTATGCACACACAGACGCATGTCAGCTAAAACACTGCACACACAGCCCCTCACACCTGCAACACAACTCTCTTCTCTCTCTTACACACACACACACAGAGTTTACCCATACATACCATCACACACCCCAATATGTACACACATGGATGCACATTAGCTAACACACTACACATAGCCCCTCACACCTCCCACACCAACACAACTGTCCTCTTTCTAACACACACACACAGAGTATACCCATATGCACTGTCACACACCCCAGTGTGCACCCACATGGACACACATCAGCTAACACACTGTTCACAGAAAGCCCCTCAGACCCCCCCCACTTGCAACAAACCCCTCCTCATGCACACAAACATAGTACACCCACACACACTGTCACACACCCCAGTATGCACACACATGGACACACATCAACCAACACACTACACACAGACAGCCCCTCTCACTCCCCACACCTGTAACATACCCCTCTTCACACACATAGTACACCCATACACACTGGCACATGCCCCATTCTTCATGCAGTGGCCGACACACCCACACCTTCTCAGCCCAGCACATTTAATACATCCATGCACCTACACAAGACACCCCCACCAGTTACACACACACTTTCACACCACCCTGAAGGGTCACACACACACACACACACACGCTCCCTCCCAGACACACAGCCATGCCTCCAGACATGTTCTCCCACCCTCTCAGGGCCGAAGGTATCAAGAGGCCTCTAAATCAGGCCCGGCTGACACGCCAGCCCCCCTCCCGGCCTTTCGGCCACGGCCCCTTTCTCTCCCTGCTCCTTTCTTCCCCATCATAATATATGGGGGTGCCTGCTTGTGTTCCAGTAAAATCGGCAGTAATGGATGGCCACTATTTCAATCGCAGCTCTTCTTTATTGATTTTCCTTTAATGAAAGTTAATTATAACAATGATTTAATTAATAGAATCTCTCTCTTCCTTTATTGCTTCCCGCATTAGAACTATTAATAAATATGACCCAGACTGACAGCAGAATTAATCATAAACTTGGAATCCCGTCCGGCGGGCACTTCTCAGCCCAGGCTCCAGCCCCGCGCAGAGCCAAGCCCATAAAATTTACAAGGGTGGGAGGGTTAATAATACGGGAATTATTATCAAACTTTTACATTCTTAAGTAGGTTTATGAAATCGGCGGGTGAGTTATGTCTAATGGCATCGGGCACAGGGAAAGCAGCAGGGCCGGTGGGGGGTGTATGTGTGTGTGTAGCAGCTTCACACGCCTGCAAGAAACACACACGTGCACACGCATTGGCATGGAGATTGTTCCATCCCACCCGGGAAGATAAAGGGAGAGGCTGTCACGGCTCCTGCAGCAGCCGGGCTGCACCCGCCAGCTTGAGAACAAGCCTTGCAGCTCTGGAGGGCTTGCGAGGAGGTGGTTTTTCCCATAGCCCGAATATCCGCCGTGTTTCCTGACCTCAAGATCTGCATGGGATGGGCAGAGGGCAATGCCAGCTGGGCTCACAGCCCAGGGGTTTCCACGATGGCTTGTGATTTTAGAGAGTACAATATCAAGGGTATGGAGGGGGCATGTGCAATGCCAGCTATCAGATGCCTTCAGACTTCTACTAAGGCTGCCCTGGACATTTGCATCCAGGGGGGCTTGACCCTTTGAAGAGCTCTGAACTCCGACAGGTGTGAATATTTTGAGTGTATCTGGGGTCTCGCAGGGTTTTACCCCTGTTTCTCTCACCTGCAGCCTCCAGAATTTGAAGTCCAGGACTCTTTTCTCTGCTTTTCTTAGATGTAGAAATCGGCTCGAAGGAGCCCAGGCATTTAACGTGCCCACAAAAAACGGTCTTCAAACCGCGAGTTTTTTGGCTTTGATGTTTCAGAGCAGGAAAAGCATCGGCTGTTCGGAGAGAGGCTTTTGCTCAGAGCCCCTTTCAATGCCAAGATACATGGCCACGTTCTTCCCCCCGAGCTCAGAGCTTGGGACCGCAAGCTGGCGTGACAATGAGAAGTGCTGGGGGGGCAGCATGGCCCTTATTGAGGCACCTGAAGGGCAACTGAGTCTCCTGGAAATCCGGGGTGGTAGCTGAGGCTTTAGGGATCTGTCTCAGCCAGTGGGACACCCTGTCTTTGGGGCACCCACTGCTGTGTCCCTTTTGCCCACAATCATGGAGGAAGGTCAGGGTGGCTTCTACAGGGCTTATCCCCCTAGCACGAGAGTGCCCAGCTGGGATCATGGGCCAGCTTGCCAGGCTCTGTCCTGGCCACGGTCATACAGCCCCGAGGATGACCCGCAGGCTGGGACTCAGGCTCCCTAACATGGCAGTGCCAGGGGGCATGTGGCTGAGCGATCTCCTTTACCGGATTCGCAGGTGCGAGTGCACACTGCACGTGCGGTACAGACCAGGGTTGTACTGGCCTGAGGCCTTGCTTCATGCAGGAGGGGCAGCAGTGGGAGCTGAGTGCAAGTTCAGGTGAGAGTGAGCAGGGAGAGGAAGGCAGCCCCTTTGAGAAGGGGGCATTCCTCCTGTCGGATCCAAGAAACACCGTAGTAATAGTCTCTTGTTCCCCATCTGCTGCCCTTTCCCCAGGAGAGCTGAAGGAAGAGCAGAGCTGGGCAGGTAGCTCTGTGCCTCAGTTTCCCCAACACTACAAGGCAGGGAAGAGGGGCTCTCCATTTGCCGTGGGCACACCTACTATCCCCACACGATGCTGACAGATCACCTCATTGCAGGCCTGAATCACCAGCCAGCCCCTGCAGCCCCAAGAGAAGCAGAAAGGGGTTTTGAAGCCTTCACAAATGCAGAGAGACCTGGAGGCAGGGAGGGTCCAAGAGCTGCAGACCGAAGCCGAGGGCCCCAGGCTGCCTGTCTGCTGGAGGCTCACTAGAGGCGGGCGATGCACAAGCCATGGCCTGCGAGGCATCTCAGCGCCTGGGCTCGGCCGTAACGGCAAGGAGTTATCCTCGGGAAGGCACCAGGCAGCAAATCACCATGGCAGAGAGATATAAACCGCACCGCAATGCAGTGCCTGCCTGCCAGCTCCCTGCCCTGCACCGAAGCACGGCGCCCTACCCACGGCATAGCCTTGCCAGCCTGTCCCCTGCGATAGCCGGCCCCTGGGGAAATCAAATCTGAGATCCCTGCCCCCACCCCCAGCTTTGGGTTGCAAGGCAAAAGGGGTGGCCTGAGTGACTGTGTCATTTCCATCACCCCTGCTCAGTCCGTGAGGGTCACCCCCCAGTATGGAGCAACACGGGGCCCCGTCTTGCCCTGCCAGTGTCCCAGGCCCCAGCAAGCCCCCGGCTCACCCAAGGGATGGGCGATTTTGCAGGAGATAACTCTGAGATCTCTTAAAGGGCCCTCTCTTAAAGAGCCAGCAAGCTTCTGTTTCAGTCCCAGCCAGCCATGCAGGACAGGTGCAGCAGGGATGGCCATAGGGACACACCTGTCTGATGTCATCAGCACTCAGTCCTAACCCACGGCTCCAGGAGACACGGGATGGGGGACTGGTGCTGTTGTAGGACTGCCATCAGCTAGGGGAAACTGAGGCACAGAGCAGAGAAGCATGTTCCCTTGCCCAGCCCGGACCTGTGCCCCCCACCTGGGAGCAGAGGCTATTCGTCTTGTGCCCGGCCCGAAGGGAAAGCTGGTCCATGCCAGGGCTAATAGAGGAGCAGGGCAGGGAAGCTTTGAACCCTGGTCTTCCATGCCCTGGGCTGTAGGGCCTGCCCCCCCCCGATGTTCCCCACCACGTAGCCGGGCACTGGGTGCTGCAGAGGGGATGCCTGGGGATACAGAACAAAGGAGATGCCCACCTGTGAGAACAGTGGGGAAGCCTCATCCCCCCACCTGAGAACAATAGAGACCCTCCCCACCCAGAACCATGCAGAACCCCTCCCCCCACCCAAAAACAATAGAGAGACCCCACTGAGAACAACAGAGACCCCCTCCCCCACATAGACCCACTGGGAACCCTTCCCCCTAACCAAGAACAATAGAGACCCCTCCCCCACTGAGAATATTAGATACCCCCTCCCCCACCCAGAACAATGGAGGATCCCCTCCCCCCACCCGAGAACAATAGACTCCACTGAGAACAATAGAGACCCTCCCCCGTATAGGACCATGCAGGATTCATCCCCCCCACCCAAGAACAATAGAGACCCCTCCCCATTGAGAACAATAGAGACTCCCTCCCCTACCCAGAACAATGGGGAATCCCCTCCCCCACCTGAGAACAATAGAGAGACCCCAGTGAGAACAATAGAGACCCCTCCCCCATATAGGACCATGCAGGACTCCTCCCCCCCCCAAGAACAATAGAGACCCCTCCCCATTGTGAACAGTAAGGAGACCCCCCCATCACCCAGAACCATGGAGAAACCCTCCCCCCATCCAAGAGCAATAGAGAGACCCCTCCCCCATTGAGAACAGTAAAGACTAGAGACCTCCTCTCCCACGCAGAACAATGGAGAATCCCCTCCCCCATTGAGAACAATAGAGAGACTCCCCTCCCCGACCCACAACCATAATGAATCGCCTCCCCCATTGAGAATAATAGAGACCCCCCCACCCCCCACCCAGAACAATGGAGAATCCCCTCCCCCTGCCTAAGAACACACACACACACACACACACACACACACACACTCACACAAATGCAGCCACCTCTGGGGAGGGCTGCAGCATTTAGCCAAGTATAACAGGAGGGAGGGTCCCTCCGCGGTTGGTGTCTGGTGGGCCTGGCACAGAGCAGGCCAGGCTGGATGGTGAACCGACCTGCTCACACTCACATGGCACAAGGGCCAGCTTCATGTGAGGGACTTCACCGCTTCGCCCCCTTCCTGGTGCCCCAAGCCAGCCCATCCCCTCCCCCGCCAGGGTGCCAGACCCCCTCGGCCATGGCACGGGGACCAGGTACCAGCGCCCATTAGGGGCACCTGGAGTGGCACTGCCCACTCTTGCAGGCCCAGCAGTGGGGTGGGCTAGGAAGCAGTACTCCCCGCAACCTTCCCCCCCAAAGTCCCAGGTGAAGGGAAATAAGGCGATTTTTACAGCTGGCCATTTCGCTCTGCAATTCCTGAGGTGCTAGAGACCCCTGCTGGCAGCTTGCAGGCACCAGAGCCAGAGCCCGCCGCACTCAGACCCCCCAGCCTGGGCACCCAGGCCCCCCCTGCCCCAGGCAGAGCTTCCCCAGGCCTTTGCTCCTCGCCCAGAGAGGCTGGAGTTGGGGTCTTGTTCCCAGATGTGCTCGCTCCAGGGTCTTGTTTCTATGTGCTCATTCCCATCCCAGCTCCCCCAGTCCCACAGAGGCTGGGGACCAGTGACACCAGTGCCCGGGCTGGGAGCAGGTTCCCTGCTGCACCCCATGTCCCCTGCCAGCCCAGCTGTTAGTAGTGGGGGAGAATCTCTGTTGGTGGGCAGCGGTACGGGGGCCATGGCACACAGGTGGTGCCTGGCTCAAGCTCATTCTATGGTCTGCCCCGACCCACACACGCATGTTCGCCAGTCCCCACTGCACCCCCAGGCCTGGCCTGTGACCCCATGCGCTGAACCTGTGTGTGTGTGTGTGTGTGCGCGCGCGCGCGTGTGTGTGTGGAACAAAGTACTGTGGTGAACAAGGGAAGGGTGTGTGTGTGCGTGTGTATGTATGGAATAAGGTGCTGTGGTGAGCAAGGAAAGGGTGTGTGCATGTGTGTATTTGTCTGTCCTTGTGTGTGTATGTGTATGTTTATGTGGGTATGGTCTATGTGGTGTGTTGATGTAGAAAGTGTATGTGTTCATCTGCACTTGTGTGAGTGTATGTGTCTATGTGAGCATAGTCCGTGTGTTATGTTTCCATGCATGCACATGTGTGTGTTGGTGTGCAGTGTGATTGTGGGTGTGTTCATCTGAATGTGTGTGTTTAGCTGAGCATGATCCACATGTTGTGCTTCCATGCTTGCATATGTGTGCATTGGTGTGAAGTATGATTGTGTGTGTGTGTGTGTGTGTGTGTGTTCATCTGCATGTGTGTGTGCATGTGTGTCTATGTGAGCATGGTCAACATGTGCTTCCATGCTTTCACATTTGTGTATGGATGTGGAGCATGTGTGTGTATTCAGCTGCACTTGTATGTGTGCGCACATGTATATCTACGTTAGCATGGTCTACATATTGTGTTGCCATGCTTGTGTATGTGTGTGCATGGGTGTGGAGTATATATGTGTGTGTATGTGTTCATCTTTACTTGTGGTATGTATTCCTATGCACTTGTGTGAGTGTATGTGTCTACATGAGCATGGTCTGTGTGTTATGTTTCCATGCTTGCACATGTGTGTGCACTGGTGTGGAGTATGTTTATGTGTTCATCTGCACGTGTGTGTATGGGTGCGTGTCTACACGAGCATGGTCAACATGTTATGCTTCCATGATTGCACATGTGTACACATGGGTGTGGAGCGTGTGTGCGTTTGTCTGTATTTGTGCCTCTCCACATGAGCATGAGCTACATGTTGTGCTGTTTTCCCCAGTTTGTACAGGGATGTGGACTCGGCATGTGCGTGTCCAGGGTGTGCATACTGTATCTCTGAGTTACTGGGGGGGGGGGTGCTAAAAGAGAGGCGTGTGTGTGTGGCCGATGCGGAGTACGTCTGCATGCTGCTTGCCCGCCGTGCGCGTGTGTGCCTGCATGGTGTGTGTCTGCATGGCTGGCTGCCCCTGCCCATGTCTGCAAGAGGCGGAGCAGTGTGCATGCTTGTAGGGAGCTGGGGGATATTCATGTGTCTGCAATGATATACACACCCTCCCTGCCGGCCCCCCCCAGCGTCCTGTGGCGAGGGGCACTGCTGCCTCTGTATCCCTGCACCTGCTCCATGTTCCCACCACCCCCTGCTCTGGGCACATCTGCAAGCCCCCCACCCCCCTGCCAGCTGCCCCTGCCCATCCCTGCAAACCTGCCCCACGCCAGCTGCAGCTGTCTAGGGTCACAGGCCCTGCCCCACAGCCCAAGCCAGGGGCCAGCTGGAAGGAAGCCCCTGGAGGGCCACAGTGTCCCCCCAGAGGTGGTCGCATTCTGGGCACAGAAGGGCCCTCGGGTCTCACTGGCCTGGTTGGGGGTGGGGATCAGATATGCCAGTGGCACTGAGTACCCACCACCAGCCTTTCGCCTCCAGTCGGGGTCCAGGGAGCAGCACAAGCCCTATGCTTACACACACGCATACACACAGCCTCCCCCATGTGCTCACACATGCACTGTTCACACTCACACAGCGCAAACACACATGCCTCAACCACTCACACAGTTCTGAGCACATATACACCCCCACCATACACACATGCTCACACACGCATGAAGCACATATACACTGCCACCATGCACACCATATGCTCACACACACACAGAGCACATATATATCCCCACCATATACACCTTCCACTCACACACGCACACAAAGCACATATACATCCCCACCATACACTCAATACACTCACACACCACATGCACACATGCTCCATCCACTCACACACCCATAGTACACATATACGCACAGCACACACACAAGCACTGTGTGGTACACTCACACGTACCATCCACTCATGCTCTCCCACACTGAACATACACATGCACACTCCATATCCCTGCATACTTTCACATAGCACATATACCGTCTGACGCACAAGCCCACTCATGCTCCCCACATGTGCACATGCTCCCACCGATACACGTATATACTGCCATCTCAATGCACCCACGGACACGCTCAATGCACACGGAGCCCCGTGATCTTAATGTGCACGCACAGAACTGATGGACACACGCACCCTCCCAAACAAGTGCATGCACTCACAACGCATGTGGAGCTCTCAGAGTCTATGAGCAGACACAAAAAGCTTCCACGCATGCATGCACATACACACACACCCACACACACACACACACACACAATACATAGGCGCTCCCAACCCGCACACTGCAGAGACGCAGCATTTCTTTAGTCCCTGTGCCTGGGCAGACACACAAACACACATGCATCCGTGTACTGCACACACTCACACGCTCTGGGCATGGGACAGGCTTCCCCCCTTCACCCTCAGGCTCTGGCTCAAGGTTTCTCAGCGCTGCTAATCCCCTCCACTTGCAACTAATTTACACCCCAGTGGTGGGCAGCCCCAAAGACCACCCACCACCAGCTCCCTGCACCCCCCTGCCATACCAGACATACAGTGACCCACCCCCAGGCCTGGAGGGGCCCGAGCCCCCTGCCCACCATGGGCCTGGCCCCCTCTCCCCCTGCCCTAGGCCCAGCTCCCTCCTCCGCCCTGGGAGGGCGTTTCCCACCCAGCTCCCCCCCTACACCCGCCCGCATTATTAACTGCCCCTTTGGCAGTGATTAAACACAGGCCCTGGCCCCTTCCTTGCTCTCCCCAGGCCCGTAAATCAGAATGGACCCTCGACAGGTCGCCTAATTGTTTAAAGGCTTGCAATGAATGCCAAAAATGTCCCGGTGCCTGGGAGCAGGAAAGCTAATCCCTGCCCGGGACCCCAGAGGGGCTGGGAGCAGCCCCCAGCTGCACCAGGCAGCCACTGTGGGCTGGGAGGGACACGGTAGAGGGGGGCTAGTGCAGGTGTGGGGGGGCAGAGGAGCTCCCCATGTCCCACCCATTGTGCGGGAAAGCCACATTAGGGCCCTCCAAACCCAGATGAGGCCTCTGGGATGTCACGGGATGTGCAGGCGGGCACCTACCCCACACCTGCATGCAAAGGAATCTGGGAAAGAAGCACCCCCCCACCCCAACTCCAACCCCCAGAAAAAGGCTGGGAGGGGGATTTCAGAGGTATCTGAAGCCCCAAGTTAAAGTATCTGGGATGGAGATCTGCAAGAGGCTGTGCCGCACACACTGAGCAATGTGGCAGATGGGGAAACTGAGGCACAAAAGGACCCAAAAGCCCAGCCTACAAAGGGGCTTTGGCACCTCAGTGACTTGGCCTAGGTTGTCCAGGGAGGTCCCTTCATGGCCCCACAGGGGAGCGGACACTTGCAGGGACTTCTCCCCACCCTTAGGCAAAGGGACCGTGTTGCCTTAAATTGTCCGCAGGCCTCTTGCGGCGCTCCCCGTGCTCCAGGCTTTCAGACCATGGCCAGAGGAGCCCTGCGGACATGTCGCTCGGTCTGGCATGTCCTGCCTGGGTATTCCCCCCTAAATAACCCCCTCACCCCTTCAGCCCTGCTGTCCCAGAGCCTTTCTCTGCACTCCCACCTGCCATCTGCAGCTCCCCTCCTCCCCGACGCCCCAGGGCAGAGCCAGACAAGCTGGAAGAGGTTGCAAGCAGCAAGCAGGGGGAAGAGGAATAAAAAAAAAAAATCCCAGGCAGAGCGATTATGCGCCTGGTGGGATTGATTTATGAGGCAGATTAAAAGCGCTAACTGCCGGCATGTGTAGCTGGGTTAGATAATGACTGAAAGGGCCCGGGTAGCTGTCTGCAGGGATCTGAGTGCTGCAGCCACCAAGGAGAGAGGGGAAGATCTCCGCGACCCATGCCGGGGGCAGAAACGAAGCCCCGTTGGGCTGCGAACCCCAGAGGCACGAGGCTCCTGGCAGGGACGGTCCCCCACAACCTTAGGAAGAGGAGTTGCATTGCTTTAAATCACCCACACACCGTTTTGCCGCGCTCGCCGTGTCCCAGGTTTCCAGAAGCCTCCTGAACGTGGCCGGAGGCTCCCTGTGGACACATCGCTCAGTCTGGCACGTCCTGCCCGCCTGTTCCTCCACCCAGCCCCATCCAGTGTGGGCTAGGCTTGGAGGCCCCCCTCGATTGCCAGGCCCTGGCATGGGCTGGTGCCAGGAGCAGGCTGGGACAAGCATGTTCTTCCCCTCTTCAGCTGCCAGCATGGAGGAGACGCAACCCATGCCGGGGTAGGCAATGCCCCGGCCTACCGGGTGTGCTGAAGCAAGCCCCCTCCCCTTTCTCCGTGCCTTAGTTTCCTCCGTGGCTCAGTTTCCTCCATGCCTCAGTTTCCCAGGCATCTCACATTGCCCCTACCTCGGCTAACGTGCCTGCAGTAGCAGAGAGTCCCCACCCCCCGCCATGTGCTCCCAACAGGATGCAGACGTCCAGTCGGAGATTCAATCCAAGGCCATAAAACCTGCTCGGGGCTGTGCTGCCAGGCGCTGAGTAGCCAGGATATAAACTGGGGCAGGGGGGTTATGGTGGGGTCCATGAGCTAGGCCACGTTCCCCACGTCTGGCCTGTCTGGAGCCTGCTGGAAAGACAGGATGGGTCGATCGATCACAGCCTGAGCTCGGGCCAGGACTCCTGGGTTCTTTTCCCAGCCACCCAGTCCACCGCCAGCCCTCACCCTGGCATGGCGTGCCAGGCAAGGGCGGCTGGCTTGGACACCTGGGTTCCCTGCCCAGCTCCCCGCAGCCCCTTCACCTCTCGGTCCTGCTTTCACGTCACCCTCGCGGCCTCCCCTCCTGCTCCGTGCTCAGCCCGCACAGGTGCCCTAGTCCAAAAACCACTGAGCCAGGGACCCGGCGTGGCCTGGACTGGAACAGAGAGCAGGGCTCTGCAGAGGGGGGATGGTCCTGGGGCCCCCCTGAGTGGTGGGGACTCTTGAGGCATCTGACTGGCCCCTAACCCATTCCCGAGAGACTGCCCCTACTGCACCCCAATCCCGGGGGCCTGGCAATGCCCTGCGCCTGCACGGGCAGCGCATCTCTCCATCGCTACGCGCGACTGCAGCTTGGGCCAGACCTGTTCAGCTGGCCAAATGCCTGCATCTTCCCAGGCTCTGCCTGCCCCCGCGGCAGGGAACTGTATGTCTATCCACCTTCGTGGACTCTATCTATCTATCTATCTATCTATCCCCATAGCCCCCTCTATCTGTCTGTATGTCTGTCTGTCCATCCCTCTCTTTCTTTCTGTCTTTCTATCCATCCACCCCCATGGACCCCATCTACTGATCGATCCATCCATCCATTCATCCCCATAACCCCCCTGCAGCTATCTTGCTGTCTGTCTATCCCTATAGACCTCTAGACCTCTCTCTCCCTCAGTCTGTCCATCCCATCCCACTCTTTCTCTCCCTCTTGTCAAACGCAGACCCCCCTGGCTGCTGCCCCCCACCAGTTCAGGTGCAGCCAGAAGAGCTGCCTTGGAGGACAAGAGGAGGAATGGGGGAGGCTGAAGCAGAGCAGTGGCTGTAGCTGAGTGATGCCAGCAGGTGGCTGTGGGCAGCACTGGGGGCCACACTGGCCCCCAAATCTCTTTGGCTGGGCCCCATGCCCAGTGGGTGTGGGAGGGAGGGGGTAGGGGCTTCCCTAGCAATGGCTCACCTGCTGGCCCATGGGGTGCCCCAGGACCCCTGAGTCCCCAGTGTCCCATTCTCCATTGCCCCCCAGCTTTGATGAGTGCCCCCCATCTCTCCCCATCACAGGGGCAGGCCAGGGGGCCGAAGCCAGCCTCACAGCACCTTTCCCTGGCAGGGAACTGACAGATACCACCGCCAGGGCAGGGGGACCATAGGCAGAGTTAAGGATATTCATGCCCCCCACCCACCATCACCCCACCTCTGTGCACCAGGCCTTGATGTCCGTGTGCAAGCACGTGCAGATAGCACATGCCCATAGGCACACACCGTGGAACTGGGCGGGTGCATTTAGAAGTGTGTGCATACATGTGCAGCCATGTGTGTGGGGGGGGAGTTTTGTGCACACATGTGCTGGAGCGGGGGTGGGAAGGGCAGCCTTGCAGGCATGCGTGGGGACTGCATGCAATTCTGAACCTCACATCTGTGTCTGATATAGTATGACCCCCCCCCCCACAAAGCAGCCAGACCCACCCTGGGCCCAGCTCACCCCGGCGGCATTTCTCTGCTGTGTTTCCGGCGATGGAGAGCAGGGCCCCCTCGCCAGGCCCTTGCAGAGGCACTATAAATGAGGCACTAATTAAGTCGGGCTGGAACTGCTCCGAAGAACCCCCTAGCCCCCTGCTCCGTTCTGGTGGCCTGCGTCTGTGCTAAGTACCAGGACGTGGGGGATTAGAGAGCTTTGCAGGGGGTCAGAGGACTTTGAGGGGGGGCAGGGCACCAGGGGTGGGAGGCTGGGGGGTCTAGGGGCATGGGGGAGGCTGTGGTCTGTGTAGGAGGTTCCTGGGGTATCTCGGGGGGGGGGGGCAGTGAATGCTGTGACCTGTCTGATGGCCTCCATTTCTCCACAAGCCCCCTCTGCCCCCCACATGGGCAGGGACGGGTCACCTGGGTTGGCTAAGGGGTGTGTGTTGGGGTCTGCCGACTCCTGGATTCTCCCTGCACCTCTGTGGGGGGGGAAAGTTCAGAGTTGCTGGTGGATACCAGAGCCCCCAGCTGCCCCCTAGCCCATAGCTGTGTCCAGCCCTTTACAGGGGGCCCCACGGGACAGACCTGTACCCCCCCAGCTGGGAGGTGTGGGGGTGACCTACCCGCACTTGACCCCCTGCCCATAGCTCCCACCGCACACAGCCCCCTCCACCACCCAGCTCGCTCCCCACCATTGTGGGGCTCTCACCTCCAGTTTGCCCTTCCCCACATCCTCGATGCCCCCCTGCTTACCCCAGGTGCCCTTTCCGTGGCTTGCCAAGCCACAACCCAGCCACAGCCCAGGCTGGGGGGGGCCATCATGCCTGACGCTGGCAGCCAGAGATGCTGATATAGCCTCTGCCCCTTCCCAGAGCTGGGTGCATCACTCCATATAGGCATCCCAGCCCTTTCTTCCTACCCTGGCCAGGGGAGCATGTGGGTCAGGCCTTATTCCTAATTGGCTGCAGCTCTGTTCCCTTCGCTGAGGGGCTGCGATTGGCCGGATGGGTCACACCTGTCAGTAGGTTTCAGCGTCAACGCCCCCTGGGACAAAGGGGGCAGCCTTGGCCTATGCCTCTGGGATCGGGGCCAGGGGGGTTTTATGGGGTGGCCCTGGCACCAGGAGGGGCTTTCACGGGAAGCCCCTCGCATATGGGGCTGCCCCACGCAGGCCTGGTTCTCCCCTAGCCTGGCCGCCAGCAGGCCCGAGGCTCCGTGCCCCAATGCTACCCCCCCCGCCCGCCGTTGGTCTCCCACACCTGCTTTGCTCTTCAGGCAGCACATTCCTGCGGGTTTCTCTTTCCTTTGCCCTTCTGGAGGCGTCCTCCGGCCCAGCTGCAGCCGGCGGCTCCCAGCCCGCCGCTAATTTATGTGTAAAACAAATGCCTTCCAACTGCAACTTATCTGTTTTAGCACCTAACATTAAACCTCTCCCCCGGGAGGAATCATAACCTCCCCGCTCCCCGTGCCCCAGCCCCTGCAGCTGAGCCAAGCTCTTGTGCCCGGGACCTGGTACTGCTGTACGGCTGCGGCGAGCACGCAGGTGTCGGGGCTGGAGGGACGCATCCGGGCAAGGAAGATTGGGGGAGGCAGTGGGATTTGGGGTGGAGGGTGTGGGCAATGTGTGGGGATGTGAGGTTGCACATGCATGCCAAAAGGCAGGCGTGGTATGTATATGCACGTGTGCGCGGGGGTGCACATATGCCAAGGCATGCACCAGTGTAAGTGTGGTGCATATGCACATGTGTGCACACAAACATGCAGGCCAGAGGCACATCCACCAAGGTGTGGACATGCTTACACCCCCCTGACGCCAATGGGCACAAACACAAAGAAGGAGGACACATGCACACCAGCACAGTGCATGCATGCAACCATGGTACACACACACATACATATACACACACACAGGGGCATGGCATGCACAGCACACACTTGCACACACACAGTCATGCACATGCACGTATGTAAGGAGATTAGCATCAGACTCATGCAAGCACAAAGTTGTGTACAGACATGTACAGGGGCACAGCTCACACATGCATCTGCAAAAGGAGCACACACCTCCTGTGCCCCCTCAAAGTCATCCACACACATTCACATGCACACACGCCTGCACACACGCACACAAATAAATGCACATGCAGATACACACACACACATGCGAATGCAGATATATACACATGCACATGCATAGATACTTGTACATGAGCACACAGACACATGTACACACACACTTGTTGCCAGGTGTGAATACCATGCAGCAGCCCTGCGTGGCCTTGTCCCAGGGTTAGGGCCCAGCCGGCACGGGCATGGAGCTGTTTAGCATGCAGGCGGCATGGGCACACTCGGCTTTCCCGGCACGTCCGAGGCAGTCGGGGATTTTAAGGCCCTGCTGAGGTGGAGGAGTACGAGCAAAGAGAGAGCAGCTGCCTGTGCCCCCATGCCGCACAACCCCTTCACCCCCCAGCAATACACACCCCCACACACGCACCCCTAGCTGCGCACATGCCCCCTGCACACACACGCCTAACAGCACACACCCCTAGCAACATGTCACACACACCCTTAGCAGCACACACACACCCCTCACATGCACCCCTAGCAACACCCCCCCACACACATCGCTAGCAACATGTACCCCCCACATGCATCCTTAGCAGCACACACACACCTAAAACATGCACACACACCTAAAACATATACCCTCCTGAATGCACACACACACACATAGCAGTACACACCTCTCTGCCCCACACACACACCTGGCAATATACACACTCACACACACACACCCATAGCAGTATGCACCCCATCAGTACACACACACATATACACACACACATAGCAGTATATACCCCCAACACACAATCCGAGCAGTATACAGCCCCCACACACATACCTGCCAATATACCCTCCCCCCACACACAGACATATAGGTGTATACATCCCCCACACATCTAGCAGTGTACACTCCCACACACACACACATACCTGCCAGTATACACCCCACACATATGCACATAGCAGTATAAACCCCTAGCAGTACACACATACACACAGACCCCCCCATACGTCTAGCAGCATACACCCTCATATTTACCCCCACACAAATACCCTTATCAATACATATATCCGCACACGTGCCTAGCAGTATACACCCCACATACACATCCCTAGAAGTGCATACCCCCAGCAGTATACACCTGACACACTCCTAGCAATACACTGTCCCAGCCTCCATACGCACCTCAGCAATATACACCCCACGCGCACCGATCAGTATACACACACCCAATGCGCATACCTCGTCTTGTACACCCCACACCCCCTTACACCCACACACTCTCCAACATACACATCATGCACATACTACACCCCACCCCATGCTGGCTACCACCCACCTAACAGTACGCACCCAGCAGAGATGTGCATCAGACAACCGCATGCATACACCGTACTGACACAAGAGACCCGCACACACAGTCCCCGCAACCCTTAGAAATACACCAACCATGCATACACATGCAACCCCACATCAACACTGCTCACCCCCCCAAACACACATGTCCACTACACCTCACCCCCAATAACTGTTCCCACACACACACACATGCACGCACCCCCTTCACAAACTCACATATAATTTAGGCGTGCACATGTACACTCACACACACTCCCCACCAGGGGAGAACCCCCTTCGCAGCCCCCCATTAGCTGGCACCTTTAAATCCCTCACCCAGGAACTAATTTATCTGGCTTGCTGATGAGGCTTTCGGGGACATCAGCCCACCCCTGCCAAGAGGGGAAACTGAGGCACGGGGCACCCAGGCGGCTCAAGGTCATGCAGCTGGTCTGGGGCAGAACACAGGTATCCGGACCCTCCCTTGTTCCCTAACGACCAGCCGTCTGCCACCGATGCACCCCCCAAAACCGTGGCAATGTCATGGGGCGGGATGGGAGTGGAGGCTTGTCCCCAGACCCCCCCCCCCCCCGCCTGCCTCTTCCTCAGCTCTGCCTCTCTCAAAGGCCAGGGAGAAAGGAAGGTCAACGCTTGGAAGAAAGAAACATCCCAGGCACCAATTTATTATCTTTTTTCTTTGGCGGAGATTTGGCAAGAGGCCGCGATGGGCAGGGCGCAGATATCAGCTCCGTTTAGCCGGGGAGCGAGGCCGGGGGCTGGGGGGAGGGAAGGAGATGAAAAATACGGAGGGGAAAAAGAATGACTCCTCGCATATGCCCCCCTTCAGCCGCCTGAAAAATGGCTCCGGCTCCGGCGCAGAGAGAGCGAACCCGGCGTGAAGGACAGAGAGGAGCTGGAATCTCCTTCCTGCCCGAGTTTTGCTTAACTCGAGACTCGTTGTAGCAAAGCGCCAGCGATGGGACAAGGCTGTAAAGATGAGTTATGGGCCCGAGACAGGCAGAAATATAACATCATGGAAATGCTAATGACTCCGCGCTCCCTTTCTTTATGGCGGGTGTAATACAGACTTCAATCATAAAAACAATCTTCCAACACTTTAATGGGCTCCATCATGCTCTGGCTTGTCCGTATATTTGAAAGATAAATCAGGGCCCCCGGTTGGAATGAATTTCCCGTCAAACGGTGCTACTCGTTGGAAATTGATTGGCTCCGAGTCCGGAGAGTTTGCACACTTGAGGCGGGGGCTGCGGGAGAGGGAGGGGAGAGACGTGGTGGTGGAAGCGGGGTGGAGGGGAGTCCGGGGCAGGGGTGGGAAGGGAGGGTAGGTGGACAAGGCCTGGATGTTCATGGCGGAGAAGCCGGTACCGTGTTGCTTCTAGCTTGCAGTGGAGGGGGGAAGGGAAACTGAGGCACGGGTGTGCATCATGCCTCCTTTTGTCATCCCTGGCCTGGTGACCTGAAACCGCAGCCAGCTGCCCCAGGTGGAGGAGAGCCGGGGAGGAAACCCAGGTGTCCTGGCCCCCCCAAACCCCGGCGCTACCGATTCTGCAGCCCCTCCTGCCCTGGTGCAGGGGTGTTGCTCCGGCAACACGCGCCATGGATGTCAGAGCTCCCCAACGCCGTGGGGAGGGGGCCACCGAGCTCTGCCATGTGGTACCAACAGCAGTGCAGTGCCGGGCCCGGGGGAGGCCTCCCTGCATCCTTTGTCTGGCCCCAGCTCTGGCCGCGGGGAAGGGACCCCTGGAGCATCACCCCAGCCCCCCCCACCAGCCCAGGGGGGTCCTGTGGGCAGCTCACCACCCCCCGAGCCCAGCTCAGCACCTGCAAGGACTAGGAGAGGGTCAGAGGGCAACAGGGGTCAAAAGGCAACAGGTTGCCCCAGCACAGCCCCCGCCCCAGTTCTGCTCCACCCCACCCGCACATGAGCCCAGGCTCCCGCAAGGCTTCAAGGCCCCATGCCCTGATTGGGGGGCACCACGCGGGAGCACCCTGTGTCCCCGCCTGGCCACCCACCAGCCCACTGCCAATCGCTTTTTTGTTAGAAACCCCCAAAACGCTGGTTTTTGCAGTGAAAAAATCTAATGGGGCCAGGGAAGCCGACAGCATTGGATGAAGGGCTCTGCCCAGGGGACTGCCCCTGCCCCAAGACAATGTTGGCAGCTGGGCCGGTGGCTGAGTCTCTACTCTGTGCCTCAGTTTCCCTGCCCTGCCCAATGAGGCTTCTGGGGCCGGGGGGTGAGAAGTGCTGGCTCAGGGGGGTCTGTGGAGACTCTTGGCACCTCCAATGTGTCTTCAGAGTCCCGGAAAGGCAGGAGCATCACAGTTTGGGGGTGTTTGGGACTTTTCCAGGGCCTGATTCTGGCCTGGGCTTGCTCAAGCCTGGGTGGTTTCCACCCAGCCCCACGAATGTTGTATCCCGTGGGGTTGGCAAAGCACCTGGTGGGGCATCTCCGGCCAGGGAGGGGCCAGGGGGCAGTGTCCCTTGCTCCCCCATCTCCAGCTCTGTACCCACCATATGACCCCCCACCTTTCTCTCCCTGCCTCAGTTTCCTGTAGCTGCTAACTGCCCTTGGCCCATAGATGTCCCTTGGCAGGGATGAGGGGCTTGTGTATGGCCCTCTCTTGCTATGCCTGCCCTTTGTGCCTCAGTTTCCCCCTCTGTCCAAGGCGGTTCGAAGTGCCTGCCTGTCCCCATCCACCCCTCCCTAGCCACAGTGGATGACAACTTCCCCTGGATCCCCCTCCCCTCCCAGCAGCAAGTGTTCAGCTGCCCCCACTTGCTCAGGCCCTGTCATGGGCTCAATGGGGTGGGGGCAGCTCTGAGGAGCCTGGTACACTGGGAATGTGGGGGCTTTGGTGGTGTGGGGTCACCAGGGTGCAGCAGCCACCAGCTGGTGTCTTCCACCATGGCCCAATCCTCCAGGCTTGGATTGGGCCCCGCAGGGCACTTACCTGCGGGGGGGGATCCAGGGCAGGCTGGATTCCCACCCCCCTCTGCCACAGCCCCCTTGGGGGACCTTGGGTGGGGCCTGGAGGGCCTCGTCTAAACAACCCACCCCCTGTCCTAAACAGAGCACGCGCGGTGGACCTTGAACCACCTCCACTGCGCTCCACCCCGGAGCCAGCCACATTCACAGGGCACAAAAGGGGAATGTGTACAGCCTTCCCTCACCTCCGTGGCATGGTGCCCATAGATGCCAAAGCCACAGTAGGGAGGGCCCGGTGCCCCCCTCCTGGGGAAACTGAGGCGCAGAGCAGGACCTGCTGCACTACACAGGCAAAGAACCCAGGAGTCCGGCAATGCGCCCCCATCCATCCCAAGCAGAGGACAGCTATGCCCTCCACCGGCTCTGAGCCCAGGAGGTGAATGAACGGGCCCAGGGTGAGACCCCCCTCCCCTCCACCCCTCCCACGCCAGCCAGACCAAGTCCAGAACAATATGCCGGCGTTTAAATCTGAATGGCAGCGGGACGCTTATTGTTATGCTAATTTCCCCATGATTTAAAGGCAACATTTCGCGGTCTCCCGCCAATCACTCAGCCCCTGGCCGGGGCTTTAATATTTGTAATTGAAGATGATGAGAGGCTCGAGCTTCTGTTTCCACTGATAAAAAAAAAAAAATCCAAGGGGGGGGTCTAAATTATAGGCCCCCGAGCAAAACATTATTAATCACAGATTTGAGCTGTCGCTGTATTAGGGCGCCTGTAAATCTCCCTGGCACGAGACATGTTTCGAAGGTAGCTCTTGCCGGCTATTAGGAAATAAATCCAGGCCGGCCCCTTTGCATCCCACGCGCCTCTCCGCAAGTCAATTAATCCAGTAATTGGATTTGAAAAGATGTCAAGAGATTACGGGCGAGGGAGAAGGAAGGAGGATTAGGGTGGGGCGGGCAGGGTGGGCTTGGTACGAGGGACGGTCCGGCCAGGATTTTCACGGGGGGTCGGGAGGCATTTGGGATTTATTTGGAAGTGGGGAGAGGGGCTGGTTGTGGCCTGGAAGAGATGGATGCATGCATGGAAGGATACATGGAGGGATGGAGCACTGGTAACAGGACCTCACACATGACAGTCGCACATGCATGTGCAAGCGAGTGTGCAGATACACCCGTGCCAGGCTCTCCAGGACAGCCCAAAAACTGCTGGAAGCCCTCCTGCTTGAGACCAGGGCAGGAGGCTGGGAGATGAGGCTCTGGCCGGGAGGGAGATGCCCTCTGATGGGCAACACTGGCATGGACAGCCCTGCTTGGAGCCACCCAGAGCCCCCAGCCCTGAGCACCTGCAGGGAGCAGAGGCCTCTGGGTCATCTCCAAAGTGGTGCATTCTGGGAGTGGGTCCCCCCCACAAGCTGAGATGCATGGAGCCAGGGCTCGGGGTCCCTGCTAACATGCACACGCTGGAGCACCCATATGCTCCCTGCTCTCAAGAACAAGGATACGGGCGTGCATAAATGCAGCCTCAGGCTTGCACATGTAGACTGCATGCGTGTCACTGTCATGCACACACACTGCGAACTGGCACCCAGGGGGTACCAAGGGTGTACGCACCGACCTGCTCATGCTGCACGTGCCAGGAGTACACCGGTGTCACTCCATGCACCACGCCGCAGCCTCTTGTGCCTACACATGTGTGATGCATGCCCTACGAGACATGCGCTTGCATGGCACACACGTGTGTGCATGCCCGTGGGCACACGCGCGCTATGCTGCTAGCTCTCAGTCCCCACTTCTCTCTTGCAGGCTGAGAGCTGGGCAATGCCCCCCGAGCCCCCACCCAGAGCTCAGTGGGGCCTGATCCTGCCAGGGGCTGAGACCCTCCTGTCTATTGCAGAGTTCAGCATTGAGCAGGCACTGGAGCCAGCCCTGCCGCCCCTGCCCCAGCTCCATCAGGCCGTGCGGCGCAGACAGGAGGCTGGGGGGGCTTGTCTTTCTTCCTGGCTCCCTCCAGCCCTGTTTGGGGGTCCTGAACCCCCCACAACACAGATGGGAAATCCATCAGGTCCTGCCCAGCCCCGCTCCCCTGGCAGCCCCCACCCTGGCCAGCCAGGCGTTGTCATGCCAACCCGACCTCTGACCCCCTTAATGGCTATTTCAGATGGTTATTTATGGCAGCGATTAGGGCCTGGCCAGGATTTACGGCTGGACCCCACCCTCCCCCGCGGGCCCCCCAGCCTGAGGCCTCGAAGGACGTCGGCTAAGGGGGCAGACAAGGCCTCTGGGAACGGCCCCCGCAGCCCAGGAGGAGACGGGACCGGCTGGCATGGGGGTCCCCGGGGCCTGGACAACGCCAGGGCCCCTGCGCCAGGCGGCCCCCCCACCCCAGCCTCCCACGAACACCTGCGGGGGGCAGGGCTGAGGGACGGGGGGGGCAGGTCGGGAGTGAGCAGCACCAGCAGGCTGGGGGGCAGGGGGCTGTGGGTCGGGAGTGAGGGGCACCAGTGGGAATGGGAGGCAGGGGCAGGGGTGAAGGGCACTGGTGGGGCTGGGGGCGGGCAGGGGACTATCGGTCAGGAGCAAGGGGCACCTGGGGGCTGCAGGTCAGGAGCGAGGGGCAACTCACAGCCCTCCTGACCCCTATGTGTCGCCCCAATCTGCCAGCTGCCACCCCCCCAGCTCTCCTGCAAGAAGAAGAGCTCCTGGCCCCACCGCTCTAACCACTGCCCCCCACACCCCTCCCAGAGCTGAGAACCCAGGAGTCCCGACTCTGCCCCCGCCATGCTCACACCACTAGGCCTCTCCTCCCCCCCAAAAAGTGGAAGCAGAACCCAGGAGTCCTGACCACAAGTGTGGGACAGATGAGCCCCGCACCCCAGCGCCCTGCTCTAACCATTGCACCGCACTGCCTTCCCCTGCCAGACACAGAACGCAGGAGTCCTGCCTCTGCTTAGGATGGACAGACAGGGACCCTGCTCCCAGCCTCCTCAGTAGCCCCCGAAGCAGGAGGGCTCATGGAGCTTGGTGGTAAGCGTGGGATCCACGGTGTGCGCAGGCTCCAAGCATGTGCGTCAGGACACGGGGCCTGGCGTATCCTTAGTGACCTCCTCACCCAACTTGGGGAGGGGCCCAGATCCACCGGGGCCCAGCCCAGCTGCTGCCCCTCTCTGCATGCCACATATCCACCTCTGGGGTGGGGTACGCTCCAGCTGCCCCAAGCATAAGCAGCAATGTCCTGGGTCTAACAGAAGGGGCTGAGGCCTGGCACCCCCAGGAACAGCACCCCCTTCCCACACAGTGGGGAGAGAGCATGGCACCCCCTACTGGCCCCCCAACAGTCCAGCTTCTCCCCACAGCGGTCTCCCATCCAGGCCCACAACAGGCCTGGCCCTGCTTAGTTGACACTGCCACCAGGGGAGAGGGCTACTAAATTCCCTGCTTCCCTCCCTCATCCCTGCCAGCCCCACTGGCCCCAGTCTGGGCCCAAACAGCTTGGGGGTCCTCCAGATCCGAGGGCTGATCCAGCATCGGATTTTACAGCTACCCACCCCAGGCCCTGCAGCAGCCCTGGGGCTGCTCCAAACTACTCCGGCCATACCCCCTTCCAGGACATGGCCCTCAAGACACACCCTTCCCTCCAGCCCCTCCTGTAGGGGTGGGGCTTATAGGCTCTGTGGAGTTGGGTGGAAAACCTGGCAAAGGATCTGGATGGAGGGCATGCAGCCGGGGCAGCTCCCCCAGGAGGAGGAGCTCTCCTGCTGAGTTGCCCCTCGGGGTACAGCCCTGCTCTTGCCCACCCCCGAGCACTCCCCAGCCATGTGAATGACCCTTCCTGCATCTTCTTCCCCCTCCCGCTTTGGCCCAAGGGCTGGGGTCTGCTCTCACCACCCCAGACCCAGCCGCAAAGCCAACCCAACCTGCCCCCAGCAGCCTCTTCTGGCCCCCAACCCCCTCCCCAGCTCAGTGAAGCAGCCGGGAAGGCCACGGAAGCGCCATCAAAATGCAGATCGGGGCTAGGGATGAAATAGCGCGGCGTATAAATCCCTCTCCGGCGGGTCGCAAGATGAATCGGCCGCATTGAAATTCCACCGCAGCGATAATTAAACCCCGAGCAGCTCGGCGCTAAATTACATGCCAGGCGCGTGGGGCTCCGGGGCCCGCCAACGGCTCCCCGGCCGCCAGCCGTGGTTTTATCGCCCACCTGGGTGTGACTACGGCACAGGGGTTTTTTTTCTTTCCTCCGAGACCGTAAAGCTGCCCCGGAGATTTACAGCCCCCTGCTCCCAAATCCGATTCGAGGCAGGGTTTCTGCAGGGGCCCTGGTCCCAGCTTCCTGGGGAGGCAGGACACGGGGGACAGGTACAGCCTCATCTGTCCCCCCACCCCCACACACACACACACATGCCTCCATGGCTGTCTGGGGAGTCTGGCTTCTACCCCGCACTCCTACACCAGTATGGGACCTGCCAAGCCAAGGTTGGTGGGGGTGACCTCCAGCATGGGGGCTTCCTGGCCACCCATGAGCCTCTATTTGCAAGCCAAGGGACACAGGAGATCAGGAGAGTGGGCAGATGATGTCTGGGGGGGTTGGTCTGCCTTAGCCCTGTGCCAGCCTGCCTTGGCAAGGGGTCGGGGCATGTGGTAGAGATGCCCAGGTGCCCTGGAGCCAGCAGCAAGGGCTGGCACAGGGCAGAGGGAAGGGTCAGCTCAGCCTGGCCCCCGCAGCGTCGGTGTTCACCCCAATCCCCTACAGACCACCTGCAGCACCCGCCTCCCTCCCACTGGCTGGCAGGACTCAGCACCATGGGTATGAGCCCACATGTGTGCAGGTGTGTGCTTCTGTGCAAGCACGTGTATAGGTGTATACGCTCATGTGTGCCTGCAAGTGCAGGTGTGAGTGTGCATATGTATGGGCGTGTCCGTGTATGTGCCTTTGTGTCCATGTGTGTGCTTGCAAATGTGTGCTTCTGTGTGTGCACATGTAGGGGTGTGTATGCTCATGTGTCTGTGCTAATGTGCATGCATTCTGTGCGTGCATGTGTGTGCACATGTGTATGTATGAGCCTCTGCGTGCAAGTGTGTCTCTGTGTGAGCACATGTATGGGTGTGTGCACCCATGAGTGTGCTCACATGCATGTTGTGTGTCTGCATGTGTGTGTACATGTATGCACATATGCACCAGTGTGTGTGTGCAGGTGTGTGCCTCTGTGTGAGCATGTTAGTGTGTGTGCACTCATGTGTCTGTGTGTGCTTACGTGCATATGTTGTTTGTGTGCACGTGGCCATGTAAGTGCATGTGTGTGCATGCATACACACAAGTAGTCCTGTCTGTGTGTTTGTGTCTGCATGCCCATGTGGGGAGCAATGCACACGTGTGTTTGTGGGGTGTTTGCACGTGTGTATTTGCACGTGCATATATTCCTGTACGTGTGTGTGCATGTGCATGTGTGCATTCGTGGGGCATTTGCATGCATGTTTGCATGTATGACGATTCCTATACATGTATGTGTGCATGTGCACATGTGCATTTGTGTGGTGTTTGCCCGCAAATATTTGAACGTATGAAAGTTCCTGCACACATGTGTGTGCACACGTGTATATTCATGGGGGTGTTTGCACATACGAAGTCTCCTGCACGTGTATGTGTGTTTGCACATGTGCATTCATGGGATGCTTGCACACGTGTTTGCACATATCAAGGGGTGTGTGCGTGTACACGTGTGTGCTGTGTACCTGGGAACCTGCCTCCCCCGAGAGGCTGGACACGGAAGCACCAGTCCTCCTACGCCTCCAGGCGGATGAGCGCCCACGAGCTGGCTAGGCCGTCGGTTGTTTGCATTCCAAGGGGGCAGCCACAGTGCCCCCAGACCCATTTGGTCCCCCAAGGCAAAGCGTCCTCGGCGACTGTCTTTCTCCAGAGCCTTCGTTGGGCATCTGAGTCCAGTGCAGAGAGAGATCCTGGCCAGTCCTTGCCCATCATTGCTCTGGGCGTGCGGGGGGCGAAGGCTGCATCAGTGGGGTGACTTCCAGGCTGGACCCCAACCCTTTGGGGTCCCATTGCAGGACCTCCGGGTATGAAGTACCTGGGCTGTGCTCAGAGCGGAACAGGCCCAGGCCAGACCCAGACATGGAAGGGCCTAGTTCAAGGTCAATGGCACAGCTGGGTGCCTCTTCCTCTGAAGGTGGGGGGGCTGCACCCCCACCCTGCGTCCCCTGAAGTTTCACCTCCCGCCACCAGGCGGCGCTGCCTTCCCCCGGGCGGGGCCCTGCTGGCGGCGCTCTGCTGCACTGCCTCATCCACTCCAGCGGGGGGCGGTGAAGACGCCGCGGCCGCCCTAGCCGTCGCTGGCCTGCCTCTATGGCTCTTCCGGCTTGCGGGTTGCTCGCCGGGGCCTAGCTTCTGGTGGCGCATGCGCACAGGCCCTTCCCCGCGCGCCTGCTTCCCTGCGCGCCAGGTGGGGCGGCCGTGGGCTGGGCTTGGGCCAGGGTCAGGGCCCGGCGGGGTGGGGGAGCGGCGAGGGGACCGCATTTGGGCTGGGACTTCGGTCCCCTGGGAGGGACCCCATTTGGACTTGGGGGGGACTCGAGCCCTCCTTGGGGGAACGCCATTGGGGCGGGGTGACCCCCATTTATGCTGGGGGGCCCTGGACTCTCTTGGGAGAGAGGTGGGGAACCCGATTTGGGATGGGGGCTTGGACATGGGCCTCTCTTGGGGGGAAGGGTTGCGGGGGCTGGGACCCCGGGGTGGGGGGAAGGAACCACATTTGGGCTTGGGGGGCTTGGACCCCTTGGGGAAAGGGGCTGGGGGATCCCCATTTGGCCTGGGGGGAGGGGCGGGCTGCCCCCCACCCTGGCTGCAGGGTGGGGTATCTGGCTTGGGGCTGCATCCCCTCTCCTGACCTGGGCTTGGGGACTCCAGGCAGCAACTCCCATAGGGGCTGGAAGGGGGTTGTCGTGTCTCATCTTGTCCTGGGCATCCCTAGCCTGTCTTGGGCCTTGAGGGGAGCAGGAGTCTCCTGGAGCCGTCCCAGGCTTGTGGAGGGCCAGGCCTAGTCCCCAGCGCTGCTCCTATGGGGCCTGGCCCAGCTCCGTGCAGGCCCCTTGCAGCTCCCCCCAGGGAGGTTGTGGGTGTCTGGTCTGTGGGAGCCCCGTGGCGCTCAGGGATGCAGAATTAGCAGATGCTCATTCCCCTCCAAGCCCTGGTGTCTGCGGCCCCAGCTTGACCCTCCCATGCCAGAGCCCCTCCCTGACGTAGCACGTTGCTTTCTCTTGCAGTCCTCACGTGTGTCACCCCGACCGCCCAACCATGTACACCTGCACCAAGCTCATCACTCTTCCTGTCCTGGTGAGTACTGCCAGCCACAGCCATCTGGAGAGCCCTCTCCACAGCATCGGCCCGTCTTCCCAGCCTGGTGGAGTTGGGCTGTCAGGGCAGGATCCATCTGGCTAAGCCTCTCCAAGTGCTCAGACCTCCCATGAGGGAGCAGAGTGTGCCATGATGGGGGATGTGGACTTGAACCCCCAGTGTCAGCTCTAGGAGCCCCTCTGTGCTACTGGCAGGCCACAGCTCTAGTGTGTGATTAGGGAAGCCAAGGCACAGATGCCTCCTGTCTTGCCTCTGAAATTGGTGGTAAAGCCCAGCTGGGAACCCAGGAGTCCTGTCTCCATCCCTGTCAGGTAGATTTTAAGTCAACTTCTCTTTGCTTATTGTGTGGTCCAGGAGCCAAAGAAGGGGAACATTGTGAGTACTGGAGCCCCTAGGCGTGCTGGGAAATGCAGCCCCAGAGCCCCAGGTGCCTGCATTGTTGCAGCTGAGCCAGTCCTGGGGAAGGCACCCAGGCAGCACCTCTACAGCATCAGCCATAGGCAGGACCCCAGCCCCCACACTCAGCCCAGTTCAGCAAGAACTGGGAGGGGGCAAAGGGCAACAGGTTCCCCTTGACACAGATACCTCCCAGCTCTGTTCCACTCTCCTCCAGCCACTCCTCTCTCCTCCCCACCTGCACATGAACCCAGGCTCCCCCCAGGGCTGCAGGACCTCATGCGCTGACCAGGGGGCACCATGCAGGGCACATGTCCTGGCCTGGCCATCTTCCAGTCCCTTTTTTTTGTTAGAAACCCCCAATACACTGTTTTGTGCAGTGAAAGAATCAAACAGGGCTGGGGGGACCGACAGCATTGTGGTTAAAAGGCTCTGTCCAGGGGCAGGAGTGTGTGTATGGGAGGAGTTATTGGACTATCAATGTTCCAGGACACCTGGGTTCTGTTCACAGCTGGGCTGGTGGCTAAGTACTTTGTGCCTCAGTTTCCCCCTTTGTTTGCTGTTCTCTGAGGCCATGTTCCTGTCTCCAGGGCTTCAGTACAGCTGCATCCTGAGCCAGTGGTTTGATTCCAATTGGCCATAGTGAATCCACAGCCCTGCCAAGCTGGGTGCACAGGGCACTGGAGCTTGGGGTCTGCTTTACCCATGGCCAGGGCACCCATGTTCCAGGAACTTGTATCTGCCATGTGAGTTCCTGCTGTGCTGCCTGGCTCCCAGGGAATGCAGCTGTCAGGCCAGCTCTGGGGGCAGCATAGTTGGGGCAGATGCAGCATTTGCACAGTCCCCATTTGTGCCCTTTTGGCACAGTCCAGGTGGGAAGGGACAGGAGAGCATGGAAATGTGCTCCCTTTTAGAGCTGCAGGGGTCTGGCTTGAGCAATGGTTTTGTCTTTCTGCAGGTGAGGACTGGCCCCAGGCTGCTGTACAGACCCCTCTCTGCCTCCCTGCTGAGCAGGCCTGAGGCCCCAACACAGGAGGTAACAACCATCTTCCCATGGACGGGGGGAGGGTCTGTGTCACCCGCATGTGCCTGGCATGCCAGCAGGCTGACCTCGGAGCAGGGGTCATGGCCCGGCTGCACCAGGCTGGCTTGCCCCTTCCCTGGGTTAACCTGAAACCAGGAGGGGCTGGGGTCCAGCAGGGGGCACTCTTCCCCTCAAGCCTGAACCAGCCCTCCCCCACCTAGTGCCAGGGGGTGCTGGGCTCCATGGGCTGGTTTCACCTGAGCCTCCAGCACCCCGGCGACTTCAGCAAGGTCTAACTGGATCTGTGGGGCTGGGCTGCTAAGCAGCTCCTGTGTTTCACCCCAGCAATGGCTGCATTTCAGGGAAGTTGTAGAGGGCTTCCCCTGAGGTTAGATGGTGAGCAAAGCCCTCTGGAACCTGCTCCTGGTGGGGAGAGAGTAGGCAGTGGGCCCCTTTTGTGAGCTCAGGACAAGGCCCAAGAGGTGGGGGACCATTGCTGGGACCATGGGGATCCCAGGTCCGTGGCCTGCCATACAGACTCACACTGCCTCCTCCCCTCCCACCTCCACCTTCTGGCCCAGGTTTGTTGTCAGCTCTCATATAGCTCATCTTGTTCCTCCTCCTTGCCAGCTCTTCCCAATGCCTCTGAGCTCCCCGCTCCTCCAGGCTGCGCGCCGGGAGCTGCATGCTAGCGCTGTCTGCAGGGACATTGACACGGCTGCCAAGTTCATCGGCGCTGGTGCCGCCACCGTGGGCGTAGCTGGCTCTGGTGCTGGCATTGGCACTGTCTTTGGCAGCCTCATTATCGGCTACGCCAGGTGAGGAGGGGGGCTCTCTGCCACCAGTCCAGTCCTGAGTGGGGCTGGGTTCTTGAAGCTGCTGTGGGGAGGCAGCTGGGAGGAGCTGACCAGTCCTCCTGGCTGCTGCTTGGCATAAGCAGGAGAGGCCAGGCCTTAACCCAGGCCCCAGCCTGGCACTCAAGTCCAGCCTGCACCAGAAGCTGGTGAGATGGGTCTGGTTTATGTATTTAATGGGGTGGGCATGTCCTATGAACCCAGATGGGTTTCCATAGAATTGTACTCCTCCCAGGGCACTTATTGCTAGGAGATGGGGTGCTGGGAGTCTGCTCTGGTCCCCACTTAGCCATATGGACTGTCCCGTGTGCCTCCATGGGTGCCATCTAGTGGCTGCAGGCAGCATTATGTTGTCCAGTCCATCCCATCTCCCTGGCTGGGGGGGGCCTGCAGCCAGTCAACCTGTGCCCATCACATATGGAGCCTGAAGCAAACCCTGCTGGGTCCTGGAGCCTAGCCCCCCCAGAAGTTGGGGCTGGCTGAGGTATCCCTTGTAGCCTCCCCACCAATAGCCTGGGCCCCCCTGATCACAACCCCCCAACAGGAACCCATCGCTGAAGCAGCAGCTCTTCTCTTACGCCATCCTGGGCTTCGCACTCTCTGAGGCCATGGGGCTCTTCTGCCTCATGGTGGCCTTCCTCATCCTCTTCGCCATGTGATGGGCCAGCTCCGCATGGCCTGGGAACATCCCCCTGCGGGCCACACCCCTCAGCACAGCCGTCCGCTGGTGAGGGGGGCAATAAATACTGTACGGAAACCAGCCATTGTGCGGGTGAGTTCCTGGTGCCCTTGTTTGGGGGGGGGCTCTGCCATGAGCTGTCAGTCCCTGTGGCCAGGGAGCACAGCCTGGCATGGAGGGGCCTGGTGATCCCTGGGGTGATTGGGGGCAGTGAGTGTTCCCTTGCAGCCTGAGGCCCTGCCCTATACTGGCAGCTGCTGTCCCTGGGTCTGGGCTCTGGCTGCCCCATCAAGGCATCTGGACATCCCCTGATATCCAGGTGGTGACTTCAGCTCCCCAGTGCAAGCAGTGCTGACAGTGAGGGAAGAAGGGTCGTGCTCTGCTGGAAGCAGGGTAGTTCTCCCTCTTGTCTGACTGTCCCCACAGTGAGGGTCCCTGCCCAGCACAAAGAGGCCAGGGATACCATTCATAGGATCCAGCTATGGCTCCAGTTCCAAGGCATCTGTGCTGACGGAGGCTATATTGCCATCGGTCACTGCACCCTGGGCCTGTCAGCAGCTCAGGCTGTGTCAGAGCAGCCTCAGCCAGAAAGGAAAACACTCAGGCAGGGCCTGGCTAGAGAGGGTCCCACCCTACACAGCCTGGTGCCCACGCTCAGTCTCAGACCAAGGATCAGCTGCTCCACTGAGACACAAAACCAGCCTGACTTGGGCCTGCGAGGACCAAGTGGAAGCAGGCTTGGGGAAATCCCTGGTGGGGTGCAGGGAATCCAGTTGCCAGGGGGGCTGTGCTCTTCCAACCAACACTCTGATGCCTGCAGGTTTCCCAGTTGCTTGGCACAGAGCCTGGGTGGGTGGTTGGTTCACACCTCGGGTTGACTGGCCTCTGCCCTGAGGAACCTGGCTGTCAGGGACAGGGCAGGAGGCTGCTCCCATCAGAGGGAGCAAAACTGGTGCTGGGCTGTGGCCTCTGCAGCCAACCTGAGCTGTGCCAGCAGGGGTGCTGGGAGGGTCTGGGGCAGGCCTTTTCCATGGGCATGTACCCCCCAAGCAGCTCCTGGGTGAATTCCAGCTGGGTCCTGGAAGCCAAGCAGTCCCGGGCTCCTAGTAGCTGCCGGTACCCCTCTGGTTGTGCTTCTACCACCCTCTGGTGACAAGTATGAGGTCGTGGCCTGGCTGGGTCTCCAAGGCAAGGGCAGCTCCCCGCCTGCAAGAAGGAGGCTGCAGGGCAGGGGATGTTGCATATCCTTGTGGTTTGGATTAGGGCTGAGCGGAGGCAGGCTCAGCAGCGAGGAGCTCTGTCTGGGAACCTGATGGTAGGTCCCTTTAGGTGGGGAAACCGAGGCACAGAGAGTGTAAGCTCGGGGTCCGGATGCTGCCATCCTGATGCAGACAGACAGGGTGAGTCTCACTGTCTGCACAGCTCCTCTGTGGCAGCGCCCAACTCCCACTGCTGCACACGGACCCCCCAGGCCCTGTCCCAGGGATCCCAGTTGCTCAGCCCTGAACAGGCCTGGAGGGACGGAGGAACCCGTACATTGCTCTGTTCCAGGCTGTAGGAGCTCAGGCAGGCAGCCTTGACTGTTGGAGCAAAGCCAAGTCGTGGGCAGCAGGAGCAGGCCCTAGTGCATGTGGGGCATCCACACTGGGTTTGTACAGCGCTGAGCACGGTCGCCTAGCAACAACTCCTGGGCTGTTCCAATGCCAGACCTTGTGTGGGTCTCACAGGATCTGATCGGGGCACCTCCTGGGACCCATGGAAGTGCACCAGTCCCAGGTGCAGGGGGGGGTAAACTAAGGCACAGGCTAGATTCACCCATGAAAACGGGTAGGAGCAGACCCCTCTTCACAAGCCCCAGTCTGGATGCCCACCCCCCCACCTTCCTCCATCAGGCACAAACAGCGTTGAGCCCCACCCCCCTTTCCCCTAGCTGTCCCAGGGGCCCTCAGGAGCACCTGCTGCTGCCGGCAACCCCAGCCAGCCATACGCCTGGTGTGGACGTTGCTAGGGAACAGGTGCGGGTGTTTGTGACAGCTGGGCCTGTGTTGTGGAAACCCAGGGCCTGTGACAAGAGCCCCCAGGCTTGAGCAAGGGGCGCTGCAGGTCGGGGCCCAGCCAAGTTGGGAGTCAGATGGGCAGTGCCAAGGGGGAGCTACACCCTAAGTGCTGGGGGGTATTGGGCAGGCCCCAGGCAGGGGCAGCTGGAGTTGACCTCTCCGTGGGGCTCAGCAGCGTGCACATATGCTGAATCTCAGCTCCCATCCTCCCTGCATCTGTGCCAAATGCCTTGGGGGAGGAAGGGGGAGTATCTAGGGCCCAGCCTAGCTCCAGTTTTGCTACGATGGAAGGAATAAGGCAGGTTCAGAGGCTCTTGCTGCTGTTCCAGCCAGTAGATGGGGAGGTGGGGGGAAGAGGAAAGTTGACCATCCTCCTGATTCAGAGGCCTTGCTGAAGGCTGATCTGGCCCTGATCCTCTCTGCACTCCCCCCGCCCCCAGTGAAACGGGATTAATGATCCACCTTCAGCATCTGGGGAAGCTGAGGCACAGAGCAGTCAGGTGACACAACCATGGCCACAGCATGATGGCTTGAGCCTGATTGTGCACTAGCATCCTGTCTCCTGCACCACCTCTCCACCTTGCTGTAGAGCATTCCAATCCCCGTGGCCAGGACCATATTTTCTGCGTACCACGTACCCCCCGTGCTTTGTTTTTGCAAGACAGGATGAAGAAAAAAGATCTCCCTTGAAAACACTGGCAAGCGGTAGTGGGTAGCAGCCTCTAGACAGCATTACTTCGGCTTCCACAGCTGAATGCCAGGGCAAGAGGTGTGAACTGATCTGTTCCCACAGTTTTTTCCAAGGAGGATTGTTCTGTCCAGAGCTGGCTGGCACTGGTGCTACTGGATCTAGGTGCAAGGCTCTGGATAAGGTGGCAGTAGGCAGCTGGGTACAGTCATTAACTGAGGTGCACCCAAGGACAGGTGATTATGAGAGTCCTTGGTGCTGTCAGGAGAGTGACTGCAATACTATCATAGAATCATAAAAAATGAGGGTTGGGAAGGGACCTCAGGAGGTCACATCTAGTCCAATCCCCTGTACAAAGCAGGACCAGCCCCAGCTAGATTATCCCAGCCAAGGTTCTGTCTATCCAGGGCTTCAAAACGTCCAAGAATGGAGACTTCACCACCTCTTTGGGTAACCTGTTCCAGTGTTTTACTACTCTCCTAGTGAGAGAGCTTTTCCTAATATCCAACCTCAACTTCCCTTGCTGCAATGTGAGCCCCTTGCTCCTTGTTCTGTCATCTGCCCCCACTGAGAACAGTCCTACTCTGTCCTCTTTGAACCCACACTGCATGGAATTGAAGGCTGATATCAAATCCTCCCTCAGTCTTCTCTTCTCCAGACTAAATAAGCCCAGTTCCCCCAGCCTCACCTCACAAGTCCTATACTCAGACCCCGAACCATTTTTGTTGCCTTCTGCTGGGCTCTCCAATGTGTCCACATCCTTTCTGTAGTGGGGGCCCCAAAATTGGACACAGGACTCCAGATGTGGCCTCACCAGTGCTGAATAGCAAGGAATAATGACTGCCCTCGATCTACTGGCAGCACTTCTACCTGTGCAGGCCTGTATGCTCTTCACCTTCGTGGCACACTTGGCTCATTCAGTTTATTGTCCACTGTCAACCCCCAGGTCCTTTTCTACAGAGCTGCTGCCCAGCCTGTTGGGCCCCAGCCTGTACTGGTGCATAAGATTGCTCTGTCCTAAGTGCAGGACATTGCACTTGTCCTTGTTGAATCTCACGAGATTTCTTTTAGTTCAATCCTGCGATTTGTCAAAGTCTCTGGATCCTAGCCCTACCCTCCAACATATCCACTACTCCCCACAGCTTGCTGTTATCTGCAAACTTGCTGAGAGTACACTCTATCCCATCTTCCAGGTCACTGAATAGAAGCAAGAGGCCTCACAGAGTCTGGGGCCCAAGGCTGAGCTGGCTCAGCACAGAGTATTTGGGAGCTAAATCTATTTGAAGCTGAGTATCTTTTTTGTTAATAAATGTTCTATGGCAGTGATGATGGAAACCAAACTCCAGCCCAGGAGAAACCTGAAGGAATCCCTCAATCACAGCTTTGTAAAGGCAGCTTTGCAGCAATCATTCTATCTATGTTACCTCCCAACAATCAAAATGATTCAATAAATAAATGTAACATTGAGTCCTGTTCACTGATATTCAGTCTGGTGAAAGGCTCTGGCTTTTGACTTGGCTTCTGAATAGGTCAGGAAGAGAATCTGCATCTGTGTATCTTATATCTCCTTCCTGGAACTAAAAATCTGAATGTTTCAAGGCTAAATGAAGGTGAAAGTCAGCAACTTTCTTTATGGAACTGTCTGAATCTAACCAAAAGAAGAGGCAGGAAATTCCCATTGGTGTGGAATTGGGGAATTTTTCCACCTACCGTGAGGAATCTGTCCTCAGTAGCGTTCTCTGTGGAGCTGATACAGTGCATAGCCAGGGACAAAAGCAGGCAGTGGTTTCTCTCAGAGGATCGGTGCCGGTGGATGCATCATCACAGACAGGCAGGGAGCAGAAGCGGGGCCTATAGCTGAGAGCCAGTCAGGTTTGGAGCCCTCCAGGCCCAGATCTCCTGTGTTGAAGCTATCTCGTGATGAAGCAGGACAAGAGCATTCTGCTGTGTGACCTCAGGGCAAAACGCAACTCCATCTCTGTGCCTCAGTTTCTCCTCCTGTCCCCACTCAGCCACGGACCTCTTCCATGGGGCCTGCTTCTTGTTCTGTGTCTGTGCAGTGCCTGGTGCCGTGGGGTGCCAACTCCAGGCCTCCTATCAATAGTACCCAAGAGCAGCCCCTAGGAGGGCCCAGGCTCCCACGGTGTCAGATGCTGTACAAACTGAACCAAAGGAGACCTCCCAACCTTTCCCCTCCACCCAGGTTCATGCTGCTAGTAACACTGTGCCAAGCCTTTCCATCCACCCCCTTTCTCCCTGTGCTATGTGCAGGACCTGGGGACAAGGGGCCAGTACTGAGCAGGTCTCATTAAATGAAAGGAAGCGATTGCAAGCAGCATGAGCCCCGTACAGATGAGGGGCTTCATCTGCTTCAGTTTGGAGCCTGCTGGTCCCAACACAGGCCTCCCCATCAGCATCACCTCTGATGTTCAGGAGGTGAAGAATGGGCCTTTGTTTTGCTGGGTCAAAGCCTACAGCCACATTTGGTTTGGCAGATTCTCTTGCTAGGCCCAGACCTCCCCCATGCCCCATCCCAGAGGCTGTTGGCTGCAGGGGTTGAATCTGTGGCCCACAAAGCTAAAGCCCCTGTTGCTTGAACTGGGGAATCCAGGGGTAAGAAAAGCGTGGGGCTGTCCTGGATGCCATTAGTAGGGGCAAAGTGCCACTTGGCATAAGTGCCATGTGGCTGGCATAGGTGCCATGTACTACAGCCTCCACACGACAGTGTGGGTGGAGAGTAGTCGCATACAGTTGCTTGTGTCCCCATAGCATTGAGTGGCGTTGGTGTGAGGCCCAGTGCACCACAGATGGGCATCCCGGTATTCTCAAGGCACACAACACAAGACATCACATCCCAACCTGCCACAGGTAAAGCAGGCAGATGGCGGCCACCAACATCCTGCTTCTATAGAAAGTTGTTCATACGCGCTTCTGCAACATGGCTGTGCTCGCTGTTCTTGGTCGTATTGCTGTTTCACAGCCCCGCAGACTGGTTTTGCTCTAGCTAAAAAACCTTAACTCAGGTGTGGTCCTATCAGCTTGGGTGTACAAATGATTGAGAGTGAAGGAGACACTGCTAATCAGCTCCAGAAGGCTATCTGGGGGCCTGCCACTGCCCCTGGGTGTGGAAAAGTAGGCTGTCATTCCCCCCTGGGGGTATGTGTCAGGGCTGCCATTACCCCTGGGGGCATCTAAGCTCTCACTGTCCCCTGCGTGCATCTGAGGCTTGCCACTGCCCCCTGGGGGTGTCTAGGGGTTTGTCACTGCCCCCTGGGGAGTATCTGGGGGCTGTTATTGCCCTTGGGAGGCGTCACTGCCTGCTGGGGTATGTGGGGACTGCCATTGCCCTCTGGGGAGTATCTTGGCGCTGTCATTGCTGCCTGGGGGGTGTCACTGCCCCCTGGGTGGTGTAACTTCCCCCTGGGGAGTGTCTGAGGCCTTCCACTGCCCCCTGGGGGGTATCTGGGGGCTGTCACTGCCCCCTGGGAGGTGTTATTACCCCCTGAGAAGTTTCTGAGACCTGCCACAGCCCCTTGGGGTGGGTATCTGGGGGCTGCCATTACTCCCCTGGGGGGTATCTGAGGCCTGTCACTGTCCCCAGGGGGGTGTATCTGGGGGGCTGTCATTACCCCCTGGTACATGTAAGCTGTCAGTGCCCCTGGAGTCTGCGGGGGTGCTAAAGCCCCCTGTGGGGTGTCACTATCCCTTGGGGGGTATCTGGGGTCTGTCACTGGAGGCCCCGCCCCGCCCGCTCTCCTGCCCCTTCCCTTAGCTCCGCCCCTTCCCCTCCGCCGATTGGTTCTCCGCGCCCCCTCGGCTCCGCCTCCCCGGCAAGTCTCGCGAGAGCCCCGCGCGCGGGGGAGGGGGGAGGACACCCTCAGCGCGAGACCCGGGGGCGGCTGGACACGGCGCTGGCGCGAGGCCCCGGTGGCGGCGGCGCACGGCGGAGCGTGGCGCTGAGGTAACGCGGCCCCGCGCGGGGGCACAGGCCCGGGCCCCCCGGCCCTACCACCGCCGCCGCCGCCGCCGTCGCAGCCCAGCGGGGCCCCCGCCTGCCTCCCCGCCCGGGCGGAGGGAGCGGAGCCCGTCCGCCCCTCCCCCTCCGGGACGGACGCGCCGCGCGGGCCAATGGCGGCGGGGCTGGAGGCGGAGTGACGGGGCGCGCCGCTAATAGGGAGTCGGGGACAGACTGCAGGACACGCCCTTAAGGGGAGTGGGTGGAGCCAAGGGGCTGGGGGGCTCCGAGGCAACCGGGCGGTGGCTGTTGGGGGGCTGAGCCCCTTGGGGGGGGCTGAGCCCCTTGGGGGAAGTGATGAAGGGCCAGGGTGTGGGGGTCTTGAGCCCCTGGGGAGGGGGGGCTGAGTCCTTTGAGGGAAGCAGTGAGGGGCAGAATGGGGGATAGGGCCTGATCCCCCTGGGGGAGCATGAGGGAGAGGGCGGGGGGGGGCTGAGCCCCTTGCGGGGATGAGCCCCTTGCGGGGATGGGGCAATGAGGGGCAGGGCTGGGGACTTGTTTCAGGGGGCTCAGCCTAGGTTAGAGGCTCCCTGGTCATGGGGACTCGGGCTTGTGGGGCACAGGGCCTCTCTGATGCAAGCACTCCTGGGCAGTGAGGGCAGCTGTGGGTGGCTTGGGGGGATCTCACTGTTTGGGGCTGGGCAGTCCCTCCCCATGTGTCCCCACCACATCTCTGGTGCTTCCGCCACCCCTTTCTCAGCTTCAGTTCAGGGTTGGGCCAGGACGTGTGAGTTCGAGAGTTTGACCCATCCCTGGGTGCCAGCCCATCTCCTCGTTCAGCTTGAGGCACTCGCTGGGTCGCTTCTGAAACGCCTGTTGCTCCCCCAGCCGATCCCGTTTCCTTCTGCCACTGTTGGCAGTAGCGGAGTGGGGAGGAGCAACAGGATGCTGTGCTACTCCTTGCCTATCAAATCGTCTTATTGATGTTCGTTATAATCACCCTAGATCATGCAGCAGCAAACTTAGCGGACCAGACTGTGCCGTGACCCTTTGTGAAACCCAGCTGACTACTAGGGACACTATCCTATACCTGATTTGTTTTCTCCTCTAATGCCGTCTGCGTCTTCTTGACCACCTGCATGCATGGAGTGTCATCTCTGCCCCTGTTTGCACTGTCACCATCTCTTCCATATTCAGGTCTTTCCCCAGCCTTAAAGACCAAATTTCAGGGTGATGCTGAGAAGTAGTGAACAAGAATCACAGGTGCGTGTCCCCCTTTGGACTTCCCTGTTTGTTTGGTCTTATGGGAACAGTGACACTCTAACAGGGTGCCTTTGCAGCATTAGCACTATTAGGTGTGCAAGCTGGATTCAGAGATAGCAAATAGGAATCCACTGTGTTAAAAAAGTTCAGACCTCTCGTGATCCTTCTCAATTCTTTGCACTAGAAGAATTGCTGTAATTTTTCTGTGCTCAAAAAATGAGTGAAAACTAAGAGCTGGCATTTTCCGAGGCGTTTCTCAAATCTTTTGAGTGGTGCCTAAAAAAAGCTGAGAAGCGCTGTATTAACTCAGTGGGGCAGGGGCACTCCCCCTCCCTTCCCTGCCCCCCCCCTTAGTATTTTTCTAGTAAAGCGCCCTGTCAGCTGTTATCAAGTAGTACTGCCTAAAAGGATTGTGTGGTATTTTACAAATGACTTTATTATTGCCCATTCACTTATACAGAGTCATTTCTGGACTGGAATGCAGCAGACGTTGCGAGCCACCAACTTTGTAAAATGGTTGTGTTGGGGTTTTTTGGTGGGAACTAAGAATAATCCACCACTGAACACGGAGGGGAAATATTGGTGAGGTAGAATGTATAGCTCTCCAAATTGGAGTCTGGATGTTAGTGGAGTTAACATTTACACTCTCCTCCCCACCCCCCTTTTTTTCCTTGTAAAATGAAAGAAATCATACTTGACTGCTTTGACATGAGTATGCAGTAATCGTTCTTCGTTCTTGCCAACCGTAATCAGTCTCAGGGCTGAAGCGTAACTGTTGCTGAAGGACTTGTTTGCTGTTAGTGTATGAATGGAAAGTTGAACTGGTGGAAGAAACTTGCCAAAAATCTAGATACAGAGTCTGGCATGGTTAAGCATACTTGTGTCTGCAGTAGTCTCTTGTAGGTGGAGAGCGATGGGTCTAGGACCTGCTATTTGCAATCCCAGAATCTGGTTGGGAGAAAGAAATGGAAAATGTTTCCAGTACCCAACAGCTTTCATTGTTGCGCATCTTTGTACTTGGCCAGAGTTTTCCATTAACTTCATTCAATTTTTTTCTGGTTATATACCTACTTGTACTATGCTAACCATTTCCTCTCTTTCATTGGGATTTATATCCACCCTAGTCGCCACACAGCTAAGCCACACTTGAATCTTTCCTTATAAATCAATCTCCTCTAGCAGTTTAATATTTGTTCACGAATGTCCTTCCATTTATCGACTGCTTTCTGATACCCAGTAGCTTAGATTTGAATCCAGTTATACTTTACAGATCAGAATACTGCCTCTTTGCTCTGTGTGCAGCCTAGAAGTATATTAGTGGATTTTTTTCCCTACCGTGTCACATAACAAACTTCTAACATGCACATGGGGCCATGGCTGACAGACTGTCTCCCTCCTGTCACTGAGTTTATTCTCTCCAGGGTATAAAATGCTTTTTTGTTTTAAGATGCATCTCTGTTTCTTGCCTATAGTTGTAATTTTACTAGGTTTATTTGTTTTTCAGCCCTCTGTAGTGTTTGCAGCATCTCCTGTTTTTAAGGGGGTTTTAATGCTATAATTCCTCCTCCAGCCATGATTGAGGATGTCAGAAGAAAATCAAATTCATATTGAATCTTGCAGCACTTTCACTACTGTGGCATGCTGCAATGCTCATTAGCATTTTTAATCTGTCTGAAGGGCTGTAACAAGTCCATGTGACAGTGTCCTTATCAAGTTAATTTGGAAATGCTGTACAATCCTTGTGGCTTGACTCCTACTCTGATGGCATTGCACGAAACATTGAATCAACATGTTGAACTGATTTGTACTGTCAACTTAAATAATTAGCAACTGGTGGTGAGCTTCATTGCTATGACACATGGCTATAAATTCACGCGTGGGAAGGAATGTTTAGAAGTTAGGACCTGGACTATGAATTTGAACCTCTGGGTTCTATTTCCCAGCTTGACTGTTCTTTTCCATGTGAGATGAGTCATGAACTATGCAAGCCTCAGTTGTTCTGTCTGTAAAATGGCTATAGTAACCTGGCAAAGTGGCTTTTAGAACCTGAAATGAAAATGGTAGTAAGTGCAAACTGGTATTTAAAAAGCTAAAATGGGGAGAGTGGGGATATTAAACCCAGTACTTTGATTTAAAGCTCCATCTTTGGATTGGACTTCTTTATTTTCTAGATCTTGATCTCCCTTAGGCCTGGATTGGTGGAGGTGGTGGTATGGGAGGCTAGACTGGGAGCATAATCTTGAAATGGATGAAGGAAGTGGGCTAGAATGGGTCCACTTAGGGGCATGAACTTTCCCTCCTGTGTTGCTCTGGAAGGTGGGGACATGTGGGAGAGGAAGCACAGGGGATGGCTGTGGGAAGGAAACTGGATCTCTGCTCCTAGCCCCTTTGGGATGGAGGAGGTAGGTTATGAGCCTTGCTTGTACTGAGCTATAAGCTGGAATATTAGCTCTTAGGAGAGCATGTAGCTGTGATCAGAGTAATACTCAGCATATGTCCAGACTGGGGTCTGTAGCCACCTCTCTTTGGGGAACAGCCTTGACACCTTTTTCACTTCTGCAGGTGAGGACAGCTGTTTACAGGTAGCACGTGGTGTGGGTTGTTTGAGTAACTGCAAGGGTATTACTGCTGCTTCTGCTGGCTTCTGTTCTGCTATTAAAGCCATTCCTTTTCTCATATTTTCTTTGAAGGAACTTGTAATACAACAGGCAAATGCTGAATAAGTTTGAGTACTGTAAACAAAGGTAACGGGATTCCCCAGGGAATTAGAAAGTAATAACTGTTCAATGTAAGATGCGTGTGGGAACTGTCTGTAAGGAATAAATCAGAAGATCAATTATATTGCAGCCTTTCGTTTGAAATTGTTCCTAGACTTCAGTTCCAGTATTTTATGGTTGTTGCTAAAACCTTAGATCATGGTATCTGCACAGAATTGTTGTCTTGCTGACAGATTTCCTATGTCGTGTCACTTAAACGATCAGCAGTGAATCAGTAGTACTTTTGTTCCACCCTTCCCCATTTCTCCTGGTGGTTTTGGGCTACGTCTGAAAAATAAAACTTTGTATGATGAGTTCTTCTGCTTAAACAAAGAGGGGATTTTTAAAAATCAAGTTAGTTAAACCAATACGAAAAGTTGTGTATATGCTTGAAGGTATAGGGTCCCCTAAGCTAAAATGGTTTTTACACAGAAAGTTAGTACCAGATTAACTGAACTGGTACAAATTTGCATGTAGACAACCCCTTAAAAATGGTGTGATAGAGTGAAAGTACCATAGAGGACACTGCATTTCACAGGTGCTAGGCTCATAACTATTAAACGTTCTTGTTGCCAGTAGCTTTATCTCTGTCCTAGTGGCTCTGTTTTTGTTTGTTTTATTTTATTTCCTTTTTTTAAAGGATTGAGATGGGATAACTCTCTTTAAATTTGGAACCTGGTCATTGGCTTTGCTGCAGTCTCTTGCCTCTTGTAAGAGAGAGAGAGAGGCTTGGCTTAGGTTTTTTTCCCTCCTGGAAGTTTCAGACTGTGGTTCCTCGCATCTCTTGCCGAAGCATTTGGTTGACAGAACGCTGGCCGAGATGGGCCGTTTGGGTGCTAACATGTGGCCATTTCTCTGTAATTGAGCACGTGCTAAATGATACAGAGTGTTTTAAGAATCAGTGGCTAAATTTGAGATTCCTCTGACTCTAATGCCTTGAGCAACTTCAGTGGAGTTTCACCAGGGAGGAACTTGGCCCAGAGAGTTTTAATGGAGCTCATGGAACTCGAACTTGGACAGCCTCCTCCTTCCCCCCCACCCCAATCCCTCTGTATTGCTCCAACAGCATGTAGGCATGGTTGATATACTGCTAGCCAAGAGTGGTCTCCAGGCAAAGGCTTAGCATAAGGAGAATCACAAGCAACAATATGCCACCCCCTGGAAAGGCACAGCATACTCTGGTGAGTATATCTCACCCTGGGCTGACGGGGCAGTCTGAGAGAGGCTGTCATAACTCAGGGTAGTTGGTGACTCTAGGAGGAACAGTGGTGCAGAATTGAACCCTCAGTATGTAGAAGCTGTTTACTGCAGCTCCCTAAGGAAGGCAAAGCTATGCAGTTATACAGAGAACATTATGTGGATTGCAGATAGCAAGTAGCGCCACCGCTCATGTTTCATAGACGGAGATGCAACACTGTCAGGAAAGCAGTGCAGGAGCCTGGAATGTAACTCTGCCGTCCCACCCTTACATGAAAGAATAAAGTGGTGGTAAAGCTTCCCTGCCAGCCATTACAAGCTGATTCATGAATAAACAAAGGATTTCAACCAGTTACAGGCCCTATTAGCTCCTGGCATTCTCTTGCCGTACATAACAGCCTGACGTTGAAGATCTTCCACGGATCTGCTGTGCAGTCTTTTGTGAGGTGAAAAGGATAGTGCTGAATAAAACCTAATGTCCTGGTGACCCCTTCCCTGACCAGAAGGACAAATGTTCAATTTGCCTTGCTCCCCAATAACTGCCTGTGAATGTAGTCCCAGAAGAAAGCTGAGCCTGAAATTTTCCATTTTGCTGCATTTTGAGGATGTGCTGCCACCAAAATGGGATTTTCGGGGCTGCTTGAAAGTTCCTCTTCTACTTTGTTTTCAGCTCTGTGTTGGCTGATGCTCCGCTCTGAATGCCGTTGTTGCCATAATACATACCTGCTTACTACCAGACAACTTTGAGGTAAAAAAACTTTTCCAACTTTTCTCTGAGCCTAATCTGCGCAAAAGGAACTGTTCTGAACTGGAGACTTTACCACACCTCCAGTGCTCCTGTGAAATATGAATTTTCATTTCTGTCCAAGATAACTTTTACAATCTTTGCAATCTCCTATGTCTGATGAAGGGTGCCTGTGCCCAAAAACTTGCAAATAAAAACTTTTTTTTGAAAATATCTAGTTGGTCTAATTAAAGATATCACCTCTGCCACAACTTTTGATTCTCATTGTTACCATAAAAAAGCTGTCTCCTTTCACAATTTTAGTCAGGTGCTTTCTGCACAGTAGATCTGATGCCATTAGAGGGAGAAGCTATACCCAGCTAGGTATACTCATACCTTTGCCCACGCTAGGGATTTGTACCACTTTAACTGTACTGGGGCTTCGGCAGCTGGTACTTCGACACTGATAATCAGCTTTTACACTGGGGTAAACAAGGAAGCAGATGATGTATGGCCTCACACTGGTGGGGTGGGGGGAGGGGCGGCATTTCAGTAAAAGTACACTTGTGTAAATTATGCTGGCCCTGGTTGCGTCTGTCTGTGTCCATCCTGGGGTAGCTGTTACTCGGGGCAAACAGGATATTACATGCTCCCTGCCACCTTGTGGCAAAACTGTGTGATAGAACATACTGCAGACAGCTAATCCAAATGGCTACTCACCTGTCTTTCAGTTGTGTGCGAGGTACAAAACTGACAACAGTCACAGCAGGGTAATGGCCTTGTGTCTAAACCAACCATTTCTAAATCTAGCAGACCAGGTGTAAGGTGAAATGCAAGCTTCTATATGTGGTGGTAAGCATAAGATGCTGAAGGTTGGAAAACTGGGAGTCATTACTGTAGCAGGCATTATAGACAGGCTTGGTTTGGGTATTTCAGGTTCACATGATTGGGGTTGTACTAGAGATGCTATTGAAGGGAGTAGGGGTGCTACTGAAACAGCACCCAAGATGTTGAAATTTGTTTATATTTGAACACAGCTTTAAGCAAGTGAGCTGCTCCCAGTAAGTATGTTTGTCCTAGCAGCAGTAATTTCACCGTAGGGGGATCTGAAGTTTGGCTTTACTCAGCATCCCCCCTTTACATCACTCTGTGTTAGATTGAGGAGTGTGGTTGTCTTTTGTTTGCAAAGTCGTGTAACATTGAACTAGAAAAGGAACGGGTGAAATCAAATGCAGCCTGTCACTGTGGTGTTCGGCCGACTAAGTTTTGCTGATGTTACTTGCTCAGTTCTTGGGTCATGAAAGCTGCCTCCGCGTTTGTCGCATGTATTCTCCAGTATACCTAAACCAATGATGGTGGTTGTCAGGGAAGGCATGAACAGGGTGTACCCTGGTCATATGCTCTCCCTCCAAAGCATTTGCTGATTGCAACTATAGGAGACAGGATGCTGGGCTAGATGTGCCATACTGATCAAAGCAGTAGTCCAGTTTGTCTTTATTGACAAACTTTGAAGGGAAACTGATCTATGTAAATCCGTTCTACTCCTAGTCACTGTTGCAAACCCAACAGAACATCTTGTGTTAAACTTTCCAGTTCCCTTTATAGACTTGCTGTCCAATCTAGTTTCACTCTTCAGACTGAGCAATGCAATGAAACCTGTGTTGAATATAATTGAAGGACATTTTTAACTCACCAGAGGTAAAGCTTCAATAACCTAGTGTGGTATCAGTGTATAACTGTGGGTTCTCTTCATAATTAGCTTGAAATTCGATGTGATTCAATCCTCTTTAATTGGATGTCTGCACAAACTTCTGCACACGCGTCTGCACCAACCTTTTGTTTTAAACTCAGGTTTAAAATCTGTGCATTTATAACATCTTATGGAATATGTCAGCATGTGCAATCCATATCCAGCATATCTGGAAGCTGGTGTCTTTCAAGTGTACAAGGTTTTTAGTGCACTGAGCAAATGCAAAGATGCAGCAACTCATTTTTTCAACACTAAGGTGAAATGGTGCGTTTTAGAAGCTAACAGCCACTTGAGAATTGTTGTCTGTGGGCACTTCCTACGCCTCTATCAGCTCTAGAGAAAACATGCTTGCTTTTGGATTTTAAACTAATATAAATGCTCACATTTGGTATAAATAAAAACATGTAGGACAATATATTTTCACTTTGCTGACCACACAAAACTGCTTCTAACTGCATGTCTGTACTGTTTAGTCATCCTGTCTTCAGATGACTTGCCTGTAGTTGAGACTTTTGCCAATATTCTGTTCTCCACTTGTGGGGAAAAAGCAGAGGCCTCACAGTCTCAACAGCTGTCTTAAGGTGTGAGTGGTGGTTTTAATCAAACAGTGTTGTTCAGCATCATGTTTTCCAAAGCTTCTAAGTGCCATTAATGAAAAGCACTTGTGCATGCGCTCTCTCTCTCCCTCTCTCTCTAGATAGATAGATATATAGATAGATATAATATATATCTATATATATATATGAGATTGCAAAGGTCATAAGAGTTCTCCTAGGTAGAAAGGAAAATTCATATTTCAATGTGCTGGGACATATATATTTTTTTTTTTTGCTGGGGTGGGTGACTTCTTGGTGACTAGTTGAGTTTTTGAAAGTGGGGCTCCTAGGGCACCTCTAGTTACTAAATAAATAAATAAATTACTGGGTTTATATAGCTTCTTAGAATCAGGCTTGGGAGGGACCTCAAGAGGTAATCTGCACCATTCCTAATGGTGCCTATGTCTTGGAAAGCATATTTATTTGATTATTGAAATCAGTAGCATAATTATATCTTAAGCCTGCTGGAAGCGGCCCCACATTTTCTAACTCGCTGAAGTCCTTGTTTAGTGTGCCTTCTGCTTAAGGTGACAAGGATTCAGTGAAGTGGTGTGCTGACGATTTGGAGTCTGGTACCTAACACATGATAGGATAATCAATAATATAACAAGAAGCAGGCAAATCAGTTATTTAGGTTTTTAGCAACATATTTTGCAGCTATATTTTCATCACATGTTGGATACCAAGATACCCTGCATCTCCTCAGCCTTTCTCTCTTTGGATTAAGGCTTGGGTTCCATGCTCATTCATTGCTTTGGTAATTGAACTTTATCCTAACTCCAAAAATTGGATCTCTGCTGATACAGATTTAGCTTCAGTGTACAAAGTTTGTATGGTGGTGCTGCCTTGCCTGTGTCCTAAGAGAAGAAAATGGGTTTCTTTCTTTGGGACTTCTGAAACAGCCCTGTTGCTGGAACATATTCTTCAAACTAAAACCTGACGCTTGTTCCATGGGTTCCCTGTAGCACTGATGTCCCAGCACATTGAAATATGAATTTTTCTATCTACCTAGGAGAACTCTTATGACCTTTGCAGTCTCCTATGCCTGATGATGGGTGCCTGTGCCCGAAAACTTTCAAGTAAAGAATTTTTTTTTTTGCAAATATCTAGTTGGTCTAAAAAAAGATAACATCTCTGCCACCAGTTCTGATTCATTGAACTCTTCAGCACCGGTATGCAATCAGAAGTGTTTTGAGCTGAGTCTCTCTGGCTAATGCACAGGAAGCTGCTGGCAGGGTGTTCTCTGAACTGGTGCTCCGAGTTGGAAATACCTTGAATTTGTTGCTCTGTGGGGTGTGCTGCAAAGCCTTTCATTCCTTAGGATTTAGAGGGAGGCAGGAACTTGAGGTCTGGATAGATGTACTGTGAATGGGGGCTAGAGGGAGGTTTTTCTCCCTTCTGGTTTGGGGAAATTGCTGAGTTGCTGGCTTAAGTTGGATTGTATTTTTATGTGTTTTTTCAAAGGCTCCTAGAACCTTTGAATCCACGCCTCTTTTTAGAGAAAGCTAAATATCTCTTGGCAGTTCTGTGGGTTAGGTAATGCTGCTGTGCTTATCTCTCTAGGCGGCACGTTTCATTGAGGCCCTGTGGGAACTCTGAATGTCTTGGAGGTACTGAACCTGCGAGGCCTATGCAGGCTGCTTGCCCACCCTGTATTTGCTAGCTTTAGCAAACGTGTCCCCTGGAGATGGTCCAGTTCGTCCCAGCTTGCAATATGTTCACTTGTATTATGGCTCTTCCTTTCCTTTTGTGTTTTGTCAGTCTTCTGGCCAATTTAGAGGAGAGAACCCATCACCACAAACCTAGATATTCTGTACCGTTTGGTGTCCGGACCCTGTTCTGGCTCTGGACGTGTTTTACCATTCCTGCTTCAAAGTTGATGCTTCCTTAGCAGGGAAATACATTTGCCACTCTTGGTGGGTTCTTTAACTTGGAGAACTGATGGCAACTCAGTGGGAAAGCACTCTTAGTCTGTCATGGTTGTTTCTAAACTGGGAGGACTTGCTGATGGCAGTACTTTTCTAGCATGTACAGTAGATCCCAGATAGCTGATGAGCCCAGCCTGTATCACTCCTTTCACTGGAGCTCTTCTGCTCTTGGCTGAGTGTGTTATACACGTCTCCCCTCCTTGTACTTCTGAGAGGACAGGATGGAGACAAGTTTCTTAGCTGTTGCACTTATGTAGGGATTGATGAAGTTGAACACTTCTCCTCGTACAGGCCCTTTAAAATAGACTGAATTGTACTCTTGGATTATTATCTGATTTTTTTTTTTTATTATTATTATTTTTAAACTGAGGAGCACTGCTTTTTTAAGATGCGCCATAACTGTGAGCTCTGGATCTGAAAGATCATTGTCTTAGCAGCAATGGCTTCAGCATGAGGGGAGTTCAGACCCATTTTATTTGAATTATTCTGAGCAACTGCTGGTCCATGTAACCTACCCTCCAGAAGTAATGATGCGGTTCCGTCTCAATGCACCCGTCCTCCTGACGTCTGCGCCCTGAGAAGGGCTTCACAAGCTTGCAAAGGCTTCCATGTCAAAACATAGGAAGTTTTGGTGCTCAGTATGGTGCACAGTAAAGCAGAGTCTGCTATTAAATTGTTAGACTCTGCATTTCCTCCTGCACCATAGGTTAACTCCAAATGACTGGTTAAATATACTGTGTGTGTTGGAGTTTTTACCTCAAGTAAGTTTCTTGCCAATATTCCAGTTTATACAGTTGGGTTTGCTTTATCAAGCTTAAAGTGTTATGCCTCTAAAGCAGTTTTTATAGTGCTGGCTTTGGGTTTTCTTTCCCAGATGACTGTTTGAAACTTTCTTGACAAAGCAAACATTCACATTCCTTCCTCGTACCCCAAAATAGCTCTAAATTGGAAGTGTGGTGCCAGGTGGGGTCTGTACAAGTTTTACCTTAAGTTCTGAGAGAGGATTTTTCACAGAAGAGCTTAAAAGCTTTCTGAGGGTTGTTCCTGGGTGAGAGATAAAGGGCTCTGGTTACATCTTTAGCACCCAAATCTCTGTAGAATCTTGTAGCCCTATTGGTCTAGAGGCCAAAGGACTTGGAACTTATGGTAGAGGTGATATCTTTTATTAGACCAATGAGATTTTTAACACTATAATTCTAGTTGGTCTAATAATGAGTTCTCTGCTATGAGTTCTGATTCCTTTTGTACACTGTCCTTTTTGTAAATGATTTTCTAGGAAGAGCACAGACCATCTGCAGACACTTCCTCAGCCTGACACAGAGTGTTCGTGCCCAACAGCTTCCTAAGAAGAATTTTTCCAACTATTTGAGTTGGTCTAATAAGAGATATCGGATTTACCCAAAGAACCTTGTCTGCATGTTCCTGGAGGAATTTGTGTGCCTACCTCCTTGTTGATTTGCACAGGTACCTAAATTATCTTTGGCCTGAAGATATGCTGGATAATAACCTTAAAATGGCTAGAAGCCTGAAGCCACATCTGTCTGACAGTGATTCTCAACCAGGGTGCCATGGCATTGAAATCCTTTCAAGGGTGCTGCAGGATTGCCACACAATGTTAGCACAGGTGTGAACACCCGATCCCCAAGGTAAACCCAGAGATTTCAAGTAGGGATCCACAGTGTTAAAATCATTCAGGCCTGTTGTGGTCTTTCTGAGTTCTTTGCAACAAAAGAGTTGCTCTGTTCTAAGGGGTGTTTTGAGTCTATAGAGGTTGCATCTAGTCTGTTGAGAGGTGCCTTAAGCCTAAAAAGGTTGCGACCGTGGGTTTGGTGAAGTTACCATGTGCAATGATTTTGCTGACAGCCATATGGGAATTTGGACAGGCATGGGAGTGAAGCTACAGACAAATCTTGATAAGGCTTGTCTGCCACTTACCTGTATTTTTGAGTGGATCAGCTGCTTGTTGCAGCTGGTTTTGTTGCCCCTTTGCTACCAGGGTATTTGGGGGTCTGATGCATTGAACAGTGTTTTCAGCCCATCACAATGGACAGGCTTTTGTGTATGTGTGCACGCGTTTTTAAAAAAAAAAAGCTCCTTTCCTGAAACTGTCTCAGAGCAACATGTTTCCTTCCTTGCATTTTAGTGGGAAATCTCTTACTATTTTTGAAAGCTTGGGGGGAAGTGTTTTATACTTCCTTCTTTTTTGGATAGTGAAGTAGAAATGCCTGTTTTTATTCTTTTCCTGCTTATTATGCAGTAATTCCTCCCTGATTACAGCGAGCCCAATCTTTTCCACGTGCTAGTTCCCACTGGTAATTGTGGGGTCTGCGTTGGCTAAGAGGCTGCCTGCATTTCTGCATATCCTTCTGGTGTGAGGGTATGTGCCACCCCGCAGATTTTGTGCCGCCATCTATAGTAATCTAGCTTGTTGTGGTTTGTCTGTTCTTCCCAGTAGCTGCGGACTGTCTATCCTTAGGGTTTGGCCTGGTGTCTTGAGCATCATTTGTGTTTGAATAGGCTTGTTTGTATCATGGATCTAGTTGTTAATGGTGTTGGCACAGCTCCCAGGTCTCAACAAAGTTACTGAAATCAAGCTGGGATGGCCTTGCGACTCGTTAGGCTGTGAGAATTAATCCCGCACTGCTCAGCCTCATGAAAAGTTAACTCCTCACTCAGTCTCACGCTTTTAGTGTGCCTTTGTAATATAGCACAGTGGTGAAATACAGGCCCAAGTTCTGTGGTCCAGCAGTATCAAAGCCTAGCCTGCCCCCCTCTCCCCCCCAGTTTCATCTTTTTTTCTACTCTGTGTAGGATCTCCGTTATTTTCTAAGAATCATTACGTTACTTCAGGCAGGCTGTGTTTTTGTGCAGATAACGTTGCAAGATCGTTATTTCTAGCTCTCTCTTCTGCCTCTGCTGTTGCGAAAGCTCATCTTTTAAACCCCTCCCGTATTTAGTATGAAAGCAGTTTCTGAGAAGCCTTTGTATGGAAGAGTGGCCTATTTAAAGCATGTGTAGCAACTGCAGATGAGTTCTGTGCCATGCATCCATTGAAAGGCATCTTCCCTATGAATCTTCATTGCAAGCAACGGAGGAAAATTCCATGTCTGAGCTTAGCTCTGACGTGTACCTGCCTACGTCTGGTGTCCATAATGGCTTTTGAGTTTTAACTACAACTGCTCTATTTATACTTTTAAATAAGTCTCCTGCATAAACCTTTGTTCATGCTAGTACATATCCTACAGTAACACAGGAAGGCATAATTGTACTATATAGTTTGGGCCACCTCAGGCTGAACTTGCCTCTGTTTGCTTGTTGCTAGCGTGTGTGTGTGTGTGTGTGTGTGTGATCTCCCCAGCCATTGCTTTATTCCCCTGTTTTTTACATGCAAGTTGTGCCTCATTTGGAAGGTTCTCCATATGCTTCATAAACTACACAGCTCCTAGTGAAATGCAGCAATCTCTGGGGGAAGGAGGGTAGCAGGCAACTGGCTCATGCTGTCCAAGACAAATAGTGTGGGGAGGGGATGTTTTGGCAATGATATCTCAGCAACCCCTTACTTCTAGCAAAGGTCCCTTCTGGTACTTTGCGTTAATGCTAAGCATGCAGATCTGGTCCTCTACAGTCCCCTTCAGTTCCTAGGAAGGATGAAGAGCTGAGTCTACTCTCCTCCATCACAAAACCATCATAAGCGAACCTTTGGTATTCCAGGATCAGTGCTTAAACACCCTGTCCCTTCATCGAGGGTTGGAGTATTGTCCAAACTCTGAGGATCAACAAAATGCACAAGAGACAAGTGTACTTTTTGTAGCATCTTTCATTGAACCAATTTATTAGAAGGGCATTTGGTGCCCAAAAGCTTGTCCAACATCTCTCCCAACTATCCAGTCAGTCCAGTAAAAGAGATCACTAAAAAACCTCTTTGCCTCTGGCACGTTTTGCCAAGGTAGTTTTCAAGCACCCACAATTGTTCTTGCCCTCAGCTTCAGACATGCGTGCTGTAGAGAGCGACTGCCATTCCTTCCGCACCTCATAAATTTGTATTAAAATAGCAGGCTTGCAGCTGCGGCTCTCAAAATATCCTTTTATTTAAAAAAAAAAAAAAAAGGAAAGAAACATGGCCTTAGCTAACATTTTTGTATAGGAAGAGAATGTTGAGGAAGAAGTTTCTACTTCCTGCAGTGAAACCCGCATGAGTGGCATATTTTGATCCAGTCTTGTTCTTGGTATGCCCCCAGTTTTCTTTCCCTCCCCGCATTTAGATGTGCGTTTTGCACCTCATTGTCTTCCCAGATCTTACCAGCTGATGTAAATACTGGCTTCTTAATAATAACGCTTTTGGCAGCAAGAGTGCCTGCAGTTTGATTTTTGGGGCTGGTCAGAGCTCCATTTTTTGGTATTGTTTCAGTTAGGGGTTGTGTGGGGTTGGTTTTTTTTTTACCAAAATAGTTTAAATGATACCACCTCTAGAGTAGATGACCTACACTGATGTAAACATGCTTTATTTAGTCCCTAAATTTTACAGGAAGAAGCACCGTTATACCAGCATAGCTATTTTCATTCACCGTGTTGGGGTTGCCATACTTTTGCTGTACCAGTATGTCTACAAGTACAGGCTTTTGTATGTAGACAAGCACCTACTGAAGCAAAGAACCTCTCAACTGAAGCCTTCCGAGCCACACACAGTGTGGAGAAGTTGTAAGGTACAGCACACGCAGTGTGCAGTCCAACAAGACTAGTTTTAAAAAAATTTTTATAGAAGTTTTCTCCCTCAAATTTTCTGTAGGTTGATGAGGCATGAAAGAGGGAGAAGGATGCTTTCAGTGAAGACTTGTTGAGGTGAAGAGATGCAAGGAAGCTGTCTTATCTACTGGTCTAGTCAACTAAAAAACTTATTTCCAGTAGGGCTAGATTGTAGGCAGAGCTCAAGGTTAGGGCAAGATGGGCAAGAGCTAAGAAAAGGACCAGGCCAATGTAACGTTAATGCAGTGATGAGCGGGGTCCTGGTTTTCTTTGATTTAAAAAAAAATAAAAAAAATCCCCAATTTTGGGGTTAAAAAAAGTAACCCCAAAGCCACATTTTTCAGTGATCAAAATGAAACACCACTCTGCCTGTCTGCCTATGATGTTTCATTTTAATCGTGGAAAAATGTGGAATTTGGGTTACTTTTTTTAACCCCCAAATTGGGGGGTTGTTTTTTTTAAATCGGAGAAATCCAGGATCCCTAGTGATGAGCACAGTAGGAACCTGAGTGCCTTGCACTATACTAGGCAGTGCGACTGACTGGTTCTCTCATCCTTCCCCTGCGGAGGAGAAACGTGCGATGGAGGCTTGTTTTGGATTGCTTAATGCACGCATTTTGATGCGATAAGGAGATGAGGTAATACCAATGGGCACGCTTACACATGCGCTTTTAATGCATATTAGCTTATTTTAATGGGCATTAAAGCGTCACAGAAAACTGTGCTCTTTAGCCAATGTGCGTTAAAATAGGCTAACACGCATTTTTTTCTAGTACCCTACAATGGAGGTACAAGACTTAATGCGCATTACCTAAAGTGCATTCATTGAATGTGTAAACGCGCCCAGTGTGTCCTGTGTTTTTAGAGCAACAGGCGGTAGGATTTGTGGTGGCCCCTTTTTTCCCCATAGGGCTCCGCTGGTTTGGGCCAGCTCCCAAGAAAGATTAGTCTGTACAAGGGAGACTTTACCAGCAGTGTTATGCCAGGGGAGCAAAGTTGTTGGTGACAGTCTACATCTTCTAGATAACCCAACCCCAGATCATTGAGCTCCATCTGCGGGACTTGGGTTTCCTATAAAATATCAAATGAAGTTCAGTGTAGGGAGTGAAGTATGATGGGTTTATGGTTATAGCGCTGCTGAGTTGCACCTCGCCATTCTATACCACGGTCCCTCCGCAGTAGTGATCTGGGATATTACTAACAAAATGACTTGCTCTGTGTGGATTTGGACAAATTCCCTGCCTTGGTTTCCCCACGCACAAATCTAGGGTAACTGAAATCCCTTTGAACATCTTGAACTAAAGAGATTGTAAAACATTTCACACTTAAAAGAAAATACAGCAAGGCAGACCAGAAATTGTCTTCAAACAGGACTTTTTCTTAAATGGATTCCATCAAGCCTTTACTAAAAGAACATTCCTTGTGCCAGGCTGGTCTTTCATTACTGCTGTCAAATGCTGCACATCTAATTCTGTGTGAAGTCCTGCTTAACTGTTGCCCTTAGGAGCCTGTCTGGTCTGGGACAGTGTTTGGCTTTTTTTAATGAATTTAGCTAGTGCAGTTTGGGACCACAATAGGGACTGAAATGCAGCAAAAGAATTAATACTTTAACGCACTAATGTCCGAATTTATGGGCTGATTTAATACCTGCTGAAAGCATTAGACTTAATTGCTCAGACCTGAAATAAGGAAAACTGACTCATCGCATCAGTCTCACAAGCAAAATCCTTCTCAAAAAGGAGTCCTAATAAGCCTTTCAGTTTGCTGCACCCTTTTCCCTCTGGTTGTGACAAGTAATGTGCAAAGCCCTCTTTGTATGCAGATATGTATGTATTTTAATTAGATTAGCGGTAACTTAAATTAATGAATTAGTGGTATCAATTCCAGCCTCTCCCTGAGATCTGCAAGGTTAAGATGCAGTCTAGGTGTAACAATCTTTTTTTGTAGCGCCTCCAAGACCAGTGTTGCTACCCATACAGCAAAAACTGCTATCTAGGTTCTTATCTCTTGACTCGTGTATTGCAGCCCTGTATTGCTGATACACATCCGGGCATTGCAGCAAAGATTGCTCTCCTAACCCCTTGCTTTAAGCATGTCGCTGCTCTCTCTTCATCCCTCTGCATCACGTCTAAGTTACTTATCTGTGCAGCACTTTGGCACTCCCTGTGTCATTCAGCAATGAAGTCAGACTCCCACCACTGACCCGGCTATGATGCTGGCTGCTGCCACCGCTGACATGAAGTTCTCCAAAGCAAGCTAGGCTGCGACCTGGCATCTTAACCTGTATTGTCTTATGGATCCCTTGCACTCCCCATCTGTAACTTCATCCACGTGTCATGTCTTGTCTTAACCCACAGTTTGGGAACTGCTGCTTTTTGACCCCAGATGGGGTTGCAGGGGTTGGGGGCTGTGGGTTGGCAGTGAGAAGCCATGTTGAGGAAACGGGGCCATAAATGGGGTCATGCTGAGGAAGTTTGGGAAACAGTGTCTTAAAGTTATATAGTTCCTTTGCTAAAGAACTTAACAATCTTTTTCTTGTTTCTTTTGTACAGCACCTGGCACAGTGAGGTTCTCTTCCATAACTAGCACTTCTAGTTCCTGCAGTAATACAAATAATAAACTAGGTTAACTTCATTGTCTGACAAATCTGTTTGAACTGATCATGTTTAAAGTACAGAGCCAACTTTTAGAGTGCATGTGCTAGCAACCAAATAGCTGGAGAATGGTTCTTCTTCTGATACGTGGCAAGCCCCAAGTCACAGGCACTGAAATGGCCAACAGACATTTAAATGCCCATTGTTCTTATGTTTGTCCACTTGAATTTGACTTGTTCAGGTGCCCTGCCTGTGTTTCTATTCCTGAACAAGGGCCTGCTGCTTTTGCATTGTAACCTTTTCACTTCTGAATTTCCTGAGTGCTAACACCTTGGTTTTTTTTGAGTAATTACAGCATCCCTTTCCTATTTTTCCCCCTTGCAATATGGATCTGTGTTCTCAACCCAAACTCCATCATTTACATAAATGTTTAGCTCCAGTCCCCTTGGTTTAATTAAAAATAAAACTTTGTTGTGAACACAAAAGAAGAAACAAAAAGGTAATGCCACACATTTGATGACATGAAGATGTATATCATCAACTTTAGAACTCCAAGAGCCGGATTTACTGGTGTGAGCTGAGTGCCAGCTCAGCACCACCAGTGTTTGAATCCCGGAACCATAGTTGGAAGAAAATAGTGGCTGAGCAAAATTCAGGCTGGGCAGTGGGGTAGAGCTGAGATGTAAAAGAGAGTGATGGGGAGAAGTGTCTGTGAGGGGATCAGTGTGAGTAAGCAGCATGTGTGCGTCAAGGGGAGTGTCCAGCACCAGTTGGAGAAAGCCAGGTGTGAGTATGGGGCCTATGCAGGGCTGGGTTCTGTTTGGCAGAAATGAATGCTGCAAATCAGGACAGAGCCGCTGATAAAAGGATCCCAACTCCTTCCTTGTCTATATGCCTTACTTTCACCCTCATTTTCCTCCTCACAGAACCTCCTCGGCACTTTCCTGTGCTCTGGCTGCCCTTACAATGTGCCTTGCGTGTGTTTCTCTGCTATAGGAAAAGAACAATTAGCAGCAGCAGAGGAACCGGAACCAGTATCTGAAAATCTGAAGTGCATTTCATGCCCTGGGCTCAAGTTGTACTGTAGCCCTTAGATCTGTTGATTGTCACTTTTATATAGATGAATCGCCTCCCTCCTGCAGCTGTCTGAGAGCTGCTGGTTGTGCTTGTGGTTGCACCACTAATAAATCGCTTTCATTTGTGGGTACCTCTGGTGATTCTGAAAAGATCTCATTCCAAAGTAAGTTTGTTGGGTGCAGAACATCTGCCTGGTTGATGTTCACTGATACTAATCTGATACGTCAATTTGTTTGAAAACTTTCAGTTCCCAATCTTTAACTTTGCTGGCAGAACTCACCTTGCCTACATTGCTGTTGGGTTGGGTGACTGAATTCTTTAAGGAAGCTGCAGTGGGCTTGATACAGGTTAGATGAGCAAAATGGATGCAATTGCTGCTACCACATTCAGACTTTTTTTTCCTGAGTCCTCCTGAAACCTAGCTTAGCAGATCCTTTAGTTTATTGTCATTCTGCTAATCTACAAGCTATTAATTCCCACCAAAAATAATGGATACCACAAATACAATGAAGAATGCCTTCCCCAACTATCCCAGCTGTGCAGTTGGTCCAATAAAAGATATCATCCACAAGAATCCTTGCCTCTTGCATAACTCCTGACCCATCATGGCTACAGCATCACTCCAGCATTACAAAAAAATATAATGGCTATTTCTTGCAAATCTAATAGCAGTGTTTTTCAAGAGGGTTGTCTCTTTTACTAAGCCTTCCTTAATATGTTAACTGGTGCATTCAGGAGGCTTCTTTGGATGGTATGTGTCAGACTACTTGAGCAAAGTACATTTTAAAATGCAGTAGCCTTGACTTTATTTATCATCTTAGCTTTAAAATGTGCCTAATATGCAACAGATCTCCTGATTAGGACTTGTTGAACTGGTGAAGGTTTTTGTTACGGAGACAAGGCTTAGAATTTTCTTGCTATGGTATAAGAATTGCTAATGTAGTAATGCTGCTCATAATATATAAAGGTAGACAGAAAGCAGGGCAAGGTAGCACCCTAGAGACCAACTCCTAGGCAAACATCATCCCTGTTAGCTACAGAAAATAAGACACACAGTGGAAGTGATTTGCCTACTGTCCTGAAGCCAGTGGCAGAGCTGAGAATAGGACTCAATTATGAGCTCGTTTTGCACTGAGGGTTGTTTCTGGTTCAGTTGAAGGCTGTCCACGCACAAATTTTCTGGATCAGCCTGGTGTCTAGTGGCCCATCTAGCCTTCTGGCAAGTGCACAAACCATTTTATCTCAATCTTATTTATATCCATGTCAAAGATAGCAGGAGGCGAGAGCCCCTAAGAACAGCGAGTCAGATTCACTACAGAAAAAAATGTCCACTGTTGTTTTTTGCCAGCACTGAAATCCTTGGACGAACAGTGTCACAGAAAGGTGAAGTACAACCATTGTCCAGCCTCACAAACTGCTGTTTGAATGGTCTGGGTGCAGAAATGCTGTTGCTGCTTAAGTTGCTGACTAAGTGGGAGAATAAGCATCTTTAAGGAGCACATGAACTCTCCACAAACAAAGCTCCTTTTTTATGTGTTATAAGGGAGGTGGAAGACGGGAGTAAGAACATACACCATCTGAAAACAGAATCTCTTTCCCAGTGACATTTTTTTTTCCTCCTATGTGATGGCAGCTGCTCTTCAAATCTGCACTGGCAGAACTTTTCATGATTCAATAATCTGTCTACATTTCTTTGCATCCCCTTGCAGTTTGCAGCATGCTAAAAATCATCAAAACCATAAAATATTATCTTGCAGCTGGGGTGGCGAGAAGTGGTGTTCTCCCAGTATCCAATCATCTGCTTATTCTGCCTGTTCTTAAGAATAAAATTTATTGAAGCAGTTTATCCTGGCTAAATGTGGTATAAATCTGTGCACATATATGTACCACAAGTCATGTTCTGTAGTGAATGAGTGGTTAAATGGGTCTCTCTAAAGACTGAATCCTCTTGAAACCTTACAAGATCAGTTAGACTGCAATTTTCAATGTGCAAGCCCCACATTTTTTAACAGATGCCTGTTACGCCTTCAGACATGGCTGGGTGGGCAGTCTGAAATGCACCCTCTCCCCTTTAAATTAACATTATCAAAGCCAAAGAAGTAACAAATGACCTTTTGGTAAATTTTGCAGGCTGTTTTAATATGAATTTGAGGCATAAATGCCAAACAAGGGAAGCCCCACAATCTTAAACATTGGTGGAGGCATCAAACTGCTTAAATGGTAATATTTAAGGGCAGTTCTCTTCTGCTTTGTATACTAAAAGAAAATAAAGATTGCTGCTGTATAAAAATAACTAATTCCCTTTTATGAACATTATCCTGCATGTTTAATAATAGCTTATCAGTAGAAAACAGTTTGCTAGCTAAGTACCCCACACAGTATGAAACCCCACATTATTAGATTTCTAAATTTTCTAATACTCTTACTCCTTTTCCCCAGCCCTGTAAAGTCTAAGGATAACTTTAATGCCAATTTTCTTCCAGTTAATCTGCCACTTTTCATGTTATCACAGTGACATAATTCTTAATCACTTAAGTGGCTCTAAGACCTTCTGTTTGGAGTAGGGGAGATTTTGCCATAGGACTGATGGGACTTTGGTCACTGGCTGCCTCAAGAAGAGGCCTACTGCCTGGGGAGTAACACCACCCTTCCCTCCTTGTGATTTGCAGTGTACCGAACACCCAGTACTGTCTGAAAAGGGAGCTCGGACTCTGTGACCCATACAATCCTTGGTGCTGAGGTTGCCAGCTGTAAGACTTGGCACTCACAGCAGTTTCATCCTTAAAGTGCTGTTCTGACATTAATCTGCACAGACACGTTGTCCTCGTTTTATAGCAAGAGAAACGTGTGCATGAAGAGAGGAAACAACTTGTCTAAGACCACACAAGTCATGGGCTAAATGGGTTAGAAATCTGGAACAGTAGAAACCAACACTGATTTCCCCTCTCCCACCGTTCGGGCTGGGAGAATGGACTAGATGACCTCTACCCCTTCCCGTCTGATTTTTTTTTTTTTTTTTTTTTTTCCCCCCTCCCTGTGATTTTGTAATTGCTCACCTAGGTTGTGGAAGTGCTGAGGAGCTTTGGCATGCCCGTTAGTCCAAAGTCTTCCTTTGCCATTAAAAACAAAATGGAAAAGTAGGACAGTTGTAGGTTCAGACTTCCAAGGGCTTTTTAAGTAGGCAGTTGTGTTCAGTCTCTACTCGGTGTATCTTCTGTTGGTATCACATCCCACCAGAGACCTGGAGAAAGGATCCTGATTTGGTGCAGCATTGGGCAGAAAGAAAAGAAACTGATTACTCTTTTAGATATCTTGGTTTCCTTTGATGCATCTGAGTGCAAGGGTTTGGGTAGAAGGTTTTGATCTTTAGCTGCTGTTGGTAGATCTATTTAGAATGCCTTGCTCAGCTCTCTCAGAAATTGCAGTTATTTTCAGGAGCATTTGTTCTTTTCACCCTTTGTTTTCATTGAGTGGCACAGTAAGCTTATGCACTCGGAAATGCGGTATGTGGTGCCGCAGGTGCCGCACGTTGCGCTTGCAGGTGTTCTCAATGCTGCAACCTTGCAGTGTGGGGTTTGGTTTGGTTTGGTTTGGGGGGGGGGGGGGTTGACCCTGGGAGACCCAAAAAAACCCCCTACGCTTAAAAAAAAAAAAAAAAAAAAAAAAAAAAAAAGTGGAGCAATACATATGGCTACAGTGCACATTGCTGGCCAGGCTTCCTGCCATAGCTGTAGCCCCAGATCCTGGACCCCCAGGATGCCAGGTAAGACTACTGGCAACAGCACAGTTGCCAGCCCCAGCCTCACCTACCCCACCCAGGGTAACCTGCCGCATGCTAGCGCAAACTTGCACAGGTGTTCTCCGGGGACAGGTAGCAACGACACAAGGTGTGCCGCTGCTATTTATCCCCGAGGAAACAAATGTCCATGCTTGTCTGGATGCACCCTCAGTGTGCTGGTGATAACCAGGGATCCTGGTTTTCTCTAGTTAAAAAAAGAAAGACCCCCCGCCCCCAACAATTTTTTTGGTTAAAGTAACCCCAAATCCACATTTTTCTGTAATCAAAAGATCTCTCTCTCTCTCTCTCTCATATATATATATATAGATAGATAGATATGTATATTATTAGATAGATATGTATTAATGATGTTTCATTTTAATCGTGGAAAAATGTGGATTTGGGGTTACTTTTTTTAGCCTAAAAATTGGGGATTTTTTTTAAATCCGAGAAAACCAGGATCTCTGGTGATAACACCGTGCCTGGGATCTCCATTTTGCTGGACTCTTGATTTATGTAAATAGGTTTCCCCCCATTTCTGAATGAGGCTGGATCTCGGCTGAGGATTGCCCAGTTGAGACTCATTCTGGAGGAGCCCAGGTTGATACTGTAGACTCTGGTTAGACATTTGGAAAGAGTGGTGTGAAACTCCTCCAGCTCGATGGAGAGAAAGCATTTACTTTGTTCACAATTTAGGATCTCAGATTGAAAAAGCCACATTTAAGTTTCTGTCTGTCTGTGCTTGTCAGGGCTTTAACCTCTATAAGACATTCATCTTGTTATCGACCATGCTTTGCCATCTCGGACTAAAGCCCCGTAATGAGCTCTCTAGGGCTAATCTTAAGAGCCTTCAGGAAACAGGTGCCTCAAGCCAAAAGCAACTACATGTGTGTCCTGGGACCTGCACTAGTTTTATAGTAAACTTACGGGCAGAATTTGAGGCTCTGCTGTTAACTTGGTTGGATCCTGAGTACTTTGCTTCCCAAGGACCTGTCTTTGCGGGGGTTGTTATCAGAGACCCTTCAGCTAGATAGTCTTGTGGTTTCGGAGACTGCCTGCAAGCTGGACCCTTTCCATAAGGTGCCCATGGCATCGAGACGTTTCTTGAAACCTTGGGCTTTTAGTGCTCTCAGTAAGGCCCAGCTAACTGAGGCTGGACTTGATGATCCTCTGGGGGCTGGACTTGATGATCCTCTAGGGTCCCTTCCAGCCCAAATATCTATGAAATCTATGAAATCTATGAAATTCCCTATAGGTTTTCTGGAAGGATTGGAGGCTGGGGCTGTGAATTGCCTTATTTGCTCTTCAAGCTTTAAAATTATGCTTGATTGTGTTAACAAAGCATCCTGGTTACTATTCTTTATTTTTGTATGAAGGCTATTTGTCAGCTGTGGTTTCATGTCTGCATAGGCCCTCGATCTCGCATGCAAATCTAAACATAGTTCAGTACTGTGGTACAAGTTCTTCAAGAGCCACATTGCAATCTACTCGTAACGCACAACTAACGGGCTACGAGATGGCACCCTGCCAGATTTGAATTGGCACTTTAGAGGGGAAAATGTCCACATCTCATCAGCTCTTTCAGCTTTGCAATTGCCCTTCTGTGCTGCAGTAGAAAAAATGAAGTCACTTAAAAATAACCTTAAAAGAATCGATGCCTTATGAATTTTAATGAGCTAAACATGTCTGTCTTTCCACAACGCACATGAATGTGTGTATGCACATGGGATGTGCACGTGCATACTTTTGCTGTTTGCTGCATGCCTTGGAGCACATTCCCAGATTAGCTCCTAAAAATACCAGGTTTCTCTGCCCTCTCAGTCCTACCATGTGGCTTTTTTTTTTTTTTTTTTTAATGGCTAGAAATATGGAAAAGCTGATCTAAAAGAGCTTGTATCTTTGTGAACCCGTTTTGGCTACATTCTGGTTCCATTTCTGCTCTTGGCTTGAACAATGCAGGCTGGCTGGCTCACCACGGCCAAATGCCGAACTTGGAGTAAGTGAGACTGGAGGCAACACGAGCAGCCAGAACATGCTCACTCAGTAAACCTCCTGAAGAGATAACATTTGCTTTATTATAGCTTTTTAAAATCCAGCCATAAAAATATCAGTGGGTGGATGGAACCATTATTCCTAGAATTTGAGGTGGTGGGGGTTACTTTATTTACTCTTATTTTTTATTAATAAGAATAGCTTCACTTGTAGTATAATAGGACTGAGTGCTTTGTTATCCTTGGCTATAATCTGTGATAAACTATCCCTGCCATCAGCTTTGCAGTTTACCCACTAGGGAGCCGGATTATTGCCTTGTAAAACGGAGCACCACTCCTATAATCCCTTAATTAATTAAATGACAAATTTTAGTTCTCTCCCATTGAAAATATAACTTGTGCAGAGAGCAGACTTGGATTTATCTCAGCGCTTCTTGGTTGCCCATTCTTTCTGTCGCGTGTCACTGTCTTGTGTATGCGCGTGTATGCTTTTTTTACTATATTAAATAGTAAAAGAAAAACAAACCCTTGAATTAATACCCTGTCCTTCTCCAGCACCTTCTGTTGGAGAGATTTATTAAGCCTGTGAAATACGACAGAATTGTCCCCATTTTGCAGATGGTGGAACTGAAAAGCAAAGAGTGGAAAGTCACTTGCCAAGGCCAGACAGTGAGTCGTGATTGAACCCAGGAGTGCAGACTGCATAGCCCTTGCCCTGTTAGCCCATACTGCCTGGAGCTGTCACAGTGCCTAATGAGCTGTTTTAACAACTGGCCAAAACTTTGTCTTTGCAAAATGCAAAAATTACTGGGTCATTTGAAATCTAATTTAAACTCTGACTGGAATTCCTCTTCCCTACTTGTGACCTAGGGGCATAGAAGAACCTTCCTTCCCCATATCATCCGCGCTGATTAATTACGTTCCTATAAAGAGCTGCTTTTCCTCCTGATATTTTGATTTTTTTTTCAGCTTATTTAACAATTTTTCCCCCTCTTTCCTTTCTCCTCAGCTTAGCAGAGCTGCATGAAATATGGGAGACGACAGGCCGTTTGTGTGCAATGCCCCAGGCTGTGGACAGGTACGTTTACAGTATACTTTATTGTGAATGTGTCGTTGTGAATCAAAGTGGCTGTTTTATCGCTGAGGCAAAGAGTTTAAAGCTGGTGTTTTACGTGATCACTGGAGGTAATCAGATCGGAGGATTTGCAGTGTGTAAATCCAAGTTATGAGCAAGTGCAAGCACTCCAAAGTAATGAAATCTGCCTGCCTTTGTGCTGGATTGTTATTCTGCTGGTGTTTTTCACAAGACCCGCACAGCCCAGAGAAAACATGCTGATCTCCAGTTAATGTTTTCTGATAGCATTGCTCATCTTCTTTCAAGGCTGTTTAACCAAAGGACAGATATTCATTCTCTGTCAGGATGAGTTAGCTGCTATAACATGTTTGGCAAGGCAGCTGAGAATGTGACAGTTGATGGTTTGTGCTATGTGAACCCCAAACTGCTGGGGTCTATTTTGAGCTTACCAAAAAAAAAAAAAAAAAAAAAAAAAGCCAACCCCTATAGAGAATGTCTTCCTCCAGAGGCTACCTGCTAGGGGTAGCTGTGAAATTCTGTTGTGCTTGTGTGCTCAAGACAAATGCTACTTTAAGTGAGTAACAGCCTCTTTCTTCATGATAAAGGGCAGGTGAGTAGACCCATATGTGAGCTGGTAAACTTCCACCACGGGTATTTTTGCAGCTCAGTTAATGCTCCAGGAAAAATCTGAGAAGCATAATCTCTGTGAACAGACAACACAGCTTCCCCTGCATTAAACCAATGCCTCTTCTTACAATCCCACCTTTAGGCAGCTCACATGCTCTCTCCTTTTTTTTAAAAGGGGAAAAAAAAAAGGAAGAGCGAGACACACATGTATTTGAATGATCAAGCTGTTCCATTGGGGAGAATTGGTAAATTCCTACAGAAATTTCATACCCTGATGACTGAAAGCTAATGAACTAAAAGCCCATGTGTCTTGAAATTTTAGTACCAGAACAGTTGAACAGGCCTCTTGGTGTAAAGGTTTTGTGCTGTGCTTCTTTTTTTTTTTAGATCTTTAATGATCCCTACATGCTTCACTTTTCTGGCTGTGGCTGTTGGATAGCGGGTTGCCAAACTGTTATGGCTATGGTGAACTTGGGAGCCATAACTGATTCCCAGAATGCTCACCCAAAACAATCTTAATGTTTTAATGCCTCTTGTGGGTGTCTCAATTAAAAAGGATAATTCTGTACCCTTGTACAGGCTTTAAGACAGCACAGGGATTTTTTTTGGTTGGTTGGGGTTTGTTTTTTGTTTTGTTTTTTCTTTTTGTGGGAGAAGGGGGTTGAGATTCATTATTTGTGGAGTGGAAGAACTGATGAAAGTCTTATTAACCAAGCATTCTAACTATTTAAAAAAGACACGGCTGTTTGGTTGCTTCAGATTATAATCTGCAGCATTTTCTGCCCTACCTTGGTAGATGTGTGGACTTGTTTGTGTAGCCTGTTTCATCTCAAACTCCTTTGCTCCTGAAATTGTGCAAGTCATTAAAAATGGCACGTGTGTCTGAGAACCTAACGATATGAGGATTTCAATCCTATACCTCTAAATCAGACTTATAAGTAATTAAAGCAAACCAGAAATTTATTTAAATGCAACTTTTAAACAACCTTCACCTATGAGAGATACAAGCATCTGCTTCTCCCTTTTGCTATTTCAGACTTTGTAGGCACAATTCTGAAAAAATGTTGATTTTAATATTCCAGTGTTAGACTCCAGGTTGTTCCCACCAGCTTCATCCATAGAAGGGACCATTTGTGATCTAGTCTGGTCTCCTGTATAACACGCAGGCCATAAGATTTCCTGGAATGAATTCTTGTTTGAAGTGGCGACATACATTTTTAGAAAAAAATATAAGCCCGCTTTCATGGAGAGCCTATTACAAGTCTGGGTAGATTGTTCCAATGGCTTACTGTTTGTCCAATTCCCAGCCGTAGAATCACAGATCACCACCCCAGCTGGATGGTAGTAGGCCCCTTATTGCCCATTTTCAGGTAAGGCCAAGGTTAGATGGGGAGAGAGGTGTTCTCTCTGGGCCTGGTAGCTAGGTGCACTGGTAAAGGAAGACTTCTTGCTGCAACTTTTCCTCCATATCTATCAATCTCACCCTTCTTGGAGACCCCACTACATGCTTACGTGTGACGTGTCAGGCTGCAGCCCCTTTCTAGGCTTCTCCAGAACTCCTCGCTGAGTTTCTAGTTGCCCTTCTTTCCACGTATCTCCCTGTATGGTCACTCCTGTTCAGAGCCTGACCAAAACAGCTATCAGTTGGGAGAAGGAAGTTTCACCAGGGAGGATGTGGGGCCTACTTTTATCTCCTGTTTCTGGATAAACTTCCACCAAATGGTATCTACTGACTTAACAGACCTTGTCATGGAAGAGAGGGCACCATTCCTTGGTGTCTACTCAGTGCCCCTATTGGTTTCCCTTATATTAATGCTTTGACACACACTCCCATTCCTGTAGGTGGTGGTGGTTTAATTTCTGTAAAAATAATTAAAAAATAATAATAGAAAAATGCTCTGTTACGAGACAGTAGGGGGGCTGGGCACCTAAACTAGATGAGAAGCTCTTGCTATACCCACTATATAATTGAAGCTAGCGGGCTTTCAGTAGGTATGTAAACATGTTTTGGTTGCTAGGTCTTTAATGGCTGTTATTTTTGGATTAAGTACACGATCACTTCCCAACAGTGAGTCTGATGCGACACAGCTGAGTTCTAAATGTACTGCATATACTTTTTAAAAAGATTCTTCTGAAGGTCGTTTCAGCGGCTTCTTTTCGAAGAGGACAGATGACGTACTTTTTCATTTTCCACCCCGCCCCTGCCCCCCAACCCCCTGTTGCTGTGGAAGGAAAGAACTATTCTCCAAGCAAGAATACATGTCTTGGCCCCACCACTCTGTTTAAAGGGAACGAGGGATACGGAGGCATGCTGCTGTACTGAAAGGAACAGATGGACAGCCATGTCTCAAGGCTTTTGTTGGGCATGCCAGGTGAAACTGCCCCACAAGATCTTGTTGCTGAAGGTGACAAGCTAATCATTATTAAAATATAACAACTCTATTTCAAAACGCACGCTCACTGATGAAATACACCCAGAGCAGAACTGAATGCTGTCACTCAACTTGAGCATTGTCATTAGAGTTGAAAAGTAATGACGAAAAAAGTTGTAATGACACAGCACTGACTCATTAATGTGGAATAATTAAAAGTGCTGACATCTCGGTTGAGACATTTAGAGCAAAGGTCTGGGAGTCAGCCTGTTCTATTCACAGTGCTGTCACTTAAGTGACTTGCCCAGCATCACAGTAATTTGATATTATTGCCTGTTTTCCCCTCCTATAAAAATGTGCAAGGGTTGGAGGGGGGGGAAACTCCGCCACCTTTCTGAAGTGTTTCAGGATTCTTAAGAGAAAAATGGAATCAAAGCATTGATTGATTTTGCAAAGCATTGTTCTTTGATAATGCAGGGTGGCACCTCCAATACTCATTGTGGGAACTGGACATCTGGAATTTGAGCAAGTGTTTATAGTGAAAGCATTCAGAGGTGTAGGCTGTAGCATGAAATAATATAGAGGGGGGCAACTGTCGATCCTCCTGGATCGTGTTGTATGCATGAGGGCCACCCAGACCTTCAAAGCATATGCCTGGGGCAGGAATTTTTTATTTATTTATGGTTTGAGAAATGGAGGCTATGAAATAATATAATAAAAGCATGTCCCATAGTAAATAAGGTTTATCTGGTATAGTTGCCTAAACTTAGCTGCTTTGAAGGGAGCTGCAGTAATATTGAACATATTCAACAATGAGGATTTCAGCCAGTTGCACCTCCCAAAAACTGAACATTCCCCGATTTTTAGATATATATGACACAAACGGTCATTTGGAGGCTCTTCCATCACTATTTTGATATATACAATTGCCTCACACAGTCCTTTGCTTTTTAAAATCCACCTTTAATTTAGCAATTTACTCCCTTTAAGATGATGCCATTGTGGTGAGGCACGTGGAACATTCAAGAAACTAGAAGCCCAGAAGTTTCACGAGGCCAGAAAATGATTTTTCTTCTTTGTGGTTTATTGTGTCCTCTTATCTTGTCATATAATAGAAATAATGTTTATGGCATTGAAGCTTCAGCATCACTTGGCATTTAACCAACCTCAAAAGCAGTTTATTGCTTTGTATACTCTTCCGCCATGACCATTATCTCTTAAATCTCTATTGCTTCATAATATACGAGGCAACAAATGGCTCCTGTGATTGGTTAAATGTGGAACCGAAGCTAAGGTGTGTTTTATAGCCTGTATAATACAAACGAATATAGATTATTCCTGTTATACAAGCCCGGATATTAAAGAGAAAAAATGGCTCTCTCCTCTCTCCAAGAGTCCTCCCTGTGGCAGGCTGTCCTCAATAGGATCTGTCTTGTGCCAAAACCTCAGCTACCCTGGGAATTGGTCCTGTGATTTCAGCTGTCATGGCTAGCCTGTGATGGAAGCCATCCTTGTTAACAATGCAAACAGTACAGCAAATGGCACCATGCTGGTGCTGTTTGGTTTTGAGTAGGTGAGAGCTACACCAGGTCAAAGAGCAGCTTGGTTTGCTGGTTTGAAAGCTTGCATCAGCCCAAATCGTTAACCTTTACTGAGCCTGAGAATGGGGTGGGGTCCCAAAAGCTTGCAGAAAAATATATTATTTTTTTGTGATTTCTCAGTTGGTCTAATAAAAGGTATTATTTCTGAATCAAGAGTTCTAGAGTTTTGCATTTCTTTTTGTCTCATACCAACATAGCTATCAAATACAATCCTTGTATCGGCCCAGGTGGACCAGTAGTTGGAAATCCCTAGGGTACTCAAGTGTCCAGGCTGTAGCCGTATGGGTCTAGAGGCAAAAGGAATCAGAACTCATGGTAGAGGCGATTTATCTTTTATTAGACCAACGCTGTATTTTGATATATATATATATATATATAATATAATATTGCAAGCTTTTGGGCACAAGGATCCTTCTTCAGGCATAGGAGACAAGATTGTAAAAGTTCTCCCAAGTAGAAATAAAAGTTCTTATTTCATAGGAGAGTTAAAGGTGTGATAAAATCTCCTGTTTGGCACAGTTCAGTTTTCAAATAATTTAAACTGAATTCATACACACAAAGCCCTCCTGAACGACTAAGTAGATACCTTGTGTGCAGTAGCTTTGATGTGAAGGGTAAAGTGGATCGACTCATAACTGGGTTCATGTTTCAGTTCCTTGCTTTTGGGAAGGTGGCGTCAGGCTTGCCACCTGCACACCGCATGACTGACTTCCTCACAACAAAGTAGTATATTAATTTTCTAAGATTTTCCTAAATGCTTAGTTGGGGATGGGGCGGGCAGTAGATGCTCAATAAAAGATAGTTTTATCCAGCTGTGTCTGTGCCTGAGCCCTTCTCTGCCATAAAAACTAATGGGAACGCAGAGGTCTTTGTGGAGAAGAGAGGGATATATATCTGGGGGGTGCACATGCCAGACCTCAGTAACCACACTTGTGGGCACCTATCCTCACCGATCAGTCTTCTGGTTGGGGTTAAACCACCGTGTTAGTGCCAGCAGCACATAAGTGTTTGATTATAATGTCAGTAGCAAAGAAAAACTGATATGACCAGCTTCTTTTAATGCTCCCCGTTAGATTGGTTCTCTGCAGGTTCTACCTGTACTAGATTTTGTGTAGATTTCTGGCCAGTATTATATTTTAAGTGGTCTTTGTTGATACAGAATGAATAGAAAAATCAAAGGATTAAAAAAAAAAAAAAGCCCTTTGTGAAACATTTATGCTGATTGGTCACCTACTTTCAAAGCAAACAGGATCTTGCCTATTTTAAGCCCAAATGTATAACTCAGCTTGAATTGTGTAGTTGTTCTTGGGATCCTACTGTAGTATCTACAGAACTGGGCTTCAAGACGCATCAGATTTTCAAAGGTATTTAAATTCCTAGCTGCCATTGATTTCAACTGAAGGCAGTGGGAGTTTGGAGTATAAGTGGCTTTGAAAATCTGCCAGGTATTGATCAAAGGGAGTGGGTTACTTGGAGAAGGAACTGAAGGGATACGTTTATGAGAATAATGTATGCTCGGTAGAATCTGGGCATGGCAGGTACACCCTTGTCAAAGAAATACCTAATAAAAAGTTGTGGATACTAGTAGTCCAACCAGAACAACACAGACAATTCAGAAGCAAAATGTACTCATCTTTCAAGCTTTTGTTGTGCGTGGACAGATGCCAAGTGCATGCATATGGTTATGAACTGTACTGAATCCCTGCTGCACCTGTGACTTAAAGATCCAAGGCACTGAATGCAATTCCTTTGTTTTTTGTTTGCAAAATCCTCCAAGGAATCAATGGGAGGAAGGAGGAGGGAGAGATTCCTAGTGGGATAAACTAATGTCCATCACGCCTGTATTTGAGGCTGCCATGCAGCTGAATACAACTTAAAGCAGAGAAGCATCTTGGTTAAAGGTCTTATTGCTATATTAGAGTGCAAGCTCTCAGAAATATTTTTTTTCTTCAAATTGCGTTGTTAATGGCTTCAGTGCCTGTACAGCAAGCTCAAAATGATAGACATTATATAATGTAAATGCTTGGATAGCTGTGTAATATATGTCCATAGGAAAATAGGTATCTGTTGTGTATAGTAGCTCCTTTTTCAGCATTTAAAAATGCATTAATTTCTTGACAACCCAAGAGTTACATTTTGCAGCAAAATGACATGTCCCACCTCTTTGCTGAAGGTATTTTTGGAAGTGGGGAGGGGAAAGCTAATTTTGAATAATAAGCTTGAAAAGGCATCTGAAACCTGTAAATGTTTGTTTTTTTACACTCCTATAACTTAAAAACGGCCAAACCAATTTAAACAAAATTGGATAATAAAAAAAATTGCTCCTAGGCTGAGCCCCTCTATGCCAAGTTCTTGCCTAGAATGAATTTTTATGACCAAATTATAAACCCCCTAGAAATGAAGGTTTAAAATGGAAATGTTGACAGACCTTTAACTACAAAAGCACTATAACGGAGCTTCTTTTTTATAAAATGGCTGTTTTAAAATATAATTAAAGACTTAAATATTATTTAATAGCAGCATGTCCTGTAACTTGAAGACTTAATCATCCCTATGAAGTTTGGAGAATACCATTTCTGCTTTACATTTGAAGCACGCTTGTGGTCCTATAGCAGCACAGACACTTGTCTGTCAAATGGAAATGGGCCTGGCCAGCTTTCCAAAATTCCCCTTGTCTAAATAAGAGTGCAGATGCCAACCAGCGAGATGGGCTTTTGCATAAATGCTGCTGAGGGTATGTGAAGAAACCTAAATATATATCAGCCCCCCACCCCCAGTCAGCTTTTAATAAGAGCTCTACAAAATAAATACGAATAGGGTTTTATTTTTGGGAGAGAGTATCTTTCCACTCTTCCCTGGTTCAGCCCTAAGTACAAATGTCACTTTTTAATATGAGGACTGCCATCAACTCCTCAGCATATGCCTTCTGAGCAGTAGCTGCCCTTGGAAAAACTTGTTCACAGCAACAAGCCTACTGATATCAGTAGTCCTGAATCTGAGCCTGCAAGCTTTCCACTTGCAAAACTCCTGGTGAAGTCCGTATGAGTCAAGTGCCATTGAGATTTTGCCTGGTGAGGATCTGGGTTGCAGAAATGTCTAAAAAGGTTTGCATGTCATTAACTCCTTTCTTTTGTCTCATAGTTGCCAAAAACTAGGGTTAGCCCTAGCCCTGTGAATTTTAATGGGGCATATATAGGATTGCATTGCCGTTGAGGCAATATTTCCGTGTTGTTCAGGCTGCAAATGTTCTTTGCATTGAGGTAGATGCACCTACCCCTGAGGTTTCCTGGTGATATGGTGTAGTGTTAACATTCTTCTTTTTTTTTTAAGAATAGACGGGAAAGGGACTCTCCAAAGTGCCACCTCCTAATTCTGCTTTGTGGATTTCTTGGGAACTGCATCATATCTGCAGTCCCGACAAAGCCAGATTCCTTTCTGCCTGGGGCAAGGAGAGAAGACCCTTGCCAGATCAGTTCTAATGACAGAATTGTCATGGTGATGGTGATGGTACTGCATGTAGAGAGAACCTGGCTTGATCTTCAACCTAGGTTTAAGAGGTGATGTGTGTCCAGCTTTAAAAGAGCTCATGTCCTATGAGCCAGCTGCACTGGAGTGTGAAGGGATTCTGTACCCAGGTGGCAACATGAAGAACAAGAACTGGTCTACCTCTGCCCATGTATGAATGGCCAGGTCCATAAGAGCAACCAGTTTCTGCTGTCTGCAGACAGGGACAGGCTGGAGCACTGGTAACCAGAGGTCATGTAGGAAAGTAACAGGCCTCATCCCAAAACTGGTTTGCGAGCCAGAAAGTATCAAGAGGTTTTAGCAGAAAGTCTTTGCAGTGTGTCAATTGTGGCAGAACATAAAACCCAGGTGTTGGTAGCTGTCACCTAGTTTAATGGAGAATGCCACCATACTCCTCCATCGTATGTGTATTCTGTGCACAAAGATGCTTCATAAATGCAATTTCCAATTTATAGTCTCAGCTACAGCATTGCCACCTGCATGTCTGTCCCTTCTGTGGGTTCACCTGCATATGTTACCATCAGTCCTGCTGTTCAAAACAAAGGTTCTCCTGGAGACGGAGCAGATGTTCAGCTTGATGCGGTCTTAGACAGAGCGTTCATTCTAAAATATTAAAAATCACACTCAAAACAGTCTGACGAAGGGTATTTGTGCCCAAAAGCTTGCTAAGAAGAATTTTTCCAACTATTTGAGTTGGTTTAATAAAAGATACCAGATTTACCCAAAGAACCTTGTCTGCCTATGTCCTTAGATCAGTGTGGCTACAACCAAAACCCCTGAAACGGTGTGAGATAGCAGTCAGCTCTGTCGCTATCTTCTAGAGACACACAGGACAACTAAGTACACGGATCTGCTCACAAAAGAAGTTGGGTAACTTAAGCAGTGTTGTTCCTTTCTGTTTTAATGGTTAGTTCAACAAGAATAGAAACTGCCAAGGGGGAGGTTGAGGTTGTTATCTAATCTTGCTACAGATGAGAGAGGAGGCCCTTGATCCTATCACAGCCATGATTTTTATTTGCGGAATGGCTATCTGTGCCAGTAAGCTTTCATCTGAACATAATCCCCCCTTATCAGGCTTTCTCAGCCAGGTTTGGTTGCTGCTGTAAGTTAAGGTTGCGATGTAGAAGTTTTTATCCTGGCTCCCCACGGCTTCTCCTCTCCTCCCTTCTCCATCAGGAGTCTTGGAAAGGGCAAGTTGCAGCTGTAGCCACCTGATTATCTAGAGATGGTCTTTAAAACATGATCTTTTTTGTGGACAACCAGGACTGACACGGAGGTCACAAAGAGAAGGTAAATGTGTTGCACTTGACAGTGGAGTAATTGAGGATCTGGTTGGCTCTGAATGCCTTTCTGTGGCCCCTATTATCCCAAAAGACACCCCAAGTTTCCCAGACAGAAGGGCTATAAAAGATACTGAAATACAGCTACTTCTGGGGTGAAGGAACCAACTGGTACTCAGTATGCTCCATGGAGATGCAGTAGCAATTTAGGAGGGTTTTTTTGTTTTTTGTGGGGGGTGGCCACCATTGCTGAGATTTTTGCCAAGAACAACAAGATAGAGCTTAGCCCTTCATCTTTTCAAAGGAAATATGCTGAGACTATTGTTGGTGAGGGTGAAACTTCTGCTGCTGGGGAAGAATAGATAGATACCAGTCGACCATCCACTCTTCAGCTCCAAGTCCTATAAAAGAGCTAGGTTTTGCTTTTTAGCTCTTGTGTTTTAAATGCAAGGGTATTTTGGCATGTGTTATTATCTGGTCAACTGCTGCAAAATAAATCCTGGCTAGGAACCCTCCTTTCTCTAAATTTTCTGATGCCATCTCTCGCTGTCTGAGGGGCGGGGGGGAAATGAAAGTCTGCTTCAGTAATGTAATTAGTTTGGATGCTGATCAAGTAGAATGTCCCCTGCTTGGAAACTGGGCTTTCCACGACGCGTTGGGCTGCAGATTTAGCAGGCATACTAGCCAATGCATGCGCTTGACTCGGGGCTTAATATTTTAAAGAGGGTATTAACATTCTTCCCTCTTTCCCCCCCCCCCCCCCCGTACAGGGGACTGAATGCAAGTGATCCCACCGCACGCATTTCACACCTGCGGTGCCAGTTGGTCGAGCTGCAAGCACAGCTCGAGCTAATGGAACTGAGTTTGGAATTTCGCGTGTGTTGCCAGGTTTCTGGCCACGTTAATTTTTTCTTACTGAGCCATATCCTTGTTTGTTCTGGTACCAACGTAGCCAGGAGACTGTACGGCGTTTCCCCTGCAGTTGAGTATCCCCTCTCTGTTTGGAAATATAATCAGCTCTGCAGAAACACATGGCAGTTTCACTCTCCGAGCGGTCTCAGGGATGTTTTCTTCAGTGCTAATTTTGAGCAGGTTTCATACCCACTGAGTTTTGCTTTGAACAAACCCCAAATCTCAGCACAAAACGCAATCAAAACCCCCAACAGAGTTTCTCCTCTGGTTCCATATCATAATTGCCAACTTCTTCATATTCTGCCAGTGTGAAGCTGGGTATTTGAGCCAGGATCTCTTATTAGCTTTAGCGGATTGCTCTGAATCTTGAGTTGATAACAAAGCCAGACAAGCCTCTGATGGCTTCCAGTTACTTTGCTGCTTGGGGCTGATACTTTCTGTATTGAATGCTGCTCCTGAGCTTGTTAACCTCATGTGATCCAACTGCAACCTATTCTTCATTCTTGATGGTGGAACTGCTGATCTACCCTAACGAAATCCGAAAATATAGCACCGATTTCAAGGGAGGGCCGGATGAAGAAAGGAGGCTTGCTGTGAAATCACAAACTGATCAAAACTTGTATGATTACTTCTGATATTTATGTTAGCAGGTACCTCTTTCTAGTCCAGATGCAGCTTTGGTTTGGTCATTGTCTTTTCTAACCCAATTGCTGTGGTTACTCTAGAGAGAGGTACTACCTGCTTCCATTGTAACCACATTATTAGATGCTTCTGATGTCTCATCCCAGGCAAGTTGTGGTTTTACCACAACATAGGTTCACTTGGCACTGGTTTTGTTTTCTCTAGTAAAAAATAATCCCAAGGAGAACAGCATTGTTGGCCCACAAATCTCCCCTTTTTTATTAATTGGGAGTGGAAGTCATGGTCTCTCCAGCATCTCCTATCCTGGACTGTAATGGTCTTGTTAGAAGCCAGCATTCTTGCCCATGTTTTGCACTAACAGGAAAATGCGGCTTTCTGGTTATATTTAGCTTCTTGGCCAAATGATATGGTGAGGTTATGGGAGTGATCAGCCTTTAATGTTGTAGGTTCTACCTAGTGTGAAAGCCTGCGGTCACATCACCATCAATGAGAAAGTAAAGCTTTTCAGAGCAGGGAGTTTTAGTTGTGCTATTTTAAACTGGGGGGAAGAGGGCTGTTAAAGACATACCCAACTTAGTAACACTTTGAATAAAGAGCCTTCAAAAGCCCTCTTCATCCTTTCAAAGAAGGTGTCAAGAGCTTATGATAAACAGTGACCTCCCAGGGATTTTCTCTTTCAAATCCTGAGATTTCCAGGGGTTTGTCCTCATTAGGAGCCTCTGCCTCTGGGCAGGCCCTGCATGGCTGCAACTTGAGTACATCATTGGGTTGTTGCCTTGGTGTAGGCATATGGAGGAAAACACTCCAGCAATTTTCTCCTGCCTTTAACTTCTTCAGCTCTTTCTTTGCATTGTGTAGGAAAGGTCACCCAGGCAATCTTAGGGGAGAGGGTTTACAGCCCACCCTTAAAAATGGGGTTGTATCTTCTGACAGCTAGTAGCATTAATAGGAGGAACTTAGGGCAAGGTTCCTAAACCCAGGATAAAGGAGGTACTGGGGGTCTTGGCAGTGGTGTAAAGGACTGCAACAGTGATGCCCAACCTTTTTGCCCTGCAGGCTGGGTGGCTGGTGCCTGGTCCATCCACTGGCCAGATCCAGCTGGCAGACCTCAGTCTGGCCTCACAAAAGGAAGTGGGGGTGTAGCCTAGCTCTGACCCAGCCACACAGAGGTGGGGACATAGTTTGGGAATTTGGCAGTGGAGGAGGAGTGGCAATATTAATTGCCACTGTTCCATCCCCACCAAATTTCCCAACCTGTGGAGCGCTCTGCACAGTGGATGCCATGGCTCCATGAGTCGGATTTGGCCTGCAGGCCAGTGGTTGACCACTCCTGCGCTATAGGGTTTTCCGAGAGTTATAAAGGACGATGCAGAAGGGTTTTGATCATTTCCTCGACGTTCCTAAAAGATTCCCTGCACAACTTCCTGCCCCCCCACCCCAATAAATCTCGATAGGAACACGGCATCTTGTTTATTTAACACCTGCTTCCAGAAACTGCACCACCACTTTGCAAGCACTTGTACCAGCTGTTTCTCTCGAATAATTTTTTATATGCTGGATTAAAACAATAAAAACATTAAAGGCCTAAAATCCCCCCTGAGAGCAAACATTGAGACAATAAAGAATTGTGTGCGCAGAGGGGGTGGGAGAATCGTGCAGCAGCGCAAAACAAGCTATAAATTAATCTAGGCAGTAAAGCTTGCTAAATTAAACCACTTCATAAGCTCTTTCAAACTGGAGAAACTCTTGGAAAGTTAAGTTTTCTGGCTTCTGAACTTCTTCAGGTTATTTATAAATGGTTAGTGCGTCTTGGGTAGTTATGTCACTTACTCATCTTGGGCAGATGAGCAAGGTTTATTTTGGGGAATAAACAAGTGAAGTGTTTATGGTCACTGGTATAATTGCCTGGAATTCAAACCCTCACCTGTTGCCTTTTATCCACTTTTCCAGCGAGTGGGTTTAGTTGGGACTGGAATAGCATGCTTCCCAGGGAGCACAGTAGGACAATGCTGCTGCAAGGTATTGACATGTTCAGGGCTTATAAAAGCGATCTCTTAAAGGACTAGCTTGGCACTGTGAGCTGGACTTCAGTGTGAAATCATGGTGTGTATTCATCTCACTGTCACGCTTTTTTGTCGATTTGCATGTGGCAATCGCTGGCCCACTTGCTTCCTTTTCAAAGCAAGGTTTTACCTTTGATCAAAGACTTTGTCGAATCACGTTCTACTGACGTGGTTCAGGCAGGCGCACAATATGAAGCGTCTACATGGGACTCATTCATAATGATCATACAAGACTCCCAAGCCTTCCCTTCTACTGCCAGCATCCTAGAAAACTGCTAAATGGCCATCCAGCCTGTTACCAGATACTTTGTGGCCTGAAGATACAGGTGCAGTTTCTCCGCTACCAAGTCTCATCTCTTGACATCTTAATTCTGTGCTTTCAGCCCTTAATTTGCAAACTCAAACATTTGCATTAGGGGATATTCTTTCAAATTGGTGTTTGGGGGAAACATGTTTCCTGATCATGTTCTTGCATTAATTACGAACAAATTGCAGTTGTTGTGTTGGCTTGTCTCTATCTGAACACAAGTCTCTTATGTTCTATTACAAACCTAAAATCCAGAATGATTTCACTGACTACAAGTTGTTATTTTTTTTTAAATCGTATTCTGAAGCTGATGATACAGAAACAACTGAGTTTCAGGTCCCCAGAGAACACGAGCAATTTGATTTCTTCTTTTTTTCAGTGACTTCAGCTGTATTTTTCTGTTGCAGAAATGCTACACATTTGGCACTGCAGCTAGGTCATTTCTGCTTAAGAGTAGTTTAGGAACAGAAGTGTGGTAGGCGAGAAGGACTATAGATCAAAACGAACGTGCAGCAGCAAAGCTACATGGAGAAAAGCTTATGCATAACCTTGCATTATGTTAGGCTCTATCCATTCTAATTTCTGTAGCACTTACAGTTTATCCACTTAATTTTTACTAAGGGGTTGCAGCTGGAAAGTTAAATGTTAAAAGGCTTTGCCATTAGGAGTAGCTAAGAAGGCAATTAGAACTGTATGTTAGTAGAAGCCAGCCCCAGATGAATTGCATATTGGGAGTTTGAAGCAACAGACACACACAAAAAAAAGCTTTTTTTTTTTTTTTTGCTTTTGGTGCTTTTTATCAGGTGACAAAGCACATAGCTAGGACTAGAGGAATGGGAGTTCATGAATGGACTTTCCACACTTAATTTCTACTATCTGCAAAAAAGGATTTGCCCAGAGTCTCCTGAAACCTGCAGACGAGCTAAGGAGTGCGGAGGAAAACATGAGAACAAGGAAGCTCTAATTTACACCTGCAAACCTGACTTGACTTGTAGTTATGAGGTTGGCAGCTTTTAAAAGGAGGCTAGATTGCATAACAATTACAGATGACTAATAGAAAGGGCAGCCAGGCTGGACCAAGAGATGGAAAATTGGCTCAGATGTTAGAATGCTTTGGGTGTTTTTACTGTAACCATTTACAAGAGGAAGACCTGGGTGGGGGGTGGGGAAGCTCAGGCTGGAGTGTGAAATCAGTCTGCTGCACTATAAAGTCCTAAAGCTTAAAATACTTAAGACCAGGGGATTCTTTAATCTTGTCATGGTTTAATTCAGAGATCCCTTTAATGGGCCTTCTTAATAGAGAATGCCATGTTCACTGATGCTTTCCAGGACCACCTCCTTTTCCAGGAGCGATCACATAATGCCACAGGAAACACAGCAGATCTATAGGTGGAAAATCATTGGGGGAAATTATTTAACATTTTGTAGCTAGTCGTCTTAAATGCAATTTAGAAGTTGGGAATTGGCTAGCACCACGTAACCGATTCAGTCCATGCACATTTGATGGGTACTGACTGCGGGTTTGAGAACTTGTTGCTACTGATTAAATAGAAGATAATTCCAGATACAGTTAGGAAACAAAGGGTAATTTGTTTTTAATGGGAGATGGATGCAGTGACAGATCCATAACTTCCCACCTGCCATCTTAGTGCAACCAGGATATCAACTGTCATGACAATGGGGGGCTTGGGGTGATGGGTGTGTTCTGGAAAGGAATGACAGACTTAAGGATCATTGCAGATAACCAATTGACTGATGTACCAGGAGATGCAGAATCTGGGACACATTGTTTTCTTCTCGGCAGTTATTTGCAATCCTTTAACATTGAGAGACTAAACCACTGAAGGGGCTTGCTGAGGGGCCTACTAAATTCACCATCTTTTGGACTCTTTATCCTGAGATCACTTGCCTAGAAGTGATTTGGGCTTGATTAGCATTTGTTTGCCATGGAGTAATTCCTTCCTGGAGAGACTGAGCAAAATTTGTTGCCTTTTACTAGGTTGGAACAGCCAGTCTCAGCGATACCTTTGGCCCATGAGGTCTCTGAGGTTGTTGCAAACAGAAAGAGTACTCCAACTCAGGGACAGGTGGAAGTTGGAGATCCCAGGGCAAAAAATAGCCCAGCAGCTTGAACAGAGTAACGTGGGCTTAATATTTTTAATTTTTTTTAATCATGTGTTTTGTTTTGTTTTTATCTTTGATCTCTATTTTCACCTCTGCGGGAATTAGAGAACCTCATCAGTTTTCACTAAGCCTTGACAGATTCCTTCCATCTCTATTTCTTTGTTATCTAGCAGCTCTCCCTTCAGAGGCCAGAGCAGCATCACTCCCTGCAATACGTTGCTTTATTCAGTCCAGCTCTAAAGACCCCAAGCAGCAGGGACTTGTATGCTGACTCTTTGAAGACAAGGTCCCACAGTATTAGCCTACCTTCCCATCCTGTTTTACTCAATTATGCTGCTGCCTTCTACCTTAAGGTACCTTCTTCTGGTATTTGTAGTAGGCCAGCGTGGATCCTCTGGATCATGATGTATACATAGGTGGTCTAGTCAGGTGCCTGATGATGAGCAGGGATCCTGGTTTTCTCTGATTTTAACCCCTTCCCCCCACCCTATTTTTGTTTTTAAAAAAGTAATTCAAAATTCACTTTTTTCCATAATTAAAATGAAACGCCACTAATATACATATTAGTAGCATTTCATTTTAATTATGGAGAAATATGGATTTTGGATTACTTTTTTTGGCTTTTTTGTTTTTTTGGTTTGTTTTTGGTTTTTTTAGTCAGGGAAAACTGGGAGCCCAATTTTGTATAGTCCCATGATCATCACACTAAGACCTTCAATGCATCTTCTTAGGCATGAGTAGGAAGGAGAGGTTGCTGAAGACCTCCTGTCCCCCGTGTAAGACCACTGAGACCGAATCCAAAGGCCAGGCTGAGTCCAGCTGTCCAGTGCCTTGGTGGCTGTAGCTTCTGCTAGAGAGCTATGGATAAGAACTGCCGCTGACTGCCTAGCGCCCCAGCGAGGGCACATTTCTGTTGGGGTGTGATGTCCCTTAGCTTTCTTCCAATCAAGAAGTGCCCATAAGGCAGTGGGGGATAGTAGCCCCACCACATTGCCACATGGCCCTCCAGTCCAGTGCAGTTTTGTGGTCATACTCAGGACCATCTAGTATTTATAGCCTTTTGATAAAAGGATTAATTTTTTCCTCTGCCTTTTTGGCCACTTATCCCTATAGCTGCATATTTCCCTTTTCTTTCCCCCCATCTCTTAATCAGGGAAGACCAGCAAATGCAAATTCCTTCTGCTGTGCCACCTTTGCGCTAACAAGATACCACTGTACATGGCATAGAGCATCAGAGACCCGCAGGCAGTCACAGCATAACACAGTAAAAACAGTCTGCGCAATAATTGATAGCGAGGAGCGGCTGACAAATGCTCAGGATGCTTGCAGAAAGTGGGGGGAGCGAATCTGGCGAGGTGTAACCTTCTGATGCATAAAACCATTGCTTGGGATGTCCTGCTGTTGTTCAAAGGACAATGCTGAGCTGTTTGGAGCGATTACCAAGCGCACAGTAGCATAAGAAATAAGCTGGTAGAAGGAATGTTGTTTTTTTCCCCCCCATTGCCCCATTAGTTTTGTCAAGAGGAGTCAATTTTGAGGATAAAAGCTTTGAAGCAGGTTGCTGATGTAGTAGGACATCGGGTAGGCTTTGGTACGGCGATGAAAGGAGATCATAACCCCAAACCGTGGTGGAAGGACACCAGCTCCATCACCTGCGATAGAAACTTCTACTTTTAGGTAATAATTAACATGATGGCTTGGATTGAAGCTGAGAAGAACAGTTTAGCTCCAGAGCAGCACCTACAGGGTAATGAAGTGGACTGGCTAACAGCATGTAAGAAAGGGAGGGAGCTGGGGGTGTCCTTATGAAGAGCTGCTGGCCCTGGATTTTTTCATTTGCACAAATGAGAGAAAAGATCAAAGGAAAAAGTCAGACTGGAAGAGACATCAGGAGGACACATATAGTCCAACCCCCTGTTCAAGGCAGGATCAGCCCTGTCTAAACCATCAGAAACAAGCATATGTCTATAAATAGTGGTTCTCAGCCTTTTTTAGACTGTAGTCCCCTCTTCCCCCCCCTTGTTTTTTTTTTTTTGTTGTTTTTGTTTGTTTTTTGTTTGTTTTTTTTGGAAAATGCCAGCTTTTAGCTTTCACTTCATTTTGACTATAGAAAAATGAATAGTGCAATCCTTCTGCTATAAAGACCCCAGGAAGACTTTAACAGGGCAGAATGGTTTTACCAGTCTGGATTTCTATTGGAAATCTGGGTTTATCCTGTGAATTATGCATAGGTGTTTGAGAAGCACCTTGTAACACCCATATAGCACCCCAGGGCACTGTAGGGATCACGCATCCAAAGCCTTTGCACTGCCCTCAATGTGCAGATTGCTGCTGATGCTGCTTTCACCTCCGGGTCGAGAATACTGCCCTTGATTCTTGCTCAGGTGCGTGATTGGTATCTTTGGATATTTAAGGGGGAAGGGCCCTAGAGCCTGAGTTCTTGTTCTTGCTCTTTCTGAATCAAAGCTGTGTTTTCCCTTCTCCTTAGCTGAAGAATCCAGCTTGCTCTCCCCACATTGATGAAGGACTTTTTTTGGCTACTGGCTACAGGACTTTTTGGCTGTTTCTGTTAAGCATCGAGGCATCCCCCTCCCAGGTGCAAGTGCCTGCTCGCTACAAAACCCTCCATTGTTACCACGGGGTGAAGCCTTGCATATTGAATGAGTGCGAGCACTTAACTTAAATGTACGGTTTGGCAGGGAATCGGAAAGTCAGAATGACTTGAACTAGTGAGCAGTCTTAACTGCATGTGCTAGCACCTGCTGCCAAAATCCTTTTCTTGCCTTTACATTATTGACAGACCTGGCTACAAGCCAGAGCCCTTTTTAAGATCCCTATGCTGTCTCCCACAGCACAAATCCTCCACCCTGCAGACAAATTAATCGACTCCAGTTCGGATTTAATTATTTTTACACACATTCTTGATTCCGCAGGGGTGGGGGAGAGTGTTGGGAAGGCATTTTTGTTCTTTGCATTTCACTGTATAAATTCTCTCGTCTGCACGCACATCGCGCATAGCTTGCCACCGATGTTGCTTGTTTGCCCAGAAAGATTCTTCAGTTCCAGATTATTCATTCAGGAGCCGTGGAGCGGTCTAAGCAGGAAGTGTGACTCACTCGGTAAACAGCAGAGCCTTGCAGTGGAAGGCGGGCACCCAGGATTGGATTCCTGCGGTAGATTGGAAGGATGGTTTTTTGGGTCCCCCTTTCTTGCCACTATCACTGGGGTCTCATGATGCTTTGCGCTGATTAATTCATGGGGCCCTGCCCACATCCGTGCGATTATACAGCCATCTGCGCAGCCGCATAGTTTACCCCCTTTCCCCCTAGATGCCACATAATTTCCTAAACGATGTGAGAGAATAACATTGCTGTGGGGCAAATTAGGAACTTCATTTAGTGATGTCCTTACATTCCCCGCTTGGAACGCTGCTGCTGTCCCTTTTCTTCATTCCTCACTTACGGCGCTGCTGAGCTTTGAAATTAACTTTAAGTGCTCTCTTAATTTAATGGGGCCTCCATAGTTCCATTTCAGTATTTATTTTTATATTGGCTTTTGTATAATGTTAGTTCTGTGCATTAGCATTTGCACATGCAAATGAATGTAGCACCCTAATGAAGTAGGAAGTAATCTCATTTTATGTCAGTGAGGTATGGAAAGAATTGGTGGTAACCCATGGTTCGGCTGGGATTAAAGCCTAGAGAACAGTAATTTATCTTTTACCATGCTATTGTGCATTTTAGACTAATTTCAATAAAATTAAAGGCTACTGAATAGCCTTTTAATTAGCTTCCATTGCCGAGTGACTTTAAGGTTATTACTTCTTGCATAAAAGTTGCAGCATTTTGCTATAGATGGAGACCTAGCTTCCAGGTGAGGATGCCAGTCCTCCTGTCAGCTGTGCCAGTGACTTGCTGTGCAACTTTGGACAATTCACCATAATCACCACTGTCTCAGCCTTCCCAGCTGTAAAATGGAGTTAATTTGACCCTCCTATATAAGAATGCTTTGGACTCCACAGGTGAAATGTGTGAAGTAGCACTGACCAGGTTTGTTTTGTGTGTATGTATTAATAGGTACCAAGGGTTAGACTCCCAAAAGCATTGAAACAAGAAGCTGCCTAAGGTGTTTATGAACCCAAATCCCTATCTGAATTCCTGGGAGGATTGTGTGCACAGTATGGTAGCAAATCTGTCTGCTGTTGTTGAGCATAGTAATTTAGCAGCCTAACCTTTGTTGCCTCAGCTTGAATATTTTGGCTTGTTTGCAAAATAAGGGGATCTTAGATCCTCAGGGTTTCTGACCTCTCCATTGTTTTCAGTAGGGGTTTGGGTGCCCAAGATGCCTTAATGCCAGGATCTGTCACAGGCCTTACTGCCTTCTGAGACGCTGCTTTCCTTGGAGCTTCTCGAACCTCATTTCTCTTTCTGTACCTCTTGCAGAGGGTAGCAGACTGATGATAATCTGTACTCAAGGCTCCTGAATTCCTTCTTTTACAGGAGAGTCAGTTTAGCAGCCTAAGCTTTGTGCACTGAACATGGGTTCAAAGCCCAATGGTATAGGCACTGTGCTGTGTTGGGAAGTTGCTGCCCTGAGTCTCTGCTCTGATTGCTACCGACATAAGGAAGTGTCAGATGCCTTAAAGAGTAGGTACATTAGCATGTGGCTTTTTAATCAGTTCATCAACTCTCTTCTTAAAGAGCATGCCTCAGTGTCCTTGGCCAGACATTTTCCTTCCTAATTACCGCTACTAGTAGTGTGCTGCAGACCAGATGGTTGCTGCCTTCCTCTAAAAACACCTGCATTTCAATGGAGGCGCACGTATATGGAAAGCCCATGGGGATGAGATAAGCTATAGGAATGTAAATTAAATTATGATTTACCCATTCTCATTCAGAGGCACTGCCCTTCTGGCCAAGGAGGAGATGTCTTGGACTCTCTCCAGCATCTGTTAGCTCTTCTACTTAAGCTTCCGGAAAGTTTGCACTTGAGCAATGCAAGGTATTACGTGTTGATTCCTCCTACTTTGTATTTTTAAAGACTGCCTTTTAAAGGTATTTAGGTGTTCCCTGCTGGTGAATTCAATGGCACTAAGGGCCCCTATAATATATTTTAAAAGATCTGTCCCCTAGGGCCTTGTCTTGACTCTAAAAAGTCACCCTGAAGTAAAAATGCACTGGAGGTGGGGGGAGCCCACACCTTTTTTTAGCAGGGAAGGCAGGGCTTAACTGTGCCACCTCTGTGGTGTTTCAACCTCTGCCAGCTGGCAGAAGGAGAGCTGCTTCTGGGAAGAAACCTGGCTGTCCTCTAGTGGCTACCGCTACCTGATTGACTTCTCTCAGTTCACATCTCAGCCTCCGAGTGCAGCTTGTACAACACGGAGAAGATGCCATGTTGTGTAATACAAATCTAAGAAGCATGCCAAGATGCAGAGCTGCCCAAGGAGAGTGGTACATTCTCTCGGAGTTGGTCGTACCGCAAGTGGCAAACTTCCCAGTTCTTCGCAGATGTTAAACCCAAGGAAAGCAATTTGCTAAATGGCTCTTTGGACATTTCAGACTCGGTTTCCTAATAACAAAAATGAGTGTTGCCTGTGAGCGGAGCCTGAAGTTTCTGATTATTATTATTAAACAAGGAAAGGAACGAGAATTAATCACAGCTCAGGATGTAAGCACATTTTTAAAGTAAAAGGCATATATCCACTTGGGTCCAGGGAGCTGCCAGAGCCAAAAATAACATTTCAGGGTTTAATGTAGACGCCGTTTCAGTGTGTGTTTGTATGTTCTCCACAATGCATCTAACACACTGTTCTCCGAGAAGACTTAAACTGATGGTTGGTTTTTCTGATTATTCATGAGACCCTGCTAGACAGGAAATACTTTGTTCTGCGCTGGTCATTTTAACCTGGGAAAGGTATCAGGTACTTTGTGCCTAAACATCTTGCGGTACAGACATCCTGTAATGATGAAGACAGAAATAGCCATGTTCTGGCAGCAACAGAAAAATGACTTAAATGCATACCCTTGCCTAGACTCGTTTAGATGCTGAATGCATAATTCTGGTCGGCACCCATGCGCTGTGATGCAGCATGAGAAAGTGGGGCGGGGGAGTCTCACGCAAACTTCTCAGCTCTGGGTTCTCATCGTTATTCGCATGACTGATCCTCTGTCAGACAAGTACCGCAAAGCACTTTACAGGCATCATTTACATCTTGCCATAATGCTGTGCGATAAGTCACTGTCCCCATTATACAGAAGCAGGAACGAAGCCATTGAGTAAAGTGACCTTGGATAAAGATTGTGGAGCATGTCAGCCGAAAAGCAAGCACAGAAGGGAACCCAAGTGCCTTAAATCCTCCAGCCCACGCTGATTAAGTTTGCCATGTCTGTCTAGGGATAAGATCACATACAACTCTGTACCAAAAAAATCATCTCTGGGGTGACAGGATGAACCGCTGTGCATTTTGGGAGGAAAATAAGATCTGGCCTTGAGAAATTCCTTTGCAGCTAACCTGGTCCATTTGCACATGCAGACTTCCAAGCTTTCTTTCATTCGCCCCTGTTTCCCTTTGCACATACGATGCCGATCAGTCCATCCATCAAAGTCCCCCCTCCCTGCATTGAGCCAGTCTTTGAGAAGCGCGCCGCTCCTTCCTAAGTGCTCCTTAAAGTGCAGATCAGAACAGCTGTGGTTTTTTAAATGGTTACTTCTAAAAACATAGCCACAAATCTCCACAGGAGCTGCTGGGCGCTAAAAATCCAGCCCCACGTGAGTCCTGCCTGCGAGACTTGGCTGCTACAAACACAGCGGGAAGGAGTTAGTGTGCAAGGCAACAAGCAAGCTCTGCGGAGAGTCTTGCACGATCGCAGCTTTGCAGATCTTACAAGCAGAAAAGAAATATGCAAATAGGCGTGTTATTGTTGATGTAATAAATACCCCGAGTCTTTCCAGCACCGGCTATGTCATTGCCCAAACCCCACCAACTTTGCAATGAAAATGGTGCATCTGGGCCCATGCGTGGTTCCCCGCCCCCCCCCCAGCTGTAACAGTCCCACCTGGCCTTTATATTCCATGAATCACTCCATTAGCTGAGCACTTTGCAAACATTAGCAAACAAATCTGCTCAGCCTTCTTGGGAGGTAGGGAATTCTCCCGGCCGCCATTTTACAGCAGGGGAAACGAAGAGATGCACACTTAAGTCTCAGCTTTGTAAAGAGACTTTGGCGCCGCAGTTCTGCATCGCACCCAGCATTGGCACCGCATCACGTAGGGGAGTTCACCTGTCTCATGACTTTTTGGGCTAAGTTCCTATACTCCTTGAGTAGCCTTTGGGGATTGAGAAATGAGAAACAAAACAGTCACAAAAGACCATTGCTTTGAGCTGGGCTTATCTGCAGGACATTGTGCTTGCAACCAAATACATCACACATCCCTGGGAAGGTTGAGGCATCCCTGCAATTTCCTCATGTTAGCAAGGATTTATTAACTAAGCCATAAAAACTTAGTGTGGGCCACAGCTCTGTACAGATTTTGGCTCCCAGTTCTCTCAACCCATTGAAACTCTTCCAGGAGCTCACACTTGCTGCAAGGCAAAGCCTCCCCTTTTCAGTGTGTTGTGTTTTTTTTTCCTATAGCTTAATTTTAGTGCAGCGTTTGAGCTTACCCTGGTTTTATGTCGAACCTGAATTTTGACCGAGCAGATCATGCATGTCTGGGTTGGCATTTACTTGCTTTTAAAATCTACTCTCAAGGTTGAAACGTGGTGCTCTGGAGCATGTGCTGTAAACATTATTAAAACTTACGGATTGTTGGGTTCACACGTGTAGCCGTTAGACTCGATGCAACAGATTGAAGCACTACCTTTGTGCCAAAAATAGATGGTAGCCACTTTCCTCTGTCGTAGAGGCACGACCCATGCTTTCAGTGGTAGTCTCCCTTCATTTTTTGGCTGAACCCTAATCTGGGAGCCACAGGTTGTCCTTACAAGTGTTCTGTGTTATTGAGCGAAACAGAGGCTCCTGTCCCTTAATTTGCATCAATTTTGGACTTTTAAGTACAAGCCACGAACCTAATCCTCACTTCCCCTCCTTTCTTGTTGGCCAGCAGGAGTTCTCTCTGCCTAAAGATCTAGGATTTAGCCCCATGCGTGTGTTCTCTGGCTCATGACTCCCCGAAATGTTGGATCAGTCCATCTGGCATTTTTGTAGCCTGTTATATAAACAGTTTTAAATGAATTCATTTACCAAAATGTTTACTCCATGGAGCTGCCACGGCCTGTTGGGTAAAGAATGCAAACTTTCCGGCCTCATATGCCCCAAATCAGTCTCCTCTGAAAAGCTGTTAGTGTCTCTTGGGTAAATAAATCCAGATACATGTTTACCTAAACCCTAAATAACAGTTCACATGATAAATACATTGTACCGGAGGCACTGCCTGGTTCTTCCTTATTATAGCCTGCCAAGGCTAAATGCAGCTAGAGGCAGCCTAAAATGGAACCACTCCACGGTCTCTCTCTGCAGTGATTTCGACCTGCTTCTCTCAAGAAGGAAATAAAAACAATAAAATGATGCCTGCATGCATTTATTATTAAAAGTAATTGCCATCTGGGTTAGCAGAGGCCCAAATTTGAAGCACTAAGGGGCAAATTTCTCTCCCCATAATATTTTCCCACGTGCCAGCTCCTCTAAATGCAGGATCTTTGCCCCAAAGAGCTTACAGTCCATATTGCCTTTTTAATATGGAGCAAAAAAAAATGGGAAGCAGGGTGGAGGAGACGCTAAAGTAACACTGGGTAGATGACAGATGCTGATGGAAGGAAATTAAATATTAAAGCTGATGCCTTGGTTCTAACTCATTCTATTTGTTTTTGTCTGTCCTCCCTCACTTTCCCCTCTGTGTGCAAACGGACATGATTTAGGACCAAAGTGCCAGCTTCAGCCTCTAGGTTTTGGTGTATGTAGGAAGATATATTGTGTCTGTGAGCATTTATGTGTAGAAGAGAAAACTACAAAGCCAGCAAGACCCCCATAAAGATGTTAAATAGAGCTGTAACGCAGAACAAAAACAGGAGAAGTGCCCTAAAAAAAAAAAAATCCCTGCAAGGGAAGAAGATGCTATAACAGAAAATTAAAATAAATTTGATGGTTGCCAAATGGCAGAAGTCTGCCCCTAGTTTGCTGATAGGCTTGATTGGCATGTGGCGTGACTTATAAATGGCCACAGAGTTCTCATTACCAAAGCCCACTTTCTTTGAAACTTGCTGTCACAAATCCTTCCTTAATGGGAACTATAGACATTTGGTTCTTGTAGTCCTCTCTCTACTGCCTGTGATCTCACCAAAGCTAAAAATCCCCTATACTTTTATTCTTTTTTTTTTCCCACCTAGCACCAGAACTAGGATTGTTCCTGTAGGTTTTCTTTTGGCACACAAGACAGAAAGGGCGCGTATACTACTCCGATTCAGTACCGAAATAGCACCACTCTACATACGTGTTTGAAACCTGCTCATCTTCTGTGCTCACAAAAAGTGACATCTTTCTGCTTTGACCCACTTGTTTCTTCACACAGTGGCTTATTAGCCTGTGGCCGGGCAGAGGACTAAGACTGATGGCATTAGAAGCACACTAGCAAAAGCGTGCCATCTCTGCCCCCTCAGCTTTGTGGAGCAATGTAAAAAAGAAATGCAATATATATATATATATATATATATATATATATATAATTTTTTTTTTTTTAAGAACTAGCTGAAAATGTCCAGCCCATAGCAGTTGTTTAGCTGTTTAACTAACTGAATGTTTAACTGAATGCTTGCAGCGCTGCTTAGAGACTTAGGTTTCAAACAGGTTTCTCAGACTGCGGGGAGGACACGTAATTTTCTATTAAACTATTGAGCAGTGTTGTTTAACATTCAGGCATGGACTGAATCCTGGGTGGCGAACGGGAAAATAAATAAAGTGACATCCAGACTTGTAAGTCTAATACAGCCATTCTCAACCTTTTTAGACACAACCTTCCCCCCCCCCATGTCAGCTCTTAGCTTGCACGTGTTTTTTGACTGCAGAAAAATAGTAGAACAGTTCTTCCATTGCAAAGAAGTGAGATGGCAACAAGGCAGAATAGTTTGACATTGTGGATTTAATTTTCGACTTGAACCTTCCTGGATTCATCTTTGTGAATCTTGCGCTGCTCTTTATGCACTTAACCACTAATATTGCTTGGCACCCTTAAAGAGGGTGACACCCCTAGGTGCTATGGCATCCTGGTTGAGAATCACTGGTTTAATGTCATGGAATTCCAGAGGAAGCAGCCTACTTCGTGAACAAATGCTTTCTAGCCACGAGCCTCCGCATGTACACTTTTACTGTCCGCAAGCAGTTTGTTCAAGATACGCTTTCCATAATTATATGAACATGGATGCTTCTAGTTTTGTGTAGACGTTGATCTCTGGCTGCTTTCCCCAATAGCTGCAAACTTCCTGATCGCTAGAGCGTCAGCATCCAGCTTTTGAGAGACACATGTTTGCTTGTAAAAGAATCTGGATCCAAATGAGCTTTGGTGAGACCAAGCTCCAGTTTCATGCATTGGCTGGTTCACAAGAAAAGGGGCGGGGTTTTATATAATATATATATATATAAAAACAGAAAGAAAAAAGGAGAATTCTCTGCTGCAGCAGCTCTTTCTAGAAGCGAGAAAATGTCAGAGCCAGGCTGCACAGCTACTGGAAGCATAAAAATCCTGCAGTAGGGCTCCATGAAATGCTCTGAACCTCGCAGTTTGTCGCAGTCTATTTGGAGAGGCACAATCCATCCTCTGGTTATTATTTTTATTTAGCTTAACTTTTTCCTCCCCGTATACCTACCTACTGCCTCTACTCTCTTCGTTTAAAAGTGGTGGGAAATGTGATACGGCAACTCAAAACCGAACTGAGCCTGCCAGAATGAGAGGGTGGGGGGAAATCCCTCTTGCTCTGTTTGAAATGAGCCTGCTGTCTTCCCAACCCTGCCCGCCTCTCATCGGGCAGCAGCACCCAGAAGCCCTTGCATGCATTTTTATTCTGTAATTACGCTGCAGGTGGAATTTAGATGGCATCTTTACGGTGCGTGAAATGCTTCCTCCCGGTTCTGCGGGAGCAGCATTCGCGCAACTGCGCTCCCGGGCGCCTCCATGCCGTTCCAGAGAGCCATTGGGCAGTGATCTCCAGCAGCCCAGCTCCGTCCCGCTCCATAAAACCCGAGCCTGAATTGCCTTGCGGGTGCCAGTTTCATTCCACGCGATCCAAGAAGTTAACTGATCCCCCCCTAATAGTGAATAATTTATCTCTCCATTAGCCAGTAATAAAGCGGCACATTTCACCAAGCACTGCAGCAAGATTAATTTGTATCTCCTACTTCAGTTGTAGCCTCCGCGTGGCCCCCACCATTTTTTTTGCCTGTTTTTGAATTTGATTATTAAAAATATTTCCCCCTCTCCACCAGAACCCAACCTAATGGCTTTTTCATTTACAGCAGTGTGTTCACACACCACTTCTCAAACAATCTGTCCTGCTCTGATTTTGCTTAACACTACATAGCAGCTTCTCTCGGGGTGACTTTCTCTCTTCCCCCACCCCTCCAACACACACTCCCTTCCCGCCCCCATCCCTACTGCAGGATATACCATAAAAAATAAATGCATTTATTCACTTTTTTTCTCCCCCTAAATTGTTTCATTTCAGAGGTTTACGAACGAGGACCACCTGGCGGTTCATAAACACAAGCATGAGATGACATTGAAATTTGGTCCTGCCCGAACCGATTCAGTCATCATCGCAGGTATGTGCAGCTCCATCCAGGTCAGCTCTGCGAACGGGACACATTTAATACAGCCTGACTGTAAGATTGATACCAGGGACCAGATGTACTGAAAAATGTCTCTGCCTCCCATAAAAGCTCTTGTGATCTGCATTTAATCAGGAGGAAAGGAAAGCCAGAGGCTTCCAAGTTTCTACTTTTTTTTTTTTTTTCTTTTAATTTTTTTTTATGGTAGTATCAGGTTTTGTGGGACTTGAAAAAAAAACCTCTCACCCTTTTTATTAAGACTGGAAGATTTACAGACAAAAGGTCTTTCACATTTCTTCATGCACTTTGAGGGCGATGAACAAAAGCTGACAAGCCCAGCTTCCTCTCCTCAGCCCAGGTGTCAGTTTTCTTGAGCTTTTAGGCTGGCAGTTAATAAATTAAAACTCCATCTCATGCATTGGCTACTACCTCCGGCATATTTGTGAAGCTCATATGAGTTGCCGCAAAGGTGAGCAGTCAAAGCTGTCTTTATAAGATTTGGAGAAAAATGTATATTGTTGTCTGGCAGCAGATCCTTGCCAGTTACAGATATTCCCTCGCCTTGTCAATCCTCTAGCATTTTGGTCTGTTAAAAGGGGGCAAGGTTTGTCTCGGCCTTTGAGTGGAATGACTATTGTACTGAAAGCCAGAAGGAAGAGGGAGATCTTTTTTTTTATTAGTCTTAAGAGCCCATCATGAGAGTCCAGCCCCACTTTTCACTGGGCAGAGGGGAGTTCCTGGAAGAGAGGGGTGGACGCACTTGGAAGAGGTTAGTCTCTGGAGTGAATTTGGCATTTCTGCCTCGGTTGACTTAAAGGTTTCAGATTAACCACCACTGAGTGTACAAAGTGCAGGAGGATGCTGCTGTAATGGCAGAAAGTATTTCCTTGTAGAAGATGCCTCAGTGAGGGAGTAATCTTCCCAGGAAAGCAGTGGAAGCCCTGTAGCTGGGGCAGTGGTGAATCAGATGGGATAAAATCCTGGCTGGAAGTGACAAATATTGCAAACACTAAATTAGAAATGGGATCAGATTCTGTGACAGTGGAACTGGGGGCTTTCTTTCCCACCCCATGCCTAAAAGATGGGGAGGTAGCTTCTAGTTTTCATGTGATGGATCTGAGGTCTCATCTACTGAACCTATGCAAACAGTCTTCTGTCACTCTGAGCAATGTCCACTTGTAACATCTCTCTTTCTTGCCTGCATGGGTAGAAAACCAGTGTTGTTCCCTTATGCTGAATTGCTGATACAAGGCAGCCTGAAAAGGGATCAAAGTTACACCTTCTGTAGAAACCCCTGCCATTAAGCTGAAGAGAGCCAACATTTAAACTTCCATCAGCAAAGATGCTTAGTGTTGCATACTAAACTGAATGTGAGCTCCCAATACAACACCGTGGCCTAAAGGGCTTATGCAGTCATTGGATTATGTGAACAGGGGAATGATGAGTAGGGATAAGGAGGTCCTGTTAGGCCTATATTTGGTACCGCATCCCCCTTTCTGCTGCTCACAATTGAAGGAGGAGGTTCAGAGAAGAGCCACGAGAACGATGAATGCCTGCCTTGCAGCAAGAGGCTTATGGAGCTTAGTCCCCTTGTAGAGAAAGTGACAGGATTACTTGATCACAGTTTGACAGTACCGACATGGATAACAGGGATTTGGTAATAAAGGGCTCTTTAGCCAGGAAGTCAAACTGAACGATCACGGTGATCCATTCTGTCCTTAAAGTCTATTAATCTTTCTGCCTGGTGGCTTCAGTCTGGAATATATATTGGTCATAAGATCCAGTCAAATACTGACTAATATCACAAGCAAAAATGACTTGGCTAGATGTGCGCTTTCGGACAGTAGGGAGATTGCACTTCAGGTATGAATCAAACCGCAGTCTCTGTGGACATTGGTCAGGTACCATGTTTTCTAACAACATACTGTTTGTTGACAAAATTGAGCTGGAAATTTTGAGCATGCATTACAGCAAGGAAATACAGCAATAGCAGTTTCTGCCTCTGTTGAGAAAGCAGTGTTGCATGCTGGGCTCCCTAGCTGCTGACTTCGGACACTTTCTCACCCATTCCCTAAGGAAAGATCTCTTCTTCCTTTATTGTGATTGTGGCAGGGCACTAGGTGTGCCTGCCACTTCAAGCCCCTGGAGCTGGCAGCCTCCAGGTGCCTAGTGAGGGCAGCCATTTTAGGCTCAGGGCTGCCTATATAAACGAGGCAATCTGGCTGCTGGAGGGCAGGCAACATCGCCTGGCCTGAAGGCTGCTGAGTTTCATCTGGAGATAAGGGAGGAGCTGTAGGGGATGGTAGAAGGCTCCCAGTCCTGGGTACAACCGGAAACTACACCCTGCTGGGAGTGGCTGGCCTGGTGGGGCTCCCAGTGGCTTGGGAGCCCGCAGGAAATGCCATGCCAGTGATCACCCCAGGGAAAGGCGGGTCGGGGCACCTTAACCCCTAGCCCTCACCTTAGGGTGGGTTGTGTAGTTGTGGGGTACAAGCCCCGAGGAGGACAGGTGGGGGCCAGATGTGGCCAAGGCCGCCTGAGCCCTGTGGGGGTTCGAGATCCCAAAGAGGAGAGTTGGGGCCAAGCACGGCTATGGCCACTTGAGCCCACCTGTGGAGGGAAGCCCCGAGACCCCGAGTAAAGGGGGTGTTACGAGCAGTGTGGAGCCCCCAGCGTGAGGGGGCCAGCGTGTGGAGCCCAGTGAAAGGAGAGGGGGCTCAGCCAAAGAGAGAGAGCTGAGTCCTGACCCCAGTAAGTCCTCCTGTGCTGGGAGGCAGAGCTTGGGTCAAGTATAACATCTGAGCCCCAGTTGAGAGGGGGGCCGTGCTGAGGGGGCCAGCGCTGGGGAACCACAGCGAGAGGGGGCAGTGATCAGAAGCCCCAGGGAGAGGGCGATGTGGAGCCCTGTGAAGGGAAATGGGGCTCAGCCAGAGAGGGTGAGAGCTGAGCCCTGACCCCAGTAAGTCCTCCATCGTTGAGAGGCAGAGTGTGGTTCAAAGATAATGGTTGTAGCACCACGACCTGCTGCCCAGGAGGGGAGTGAGAGTCCCCTGTGAGACCCTGAGGCATCAGTCATGGTGTGAGGTACCCCAGCTCCCCATTTCTGTAAAGGAGCACCCAGAGGGGGGGACCCTGGGAAAAGAGTATGGGTCATACAACGAGGCCTGCCAGAGCTTCCCCTGACTGGCCCAGGCGGGGGCCAAGACCAGGAGGGTCAGAAGGGCAAGGAGGCCCACTGAGAGGGATGTCCAAGAGCCAGGGGCCTGGGGTCCCAACTGGCCTGGAGGTGGGCCAGGGCTAGTGTGAGCTGAAGGCCCCAGTGAGGGGACCACTCCCAAAGGGGAACTGGTGGCAGGGAGATATGTGGCCCAGTATGATGGTGGCAGTGTCCACCTGAAGGGAGGAATTCAGGTGGGGGTCCTACAGCAGGATTCTGGGCCCCATCGTGGGGGACTGGCGCATTTGAAAACATCATGATGTCATCAGCGAGGTTTGGACTGCGGTGCAAGGGAGGAATGGAGCTGCAGATAGCGTACCCTAGCTGCGGGGCAGTAAATGGGCAGCCTCCTGTCTAATTACATCTATCAATTAAGACCAAGGTGTGGCAGGTGGTTTGCCCAAGAACAGGTGGGCGGGCCGCACGGAGATCAGCTCCGGTAGGCCCCCTGTTACAGTGATTTTCAAAAACAAGGTGCATATCTTATTTGGGGGGGTGTGGTACTTGAGGAAATATGGTCTATTGTAGCAAACTGGCCACTTGAGTCCTACAAGGAGATTACTGTACCCATCTCAGTTGGAGGAGGTGACCATTATTAGCACTTCTGTATGTTTTCTGTCCAAGGATCATGGAGAAATACCATTCCCGCTAGTTATTGCTCAAGAATTCCTATCTCGAGGAGGGAATGAAGTACAGAGAGGATATACGACTTGTCTGAGATTATGCAGGAAGTCAGTGGCAGGGAAATTCCTTTAAACTGTCACAATACCATGAGCTACTTCCTCTCTCAAAGTCATATTTCTAAAATCCACTGGCTTGAGGATACTCTCAGTCTTACAGTCTATTTGAACACCCCAGAATTGCAGCTCCTACCTCACAGCAGAAGTTCAATAATTAATATCATTCCAAGAGTTGTGCATCTAAGCACCTTTTTTAAATAAGAGGCCACTGAAGTTATACTTGTCTCAAACCAGCTGTTGTAATCTTGGTGCACTACGATTTTTCATTTAATTTGCAATGTTTGGTGAGAAGACAGAATTGGCAGGAGAATACTTCACCTTTTTTTTTTTTTTTGGATCACATTTGCTTTACAAATGCAAACCAAAAAATAAAATCCCTAGATGAAATGCTTAGTGGAATAACACAGCTGAATCTAGATGTCAGATGTATGTTGTGAGGAAATCCCCCTAGGCCTGCAAGATGATATTTAAAATGAATTCTGTAATGTATCTTTGACTGTTTTGTGTATTGCAACCTGAACAGATCAGACCCCGACGCCAACCCGTTTCTTGAAGAACTGCGAGGAGGTGGGGCTCTTCAATGAACTGGCCAGCTCCTTCGAGCATGAATTCAAGAAAGCCACGGAAGATGATGAGAAAAAGGCAAGAGGCAAAAGGCTACCATTCCCATAAAATCCCAAACGTTCCCATATTATGGGGGCTGGAGAAGGGGGCTCTGCTGCATTGATGAAAGACACATGTTGTAGGATATCAAAACGTTGTCTCGGTTTTGATATGCTCACTTACATGGTACTTAGCTCTTAACTTGTGTGAATTTAGCTGGCCAGCTTTGAGTCTGATGCTGAGTTAGGTCAGATTTTTAAGTTATTGCCATAACTTTTTGTGGCTTGGGGGTGGGGAGGAATTAATATTCCAAGTATCTGATGTGATGCATGTTGGCAAAGATGTCAGAGAAGTATCAAACCCCTTGTTAACTGCTTAGAGCTTGAATAAAAAATCCCTAGGAGTTCTCTTGATCATTTCAAGACCCTTAGTCTCCAGAGCCACAACGTGAAGACAAGAACATGTGACAGTAACTCCTTAACAGTGTTTTCCACTCATCAAAGAGGCTACAGACTGAGCTTTTGATGGGTACTCCATGGAATTAGTGTACATGCTAAGGATGCTTCCTGATGGACTGAGGGTTTTTCCAACAAGGACCTCCACCATATGTGAGCAATATCTAGTCTAGAGTTCCACCACGTATCTCCCTGAGCACATCCATGTGGAAGACAACAGACGCCTGTCCATATAGCAGCTAGTTAAGGGCATTCTTTCCATCCCTTCAAAGACCGAGTAATAGCAGACACACAATGGACAACTGCTTTGGGTTTCTAGACCAGCCTCCAAGCTTGCTAAATGATCTGTGTAAGTGCATACCCATACAATCAGAGCTCATGCTTGGCTCTCAATTCCCTGCCTTTTGTTAGCTGCAGCCCAGAACCTTAATACTACTTGAAGGCAGCTTTTAGTTTGTGGTTTTATATATAAATGGCTGAGCAGCCCACAGTCTAGCCAGTCATTTTATATGTAGGACCACCCATATCCTGTGCTGTGCTCCCTAATAAGCTGTAGCTAGGATTCGTAGACTGCTGGATGTGTTTACTTTTTTTTTCTTTTAAATATGACTGCAGTTAAAATATTTCCGCCATCAGCCAGGAGAATACAGCAACTCTGAGCTTGGGCTGTTTTCAGGCACAGGGAAAGAATTATTCCTCCTTGAACGGCCCTGCGCGCACACACATCATTGGGCCCAGATGGTTTGTCACTCAGTGAACCTAGCCAGAGCTGCTCAGTGCATTTGTGAGATGCTTTGAACAGTTGGCAAAGCTGAGCCCAGTTGCTGCTGTTTTGTTTTGTCCTCCTGTTCCAAGGGTGGTCCTGACACTGACAGACTAATTAAAACCATTGGCATAGTGGGGGCTTCCCAGGAGGCATTTTAAGTGGTTCAGACTTTCCTGAACTCTAATTCCTTCTCCTCTGTGACTACCAGTGCAGCATCCCCGCTGAAGGGAGCAGGTAATTTATTACCTTGTTTATTGAAGACGAGGCTGCCGCATAAACCAGCCAGAACAGAGCTGCTCTGTAGCAAGCCTGTTCACCTGGAGAGCTCTCTTGTCGGCAAGAAGTGCGTTAGATACTCCTTGCAATACTGTTGTCACTTCTGCCCTTCCTGCAATGATGCAGTATCCCACAATATTAGTCTTATTTGTGAATTTGCTTCTGTGCCACTCAGACACAGTCTCTCTTCTCCTCTTCCCGTCTGAAAGGGAGGGAGGAGCTGTTTGAGTTTATTGGCTCAGCTGTCCCCTGCAGTTCCACATAAGAGCTCCTTCTGCTAGTTTTATCAGAGCTGCAGAGCCCTAAGAGCTGTTTTCAAGGTGCTAAGAAGCTGTATACATCTGTAGAGCCACAAATAGCAGACACTGCCTTTTAGACAGTTGCAGCATACACAGCAAGGCCTCCACCTTCCCACACCCAGGCAGTCCACCTTTGTTAGGCCATCAAAGTGCTTATTCCCTCCTGTTGTCCCAGTTGGGAGAAGCTAACAAGTTGTTGCTAATCTCTAGTTAAAATGAGGCCCACAGTGCTGTTGAATACTGGTACGGTGGCAAATTGCCAGGTTCAGGCATATGGTTGGGTTTTATTTTAATGGGGCGCACGTAGATATTTAATAACTTTCATGAATCTTTGTTTGCTTTTGATAATCGGGCAGTAAAATAATTTTGCCTGATTTTATATTGTGCTTTACAGCTCCTCTGTGAACGAAAGTGCCTTCTGTGACTTGCAGGCATTTGGCTTTGTTACCTGTTCTACATAAGAGCTGCGCCTGTTTTACCAAGAATTGAACCTGCATGAGTTCATTGAAGAACTACAAAGCATGGATCCCATGCAGCTGGGACTGTACTGTTTTCCTTTTTGTTCTGTGTCTGAAAAGGCCCCTAAACAGGATAGAAACCTCGTCCCTGACTGGGGCTCCCACAAGCTCCAGTAGCACCAGTCACTAGGTGGAGCTGTGCTTTTGCCCATAAGAATCAGCTGAATGTTTTGCTAGCAGTATGAAATGGTCATCTTAATGCACAGATGTTTTCCCTGTAGAACACTGGACCCCTGGACATGTCTCTGCCTTCAACCCCAGACATCAAAATAAAGGAAGAAGAGCCAGTTGAAGTGGACTCATCTCCTCCAGACAGCCCTATATCCACTCCACAATCACCACAGAATAAAGAGAAGGTAGGGGTGCAGTGCTGTTGCCTGCCTCTGTCTCCAGGTGAATAAGCTCTGAAAGGGAACATGCTCTTTCTGCTCAGGGACAGTCTTTCATGTCTGGGATCAGGAGGGAATTCTCCCCTTATGGTCAGACTGGTGTGGATGGGGGGCGGGTGGAATGCCTTCCTCTGTAGCAGGGGGCAGGGCACTCTTCCTTGGATCTCTAGTGCGTTTTAACAACTCTTTTAACTGTGGGACACAGACAGCCCTTATCCCCCTGCTTTACCTAGGGCAGGTTAGGGTGTTTTGTGTCTTTGGGCAACGTGCTTTGTAGTTGTACCACAGGTTTGATTGTGGAGTTTTTGGATTAGGTTAGACAGGGACTTGTATGGATAGGGCTAATCCTACTTTGAGCAGGAGGTTGGACTAGACACAACCTCCTTGAGGTCCCTACCAGCCTGACTTTGCTATGATTCTCAGATTCACTTAACTGCCAAGACTTGAGCTGAGGGTTCTGAAGTTATCCCTCGTGTTTTACCTGGAAGAACTTATTTTCCTTTAAAACAATTCGTTTTTTAAATAATCATTGTCCTTAAATCTTCACATCAATCCTAATCAATGAGAAAGAAAGCTTTTGTCTTTTGCCTTGATGGGAGCACCCAGTATCCTGGCACTTGGAATCAAGCTGAGAGGGTTCACTGAGTGAGAGAGAATTGTTAGAAGAGTAAAAACCATTTTCAGTCATGACCACTCTGCTCTGGGGATTTCTCTATTGGCCCAGAGCACGCACCTGTAACGGTGTGGGTGACAACACTTCTAGGTGGATAATTCCTCTTTGAACAAATTCCTACTGGGGTTGGGACCTGTAGTCCAAAGAGAAGGATTCAGGCTGTATGATTGCTTCAGGGGCCCGGGAGTTGAAATTTATGGGTTCTCTTCCCATCAGAGCTTTCATACCATTGTGACTTTGGGCATGTCTCTGCCCCTTTCTGTGCCTCACAAATGTTATAGAGGTTAATGAATCCAGTGAGAAAGATGGGTGACAAGGGCAGGTTAGCATTAGGCTGCAAATGGTACTTGTCCTCACTCCTGTTTTTCTTGATTCTCTACAGGAGATTGCTCCCAAGCCGGTGATAATCTCAACACCTACTCCGACTATCGTGCGCCCAGGGTCGCTGCCGCTCCACTTGGGCTATGACCCACTACACCCCACTTTGCCCTCCCCAACCTCTGTCATCACCCAGGCTCCACCTTCCAACAGACAGCTGGGGTAAGTCGGGAGGAAGTGAGGCTTGGACAGAGACCTTCCAAAATTGGTGCCACAAGGCTAGCTGCCTGCTTTGTCCTGAGCTGCCTAAACTGGTTGCTCAGTGGTCAGAGTATCTGAGCAGCACCCACTGATTGCCCTGTTGCTCCATGGTGTTCAGAGCTTTGCTGTGAGCTGTGGGGGCTTTTAAATCTTGGCAGAATTACAGAACATAGGAGCTAGCTGTCATCTTGAAATGTGAGAGCAATGCAAGGAGATCCTGCAACCTCTTCTGTGGCAGTGCTTTTGCTGTCTGTAATGGGAGCAGCAGGTGATGCTGGTGCTTGCATGAATTGTTTTTTATGCAACCTGGTTAAGAGGATGAGCCCTGGATAAAGCTTGGTTATGAAAGGGTCTCATCCCTGAAGGGATATGGGTCCTTCCGAGACAGCGCCTGCTCCTGAAGTAAAACCTCCTCTACAACCTGTTAGCTGTCTTCAAGATCAGGTTTTGCCTCTACTCATATTTCATAGACATTAGCACTGGAAGGGACCTCGGAAGATCATCGAGTCCAGCCCCCCGCCCGAAGGGCAGTAGGTCAGCTGGGGTCATAGGATCCCAGCAAGACAAGCATCCAATTTCATCTTGAAGATGTTCATTGTAGGTGCTTGAACCACCTCCGATGGCAGGCTGTTCCAGACCTTGGGGACTTGGACAGTAAAGAACTTCTTCCTTATGTCCAGCCTGAAACGATTTTGCAGTAGTTTATGTCCATTCAACCTCGTTGTCCCTTGGGGTGCTCTGGTGAACAAATGTTCCCCCAGATACTGGTGGTCACCCCTGATAAACTTATAGGTGGCCATCAGATCACCCCTGAGCCTGCGCTTTTCCAGGCTAAAGAGTCCCATGGCTCTCAGCCTGTCATCGTACGGTCTGTTTTCCTGACCTCTGATCATGCATGTGGCTCTTCTCTGGACTCTCTTAAGCTTCTCCACATCCTTCTTGAATTGTGGGGCCCAAAACTGGATGCAGTACTCCAGCTGCGGCCCCACCAAGACCGAGTACAAGGGGAGAATGATGTCCCGGGATTTGCTTGAGAAGCATCTATGGATGCAAGCCAACATTAAGGCAACTTCGTGAGTAGCTCCTTTTTCCTCTATAATGGGGGTGCCCAAACCCTGGCCCATGGGCCAGATCCAGCTCCACTCTGCCATGTCATCCAGCCCTCAGGGCTCCCCATGGGTCTGTGGCGCTTCCACTAGATGGGGCACTTAGGGTGGTGTGAAGTCCAATCTTGAGACCAGGTGAATGCAGCGTGGGGCCTGTTCCTGGTATGTGGAAGTGACATGGGGCCCCAGGGCCCAATTGCAGCCTGCAGACCCACCCCAAGTCATTCATTTTGTCCACAGTGCCAGAATGTTGGCCAGCACTGCCTTATAACAATCTAGACCTGAGAGCCTATAGCACTCTGGTGCATTGTGGGATGGTCTCAAGCCTACATATAAAAGGAAGGAGTCTGAATGATCCAGGAAATACATTACAATGGGCCCACAAAAGTGGTATATTTAGCCCTTGCTCTATTCTTTGGTGTCAGGATGCTTTTTCTATGCCATGGTTCTGGCTTTTTTTCTAATTGCCGCCTTTGGATCTGACTCTTTGCATTAGCACGGTCATTTTTTGGCTGTCTGTTCGTTATTTTTTTGGTGCGTATTCTGTTTTGATCCCTTGGCACCGTCTCTCCAAACTTCCTGATGGAAAGTTTGAGATCCTGGCTCCAGGCACAGAAAGGGTTAAGGGCTCGTCTTTGTGTGTTCAAAGTGTATTGTGCGTGTACTTTCCATAAAGTAGGTCAGGCAAAGGCTGAGGGATTGTTCCATTCTGGAACAGGGACCCTGGGTACTGTCCTGTATGGAGGCACGAAGAATCAAAATCAGGATAGAAATAAGCTCTGTTCCTCCTGTGTGCGCTGACTGCAGCTGTTAAAGGGGTGCAACAGAATGAAGACTGCCTCCTAGGGCATGAGTGTCAAGTGCAGTCTGTAGAAGGGGCCGTAATGTGTGTCGAGAACCGTTAGTGGGACAGACATGGAGGGTTGGTAGTGACTGAATGCTTAGGCCACGATTTGTCTAAGCCACCCAACAGGTTTGCAAAGCCTGTTTGCATAAGGAGTGAACGAGAGCTGAACCTTCACGTTCCCTGGGCAGCTTTGAAAATTCCACCCTGGCCGTTCAAGTTACAAACTTGGATGTGACCCAGGTCCCTCTCCCTGCTCCCCACCCCACTGACCTTTGCCTCCCATCACTTTTTGTCTTTTATCTTGGCTTTGGCTGCAGAGCTCTGTCAGCTCAGTCAGCCTCATCTCCCCCACCACCCCTAGAGCTAGAGACAGGGGGAAGGAGCCGCTTCTCTTCTCCCCATTTCCCAGATCCTGGCTCAGCCCCAGCCCTTCATTTCCTCTTCTAGCTGTTCTCTCTGCCTCCATTCTAGCTCCCTGCTGCCTTGTCATGAGCATGGGAGGAATAGGAGAAAATCAGGCCTCTAATGCAGAGCAAAGAGCTCCTTTCCTCTCCCCTCTGTCCTGAGCAGGTAAGGCAGATGCAGCTCTTTCCTCCTCTGCCTCCTTCCCTGTCTCTTTGGTCCAGACCCTGGGGAGTTGTGGGGAGAAGAGAGGACATCGCAGCAGGGTCTTTCTGTTGGATGGTGGTGTGGTGTGACACCCGAGGACATACCATCTTGGTTCCTTATTTGGCCTTATGTGAGGAAGCTGTGTGAGCTGTGTTCTTCTGCAGAAACATCTTCTGTGGGGGGAAAAAGCTTTTGGCTTTTTTTATCTGTAAACAGGCTTCGTGTCGTTCACCCCCTTGAGGTGGGCAGTGCTGTCTGTGTTCTTCAAGCCTCTGTTTCAGGCCTTCTGCAGACACAGCGGCCAGCCCGCATCACTGGTTAGAAATGTTTGACAGGAAAGTTCCTGCAAGAACTCCTCTGACATGGAGGCTGCATCACTGCATCTGGCTAGGCAGGAGCTTACCACGTCAGGGGGGTTTGTGCATATACCCCAGCTTGCCTTGTGCTGGTAGGGGATACCAGAACAACAGCCAGACATGATGGACTAGCTCTCAACCCCTGGCCTGCATGCCAGATCCAGCCTGCAGCCCCGTGTCATTTAGCTCTTGGGGCTCCCCATGGATCCAGAAATTTTGGCAGCAGGAGAGTGGTGCCACTGCTCCTCCACCACAAACTTTCCAGACTCCTGGAGAGCCCCTGGCCCTGCCTGTTGGATCTGGCACCCCATCCCAGGGGCAAGGGCAGTGCCAGGCCTCCAGGGACCAATCCTGGTGGGAGGTGGGGCTAGGCCAGGCCCCCAAGGACCAATGCTGGTTTGCAAGGCTGGGAAGTGGCGGGGCTGGGCCAAAGGTGCACAGGGCTCAGTCTGGCCTGTGGACTGGTTGCACCCCACTATTCTGGCCCACAGGGCCAAAAGGTTAAGCACTACTGGACCACCTCCCACGGCCTTTTCAGGTGCCACTGGGCTTGTCTACATGTTCATTGCATAATGAAGTACTAACTAAATGCACAGTAAGTACAGTTGCTACACAGTAGTGCCAATACTGTTATTTTGTAACGCTTACTGTGCATTAGCCTAATAACACTTCTCAGTAACCTATTAGCATGGTTTTTGGCTGCCATGCTACTACTGCACAGAGTTGTTAGGCTAATGCGCTGTAAGCATCTTGTGTAGACACACCCTCTGAGAAGTTCGTTGCTGCCCTGAAGGAGGTGAATAACACTTCAAGGGTTTTGTTTGCCTAGCTGTGTGCTTTGGAGAAGAGCTGCTCTTTGCCTTGGCACAAGAGAAGCTCAGGTTGGTTTTCTGCTCCTCAGTCAGGGAGCCCAGTGTGCACTGTTTCCTTCCCCACCCACCTTAGGGGCATCTTGTTTCTCTGCTTTAAGTGTGTTATGCTTTTAGGTAAGCCAGGCCACCATTTGGCATTGAAGAGTTAAATACATCTCCTGCTAGCACCACAGTTGTCATCTCGTGTTGCCTGGGATGGTTGTCTGTTAGCTAATGTGTCAAGTCTGGTGTAGACAGGGGTGCGTATGCTTGAATTGTGCTAAACTACGCTGGCAAGGTTCTTTGGGCAGATGTGATATCTCTTATTAGACTAACTGAGTAGTTGGAAAAAAGTTCCTCCCCTCTCCTCCCCTCCTTTTCTGCCCTTTGTCTTCCTAATTTCTAGCTATTTACTTTTTCACAGACAGTAGATTTCCAAGATAGAAAAGATGCTACTGTAGAGTCTCCCTTACTCACCTTTGGCTTCCTACCCCCTCGTTTTCCCCTCCGCCTTCCCTGCTCTACCTTTATTTGTTTTCCTAATTTCTACCTATTTACATTCTTACTGACATCCTGTCATACTTTTAGCTTCTTTATGGAGTCTCAGAACAGCAGACTTCCTATGCCTGAAGAAGGGTGATTGAACCCGAAAGCTTGTAAAGAACTTTTTTCCAACTACTCAGTTGGTCTAATAAAAGATATCACATCTACCCAAAGAACCTTCCCTGCCTATGTCCTTATACCAGCACAGCTACAAACAAAAACAAAGCTGTGCTGTACACTGAACCATTTAGCAAACATGGTGGGCAAGATAAACGTACAGATCTCAAATGGGGATTCATAATATTAAAAACATACTGACATGCTGTGGTTGTCTTGCATTCTTTGCAACGGAAGAATTGCTCTACTATTTTTCTATAGTCAAAAATTGAGTGAAAACTAGGATATATTCCAAGGGGTGCCTTGAGTCTGAAAAGGTAGAGAACCACTGTTAGCAGCACCAAGTTGTGCCTATGCTAACTGCTGAAATGTGCAAATTAACCCAGGCTTGTTAACATGTGTGAACATCACACGTGTTGTGAACCAGCTTAGAACTGACCTGTATCTTGGTGGGCTCAGGCAGGGTCTCTAACCAGTGTCATGACTGTACCACATAAACTTGAGTTAACATATGAACACTCAACTTGTGTTTCTCCAGGTCGCCCACGGGCTCCCTCCCACTCGTCATGCAGCTCGCGAATGGACAGACGATGCCTGTCCTGCCTGGCCCTCCCGTACAGATGCCTTCTGTTATATCGGTGAGAGTGGTTTCCAGTACAGCAAAAGAGGGGACAGCTTTTTCTCCTGCCAAACATACTTGGGCGCTACCATTTGCAGAATTAAAATCCATCTACCCCTCTGTGAGAGAGAAGCCTGGAGTAGAAGAGGAAGCGGGGGCCAGGGCTGGCAAGGTAGTCCTCACATGGCAGTCATGCCAGAGGGCAGTGAGGCTGGAAAAAAACAAAGCCTTGTCTGGACAGATGGCTCAGGGCTGGGGATGGTAGGATTCCTGATTAGCTAGTCCATTTGGAACAGAGGACCTGAATCGAAACCGTTCGAGCTTGCAAAGAACATGTTGGTCTTTGCAGGCCAGGAAAGCTGCCCTGGCTTCGGCAGTGAGCTAAATGACAATTTGCAGCTAGTGCTGCAGGGTTTGCTTCTGCGTGTGGAGGGCTGCTTTTTTATGGTACAAAATTCACAAACCGGTTATGCTGGGGGCAGCTTGTCTGTCCTTGGATTGGTTCAGTTACTGCCTGTGCAAACAGTGCATGTTGTGTGCCTCCCCACATGCTCACCCCCAAGCCTGAACAGCTGATGGGCCGTAAGTTCAACAATTGGTTGTCTCTGGCTCTTGGCATTCTTGAAATCAAACTCAGGTTCCTGTTTCTATAGCATATCTCATGAAAGTGAACTAGATCTTCATTCTCCCACTGTAGGTGAGATAGATAAATATACCTGTTTGCTAGATGAAGTAGCTAGGACTTACCCGCTGTGTTTCAGCAAGTCTGTATAGGCCTGGGCATACAACCTCAGTGTCCTAGTTCTCATATTCCCTCTCCAAACCATCAGCACTTAGATCCTGTTAGATCAAGACTTTCTGGCTATGAGGGGGTGACGGGGAACCTTTGAAATTACTTGCTGTAATGAATGCTTCACTTCCTGTCTCAGGCTGCTGGTTGGCTTTGCTGTAATGTGAGATGTGACTGCCTGCCTTGCAGTGACTTGTATGTTATGTCATGCCATGTGTTTGACAAACTTTATGGCAGGGCTTTGTCGAGGCATTTGTATGGAACTGCCTTGTGGAGACCCTTCTGGTAGCAGTGACTCTGCTTCCAAAAACATGTTCTCTCTTCTCCACGTGTAGCTTGCTCGGCCACTGTCCATGGTTCCCAACATTCCTGGTATTCCTGGTCCACCCATCAACACCAGCGGCTCCATTTCGCCATCGGGACTTCCAATGCCCTCAGAGGCTAAAATGGTAAGTTGCATAAGAAGGAAAGCTTTGACCTGCACCTGTCAGATCCTTCACTCATTTGCACTCTTCCCCAAAATGGTTGTGGTGGGATCTTTGTGCCCGTCGCCTTATCACCCTGCTAAGAGATTCCAAAAAATTTTGAACCGAAGGCCAGCCTAGAGCAGTGAGCTTAGACTGTTCCCCTCCCCAGAATCCTTTGCAACAATTGGAGTATCAGTGTGAGTATCGAGAGCAGGTGTTATGAATATGCAAAGGAATAGTAGGTTGCTATTCACTGCCAAGCTGTTCAGCAGTGCAGGTCTGGCATATGGACCATACATCCTGTTGTCGAGACAAAGATTCCCAACCTCCATCCTAAATATGGGACACATTATAAAGCGCTAGATTTCATTTCCAGCGTAACAGATGGGGTGGAGGTGGGCACAAGAAGGGGAAAGCCAAGAGAGGAGATGCTGTGCTCTGTCAGTTGGGCTAGGAGGCCTGGTAATAGTGTTCAGCAGTAAGTTCTTCTAATTATAAGCTTATGAAGGAGTCTCCTCCTTCCCTGGTCTTACCAGAGTAGATCCTCTTGAATGCAAGGAGCACACAGGAAAAGGCAGAAAGAGTCGAGCTGTGTGCAGGCAGATCTTACACAGTATTGTGAGGATGCTGCTGTCCAGTGCTAGAGTGACTTGGAGCTCATAGCAGCCTTGACTAGCATTTCATACTAGTTAGGCTAGAACCCATGGTGGGCTAAGTGGTCTGTTAACAGCCATAACCTGACTCATTTCATGTTGGAGGGAAGTGGTCATATTTCAGCCCATAGTCTTTCTGCAGAGCCTGCCATTTGACCAGCTGATTAGTACCAGCCACTGTAGCAGTTTTGTGGTGTGGACACCACAGGCCTGGAGTGAAGACTTCTCTCTAAGTTTACAGAAGCCAGATAGTAACAAGTTTCAGCTGGATTTGAATCAAGCCCTTAGACTGCGAGGAACATGTCCTCTTCAGGCCCACCTGCCTCCAGTGACTGGAGAAGGCTGATTTAAAAGCATTACCTGTGCAGAATGCAGGGGACTGAACCCAGTTGACTCTCCTGTTTTCTTCTTTCACAGAGGCTGAAGGCCAGCCTGACGCACCAGGCTTCTTCCTCGTTGAATGGAAGCAGCATGGTGGTGGGATCGGCAAGCACAATGGTGACCTCCCGCCCAGAGCAGAGTCAGATCCTTGTGCAGCACCCCGATGCTCCTTCTCCGGCCCAGCCCCAGGTCAGTGGTGGAGGAATGAGGACTGTTGTAGGATGGGTTGTCTCTTGGGGAAGGAGAGGAACAAGCGCTTGAGCTCTGCTTAGACCTCTATGCTTCTCACCAGGGCTGGATTCTCTTGTTAGCCCAGTCAGACAATGCAGCTTTAAAAATGTAGGTACCAGGCACATTTCCTTGACAAGGTCTGGAGCATGGAAAGAGTGTTTTTAGCTATCTTTTCCCTGTTCAATTACGAGGGTTAAACACTCCCTTCTCAGGCAATCAACTCCACTTGCTCCTGCCAGCTAACCAAATGCCAGCCTTCCATCAGAAGCACCACCTGCTCCGTCAGTTAGACAGCCTTCCAAAAGTTTAATATCCATATGCTGCCTGACAGTGAGTAGCGAAGTGTAACTGTGCTTCCAGACTGTGGCCGTGTAATTATAGAGCCTGGGCAGCAAAGCCGACAACGCAGAGTCTGTGGGACAATTTGCCCTTGTTAGTTTTGCCTTTGTTCCCTCAGAACAAAACAGGAAACTGCAGTGCTAGAAAATGCTGCTTAGGTAGGTGCCTCTGCAGGCTTCCGGGCAAGTCAATCCAAATTAACATAGCAAGCGGATCACTTAAACTGTTGTGTTTCAGTCGTCTCTTGACCATTCTTAATCAGAACTGACACAACAGTAATTTGGTTCAGTTTTGGAAGTGAATTAAAGTCACTTTAATTGTAAATGAGTTGCCCGCGTGCGGTTTTAATGCAGTTTTAGCTAAGCACTTTGGATTCACACCTTTAGTTAGTTCATGGGGCCTCCCCTGTGGTCATACCCTGAATTTTTAATGTGTTTGGAGAGCGCAGCTGAAGACCAATCGTGTCCTAAAGGCTCACAAGGGGAGATGCACAGTAGCCTATAGAGATTCCTGTTGGGAAAGATAGCTGTGGGTAGCCAAGCTGCCTTTCTGCACTGCAGCCTAGGTAGATTCTAAAAGGATCAAGCACAAAAGTGTGGTATTGGCTGCTTTACTCTTTGAGGGCAGATGCTAGGGGGTGAATTCTAGTGCACTGGGATTTAGCCTGCAGTGAGTGGATTCAATCCACTGTAAGAAATACCAGCTACTCCCTTCCTTTCACCCAGTGCAATGGCAACCTCCATCCAAGTGATGTGTCTGTTATAAATATTTAAGTTATCATCATGCCAAGATTGGGCCCTGAACCAAGACCACCTTGTGCATTTAACATGCATTGATTGTTCTGTGACAACTCTCTGCCCTGGAACAAAGATGGCAATCGGAACAGGGTCCACACCTGTGAATCAGGAAAGCTGAGTGTCAAACTCCCTTCCTCCTTGGACAAGACGCTTGCTTTCTCAGCTTCATTTTTCTCCTCTAGTTAAGGCTTGACAAACCTATTTAGCACCAACTCATTGGTGTCTGAAGTGCCTGAAGTTGTCTAGAAAATCCAAATGGTGTTTAGCTTCAGAATCTACACCTGAGAGTGCCTGTGCTCTGCATATATCCAGCAATTGGAATTTACTCTTTTTACAGGCTTCTGGCTTTGGTAAACCAATGTGACCAACTGCTCGATTTCATTGCGTGTAGGTGGACTGTTGCTTCAGTAATTCTCTTCCTTCCCCTGTCTCTCACCCCAGGTCTCCCCTGCTCAGCCCACCCCCAGCACTGGGGGCCGGCGGAGACGCACATTGGACGAGGACCCAGATGAGCGCAGACAACGTTTCCTAGAGCGGAACCGTGCTGCGGCTTCCCGTTGCCGTCAGAAACGCAAACTGTGGGTATCTTCCCTAGAGAAGAAAGCAGAGGAGCTCACAACACAGAACATCCAGCTGAGCGTGAGTATGTAAACGGGGAGCCTGGCAAGCCTCCAGGCCAGCCTGACTGCACCACAAGCTCCAGGATGCCTTTTCAAGAGGGGACCAGAGGCCTTGCACACTTAAGCATTGTTCCTTGAAAAACCAGAGTCTGGCTGGAAGAATTGTAGGGTGTTTCTGTAGCCTGTTCAATTTTTCTGTGTTTGATTCATAAGGACTTTTATGGATTTTTCCAGCAATGGAATAATACTTATAAAAGAACAAGTCCTGAATAAGCCAAAGATATCAGAAAAGAGGTGTTATTCCAGTGTATCACACTTCCACCCCCTCACTCTCACACAGTAAATAACAGCCCCTTGCCCACCATTAATGTCTGGGTCTTGTCCTGAATGAGGTATGAGATAAAGGAGAACTGGGTATTGCTGTTTCTTATTTCCCTCCCTTTGCATGGAAAACCCTGCCAAGGCTGCTCCCTAGAGCAATCAGTAGCTCCATCCTACATCTTAAATGTAAATTCAAGAACAGCATCAAGGCCCTGGGGAGCAGCTGTGTTTGCAGCCTTGAAAACTCTCCCAGCCTGAAGGAGAACTTTCAGCTGGTATTGAGTCAGTATAACCAGCCCCTGCTGTATCGCCTTTTATCTGGGCCTGACACCACAGGTGAGCAAGGAAGAGGGGCAGCTATGGCTTGTGGCAGTGCAGAGTCCCCCTCTTCTGCTGTGCCCACCAGAAGAATGACACATCGAAGACTACAGACCAATGAGAATATTTCCACTCCTGTAACAATTCGTCCACTTGTTAATATCCTTAACGGAATAGCTAAGCTTTGAAAGGGTCATGAAGATTGAACTTATGTCTACTCTGGGCATTCTCTCTTGTTGGGTTTCAGTAATTTCTGCAGTGTTTTTTTTTAATAATCCAGTGTATGGTTGTTTTTTTATTCTCTTTAGGTGATAATTATAGCTAATTTGAAAGCTCAGATGACTGCGTTTTCTGGATAGGGGAATCTGTTTTAAGCATTTCTCAAACTTCACTCAAAGCCATCGCCCTTCCCCCCTTCCTCCTTAAAATAGTTAAGGGCAAAAATTCAGTTAATGGCAGTATTGACTTTGGAAGATTTTGAAAATAGAAGCATTTTTCTCTTCGAGTCGAGAGAAGATAATGTAGATATGAAGTGGAGTTGAGATGGACGGGTAAAGTGAGTTCTGAAAGGAGAACGGCACAGTGGTTATGTAGGTGGCTTAAGGGACCAGAGTTTAGTTCCTTGTCTTCTGTCAGACCTCCCACGTGGCCGTGGCCACGCTATCTAAATCTCTCAGTTCCCTGTCTACAAAGTGGAGGTGATTTATGAAGTCCCACGGATGACTAAAGGTCCAACTAGTCTCTAGTCATATACATAACCAATTACTTCACATGTTTAAGACTGGATGCAGTATTCTGCACAGCTTAGCACAAGTCATGTTGTTAATGTAGCCCTTGACTGGGTAAGGATTGGACACCCCAGACATGGTTTTCCCGACTGCTCACAGCTAGATGCATCCTGGATGGCGTTCTGGAGAGAATGTCCTCTGATGTACTTGATAGGCGTCAACTGACTTTTACCTCTCCATCAGGATGTGGGCATGAAGTCTACTCTGTCCAAGTTTGGATGATACTAAGTTGTGGGGGGAAGTGAACACTTCGGAGGGTAAGGAACGATTGTAGGCAGACCTAGACAGGTGGGATAAGTGGGTAGTACACAATAGGATGCAGTACAACAAGGACAAATGCACCCAGAGCCTAAAAATATCCAGCATACCTACTGACTGGGGAATGACCCTCTCAGCATCACAGAAGTCCTAGTGGACTCCAAGATGAACATGAGTCATCAGTGTGACAAAATCATCAGCAAAGCTAACCACATGTTATCGTGCATCAGCAGATGCATGACAAATAGATCCAAAGAGTTGATACTTCCCCTCTATGTGGCATTGGTCAGACCGCAATTGGAGTACTGCATCCAGTTCTGGGTGCTGTACTTTAAGAAGGATGTGGATAACCTCGAGAGGGTCCAGAGGAGAGCCACTCATATGGTATGGGGTTTACAGGCCAAGCCTTATGAGGAGAGACTAAGAGACCTGGACCTCTTCAGCCTCTGCAAGAGAAGGCTGAGAGGTGATCTTGTGGCAGCTTAGAAATTCATTGAGGGGGGCGCAGCAAGGAACCAGAGATGCTCTGTTCACCAGGGCGCCTCTTGAGGTAACAAGGAGCAATGGTCACAAACTGCCAGGGAGCAGATTTAAGCTAGACATCAGGAAAAACTTCTTCACAGTAAGGGTGGCAAAAACTTGGAGTGGGCTTCCAAGGGAGGTGGTGCTCTCCCCTACCTTGGGGGTCTTTAAGGGAAGGCTGGTTAGGCATCTAGCTGGAGTCATCTCACCCCAGCACTTTTTCCTGCCCAGGGCAGGGGGTCAGACTTGATGATCTGTTGAGATCACTTCCGACCTTGGCATCTGTGAATCTGAATCAGGCTCAGAGTAGTACCTTCTGTTCTACTGTTCTCTGCTTGGTGGCAGGTATAGCAGTATGCACACACTTGCATCTAGAACCAGGAGGAAGACCTTTGTCTTCTAACCGGCAGCTCCCCAGCACCTGCCTATGAAGGTGTAGTTTGTGGCAGTCCAGATCTTGGTAGTGATGTGCTGCGAGCTGTAAATTCATATCTTGCTGTTGCTGAGGGTTGCTGTTATGAACTCACATAACCCATAGAAATGTGTCCTTCTCTTCAGAATGAAGTTACACTACTGAGGAACGAAGTTGCTCAACTTAAACAGCTGCTGTTGGCTCACAAGGACTGCCCAGTCACTGCACTACAGAAGAAAACACAGGGGTATCTGGGTGAGTGGAGACTTTCACTGTGGCTGGGCCCTTTTTTTGGGTGGTTCTAAATAAAAGATTTGTGTAGCCTTAGTGTTGATGAAGGGTATGAGATGCAGAGCCATGTGGCCAGGTGTCTTCCCTTCACCACATGGACCATGACAGTGGAGGTATCTCGCAGTGTGATGTATTCTGGTCTCAGAGAGATCCACTTGGAAGTGGGAAGAGGGGAGTTGGAGTGAGGTGTCCTCGGTTTTTCTGCTGACCCGGCCAACACAGAGGCCAATTAGTGCTAATTTCCATAGCAGTTTTACTGATGGGGGGGCTTAATGTCCACAAGAAACTAGACTTGAAGTAGGTACCAGATAGCCGGGTGGTTATTTCTGGTACTTCGGACCTGGCAGTGCAGACCAGCTGATCAAACCCTGCAATATCCATGGCTAGACAGAACCGAAGAAGTTTCTTTCCTTGGTATCTCTGTGCAGGATGAAGTGTTCTGTGTACACACAGAGCACAGACTCTTGTCTCTCCCCTGAGTCTGGCTCTGTTCCTCCACCCTCTCCCAGGCTGCCTGCCAAAACACTAGGTTTTCTCTTTGCCTGCTCAGTGCAGAGTTCGCTGGCAGTCAAAGTCCAGACTACATACATGACATCACAAGGCTTCATATCAGCGTTCCTTGCAATTCGCATCCAATTACCTTCCTTTTACAAGCAAGATTTTTTTTCTTACTAGTATTAAACTTCCTCCTTCACTGTAATCAACTTGGGATCTGAAAAACCCTAGTCTCAGTTCTCTGCCCATTAAGTCAGCCCTGGCAATAAAGATTCTGTGCTTGGGAATTTGTCTGACGGCCTTTGGATGGTGCTCAAGGCAGAATGGGCCTTGGCTGTCTATCCATCAGCAAGCAGCGTCTGCTTTTACAGAGCTAACATGAGCTAGAGACTTGTTTGGATGGAGAAAATAAGATGGAAGGTGCACCGAGCATATAGGAGAAGTAAGAAGGAGCCATTTTTCCACAGCCACGTGTCTGACAGCCACCCCATTTTGAGTCTCCAAAGCACTCTGCTCCTATGAACATGTGCCTTCCAGGGCCTGGCATAGCCAGTTTATTTTCACTCGTTACAGTGACTCATAGCTTGAGTTATGTGGTCATGAAAATCCTCCCTATCCCTCAGGCCTTGCAGACAGGTGTTGTCTCTGTGTATAATGCAGAGAGGCAACATGATTTTTCCTGTTAACTTCCAAAGTTTACAGTTCCTATTATTATTCCTCACAGTCAGTCTGCTATCCAATAATAGGAATTCATCGCACATCTGAATAATAAAAATGATATTCACACCTCCCTCCCCTCCCCCCTCCTCCCTGGCTGCTTTTTTATTATTGAGATTTGTGACTAAGCAGGTCCTTAAACAAAAATGCCAGATTCCCTCACCGGAATTACAGCTGCCTTATGTACAGTTGGGTTGTTTTATTTGTAATACCTTGTAAATCTCCTTTTTGGGATGCCAAACTATTACATGGCTCAGCTCGACCCTACCTCCCACCCCCAAGCCACTTTTAAAATCTGCTGTGCTAGTTGCATCTTTCAGTATGCAAAGTCCTAGCCAATGCCTCACTGATGAGAGGTAAAAGTTATTTGGGGAAGGGGGGGAACAGAGCAGTATGAAAGTGCCCAGAGGAAATCTGAACCCTAAAATACACTCAGCAGTGCACAATGAGACTATAAATTCTTCCCTGATTTTTCTGGTGACAGCAGGCTATATAGCCTTTGGTGTGTAAAAAGTATCCACCTCAGGCTGTTACACAATGCTTCAGAGAAAGGTGACCCTATCTTTGCTGTAATCCATCTTGCCCAGCTGTGCAGGAGAGAGTTTCTGTGTCCTTGGTAGATAATGAGCTTCTGCCCCCAAAGAATTCAGTTTGATCACCCTGTCTTTATTGTGTGTCTGGATTCCCACCTGCAAACAGACCCCTGCACATGAGCTGAACCTGAAGTTGAGAACACCTTGTGTGTGGTTTTTGAGGGGGGCGGCATAATTAGACTGTAGAAAAAGCTTGCTAGCTTTGTTTGCTTCCCATCCCATCCTCCATCATAGCTTCGGCAGGAGGAGACAGGCACAGAACAAGCAAGCAGTTCATAATGCACGCTAATTGATTTTAACGTTCCAGAAAACAATAAGGAGCAAAAGGGGTGATTTGTACAAAAACACAGGGAAGCCGCTAGCTGGTGTTTGCAACAGGGTTTCCATTAGGTACTTTGCTGTGCATTTGTCTGGCGGATGGCAAGGACTCCAGAAGAATCGTTCGGGCTCTGGGCTGAGTGGCTTTGAAACCACACACGATGCCAGGAAGCAACACGTAGGAAAGTGCATTTATTCTACTGAGGGAAGAGATTTAGTGTAGAAACAGTTCAGCAAGCCCTGCCATCCTGGCTTTGAAGTTAACGCTTGTCCGCTGGAAATCGCTTCCGAACACGAGGTCTATAAAATTCCTGTGGTATCTTTTGTAAATAAAAAGGGTTGGGTTAGCCAGGCCCTCGCTTGAGTTGTTAATTTTCCAGCTCCTTAGATTTCCCCCGGTTGTTGTAATTGGCTCCTGTTCCTTTTCACTTCCTGTCCTAACGTGCTGCATCATATTGGTGCGTGACCTTAGGCAGATGCATGTCAGCAGTGGGTGGAAGTTATCCACATAGCCGTTCCTTGAGTGTAAGGCAGCACTTTGTGTTACCTGTGACAAGTAGACTGGGTCTCAATCCCACGGCCCTGTCTAACTGCACCGAGGGGTCTTCTAACCATGCTGTTTTCTTCTTTCCTTGTCAAGCAGAAAGCCCTAAGGAGAGCTCTGAGCCCACAGGCTCCCCCGCCCCCGTCATCCAACACAGCTCCGTGACCGCCTCCCCCAACGGGCTCAACGTCCGTTCGGCCGCCGAAGCTGTCGCCACTTCAGTCCTCACTCAGATGGCAAGCCAAAGGACAGAACTGAGCGTGCCCATACAGTCGCACGTCATTATGGCTCCACAGTCCCAGTCTGCTGGCAGATGATGTCACCGACCATGTGACCTAGAACTAACCCATAAGAACTTGCAGCCGGAAAGACTGATCATAACCAAGTCCCTGATTTACGGGGGGCTGATGTGGATTTTTTAAAGTGAGTTAAGGGCAGCTATGGAGCTTCTTATACTGCATATCCTATACAGAGCCTGGCCCCAATCCATATCATGTGACCACCGGTCCCTGCAGGTCAGCTTCTGATTTGAGGCCTCTCTTGAACCTTTAGTGGTGATCGAGCAACTTGCAGTCATCAGAACACAAAGAGCCTCCCTCCCACAGCAGCTGGCAAGGTTCACGTGCACGTACCGGTTCCATTAACACTAAACCTCCCATGGTTGGTGGTTACTGTTGGCATATTCACCTCCTTGGTTTTTTTTACATTCACCCTCTAGCAAAGGCAAGTAGCTCTGGGGAGGCCATGACATTTCGTGGTGCTGTCATTTTATTTCTAACAGCATGTTGCTTCCAATAATCTCTGTTCTCCTGTCGCCGCTGTGACTGACCTGACATGTCAGACCTTCAGACGTGGAGCCCTGTCTGAGCTTTTGATTCGGGCTGTAGCCGTTAGAAATGTTGAGGGCAGCCCCAGATCTCCGAGATGCCAAAGCTCTGTGTGTTTCGAGCCACTTCCAGTTGCACACAGGTGACCGTTATTCGCGGCTGCCATTTGGGGAGGAGGGGGTTAAGTGCATGTTCACAGCCACTTCTGCAGCAGTGGGACCTAAAAACCTTTCACGTGCTTCTCTCTCTTAATGGGATGCTGTAGCTGCTAGCAGTGCAGGTACCTTCATTCCAAGCGGCAAAGGGCCTGTGATAAATCTTCCTTACAACGGGAAGGCAGGCTGCCCGGGTGAAGCCACTCTGTGCTATGTATAAGATGAGCCGGAGCAAATGCAAGCCGTGGAATTACCCTGCTACAGAGTCCCCTGCATATCTCAGCGAGTTGTGAATTTTAAACAAACCCCATGCATTTCAGAGGATCATCTTGCTTATGTTTAACCTAATGATCTTACCAAGCGGTGGCCTTAAATCATCGTTAGTTGCCTGTTACAAGGGGAGGGAGGGTGAAACAATATTCGCTCTTGCCTGGCTTTTTTACCTCTTTTTCTTAATGGCTGTCTTCTGCTGTTGGTAATGGGCCATCCATTGCTTTTCATCCTGAGCGAATGAAGGATTCATAAAGCTTTCAGTTTCACAGGGTAGGTTAAAAACCAGCCTTGACATTTTAAAGGCACTTGGAATTGTGTCTGCTTATTGCCAAAGCGCGTATGCTTGTTTCCTCAGGCTGTCAGGGACCCTTTGCTACCCGAGCAATAGTTGGAGGTTGTATTTCGGGAGAAAGGAAGAGGTGCCGCGTGAGGTTGTGCTACACCAACAAACCCGTCAGTCTATAAAACTGTCAGCGCTTCATCTTTTTTTTTCCCCTTGAAAGAGTCTTCTCCTTCAGTTGGCCTTTTCCGCATGTCTTCAGGTTGCACTTGCCACTTTTGACCCAAGTTTGTTTGTCAAAGTCGATAGTTTGGCTTACTTAGACTTGGAATACCTTCCAGGGACAACAAAATCCAAACCAAAAAGGGAGGGTGGCATCTGAACCCATAGTGAGAGGATCATTCCACTTGCTGTTTCTCTAATGATGGGGTCTGTCATCTTTTCTCCTTCAGGTTTCTCTAGATTTCTCTGCCTTACTTTCCCCTGGGTTTTCCTTTTAGATGTCCTAAGACAGTGCCCAGCACTCTCATACTCCTGTTATTTTCCCCTCCTGCATTCACAAGGACATTCAGGAGGCAGCAGCTCATTCTTCTCCGTTCAGAAACCTGAAGCAGGCATTCTGGATCCAGTCCTTTTTTTTTTTTTTTAAAGCTGTTTATATATAGAATTTGCATATAGACAGATGCCTTTGGCATTGCTATCCCAACAGCGTGTCTGTTTCCTTGGTGACGAAGAGCTGCGGTAACGTGTGGCAGATTCTTTTGAAGGCCATACAGATGTCAGCCCGATTGGACAAGGTGTAGGGGGATAAGGACCTTTATCCGGAAAGGGGTAGGACAGAAAGAAATAGCGGCAATGTCACGTTACAGGTCTAATACAACAGCAGGAAAGCTATCTGCTTCTTGTTTATGTTTCACTGTGTGGAGAAGTAGTTCCTACAGGCCCCGTGGCTCCTACAGGAAATCATTTGCAGATCTGGGTTCATAGTTGTGACTTAACAGTCGTCAAGTCAAAGTTGTTCTGTGTCTGCTTCCAGCCAGGAGACTTATGTTAGCACTCAAAGCTAGCTGGGTCAGTGCTGCCTATTGATAGCCCAACACGTGAACAGAACAGCCTTCAAAGACCCTCAACTGCAAAGGGTCTCCAACAGCTCGAGGCTGCACAGCTGTATATACCTGGGGGCGAGGGTGGGAACTGGACAAGCATGCAGAGATGTGTATCCATGATGGGTTTGCTTTGGCTTTCAGAAACCGCTTTGCTCCTCTTCTGTGGAGATCAATACAAATCCCCTTCTGTTGTTCTGTGGAAAGCAACTCTGTCCAAACTGCGTCTGCATCACGATCAGGGAATTAACCTGCTTCCTCTTCCTTGCTTGAGGCAGGGAGTTGAAACAATGTACATCCTGGTGTGGAGAGCAAGCAGTCAGAGCCTCATAGCATCTCTTCGCTTGCAAGCCTCAAATGAGCTGTAATGCAGCTGCATTTGAGCACCTTGGACTGGCACAGAGGTTGGTGCAAATGTGGTGATGCTGTTTTGGATGAATTGTGCCCTAAAGAGTTCGTCCAGGAAATACTTGAAGAGGATAGAGATGACACAGCAGCCCACTCTTTTGTCTTATGCCCTATTCTACAAGGCATTTCTCTGCTCTCTGAAGGCAAATAGATTTGACGGGTAGGAGGGACTGGTGTTTTTGCTACACATTTGGTCCCCAGGGGGCTGAGCAAGAGGGGGAAGAGTGTAAGGCTGTAGGTACTCCAGGCTTAAGCTGCTGCAGCTGGAAGCACATCCATCATCCCACTCATTAGTTACTAAAGTGTGGAACGGATTGGAGAGGTGCACGAGTCTGTTCCCATGGACATTGGGACATTAGTGTAAAATCTAGCTGCTGCTTTAACTCTGGATTTTAACCCTTTGGGATTAAAAATTAAGTCTGAGATCTTGGCACTTACCAGCAAGTCCTGGATTGCTGCCAAAAAGCCATGGTCATCAGAGGGGAGCGGTGAGACAAGCAAGGAGCTAAAAGCACATTGCGTGTCGTTGAAATGCTGGCATACAAAGACTGGTTCCCGCACTCACCAAGGCAGCTGACACAGGCCTTAAAACCTCATCCCACCCTCCCCCAGGTTGGGCCTGACTCTGTGCCTCACAGTTTTGAGCTTCCCAAGCTGGGAACAAGAGCTTTCCGCCCCCTGGGAAGAGCTTGCAATTCCAGTTTCCAAATGGTGTATAAAGCATTAATCTTTATGGTGCTTCTCGAGCAGCTACTAAACACCCCGCCAGGAGCTCGGAAGTGGGGAGAGCTAGAAAGGAACTGGTGGGACATGATTTTAAATGCATGCTGCAGGGTTAGTTGTACTGGTTCTCTTGTTACAGGGGGCGCCTCACATTGCTGGGACTTGAAGATGAGAAATTTTTCCTCCCCTCACCCCATTTGTATTTCTCTATTTGGCACATCTTTTGAGTGGTCTGTTTCAGCATTTCTCTTTGTTATTTAGTCAGTTCTCATATATGCTGGGGTCTTCAGCATGTAAATCAGAGGTGTGTTTGGTGCAAATCAGAGCCCACGCCTGTTAAGTTCCCAAAGCTGGCAGGAGCACTGGAGCTGGTGTTAGAAGCAACCCTGGTGGCTTATAGTGATGATTGTGAGGGTCCAAGCTGCCTGTGCTTCTTCAAGGGTGCACGTTGTAGAACTTGATAAAGTAACGTTCACTTTTAAACGTTTTTGTGGTGTTTAAAGGAGTAGCTCTTTGCTGCTCTCCAGAAGAGGCGAAAGTGAATTCAGGCCTCCACAAGAAGTTATCCCATCTCCCAGGGAAGTCCGAGCGTGCAGCTGGTGAAGTCAGAGTCCCTCGTCCTGCGGTCACAGTCTGCTCAAGACTTTCCCTGACCTCCTCGGAAATGGGGCATTCATCACTGGCACCAGCATATGACTCAGGCCATGAACACCTTGAAACCAGGAATGACTGGAGATGGAGTTGTGCTGGTGAAGACTAAGTGCTTTACCTTCCCTGCAAAGTACATATCCAAGGTCAACCGTGCACCCACCACTGGCGCTGGCCTCGCCTCATTCACTGCGCTAAAACAAAAGTGCCTTGTCTCAGCACCATGGTGTTACCTTGGGATTTCCGAGTGCCTTAGTTGCAGCTTTCTGAGCAGTGAAGACAGGGTCCCAGACTCCTGGGGGAAGGAGGTGCAGAAAAGAGTTGGCTCCCTGACTTTACAGGGCCACTCAGATGTGTGCAGGCCACATAGATCGAAACTTCTTTTAATAAACTAGGAGTGACTGTTGGAGGCCCAGAACCTTTCTACCTGCTACTTCTGGCTTCGCTGGCAGGACCAGTACTACTAGTCCCAGCACCAATAAGCCTCCACCCCAGCCATGGCTCCTGAACCAGTTATCAGCATGAAAAAACGATGTTCTCTTCCTCCCCAGGGTCCAGTTCGACTGGGACTTGCCACTGAGTGAAGCCATTTGCTAAGAACTGTTCAACCTCCAGCCCGTCTCTCGAAGTCCTTTGCTTCGATCAGCAGCAAGCTGATCTGAGCCTGGTCGGATGGAAACAGGCAGTGCTGGGACACTTGAGGTTTGGTTGGTCCAAATGGCTGAGTCCCCTTGGTATGTCCTGGGCACGGAGTTAATCTCTCTCCCAAATGAGAGAGCAAAGATCTCTTTAAAAGCTAGGAATCCCCTTGTCCACAAGCTTGAGTTCATTTCACATCCTCCCACTCTCAGTCTCTTGCTGGGAAGCAGCCTGAATGCTGAGCATCATGAGAAGGTTTGCTTCCCTTTGGTTTTTGAACACAAAGCATCTCTAGCCATTGGCACCTTCCTGTCCCACTGCACAGAACACCCGGTCCCGCGACGAGACAGCAGTCCTCATCTGTTGAAGCTGATCTGAGCTAAGGGAGCCTGGCATCACTGTGCCACACAAGTGAACTCCAGCCTCCACTGCCTCGCTCCCCCATAGCAAATCCGTTCAGGCCCCGATGTAGCAGGACAGTGAGCTGCACGCAGAAAACACTTCTTGTGTGAGAAAGTAACTATCTTAGAGGCTTTCCAAGCAAGTGGCTGTGCCGGCAGCTCTTGAGCGTGTTCGTTAATCACCTCAAGGGTTGAAGGACTCAAGTCAGAGCTATAACCTAGGGGCCAGCTGGGGCTCCTGAGACTTGCACAGTTGTGAAAAGCCAGACAGTAGCGTTATGAGCATTTGGGTTGGTTTGGCCTGTTGCGGCATTCCTTCAGTGCTGTTAAGGTCTGCATTGGAGGCAGGGTGGGAGAGATGGTTTTCACCAGGGGCTGCTTTAACTATGGAGGCGTTGGTATTTCTGGGCAGCGCTCGGGGAAGTAAAGATCACAAATGTAATTACAGCAAGCCCACTGGTGAGAGGTGGCCTGGGGAAAACACTAGCCCAGAGCCAAGCCCAGTTAAGAGCTCCTGAGAAGCCTTTATGTCCCTAGCAGCATAATGCATTTCATCATCAGTGAATGGAGAAATGCAAACCACCAGCTTGGTTCTTCCTTTCAAGCCCTCAGCTGCTTTCTCACCACCTGTCTCCCTCTCCCAAAGCAGTTCCATACAGACCTGTTTGGGCAAAGGCTAATAGCTGCAGATGAGGTGCAATCTTTGTATGGTCTGGAGAATTGTTGGTAGCTTGGGGACAGCAGAAGCCCCAGGCCCTGCACGTGGTTCTCGTCCCCTCTTCCCAACATCTTTGGACAGCTTTGAGGAGCTGAGGGTGGATCCTGTTATCCCCCCTCCACACACATACACACAGCTCCCAGGCTTTCAGAAAGGAAGCCCAGACTGGGGCTAGCACCAGTTTCAATCCATCCCCTTCCATCCCCTCTTCCATGCAAGAATCTGTCCTCGGTAGGATATAGAGCGTTGTGGATTGTGCGATCTTTAGTCCTTCTGCCTGGCCTGCTTTATAGTTGTTTGGGGCAACGCTGTTTCTGTGACTGGTTTCACAAGACCGGAGAAACTACAGCATCGAAGGCTGCATTTCAGTGCCAGGGTGAGCAGGGACTAAGCAGACCCGTGCGAGGTCTGTCTTTTCACCCATCGCGGTTTGCTATCAGCTGTAATGGCTGCAAATGTCTAATGAGTGAGCTGTGGAGCAGTTATAGCAGGCACTGCCCCTGCATCCAGCGCCGCGTTCTCAGGAGGAAGGAGCGGGTCTTGCCCTCATGACTTGTTGCAGAAGGAAATGCCTCTGTCCTCTCTCTCTCTTCCCAGCGCATTCCAGTGAAGATGGGCAATCAAAGTTGGGATCGTTTTTTGGATGCGACTGTGTGTCCAAGGTAGAACTTCAGCCAAGAAGGCTGCTTCAGCTTCCCTTGTCGCTGCAACTCGACAAAATGTAAAAATCCTGGAGCACGTCAGAAAAAAATCCCCGGGCGTCCAACAGCTGGCTGCTAGGAAAGGAGCAGGCCCCGTTTGCCTTTCCCTTGGGCTCCCTGTTGCTTCATTTCCTGGTCCACTTTGTTTTTACAGTGCACACGGCAAGGAGGGTAACTTTATCCTTTGTAGCGGTCTTCAGGGTCGGGTTTTTTTGGTTGTGAAATGACAGGCTCATGGGGGGCCTTTAGGGAAAAGATCGCGCTGGGCACTGGCCAGCGTGGATGTGTTCAATGCAAGTGTCCCGGGGTGGGGCTGGGTCAGGGGTACAGCAAAGTCCTGCAACCAGGTAGGGTGGAGAAGTCCCCCACTCAGCTCAGGCCTGTTGGTTCCTGTGTGAGTTCAGGGTAGTAAATGAGATGCCTCAGATCTCAACCAGGTCTCATCCTGATTGCAGTGTAGTTCACAAGGATGCCCTTGCCAGCCCCGTGCTGGCACAGATCAAGATCGGTCCCCGGCAGAGGGGAGATGGGACAGAGGAGGGCTGAGCAAGGTGGAAAGTCTTTGGGGTGGCCTGGGACCAGTTTCTCTCAAACGTGCTGTCTGTTTTGGGGGGTGGGGGACCGAGGCCGGGCGGCTGGGTCCCACATCAGGTGGACGAGGCACTACCAAGTCCCACTGCTTGCCTGGAGGATGCAGCAAGCCATTGCCTTGAGCCACTTCAGAGCCAGGGATGCTCCCACTTCCCTCGCCGCCCCCCCACACTAACCACTAACCAACCCAGCCCCATTTCAAGGGGTCTTTTTGCCCTCCTGTGCAGATGGCTCGTGCCCATCCCCTTGCTCCATGACCTAAACCACTATACAAGGGTTTTCTTTTCCCTTCTGGTATTTTTTTTTCTCCTCTAACCTGGGCTGACATCTGCAGCGAATCTCTGCTTCAGGGACATGCCCCTCAGCTCCAAAGCAGCAAGCTCGAGGGGAGGGGAGGGTTACAGTGAAGGGTCTGGCAGCATTTGCGGGGTCATGAACTGTTTTTTCTCCAGTAATCAGTGTTTCCACTAGTGAAACACCTCGCTCTTTGCCTCTAGTTTCCCTCTCCCCATGGCCTTCAGGTTCCCTAGCAGCGTCTAGATGCCTCAGGCCTCAGTAGGCTCCGGACGGGACGGGACAGGGTCTCCTTTGCCCCATGCAATTGTTTGTCCTTCGGCCTGATTTATCCACCTCTCCTCCTGCAGCAGGTGATAGAGGATCCCTGTGCTGCCACTGCCCTTGGCAAAGGGATGCATTTTTGTTGCAAGGGAGCATGTGGTTGCATCCTGGTGGGATCAAGGGCAGGGGCTCCATCACGATGCTTCTGTTTCCAGCCTATGCTGCGGGCACTTCTGCACTGGAGCAGGCGGTGAAAAGGCAACAGGACCCATCTCCAGCACCAGCTTCATATCTTCAGCTCCAGTGCAGAGCCTCAATGCCTTGGCACAGACCAGGCTGGTCCTGCCCGTGGCCCTGATGCCCCTGCTGGAAGGAGCCTCTGCCGCAGCCCTGTCCATTGCAAGGTGCAGAATTGAGCGGGGAGCAGAGCCCATTTTCCCTGAACTCTTCTCTTGTGGGGACAGCACCGAGGGCACCAGCATCTGGGGCTGCTCGTAGCCCCCCCCCCCCCGGACGTTGCTTTGCACGTCGGGTGCTAGTGCTTAAGGCACAGAAAGGCTCAGCATATCAGACCCAGGGGGATGTCAGGGAGCGATGATGAAGGACTGGAACAACCCCGTCCCCTTTAAACACCTGGGTGTAACGGGTGAGTAGTGTCCATCCCCTTGTGTTTCAATCGGAGTTGCGTCTTAGACACTCAGGGTGTGGAAAGGGCCAAAGGCAGGGCTGACCATGTGCCTTGCATGGCTTTGCTGTGGCTTTTAAAGGGCAGGGAAGAGAGGAGAGGATCGGGAGCTCAGTCTGGCACCGCTTCTTGCAGTCACTGTACAGTAGAGGGTGGCAGGACTGGGAAGAGGAGGGCCTTCGGCCTTAAGGCCAGGGCAGGAGAGGGGCGATGCTTCCACCAGAGGGTAGTTGCATCAAGACGCAGCTGCATGTTGGGAAAGGAATGACTCGGTGCTAATAGGAAACGTGGGTCCAGGGCCAGGTGGGCCCAAACCCCAGGCCCAAAGGGCTCCCCCAAGCCCTGCTTGTTTGCTCTAGCTCCAAGATACTTGAACCCAAACAGCTCCAATGACTTCGCAGGGGAGAAAATCCTCTTTCTGAGCCCCACAGGCTGCAGTAGGGAGTCGGGCTCTCCTTGAGGAGAAAGGCCCAGCCGCCAGGCCCAGGGATTTGGGAGGAAGAAAACCCTGGGTGGAGGAGCGCTGAGCAGGGTCAGAGCTAGGGCTTCACCTGGGCCTGGCTTGCTGGAACCTGCAGCCTCGGGCCTCAGCCTCCGAGCAAAGCCAGCAGCAATTGTACTTGTGGCACTAACCCCATCCGCTCCGTCAGGCCAGGGAGAAGAGCATTCTCGCCTTCTCTCTTAAGGGCTCGGACAAAAGTCCCTGGATCCCTGCCTGCTGTACCAGAGCTGCTCAGGGTGCACATAGTGGGAGAGGAGGAACCAAAAAAAAAAAAGCAAACAAAAAAACTGAAAAAAGGAAAAAAAGAAATAAAAACAAACAAAGCCAAGGCACCCCCCAGCGCTTCCCCGGGTGTAGTATCTATAAAGCAGCCGCATATCTATGAGTATATATAGACTATATAGCCGTATATCGCCTTTCCTCCAGACACACCATCCTTCAGGCAATGGGTGGTCCCCACCGGCACCCAGGCCGCCCACAAGTCCCAGCTCCTTCAGGCCTGGGGTGAGGGGGGACCCGAGCAGACAGACCTCTTCACCGAAGTGCTCCTGTGAGCGGGTCCTCACGAGCTAGCGTGGGGCCGGGAGCCAGGGGGGTGGTCATGGTGCCCTCGGCTGTATGAGAAATGCCCCCCTGCCCCGACCCTGGGCACTTCCCGCTGTGTCCTTCCAGCCACTGTTCTTACCAAACGTATAATGTGCCTTTTATTTATGCTGCAGATATAACATTAAACTATTAACGAGGAGCCACATGGTGCTGCCTGGGTCTGTTTGTCGCCGCCCTTCCTCCCCCCTTGCTTCCCAGTGCCAGGTGTCCAAGGGTGCAGCATTTGCACTGGGGTGGGGGTCGGTGTCTCCCATCCGGACAGGCCCCAACTGGCACGGCCCAGTCTCCTCCATCAGTTGGGTTTGTGGCCTGGATGTGGCAATACCCCCTGGCCAGCAAATGCCAGATGGGACAGGGAAGGTGCCAGCGCCCCAGGAGGGGAGGCAGAGTCTAGTCCCGGGTCACCAACCCGCTCGGGACTGGAGAGGCCCCGGGCACGGGGGGAACTGGGCAGTATCGGGGCAGCTCAGCCTGGCACAGGCTCTAGCCATTCCTGTCTATTTGTATCTTCCATATTAACGTGGGCCTTAAGGTCCACCCAGCTAACTAATAGCCCCTTTCTGGGGCCAAAGGGTGAAAGATGCAACTAAGCAAAAACAGGATAGCAGTAACATGGGGGTCAAAGGGTCAAAATGTGAAGTTCGTGGGGAACACCTAGCAAAGCCCCCCAGGCTGTACCCAGCAGCCCTCAAAGGCATCCAAGGAGCTGATGGAAGCTGCCCACTGGTGCTCTGCCCGGAAACGTGCATGGACAAGCGAGAGGAAAGCGACCCTGCAGCTCCGGGCACCTTCCCGGCCAGAGCCTCCTTCCTGGGCAAGTACAGGGCCCGCTTGGCCAGGGCCAGGAGGAGGTTGAACAGGAGGTCCTAAGGTTTGGTGGAGCCACGGATGGGGTGACCAAAAACAAAAAGGTGGGGGGGTGACATTCAACCAGAACCTCAGGAGGAGGTTCTGGAGGTCTGGCCGCCCCCTGAAGAAGCTGCTGGCCAGGGCGAGAGCTGAGGGGACATGGGCACTGCCACCCAGCCAGGACACAGGCACCTCCAGGAGGGTCCCCGGGGCCCTTGGCCAGGCACGGGCTGGACCGGTCGGCAGCACCTGCTGCTGAGTCCTGGAGCAGAAATGGGAACTGCCAGGTACATCCCCAGGGGGTGGGGTGACCCATGCCCACCTGCCTGCCCTTTCCGTGGGGGGGCAGGACAGGCCCCGGTTCTCAGGGGTCTCGGCAGCCTCCAGCCCCCAAGAAGTTAACTCCAGCTCCGGCCAGGCCTGGGCGCTTGGGGTGGCTTGGGGGACCCCTTGGCTCAGGGGATCCCCTGGTACCATGCACTGCCCCTTCCACTTGTCTCTCGCTGGCCAGGGGGCCTGGCACTGGCATCAGCCCTCCTGCCCCTGCTCCCAGGGGTGCAGCCTGTACCGGGGGGGGCACACGCCTGGCCCTGGGTCCATATACCACCTGGTGTGGGTCAGCCCAACCCAGGGAGCCTCTGCTCCCACAAGCAGTGCTGGGCCCAGCATGGCCAGCATCCCCATGGCAGGATGAGCCCCGCGTGCCACACAGGCTGGGCAGAGCCGTGGGCTAGACCCCAGCACGGTGCCAGGAGCTGGGCCAGCAGCGGCCTGAGTCCGCTCGCCTCTGCCTGGCTGCCCTTGACCCTGGACGTGGCTGCAGGCAGTGGCCGTGGCCACTAGATGGCAGCGACACTCCACCATGGGGGGGGGCCCAGAGCAGGTTAAAAATCCCCCCTCCCCTCCCCTTAATCCTGGGAGGGAAGTGAAGGGACCCCCAGCTCCAGGGGCGCCCAAGCCTGGGTCCACACAACCCTGCAGGATCAGGGCCCCGTCTAGCCCAGTTCGTGCAAGACCCCAGGGGCCACACAGGCAGCTGCAGCCTGGACAGGCATTGCCAGGGGGCCACAGCCCTCGCTGCCCCCCGTCCCCAGGCTTGGGGCCACCTCGTGCCCCTCCATCCCAGGCAAGGCCGGTCAGGGGCTGAGCAGATCAGCGCTCCTGGGACCGGAGTGAGGCGGGAAAGAGGCTGGGAGGGGATAGGGATGGATCTGGAGGTCTCTGCAAGGCCTGGGGCTGGAGAGGGGGCCCAGCCACAGCTCCCAGCCTGGTGCCTGCTACCCTGGGGACCCCCACATGGGGCTGGGCACAGGGCTGGGGGGGGTGGCAGGGAGGCAGCTGCGCTCCCAGGTCCCCACGGCCGCTTGTCGCTGTCACCGCTGCTAAATGGGTTTCATTAAAGCCGGGACAAGGCGCTGGGGGAGACAGGCCCTCCCAGCCCCACTCCCTGTGATGGATGCCCAGGCGCGGGGCAGCCACATCCATCCGGCTGCATCGCGGGGAGGGGTGGGGGGGGGCTACAGGGACCCCTTTCCCCCCTGGCTTCGCTCCGTCACCAGCGTCGCGGGGCCGTCGAGCGGATTTATCCTCGCAATCAGCCGCCACCACGGCCCCCAGGGCAGCACCGCGTCCTCCTGGGGAGGTCTTGGCTGCGCGCCCAGCACCGGCGCAGCCCCCCCAGCCCCGGCGATGACGCTGCCGTCCCCAGGCCCGGCCGCAGCCTGGGCACCTGCGTGCGGAGATATAAGGGCGACGCTGGCAGCGCGGAGGCAGCCGGAGCCATGGACGCCCGCCTGGTGCTGGTGCTGGTGCTGGCGCTGCTGGCCGCTGGCACCGCCCGTGGCCTCGGTGCCAGGGAGGGGCCCGGTGATGAGCTCCAGGGCTACACGGACAGGCTGGGCCGGCTGCTGGTAAGGGGGCACCGGGAGGGGGCCACAGGGCTGCCAGAAGGGGGCGCTGTGCTGGGCAGGGGCACTCTGACTCCCGGGCCGGAGGCTTGGGTCCACCCCCTGCAGCGGGAAAGTGGCCACGAGGAGCCGGATCGCCTGAGTTCCCTCCGGCCTCAGTTTCCCCGCATGTCCAGGCTGCGGCACGGGCAGCACTGTGCTGTGATGGTGCCCTCCTCTCCTGCCGCCCGTCCCCAGCCTGTGGCTCCTTGGCCGTGGGGGCTGTGACCCCCAGGGGCCCATCAGCAAAGCCCACCCTCTGTTGACCTTTGACCTGCTGCAGGGGGGAGGTAGCAATAAGGACCCTGGAGCAGTCTGTGGGGTGGGAGCTGGGGTCAGGGCCCCGCTTGGCCCTAGAGCAGCAGGGAGTGGGGGGGGGGCGGACTATCTCCATCCCTGCTCAGAGCCCAAGGCAGGCTCCTGCCTGCTCCCCTGGGCCCAGACAGGAGCTGGGGGTTTGGGGGGCGCAGAGGAGGTCTCCTGCCCTGCAGTAGTCTCCGCTCCCAGGAGCAGGGGCCGTGGCTGAGACTGCAGGGCTCCGCGTTGGGAAACTGAGGCACGGAGGGACCTCCCTACCCCTAATCCTAATGGGACTCCCCCAGGGCCAGGGAGGATCCCAGGTGTCCAGGATCCCTGGTGTTGTGTGTTGGGCATCGTAGTGCCTCGGGGGGCAGGACTCTAGAGCTGGAGTATGGACACAGGCGTCCGGGCTCAGTCCTCCCCCTACCAGCACAGGGACAGGGCCAGGGGCAGGAGCAGCCCCTTGGGCACCAGCTGCCCCTGAGGGCGGCATGAAACCCGGGACGCAGCCCAGGGAGCTTAGTCCTGGCTCGGAGCAGGGGTCCTTGAGGTTTGCTGGGCGCAGCCAGAGGTACCTGGGCCGGACTGGGGCTTGGCCTCCTGCCCCGCTGACCCCATTAGCACCTGTCCCACCCCTGCCTGCCCTCTGGGGCTGGCACTGCCCTGGCACCACTGGCTGGGCTTGATCCTGCCCTGCCTCCCCTCCTCGACTTGTGCCCCAGGGGCTTCAGCTGGCTGTATTTGCCCCCCAGGACAGCGAGGAGCTGGGGCCCTGGGCACCCCCCGAGGAGCCAGCGCTGGGCTCCCTGCTGCACTCACTGCTGCGTGGCCTGCAGAGACCTGCTCGCAGCCCAGCCTTCCTCTTCCAGCCCCAGAGGTAAGTGCTGCCCTCATCCAGCATCCCCCAGGCCACCCCTGGCTCCCCCAAACTAAGCAGGATCCAGCCCAGCTGCCAGGCGGATGGGAAACCGTACCAGGGGGTCGTATCTATATAACACCCCCACCCCCAGCACTTTTCAAAGCCCCATGAAACCACCGCTTGACTGGAGCCAGGGCCAGGCTGGATGCAGGGCTCCAGCCCATCCAGGCAGCTGCCTCCAAAAGAGCCTGGGTGGGGACTGCCCGAGCCACTTCAGGGGAGGAATAGAGCCCATGGACAGGGCTGGGGCAGGCTCTGGGCCTATCCCGGCGCCCCCATGCTGGGGCGTGGGAGAGACGACACTCAGCCTGGAGGTGGGTGAGAGGGAGCGGTGCCCCCTGCATCCCGGTGTTGAGCATCCCTATGCCTGCAGGTTCGGCCGGGAGGCACGGGGCAGCACAGGGGCAGGGGCAGAGGCCCGGCTCAGTGCGCGGGGCTGGGACTTGCCGGCCCCCCAGTTCTGGAGCATGGCTGCGCCCCAGCGCTTCGGCAGGAGGAAGTGATGCCGGCGCCACAGGACCGCAGCAGAGACACCCCCCACCCAGCTTCCCCCGGGCCATCGACCGCCGGATCCACCCCCTTGCCTCGGATTCATTACAGCTAATAAAGCCGGATGCCCGAGCTGGGAGTGCTGTGCTCTGCTTGCCCTGCGCCATGGGGCCCACAGCCCAGACCCCTGCCTTTGGCGGGGGCACCTGGGTTGGGCTCTGCCCCCATCCCCTTTTCTCCCTCCCCACAAAGGAAGGCAGCTGTGCAGCCCTGTTCCCACCAGGCCACTTTATTTCCTGGCTGCAGACTCGGTTGCTCCAGGGACTGCCCTAGCCCAGCCCCCACCCTGCAGCAGGGTCCTTGGGTGCCTGCCGGCCAGTCTGATGCTGCTGGGGGGGAAGCCCAGCTTGGTGCCCCCGGCCTGGGGGGTGGTTTGGTTCTAGCTCCCAGATGGTCGGTGGCTGCGAGGTCCAAATCCACTCCCAGGTCCCCTGGGCAGGCAGGAGCCACGGGTCAGTCCAAGGGAGGCGGCCGAGGGTCACCCGCACCGCTGTGCCCATGGCTGGAGGTGGGGGGCAGCCCCCAGAGATTTCCAGCGCAAAAGGCAGTTCCTTGTTCAGGCCTATATACTTAGTACCATGGGCATGGGGGGGGGGGGGCTGTCATTTGGCAGCCTGGCACGGCCAAGCCACGTTTTGGGCTGGGTAGGACTGAACTCAGGTTCTTCAGGACAGTCCCCCGGTGGCATCGACAAGAAGTTTGGGCATAGATTAGCTTTGAAAAAGGAACGAGGAGCTGAGAAGATAAAGACCTGGGGATACAGAGCCAGCTTTAGCCTCCTGGGGTGACCTCACCTCGAAGCTAAACCCCTTGTCAATCCAGGGCCACCCCGACTCCAGGGGCACCTTCCACCCCAGAGGTGGCCCCCTCCTCCCCCGAGGGTGGGCCCAACAATAGCAAAAGCAACACAAAACGGACGTGGCCTCCTTTGGAGCTTCCTGTTTCCCAGCTATCACTGCCCCGACAGGGACCAGATCCAGCCACACCAAAGACCGGCGCCGTGGTGCGTCTGCGTAGCGCTGAGCACCAGGCACGGCACTGGGCACGGTGCTGGGGATGTTGGGAGGGGGCCACAGGTCTAACGTTGGGACAGGAATGGGTCTGGAGCGGCAAGGACGGATGGCAGGGGGTCCCTGAGACCTGGGTGCAGCAAGCATCATAGGGATCCCCAGCGCCGGCCGTGACGCCAGCCGTGTGCCCGGTGGAAGTGATGGTGATGGCCGAGCAGCTGCTGCGGCTCCTGCAGGAGCTGGATGACGACGAGTTGCAGCGCTTCACGTTCCACCTGGAGCCCTCGGTCAAGTCCCAGGCGATCCCACGTGGGCGCCTGGCCCAAGCCTCGCGGCTCAAGACCGCGGAGCTGATGCTGCAGCACTACACCCAAGGCGCCCTGAGCCTGGCCCTGCAAGTGCTGGAGCGGATCCCGCGGCTCGACCTGGTCCAGCGCTTTCAGCCCCTGCAGGATGGAGCTGCGCCAACAGCCCCGAGCCAACCCCGGCCCTGGCCCCAGGTGGGTACCGGGGCAGGGAGAGCTGGGCTGCTGCAGGCCGGGGGGCAGGGGCAGCTCCCAGGGACCCCATCCCCAGGAGGGAAGGGCAGGGGCAGGGCACCAGCACCTGCCCAGCCGACTCCAAGCCTGGCTCCAGAGACGGGGCAACAGCAGGGCAGGGGCCTGGACTCACTGCTGCTGAGCCACCAGCTAGAGCAGATGGAAGAGGACCACGGGCAGCAACCTGGCCGAGGCCACGCGAGCGGCAGCAGCAGCACAGGCAGGCCATCGCAGCCACCCACCTTCTCTGCAGCCCATCACCCCTGCAGCCCAAGACCCTGACCTGCTTTTTGGACCAGACCAGGAGCTGGCACTTTGGCTGGGATGACACGTTGCTGTCCTCAGCTGGAAACGGCCTGATGGGGGGAATGGGGAGTGCTGGGAGCCTCCGGAGCCGGGATCCAGTGCTGGTGAAGCCAGGTGGGATGGCGGGGGGGTGAAGGCCACACCCTTCCTCCCCTAAACACCCCCCCTCCCGGTCTGGACTTGGCACCACTGATGTTTTTTTTTTCTCAATAACCACCGGGTTTTGTATTTGCAAAGTTTCTCTGCAGCTTCCCTCTGCGCCCAAGCGGGGGGTCCCATGCTCTGCGTGCAGCCCTGTGTTGCAGGGGGGCACCCGGGGTTGGGCTCTGCTCAGGCAGAGAAAAATCACAGCATGAGGGGTAGAGCCCCTGCCCCTTCCCCGGCCCCCTCTCCTGCCCCCACAAAGGAAGGCAGCCATGCAGCCCTGTTCCCTCAAAGCCACTTCATTTCTTGGCTGCTGACTCGGTTGCTCCAGGGACTGCCCTGGCCCAGCCCCCCTGCAGCAGGGTCCTTGGGTGCCCGCCAGCCAGTCTGATGCTGCCAGGGGACAAGCCTGGCCTGCGGGGTGTTTTGGTTCTTGCTCCTGGACGGTCGGCAGCTCCAAGGTCCAAATCTGGTCCCGAGGCAGTTCCTAGGCTGGGACCCCCACGCCCCCTGGGCGGGCAGGCGCCACGGGCCAGTCCAAGGGGGGGCGGTGCGAGGGTCACCGGCACTGCTGTACCCCTGTGGCTGGAAGTGGGGGGCAGCCCCCAGCGATTTCCAGACATAATCCCAGCCCAAAAGCCAGTTCCTTATTCGGGCCGATATACTTAGTACAGCGGGCATGGGGGAGGCTGGCAGGTAGCAGCCTGGCATGAACAAACCACACTTTAGGCTGGGCAAGACTCTGGTCAGGGATGTCCAGGAGCGTTCCCTGGTGCCACAGAGGTACGGCGCGGGAGGGGCAAGAAAGGATTTCCAACCATAATCCCAGCCCAAATGCCAGTTCCTTATTTCAGTCTATGTACTTAGTACAGTCACTGCGGGGGGGGTTGTCAACTGGCAGCCTGGCAAGGCCAAGCTGCACTTTGGGCTGGGCAAGACCAGTCAGCGATGTCTGGGAGAGTCCCCTGGTGGTCGAGAGTCACGGTGTGGCATGGCCCAAGAAAGATTTCCATCTGTAATCCCAGCCCAAAAACCAGTTTTTCATTCGGGCTTTCATTTCAGATCCTTAGTGCAGTGGCTGGGGTGGGGGCTGTCAGTCAGCAGCCTGGCATGGCTCAGCCATGCTTTGGACCAGGCAGGGGTCTTAGGATCTGGTGGCATTGACATAAGTTTGGGGGGTGGCCCAAGAAGTATTTTGCCCCATAATCCCATCCTAATCTGATCTTTGTTTCAGGCTCTCTGCTTGATGCAGGATATTTTTGTTCATCTCCATTGCTAAATGTAGGTAGCTGGTGAAAGTCTCCCTGTTCAGGTGTAATTCATTAATTACAAACTGTTGTTGGGTGTAGATGAGCTTTGAAAAAGGAACCAGGAACCCGGGTGAAGGAAGCAAGGAATAAGGAACCAACCCGGGCTAACCCCTCGTCAATCCAGGGACCCCCACCGGCTCCAGGGCACCTCCCACCCCTGGGTGACCCCCACTGCAGCCCTCCATGCTGAGGATGCCCCAGAGCCCCCGTTCCAGGGCCCGACAACAACAGTGGAAGGAAAGAAAGAAAAATGAAAGCAGCCTTTTTCTCCTGCGGTTTTGAAACCCCCTTTTTCCACCGACTGCTGAACTTGCTGCTCTGAAGCCAGGCCTGGCCATGCTTGTTGGAGACGCGCGCTGTGGTGCATCTGTGCAGCGCCGAGCACCGGGCTCAGTGCTGGGAATGTGGGGAGGGGAAGGCAGGCATGGGTCTAGCGTTGGGACAGGTGGGGGCTGGAGCACCAGGGAGGGGAATGGGGGCATCTGGGCCAAGGGACACTGAGGCCTGGGGTCCCCAGCACCCCCCTGAGAGCCCAGCCATGTGCCTGGGCAGCGACCTGTTCCAGTGCTTCAAGTTCCACCTGGAGCCCTTGGTTGAGTCCCGGGCAATCCCACAAGGGCACCTGGCCATTGCTTCGCGCCTCAAGACTGCAAACCTGATGCTGCAACACTACCTCCACAATGCCCCAAACAGCCCTGCACATGCTGGAGCCAATCCCCCGGCATGACCTGGTGCAGCACTTCCAGGCCCTACAAAACAGAGCTGCGTCCAGTGGGGCCAGCCAACAGCCCCCAGCCCCTGCCCCAGGTGAGTACCAAGGGAAGGGAGACCTGGGCTGCTGCAGGGCTGGCCTGGCCCAGCATGGGGGTGAGGGCAGCTCCCAGGGACCCCAGCCCCAGGAGGGAATAGTAGGGGCAGGGGCTGTGGGGGAGCCAGCACCCGCCCGGCTGACTCCACTCCTGCCTGCAGCCTGGCTCCGTATCTGCAGCTGGAGCAGATGGAAGAGGACCACGGAGGCAACCTGGCCGATGCTGCGCGACTGGAAGTGGCGGAACGGTCAAGCAACTACAACCCCCCCCTTCACTGCAGCCTGTCACTCCAGAGTGTGGTCCTGCTGCCCAAGACCCCTGGCCTGCCTCTTGGAGCTGGGCCAGGAGCTGGCACTTGGCTCAGGGAGGGCACATTTCAATTCTTGACTCTAGCCAGGCTGACGTGGCGGATGGAGGAGCACCAGATGCCTCAGGAGCTGGGATCCGATGCCCATGAAACCGGGGTGGCATGGGGGGGTGAAGCCCGCCCCCTCCCCCCACAAAAGTCTGGGCTTGGCCCCACTTACGTGTAAAGGTTTTTTATTCTTAATAAACGCTGGGTTTTGTATCTGCAAAGGATGGGGGCATCTCTCTGCACCTGAGCTGGGAGCACCGTGCTACTTGTCCTGCACCATGGGGGCTGCAGCTCAGACCCCTGCCTGCCAGGAGTACCTGGGGTTGGACTCTGCTTGGGGGGTGGTTCCCCACCTGGCCCCCCGTCCCTCTCCTTCCCTCCCCAACAAAGCAAGGCAGCCCCACAGCCCTGTTCCCACCAGGTCACTTTTTATTTCCTGGCTACTGACATGACTGCTCCAGAGACTGCCCTAGCCCAGCCCCCCAGCAGCAGGGTCCTTGAGTGTCCACTGGCCAGTCTGATGCTGCCGAGGGGAGAAAGCCCGGCCTGGGTGATCATTTGGTTCTTACTCCCAGACGGTTGGCAACTCCAAGGTCCAAATCCACTCCCAAGGCAGCTCCCAGGCAGGGGACCCCCAGGCCACCTGAGCAGGCAGGAACCACAGGCCAGTCCGAGGAGGGTGTCCGAGGGGCACTGGCACCACTGTGCCCCTGTGGCTGGAGATGGGGGGCAGCCCCCAGCGAGTCCTGGCCATGAGCTGGGGTCTCCCGGTCCTGCCCCAAGCCCCTCTGCTGTCCTGGGTGGCAGCTGCTTTGCTGGTGTCCATGGGCAGGTGGAGGGTGAGGTTGGGTGGCACTGGGCCTGGCCCCCCTCACTTGCCCCCGGCCATGATCTTGAGGTACTGCAGGGCGTTGCGGGCGGCATCGGCACGGGCAGCGTCGCGGGAAGGGGCTGTGCCGTGGCACACAGTGGTCGGCTGCGTGGACAGCTCCACCAGGCACTGGTACAGGCCGCTCAGGCTCTGCTCAGCTGTGGGGAGAGGCGGCGGGGGGAGGGGGAGGTCAGGGGCACTGAGAAGGGCAGAGATCTAGAGCGGCTGGGAGCACACTGAGCTGGGGAGGGCCCTGCTCTACAGGGGATAGGGCTTAGGAGAAGGGACCCAGGAGCTAGTGCTAGGGGCAGGGATGGAGACACAGCCCAGAGAGGGTTGGTGGGAAGAGAGAAAGGGTCCTGAGGATGGGGCTGGGAGGGTGGGGGGGAAACCTCACCAATGTCCAGGTAGCTGATGGCAAAACTCTGTTCCTCAGACAGCTCCTGCAGCAGCCCGCAGTAGCCGGGGCTGAGAGCTCCCAGCGGCTGCCTGCGCAGATGCAGGATCTTCTCGCCCACTGAGTTGCGCAGCGAGTCCCAGGTGCAGCCGGGCAGGCGGCCCCGTAGCCCGTCCAGCTTGGGCCCTGGCGCCTGGCACAGATAGAAAGAGGGGGGCATGAGCTGCGTGCCCATCCCTGCCCACTACCCCACGCACCCCACACCCTGCACTCACAATGGAGAACTGGTCGTCCTCGGCTTCGGCCTCACTGCCCTCGCGCTGCTCCATGGGCACATTGTGGATCCGCACCAGCATCTTGGCAGCCGCGTTCCTCTTGGCCAGCTTCTTGGAGGTGCCACTCCCTGCAGGGTTGGGGAAGGTGGGGTATAACATCACTGCTGTGCACCAGGCAATGCAGGGTTAACTCTGGTACAACGCATGCGGAAGGCCGGAGTGAGGGGCATCAGCAGAGCTGGGGGGGCAAGGAGCTGTGAGGAGGGAGAAGCAAGGGGCTGTAGGTGGAGAATGAGGGGCACTGGCAGAGGCAGGAGGCTGCAGCTTGGGAGTGAAGAGTAAGGGGCATTGGCAGGGTTGGCAGGGAGGTGTCAGGGGCTGCAGATCGGGAGGGAGGGGCGCTGGCAGGGCCGGTGGGGGCAGAGGGCTGTGGGTCAGAAGTGAGGGGCAGCGACAGGGCATGAGATCAGTACCCACGGGCCCCTAGTGAAAGGTCAAAGGATGTGGTCATCATGGGTGACCTGAACTTTCCAGACATCTGCTGGGAAGAACAGTCAGCCAGGTCCAACCGCTCACGTAGGCTCCTAGCCAGAATACAGGACCTCCATCTAACCCAGGAACTGCACAGCCCCACCAGGGGAGATGCCTTCTTGGACCTGGTGCTGGCCACGGGCAATGACCTGGTGCGGGGGCTGCGGGTGCTCGACCACCTGGGCAACAGCTATCATTGCCTGCTGGAATTCACCATCCAGCGCAAGATGGCAAAGGCCTGCAGCAAGGCAGCAGCCCTAGATTTCAGGAGGGCAGACTTCAATGAGCTAAGGCTAATAGTCAGGGAAGCACTGAGGTCCCGGAGGGGAGGGGAACCAGGTGTCCAAGAGTGGTCGCTCCTTAAGGAGACGATCTTCCAAGCCCAAAGGGAGGCAATCCCAACATGGATCAAAGGGGGCAGGAGGGCGCAAAAGCGCCCCATGGCTCACCAAAAGCATCCGGGAGTGTCTCCTAGCTAAAAGGAAGGCGTACATCCAGTGGAAGGGAGGGGCCATCACTAGGGAGGACTATACTGCAGTTGCTCGGGGATGCAGGGGGGCAGTCGGGGAGGCCAAGGCGGAGATGGGACTGAGACTAGCTTCCTGGATCAAGGACAAGAAGTCCTTTTTTAGATACAAAGGGGGCAAAAAGAAGCTACTGCGTAATGTGGGGCCCCTGCAAGATGCGCTAGGAAATTTGGTAGTCACACCAGACGACAAAGCTAACATATTTAACAATTTCTTTGCCTCCATTTTCCTGAGCAGGGACCAGAACAGTCACCTCCCTCTCTGGGCCCCCCTCAGACCCCAGGGGAGGCGCACCTAGGCCAAGGGTAAGTGAGGAACTAGTTAGGGATCTAGTTCAGACGATCTCCATCCTCGAGTACTGAGGGAATTAGCCGAGGACATTGCGGGACCCCGGCACGACTTTACAAGCATTCATGGTGCTCTGGTGTGGTGCCAGAGGACTGGAAGAGGGCCAGTGTGGTTCCCATCTTCAAAAAGGGAAGGAACAAAGACCCGCAAGCTTTTTGAGAGAATTATTCTGGCACATGACTACGAGAGGCCAGCAGGGGAGATTATGCTTAGGGGCAACCAACACGGGTTCATTAGAGGCAGGTCCTGTCAGACCAACCTTGTGGCCTTCTACAACCAGGTCACCAAATCCTTAGATGCAGGGGTAGCAGTGGACGTAGTTTTCCTGGACTTCCGGAAGGCCTTCGACACTGTCTCTCACCCAGTTCTCATTAAGAAACTGGGGGACTGTGGTGTCGACACCCACACAGTCAATTGGGTTGCCAACTGGCTGGAGGGCCACACCCAGAGGGTGGTGGTGGATGGGTGATTTTCGACCTGGAAGGATGTGGGCAGTGGGGTCCCGCAGGGCTCGGTCCTCGGGCCCGCACTGTTCAACATCTTCATCAGTGACTTGGACGAGGGGGTAAAAAGCACCCTGTCCAAATTTGCTGATGACACTAAGATGTGGGGGGATGTGGGCACTCTAGAAGGGAGGAATAGGCTGCAATTGGACCTAGACAGGTTACAAGGGTGGGCGGATACGAATAGGATGGGATTCAACACCTGCAAGTGCAAGGTGATGCACCCGGGGAGGAACAACCGGCACCATACCTACAGACTGGGGAATTCCCTTCTCGCCAGTACAGAGGCAGAAAAGGATCTTGGAATCATCGATACCAAAGATGAACATGGGCCGGCAGTGTGGGGATAGAGTCAGGAAGGCTAATCGCACCTTGTCATGCATCCACAGATGCATCTCAAGCAGGTCCAAGGAGGTGATCCTCCTCCTCTATGCGGCACTGGTCAGGCCACAGCTGGAGTACTGCGTCCAGTTCTGGGCGCCGCACTTCAGGAGGGATGTGGACAACGTGGAGAGGGTCCAGAGGAGGCCACTCGCATGATCCGGGGGCAGCAGGGCAGGCCCTACACGGAGAGGCTACGGGACCTGAACCTGTTCAGCCTCCACAAGAGAAGGCTGAGGGGGGATCTTGTGGCCTGTTACAAACTAGTCAGAGGGGACCAGCAGGCATTGGGGGAGTCCCTGTTCCCCCGAGCACCGCCAGGAGTGACCAGGAATAACGGTCACAAGCCGGCAGAGGGTAGGTTTAGGTTAGATATCAGGGCGCTACTTCATGGTCAAGGTGGCTAGGATCTGGAACCTACTTCCAAGCGAAGTGGTGCTGGCTCCTGCCCTGGGGGTCTTTAAGAGGAGGCTGGATGAACACCTTGCTGGGGTCGTTTAACCCGAGTACTCTTTCCTGACATGCCAGGGGATCAGACTCGATGATCTGCTCAGGTCCCTTCCGACCCTAGAAACTATGAAACTATGTCACCGGCCTGAGGCCGAGTCGGCCCCCGCACCCCCCTGCCTGGGGTTACCGATCTCCATGAAACGCTCGACGCGGCAGGTCATGGTGAACTCCTTGCGGTGCGCCGGCCCCGACTCCTGCGTCACTGTGTACTCAGGCAGGCGCCAGCCCTTCTGCACCACCAGCTCCTGGGGGCAGGGATGTGGGTGGGGTGAGTGGGCTCTGGCCCCTCCCTTGGACTCCCCCAGCCCCACTGGCCTCCAAGCAGAGCAGGAAAGGGAAACTGAGGCACAAAGACCTCCTTGTCCTCCGGCTCCACCTGAGAGACCATATTCTCTCCAGGAAGGAGACAGGGGAAGGTGTCCCCATTGTCTAGGCCAGGCTGGGACAAGAAGCCCAAGGGGATGAGGAACCCGGGCAGCCTCCCCCCCAGCCTACCTGCAAGGCACCCACAGGGTTACACTCGGACTGCTGGGGCGACACGGGTGCCTTCATCTCCAGCGGGGAGCTTCTGAGCGAGACAAGGGCAGGCGCTGAAGGGGCCCAGCCTGCCCGGGCAGGCCCTTCACCCCTGTCCCGGCAAGGGGCTGCTGCAGGGGTGGGGGACGAGCCCCTATGACAGACCACCAAGGAAGCCCAAGTAGTAGTGGGGGGGAAACCCGGCCCCCTGGAGCTGGGGGTGGGGGGGGGGGGCAGATTTAGTTTCTGCAGTGCCCTTACTCCACCCCTGAGGGTGCAGAGGGGCTCAGCACAAACCCCATGGCAGCACCAGGGGGCGCTGTGCTGCCCAGCCGGCTGAGGGCTGTGCTGAACAAGGGGAGCCTTTACCTGGGCGAGGCGGCGGGCAGAGTGGGTGCAGGGGGGGCCACGGCAGGGTCCAGCGGGGGGAGGGGCTCTAGGGAGAAAGCAGAGCTTCAAAAATAAAAGGTACAAGCATTAAAGCAGGCGGCGACCCCTGCCCCCCTGCCCCCACTTGCCCTCACCTGACAGGATGGCACCAGGACCTCACCCCCGACCCACCCTGGTGCCAGGGACACGGGCTGAGGCAAAGCCCGCTGGCACCCAGGACTCTGCCCACCTCTTCCACCCCCACGTCCCAGCACCACAGCTGGGGAAACCGAGGCACGGGGCAGGGAAAGGACCCATCCGATTTGCCCCCTGGGGCAGAGACCAGCTCGAAACCCAGATGTCCTAGGAACGGTCACCATGGGGCTGTGCTTCTTCCCCCTCCCCGAGACCTCCTGATCTTCCTGCCCACCCCCGGCTGGGTGGAAGGTGCTGGGGGGGGTCAGAGCAGCCCCCGCCCCCCCACAGACCCCTCACCTGGGCTCCTCCGGCACCGCCGGCTCCAGCATGTTCCCCCCTTTCAAGAGCTTGAGGGCCACCTCCGCTGCCTTGTGCTTGGCTGCCTTCTTGCTGGGGCCCTGACCTGCGGAGGGTGGGGACAGAGCTGGGGCGGGGGCCGGCACCAGGACACCCGGGTCCCAGCGCAGCCCTGTGGGGGTCACAGGAGCCCAGCCCCCAGCCCCCAGCGGGGTCTCTGTCCCGGCCAGAACCCCGCGGGCGTAGGCGGGGGGCACTGACCGGTGCAGCCGATGTCACCCACGGTGACGCGGAAGGTGAAGTTGGGCTGGTGCGCCTGCCCCTCGGCCTTCAGCAGGTCGTAGACGGGCGTCTTGCCTATGCGCGTCCCATACTCCTGCAGCAGGCTGATGGGCGTCTTCCCCGGGTTGGAGGCCAGCATCTGCTCTAGGCTGGGGGGCATAGAGGGGTCAGCTGGGGGCAAGATCCTCCCCCACCCGAGCAGCCCCGGGGGAGGCCCGGGGGGGAAGGGGGCTGCCCCAATGTGCCCCCCCAGCACAAGTTAAGCCCCGCCCCATGCTCTGGCCCCGCCCCTTGGAAAGCCTTGCCCTCATCATGGATGCAGCCCCGTCCCCCGTGCTCTGGCCCCGCCCGGGGGCCTCGTCGACCTCAACCTGGGAGCAGCCCCGGCCCCGCCCCCTGAGGACGCTCCGCCCACGTGAGGCCCCGCCCCCGAGGAAACCCCGGCCGGGAGGCCCCATCCCCCTGGGGAGGCCCCGCCCCCGAGGGGAGGCCCCGCCCCCGTACCTGGGGCAGGCGCCGCTGGCGGTGGCGCGGGGCTCCTCCTCCTCCTCGCCCTCGCTCATTCCCCCCGCCGGCCCCGCCCGCGCCGCCGTGCCTGCCCCGCACCCCGCCGGCCCCGCCGCCGCCCCCGCCAGCGCGCGCCGCCGCCGCAATGGCTGCGGGGGCCGGGGCGGGCGCGGGCGCGGGGCAGGCCGGGACAGCGAGGCGTCTTCGCGCCCGGCGGACTCGTCTGCCCGGCATGCCCCGCGCCCAAGCCCGCCGCCACGCGGCATGCTGGGGTGGGGTGGGCCGCGCGACCATTGGCGGAGAAGGGCGGGGGGGAGGGGCTCTCTACCCGGGATGCTTTACGCGGCCGTGGGGCATGCCGGGAGCGGGAGTTCCTCTCAGCCTGAGGGAACGTTGGGCTGTGCTCCCAGCATGCCCCGCGCGGCTTGGCTGAGGGGCACGTGCGACTGCGCTACCCAGAGAGCTCCGCACGCGCCGCCCCGGTGGATCCTGGGAACGGCAGGCTCCGGGTCCGCGAGACTGCCCTACCCACAACCTCCCGCGCGCCGCGGGGCCTGCTGGGAGGACTGCGTTGCCCACAATGCCCCGCGCGGCTGTAGGATGTCGGGATTGCGTCTTTCTTGAGCGAGCCGAATGGGATCGGGACTACGCCTCCCACAGGGCTTTGCGTGCAAGGGGCGGGTCAATGAAGGCGGAGCCTTGCCATTGGCTGCGCGCGACTGCTCCTCCCCTCCCCCCCGCTTCTTCCCCCTTAGTGTCCGGCTTCCTCCGCTGATTGGGTACGTCCCCCCTCGGGCCTCGCCCCCTGCGCCTCCCGCCCTTCTCATTGGCTGGCAGCGGTGGGGCCCGCCCCCTCGCCGCGCATGGATTGGCCGGCCGCGCGGCGGCGCCTGGGCCGCGTCTTGCGCCTGCGATGGAGGGAGCACTCCTGAAATGGACCAACTACCTGTCCGGTACCGCCGCCGTCCCGGCAGCCCCCGCGCCCGTCCCCGACCTTTGACCTCTGCCCCGCCCTCTGCAACATCCCTCAGACGGCCCTGACCCTTGACTCTTGACCTCGATCCCTGGAACTGAGCTAGGTCATAATACTCTGCTGCCTTTGACCCCGATCAGAACATAACACCCCCAACCAGTTCTGACTTCTGACCTTTTGAGTCCTACTGTCTCCTCCCGCAATTAACCACGAGGCAGTACTCCTCCCCTCCTGTCCCCTGACCTTTGACTCCTGCCCCACTACCCCAGTGCACCAGGACACCTGACCCCTGACCTTTGAGTCCTGCCCCCACCCAGAAACCAGGCCGGACTCTGGTGCTCCTTCCCCCGCAGGTTGTGACCTCGGGCCCAGGGGCTGGGACCTAGGTATCCTGGCTCTCTCTGCTCCTGGCCCGGCTCCCCTGTGGGTCCAGAGCTGATGCCCCCCAGGTAGTGTGGAGGCGCTTGGACTCCCTGCACCGGAACGTGACCCTCCTCTGCCCCCTTCCTCCCCCAGGCTGGCAGCCGCGGTACTTCGTGCTGGACAATGGCATCCTGTCCTACTATGACTCCCAGGACGACGTGGGCAAAGGCAGCAAGGGCAGCATCAAGATGGCCGTCTGTGAGATCAAAGGTAGGTGCAGGCCTGGGGACCCCTCCACTATCAGCCATTCCCACTGCTGCAGGAGGGGACCGTCATTGCATGGGGTCTCCTCGGGCTGCCACGTTCCGCCCCCCAGACTCAGCTGCACCCGGAGCAGGCCGCTGCCCCAGAGTCCAGAAGCACTGAGTTGGGTCCGGAGGCTGTCCCCAGGCATCCTGTCCCGTCCCCTGCTTGAGCTGTCCGTCAGTGCTGGGACGGGAGCCATGACCCCCCGGTGACGCCTTGTGCCCCACAGTGCACCCCACGGATGCCACGCGCATGGAGCTGACCATCCCCGGCGAGCAGTACTTCTACCTGAAGGCGGCGGGTGCTGCTGAGCGGCAGAAGTGGCTGGTGGCCCTGGGCAGCTCCAAGGCCTGCCTGGGAGACAACAGGGGCCAGAAGGAGAAAGGTGGGGCTGGGCTGGAATAGCACAGGGGGAAACTGAGGCAGAGTGGGGACATGCACTTGGTGCCTCCCCCTTGGATCTCTTGTTGGGGGGGTGGGGGGTGCTGCAGTATGGGGCAAAGGGGATTGGGGGGGTGCCTGACTGTAATACTGCAGCACAGCAGCAGGGGGTATTGTGCTACAGCAAGCTCCGTCCTCACTTATAGCTAATGAACCCCATCGGCTTTCCTCAATGTGTGGCTGAACTGCCCCCCTCCCCGCCCCTCCCCTCCCCTCCCCAGGACCGTTTCTACCCACTTGCCTTCCCGTTCTGTAATGCACCCCTTGCTACAGTTTGGAGCATTCCACCCCAGAAGTGGGTTCATCTCCACCCCTACAGCACGCCCCCTGGGAGGAGCGGGGAGGGGGGCCAGGCTCACTGTGTCCATCGCCTTCCAGACCCACCCCTGAGCACCGAGTCGCTGGGCCGGAAGCTGTCGGAGCTGCGGCTGTACTGTGACGCACTGACCCAGCAGGTGCTAGACATGCAGGAGTCCACGCGGCCCCAAGACGACGGCACGCCACTGGATGTCGAGGTACCCGGGGGCAGAGGGGTGGGGGCAGCATGCCTGCCACCGCTTGCTCTGTCGGGGTGCTGGCAGAAGCTAGGCCCAGCCACCTATAGCAGTGTTTGGCAGAGGAGCGGAGTATAGTGGCTAAAGCAGGAGTTTCGTGGGGGGAGGGTAGCATCTATTCCTGCTTTGCTCTTGAAAGTGGTTACCTGAGGCAAGCAGGCTCCCCTGCCCTGTGCCTCAGTTTCCCCATGAACAGGGGGCTGGGTTGGGGGTCCGGGTTCCTCTCCACGATGAGCTCTGTTCTCCAGAGGATGAACGAAGCCTCCTCCCTGCTCCGCGCCACCTGTAGCCAGTTCCTGTCCACGCTGGAGGAGTGTATGAAGTTTGCCAATGCTCGCCTGGCCCCCGAGCTGTACCCACCCTCACCCGCCCCCCTGCCTTCTGACTTCGTGGGCACCAAGCTTCCGCACTCCCACAGGGTAAGAGCAGCCCCCCCACCTCCGGGGATAGTTGGGTGTGCTGGGCTTCTGGGAGCAGGGTTTAGTTGGGGTACAACCCTTGGGGGCACTGGGCCAAGCAGTGGCCCACCTGGTTACCCAGCATGCTTTGCTTCCTGGGCAGCTGGTGGAGTTATGGGGGTCTCTCCACCTGCCCTGCAGGACAGAAGTCTCCCAGCAGCTGTTGGGGAGGGTCTTGGGGGGACCTGGATTCGAACTGGGAGGTGGGCAGCTTCCACCTCCCATTGGCTCTGGTCCAGGGTACTGATGGGCTCCTGCTGTCTCTCCACAGGTGCGGCGGTCCCTCAGCCACACAGGCGTCGCATCGCCCGACAGGTGAGAAGTGGGCTGGTAGAGGGGGGTCCCAGAGTGGGCAGCTGTGGGCATGGGGGGGGCGGGGGTTAGCAGGGCTGCGAGGCATCCAGTGGCAGCCCCCAGGAACCACCTGGTCTGGGCATGCCCAGAGAAGGGAGAAGAGCCCTGGAGTGGAGGTCCTGGCCCCTCGCACAAGCAGGGTGGGGCGTGGGGCACCCCAGACCTTTGTGTCCCATGCCTAGCTGACGTGCCCCCTCCTGCAGGGCACTGGAGCCAGCTCGGGCCCGGGCTGCGCCAGCCCGGGGCACCATGACAGTGCTGCGCAGCCTGGAGGAGATGGTGCCACTCCATGCTCAGCCTGGGAACCCCCCGGGCCCCAGCACCAAGGAGTGGGGAGGTAGGCCCCAGGCGTGGTCCCTGGATCAGCTGGTTTCTGACCCAGTCTTGGGAACTGGGGGGCCCTGCAACTCCTTCCCTGAGCATAGCTGCCCCCGGAACACGCTCATCTGTCTCCAACCCCATGGCCAGGAGGGGAGCAGGGAGCCGGGACTCCTGGGGTCCGTGCCTGGCTGGGATGCCAACCGGCTATGAGGCTGTGGGCAAGGTCTCTCCATGCTTCGGTTTCCCCTAGGATGGTGACCTGCTGGAGGCATGGGGGGAGGGGCTGTGCCAGCCCTCCAGCGCATGGGTCTCCCTAACCCCTCACCTTCCCTTCCCAGAAGCTCCACTGCCAGCGCAGGAGACATCAGCAGATGGTGAAGCCAAGCAGCCGTGAGCCCCTGCTGAGGACCACAGGGGTGCTTTTGGCCGCTGCCCCCCTGCCCGTATGGCAAACTGATGACCTGCCCCTCCCCCCAGTGCCTGGGGCAGTGCCAGGGGCTGCCCAGAGTGAGGAAAGGACTCTGTGTGCGTGCCAGAGCGGTCAGGACAGTGGGCACCACCAGCTCAGCGCCTGAGCCTGGCAGGCCCTGCAACCTGGGTCTTGGGGGCACAGCTGGGCCTGGCGCCCAAACGCTGCTTTCTACCTGACCTGGACCCGCACCACAGTGCGGAGGCCTGAGCTGGCTGCAGTCGCCCCCTGGCACCAGCACAGGGCCCCCCAAGGCGCCCAACATGCCTCGGGTGGCAGGGGGAGGAGCGCAGGCAGCTCATGGAAACAACTCCCCTCGCCTGCCAGAGTGGGGCCGGACCCCTGTGAGAGCTCACCTTGGAGCAGCTGGGGGCACCCTCTGCGTTCCTTGCCCTTGCCCCCAGCTCTGCCACCGTGGAGGCCTGGGGAGCTAGCCTGGTGCCCCCTGCCCCCCTGAAGCACCATAGGGTGGGGCCCAGTTGGTGCAGCCTACTTCCAACCAGCACCCCCCACCCAGGGTATAGGGACCACTGTGGGCAGGGAAGTGCCAATCTGCATGGAGGATGGTACCTGCAGGGCAGGGACAGCTCCCAGCCGCGCGGCACCTGCAGCTACAGCAGAGGACCCACCTGTGCATCCTGGTGCCAGGGGCAGGGGTTGCTACCCATGCTCCAGCTCCCTGGTGTCTCCCCAGGGGTTGTCTGGGCACACACAGGGCTGGGCCAGGCCCCCTTTTGCCCAGGGCAAGCGCCCGGGTCTCTGCCCCCAACAGGGCTGCAATAAACCTGGTCTTTGTGAAACAAACAGCTCGTCTCCTTGGTTCCCAGCCGGCACTGGGGCTGTTGTAAGCCCCCGGGGGCAGTCGCTTAGCACGCAGAGGCAGCAACTGACAGTCACTGCAGCTCTGGCGCTTGGCTGTTCCCCCGGGGGCCAAGCCCGCAGCTGGGTCCTCCCGGAGAACCGCGGGGCCAGGAGCAGCTGGGACGCGGGCCTCGGCGCTGTGACCACGAAAGGTTCCTGCTGTTCCCACCCAGCGCTGGCTGTCCTGATTTGTCCCCGGCTGCTCATTTCTACCCAGGATGTGACCGAGGGGCTTTGTGTTGGGCAGAGGGTCCAGGGTGTGGCTTTAGCCCTTCGAATTGGAGAAAGGGGTCAAGAATTTCCCTCTCCCCAGGGCTGGAAATGATCTTTCTGGCCTAGTTTCTGGTCTTGAGGCACAGGCCATGGGAATCCTTGTTCTCCCCTGCTCAGACCCTTCCAAGATGGGTCGTGGCGCTCCCGAGGCCACCCTGCAGGTCTGGTTCCCAGGGAAGGGAAGTTGGTGGGGGGGAGGACATTTTTTTGCAGCAGTCCTGGAACAGAGGTGGTCACTTAAGGGCGAGCCTGGGTGAGAAGCATGGTCCCAGGGCCCCGGGGCGGAGATGCGTGGTCGCTGATGATCCTGTTTCAAAGCAAGATCCAGGAGCTGAGAGCACCAGCGCAGGCCCTCGTCTCCCCAGGACCCAGCGCCTGCCACGTGCAAGAGCAAGGACCTGCGCCGCAGTGCAGCTGCCTTCCAAGGAAGAGGGCAGGCAATAGCATCTGCAAGAAACAGCTCTGTCTGGGGCAGGTGGGGGGCTGAAAGGACTCCTAGAGAAGCAGGGTGGGGAGGGACCCCTGCAGCCTGTCCAGTCTAGCCCCCTGCCCGAGGCAGGATCCGCCTGTCCTAAACCAGCCGGGGCAAACCCATCGTCCAGCCTCATCGCAGAACTATGGTCAGCCCTGGTGCAACACCGGACATCGCACTGGGTAAATCCTGGCTGCCACCCTCCTGCTGCTGCAATGGTGCTTAATCTGCGCGCTTGAGAGAGCCCTGGGCGCAGCTGTGCCCCCACTGCAGAGGAAGGCAAACCCCACAACCCCCCAGTCCCAGTCTGAACGGGGGGAAATTCCTTCCTGATCCCAATGCAGCATCAGTCTGACCCAAAGGGAGACCCTCTCGCCAGGAGCCCCTGGCCCAGCCGCCATCTGCACCCAGTGTCTCTGGGGGAGGCAATAGCCCCCCCCCCCGCAGCAACAGGTGGTGGAGGGGGGGCCCCAGGAGAAGCTGGGGAAATCCCTGTGGCAGCTCATGGGCATAGCTGCACCCAGGCCACCCCTGGTCTGTGCCAGCGGGTGCCCAAGACCAGCTCCAGGGATGGAGATTCCCCAGGCGGCCCCCGCGGCCTCCTGCCTCCAGCAGCAGAGCCCTTCGGTGCCCGAGCCAGGCGCCGGGGGTGCGGACAGGCCCGATGCCCTGCACCCCCGTGGGCCGCGCTCGCGGTGCCCGCTCTGCGCAGGGCGCTGTGGCAAGCAGCAGAGCGGGGCCGGGACCCCCAGACTCAGCCCTGCGAGCCAAGGGCAGGGAGATGCGGGCCCAGGGAGCGCCCCCCCCAGCGCGTGCCGGTCCGGGGGGGCACCCCGCGAGCCCGGGGGAAACTGAGGCAGGGAGCGGGACGGGCCGGAGCGCGGCGCGGGCGGCGGTGACTCAGCCCCGCCGGCTCCGGGCGCCTTTAAGGGGCCGGCGCTCCCGGCCGCAGCTCCGCTCCGCTCCGCTCCGCTCCCCCGGCGCAGGGCGGGGCCGGGCCGGGCCGGGCGGGCCGGGGATGCCGCCGCCGCCGCCGCCGCCGCGCCGCGCCTGAGCCCGAGCCCGAGCCCGCGGGGCCGCGCCGCGCCGGGGACCAGGCCAGGTAGGAGGCGGCAGCATCCCGGGCTGGTCCCCGGCGGGGCCGGGCCTGCTGCCGCATCCGCCGCGCGGGCGGGCCCGGGGGCAGCCGCCCACCCCGGCACGGAGGGCCCAAGGCGGCGGGGAGGCGGCTGGGGGACCCGGTGCCCGGGGCTGCGGTCGAGGTGGCACCGCTGCGGGGGACAGTGATGCCGGCGGCCCCCAGCCCTCCTGGGGCGCTCGGGTGGCATCTCCCGCTGCCCTGGGCTGAAGCCGGGGGGGAGGGTCGGCATGGGCAGGGAGACCCCATTACCCCATTTTGCACCCCCTCCATCCCTGGTCCAGGCCAGCAGGCCCCCATGCTGCATCGCAGCCCCCCGTGGCCCTGGCACAGGCAGCCCCCACCCCAGTGCTCACCCCGGGCTCCCCGGGGGGCAAGAGGGGCTGTGGGATCGGCTGGGGGGTGGGCAACAGGTCTGGGCAGCGGCTCTGGGGGTCACGTTTGGGGGGGACCCCGGAGTTGGAAGGGGTGGGGGGCTGTCCAGGGCCAAGTCCGGGGTCCCCGCGGCCTGCAGAGACCCTGGCAGGGCTGGGGGGTCAGCCGTGGCCCCTCACTGCTCCATCCTCCCAGACAGACCCCCCCCCCAATCCTGCAAAGGATGCTGGGATGCGTAGTGCGAGCAGGAAAGACGTGCTCCACGCTCGCGTGTGCAGCCGCGGCCTGTGCACACGCGTGGGCAGGCAGGTGTCCGTGCACACGTGTGTGCCTGTGTGTGCAGGCTTCAGGGGCATCCCGCAGCGTGCGGGCAGGGGGGCAGGGGCAGAGCGGGACTTCAGCTGCCCCCCAGGCCTGGGCTCAGCTCGCGGGCTGTGTTTCTGGGGGGGCCTTTGTGCCCGGAGCGGGGAAGGGGGGGGGGCAGGAGGTGGGATCAAGGAGTGCCGGATCCGCCAGACCCCCCACCTCCAGCCAGCAGGCTCAGGCCAGCGCGCCGCCCTGGCGTGCCTCAGTTTCCCTCCTGCACCCTGGCAGCCACAGCTACCAGGCTGCGGGGATCGACCTGGCTGGACCACGGGGGGGTCGGCCCATGACTGGCGCCAGCCGGGGGGGGGGGAAAGGCAGGAGCCCTAGGCATAGTGTGGGGGTCCCTGCCAGGGCTGAAACCTCCCCACCCCCACTTACTACAGCCTAGTTTGGGGCGAGGGTGGTCTCTGCTCCAGCCTGCTCTGTGTAGATGGTCCCAAAGCTATTCCTGGCTCCCCTGGTGCGGTACAATGGCCGTGGCCATGTCCCTTTGCCCCTCCCTGCCTCAGTTTCCCCCATGCTGGGGGTGGGGGACACTAGGAGCTGCTGCGGGTGGTGGTGGTGGGGGTCCTCTAGGCCCTGACGTGTGTTGTCTGCATCTGGGGCAGGTTCCCTTGAGCAGGGAGGTGAACTTCAGACCTTTTGGGGGCATCCATAGGGAGGACCCCCAGGCCTGAGAAGCTGCCTGGGGGACTCTAACCCCCCCAGTGGTTCAGCTTGACTCTGTTCCAGGCCAAGCTGGGATTTGAACCTGAGTTCATGGTCACCCAGTAAAGCTCTCCCCTCCCTTCGTGGGCTGGGGGCTCCAGAGCAGGTCCCCCCCACCCAGGGCTGCTCAATGAGGGAGGGTGAGGGGGGGGCTGCTGTATGTCTAGCCCCAGCTTTGCAAAGACCCCCTCCCCTGTCCTGAGCTGAGGCCCCGCAGCACAGACCTGGGCTGGGGGTGGCTGGGGGCACAAACAGGGGTCTGGAGTCTGGTGGGGGGGGCATGGGGAAACAGCTGAGATACTGTGGGAGCCCCCCTCCCCGCCCCCACGCCAAGCCCAGGCCTGGCAGAAGTGCCTGGCGAGTCCCTGGCGCTGCCCATCTGTGCTCGCTGGACCACAGGAGCAGTGGGGGGAAGGGGAAGCCGGCTCCATCCCTCCCCTCCCCCGCCCAGGGTTGGGGGCTGGGGGTGGGGGAAGAGGCTACAAAGCCTAATGGGAGACCTGATCCTGAAAAGCCATTAGCATCCATTAGGGCTGGGGGATGCGGGGCTCCCAGGGGCTGTGGGGGAGGGGGAGGGCTCAACTGGCTTTGGGGCAGCGTGGGCAGCCCCCCCTCCTCCCTGCCCCAGGGCTGAGTGGGGGGCTTTGGGGCAGGACCCCATGCCCGGCCTGGAGCTGGGGTCTGACTGGAGTCTCCCTTGGGTCATGGGGATGCTCTGCGGGGCTGTGCGGCATGTTGGGGAAACTGAGGCAGGCAGCCCGGCCTTCTCCTGGCCCTTCTGGTCCATTCGCATCCCCTCCTCTCCCCCCACATAAGACCCCCATCAATAGGTCTTCAGCAGCGTATCAGTGGGGCATAAAGGGCATATCACTGGGAGCTCATTAGCATCTCGTTAGCATAACAGTCACATCACTGGCTGCTAGTTACTATGGAGGAGGGGGGGAACATGGCAATGAGGTGTCATTAGGATAATGGGGAGCCTTATCAAAGGCCATGCCAGTGGGTCCCTATTAGCATACTGGGGCCCTCGTGGGGTGAGGCCATGGGGAAACCTCCAGCACATCTGGAGGCCAGGCTGGGAGCAGGCATCCACTTCTGTGCCAGCTGTGTGCCAGCTGCAAGGCTGGACACCAGGCTGGGGTACAGACAGGTGGGCAGTGGGTTAGATGGGGCGGTGTTGTGTGTGCACAGGGTGGGTGTAGAAACAGCAAGAGGGTGGGGTAGGCAAGTGTGGAGTGGGATGTGCATCACCCATGGGGTGGATGGCGCTGGGGTGCTGTGTGCATGTGGGTGTAGGGACAGTCGGACAGTGGGATCAATGGGCATGACGGGCCGTGAGCACCATCTGGGTGCAGGGAAAGTCAGATAGTGGTGTAGATGGGCACAGGGTGCTGTGTGCACGTGGGTGTAGGGACCATTAGGCAGGGGATAAACAGGCTGTGAGCACCATCTGGGTGTAGGGACAGTCAGATGGTGGGAAAAGCAGGCATGGGGTGCTGTGCGCACCAGCCAGGGATGGCTGGACAGTGCGATAGATGGGCACAGGGTACTGGGTGCATGCGAGTGTAGGGACAGTCAGATGATGGGATAAAAAGGCATAGGGTGCTGTTAGCACCATCTGGGTGTAGGCAAAGCTGGACAAAGGGAGAAGTAGGCACGGGGTATAGGGACAGCCAAGTAGTGGGGTAGATGGGCACATGGTGTGATGTGCTGTATGCACGCAGGTATAGGGACAGGTGCATGGGCACGGGTGCTGTGCTGCATCCATGTGGGTTGGGGAAGGTGGGATAAGCAGGCATGGGGTGCTGCAAGCACCATCCGAATGTAGGGACAGTTGAACAGTGGGGTACATGGGCACAGGGTGTTGCATGCTGTGTAGGGACAGTTGGATGGTAGGAAAAACAGACATGAGGCGCTGTGTGCACCATCCAGGGATGGCTGGATAGTGCAGTAGATGGGCACAGGGGGCTGGGTGCATGCAGGTGTAGGGACAGCCGGATGGTGGGATAAACAGCCATGGGGTGCTGCGAGCACCGTCTGAGTGTAGGCACAGTTGGATGGTGGTGTAGATGTGCATGGGGTGCTGTGTGCATGTAGTTGTAGTGACAGACGGGTGGTGGGTAGATGGGCACAGGGTGGCTGTAGGGACAGGCGGACGGGGGATCAACAGGTGTGGGGTGGGCGTCCCTTGTCCAACTTGTGAGATGCTTCTCACCATGGAACTGAGAAGACCTCACTCCCCCTCTCCTGCCCAGCCCCTGCGGCCCCCAGCTCCCGGCAGACACCTCATGCTTTCCCGTCGCTGTCACCGTCACCCGCGTTTATGGCCGACTGCGTTTTACAGCCCTGGTTCCCGGAGCTGCCGGCCAGGCTGTAAACCCGGTGTGTGGGAGCCTGCATCTGGGGTGGGGCTGAGCCATGGCATCGCTGCAAGGGAAACCGAGTCGTGGGGCTCCCCTCCTGCCTGCTGAGAAGCTGCCGGCATTTTCTCCACGCCTCATTTGCATGGGAGCCCCGACGGCCTAATGAGAAAGCAATTAATTTCCTAGCGCGCCCGGGCGCCGCCAGCGGCCTCACCCGTCTAGAGAACTCAAGGGCTAGGCAGGGAGGGGGTGGTGCCTGTTGGGATCCAGTGGGATCCACTGGCAGCAGGATCTGCCCCCCCCCAGCTTGGGGGCAAGGTGATCTCCAGCAGTGGGAAGACTCAACTGGGTGATGTGGGGTCCCTGGCATGGGGTGTAGGAATTCGACCCTCCACCGTGCTTCTTGTGGGACATTGGACAAGTTCCCATGCCTCTGTTTCCTTTGTCTGGGAAAGGGGTGCAATCGTCTCCTGCTGCCGGCTGCTCACTGCCTGGGTGGAGACGTACGCCGCCATGCATCGAGCTGGGCCTAAGTCATTACCGACGGGTTTCCAGGCCGGGGAGGTGTCTGACTCCCTCTCCACAAGCCTTGCTTTCTTGACAGGGGAGGAAGCCAGGACGCCAGAGGGCAGCTGGGGTGGCGCAGTGGGTGCAGGAGGAAGATGGGTCTCTGGGCATTTTCCCACCCCATGCCACCCCCTCGGGCCATCTGCTCCCTCGCTCTGTGCCTCAGTTTCCCTGCGTGCCCATAGCCTGAGCATCTGGCAGGGGGGACCCAGGAGTCCTGGCCCTGGGTTCCAGGGGCCAAAGCCGGGCCTGGTGGGAGGATGAAGGGTTTGGGGAAGGGGAACGAGGCCTGCTTGGAGCTGGAGGGAAGCACGGGGGGGTTCGAGGTGTGCGGGCATGGGTTTGTGAGCCCCTCACTCCTGACTCTCGGCCCCCGTCCCCCTGCTGGTGCCCCTCACTCCTGACCTGCAGCCCCCCCCCCCCCCCAACCCCAGCCATGGGGAGAATTGTAGGGGCAGGGGTGGGTGACACTCCCAGGGGTTCAAACCCCTTTCTTTCCCCCCAGGTGCTTGGTGGTTGGCTGCTCCAGTCCCAGGTTCCCCCAGCAGGGGGCTCTGTGCAGGGTGGGGGGGCGGCAGCAGTGCCTGGCATAGGGGAGAGCCCAGCCTGTGGCAGCAGGGGGCACTGTGGAGGGGGGAGACAGCATCTGGCTACTCCAGCCCCAGCAGGGGGCACAGGAAGGCCCTGGTAAAGCAGGGAGGGGGACATGGGGGTGTCCTCGGGTGCCCTCACTGATCCACTTAGCACCCCCCCACTGCGCCACCTGGATTTGCTATAGAACCACTAATCCCCTCCAAGCTGGGGGGGGGGGCGGCCCTTTCATCACTTCCACCCCCCTGCGCCAGATGGGGAAACTGAGGCAGGCAAACAAAGAACCGGAGTCCTGGCAGCACCCTGAGGCAGTGTGGTGGGACGAGTGCTTGCCATGGAGAGGAGCTGAGAGTGTCTCCCATCCTGTCGCAGCCCGGGCTAGACCCTGCTTAGCTTGAGCAGTGCTCACCAGCACCTGCTGCCAGCTGGCACCCGTTTGCCCCCCAGCCTCGCGGCGCCCCCTGCTGCTGGGGACGCACCTGGGCCACGTGGGGAGGGGCGGGCGCGGGAGGCAGGCAGAGGGAGTTGTGGGGGCAGGGAGCCTCCAGCACCTGCCCTCGGATGCCCCCGCCCCGCCGGCCCGTGCCGCCCCCCATGGAGTCAGCGATAATATTAGTGCTGACATCATGCTCCGCGCCTGGATCTGTTGCTACGGCAACGCCGCATCCTGTTCACTATTCATGTGACCTCCGGGAAGAGCGGGAATGGGGACGGGAACTGTCCAGCCTGGGGTTATGGTCCCTGGCACTGCCCCCCCATCCCCACCCCCATCCCCGGCGCCAGCCTGGAACCGGGTCTGCATGAGGCCAAGCCGTTGGGGTGGGGAGGATGGAGTTGTCCCCAGACCATGGGGGAGTCCAGACGTGGGGCTTACCCCAGCGCCTGGCTGAGCCTGGGCAACTCCATGCCTCAGTTTCCCCATTCCTATACTTCATCCCCTGGCCTGGGGGCCCCTGTGGGCAAGGCAGACCCATGTGCACATGCGTGTTGTGGGAAGGTGGGAGGGCACACCTGAATGCCTGTGCCCAGAGGTGTATACGGAGTGTGGCCCCCCCCCATGTGTGCCCCCACCTGCACCGTGGCTGCGAACACGTGTGGTGATCCGTGGCCCTGCTGGCAGGAAGCTCATTGCACTGGTTCCCGAGTTGGTCTCCTGGGGCACTATTGGCAGGAAGCTCACAGCTTGCGGCACCCCACTGGCAGGACTCGGGCATTGCTGAGTGCTGGCAGGAAGCCTGTCATAGTGGTGGGGTGGGGGCAGGATAATAGAGGGGCTCTTGCTTGGGACCCCCCAGCCGTGTCTGGTCTCTGAGCACCCTGGCACCTGCACAGGCCCCTAAAGTGGCGGGGGGGGGCAGTGGTCTGTGGGGCAGGCTGACCTGGCAAATGCCCCAAGCGTGGGCTTCTAATGTGGTAAACCCCCCAAGCTAGCCAGGGAAACTGAGGCACGGGGTGTTGGTAGAAGGTGACCCCAGGAACAGCCCCACCAAGATGGTGCTTGGGCCCCAGGCTGCTCAAACTCAAGTCCTTAGGACTACTGAGGGGCATGACGTGTGTGTGTGTGTGTGTGTGTACATGTATGTGTGTGTACATGCATTGTGTGCAAGTGTATCTATATGCCAAGTATGTGTGGACAGGTGGTGTGTGTATATGTACAGTATATGTGTACACATGTATATCTGCATACAATGTGCATGTATCTACATATGAGGTGTGTGTACACATATGCGTGCATCATGCATGTGCACGTGTATCCACAGGTGGTGTACATGTGTGTGCACATACATTGCACGGGGGTACATGTGTGTCCATGTCCTGTGTGTGCATCTACATGCAGTGTGTGTGTGTATCTGTCTGTGTACTCTGTGTGTGCGTGCCAGGGGGACATGGAGCTGCTGGCCCAGGGGCAAGGCCCTCGCTGGCCTGTTCAGGAAAGCCCCGGGTGCCATGTGGGGGTGCGGGGCAGGCCTGAGCCTCTGGCTGCTGCCCCCCGCCCTGAGCCATCACACGATGAAATCAGATCCGGCAGCTTAAAAGCCGACCCCAGGGGCTGGCTCCCCCCCAGCCCCGGGAAGCAAAGCCCCCACCCCATGATGAAGTCATCTCCCCCCCCAGGCTTCGGAAGTGACCTTTGACCCCAGCCCTGCTGCCGCCTCCACTATGCTGAGCCCTAGGGAGGCAGGATGGCAAAGGAGGGATTCCAGTCCCCCCCCAGCTCTGGTGCCCCGACATAGGGTCCCCTTTGGAAACGGGGTCAAGGAACAGGCGGCCTGGAGGTCCCTGGCAAGAGAGCCCTGGTGCCTGGAGCCAGATGCAGCCACCCCGGGCATGGGGGGCAGTGTCCTCACAGCTCAGGCCCAGCCAACATGAGTTTTGGAGGCTCCGGACCCCAGATGTTACCCCCCACCCACAGAAGAGGGAGGGTCTCCCATCCAGGGAGCAAACAGGCCGGATGCGACTGAGCTTCCAGGCCTGGCAAGGCAGGCGAGGGAGACGAGCCAGCCGGGCCCATGGCCATCTGTTCCCATAGCCCTGGCCGCAGCCACCCCTCCCCCAGTTCGGCGGGGCTTGAGGCTCGGGGCCGGGGGGAGAAGAGAGGAGCCCCCGTGGCTGCAGGATTGGCCCCGCCAGGGGGGCCGAGCAGGGCCCTGATGGGTGGAGGTCCTGTGGGCAGGATGGGGGGTGTCCTGGATGCCCGAGATGGCTCTGATCCAAGCCCAGAGCCATGCCGAGGCAGGGGCAGGCCCAGGCATATCTGGTGCTGGCAAGAATCCAGACAGCAAAGTATGTGTGTGCATGGGTGCACACATGTGCGTGTGCATGTGTGTACCTGTTCACAGGTGTGCATGCATGGGTGTGCTTATGTGTATTTCTGTGCCTGTGCACGCACATGCGTTTGTGCGGACATGTTGCTCCCGCCGTCTCCCCCATGCCGCCCTCGGGCCCTCGCCCATCTCTCACCTGGCACCAGGCCCCTGGCCCCTGGCAGAGATGTTTCCAGGCTCTTCCCTGCCCTCAGCAGGCTGAAGCCTCCGGCAGTCTGGGAGCCTGGGATTTTGGTCATGAGGGTCCTGGATTTGTCCCCGTGTCTCAAGAGGTGCCACTGGGGTCCAGGGTTAAGTCCATGCTTAGTGCTGGGCGCTGCACATGCCCCTCACAATGGCCAGTGCTGGGGGCTGGAGGCCTTACCCGCAGGGAAACTGAGGCGCAAGGTGATTCAAGTGATGTCATGGGGGGGATGTTGTGGCATCCGGCTTCCCCTCCCTGCAGAGCCAGCGGAAAAGGCGGCTCTGGTTTCACTCTGACCTTGATGCCTCTCAGCCCCCCCCCCCCCCAACCAGCTCCGTAATCCCGGCCCCATCCGGCTTCTGCCATATGGCGCTGTCTGGGGGAGCAGTGGCCGCGTGGGCTCGGGGTGGCTGTAGCCCAGGGGAAGGGATGGGGTCTTCCCAAGGTGTCCGTGGAGAAGGACGGACAGATGGATGGCCTTGCTGACTGTTGGAGGGGTGGGGGGGACGGATGCACGGGGAGCGGGGTGGGTGTAATAACCCCGAGCTCCAGCATCGCTTTGCAAAGCTCTCCACAAAAGCACCTGATGTCACTCTCCCCATTTTAGAGCTGGGAAGATTGAGGCACGGGGTGGGCAGAGCTGGGAATCAGGCTGGCAGCTTCTGCCTCTGCATCCGGTGGCAGGGGCTGGCTCTGGGCATGCCTGGGCTTGCGGGTAGGAGTATTGTCCTCAGTCTTTCAGGCTGCTCGGTGAGTGTTTGTGCCTCAGTTTCCCCATCTGTGCAGTGGGAGCATTGGCTCTGTGGGCTGGGGGCCAGGTTGCTCCCAGCGCCTGTGCTTAGTGCTGCACCCCATGGCATCAGAGGGGTTAACCCCCCCTCCCCCCCCCAACACCTTGGCCCACGGTGACATCACGGGCTACCTGCAGCTGAGCCGCCCCAGCGCTGCCCATTGGCTGCAGAGGGGGCATGGGGCGGGGATAGGGTGATTAGTTAACCAAATAAGGAGGGGGGGCGGAGCAGTGGGGACTGCGGCGGTGGGGGGGGGCAGCACGTGGGGTGGGCAGGGGGCAAGCGGGGAAGAGAGGGCTGGGGGGAGAGAGAATCGGATAGAAAAGGGTGGGTGGAGGGGGCGGCGTGGGGGGGGGGTGGATAGACAGCAAAAAGAGGGCGGGAGGGATAGGAGGATGGATGGATGGATGGATGGATGGATAGATAAGGGGATGGATAGATAGGCAGATGGCTGGAGGAGCAGGAAGGAGGGCTGGGGCTACGTAGGGAAGAGCGATGGGCAGCTAGGCAAAGGAACCTGGATGGACAGATGGACGCGTGGGGGTCCGGAGGGGTGCACGGCTAGCTCGGGAGGCAGCTGAGCAGACAGACAGAGGGACGGACCGGGGCAGGGGCTAGTAGCCCCCAGGAGGCCCGTGCCCGGCCACGCCGCAGAGGAGGTAAACAAAGCCATGGCCAGGGGCCACGTGCGGGTGGGCATCACGGGCTGGGGGCACCGGGGGCAGGTGCAGGGCACATGGAGCGAGCGGGGCTCTGTCCCCACTGGCTGGCGGATGGACTGAGGCCCTCCCCCCGGTGCGGCGGGGTGTCCGTGTGGGACGGAGTCAGCTCAGGGCCCTCTGGGAGCGAGCACAGACATGGGGGCACCGGGGCAGGGTGCCCGGGGTGGGGGCTGTCGTCTGTGTGTCCCACCCCATCCCTCCGTCCGTGGGCAGAGCTTTGCCCTCCCCTTTTTGTCCCACTTCCATCCGTCCGTCCACATCAGGGTTAGGGGGTTCTGGGAGTCAGGAGTTAATGAGGGGTGGAGGGAGGTTTATGGGGTGGGCAGGCAATGTCAGGGGGCTGGGTGGGCTGTGATGGGGCCAGGTTGTGTCTGGGGGGGCAGGCGGTGTCTGGGGGGCTGGGCAGCGTTTGGGGGGCCGGGCGTGGAGCCCACAGCTAGAGGGGCTCCAGGCAGCATGTGGGGGGCGCGGGGTGCATGCAGGCCTTGCAGTGGGGAGGCATGGGCAGAGGGTGCCCAGCTGGTACCTGGCATAACCTGCCCCCCCCCCAGCTCCCTCCCCTCGCTGGCTTGTTACTCATCGTCTGAGCTGGTTATTTTGGGAGCATGGGCACCTGGCTGCAGAGAAGTGTGTGTGTGTGTGTGTGTGTGTGTGTGTGTGTGAAAGGGACCCTTGGGGCTGCTCTAAATACCCTGGCTTCCCCCCCCCGAAAGTCCCCATCTTGGCCAGGCTGGACAGGGCAGCCGACACCCCCCAGCTAATGACAATGAGGGCAGCTCCAACCCCCCCCCCCTCCACCACCAAATCCCAGGGCAGCTCTGCCCACCTTGCTCGACAGCTGGGTAAACTGAGGCACAGGCGAGAACCCAGGAGTCCGGACATCCAGACCTGGAAGTCCTGGAGCACCTTCTGCTTGACTGGGACCCAGGAGTCCTGCTCAGCAGACCTGGGGGGTGGGGGCTGGTGATCTGGACCCCCCAACCCACAGGCCCCAAAGCCCCCAGGCCCCTGAGTTTGTCTGGAAGGGCACTGCAGCCACGTCTAGGGTGGGCAGAGCCATCCCTGGTAGCAGGGGGGGCTCCCCTTGTCTTGCTAAGCATGAGCGCATGCACATGGCAATGCACGCACACAGCGACACACTCAATGACAAATGCAAGCACACGCACAGTAACACACACACAAATACACAACCACACAGTGACATACATGCAAGCACATGCACATGCAGACACACCGGCACATTCACCCACATGCACGCGATGACAGTCTCATTCACAGTGACATGCATGCACATACACTGACACACACATGCATAGTGACACTTGCACGCAGCATGACATATACATGCACACACCCACAAGCACAGTGACACATTCACCCATATGCACGGTGACACGTGCATGCACACTTAGTGCACTCGCACATGCATACAGTGACACATTCACCCAAATGCCCTGCCACCTGCACACACACACACACACACACACAAATACACCCGCATGCACAGTGACATGCACACACTGCATACATGCACACAGTGACACATTCAGACACATAGTAACATATGGACATGCACACAAACACATATGCACACGGTGACACGCACACAGTGACACATGCATGCGCACACATATGCACAGTGAAACAGTCACCCAAATACCATGATGTGCGCATACACATACAAATGCATTTGCATGCATGTTGACTCACATATGCACATGTACAGTGACACATGTGCACATGTACACTCACACTCCCAGCATGACCTGCCCACTCTCAGCCTGGCACTACCCCTCTGCCAGGCCTGCAGTCTAGGCAGGCCCCACGTACGGCTATATGCATGTCCATGGGCTCGCAGGCGTGCATGCGAGTTTATCACTACATGTCCATGCTCACATGTGTGTCACCATGTGTGCAAGTGTGTGCCTGTGTACCTGGGCATTTGTGTGCCCATGCATGTCACTGCGTGTGTACGCATGCAAGTGTCACTGTGTGTGCCTGCACTTGCATGTGTATGTCATGATGCAAGTGTCACAGTGTACATGTGTTGGTCTGTATGTGTCCACATGTGACTGCATGCATGTGTATGAATGTGTGTGTGCTTGTGTGTGTGTCACCATGCAAGTGTGTTGCTGTGTGTGTGTCATGATGAGTGCATCACGGTGTACACACGTGCATGCATGTGCAGGTGCGACTCAGCAGGACGCCCCCTCCCAACCCCCTGCTCCCTCCAACTCACCCCTCCCTCCTTCTCCTGCCCCAGGCCCCTCACCTCCCGCCGTGCCCCCCCCAGGGGGGTCCCGATGCTCTGCGCCCGCCATGGCCTGCCTGCACGAGACGAGGACGCCATCGCCCTTGCTGGGCGCGGGGCTGGGCGCGGCAGCGGCCGGCACACCGGAGGAGCAGGAGCTGACGCCCACGCAGTGTGTACTGCGCGACGTGGTGCCCGTGCAGGGCGGCGGGCACAGCCCCACCCCCAGCGACGATGCCCGCCAGCCCTTCGCCAACAGCGTCCTGGCCCTGCACGAGGCTGACGGCGGTGCCGGGGTCGGCAGCCCCGATGGGCGCCAGGGCCGGGCCCAGGCTGACCAGATGCGGCTGCACTGCCAGGCTGGCGGCGGGTTCCTCGAGGGACTCTTCGGCTGCCTCAAGCCCGTCTGGACCATGATCGGCAAGGCCTACGCCACCGAGCACAAGCAGCCCCAGGAGGGTGAGCAAGGAGGGCAGGAGGGGGAGGATAAGGGGTAGGAGTGGGCACGGGAGCTCAGTGCCCACCGCTGCCCCCGCAGACCCGTGGGAGGTGCCCTTCGAGGAGATCCTGGACCTGCAGTGGGTGGGCTCCGGGGCACAGGGCGCCGTTTTCCTGGGCCGCTTCCACGGCGAAGAGGTGGCCGTCAAGAAGGTGCGAGACCTCAAGGAGACCGACATCAAGCACCTGCGCAAGCTGAAGCACCCCAACATCATCACCTTCAAGTGAGCGTGGGGGGCGGAGCCATGGGGAGTGGGCGGAGCCATTGGGTACCTATTGGGGCGGAGTTATCTGGCACGGGGGGAGCCAGGTCAAGGGATAGCACGGGGAGGGCATGTGCATGCCTGTGTGTGTGCCCGCCTGGCAGAGCACTGCGCGTGGCACCCCCAGGGGTTTGCACCCAGGCACGGGGCCTGGCTGCTGAGCTCTGACCTGCGCCCGCGGTCCGGTCGCAGGGGAGTGTGCACGCAGGCGCCCTGCTACTGCATCATCATGGAGTTCTGCGCCCAGGGGCAGCTGTACGAGGTGCTGCGGGCCGGGCGCAAGGTCACGCCCTCGCTGCTGGTCGACTGGTCCATGGGCATTGCCGGTGGCATGAACTACCTGCACTTGCACAAGATCATCCACCGCGACCTCAAGTCCCCAAAGTGAGCACTGCCGGAGGCCGGCACAAGCAGGGGCGGGCGTGGAATAGTAGGCCTGGGGGCACGGGGGAGGCTGAGCTGGGGGTGTTGCCCCACTATGCCAGCTGACCCCGGCCCCCTCCAGCATGCTGATCACCTACGACGACGTGGTGAAGATCTCGGACTTCGGCACCTCCAAGGAGCTGAGCGACAAGAGCACCAAGATGTCCTTCGCCGGCACCGTGGCCTGGATGGCGCCCGAGGTCATCCGCAACGAGCCCGTCTCCGAGAAGGTCGACATCTGGTGAGCGCCGGGGGGGGGGGAGGGGGGTCTGGCTGGGGGCGGCTCATGCTAGGGGGAGGGGGAGCTGGGAGAGAGGGGTCCGCCTGCGGGGTTTGGCTGGGGAGAGGACTCAAGTTGGGGAGCTCGGGCCAGGGCTCCAGCTGGGAGTGGTCTGACCCTGGCCGGCCTCCCCCCTGCCCAGGTCCTTTGGGGTGGTGCTGTGGGAGCTGCTGACGGGCGAGATCCCCTACAAGGACGTGGACTCCTCGGCCATCATCTGGGGCGTGGGCAGCAACAGCCTCCACCTGCCTGTGCCCACCGGCTGCCCCGACGGCTTCAAGATCCTTCTGCGCCAGTGCTGGTGAGCCCCCCAGGGCTGCGGAGAGCCCCCCATGCCCTCCCTACCCTATCTGCAGGGTCTTGCCCTACATGTCTAGGTGGCAGCCTGCAGCAGGGGCCTTGGGGCACCGCCTGCGGGGGGTGACTTGCCCTGGAGCTGGCACACATCCCTGCCCCCCCCCCCCCCCCATGTCCTGCCAGGAACAGCAAGCCCCGGAACCGGCCGTCCTTCCGGCAGATCCTGCTGCACCTGGACATCGCCTCCGCCGACGTCCTCTCCACTCCCCAGGAGACTTACTTTAAGTCCCAGGTAGGTCCTGGCCCCCTCCCACCTCACTACAGAGCCTGTGAGCTGGTGGCACGTTGGGGGAGCTCTTTGGCACCCTGGGGTGGCACTCAGGTGGCACCCTGTGGGAACCCCTGGGTGGAGTAGGGTCTGTGGGGGATGACAGTGTGTGTGTGTATGTGTGTGTGTGTGTCGTGTCCCCCCCCCCAAGGCGGAGTGGCGGGAGGAGGTGAAGCTGCACTTTGAGAAGATCAAGTCGGAGGGGACGTGTCTGCACCGGCTGGAGGAGGAGCTCATCAACCGGCGCCGTGAGGAGCTCCGGTGCGTGCGGGCGCAGCAGGCAGGGGGTGCTGGGGGGGCAGAGGGTTGGGCCCACACCTGACACCCTCCCCCCCGCACCTGGCAGGCACGCACTGGACATCAGGGAGCACTATGAGCGCAAGCTGGAGCGAGCCAACAACCTGTACATGGAGCTCAACGCCCTCATGCTGCAGCTCGAGCTCAAGGAGAAGGAGCTGCTCCGGTGAGAGCCCCCCCAGGGCCTGAGATCCAGCCCCGTGCCCCTTTGCTGCCTGCACTGGGGGCATACACATTGCCCCCAGGCTACCCTGCCCAGCCCTGACTGCTGCCACGGGGCATGGGTGGGGGCTAGCTACTCCATAGAAGGGACTTACCTGGGTTATCACTTGCCCCCAGATCATACCCTGCCTCAGGCTACCGGCCAGGTCGCAACACAGAGGGGCAGGATTGTACCCGAAAGGCTGGCACTGTGTGTTCAGGGTGGTTGAATATCCCCACCGATGATTTGGACTCTGGGATGACAGGTGTGCGTAGTGGATTTGCACCCAACACCAAGCTGGGTGGAGCTGTTGATACTCCAGAGAGCAGGACTAGGGTCCAGGATGGGCTGGAGAGATGGTCCCTGGGCATGAGATGAGATACCACAAGCTGCAGCTGGGGAAACTGAGCCTGGAGAGAAGGAGGCACTTTCTGACTGGGGTGCTCAGACATTGGACCAGGCACCTGGGGGTGGGGGTGTGAGGGGACTCTCCCTCCCTGGAAGTCTCCAAGGGCAGTTTGGGCAGACACGTGGCTGCATGGTTTGGTCAGGGCTGGCCCTGCCTCGAGGTGGGGCTGGGCTAGAGGTCCTTTCCAGCCTGATTTCCCTGGGATCCAGGTTGAAGTTGGGACAAATAAGACCAGGAAGGTTTCTCCCCCTTCTCTTCCGGCCACAAGCTCATCCTCCAGTATTTCTCAGTGGAGGCAGGTGACAGAGCAAGGAGCAATGGGCTCAAGCTGCAGCAAGGGAAGTTGAGGTTGGATGGTAGGGAAACCTTTCTCCCGAAGAGGGTGGTGAAGCACTGGAACAGGTTACCCAGGGGGGTGGTAGGATCTGCATCCTTGGAGGTTTTGAAGACCAAACTAAACAGAGCCTTGTCTGTGATGATGTGGCTGGGGCTGGTCCTGCTTGGAGCAGAGGGTTGGACTAGATGTGACCTCCCGAGGTCCCTTCCAACCCTCTTGTTCTAGGATTTCTAAGAACCAGACTGGCCACTGGCTGCTTCGATCGCCCCAAAACCATGACTAACTCACAGCTAGTTCCTAAATCCCCTCTGCCCCCAGCTACCCTTGTCCTGAAGTCTCCTCCAGAAATGTTGCTCCCTCCAGAAGCACCTGGCTTGCGGCCCAACGGGCACCAGTTATGGATGGTTCCCATTCCAACCAGCCATTCCCCAATATCTCGGGGGTCCTTTTGGCCCGGGCCAGGGCGTGCCTAGGAACAGATGTGTTTATCCCAGAATGGAAATATCCCAGGATTGGCACGTCCACACCAATTGGGTTTAACGAGCAACTAACTGCTTTGCTGCCATGGATCCCAGGAGAATCGTTCAGATGCACTCGGTGACATCCTGAGACAGCTGCGAGCGTGTCTTATCCCCCAAACCTTGCTAGGTTTATCCCAGGACGATGGACGTAGATGCCTGGCTGCACCTTGTCCCGGGATAAAATGGGAGAAACGCGACATGCTTCTAGCCTGAGCTGTCTTCTGTCTTTTCTGGGGGTCGGTGTTGGGTGCTGAAACGGCTCTTCACTGGAGATCTGGCCCTGGCCTCTGACGGAGCTGGGTCCCCAGATTGTCACAGCGCTGACAGGTGGCCTAAGATAATCTGTGCAAGGATCAAAGGGATATGTCCGGTCTGGGCATCGGAGGCAGATGGGGTAGTGAATCACCCTGTTTAAGCAGGCACAGGAGCTGACCCCAGGATTGGCAAAGAGGGGTGTACCCTGCTTCTAGCTGCCCCCCCTCCACACCAGGAGGGGGGGTTCTCACCTGCGTGGGGGACCTTGTGATCCAATATGAAAGGGGGGGTGCAATCCCACCCCTGCCTGACACGCATTTCTCTCCAGTTAGAAAGCAACGACAAGCTTTACTAATCTGCATCATCCCGTTTAAGATCAAAGCAAAACCGATTATAACCTTACTGAAATGTTCCCTCATTTGTGGATCACAGCTTAAGTTTAACAAAACATACCAAAACACAAGAAACTAGGGAAAAAATGGGTCCAACGCTGTTGTTTCATTAGCCCCGTAGTCGTTCTAGTTCATTGCACGTCTCTCATTCAGCGTCGGAAAACCAAACTGAGCCTCCTTGAGCGGCTGGAGATATGCCTCCAGTCCTCCCCTGTCAGCCATTTCTGCACCTGAGTTAATGTGATCACACCTGAGTTCAGGTTTTTTAACTAAAAATAGTCTTCACGGCTGTGAAAGGGAAGAGAGGTGTTACCCAGCTTGGTGAAGAGACAGCAGTGCTGCTGCGGGAGAAAGGAGGGTTTGAAGGGGGCGGGAGGGGGTGTCAAGGCCATCAAAAAAGAGAAAGGGGTGTTAACGTCTTGGAGTCCGGAGAGATTAGCAGGAATCCCTCACCGCTGCCTGGATAGAAATGCCGCTGTCCCTGCCAGGCAGTTGGATTTAAAGCTGGGGTAGGGCGGGAATTGAAGGGGTGGGTTTACAAGATTCTCTGAGGCCCCCAAGTTGGTCCTACTTTGGGGGGGTGGGTCCAGGCCCACAATGCCCCCGCCCCCGACCTTGACATGTTGCTCCGTGTCTGGCAGGCGGGAGCAGGCACTGGAGAAGAAGTACCCAGGGCTGTTCAAACCTCACACACCGCGCGGGCTGCTGCATGGCAACACTGTGGAGAAGCTCATCAAGAAGCGCAATGTGCCCCAGAAGCTGTCACCCCACAGCAAGAGGTGAGGGTGGGGCGCGGGGACAGGATGCCTGGGCTCTGTCCCTAGGTCTGGAGGGCAGTGGGCAGTTTAGGAGCCAGCACACTTGCGTGCTCTCATGGGCTGTGTGATTTTTTTTTCCCCCCCTGGGGAGCTGGGGGGGCATGTGTCCCCCTAGGGCACAGAGGTCTTACCCCACCCCACCCCACCCCACCCTTGCCACTGCCCAGGCCAGACATCCTGAAGACAGAGGTGCTGCTGCCCAAGCTGGATGCAGCCATGGCCCAGGTGTCACTGCCCAGCTGCGCCAAGGGCCCCACGTCGCCAGGCCGCAGCCGGCGCGCCAAGCCCCGCTACCGTAAGGCCAATGCCAAGGGCAGCTGCGGGGAGCTGGTCGGGCCCCCCCCGAGCACACCGGCCTGCCCGGAGCCCGGAGCCCCGAGCCGGGGGCACCTGGAGCCCTGCGCGGCGCTGCGGGGGCTGCAGCATGACCTGCTGCTGCGCAAGATGTCGTCGTCCAGCCCTGACCTCATCAGCACCACGCTGGAGGCCGAGGCCCGCAAGGGCTCTGCACCCCCAGGCCCCGAGTCGCCTCCGGCTGAGCAGCCACGCAGCGACACGCCCAGTGAGGACACGGCCTCCGTGCCCTGTTCCAGCAGCCCCGACTCGCCCTCGACCCGCACAGGTGCGGCTGGACCCCCTGCCCGGGCACCCCCTCCCGGGCTCCTGGGCCTGGCACCGCGGCCGCCCCCAGGCCCCGAGGAGGAGGCGACTGCTAGCAGGGGGGGGCGGGCACCAGCCGCGCAGCCCCAGCATCTGACGCCGGCCGCCCTGCTGTACCGCGCTGCTGTCACCCGCGGCCAGGTGAGCTGGGGGCAAGCGTGGGGGCAGGACTCCTGGGTCCCGTTTCCAGCATTGGGGGTGGGGGGGAGACAGGATCGCTGGGCTTCGTCTCTGGCTGGGGGAGGGGATGGGGTTTTAGGGCGTTCAAGTAGGGACGGAGCAGGACTCCTGGGTTTTGTTGCCTCTGGAAGCGGCATAGAGTCCAGCAGGTTCAGGTTGGCAGGGATGGGTGGTCATGGGCTGAACAGGCCCAGGGTGTCGTGTCTGCCTCGGGGGGGGGCGGCGCGAGGGAACTGGGTGTCCGGGTCTGGGCCCTGCTAATGCTGGTCCTCTTGGCTCCCAGAAACGCGGCGTGTCGTCAGAGGAAGAGGAGGGCGAGGTGGACAGCGAGGTGGAGTTGCCCCCTAGGCAAAGGTGGGTGTTTGTGCCCCTCCCCCGGGGGGGCTGTGTGGAAGCTTCCTGCATGCCCCCCCCCCCCCCCACACACACACACACACACACTGGGCGTGAGGACTGAACCAGCTGGCTGCAGTGTGGGGGCAGCCCTGAGTTCATGTGGTTGGAGCCCTCCACGTTGGCTCCAGGCCACTCTGGTTGTAAGGGGAGGATTGGGAGGATGCCTACACGGGGGTGGGGGGGGGGTGTAATATTGTACATGTGCATGCGTGTGCCTGGCTTGGGGGGGGTAAGACAGGTCTGGATGTGGGGTGCAGGTGTCCACTTTGCCCCAGCAGTGCTCTCTGCCCCCTGCCACTCGGCTTGCAGTGGGGAAGGTGATGGGGGGGAGTCTGGGCGGCAGAGACTGAGCCTGCCCTGCTCCCCTCCCACCCCCCCAGGTGGCCGCAGGGCCGGAGCAAGCGGCCCTCGCTGTCGACGTTCAGTTCGGAGAACTGCTCGGACGGGGATGGGGACGAGGGCCCGGGCAGTGCCAGCGAGGCCTCGCCCAGCGCGACACCCGATGTGGGCAGCACCAACACGGACGAGCGGGCAGACGACCGCTCCGACGACCTGCTGTCCCAGGGCTCCGAGCTGCCCCTTGACCTGCCCCTGGGCCTGTCTGACGGGCTGTCCGAGAAGGAGGCCGCCGTCCGCCATGTCCGCAGCCAGCTCGGTGCCACCGAGGTCAGCACCGCCCTCCTCCCATCCTGACTCCCCAGGGTACTTGGGGGGGGGGGGCGGGGGAGGCAGTCCTAGCACCCCCTGCTGGAGGGTTCAAGCACTTTGTGGGGGGTGGGGTAGCTCCTAATGGAGGGTTTAGGGGCATTGGGGTGTCATCTGGGGGGGACATGCCTGGTGCCTCCTGCTGGAGAACTTGGACCTTGGGGAGGGGTGGGAGCAGGGACACACTGTTGGAATTAGAGGCATTAGCCCCCCCCCCATCCTCCAGGGCTGCTTATGAGGGGGGCATGCACTTCATCCCCTCCTGCCCCCCCACCTTGATGCCTTGCTCCTCACCAGGTGCTGGACGGGGACATGGGCGAGGACTCAGACTGCGACAGCGCGGAGCTGGACCACTCGGGCAGCAGCGAGGCGCACAGAGCAGGCGCCCCCGGGTCATGATCCCCCTCCCCTGTCTCACTGCTGTACAGACCCCTCCCCCAAATATTTATATACATCCTCTATAAAGCTCTATATAAAGCTCTATCACGCAGCAGCACCCCCCCCCAATCACTCCCCTGCACCCAACAGGTCCCACCCCAGCCAGGATTTTTGGGGAGGGGAGTACAAGGAAGGGGGGCAGTGGGGTTCAGTCCATGTGTGCAACACCCACCCACCCACCCAGCCCAGGGCAGCATCTGGGACCAAGCGGGCTGCGTGTTCCTCCTCACCACCACCCTTGATCTTTGCGGGGTGGTGGTCAGCCCCTCCATCTGAGCCATGCGAGCCCCTGCTGGGATCCCCCACCCCAGTCAGAGCCAAACCTCTGTGCCCACCCCCCAAAGCACTGCACTTTTCAGTTGTAATTTATTTCTGATGAATGATGATATGTTGCACTTGTGGGAGGGGGCTGCTTCCATGCCCCCCCCACCAGGTGAAAGCTGCTGGGGAGCAGGTCACTGGGGGACAGTTTTGTAACCCCCCCCCCCACCTTGCATTGAGTTTGTGGGAAAGGGTCACCGCAGACAGCGCCAGCGCCCTGCCCTGCCCTGCAGATTGCCCATTGGAAGTGTGGCTGTGCCCCGCCCCCCCCAGCACCATCATACCCCAGTGCCCCAGGCTGGCAGCACTGGACTCACCAGCACCAAAGCACCCCTGCTTCTTAAAGCATGACCCCCTATTATCCCCAGGAAACCAGGCACAGAGGATGTCCCCCCCCAGTCCTGTGCCCTTCTTCCTGTGGACTGGATGGCCAGTTCGGCTCTGGGGCTAAGCCATACCTCGCAGCAGCCAGGCTGGGCCCCCTGCCTCCTGTCCCCTCCCTGTGGCGCAGCCACGGCTGTACTATAGCCCATGTCTGTAGTCCATCTGTCTGGGTGTCACACTGCTAGCGCATCCCCACACACAGGGTTCGATTAAAGACCGTTTTGTATGGAAAGTGCTGTGGGCCTCATGTGTCAAGCTGGGGGGGCGGATGGGGATGGGGACAGAGGCCAAGCCTCCATCCTCAAGGGGCAGCCAGTGGGGACAGGCCCATGCCCAAGGCCCCACGGCAGGGAGGGTAGCTTGGCCTGCAAGTGGCAGCCAAGCTCTCTGTTACCTTGGGCAGGGGCTGTGTGCTCACCTGCACAAGGAAACAAGGACTGGCACCTGGCCATTTATGTACATAGTCATTAAAGAACAGCCAAAAATTGGGAAGTAGGTTAACCCCCTGCCTGAGGCAGGACCAGGACCATCCCTGTCCAACCAATCCCAACCCTGCCATAGCAGACCCAACAGCCAAACCTGCTGCAAGGCTACCACAGCAGCTAACACCCTGCTGCAAAAAGTGGTCAAGAGATACCATGTAGGTGCCACCCACTTGGCTGCAGCAGAAAGGAAACCCCCACTCTGTGCCAATCTGACCACAGGGTAAAATCCCTTCTTGCCCACAGCTTTGGTGAGTGGAAGGGCCAGGGACTTGCTGGTAGCAGAAGTCAGCCTACCCTTCTTGAAGTCCCCAAACTTGACTATAGCCACTGTAAGGAAAATGTATGTCTGTAAAAAGGAGAAAGCCTGGAGCTCACATCAAGACATGCCGGAACTGAGCTGCAGGGAAGTGTGGATCCAGGACAAAGCAGAGCAGCGCCTCCTGGTGTCCAAGGGGAAGCATGGCTCAGAGCTGAATGCCACTGCAGCCTCCTTCCCACCTGAGCCAAGTGGTGCCCACTCCCCAGCCCCTGCCTGCTCCATGATCACCAGGGGTCCTGGGGTCTTTGAAGCTGAAAGTTAGGGATCTTTTAAAAACAAAACTAAAATCCACATTTTTCCAGTTTTAAAAGCATGGGCCAAGGGTGGGTGGAAATACAGGAGTATAGCTGGGAGGGAAAAGAAGCGAAGAGCCGCTGCTGCAGCAGCAAAAAACACTACAACAGATGAGTGGGTTTTTGTTTAACTGTGTAAAAACAGGCTAAAAACAACAACAGAAGTGTATTATAAAAAAAAAAAAAATTTTTTAAATTACTGACAAGCAAAGTTTATCTATCTATAAAAACTTAAATACTATATAGTATTTAATATTTTTCAAAATCTGCTTATCAATAAGAAGGATGTATTGTATTTTTTTTTTTTTTTTTGGTTACCGACAGTAAAAAGTTTGCTCGTCTCACAAATGTTTTCTTGGGTTGACAGTGCTGCTAATATATATTCATTATAACGTTGCTACTGTATATTAGCAGCACTGTCAACCCAAGAAATGCTGCAAGACAGTAAAAAGTTTGCTTGTCATACACACACACGTTTAATGCTTTTACTGACAACCAAAAGCAGGGGTTGTGGTGTGTGTACCATATATTATTTTTACTGACACTCGGCAGACATGAGGGGACAAAAACCCCCTTCCCCTTTAAAAACTGGCTGGAACAGATGCTGTAGACTTGGCAGCCCCAGCCCACCCCGTAACCTCCAGTTCCCTACTGAAGTTAAGGCCAGGCAACTCCCCTGGGTCTAGAAGCAAGTCAAACCTAGCTTGCATACAGGGATTTACCAGGGAGTAGAACAAGGAGCACCCAAACCCCCACTAGCCACCAGCGGCTACCGAGCTCAGTATCCCACACCCTAAAGAAAGACGGGAGACACAGCAGATCCATTAACAAAATATCCTCCAGGTTCTATTCACAAGGAAAAGCTCCAGTCCATCTTTTTATTTTTTTTTTTTTGAAAAATTTTCCTGACATTACAGAACTAAACGGAAACGTATTAATATTCCACTCGTACATTTCATGACATCAACAGAAAAAAAAAAACCCAAAAAAACCCACAAACTTGGTGAGCCGAAGGAAAAAAAATAAAATAAAATAAAGGAGGGAGGGCGGAAAGCTTACAAAACTAAAGGGATGGATTCTCAGCATTTTAAACAGCTGAACAGAGAGGAATTAAAATGCTGCAATTAAAAAAAAAAAAAAGAAAAAAAAAGGAAGGATCATGAGTGGATGGGGAAAGCGTGTAGGAACTGAAAATTTACAAACTAGTTAAAACCTGGACTCTGACTGTTTCCAAACTACAGATGGATCATGGTGATGAACAGTAGAAGGGGTAATGAGGGAAGCCTTTGCATTCTCCTAGCTGCTTCCCATTCCACCGGTCTCCGAGGAAAGCCTGCAACAAAACAGAGGCATGACGGCCAGCTCAGTAAGAGAGCAAATCAAGGGTTAAAACAGACAGGGAAGCTGATTTTGGGGGCAGGGGCCTTGCCCCATCAGCCTTCCCCAGTTTGTGGGGCCTCCATGGCAGAGGCCAGGGGTACTAGGTCCAATATGGAAAGCCGCAGCCTGGTTAACCCTCCAGGACATGCGCTCCCAGTGTCACACATGGGTCTACACACCTTGGGGGCACAGATGTGGGCGCACTGCCTCCCCACTGTCCAGCTCTAATGGTTAAATTGGCCTCCAGTAGCTGCCCTAGAGCAAGGGGAGCATGGGGGGGCTGGATGAGGCCCCACACCTGCTCAGGGGCAGAAGGACCCTCCCAGGCTCAGTAGACCAGGGTGCCCCACTCTCAGCCTTAGCAGCTTGCCTGACACTCAAGGGATTGAGGGCACAGAAGAATGGGGTTGATGAGGAGCACCCACCACCCTCACCCTACTAAGGGTGCTTGGCTCCCAGCCATGAGGAACTGAACCAGCCCAGCTGTGGGGGAAAAGAGCCAGGGGCAAGGGCTGGGCTGTGGGACCCAGGCCAGCGGCAACTCCAGGACTCACCCAAAAAGCCAGCCACAAGGCAGCTATCGGACCCAACAGGAATGGACATGTGTACAAACAAGACACTCACACCACCCCTTCTCCCCCCCCACCCCCCAAAGACACACAGGAACAAAGAAGCACAAGCCAGAGCTCCCCATCCCAACCCTGCCTCAGCTCCTCCAGCCACATCAGGCACCTGGATCTCACTAGGACTGAAGCCCGATACATTGGGGCAGGGGATCCAGAGCTGCCCTTACCCCTAGACATTTCCTCAAGCAGCTGCTGGGCTCCAGACCCTTAAAAGAAGGCCCAAGGGCCACAGCAGGGAGCAAGGAGGCTGGAGGGGCAGAAACTGAAGGGTCAGTGCCAGGATGGTTCAGTCAGGCCAGGAGAGACTTGCCTTGGCCTGAAGATGTCAGTAGCTGCAACAGCAGCAGACCCCCTTGCCTCCCCTCTATAGAAGCCCTCTAAGGATGGGTGGGGTCTGAAGGGGAAGCCCCAAGAAACCTGCCCCCTGAAGGCCTCATCAAGCACACAGCTCTGCCCTACTCCAAGCAGGCGAGGGTGGGATGCCAAGAGCAGGGGACTCTGATCCATGGGGGCTTCTGGCAGGGCCCAGGCCTGGATGGAGGGTGCAGACTCAAGAGCCCCAAATAGGCTGAACATTCAGCAGCAGAGACCTGTGGGAACAGACCCCCGCCCAAACCACCACCACCCTGAACCATTTCCCATGCCAGCCCAGCCAGCCAAGACACCAGCCTAGCCAGGGGAGCTGGATCAGGAAGCCAAGTAATTTGCCCACGGTTACAGAAGTCACAGGCCCCAGCCCAGGCAGCTGAAGTAAGATTACCAAGAGCCAAATTTCCAGCCCCAGAGGAGAAGAGGGAAGGGAAAGGGACTGAACAGCTAGAATCCTAGCCAGCACTAGTGGGTCTGGAAAGCCACAGTACAAGATAGGACCTGCTGAGCAGAGACCAGCTGTACCCAACATAGACAGAGGGCAACAGCAACAGCTCCACTACTGTAGAAAAGGAGTTTCCAGGAGAAGGGAGGGCTGTACGGGGGGGGGGGGGGCAGGCTCAGCATCTAAGCCAGCAACTACCACCCTCCCACCCAGAACCAGAGCCCCATGCCACTCCACTGCCAGAGAAAGCCATGTGACCCCCACCCTCCATAATAAAAAAAAAAAAATCCTACTACATTGGCTCCCAAGTTGCAATAAAAGCTAGCCAGTTCCAGCCATTTCTTAACTCAGCAGAGTTATCCCTCCTGATGCTGGCTTCTGCAGGGTAAAGGTAAGGGCAGCAGCTTAAGCTACATGATGTGCCCTGGGTAGGGCAGAGGGGTGAGAGAGAAGGGAATCTCTACCTCACTGGGCTTCTGGGACAGGCCCTGCCCACAGCTCAGGGCCTAAAGGGGCACATACCTACACATGTGAGGGAAGAGCAAAAGCTCCCCAGCTCCCCACCCCACCACTGAAGGAAGGAGTCCTACCAGGATGGGCAGGGTTCTGGGGCCCATCTTGGGGCAAAAGAAATGGCTGTGTGCACCAAAAACTGTCCTGCCACCCAAGGGACTGCAAGATGGCAGCTTCCTGGGCAAGCCTGATGGAAAAGAGAGACAGGCACCAGCCCTCTATGGAAGAGCTTCAGCCACACCCCCCCCCCCCCAAACTATTCACAAGCCTGTCAGGCAACGCTGAGCTGGCTCCATCAGGGCACCTGCCTGTATAGCTCCAGCATGAACACAAAGGGCACAGGCAAGAGAAGCCCTGCCCAGACTCTTTAAGCTTCATGGAGCTGTTCTGCTTTCCCATGGACAGCTGCAGGGAGGGAATGGTTCAGGGAGATGCAGGTCACACTGGGCAGAGCCTTTACCTGCCACCCTAGGGAGCAAGCATGGTCAGAGGGCTGGATCTAGGAACCACTGGGTTCCCTGCCACAGAGAGCCCAGCAGCTCTTGCTTTTAGTGGCTGCTGAGACCAGTGGGAAGGAGGCAGTTCCCACCATCTCCCACTGGAGGTCCAGAAATGCCTCTCCACACCCAAAAGGGCAGAGGTGGGGGTGATCCCCATGGCTTGGCTCTACTGGGGGGGGGGTGTCAACAAGGGTTGGCAGTGGGTTCCCTGTCCCAGGGCGAGAATGCCTGGGCTTCAGCCCTCGCTAGTCAGCACAGAGCAGCGCAGATTCTCACCGTGGCAACTTTATTACAAGTACAGACATCAAAAGTGACAGCAAGGCCCAATTGCCCCTTCCGCGACTCGGCCAAAAAGAAAGATGCAGCGACGCGAGAATCATTTATTCGATACAGTCCCCCCACCCCACCCTAAGCTTTAGTCTTCGGGCAGCAAGGCAAACAAGCTACTAAAAGCAACGGCTAGGACTATATAAATCGAGAAGGAATTAAAAGACAGATCACTAGGCTCCAGGACTGGTTAGAATACTTTGTTTGAGTGTCTCTTGACTTACTGAAGCTCACCAGCAAGAGAGAAAGAGACAGAAAGAGAGAACCACTCCATTCTAAAAAAATCACAAGCTCACTTCTGAAGTAAGGAAAAAAAAAAGAAAAAAAAAAAAAAAAAGGCTCTTCCAGTCTCCTCTACGGGATCCCCACGCTGACACCAATCTGCTGTTCCGCTAAGTCACAAGCAGACACTCAGTAAGGAGAGAATCTCTGCTTTTCCGCTTTCAGTTTGTTAGTAACACAGGGCACAGCTGAGGTGGTGGAGGCACCCTTAGCAGCAGACACAACATTTAGAGCCAGGAGAGGGACGGGTTTCATGCCAAGCAGACTGGAGACACAAGGGGCGGTCGGAAGAGGGTTGGGGAGACTGGAGGGTGCGTCGGAGACCCCCGCGGTGGCGAGCGAGGGGGTGGTGGTGGAGGAGGAAGAAGAAGAAGGGGTGGAGGGTTGAGAGAGGTTGATGCTGAGGTGATCAGGGATCGTGACGGAGGCTGTCTGGGAGGAGGGTTTAGCGCTTTCTAAACTGTAACAGAGGAAAAAAGGAACAAAAGAACGGGTGGGTGGATGGGCACAGCACAGAAAAGCAAAGGACAAACAGCTTCAAAAAAAATTGCCTAGCTTCGACAATGTGGGGAGCGGGGCTGGCCACGGCACGACCTCAGCTGAGCCAGCACCCTGCTACGCCCCCACCCGCCCCAGCGCCCCGGAAACTGGGACTGAAGACTGCTCTATTTATTCAAAGTGTCCTCAAAAAGGCAGCAAGAAGTCAGACGGGTTTACAACTGGGAGCTCAGAACGGCAGCTACGCCAAGGCACTGCAGCGTTAACTCAACTGTGCTAGTTACACTGAGGCTACAGGCCCTGCACCTTGCGTAGATTGTCAGGGCAGCCTTACCAAACTACACTCATCTGCTAGCTGAGCAAGCCCGGAGGCCTGTTCCAAGTAAAAAGATGCCTCCGAGTACTTTGCAGGACTGGTTTGGTCTCTGCAGTCCAATGTAGACAGCTTCGGTCCTCAGCTATGGTAATGCTGATCAGCAGAGTAGGAGTAAAGGCAGAGGCATTTGGATAGATTAAGAGCACAAAACAGGCAAGTTAGACTAGGGTTGGTCGTGACAAAACAACCAGGGGAAATGCAACTTGTGGACAGTAAGCAGGACTCTGTCCCCAGAAGGTCAGAGCCCTGTGCACAACAGGGGAGGGAAAGGGGCCACACTGGCCCCTGACTGCCACCTCCAGCTGCCTGGGTACTCTACCACATTTGGGGGATGCGAGCACTGCAGGACACTAGCTAGGCCCGCAATCTAGCATCATGGCCCCTAGAACTCACCTAAGTTTTCCTGGTCAGACATCAAGAATGCACTTAGCCCTCACTGAACAAGGCAGGCATGGGTATTTCAATAGGTTGCTGCCCCCTCTACTTTACAAGCCAGCTCCTAACCCTTTCTGCCAGCTCTCTGACCCTAGTCCTTCTTTTACCCAAAATGGACTATTCCCACCCACGGCATAGCTCTGGTCAAGCCAGGGCTATGGCCTCAACCTGATCACCAGGGCACCTGCAAGTAGGTTACTGCCTTTTGCTACAAATGCTGCTGATCTGGGGAGGTGGAGCACTATGGTTTCCCTCACTGAGGGGAATGCATGTCAAGGTAGCAAGAGGGCAAGAATCTCCTCCAGGCTAGGATCAAAAACCTGGCTAGTGTCATGGTCAGCCCACCCAATGTCACCAACTAAGCCAGGACCCAGGCTACAGTCCACAGAAGCCCAGGAAGAGCCAGGGGCTGGATGGACGCTGCCAGAAGTCATCACTTCAAGCCTGCAGGCAAGAAGCCTCAAAGCCAGGCTCCAATGCTGCCCAGCCAGGCACAAGCCTGCGTTGCGGCAGGACTCCACTGCAGCAGGCTGCGTGGTGGGCAAGGAGCCAGCCAGGCACGCCCCAAAGAGCTGACCTCACCAGCTAAGGGGATGCTTTGCGCCTTATGAGATCACCTGCTCTCCTAGCAAGCTGCGGACAGCACAGCACAGGGGAAGGACATGGCTGGGGAGCCTACAGCAGCCTGCTGCAGCGTGGGTGCCCGCCCACCCAACTGCAGAGCTCAGCAGAGAGCTCATCCCTGCTGTGAGCTTACAGTTTATCATGTGCCTCTCCCCATAGGCAGAGTTTAAGGGTTCAGGGGCCACTATGCAGAGAGGTTGGACTCCACAGCAATACTACAGTCCCTGGTCTCAGTTCTCAGCATTGCTGCCAGCCAGTCTTATGGAGACAGGCAGCTCCCAGGTTCCCCCTATGTCAAGCAGCTACTGGCATAGGACAAGCAGTAGGTTGCTTTCTCAGACTGGTCCATCCTGACTGGAAGCCTTCTCATTAGCCCCAGAAGGCTCATTCTGCCCTAAATTAGACCTCAGCCCTATTTATTAGCTAGGAGGCTAGTTCTCACTTTTTTTTGGTTAAGATTTATGGGACCTCTTGAAAAAAGCATTAGCTCTTGGTTTTCACTCAGTTTTTTGCCTACAGAAAAAGAGAGGTTTGTCACACAGAACTCTGACCACAAGAGATATGGGAGTTTTCATTCTTCTGGACTCCTCTTTCAACCCCCTGGGTCCATCTTGGGAATCCCTTTGCACACCTAGCAATACTAACATTGTGAGACACCCCTGAACAGCATTTAAGGCACCCCAAGGTGCCACAGCACCCTGATTTGAGAGCCACTGGGCTAGGAGGACATGGATCTGGTGAACAACTTTCTCGCAGTGCTCCATGAAAAAAAGCACCAGCTCATCTTAGCCCCCTTGATTCAAATCTTCAATCCCATTTGCTTAGCAGTGCCCTAAAAGGCAGTTCCATTGTTGGGAGCAGGGGGCTGAAGCAGGTGGGTAGGTTAAGGGGTGGGGAAAAAGAACAAAAAAACAAAACAAAAACCAAAAACAGTATGGGGGGGGGCAGGGAAAAAGCTCATCTCATTTTCACTAACATACAAGGAAGACAGTGGAGTCCTGTGAGCTACAGTGCAGCTGGGCGAGCTGCCCAGACTTCAACGCTGCCCTAGTTTCGGCTGCTGCACCCATTAGTCCTCCCCACCCCCCTTCCCCCTCCCACCACATGCACTCCCTCCGGCTACTCGGAGACTTACCTGACATTAATTAGATACTGGGCCAGGCTAATGCTGGCTGCAGATCCAGTTATGGTAACCTGCCTGTCAGTAGATCCTTCCACTGGATTGGCAATTTTGATCTGTGCCCCAGACATCTGACGGATCTCATTGATTTTGGCGCCTTGACGCCCGATGATACAGCCAATCAGCTATGGGAGAGAACACTCCTAGTTAGAAATGGGCACAATGCAGCCCAAGCCACCCCCATGAGAACTTCAGGCTCGCTGCCCACCTCCCAGTAGCCTCAACTTACACCCGGGGAGATGCTACTCAGCAGGGAAACTGAGGCACTGTGGAAGCCTCAGAAACCCCAGAATAAGAGACATGCATCATGTCTTGAGCGCCAACTGGTACTCCAGGGAAGCCAAACCCAACTACTAAAAAAGCTGATGCCACTCAACTAGAGCAGCTGGGCTGAACATACTAGGCTACAGAGGGAACAGTCAATCAACACGATTACCCTGGACACCAAAGAGGAAGGGCACGTTCCTAAATCATCTTGTGCATAGGTAACATGTGCTGTTCCCTCACTTCAGGGCATCAAGTGATGGGGCCCATTTATTTTGGCATCTAGAAGCAGCTGCCAGACTGAACTCTACATCTCCCAGCCCCTACCCCTCCACTCTGGGGTGCGGGGGAAATACTCACATCATTTGGAATGGTGAGTTCATGAGAAGTAGTTTGAGCAGAGGCATCCAAACCTGCTGAAAGACAGAGAGAGAGCAGGACATGCTCAGTGCAACGCAATGGGGGCTGCAGGAAGATGTAGAGCAGACCAGTCGAACCAGCATTTGCCGCTGGCATCATTGCTGAGTTTTTACACAGGAGGAAGGGGGTGGAGGGGGTGGGAAGAGCAAGCAGTGAAAGGTTACTCAACCCCTGCATGAGTCCCCAGCCCCCACCACACTCCTGGTCCCAGAGGTCTGCCCCCTCAGGCTCTTCCTTCCGGTCAGGACAGTCCCAGAGCAGCGCGCCGTTACTGCGTGGGCTCCGGCCAGTGCCCAATGGAACCAGAACACTTGGATTGCCAGCGTTGGAAGCTCTAAGCCACCCTTATCCCAACCTGAGGACCCCAGCAGGGCATCACTATAACGCCAGCCACTCAGACAAGCCGTGTCTTTTGCCTGCTCAGCATGTACAGATGGGGCCAAGCATATCCTCACCAGGATGCCCCCACCCCCCCCAGTGGCTCCCCGTTTGACACCGATGAGGCTAGGAGAGTTTAAAACCAAGCTGCAATTAGCTGTTGCCCTTTGCTACATGGCACTGGGGGAGCTGCCTTCTTAGCTGCAGGGAAATTTTGCTCGCTGCCCTGGAAAGCAACAGTTAGCCAACAAGATGAGATGCAATGGGCCTTCTACTGAAGTGTCCAACTGCGCTCATCAAGCCTAGCAGCTCCTTCAGAACAGCTGTCTCCCAGCCCACCCTCATGCCCTCTGTCCCCCACTTCAGCCCTAACAGATTTGGCCATCTTGAGCCCCCTTGCTTTCTGGAGGAATTAAGACACCAACTGATCGTGTCAAAAGCTTCTGCTCTCCACTGCAGATTCCAGCTGCCTCCATCCAGGTGGGTGCAGTCAAGCCAGTCGGTACCTACAGCCCTTTGCCCCCACCCTGCCACCCCTCATTGCACATAGCTGGCAGCATCTGACAGGACCCGCAGACTGTGTTCAGTATTAATACACAATAGAATACTACAGATTTTGTTTTTTAAAAATTACCCCAATAGCCTTTCACCTCTGGAGAGCTGGAGTCAATGCCTGTTAAGATACAAGTGAAAATGAGTTTGGTGGTCTCGACCCTATGGCCCTAAAATGGATAGTCAGCTACATTTATTACTCTACAGCAAATTTGGCACAAGTCAAACAGTCGCCTGCTCAGGACTGGAATAGCCGGAGGGGAGAGAGAGGGGGCTGCAGGTCAGGAGCTCGAGGTGCATTGGCAGAGCTGTGGAGGATGGGGTAAAGGACAGAAGCATGAAGATCCTGCCTGGTTTATACCTCTAAAGCCCTCAGCTGCCCACCCGGACTGGCGCTGGCGGCAACGGGGGGGGGGCCCCCCCCCCGCGCCACAACAAGCATTACCTGATGCGGGGTTTGTTTGGTTTGGTTAAAAGACACCTAAGTGAAGATGATGCCATGAGGCTGCGTTACAGAGAAGCCAAGCAGCGGTTCCCGGGCTGGGTTTTGGCCCACGCTAGCTTACAGAGGGAATAGCCGAGTGTCCATACCACTGAATCCAGTGTTGCCATGAGACATTGGAAAGTGTGACTGTTGCATTGCCAACTGGTGCAGCTTGGTCAGCTGGAGAGGAGAGAGAGAAAGAAGAGGGCTGACATTAGGTAGGTGGGGACTCAGGGCACACCTAGGAATCAAGAGCATTTCAAAGAGACCCTGCGTGGCATGCAAAGGAGACCCCCCCCATCCCCCCCAGAGGGAAGTTGGGGGGGGGGAGAAGAGGGCAAACAGGAGAGAACCAGGTAAGCAGCCCCCTTCCCAGAGGAGTGGGGTGAAGAAGAGAAAAGCGTTAGGGTGCAAGGCCCAACCCTGGTGCCCAGGAGACAGTGAGGGTGGCTGCATAATGCTAGGAAGGCTCAGGAGAGAAGCAAACAGGCAAGGGGAAAGGGGTAAAGAGAGGCTCGAGGCAAGGGTGGAGGGGGGGGCAGGGCTGTCAAGCATCCACAAGGTAGAGGGAGGTCATGAAGGGAGACCAGGATGGAACTGGGTTCTGTTCTCTAAATCAGAGTAGTTCCTAAGCCAGTCTAGCCATCTCTTGCCTTGCCTAGCATCAAAAAACTCCTCCCTCACTGCTCTAGCATACCATGAGCAGAGATGAGCTTCTGACTAGCCCTGCCTTCAATCACCAGCCCCTGCACCTACAGGTATAAGTGGGGGTGATGGGTGTATAGCCACCCAGGACAGCCCTGGAGCATCCTACAGCCCAGTATGAGCCAGGGTCAGCTCTGGAGTCAATCCCCCTTCCACAAACAACCTGAAACGTCTATGCCGCATCCGGTACCACTGCTAGAGCACGTGGCACTGCTCTTGCCTCTGCCGGCAATGCCAGGGTCTGCACCAAGAACCCCAATGACACAGTGAACCACATTTTGTTCTGCTCCCTCTTTCAAAGGCTTTGCTTCCTAGCAGCTTGGAAGGGGGAGGGGGCAGCCTGAGCTTGTGTGAAAGGGCCAAGCTCAGGGAGTGTGCGCGCATGTGTCCTGGGAGACAGCTGGAAGACTCTGATCTTACGACTGGCTACAGGAAGAGCTAAAGGTCAAAGGGGCCTGTCCTGGTTTCAGTGACTAGATTGGATTTGGGACCAAAGCTGACAGCTAGCTGAGAAAAGCCCCGAGAATTTTGGAAGGGAGAAGGGGATTTCAAGACAAGAAGTGTAAATAAAAATAAAATAAAAAAACCAAACCAAACAAAAAAAAAAACTTACATCTGGCTGTGGAATGGCATACTGTCCTTGAATGGTATAGGCCTACAAAAGGAGGAAAACAGTCCTAATTAAAACCATCGGACAGTCACCCAGTGACAGACAGATTTCAACTAGCCAGGAAGCCAGAGAGCCAAGGTGGAGAACTCTCAGGGGCAAAGGGGCTGCAAAGCTCCAACAGGACAGATCTATGGGAGGGGATGGCTGCCTGTGTTGGCCTTAACATGGAAATAAAAGGAGGGGGCAAGGGTTGAAAATTGAGTGTGTGGTGTTTCCCTCCCCCACAAGAAGAGCAGCAGACAAGAGGTTGGTCTCCTGATGAAGATGTATGGTGTGTAGTGGAGTCAGACAGCGGTTTTAACTCTGTGCACGCCCCTGCCCACCCCCGAGGACAGCTTGGCTCCGCCCACCCCCTCTTCCAGGTCACTGGATGTGGCTTTTAGTTCCCCATCAACTGCTCGCTGCATCTATGCCCACCCGCCCCCCACTTTGCCCATGCACGCCTGCCAGCCCCTGCAGTCCACTCCAACTCTCTCCCTGCTCCACACACCTATGAAACTGCGCTGGACAACCTACTGCTGCTGAAGGCAATGCTGGGAGCTGGCTAACCAAGCTAGTCAATGCAACAAGGCAAAAACCTGACCTGCCGCTTCCATGTCTTGATTAAAGTGGGACAAAAATCAGACTTCAGGTTCCTAAATAAAGCTACCCAGAGTGGGTCAGCTGCTGTATGGAGACTGGCTGGCTAGGGGGGAGGCAGGAATGGGACAGGGGAGAAGGGGAAGTGGGGGAAGGGGGTGGCCTTGGGTTTCAGAGCCTCTCACTTCTAGGTCACCAGGAGACTTGCACGTGGTACCATGCAGTGGCTGCAGGGAGGTGGGGGGGGAAGGAGATGGGGGGAGGGGGGAAAATGGGGGAGGGCTTGATGCAGGTCCCAGCGGACAGGAGTCCGCAGCACAAAGAAAAAAAAAAAAAAGAAAAAAAAAAAGCCACCGCCACAAGCTGTTGGGGGCGGGGGGTTGCCACCCTTGCTGGCAGTCTCAAAGAGGCCAAGGATTGAGCGGGCCATGGAGACTGAACTCCCCTCTCACCTCTTGAGGTGGTCCCTCCAGGTCAGAGTTGAGGCACATTGATGGGGCGGTGTGGGGGTAGCTTGCACTGCCGCTGCTGTACCTGTCCTGTGGATAAATTAGAGGACTTCAGTCTCCAGGGCTGTCAATCCCAAACCTTCCGCTAACACCCAAGGCACATAGACATCGCTCTGCTGTAGAGGGCTGGCCCTGGGTCAACAGGACCCACCGGCAAGCGCAGCACTGCCGCCAGCTCACTGCCAAGGCAGCCCCAGCAGCCATATGGTGCTGGCTGCGGCATGGGGAAGAGAGAGGGCAGGGAGGGAGTATGTGGCCATGGATAAGCCTGCTCCTCACTGCTCTAGCCATTGGGCAGCCTACCTCACCCCAAGGGGTTAACCTCTGGTGACAGGCCTCTGCTTGGAAGCCAGCAATCACAGTGCTTCCTAGTCCCTTCCCCACAGGCCACTGCCCTAGCAAGGAGCTGTGACAAGCTGTCCGAGTCTGAGTGGGAGCAGGGGGCAGGGAGGGGGAGAAGGAAGGATCGAGTGAGGCAAGGAACTAGAACGAGACACATCTGTTCCAGACAAGGGGGAGAGAGTTGCGGGCTGAGGGAACAGCAGGCCGGGCCAGGATGCACGGTCTAGTCGCCTCTTGCTCTGGGCAGTTCTTCCTTGGACCCACTCAGCAGCTGCTACTATCTCCCTGGTTTGGCTAGGGCTTGCCAGAATCCTCTAGTCTCATGGCACTGCTGCTATGTCCCAGCTCCCACTGAGTGAAGAGGCCCATGGCATCAGGGTAGTGTCTTAGCAGACATGGGCTGTGACCCTGTCCCCAAGTCAGCATCAAGGTAGGGCCCAGAGGCAAGCAGCCTAGTCCTGCAAGGGTTATAAACTGTGGCAAGGAATGCCAGGGGCTCCCCAAGCCACCTCCTGGCTAGGGCTCTATGGGGTTTGTCCTGCATGGAGCTACGTGGGTGGCATCCCTGCTAGGTAAGAGCTGCCTGCTCAAAACCACTCAGCATGACAGACATCACAGGAGTCAGACCAGCTGAGGCTGCAGTCCTGTACCTGTAACCAGCAAGAGACCCCATTTCATGGCTATGGGGAGAATCTGGCTATACTGTTCTGTGCCATCACCTGTCCTGCCTTGGGGGATGCTAGGAGGTGGCACTGCACTACTCCATGTTCACACATGTCAGTTTGGTCCAGAAGCCACTAGAGCCCTAGGGGCTGGGGCCTTCCCCACTCAAAGCCCAGCCCTTCGGAGTCCGAGCTCTCCCCTGCAGTCCCACCAGCTGTACCTACAACCCCCTGGCTACTGTGGGGAAACAGGCACTGACTATCCAGCTTGCCACTCCACAAGCACCCTACCCAAAACAGCCTACATGGGCCCTGCAGAAGGTGCCCCTCTGCACTCAACACCTTGCTGCTGAAGGGGTCCTCCTCCTCCTCCCCCAACAACTAGCCTCACATGACCTCTCCCCCACCCTCTGCAATCAGCTTTCAGCACCTACTGGAAGTGAAGAGTCTGCTGCATGTTTGGAGCAGCCTCCGGCCAAACTGACCAAAGCAGCGGAGGAAGCTCTATGCTGGCTGGGCAGGCAGCACAGGTGACAGGCATGCACGGTGGGCTGATGTGTGCTGGCGGTGTTGCCTCCTTACCCCGCCCCCCCACCCCCCACCCCATGCCTGGCAAGCAAAGGAGCAGCCTTACCTGCCCGCCTGCAAAGATGACTGGAGAGCTGGATGGCTTGGGTCGGTAGGGAATGGTGACACCCTTCGGGGGAGACTGCAGTACGGGAGCCAGAGAAGAGAGAAGTTAGATGCCAGAGCCCGGAAGTCCTTCACCGCAAAAGGACACATTCACTAGTGCCTCTACAGGCCGCAGTGAGGCTTCTCTCCCAGCCAGCTCTCTAAAAGAGCTATAAAAATAGATGCCAACAGGCTCAGGCAGCTAAGACTGCACGCTAACATTTCAAGAGCTGCAAAGGGCAGATCAGCTTCTACGCCTTCCAGGCACTGTGCCCAAAGTGCGCCACACGCTCAAAAGGGGAACAGGGAGCTGGCAGGAGTATCGCATGCCGAGATGGGCATGGGTCCGAGGACACTTCTTGGAGGATACTGGAGGCCTTAGGAAGTAGAGCCAGATTTGGAGTAGGAGGTGCTACTGCCTGGCAACCAGGCTTTTCTAGTCTTGATCTAAATCTTCCAGGTTAACCCCCAAGCCAAATCTCCTTCCAGGCCCCTCCACCCCTATAAGGCCTTGGCCTCCATCTTGATCCAGTTCCTCACAGGCTCAGCCCAAGGCAAAGGTTTCTACATTGGAAGACAGCTGGCTGCAGAGTCCAGCACAACAGGAATGGCACCTGCCTTTCCTCACTAGGCTCAAGTGGGTTTTGTCACTTTGGGAGCTGACCCATACCTACTTGCCCACCCGCCGCCCAGAGTTAGCAGGGAGCTTACCTCCAGCATGACCACGCAGATCTGCTTGACGCACTCAATGATGGACTGGGGTATCCCGGCAATAGTGATGGCTCTCTCAGTTGAATTGGGCAGCATGTCTCCTGCCACCTGGACCTGTGCCCCCGTGCTCTTAAAGTTTAGGAGTAAAAATAGCACATCAGGCATGCCAGGCAGGATGACTACAGCCTCTGTTCTAAGTGGTAGGTTCTGCTCTGCACTCCTGCCCCCATCACAGCCTCAAAAGAAAAAAGATAAAAATGCCTAATCCCAGGTGGAAATAAGTTTGGTTATTGGGAACCCAGGGCCAGAAAAAGCAGGACCTAGATTTCAGCTTTCCTTCCAAAAAGAGAGACTCTCCACAGGGCAAAACCATGTAGAGTTAATCTGCCAGCATCCATGGGACAGCCACGGTGCATGCCTTTCTACACAGAGTGCCTTGCAAACCTTAACCCTCACATTCCTGCATCCCCACCCCTCGGGAAAGAGGAAGGTAGGGGTTGGGTTTCATTACCTCCAGGCACTCAAGCAAGCGACAGATCCAGGAGGTGGAACCCAGGAGTCCCAACCGCTCGCACCAGTCCAGCTGAGGGGACTGGGGGGGGGGGGGGGAGAAAGTCATGGACACGGTCTGATTACGCCATGCCTGGCTCCAGACATAGCCCCCATCTCAGTTTCACAAGCACTAAAAATACAAGCTGCTTTCTTAAAAAGCAGCATGATGCCACAGCTCTGCTATGCTTCCTCCAACCCTTGGTGCTGCAGCTGGGGAAGGGCAGGGGCCTGCTCTGCCACTGTTCAAGTGTAGTAGCTGCTCGCTCTCTCCCAGGAAACAACACCCAACCCCCCACCCCATCACAGACCTCTCTTATCTCTTTGATCTTGCAACCTCCTTTTCCGATGAGGGAGCCACACTGGCTGGCAGGTACCACAAGCCGCAGGGTGACTGGGGGCCTGCTTGCAGCTGTGCTGTTGGTCATGGAGCTGCTGATGTCCTGCAACAAGAGGTGGCATTCAGGAGAAACCCCTGGGAACAGCCCACCTACTACAGCCAGAGCCCAGCAGTGAGACAGGACAAGGCTCTTGGTATGGCCCAGAGCATTTTGGGAATAAAACATGGGAGTTACATTACAGCACTGAGGAGAGAAAGGTCTTTTTCCCCTCCATGCCAACAGGGGGTATGGTTTCCCAAAGCTGATGGATCTCTACTAGAAACATGGGAATCCCAACCAGTCACATGGGGCACTGCTTCAGATGGATTAACTACTGCAGGAATCATCCTGGCTTTCTTACTTTGCTCTGCCGGAGGCAATACCTGGCACAGAGGCCACCGCCAGCAGTAGCTGCCTTCCAAGAGCCACCCTGACACTGCTAGACTGTCCTGTCACAAGCTCCCAGCTGGGAACACCATCCTCCAGGTGGAGAGAGGTACATGCAAGGGCTGCTGCTAGCTATAAACTAGCTGGATTCATGGAATCATAGAGAAGTTGGGCTGAAAGGGACATCCTGAGATCAATGTTTAAAGTCCAACCCCCTGCCAGAGGCAGGATTCAGGCAGGCTGCAATCAACTCTCAGCTGTCTGTAGCTGGCAGGGTATTTACTGCTTTGAGTAAAACGGGAATACAATAGCATGTGCCTGAAGAGTTAAAAGGAGGGAATTAATCCATGCAGATATAGATTTAAAGTTTCATCATGAAGCCAGTCACTGATAAGAGGAGAAAAAAAAAAAAGAGTCAAGACCACAGTCCATTCCCAGGACCACAGCTATTCTGGATGAAAGCTACGTGGGGAAGGGGAGCTACAGCGAAGACCACGACTCAATCCCCATGGGATGAAATCCAAAGCTAACTCCAGGTTCAGACAGTGACAGGATAGTGCTTGGCTTTGTTTGTGCACCCTAGATGCTGGGCTGAGGACAGTCCTGTGGCGTGCTCTTTTCTTGAAGAACGCAACCCTCTGGAGGCTTCCCATGAGCTACATCTGACAGTCTAGGAAACTGCTCGGGAGCTCCCACATCAACAGAGCTTTGCAGGCCCATGCCAACAACCCCTGGATGCCTGCACTCCTCAAGGGCAGAGCTAGTCCGGTCACAGCGGCGACAGGCTCAGGTTACCAGCACCCTCCTCCCCTGCCAACCCACTAATGGCTCCAGGCTCAGCTGCATGGTTCAGGCATTGATCCTAAGCTTAAGCCACACTGAGCATCTGCCTAGCTTTGGCAATGCTGGACAGACTGGGATGTGGTGCTCGCTCCCCTCCAGCAGCCCTCTTGTCTTGCTGGAGGGTGCCTATTCCCTCCATTCAGATAAGGCCCAGCAAAGCCTTCTGCCTCAAGGCTCAAGCCAAGTGCAGGATGCCAGGAAGGGATCTCACTTCCTCACAGGACTGCCTGGCACAGTAGGTGTGGGGCTGTAGGTGGCCGAATTAAGTTGGAGCCATTGGTCATTCATCCCCGCAACAGTGGATTCCAGCAAAGCTTCACACTCATCAGTCCCAGAAGGCTGTTCTGATGCCAGTTACCCAAGAAGCCTCTAGCTCAGGCACCCAGCAGTCAACATGAGGCCAAGGAGGGAATAAATGCAGAATTAAGAGCCAATGCAGCTCACCCAGCTGCAGGGTCTATAGCCCAGGACTGAACTAGGGGATTGATTCAACATGGTCCCTCTGTGCCATAGGCCAGACAAGAGCTCACCCCTCTTCCCCCGACACAAACACAGGACCCAACAGGTAATGCCAACTCTGTGCCCTTCCAGGCAGGCACTCATTTCCACTGCCCCATAAAGGCAGGGGGCTGGCACCAAAGCCAAGGCATGTTCTTACCCCTTGTTTCCCAACATGCCCCTCACCCGAGCAAATGTGGTATCCAATGAGGTCACAAACTACCTTGTGACATCAAGCAGTAGGTATTCCCAGCCATGTGGCAGTCAGCCTGTGGTACAGGCAGCTTCAGCATGGCACAGGGCAGGGCAAACGGGGGAAGGAGCAGAAAACAGGGCAGCAAAAATCAGATAAGGAAAAGAAATTGGAGTGGCATCTGAGGACGGTGCAGGGGCCAATGTGTGGCATGCCTGCTAAAGAGACTGCCCCCTTCTCTACAGCATGGGGGCCCACAAATATGGTGCAGAGGCAGCAGTTCTGGCAGGGTGCCAGACCCTAAAGGGTTAATGCCACCTGGTCGGCAGCACTGTCTCTATAGCATGCAGCAGCCCTGATTCCAGAGCCTGCCCAGGAAGGTGCCACACACCTCTTCCAGTTTGTCAATGATCATCGCAAATGCTTTGAAGATGGCGTTGGTGGGCCCGGCAAGAGTGATGATCCGCTCTGGGCAGTTCCCTTCTGAGATGTTGATGCGAGCACCACTCTGGAGGAGGAAAGGACGGAAACGTGAGCAGCCAGGCAGGCGGACAGCATCGGTCCTATCGAACGAACAGGGTCTCTGGATAATGTTACAGCACGATCAAGCGTTTCATTGTGTGAAGTATTCAACACAGGAGAGCCACCAGGCCTGACTGCAATACACACAAACAAGCCATTTCATGCTGCAAAGTCCACCCCTCCCTGCAGTTCTGCTCTGGGCTGGGAGCAGCCATCTTAGTTTCCATCTGCCAGATCAGCTCTGAGATTGGCCAGGAAGAACTACATTTCCCAGCATGCCTTGCAGCCCACAATGAGCTTGTTTGTTTCCAATCCAACCGCAGTCAGCAAAATCCTGGAGTTTAGAACTCCTTCTAAGGCCCCTAAGTTTTGCTTCTTTTCTGCTGTAACTCGATTTAAGGAGCATCTTAACCCAAATTATGGTCATTTGCTGCCCAGAACCTACCTCTTCACGCATCTTCTTTACAGATTCTCCTTTCTATGTGGAGAAAGAGAGGGATTATTACAGCACTGCCGATTCACAGGGGTTCCAAAGGAAGAACAGGGAGTTACCTAGTCACTCACCTTCCCAATGATGCTTCCAACCTCCTAGAAGGCAAACAAGAAGCACTGGTTAGGGGTTTACAGAGATAAGAGCAAACTGGCAACACTGGTTTCTTCCTTTGCCAAGAAGGAAGTTATCCACCATCTCATTCTACGTGAACCCCAATTGGTAAATGCTGACAGTTCCACAATTCTCATATCCAGATACCAGCTTGCAATGACTACCAGAGTACGGAGTCGAAGCAAATTTGAAAGCAGCGGTACATTGTACTGGGGAGGAAGTGATTTTCCAGTCCAGTCCAGTCTTTTCTTTCCTCCCCCCAGTTTCCATGATATTCTGAGGTTTAAAGCCTCCCTTCCAAAGGTCACAAGATACCAGTGTAACCAGAATAGGCCATGTGCCAAAAGTAAATTCCTAGCAGCGAAGAGACTAATGCTTGTATAAACGAGTCATGCAGAGACACTAGGTCCATTTTATTTAGTAATATTTCAGTTACCACACTTCCATTTCAGTCCCAGTAAGAGAAGCCGCCCCAGAAAGACACTAATCTGATGGGACCAAAGGTTTCAGAGACATTCACCGTGACCCAATTCCACCCGGGGTATAAAGAAACAATATAGCAGGTACCTTTCCATGCATAAGTAGCCGAATGGTAAGTGTGACATTTAAACCACCTTCAATCACACCGGTGTCCATCTTGAGCTGTGTTCTGTTGAGTCAGGCTTTGTCAATGGTCAAATCTTTGGTCGCTGGGGGGATAGAAACTGCAACAGAAGAGGGGTTGTCTCAAGTCACGCTGGAAACATACATCCAGTCAATGCCTGATCTTTGTTATTACAACAGCACATGGCATTTCTGGGTGTTCCCTTCTCCACAGGGAAGAGCTGGCTATTAATCTGATTTGGGGGGGAGGAGGTCTTCCGACAAGCTGTCAAAACAGCAGACTCCCATTTAAGAGGGGTCAGCATTCACCATTCAGGACTTTACACCTTACATATGTTTATTCATATGGCGCCGGCGGCTTCCAAATGTGTTCATTTCTACATGAACACTTGCTCAAGCAGATCTGCTGAACATGCATGACACCACCTGCGCTCAGCAGCTAGGCCAACTTCCCTACCCTCTGGCTGCCAGGACCAGAGGTTGTAAAGAGATCAGGTGTCATTTTCCATCCCGGCTCCCTCCCACAGCGCCTGCCAATAGCTTCCATGGCAGAGTGTCCACCTTCAGAGTAGGCTTTGTCCATGTACAGCCTGCACGCCTTTGAAGGCTAGCCTCAAAATTTTAATTCAGATTAAAAATAAGATGGCAAGTTTAAAGCCCAACTGCTTTACTGGGTACGCTTCTATTCCAGACAGAGTGCCTTGTTCCTGTTTGTCCTAATCCACTTTCAGAAGCAGGGCTAATCAGGAAGCTGCATTGCTGATTAACTCTGTGTAGCAACAAGCCCTGGTTTGTTTTAAAGTTCACTTAGCTGAGCTGGCTAAAGACCACACAGGCACACACTTTGATCAGTTTGAGTCGCTTTTGGATTGCAGGCATGACCCCAGTCACCAGACAACACAAGTGTCTGCACAAAGGCTGCCACCAGTTAATTTAGTTGCTGGCTTAACTTTAAAACTAAGTGTGGGTTAAGCTAATGCAAGCAGGGAGCTGACTGGCATGTCACGGAAAGCACAGCGAGTTGGAAGTTGCTGTAGTTAAACTTTGCCAGGAGGAGAAGCAATGACCTGACCCAAGTAGGCGGAGGAGAGTGCACTGAATCCCAAGTCAGAACTTGCCAACTGAGATCCACAGCCACACGGCAAGAGCTGCGCGTTAAAGACAGGTGAACTAGCTGCAAGGCAGCCTCTTGGGCCACAACAAAGAACAAGTGACTTCGGTGAGCGTTTCCTCGCTGCATTCAATGTGCACAGTGCTTTGAGGGCTCCCGAGGTTCAGGTGGCATTCCTACGCTCTACTTTGGAAGGTGGTCCCATGGATCTTACAATCTCTGGGCGAGCTAGTTGCAAAGCCAAGAGAATAAACCCAGGAGCTCAAACTCCTCTCTTGTTTTAACTATACAAAACTAATTTCCCCCCACTTTTTTTTGGGGGGGGAATTAAGAGCCTCATATACTATCCCCCACTTCATAAAAATAAAGGTGTATTTTTCCCCCCCTAATTAAATCCCGACAAGTTGAGTCCCAGTCAGTTCCAGGTAATATGAGTACTCTCCACCCTCCACGCAGCTCTGGGAAATTAATAAACTTTTCATAACTTTTTATTTTTTAAACCAAAAAATAAAGTCTAAACAACCTTTCCCCCAAACCAAAAAAAAAAAAAAAAAAGTCAAAAAACCAGAAACACCCAAACAACCCCCAAAAATGGGTGTGGGGGGGGGGGGGGGGGCGCGGCACGACGGCGCACCAGGAATCAAAGCAACCAGTAAGAGGGGGGAAAAAAAAAACACCCAAAAAAACAACTTAGATTTGGGAGAAAAATTCCTGAGGGGAAAAAGCGCCTCCAACAGCTCTTGGGCAAGACCCAATGAGCTGCGCTGGCGATCGATGATTGGAGATACAAGCCCCAATTACAAGATGGTTATTGGGGGGGGTGGGGGGGGCGCGCAGGGGGGCTTTTCTTTACAGCCCTCCCCCCCAAAATATCCCCACTGCCTCACTTGAGGCCCCCCACCCCGACACACAGATAGAAATAAATCTTTTTTTTTTTTTTTTTTTTTTTAAAGTATCTCTTCAGCACGTGGGAACCCAAATTCGTCTAGTTAATTTATAAAAAAATAATGTTCCCGTCGCCCGTCTCCCCCCCAAAAAAGTCCTGCGTCACCTCCGCTTCCTGCGCCCTCGGGGGGTCCCTCCCTGCCCTGGCGGGTTTTTCCGCCGCGGGCCGGGGGGGGTCCCGTCCCCCCCCTCCATGTGACGCAGCGCCCCCCCCCAGGCCTGCTCCTCCTGCCGCCGCCTGGCTGCGCAGCAGCGCCGCGGCCCCTCCCCCAGCCGCGCGCCGCACCCGCCCTCCGACTAGGCCGCACTAGGCCGCGGGCGCAGCCTGGGGCTCGCGTGATGGCGGCGCCGGGTGGAGAGCGCGGGGGGCGGGGCGCGCGCGGCTACGCGAGGCCGCGGATGCGGGTGCGGGGCGAAGGGGAACTAAAGGGGAGGGGGGATGAGGGGGGAAACTTACCTGGCGGGCGGGCCGCTCGGGGACGGGGACGGGGGAGCGGGAGGAGGGAGGGCGGGAGAACGGGGCGGGCGCGGGGCTCCGGGGCGGGCGGAGGGAGGGAGGAGGGGCCCCTCGACGGGGGGGGAGGAGCGGGGGAGGGAGAGAGCCGGGGCGGGCGGGCGGGAGGCGGCGGCGGGAGGAGGGCGGAGGGGCTGCGGCTGCTGCTCCTGCTGCGGCGGCCTCGGCGGGTCTGGGAGGGGGAGGCGAAGAGCGGGGCGATTTCAACCCCGCCCTGACCCGGAAGCGGACCCCGCCGCACCACCGAGGCGAGCCGGGCAGAGCGTCGCCACGCGGGCCACCATAGAGTGCGCGGGGGAGTTCGTGGCTTCCGGGGGATAGAGCGGCGCCAGGGGGTGGCGGGGAGGGTGGCGCGCGCGGCCGCCCCCTGCAGGAGTAGCGTGGCCAGGCCGCCGCGTGGTGAGGAAGGGAGGAGGGGTACAATGGAGGCTGCAAAGAAGAGGCAGATCTCAGGCCGAGCGGGAGCAGGAGCAATGGGTGCAGGGGAGCGGGGGCTGGATATCAGGGGGAAGTTTCTGACTAGGAAGTTGGGGGGGGCGGTACTGGGACAGGCTTCCCAGGGAGGGGACTGCTGAGGAGAGGCAGAGGGAACTGGGCTGATTGAGTGTGCAGAGGAGGAGGGGGAGTTGAATGTCAGGCTGAGGGGGGCTGGAGAGGGGATGGAGCTGGGCTGTGGGGGCAGGTGATAGATGGGCTCACGTTGCAGCTAGGGAAGTTGAGGTTGGTTGTTAGGAAAAAACTTTCTCACTAGGAGGGTGGTGAAGCAGGGCACCCTGAGAGGTGGTGGAGCCTCTATCCTTGGAGGTTTTTAAGACCAAGCGTTGGCTGGGATGATGTAGTTGGGGTTGGACTAGATGTGACCCCTTGAGGTCCCCTCCGGCCCTCCTGTGATTCTGAGTGGGGAGGGCAAGAGAAGCAGAGCGAGCGGGTGCAGCAGGGCAGTGGCAGGAGAAGGAAAGGGGAGCGGTGATTCTCAGCCGGGTACCCAGAGATCCTTTCAGGGGTGATGCCGCATCATCTTAGCTCGGCGTGATTCATAAGGGAAACCTGGGAGATTTCCAGCAGAAATCCCCAATTGCGGCGTGCTACAGGGCTGCACCTTTGGGATCTTTCCCATTTTCCGCAAGTGGAAAAGAAGGGCTGGTATTTGCTGAGGGGGCTGCGAGTCCATCCAGGGTAGAGAGAAAGCCACAGGAGTGGGATGGAGGAGGCCACGACCAGGGCAGAATCACAGAGAAGTGGGGCTGGCAGGGACTAGTCACGTCTAGTCCAGCTCCTTCCCTGAGGTAGAATCAGCCCAGTCCAAACCATCCTGTGCAATCCATACTCTAAACAAAACAACCGTCAATCCTGACACAACACAAACCTAACACCCAAGCCTGCCACGGGGAAAGTGCTTCTGTAAAGTGTTGTCACTATATCCTCAAATTCATATGAAGGTGATGTGCTCCAGGGTGGGGAAGCCAGAGGGACAAGTCACCACGCACAGGACCACAGCCCCAAAGCCAGCCCTCAAGTGTGGAGAGTCACGGCCCCACGCCTGCCCCAAATTCACACAATCAACTGAAAAAATCATTTAGGTTTTTAAAGTGCAATATGTGTGCCTTCTCGTCTTTGTGTCCTGCTGCCACCTTTCCCATGCCATCACAAGGCAGGAAACATACTTTCTCAGTCCATGAGAGCTGGGAGTCTTTTCATCACACAACTCCAGAACTGGCGCGGGGGCAGGTTAAGAAAAAGCACCAAATATAACAAGTACAATAAAATCCCAAGGGCCAGCATCATTATATGTCTCAGTCCTCCAAGATTCCAGTAAAGATCCCAAAGCACAAATGTACTCTCTTGAGACAGCAATCTAGTGCTCCGTGGCTGCAATGAGAAGGGGTTATTTTCATATTTTATTTTTTTAATTTTCAGTATTCCAAGCCAAATTTGCCAAATCATATTCCAAATCTGTGAGTCCAGAATCATTAAGGGGCCGTGCTACTAGGAAACATCCTCCACCCCCCTCTGGGGCTTCAGATGTTTCCAAATCCTTTGGGGGGCTTCCTACTTGCAGGCCCAAGCCTGGAGGCTTGGGGTTCGGATGTCCCCAAGTTTTTCTTGCCCTCAGCCAGATGGCTGCAGAAAAAAGCTAAGGAGGAGTCTCCCCTTTCCATAAAGTGGGCATAAAGAAAAGATCTTGATTTATATTAGTTTCATATTAAGCCATTGGTTTCTGCTCTGAACTGGGAGAGGACCGGATGTGAGTGTGACAGGCACAAGTAGCTTGAAGGAGAGGGGAGCTCTGAAGAAAACCCATAGTGCTACCAGCAAAGAACACAAGGGGTTCAAATGCCAAAAGGCAGGCTTTCCCCCATCCCCACAAAAACCCCACACCTAAGGAAAACAGGCAAGCAGCCAGACATCCTCAGAGTTCAAAGCAAGCAAGCAGGAGGGTCTTTGAACACCATAAGCTCTTGCAGTGATGGTTTGGAGGAGGCAAGATGATTTAAAGTACTGTTACAAAGAGAATTGATTGTTCCCCAGGTCCGCAAGGAACAAGGAGGGGTGGATATTGGATGCAAGCACGGAACCGGATCTGCTGGAAAAGTGGTAGACTCTCCATCCCTGGAAGCTTTCAAAAGCCGGTCAGGTAAACCCTGGGCTAGTTTAGACAGGGCTGACCCTGGACTAGGTGGGACGTCCCGAGGACCCTGCCAGTCCGACTGATCCAGAAAGGGGACGGACCACTGAGCTGGCACCTCGGACACATGGGTTTTATGCAAGATCTAGCAGATTGAGGTACTTAAGCTGTGTGTATAAACAAGCAGAGCACCTGCCAATACACTGTGGTGCTCTGAGCGGGCTGCTCTGGGAACCTGACACAGCATAGCTATGTCCATGCAGGGTGGTGGGAGAAATGGGAGAGTAGCCAGAGTACCTAGGTGGAAAATCAACAGGCCTGCTTTTGTGGTAGCATTCTTGCCCACCCTGTGGGAGATCTGGGTTTGATCCCCAAATGGATATATATGCCCTATCTCGGGTGGGGATTGGATGAGATGCTCTCCGGAGGTCCCTTCCAACTCTGTGGCTGTGACTCAGACATGTTGCTGCCTTTGGAGATCTGAGCCAGTGGGTTTGCACCTAGTCAAAGAGTCAGGGATGGAACCCAGAAGTCCTGACAGCCACCCCTTGACCTCGTCTCCTTGCTCCAAGAGTCCTTGGATTGAAATAAGCCTAACAAAGTGCAGACAACTTTTCATCTGACAATGGGAACAATGACAGAAGGGGGAGAAAGTCTGGAGGCTGGTGAATATCAGACTAAATTCCCTTCTGAACAGCGCGTTGTGTGGACAACAGGGGCATTTTCAAAAGTGCTCAAGTGATTTAGGAGCCCAAATCTCATTTTCACAAGTGGGAGGCTTAGTGACAGAATTCCCGTGCTACTCAGACCCCTCTGGCCTTGCTTCCCAAAGGCATTAAGGCCTCTATTGAAGCTCAGTGGGAGCAAAGCAAAGCCTGGGTCTAAGCAGGCTTTGAAAATGGGCCTCCATCAGTGAAGTGCTTCTGAGGTGCCTGGTGTCTCCACCCTTGTTTATACTCAGCTGGCTGGAAGCCTTTTGATTCTCCGCAGAGGGAAGGGGAAAGCAAGATGCATGCAAACCACCCTAAGGCATGTGACATGGCTGTGGACATGCAAACTCATTGGGCAAACATCCGTAAGGCCTCGCATCTGTGTCACTGGAGGGACTGTTGATTTTTTCCAGTGCCGGTCTCCGAACAGGGACAAGTGAAAGCAATGTAAGAACAGGCACGGCTTGGCAAATCTGCTCTAAATCTCTCGGCTCTCGCCAAGCTCCCACAGGAGAGATGCTCAGTTTCTTATTTAAATCCAGAATTGAAGCAACTTCACTTTTACAAGGCATCCACAATTCCCCAGTGTAGACAAGGTTTGAGCCAACTACAACCCGCATCACAGACGAGCCCTTTCTCCCTCTCCCTGTGCCCTGTGGCTAATCAGAGCCTGTATCTAGGCCAGTCTGAGGTGCATCAGAGCTAAATGCACTCTGCTTTTCCTTTTAACCCCTTCAGTCCACTGTGGCATCAAAGCCATGTCCACGTCTCCCCATCTAAATAGAGGAAGGAGAGAGGCAGCACCTTGGTTTGCCTTGTACCCTCTCTTTCAGACCCCAAGGCACTCCTTAGACAGGAAAAAAGGGCATTCTGCAAGGTGAGGGCAGAGCTCAGATGTGCACAGACCTGGAGGAGTTTAACACTGGGAGGCTCAGGTTTGTGTGGGTCAGTGAATGTGTCCACCGGTCTATAACACATTCGCTGTCACTGTTTAATAACTGGGCCCTTTTCCCAGGAGAAGAGGGGAGAACTGCTCAAGGAAAGCAGCCAGCTGACATGGGAGATGGACCATGATGACACCAAGACCTTAACTCTTCTTCCTCAGTGATGATGACCCTCATGCCAAGAGACATGAGGTCACGGCCTCTCTGTATAATCCAAACTTGGGGCAGTGCTATCACGGATTAATGGAGGCCTGTGTTACATACTTTATTTTCCAACTGTTTAAGTTGGTCTAATAAAAGATATCAGATTCACCCAAAGAACCTTGTCTGCCTGTGTCCTTGGACCAGCACGGCTACAACCTACACCCCTGTGCTACATACTGGCATTTTATGGGTATGTGTATAGTTAGTTATTCCTGGACAGCTTCCAGTCTGGATACATTTATAGCATCCCATGCACCAGTATGGGCTGGGGACTGACTGTCTGGGCAGCAGCTCTGCAGAAAAGGACCTGGAGGTGACAGTGGACAAGAAGCTGAATAGGAACCAAAAGTGTGCCCTTGTTGTGAAGAAGGCTAACAGCAATCTGGGCTGCATTAGTAGAAGCGTTGCCAACAGATCAAGCAAAGTGAGTATTCTCCTCTGTTTGGCCCCTTCCAACCTTCACGTTCTATGATTCAGTGATTTCATACCAGCATAAAAGGGCTTTGTAGCCAGACACCTCCTATGCTGGAAGAAGATACTCCTGTATGGATTCTCATGCCAGCCAGACTACTGGTTACAGTGACAATGCTTCCTAGAGTAGAAAAGCTAGCGGTAGTTTCCTCTGAAGTGGATTCACTCCTCACTTTGAAGGCTGGATCTGGATGGGCCAATGCCTTTGTGCCAAGAAGTTTCCTTGATGCCCCAGGTGGAAACCACAGACCCGTCAGTCTTCAGCAAGGCCGATGGATTGCACTGGCAAGTACAAATGTGCCCCTCGAGGCCTCAAATAACAGGATTTTGTCACCCTGGGGAAAGTCAGTTTGATTTTTCCTGGGAGAACGAGGGACAAGGACCCAGGTGGAAGACACAGGAGGAAGGAGGGGGAACTTCAGCTTTGTGTCCCAAAGGACTGGGGGCTCCTGCCTTCAGCGCTGGGATGCTCCTAACATCTGTGGATCTCTGAGTCATTTTGCTGTTTATCCCAGCTGATGATCTGCTTTTGCCACGACAAAGGCAGCACCTCCATCCCGACCGAGCAGGGCTGTCTCCTTGGGGAGACCACCCTGCACCTCGTTACTGTTGATGGACCTGACCTGTCCCACTTCAAGCTGTGAGAAGGAGCACCATAGGGTGAGGGGGCCAGAGACAATGGAAGGTACTGCCCAAGGTACTGGGCAAACCTGAGCAGGCACGGGTTGGAGGGAATGATAGCAGGTGTGAGGAAGAACCAGCTGGGGCTGATGTTGGGGCATGTCCAGGGCATTTGGGAGCTGGCCCACCTTGCACCAGGGGATCAAAGTGATTTAGGGCCTGGTCTGTCAGCCCCTGGCTATGACCATAGTCCTGGAGGGAGCCCAGGTGCCTGGTCTAGCACTGGGGGAAGAGTAAGGTTCATGGAACCAGAGTAGAAAAGGAATTGGGGTAACCCAGCCGACCTGTTTTTGGCCTCCTGAGAAGCCCCTCACCCCGGATGTCACGGAGGTACCTGGCCCAGGGGTCCGGATGCCTCTGGAGAGACCCAGCCTGTGGATATGGCCATGGTCAGTGTTGCAGGGCTCTCTACAACACCTTGCACTCATGGACCAGAGGGCTCCTCTCTTCTCCCAGACTCCTGCAGCCAGCGCTCCCCGTCCTACCCCGTGCAGTGGGTACGGCTGCAGCCCGACCTCTGCAGCCAACACCAGCCCACATCCCAGAAGAGCTGCATGTTCCTGCTGAAATAAATTAGCAGGTAAGCACCAGCAGTGGGCAGAGCAGGCAGCTGCCAGCACCTCCCGCCCCCATCCGGCAGTGGGGTCACAGCCCTTCCTGGGTTACGCCAGCGGCAGGTTGACCCTGGAGGTACCCGGGTCCGGCCCCACCACCTGCCCGCCCGCCTCCTTGCTGCAGCCTGAGCTGAGTGGGGCTGGATCTGCTCATTTGCCTGGCTCATGGGACTCCAGGTGCTAGGGATTTCAAGGCAAAGCCAATACTCTGGAGTAGGACAGTCACATCCACCAGGAAGTACTGATCCCACAACACAGCCCAGCCCACAGCGGGGGTCTGGTGCACCTCGTGGGTCAGGGGCTCCGCTGACCATGAGCCCCCCGGCCCTGGACACTGGCTACAAAGGATTCTGGGAAGCCGCCGGCACGATGGAGGCTCTGATACCAGTGGGGGGGTGTTGAAACCAAGAGGCTTTATTGAAAGGCAAGTGCAAGGCAAGCACTGCGGAGCCCGGAAGGAGCTCGCGCCCCCGCTGCAGGTCTGGGGCTGAGAACCAGGCAGGGCCTTGTCCTGCCCAGTCCTGGCCATGAGGCAGGCAGTGTCCAGACTGCACTAGATCACTGGAGTGAGCCTAGGATTGGTCAGTTCCCCCCACCCCCCTCTGTGACCCCCCACCAGGACCCCTAAAAAGGTCCCCTTGACCAATCCAGGACCCCCCTCCCCCCCAGCATCAAAGCAGCCAATCGGGTGAAGCTGGACAGCACAGGGAGGAAAGGATTGGCTGGGGAAGGGGAGTCTGGATTTCCCTCCAGCTTGTGAGCAGGCCCCAAACTGGTGAGGCCACCAGGGATCGAGTGGATCACCCCAGATCCTGGCTGGATCCTGGCTCTGGTGCCTGGCGCCTGCTTTTAGCCCTGATCCCAGCACGGCAGGGCCCCAGGGAGCGGGCTGATCCAGGGGTTTGGCTCTGGCAGGCGGGCAAGGGTTGCGTCTCCTGGCAAGCTGTGGCAGGCGGGCAGGCAGGGCAGGCTCAGTCCGAGGAACTGCTGGAGGACGAGGAGGAGCGCTGCGGGGAGGAAGAACCTGGGTGTGAGGCTCATGGGCGGGAAGGCCAGGCCCCACCGTGCCCTGGGCGCTCCCACAGGCCTGCAAAGGGGCAGGGGGGAGAAACCCCTGGGGGCAGCCAGGCTGAGACCCCTCCAACTCAGCTCATGAGACACCCCACCGCCCGGCTGGGCTGGACCCAGCGTTTAGGAAGGGGCGCTCCCCCACCCCGGGTTGTCCCCAGGACCCCCCGCCCCCTCACCTTCCCATGCAGCTTGTGCGGCTTGTGCCCCTTGTGCGCCTTCTTCATCTTCTTCTTCATCTTCTTTGCCGCTTTCTTATCCAGCACGTGGGCCCCGGGCACCAGGGGGGCGACAACGCCCATCCCCACTGGCACCCCGGGTCCCATCGGGGGGTAAGGGCCCCCGGGGTAGGGGGGAGGCACCGGCTGGCCTGGCAGGTAGGGGGGCTGGCCAGGCCCAGGGGGCATGGGGTAGGAGCCGGGGGGTACTGGGCCTGGGGGGTAGGTGGGATTTGGCCCCAGGGGGTGAGCTGGGATGGCCCCAGGGGGGTAGGCGGGGTTCGGCCCCGGGGGGTAGGCGGGGCCCGCTCCGGGGGGGTAGGCGGGGCCCGATCCGGGGGGGTAGGCGGCTCCGGGCTGGCCTGCAAGGGAAGCAGAGCTGCAGTGAGCGGGGAAGGGGCGATCGGGATCGGGGCCCCGGCCCCGGCCCGCTCCCACCTGCGCTGGGGTCCCACATGGCCGGAGCACAGCGCCCGCCGCCGCCGCCGCCGCCGGGACAGGGAGCGGCCTCCCCCCGCAGGCCCCGCCCCCGGGGTGTTAAAGGGGCAGGAGCCGCCGGCCCCGCTCCGGCAGCGCCGCCCAGTGGTTAGAGCGGCTCCCGGGGGGTCCCCGCGGAGGGCAGGCTTCAGTTGGGGCGGGGGGGAGCTCCGCCCCAGGGAGGAGCCGCTGCCGCCTGCCTCAGTTTCCCTCGGGGGCCCTGGCAGTTTCCCCTGCCAGGCCTGGGGGGAGCGGGGCCAACACCAGGCCCTGCCCAGCTCAGCTGAGCACCGGTGAATTCATTGCTCCCGGCAGCACTGGGGCCACCGGGTCTCTGCAGGTGCCCACTCGGGGGGCCTCCAGCCCGGGGCTGGGGGGTCTCAGCCCTTTATTCAAGCCGGGGCACTCGCTGGGTGACTCGATCGCAAGCTTTTATTAACGAAGGCGCGTCGCAGATGAAACCCGGAGCCTTCAGCTGGCCCCAGTCCTCAAGGTGGCAAGGATGAGCAGTGAAAAGGGAACTGGAAATGAGGAACCGTCTTCGGCCTTGCACCCGGGCGCCCCGCCGGCTCAGGGCCCCCCTAAGGGTGGCTCCGGCCCCAGGCGCTGCAGGCGCTGGTGGGCGCACTTGGCCGTAAGCCGGGCCTCGGGGTCGGGGTCCCAGCAGTCCTCCAGCAGCTCCTGCAGGCAGCCGGGGACCTGGCAGGGGAGAGGGGGGCATCAGGGGCCTCCCTGGGTTTCAACCTTGCAATGGGGGGGTGCAGCCCCTGTACCCGCCCTTGTTCTCCTTACCCCTCTGGTGCCCATCCAGGCCTGGGGGATGGCTGGCCTCCGCTGCTGCTCCACCACCAGCCTCCGCAACGCCATGGGGCTGGGGCTGCTGCCCAGCTCTGCCTCATAGGCCAGCTGAAACTCAGGGACGCTGCAGCCTGGCGGGAGGGCACAGCCAAGGGAAGGAGCCGATTCTCCCGCCAACCCCACCCTGGGCACTGAACGTGCCCCCTGAGATCTGCTAATGTCACAGTCCACTCCATTATGGCTATGCCCCAGGTGCCCGAAGAAGGGGGGGCATGATGACCCCCAGGCTGGGCAATGCCCCCTGCCCCCAACTCAGGGCACTCAGGGGCTCCCATCTGGCCCCTGCTCCCCCTGCCCTGTACTCCCCCCACTGGTCCTGACTGCACCCCCCAGGCTGGGGGAGCAAGGGGTGAGTGTGGGTGCTGTTCCTCTGGTGCCTCAGTTTCCCCTGGTGCCTGCCCCCACCTGCCTCAGTTTCCCCGGTGTCCCCAGTTTCCTCTGGGGCCTGTACCCGGGTGCAAGTTGGAGGCTTGAACCCAGGGCCCTCACCTGGGAAGAGCGCAGGGCAGCGCGTGAGGATCTCCCATAGCACCAGGGCAAACGCGTAGATGTCGGCCTGCTTCAGCGCGCAGCCCCAGCGCCGCAGGTCCAGGCTCTCGTCCAGGATCTCGGGGGCCATGTATCGCTGTGTCCCCAGCTGCCGAAGCACGTGCACATGAGCGCACGTGCACTGGGCTCTCATGAGCACATACACTTGTAAGCGCAGGGACGTGCGCATGTAAGTGTCTGGGCATGGCAGGCTCTCGTGAGCTCACGCACATGCAGGCTGTCATGCACACGCAGGTTCTCATGAGCACATGTGCATGGGAATGCACACACACATGCGCCAGGCTCTCGTGAGCACATGCACATGTAAGTGCATGGACATGTCAGGCTCTCGTGAACACATGCCCATCCCAGGCACTTGTGAGCACATGCACAAGTGAGCACATGCACACACGAGTACACACAGTCATGAGCACACACACACACACAAGCCACATGCTCACGAATACACACCCACACGTCTCAGCCACTTACCCGTGCACATGCCCAGCCCCATACACATGGTATCCCCACATTTGGACATGGCTGGATGAGGGCTGCACACACTAGTGCCAGCCTGGCACACCCCAGCAACAAGGCTTACACGCACCAGAGGTCACTTCTGGTGCACCCTGGGGTCAGGACTCACATGCAGCTCTACCCCAGCTGTGAGGCACATGCCTGGGCTGAGATTTGCACCCACTGGTGCCCATGTTTACAGCTCTGGATCATGGCTTGCACATGCTAGTGCTATGGGCTTGCACATGGGCTCTTCCCTGCCCCGCCCCCTGGCCCCTCTGCCAGCCCCAGTACCTTCCTGATGGCGGTGGGGGAGCGACCCCTGGGCCACGCCTCGGGGCTGGTGGGCAGCACCACAGCCAGCCCAAAGTCAGTGATGGTGCAGGCCCCGTCGTCCCGCACCAGCACATTCTGGCTGCTCAGGTCCCGGTGGGCCACGCTTGGCTTGTACAACCCTGGGGCGTGCGGGGGAAGAGGGGAGGGGTGGTGAGTGGTGTGCCAGAAGTCTCCCGCCCAGGGGAAGGCGAGCATGGCAGAGACCCCCCAGCTCAGCTCAAGCCTGGGCCTCCCTCAGCCAAACTCGGTGTGTAGGGGCTGGGCGGGCAGGTGGAGGGGGTCTCACCATCATGCCACAGCTCATCATGGAGGAAGGCCAGGCCGCAGGCCAGCGACAGCGCCAGGCGCAGGGTGCCCTCCCAGGGGCTGGCATGCTGACTCAGGAAGTACCGCAGGGAGCCCTGCAGATGGACAGGGATGGATGGACCCCTCTTGCTCCCGGCCCCCCGGGGCTGGCAGGGCCTGGGACCCCCCTCTGTCACTTCCCCTCTGCCCACCCACCCTGTCTGCCCCATAACAAGCTCTCAGATCCGACAGAGCCCCCCACCGAGACACCCCTGCTCCCCCCACCTTCCCTGTGCTGAAGGGGGAACCCAGCGTCAAAGCCCATGCTCTAACCCCTGCCTCCGCTCCCAGCCTAGATGGGATGAGAACCCAGGTGTCCTGGATCCAAGCCTCCTGCTCTGGCCACATGGCCCTGTCCCCTCCAAGCCAGGCAGAGAACCCAGGTGTCCTGGCTCCCAGGTGCCTAGAGGCCTCCAGCCCCCTGCTATGCAGCCTGGCCCCCCACACCTGCTGACCCCCGCCTCCCGCCCCTGCAACCCCAGCCTTGCCCCCAACCCCCTGTACTGAGCTCTCACCTGCACAATGGACGGATGGATGTATGGGGACAGACCCAGGACCCCAACCCCAGGCCCCAAGACCTGCCCCCCTACTCCAACCCCCCATACAACCCAAATACCAGCTTTGAGGCTGTGACTCACTTGGGCATAGAGCGGCATGACCAGCAGCCCCCCTCGCCTGCTGGGCCCGTCCCCCCGCCTGGCCTCGAGGAGCTGGACCAGGTTCTCATGGTTCATGAGAGGCCGGCTCAGGACACCCCACTCAGCCGCGAAGTGCTGGGCACTGGCGGCAGGGAAGGCCTTGATCACCACGGGCACCCCCCGCAGGGAGCCGCGCCACACCACCGAGAAGCGCCCGGTCTGCAGTACCTGCGGGCACAGACCCCCTGTTTAATCCAGGGCACTGCTGGGGGAAAGCTTGCAGCACTAGGGGTCAGGCTAGGGCACTGCTTAGGGGAAGCTCCCAGCACCGGACCCAAGCCAGGACACTGCTGGGGGAGGGGAAAGCTCGCAGCACTAGGGGCCAGGACCCTGCACTGCTGTGGGGGAAGCTCCCAGAGCCACGGGGTGTAGGTCAGGGAACTGCTATGGGGAAGCTCACAGTGCTGGGGGCCAGTCCAGGACACTGCTGGGTGGAAGCTTGCAGCATTAGGAGCCAAACCGGAGCACTGCTGGGGGGGAAACTTGCAGCATTAGGGGCCAGGCTGGGGCATTGCTGTGACGAAGCTCACCATGCCAGAGGTGTAGGCCAGGGCACTGCTGTGAGGAAGCTCACAGAACTGGGGCCAGGCTGGGGCAGTGCTGGCCTATAAACCTGCTTCCCCTCCATCCCGCTGGTGCCAGGGGAGGGGGGGACACATGCCCGGGTCAGCCCCAGGTGGCAACCCACCCCAGCCCAGACCTGCAGGAAGTGAAGCGCCGGCAGCTCCCGGCTGGGGGGGTCCCTGGGGAGGGCAAGGCTGGGGCTCGGGACCCCCTTGGCGTGCTTCCCCCGGGCCCGGCAGCTCAGCAGTGTGGAGCAGACCTTCACCCGCCGCAGCCCTGAGGGGAGACACAGGTCACTGGGATCCCCAGCACCCTGGGGCCAGGGCCAGAGGGCCACAGCACCCCAGCCAGGGTTGCAACAACTGCCCCGTGCCCCCGTGGCCCCCCGCCCAGTGCCCATAGCAGCATGGTGCCTCCTCCAGCCCCAGCAACCAGGGCAGGGCTGGCACCCCACTTGCTGGGGCGGGGTGTACCTAGGAGGGCCAGGCAGCCCAGGAAGAGCAGGACGACACCCGCGATCCACAGGGGCCCGGAGGGAGCGGAGGCTGAGGATGCTGCGGGAGGCAGGGAGAGGGGTGCAGAGAGGCACAGCCCCCAGCAGCCATGGCCCCTGTGGCATAAGCATGGATCCCCGAGCCGTGGCTGCCCCCACCCCCTGCCGACACCTCCCCCCCTGCTTGCAGACAGAGCAGCTTGAGTAGGGACGGGCAGGGGCTGGGAGCCAGGACATCTGGGTTCTCATGCAGAGTCTTAGGAGGCAGCTGGTGGGGCCTGGACTCCAGCGGAGAGAAGGCAGAGGGGCAGAGGGGCAGGGGTGTCTCAGGGTGGGAGCCAGAGGTAGAAAGGGATTTTGTGCCTGGGAGGCAGGCAAGGTGGGGGGGGGGGAGAATTAACACCCCCTGGGCTGGCCCAGGCTGCAAGCCTCCAGGGCTACCCCCTTGGGGGACAGACATCATCCCTTGGGGTCCAGCTGGACCAGGTGAAAGCTTCCCTGGAAATAAGCCAGGTGTCTGGCCCCCAGCCTGCAAGAACTGGGAAGAGAACCCAAGTGTCCGGCCGGACCCCCCAGGGCCCCATGGCAGGGGGCTCCATGGGCCAGGCGGGGCTGTGTGAGCACCATGGCCCTGGCTCCTGCGGGTTTATCAGGCTGGCTCAGCCCCCTCTGCCTGGCGCCCGCCCCAAGGTCTCGGCAGCTGGGCCCAGAGCTCAGATGCAGACTCCCCCGTGGGGCAGGCGGGGGCTGCACCTGCGAGGAGGCTGCACCATCCCGGCAGGGCAGAGGGGCCTGCTGGGAGGGTTGTGGGGTGCATGAAGGTGAAGGGTGGGGGGTTGGCAGGGCCTGGAGGCCCCCCCCAGACAACTAAACCCAAGCCAGCCCCCTCTCTTGCACCTCTGCATCCCTGCCCAGAGCCTCCTGTGACCCCAGCCAGCCCCGGCCCCCTAAACAGAGCTCATCTTTATGTGGGACCCCTGCCCCACCCCCCCTCAGTGCCAGCTCTGCCAGGATCTGGACCAGGCCCCTTGGGTGCCCCTTGGGGGGGGGGAGGAGCAGCCTGAGGTGAGAATGGGAGACCCCCCAGATCTCTATAGTAAGTGGGACCCAGACCCAGGCCCACTGTGGGGGCTGGGGGGTGGGGGTGCAGGCTGCTCTCATGACCCCAGGGGTAACCCTGCCCCCCAGCCCTGGTCCAGGGGACCTTCACAGGCCCCTGTGCACAGAGGATCCTCCAGCTCTGCCCTGGGGTGGGGGGGGTACGTACCCCGTGGTGTGGCCCCCAGGGTGCTGATGTTGGCGTTGCAGAGATCGGCACGGCAGAGGCAGCGCAGTACATTGGCGCGAGGGCTGGGCACACAGGCCACCGCCTCGCAGCCGTCCCGGTCGCTGCTCCAGCAACCTGCCCCAGACACACCGACGGACCAAGGCGTCAAGGCACCCCCACCCCCGAACACAACTCTGCTCCCCCTAGACTCCCCCACCTCCTTCCGAGACACCGTGGTTCTCATACCCTGACTGCCTGGTGCCCACAAGTGCCTCCTCTTGGGCACGGGGGTCTGGTAGAGTTGGGGTGGGGGTGCTGCCACCCCACAGCACCCAGCTGGAGCAACCCCCACTTCCCAGGGCACTGTGCACGAGTTCCTACAGCCAGGTCAGGGATGAACCCAGGAGTCTGGGCTCCCTGCTCCTCCACTAGACCCACAGGACCCTGCTCCTTTCCCAGGAGGGAGTCCTTGACCACTGCTCCCCTCCCACAGATGGGCAGAAACCCAGGCATCCCGGCTCCTGGCCCCTCTGCTCTGCCCCACAAGGCAGACCCCGCTCTCCTCTCCATGGTGGAATTTAGAGCTCCGGCATGGGGTCTTGCCACCACCCAGACCATGCTGGACCCCGGTGTCTGGGTGCCTCACCTTGCATGAGGATGTGGCTCTGGTTCCAGAGACCGAAGCAGCATTCGCTGTTAAGGCACTGCACGGCGCCAGGCTTAGTGCCCCTCAGCGTGCGGCCCTGGTGCCGCAGGCTGCCCCGCACACTGGGGTGCTCGTAGAAGATGCAGCTCCTACCCAAGACGCCTGCGGAGACACGAGGCTGGGCTGGGTCCTGGGTGGAGAGACCCCCCAAGTGCCGTCTGCCCTGGTCCGTACCCGCCAAGCCCAGGCTCAGCCCACCCCGTAGGCTCGTGGCCCCGGAGCCCATGGTGGCCCCGGCCCGTGCTCCGTCTCCTGGCACCTAGAGCATGCGTGCGCGTGCGTGTGTGAGCCCACCCTGGGCTGCCTGCTGGCCCTCCCTGGGGGCCGGCACAGGTGGGAAGGACTTGGCCGGCTGCATGCGGGGGCCGGGGCTGGGATGCTGTCAACAGCCAGAGGCTGGAAGAGAAACAGGCAATGGGACAGGCGGGGTACCGCACCCTGGGCCACCTGGTTCCAGCTAAGATGCAACCCCACTCCATGTGCTCCCCAGCTCCAGTGGCTTCTGGATTAGAGTGCTGTGTCTGTGGGGCAGGCAGCTCCCCAAAGCCTGGCTATCCCCAGCTGGGCCCTCAGTGCCATTAGGAGTCTGGCCTCCCCCACAGCCGCAGCAGGATCTGCCTCCCCTCAGCCTGGGCTCATACGCAGCCGTTGATTTGCTCCATCCCAGAAGCAGCTGCATTCTCCCCCACACCAGACACACATTTCAGGGGGAGCTGGGCCTGGCTCTATGTAGGGACCCCCCAGCATTTTACCCGCTCATCTCTGGACCCTTCCCTGAGCCCCTACAGATCTGTCAGCCGCAAGGTCTTGGAGAGCCCGAGCTGGCCCCAAAATTAAGAGTTTGGCTCCAAAATCCTGTGATTTTAGACCACCACCACATCCTGCCCGATACGTTTATGTATACATGTGTATAGATTGCCCGGCTCCAGCTCCCACCTGATGTGGAAGAGCCCAGCCTCCCCCTCAAAGCCCAGGTGGCAGCTAGCTGCCTGCAGGTCCCCCCAGGTTACTGCCCGTCAGCTCCCGATCCTGAGATCCCTTCTGCTGTTAGTCGCAGGCTGGGGCAGACCCTCAGTGAAGGATTTTCTCCAGGTCGTGCAAGTTGCTGGGGTCTGCAAAGCTCCCAGCCCTTGGAAAGGGAGGCAGGTTCTCCAAGCACACAAGGCTCTTTGGTGACTAAGGTCAGGGGAGCAAATCTCCAAGAGACCCCAAGTGATTTAGAACCTGCCTGGCTTTGGGACTCTGACACTGAAGTCAATTCTCCACCACGTGCCTGTTTTTTCTGCTCTAACATGACAGCGAGGACCCAGTCTCTTTTGTAAGGGGCTTTGGGACTGGCCACAGAACAGTGCAATGTCAGAGCTAAGGGTATCAGGACAAGGACAGCAGGCATGGGACATGTACCGGCAGATGGGATTCTGCAGCCAGGACCTCTGGAGAGAGATAGGAGAGACATGTACCTTTGCCTGTCCTCACCTGCACTTAGAGGCAGCACATGAACTCCTTGGAAAACATATCCCACAGGCCCCTAATGTAACTTTGCTTTCCCCTATTCTGACAGCACAGTAAAACAAGGCTGGAGCAGGGCTGCATTTATGGCAGCAACCCGAGAAAAGAAACAGGTGCCAGAGACAACCAGAGGCAAGGACTTGGCTTTGAGCACCCACCTACAAGCAATGAAACAGTCTTAAGTACGACACTGGGCATGCTGGATTTGAATACAACTCCATAGACACTGGTTTATTACCTTTAAAAAAAAAAAAAATTGTCATCCATTTACAAAGGAGCCAAACTACATTTAATATCTAATCTTTGTACAAAAAAAATAGCACTTTTAAAATGTGTTTCAGACATCATTACATCGGCAACTGGATTAAAAAAAGCACAGAGACATCATTACAAGATAAAAGGGTCTTTACATGGATACAGAGGATTATTGCCAGTGTTACAGAAGGTTGCGCGCGGTGGCGATGGGCACCCGGCCCCGAAAACCCCGCCCCGAGGGAAAGCACGGTAAGCGGCAGGAGGCACTGGTGAAGTGTCTCCATGGCTCCTCGAGGGCCCCACGGCAAGGTCCTTCCCTCTCGCCTCCACTTTGTAATGCATAGAAGTAGTGGACACGTGCCTTTTCCCCAGTGGGTGGTGGGAACAAGGGGTAATGGGATTCTGGGAAGATTAAAGCTAGGCCATTCCCAACCATCTATGGCGTCGAAAATTGCTTCGAAAACGAGATGTTCCCGGGACGAGGCCGATTGGCAAAAGGGGACTCCTGTCTGAACATGGCTTTGCTGCGTGGAGCCCCTGTATAAAAAAAGGCACATTTGATCCCGCAGGCACCTGCGGGATAGGGACTATACAGTGCTCCCACAGCCCCGGCCTAGGGTCCCCCAGGCAGCGGCCGGCTGGTGTGTGCTTGAAGGAACAGTGCAATTTAAGGGGAGCAAGACCCTGGCGGCAAAGGGAGGGCAGGGGAACTGGGGTTCACCTACCAGGTTGGAAACCACCGCATCGCTGCCCAGACAGCTCCAGGCCAAACCAGGCTTTTTACTGTGGATACGAGGCAAGGGTCCCCAGGCCTGGTATGGATGGGAACCGGTGCCTTGGATCTTTACCACGGTGGGATGTGGCCGCCTCGCACCTGCTGCAAGCCCAAGGCGGCTGCAGCTGTGCCAATGCCAACAGAACTAGCCAGCTAATACAGTGATGCTAGCAAGAGCTGAGGGAACTAAGCCAGGAGGCGGAAGAAGCCCGGTGCTATCTTCAGCCACGAGAAATCGGTGCTGGCAAAGAGGTCCCCACGGAAAGGATCTCTGCACCTTCAAGCCACTAGAGCCTTTGGTGGCCCAGGCGAGCCCCGCCCCTCTGCCCTGCTCCCACTCCTTGGAGGCTGGGCTACATACGGGTAGCTCAGCTCTGCATATTAGCTGGCCCTGGCATGGACCAGGCTAGCTCTCAATATCTCTCTCCTGGTAGCTGAGGCCGTGTCCTGCTTTTGGCTGGAAGCTGCTGCCCTGAAGCTAGCGAAAGCAAACCCTGGACCGCAGGCCAGACAGATCAGGAGGCTGCTGCTTTGCATGGCACAGGCGCTGCTGCTGGGAGCAAGAAAAGTCTGCAAGGCCCTTCCTGCTGGGTTTGTTTCCATAGGAAAATTAACATTTTGGCAAACTGCAACAGCAGTTCTGGTGCCCCAATGGGCAGAGCCCCCCTCCTCTAGGGCACAGACTCCAGTGCTTGCGTTTCTGGGATGCCACGAGACCCCGTGGGTTCCAAACAACCTCTCCCTCTCAGGCCTTGCTCGAGAAATGCACAATACTGTCCACTCCTTCCTCATCAGATCCCCCAGCCCTGCAAGGGAAAAATTTGGCACCTAAATCCTGTCATGTCCTTTCCAGACACATCAGGCTTCTGCACTGACAAGCTGGGGTGAGACAGCTGCTAGGACGGATGGACGAGGGGCAGGACAACATGCTCTCGCTAGGGACATGGGCTCTCCCAGATGGCACATACTGGGCAACAGTGCTGAATGCCAGCCACACACCATATTGTAACCTGCAAGGATCTCAGAGCGCTCCAAATCCCCCTGGATACATCAAGGCAAGTGACAGGGAGGAGACGGTAGTGCTCTCTCAAGGAGCTGCCTGAGACATAGGAGCTGACCTACCCCAGTGGGGCAGGGAGACTGAACAGTGTTGAAATACTGCTTCCTATCGAACCCGCGAACTTCCCAGGTGGGCGAGAGGCGGAAAGTCCCGACGCACGGGCAGGGGTCTGCGTCTGGGATTCATAGTGCTTCACAGATTGGTACAAAAATACAAATGCTTAACGTTTCCTCTATAAAAATATACAAATGCAAAAAGAGAGAGAGAGAGAGAGAGAGAGAGCGCGAGCGAGCAGAAAGATGTCAGCCAGAAAAATGTACAGCAGGAGTTCTCCCTCCCTCCCTGCAGCTAGGTAAAAAACACTAGGTAAAACATGTTGACACTTCACAGTTTGGCTGGGCTGGGCTGTGCCCACGGCCAGCACCTGCCGACTGCAGCCCACAGAGCAGGAGGTAAATGGATCGACAAGGCATTAAGATCCCGCAGCAGAAACGGGTGGAAAGGGAGAGGGCAGGGTGAGGGCTGCAGAACAGCCTTGCACTGGTAGTTAAACCCCCCCACCCTGCAAATGCACAAGACAGCAGGGCTAATGCTGGAGCCCGCACGGCCCTCAGGGCTAATGCTGGAGCCCGCACGGCCCTCAGCGATCCCTTCTGGCCTTCTGTTCGGAGCCCAGCTAATACCTAGTGGCCAGGATGTACTATAACTCTCACCCCAGCCTGCCTCAGGGATCTGGATCATATCCAAGAGGGGAGCAGAGCTGGACCTCAGAGGAAAGGGCACCGTAGTGGAAAGGGAGACAAGCTGCCCCTCTGCAGCACCAGAATTATGGGGGGAAGAGACAGAACGCAGCAGGGAACTCTGATCATCTCGTCCTCTCCACAGTACTTGCTCGAATCTCTTTGCCTCAAACCAACACAACTCAGCGCAAGGAGCCTGGCCAGCCGGACCATGCCAAATCCCAGAACCATTCTGGGCCCAGTCACTCCCGAGCAGGGCACTGTTCACTCCTGCTGATGGGATACTCCAGCTTCTCCCCACATCCTTGGCCAAAAAGGCTTTACGCCCCATCTCCCCCCATTTTCCAAGCAACAGAAGATGAGAAGCAGCCTGTTGCATTTGGCTAAAGCATCTCTCAGCATCTGTGCCCTGGGGCTGGGTTCTCATCCAGTCAGTTCAGGATTCTCTGGATCTGGTCAAGGATTGCTAGTGAGAGTTAAGATCCTGCATTATTCTTCCTGAGCCTGCTAGAGAAATAAGACGGGGTAACTTTCCTCTGCATGGGAAGCTGATATGTCAAGTCTCCCCGTTTTCCTTAGGTAGAACAGGCCAAACACAAATGCTCATGTGAACCACATGTCAGCATCACATTCCTTTTTCACTAGGAAGAGCCAACATGGTCACCAGTTCTGAGTTAGGGTCTTAGCAAATTTGTTTCATCTAATGCTGTTCGGAGATCTCCCAACCAATCTGTTTTTGCCCCTGCAAGTCCGTACCATGCGCACACAAACCAAAAGCCTTCTGTGGAGTTTTCCCAGCAGAGAGAGTCCTGGGCGGGCAATTTCCTAGAGTCCAACCAGTTCTACCCACGTGCTGAAAAGTCAGTGAGAACAGTGGGACCGGGACATGAAAACACACTGATTCCACTGTATGGATTTGCACTTCCACCTGCAATCTGCTTCTTTCTTCCTCAATCCAAGAGGCCAAATGCTGCCCTGCACAAGCAAACCTGGATTTGGTTTTAATATGCTGTGATACATATTATAAAATTTGCTATAAGCCACAGCCCCACCCCACAAAGGGATTTTGTTTTCAAACTTTTCCAACAGAACTTGCAATATAAATCTTTGTGGATATTATACAGACACCCAGACAAGGGTATTTATCCTATGGCAGAGTAGCTGCAATGCTATCTAACACTGACTCCAAGATTCCTATGATTCCCTGGCATAAGGGCAAATTGAAATCAAAGCACCTGCCTGCACTAAAACGATCAGCACGACAGGGGGCCGGAATACACAGCCATATCTACACTTATTTCTTTTTTATGAAAAAAAATAACACGCCAGAACATCGCTTGTCGTAATTAAATAAAGTTCACTCTACTCCCCAAGGAGTCTGCTGTCTCCTCTCTCCATTGACTGCCTCTAAAGACGATCCACTAAAGAAATCATGAAACACTAAAGGCCACGGGAGAACCACAGAGACGCAGCTGTGTTAGACACGGTAGAGCCCTAGATGCCTCAGGGCAAGGGAGGCCGGGTGATATATGCTACTGCCGGGATCCTTTATCATCTCCTTCCTGCACCAGGGGATCTCTATTTGCAGGGACAACTTGCTCTTTTTCAACAGGGCTCCACAAAGGCTGCAGGGGAAAAGGGAGGATTGTTTTATTGTGGCTACAACAGGAAGACAAGGGTGGGGAGGAAAAGAGTAGGATGTGGTCGCCCAGTGCTGCTTAGGACTAAAAATGCCCCCACAAACCCACCCAGCTAGTTTAAGAGGACTCTGCCCCAAGAAAAGGTCAAGGAAAAGGCGAGGACCTGGGGGTAAATGTCTCTACTTCTAATTGCCAAAAAACCTGTGTCCAGGAGTTAAAGGGGGAAGCCTTTGAGCTCAAAGCCATGTAGTATTGGGGGAAATACCCTGCAAGGCGTCACACTGGTGCCACCTAATGAAGCTGCATGGCTCCTACTAACCACAGTGTGCTCAGAGGCCTTGTCTATGCCCATCTGACTGATCCAGCCTATGGTCTGCCCATTCCACCAGCTCTCTGAGCTGCCCTGCTTCTCAGATGCACCCTGGCCTACAGCTCAGGGATGAGAACAGACACACAGTTCCTTCCCTCCCGCCCCAGGGGGACAGAGTGCTACCTGGCAGTTTTTCTCTCCGGCGCATCATCCACACGCTTGTGGCTTTCAGCCACTTCAAAACCTGAGGTGAAAATGACCCGGGTCCCTCCGACTGGCCCTGGAAGTGCTGTCGCTCATGTTTGGTTTTTAAGACCATGGACTGCTGAAAAAAACAAACCTGACCCAAACATTTCATGTCCCTCTACCTCCTTCCCTGTTTCTACCCATCCCCAAAATGTGAACATGCTACGGGTCCCAGCCCCTCCTATGGTAAATAGCTCAAGTGAACCCGCACAATGACAACAAACAACTCCCCCTCCCCTTACAATCCATTTAACATGTACACATATGAAAAAGCACGGATTAAAATAAGGTGGGAAGAAGAGGGGGACAATTTAAAATTAAAAAATAATCACGGAGGAAGGCAAAGGGTGACTGTTTTACAAACTCACCCAATAATTAAAATAAACCGAGGGGAGAAAACAACAAAAAGAGGGAGAAACCCAACCCATAGAGCCTAAAAGCAAAGCATATGGAACGGCTAAATGGTTTCCGGTTACAATGTAAAATGTAATTCAGCGTCTGAACAGCAGCTTGGGTGCTGCAATGTACAGCACCTTAGGGCGTTGTCTGTTCAAAGATAAGGCATCCAAAAAAGAGAGACCAAAGGAGTTTGGTCGCAGCAATTTCTCTCCTCTTGCCAATGGACATTTTATATTTTATATATTTATATATAATAATAATAATAATAATAATATAGAATCTGATTTTTTTTTGTTTTTTCTTGCTAAAAAGTTATTTCGATGATCATATACATTTAACCAAGGCATGATGGTGGCGCGGGGGACTGACGGCAGGGAACAGAGGGAGGCTGTTTATGGGGTAGGGGCTGGGAGGGGGAAATAAGTTGAGTCAAGATCTCCGGCCTCCCCACATAGTCCTGGGCAGAGGTCTGCCAGGCTCTGGGGGCTGGAGTGCAGGGAGCGCTCCTGGCAGAGGGGAGCTGGGTTTGAGTGCTGGAAGGCACTGCTCCCCCACCCACTCGGCACACCTGGCAGGACAGATTGATCTGCTTCCTCTCCGCGCGCCTCTTGGACCCACGCTCGCTTGAACCCCTGGGTGCGTGCACCGCACCCAGCATGCCGTCCATGCGGGCCTCAGAAGCCATTGCCGCTGATGTTGATGGACTGGAGGTCTCCCACCTGCATAATGCCACCGCCAGCAAGGCGGGCGATACCCTCAGGGCAGATGGCTTCCATGGCCACCATGTTGGTGGCGATGAGGGCAGACTGAGCGGCCCCACTGCTGCCCTCCGAGGAGGCTGCCGTGTCCATGGGGACGCTCATGGCCACATTTCCGGCCGGGCCGCCCTTCTTGTTCTGGTGTGTCTTGATGTGTTTGGACAGGTGGTCGCTTCTCATGAAACGCTTGGGGCACTCAGGGCAAGCAAACTTCTTCTCACCTGGAGGAAGACACAAGAGGCAGGTGGATCAGCTGGGCCAGCAGGGGCTCACTCAAAGCCCCTGAAGGAAAGCCACGTCCTCCCCACTTCCCCGGGTGAGAAGCACCTGGGCTGGGTGGCATAACAGCAAGGGGTGCAGCCCAGAATGGCCTTTCAGGCCTGTCGCAATGCTGAATCCCACTCGCACGAGCCTGGAGGCCCATGGGTTTTCCAACCTTCCTGTTCTTTGTCACAGCCCATGGCCCTCTGGCTGCTGCTTCTAGCACAGGACTTTGAAGATCCTCGGCAAACAGGCTCTCACTATGCTGGGTTCTAGTCTGTGACAAATGCCTTCACGGGATCCAGCAGGAAGGATTTACCTACCCCATAGCCTGAATCTGTTATGTGGAAATGCCCAAACCCTCTCCCCCAAAACACAGTGGGACCGGATGCTGCTCTGTAATACATAGACAGAAGCTTTGCCCCAACAAAACCCCAGATACTCCTCGGCAGGGCTCTGCAGAAAACTCATCCCATTTGTATGTTAGGAAGAGCAGGATCAGGCTCTGGCTCAGTTCTTTGGGTAATTCTACGACATGTGCTCAGATCCGCTCCTGTTAACTGCCCTGCCAAAGTCTGCTCCTTTCATAAGGGCAGCTAAGGAGCAGAGACTACCTCAGCTGAAAAGCCTGGGGAGGACTTGCTGGGTGCTGTTGCAATGGAGCCAGCAAGTAGCAGCTTCGTACAGCAGGTGGTGCTAACTACCCGCAGCCCCCAGTCCAGAGCTGAGCAGCAGGTGAGGAAGCACAGGGATCTGGCCAGTGGGAGGACCCTGGAAACCGTCACAACCAGCTGGAGTGTCACCTGGCCGGTCCTGCCCCAAGCCTACCTGTGTGCGTGCGCTTGTGCCTTTGGAGCTCGTCTGAGCGCGTGAAGCGCTTGCCGCAGAACATCCAGCCGCACACAAAGGGGCGCTCGCCTGTGTGCCAGCGCAGGTGTGCCCGCAGGTGCGAGGTCTTGCCATATACCTTGCCGCAGCCTGGCATGTGGCAGATGTGCTGCTTCTTTTTGCCTGGATCCCCAGAGGCTCTGAAAGAACCAAAGGGACAATGAAAGTGTTACACAGAAGAGCCCATCTGCTCTGGAGATAGGGCAGAGAACAGCCTCTCAGTAAGGAGCAACACAGGCTTACCGAGGTGACAGATCCCAGCTCAGAGGGTCAAGAGCTGCCTCCTGACCAGCTTCTAGGCAACAGGCCTGCTTGGCAGGGCAGTCTAATGGGGAGAGGTACTAGGATCCCTCCATCCTGTTCATGGCTCTGCACACACGTTAGCAAGTTCAGTGAGCCTGAGCTCACTCACATGCAAGACAAAGGAGGCCCCTCTGCCCTCCCTGGAGTCAGGAATCCAGGAGGCATGCAGAAGCTGCCATGCATGATTACGTGGTAAAGCAGCTTCCAGCCCTTTGACAGGCAAAGGTTATAGGGTCCAACAGGCAGTGCGTACTGAAAAGCCCCCCTAACCCAATCCAGGTGGGACCTTGGACCAGGAAGGTGAGGGTACTAGAGGGATTGGATTGGCCGGGATTCAACCACGAGCCGAGGCAGCTGGTCACCGCACACAAACTATCATGGCTGGCAGGTGGACCTGTCCCAGCACCCAGGGACCTGTCCCAGCACCCAGGGATTACGACACAGATGGGCAGAGGTTTCTCCCCACCTCCCTGTTGTAAAGTGGCTGGAGCAGGTCTGGGGTGGCCCTGTCTTGCTCTAACCATTTCCTCTGCCCCGGGCTCCCTTTCCCAGGGAGACCCCTGCATTCAGATCCAGGCTCGCTCCAGCTGTGTATTTAATGAGCCGCTCTCCCAGCAGCAAGCCATGTCTGTGCACCTGACTGCTCTCAGCAACAAAACCGCCCCAATCTGTAACCCCATGCCCATAAACTCAGGTATTCTCTGTCTAGCAGTGATAACAGCCCCTCATTACTCATGGGTGAAAGCAGCTGCTTGATATCTTCCCTTTATGAACGCAGCCTGGTGGGCACTGGAGGACAACAGTGCTAGCTCCAATTGACACAGAGTATGGGGAGACCTAGCATGAGCTCCCCACCCCCAGCCCAGCTAACGCTACCCAGCCTAACATGCATCCAGATCTTAGTTCCTTCTACCCTATGTCAGGTCCACAGGGCACTGACCCAGGCAGGCCAAATAAGCTGTTCCAGCAAACCATGGGCACATGACCCTCAATCACTGTTACTCCCCTGTCTGGCCTCCTGGGAGAATGATGCAAAGTTAGTTATGGCAAGACAAAGCATCCTGCTTCCCTAGGAGCCTGACCTAGATTTGGTTTGGTTACAGAAGGAAAAGGCTCCAACCTTCCTCTGCTCTCCGTGCCACTGAGCCCTGGCAGCACTGTACCCGCCTCCTTATTGCCGCTGGCAAATCCTACCTCCCTTCGCTGTCTTTGCAGTATGGACAAGTGCAGGCTTCTCGCCGCACTCTCCGGCTTTGCTGAGGCTGCGGGTCTGGACTTGTCTCCCCTTCTTCCACAGCGGCGCCATCATCTGCCAGCCCATCACCACCTGCCCCGTGGAGGCCCAGCTGAGCAGCATGGTCACCTGGAGGGAAAGAAGACTCCATTACTACTGGAATCTGCAAGGAAATCAATCAGGAAAGGAATGTGAATGCATGCTCTAATTGCCTCGGGCGCACTGTATGAGGCGGGAGTTTTGTGGCACGCATGACCCGAGGAGCAGCTAGGAAGCAGGCACTGCAGATGACAAGTAGAAGGCAGGTGACAATTCCAGAGAGAAACATCTGCAGCACAGCAACCTGCCTGCGCTCAGCAGATGCTCCGTGCACTGTTCAACGCAATGTGAAAGCTCTATTCAGACATGAACAGCACAACTGAAAGTTCTGCCATGGCTCCTGGAAAGGATTACGAGGATGGGCATCTCGGACTCCACCCAACACTCATCTCCCTGCCCTGTGTTCCTGGGGGCAGGAATTAGCTGCCCCTCTGAGGACCCTTGTTCCCTGGCACAGATAGTCCATGGGAAGTCACTGTAGTCACTGTCCAAATCCAAGACAACTCCCTAGTAATTAGATTCTGGACATGGAAAATTAAAATGTTATAATTTTCCATGCATAGTATCTAATTATTGGAGGATCATCTTAAAGTTGTGCCCTACATGCCTGTGGTGGGAAAAGCAGCAGAAGTGGTAGAGAAGGATGGGAGGGGAAGACAAGCCAGTCCGGGGTAGGCAGCAGCTCTGGCCCTGGGCCTGGGTCAGAGCTAGAACAGGAGCTGCCACCTGCCCTGGGCTGCTGCTCAAATCCAACACAAAGCTTCCCCCTCCACGCTAAAAGGCGCGCAGGGCGGGGGACACTATCTTGGCTCGAATTCAAGTAAATACAGTACTGGTTCTGCCTCAAGCAGCTTTAGCAGCACGAAGCTTCCTCATGCCATACGGTCACAGAGGACGGTGCCACCCCATACTTGCTCCCATGAGGAAGACTGAATAAATTCCTTTCCCTTCCTTTCCCCCACGAGCACATGGCACACATTTACACACTGAAACGGCCTTTATTACCCCGTAGATTTGCCTGCACTATCAATCCCACCACATTATAGTTGACGTGTCTTTTTCAAGGAGATAACTAGTTTAAGGAGTGGGCTGGTAATGGTATCAATTCATCCTGTTAACCAAGAGGGGAAAAGAAACTAAAAACGCCACCAAAGGTGTTGTCCAGTCTGAAAGAACAGCAGGGGCAAAACAAGCTCCATCATCTGAATGAAGTTAATGGAGGCTCTGCCTCTGACCTCACTGGTCCAGACCTCACTCTTGACATCTAGATTTCTGCAGGGGTTCAGACAACTCTCTCTTCCCTTCCCTGCTTGTGAATCTGTCACCCTGTTCTACTGCATGGCTTCCTGTTCCCCACGCACCAAGCCTAGGGCACACCTGGCAATGCCAATCAGTGTCAAGTCCAACCTGAACTTTAGACATTCATGTGTTCCCACCCCAGAGACGATCTACGCTGTTCTAAGGCTATTCAGAATCAGAGGCAACAACACAGTCCTGGATTAGCACAGAGCTCAGGCTCAGAGCACTGAAACGTTCTGCTTACAACAGAAGTGCGCACAGTACATTTGTGGATAGAAAAGGTTCCAGCGATGTTACGTTTATGTGCCAAAGCCTGCGTTTGAGTGGGGAAAAAGGACAGAACCTGGGAAGTTTCACTTGGCACAGTTCTGAAAGGGGCAGATGCAGGATTCATAACCCGCTCTCCACAAACCACAGCCGGCTCCTACCAGGCTGGCCACTTGTACTGGAGGCAGCAGAAAGCCAACCAGGGCATATCAGAGACTGCGTTAGCTCCTCTTCTCACCAAGGTCACTCACATTTATTAGCTTGCATTCCTAACTCCAGCCAAAGGCTGCGAGTTGAGAAATAAGTGAGAGGAGGCAGATAACAAACGTGGATGATTCTCACCCTTCCCAGACAGAAATGCATCTGTTTTTCCACTACAAAGAGGCATTTCGGAGCCCTGCCATGGCCACATATGGGGGATAGAAACCCACATTATTTCAGGCTCTGGCCTTAAAAGGAGCAACAAGGAAGACTGCTTTAGTGCCCAGCCAAAAAGGGGGCCACGCTGTGAGATTTAAAAATAATCGTATAACCCCCAGTTTATCCCAGGCAAAAGTTTCTTGCTTGGGAACTCTGCTCAGACTGTCAGGCCGAACAGAACAGTTTTTCCCCTTTAAGTATCTGCTTAGTTGAAAATAATGAAAGCGCCAATCCGGGAGCAAACCCAGTGAACAGATGCAAAGCCTCCCAACAATAAAACTGAAGCGCAGCAATAAATAAAGCAACCGGGGAGCCTGTCATTCGAGAAGCGTCTATCAGGGAAGATGTTATTGGAGCGCGCTAGTTGGTTAATGACTGTGATTACAGGAAGGGATGTATAATGTTGAAAAGTCATCTGGAGCATTTTGTGCACTGCGTTCCCGCTCTCAAGGAGCGCGCCTAATTAGAAAAGCCATAGGAATTACAGAGCAGCATTGACAAGCTTCCAAACCAGACACACATAAACCATTTGTAAAGGGGGGAGGGGGATAGAGGGGCGAGAAGCTTTTAGGCCTATCGGTTTTCATTTCCGTTTTATTGCTCCACGCTTATGCTGTCATTTAATTGCATCTTCAATAACCTCATCTACACTCCTCAAGTGTTTTATTTCCCTTCAAGCTCCACTGCTTGATTATGCCCATGCTGAAAGCAGTAACTGGTGTGCAGACAGCAGGCTGAGTAATCTGTTTTCAGCTGCAATTAACATATGCCAATAGGTCCAACGACAGATTTAAAATGCATGTGGCTGCGTCAAGACTGAGGTGCGAAGCCCTTCTGGGGTGGGAAAAGCCACCTACAGCAGAGGTAAGATGCCAGTGGGTTTCTATCTACCCCCCTCCCCCCAAATCCATATGGCAATCTGGGACGCTGCTTCAGAGGCCTAGGGGAGTTTGCAGCTCAAGTTTGGGATTGTTTGGTCATGGGGCTGATCAGCTACAGCCATCCTCTGCCTCCCAGAAGCCAAGACAGAAACAGCCCTCTCCCGTTACGTGCACAGGTGCAGATTACGTTGCTGGGCTTCGGGTTAAGCTGCACCTGTGCTAAGTGTGTTTCAAAGTGGTTTGGCCCCATCTATGCTCAGACTGCTGCTGCTGCTGCTTCTGGCACGGGCCTGTAGCCAGCTGCAAATGGCTAGAATTTGAGCAATGCAATGCTCTGAAAAGCCACCCGTCGGCCAGGTGCTCTGGGATGGGATCAGGGCTCTCACTCCCTGCTGGAAGGAAAGAGGTAATGCCATTTATCCCACCATAATCCCTTCTGAAAAAAAGGTGCTGCTGAGGGCACTCTCTTTGAACAGGAGTTAGTTCCAGGTGTAATGGAGGCATCAGGAACCCACCGTTCCAGAGCTGTTTTCCTATCCCTTTCGACACCTGAGGCTTCTGCCACCACAGCTCTGCTGGTCAAGGACCGCCGTGCAAAAGAGGAGGCAGTCCAGACCCCACCTGTGTTTGGTACTCCACTGCGTTGAGTGCTTTGCAGCCTTGGCTGGAGCTTCAAGGCATTATAGCAATACAGATAAGGGGGGGTTGGAAAGGGTTGTAAGTTTTTAGAGCTGGTGTTTGGAGCAAGCATACATATACACACCCCCATCAGGGAACTACTGACCCACAAAACCCTCAGTACATGAGAAGCCAGGCTGAGATTTCTTTGAAAGATCAGTCCTTGCTGTGGGACATGGCAGTCATTGTGGAGAACCAGAAGGACAGAGATTACATGTTCCCAGACAATAAAGGAAGCACCGAAGCAAAGCCTTTATAAAAGCTGTGCTGCAACTTCCACCGAGCAGTTAGTTCCTCATAATTCTCTCTGCAGTGACAAAACTCCTTTGCAGTCAATAATTACAGCGAACAACTGGCAAGCGTTCTCTACTTTTTGATATGCAAGGATCCCCTTGGAAAGGGCCAGCTCGTTTTTTTTTTTAATAGCCAACAAACAAGTGAAAGCTAAGGAGACCTGTTCTGCTGTGGCAAAGAACCCAGAAAGCCCACAACAGCTCAGAATGGTTTTGACACTATGGATTCCTATCATAATCTCTGGGTTTGCCTTGTGAAACTTGTGCTGTTTTCACACTTCAACTGCTAATAGTGTGGGACACCCTTAAAAGGATCTCACCGCACCCTGGTTAAAAAAAAAAAAAAAATCACTGAAGTAAAGCTTAATAAACCCAAGGAATAAAGCTTCTCTCTTCACACCTTGGGGGACCCCTTCAAAGGATCTGGCAGCATTCCAGCGTGTCCTAGCACCCTGGCTGAGAATCACTGCTGCAGAGAGACTGCGTGAAGAACAGGATTTCAACCCCGGCCACTGAGATATTTCAGCAAGACACCCTGAAGTATCCAGATTGCTGCCAGGGCACAGCCACTGGAGCAGTTAGCTGCTGGGATTCTCCAGCTGCCCTGCAGCCCTTAACAATGAGCATCACACTTTGTTGCTGCAGTCTAAGGATGATACTGAGAGGGTGGGAGGTGAGTGATAAACCCAGCTGCCCCTGAATAGCCTCTCGGCTCCTCCGTGGATTAATGGGTCTGCTTTCGCCAGCAGGTGTCGCCCTTCTCCCAAGGAAGTTGCATCAGTACCAGGACGCCTAGAGATTGAGCTAAGAACAAAAGCTGTTAAAAATACCCCAGCGACTCATTTCTGATGTCCAAGAGCAACTGAGGCTTGTTCCATGTCCCAGCTGGGTGCTGTTCCTGTACAAGCTACATGCACATTTGATGGAGGGCAAGAGGCTATACAGAAAACTCTGCCCTACTTTCCTCCCTCTCCTCCACCCATCTCTCCACACCCCCAAGGGCCAGGCCCTGCCCAGGGAGGGGATTGCCCTGATTAAAGCCAGCAGTACAAGCCCAGCTGTCCCTGGTAGAGATAACCACTGCCTGAAAGGAGGGCAAGCACCACCATTTCACATGCTGGCTTTTTCTGTCTGGGTGGGGGGTGCAGGCCAAGTGGCAGGGGAATCTCCCCTGGCTAAGCAAACCCTCTGTTTTCTGGGGCTCTGAGAACCAGAACGGGACCAAAACACTAGCCACAGCCAATGGGGAGGGGGACACGGAGAGAGGGGACCCACTTACCTGACACTTGATGCTGCAGGATTAATGCTTGTTAATCCTTTTTTTTTTTTGTTGGGGGGGAGGGGATAGGGGAGAGGAGCAGTGGATGGAAAAAAATCACAATGTGCTATGTTAAAGGACACGTTTGCCAGTCCATTCATAGCATCTGATGAAGCAAGCTGTCGCCCATGAAAACTTGGGCCTCTCTCAACCAGTTAGTCTCCAAGGTGGCATCTTGCCCAGCCTGTTACATGACCTGGAAGCAACGCAGAGTATAACCTCTCTGCTGCCTGCTTGGGGAAGGCCCCAGGTTCAGCCCTGTAAAATGGGCTGCGATGGACTTACACAAGAAGCTTGCTCAGAGCAGAGGAGAGCAGATGATCGCCATACCTCGGGGACTCCAGCATCCCTCCAGGTGATCATCCCAACAGAGCCGAACAAACCACTCAGCCCCTCTCAGCCATGCCCCCTCCCCCTGTCCCTTTCCCTTCTACAGAAAACCCTTCCTTTTTGGCAGGTCATTGCCAGCATCTGACCATTACATTACTGCTACGAAAACTCATACTTCTCTAAACCAATTTGTTTTTCCAGTGGCATTGTCCTGCCTTCTCTCCCACTAGCATGGCAGACTACCTCTCCATATATTAGGGAAGAGATGGATCCTTCTCCATAAAGGAGTTTTAATTGTGTGCCTTGTGGCAGCATCATGAGTCCCCACGTCATGACTGCACGGCCTAATACTGGACAAACACAGAACGAGAGGATGGAGCTGAGGAACCACATGGAGCTGGTTCCTCAGAAAAGCCGAACCCTCCCTTCCGTAGAGAGATGTAAAACAACTGCCTCATACGCACTTGGGGGGGCGGGGGGGAACGAAGGGACAGGAAATGACAGACGCCGCCCAAGCCGAGTCACTAGGCTGGAGCCAGATGAATAAACCCACATGACTAACCTGTTGGGGGCGAAATGAAGATCTCAGCCATTGTCTGGAACCACAGAAGCCAACTCCAATGCAGTGCTAAGACAATGCGGACGTTTTTAACTATATTTTTGACTGTAAGTGCAGTCTCTTGCCCTAATATGCATCATTCGACTGCTCAAAGCAGCTACTCCCAGGAACTAAGTGCATCTTTCGTTTTCATTTAGGGACTAGTGACCCAGGCGACATCTCAAGAAGCTTTTGGCAACACAGTAATAGAGGGTCGTAGAGTGTCATCGTTGCAGACAGGCCCAGAGCTGCTTCTGAAAGTACAGCAGGTTCCTTAAGGGAACCAAGATAAGCTCTACCCCAGCAAGCAGCCCCCAGCCCCCTCCTCCCAGTAGGAATCTATACTGGAAACCCTCTTAGTATAACTGGCCTGAGTTTTTTTTAATATCAGACCACTTCAAAACTGCCCATTCTGTGACATCAGCTCCCCTATTAAATGCTGCATTTAGATCGGCTTGCTGAAAACAGGAGTGTGCAGACTCTCACCGCTCTTGAAAACCTTGGCTTTGAGCTTCCTGTACCTAGTCAGCCACATCCCAATGCCACGCACAGCGCTCAGCAATTTAGGACAAACCTTTTGTACTACTCTGGCTCTTGCAGCATATGTTTATACTCCAGAAGTAAAACAGAGGGAAATATGGCTCTGTACTTATTTTACTTAAAAACTGAAGAGGGTGACAGCCTGCCTAGTACTGTCTGTACATACGAGAGATTTCACTATTATCTTCTGCGCTGTGCCTAGGAGCTGCTGCAAGATGAGTCAAAATATGCACAAGGGATATGTAAAACAGCAGTGGGACACCAATTTCCTGTCTTTATTGGATTCCTGGCCTTGATTCAGTCTTCAAATACGCAAAAGACTGTGTCGTACTCTTTTCTACTGGTATTTCATAAACAGAAAAAAAAAGCAGTGCTTTTTCTAGTAAACAAGGGCTTGAGTCTAATTCTGGTGCAATTGCTGCCAAAGAAGATGGGCCTCAAAGAAAAGGGCACACTTTGATCTCTGCATATCAGAACGGACTGAGGTCAAACACTAATGTTTCAGTGGGGAATGTATGGGGTGAGGAGGGAAAGCTTGGTAACTTGCTTTTATTGTATTTATCAAATCATTTTGCAAAGCTGCTGCCCATCCTTCCAAGATTGGTGCTGAAGCATGTATTAATAACTATGCTACTGTATTTTCAGCGTAACGGGGACCAAACACCTATGAATCCTGCCGATGTTTCCATGGAAATACAGCTCCGATACCTGCTAAATAAAACTGACCTAATTCTTTCAAGTTTCACTTTGCATCAAGGGCACTGTGCTTTTGTGACATCTCTACCACTCATTCACCTGACAGGGCTGCAGCAGGGGTGAAACGCAAAGGTTTTGCTGTCCAGTGGTGTGAACACGCATGGCTTTCCTCTGTCCTGTGAAGACAGGGCATAACATAGCCAAGCACCCTTTTGCAGCTGCTGAAGCATGAAGTCAGTCTGAGTGCACCACAAGACCAGCTGTAGAATACCTTGACCCAGGTGAAAGCAAAAATCAGAAACAGGCATGAGCAAGGTAAAGATCTCATCATTTAGACAACTGTTACCAAACTATTACCTCTTGGAAGGATCATGAATGAGAAACACAGGCCAATAGGAATTTCTGATGCAAAAATGGTAAATAGCCAAGGCACTGCTTACAGAGAAGGAGAAACTTGTAAGAGCTGTGCTAATTCTGCCAGACTCCTCTTAACAGACCTGAGAACAAGAGTCTTTGGAAGATTATTTTTTTTAAAGACAAAATGTTTTTTGTCTTCTTGCTGTGAGTCTGGGCAAATTGGAGTTTAGAGGTTTTATGGAGGCTCCTAAACCTGGGTAAAGAATGCTCCCAGCACACTAGGCAGGATTATTTTGGAGTCACCTCCCCTGACCTTGGGAAAAAAAATCCACATTATTCACTTCTTATGTAGGCCAGGGACAAAAATACAGCTTGGGTTAACCAGGCAATATTTGCAGCCACAGTCCATACCTATCCTAGTGAAGGGAGAAGGAAAACAACACCCATCTAGGAGAAAAATATTTTTAAACATGCAAAAATTTAAGGGAAAAATACACACAGGCTAAAAATGAAGGAGAAATTATCAAGAGAAAGGGACAACACTGACTGAGTGCTAAAGCACTCAAGAGAAAATAGAAAGAACCACAAGACACCCCCCTCAAATCCTTTTATACCTGCAAGAGTTCTGTTTAAGCGAGTTTCTGTTTGGTCTATGGGTAGCTTCTGAAAAAGAAAAATTAACAGAACCTTTTGTTCACAAACTCAGTCAAGCATTTTCTCTTTCTATTTCTCAGCAGTGATTTTACAGCCCAGCTCTCAGATCCCAGGCCATCGAGCCTTCATTACTTCTCCAAAGTACCATGCTACACAGAGGATCAAGCTAAATGAAGCCCCATTCGCTGCACAAAGAAACAAAGTACATTTTGCAATACAAGGCTCTTGAATTTTATTGTTCACTTTTCTCACTAATTCGCAAAACGCATTAATCTGCAATGGAAGGCATTCATGGAAATGAGCAAAGCTCTATCTTAATAATTCTTCTGAGTTATGGACAGTTGAGCAGGGAACACATGGTACTGGCGGTATAAGTGTGTGCTGTTTCAAAGTTATACTGCCGCATATTGAGTAATTGTATTTTAATTTGGTGTTTAATGACTTGAAGCCATACAGCAAGTTCTACGATATCCTTTAATTGTCAGGGTTTTTATGCATCATATTAAATTACATTTCCTTTTGAGAAAACTTGGAAGTTTGTTGGCCTACCACAGTAGTTCAATCAGTTTTGCTTGCTGCAAGGGAACAAGTTCTCCTCTGAGAAGGCAACTAAGTGATATATATTCTAAGCCCACATTAACAGATGATTATATGGCAGTTTATGGTCAGATACCCTGATCGTTTGGGGAGTTTGCGTATACAGCTCACCACCTCTTTGACGTGGGGCACCTTCTGTGCCACCCTCTGCTAGACTGCAACCCCAGCTGCCCATGGGACTGGTGTGTTGTCCTTTTATAGCTGTGTTGGCTGAACTTCCAAGAAATGGCCTCCAACAACAGAGGATGGGTAAAGATCTAATCACACTGAGCCTTCTCACCTTGGCAAAGGGCTGGCCATGCCACTGGGGTAAATCAGCCTGCTGGGAATGCCACACTTCCAGAGCTAGCTTGGGGTTGTTCTATGCTGCCCAGAAGGGATAGTTGGTGCGGGAGCATAAGTGTGTGCACTGTGCGTGGTGTGGATCCAGAACCAGCCACTGCATGCCGCACATGGGTCAACACAGACCTAGAGACAGCATCAGGGGAGAGATGACAGGGCTCCATGGGCTGTATCATGGACACCCCTGCCTTACACAAGAATCATGTGGTAGGAGACTAGTTAGCTGGGGTGACCAATTCCCTGATGCTGAAGCAAGAGAAAAAAAACTAACAGATAGGGGCCATGTCCCAGAGCAGAAACAGGAGGGCAGGGAGAGCAAGCTTCTGACTTCAGCTCAAAGGACACTCAAAAACCATGAGAAAATTGAGAGAGACACATGCTGGGAGCTTATCTGTCTACCACTATTTCTCATGCTGGCTGAAATCAAGACCGATTGGTTCCTTGAACCCCTTAAAATTCTGCTGGCTTCAACTATCATGTCCCTGAAGAAACGAACAGTAAATTCAGGGTGCCTAGAGCACTGAGACATGGGGTGTGAGAGCTATAGGCCTCAGGGAGGTGGGGTAAGAGACAGGCTCTACCTTGGAGGTGTGTCAAAGAGGGCAGGAAGAGCCAGCATCACTGCCATTCCAACTGTGCCTTCCGAAAGGGCCAAGGGTGCTGGGAGCTGACCAAAGTCACGGGTGGAAAACCAGGGCTTGAAGACAGACCCAGCACAAGGCAATTACAGGAACAATGCAGGGCACTTCTACAGAACAGCAAACCTGTCAAACCAGTACCTGTGCCAATGCCTTCCTGAATCTCACGTCAGACCCAGCAGCTCCAAACAAGGAACAAGCTTCAGTGTGGCCCAGTTTTCAACAGTGATAGCAGGGGCCAGGGCTCACTGATCCACATGGGCCACTCCAGTCCTGTTAAATGAGACAATTCCCAAAAGCCTCTCTCGAGCTCAAAAATGAGCACAGCAATAACAGCCCTAGTTGGTGACAATTACAGCCTCAAAACAAACACGGAGACACTGTTTCTTGCTCTATTTCATGCTACCCTGCCACCTGCACTGGTCCCAAGGCACACTGCTTTCAGCATTTCTAATATACCCTTCCTATTATCAAGGGGTTAAAAGAAATGTAAAGTTGAGAAGAAGCTTCAAACTCTGATGAAGTCAGCTGCCCTAAACCAAGTTTAGCGCTAATAAAGTCTCCAATGCCTGGAAACAGGAAGCCGGGGGTGCTCAGAAGCAGTCAGTCAGTGCAACAGAGATTCCTTCAACTACCCTTTTTTCAGGAAAGTAGAGAGAAAAAAAGGTGACATACTGTTTAGGTAGTGATTAAATTGTGTAATTTCACTATCTCAAGTGATGTAATTTGATGTAATCAAATAAACTAATTACTCTACGTTGAAGAAGGAGCTTGTCAAGGCTTGTTTCTCTACATTTTATCCTGATTCTCTTCCACTGTAAACACCATACAGAAATCTCACTGACTAGATGAAGTTGTCGCAAAAAAAGAAGAAAGAAAAAACATGAATATATTTGCTTCAAGCGCCTAGCAGCTTCAAGGAACAACCCCCCACCTCCTCAAACACAGCCACGGAGAAGTTTAGATAAGTTTGATAAAGAAGGGAACAGATTTCAAGGGGTTGTTTCTTTGATATAATCTTCCCAATTCCATTGCCTGATCCATTCAGAGGCTCTGCTGAAATGCTTCTGATGAGCAGGGATCCTAGTTTTCTCTAATAAGAAAAAATCCCCAGTTGTGTGTTAAAAAAGTAACCCAAAATCCACATTTTTCCATGACTGAAATGAAAATCCTCTAATACACAGATGTATATATAGTCAAGTTTCATTTTGATCACGGAAAAATGTGGATTTTGGATTACTTTTTTAAACCTGGAAAAAAAACAACAACCACCCCCCCCCAGTTAAGTCAGAGAAACCAGGATCCCTGCTGATGAGGAAGGGTAAGGAGGTGTCGGGGGGACTGAAACTGTCGTGGTTCAACTGTGGCTGAACTTGAACACCTTTCAGTGACAACTAAGTACAGCTACCCTGCTAATGAATCCAAAGGAAGTCATGCACTTGGATTTGAAGCCAGGCGTTAAAAAAGAAAAGAAAAGAAGAGATGAGGTAGATAAGGTATAGCAAGAGATAACAAAGAAAACCACGGAGTGAAAACTTGACAAAACCCTTAAGACATTGTACTGCAAGCAGATGATCAGGGCAAGTCAATGTGAACTGTGCAAGAGCACTCCAGTTTGGGAGGTGAGAGGAGAGGACTCTGGGATAACTCAGGACAACGTAATTGCTGCCTGCCGGAGCATAAAGGCCTTTACTTGCACCAGCCCTGCTGCTGGAGCAGGGCCCAAAGCAGTGGCAGTGCCTCCGGCTGAGCAACAGCCAAACCCGGGGTCTGGAAGGGCGTTTGTTACTGAAATGACCTGCTGGGGGATTTTCCTAGTGTTGCTTTTTAAACAGTAAGTTACAGAGCCCAATTTTCCCAAAAGCTGGCAGGAACACGCTCAGCCAGGCAGTTCCTTTGACAGAAATGACCAGCTGAGAGCCCCTGGGCCCATCTCAATCCCAGTCCAACACAGGCTGCTGCCCTCCAGAGCAGTGTTTCTCAACCAGCGGGTCTCAAGAATATAGGGAAGGGTTGCAAACAAGCTTTAAAAATAGATCAAACTTTAAAGATGGATTCTCCTTTAAGGAAGAGAAATGTGGGAAACTGGCTTTTCCCTTGCGGGCTAGCAAAGTTCCTGCTTGGGGCCCCCTGTGACCCACCTCCCTGCCCTACACACTGGGAAGATGGGGCCTGGAGGCAGGAGGCAATGGGTCGGGAGTGAGGAGGACTGGGGCAAGACTGGCCATCGATGTTTACAAATAAGTCCTGATACAAAAAAGGTTGAGAACCACTGCTCATTTAGCTTTGCTCCAGCCCCTGCCCTGTGCTGGAAGCTGGGAAACCCTGGCAGCTCCTCTCCATAGTAGCACCTTGGGTATTACCCTCCTCTTGTGCTGGGCTCCTTTGCACTACAAAAAGAGCTCCAGTGCTTTATCTCAAGCCCTCAATTCAGCTCCTGAATAGCCTGAACACAGCACCTGATGGGAATCCATTACCAGCAGCCTATTTACCTAGCAGGTACTTCAGCCAGGCAGGAGCTTATCCTCATTTTCTAGGCACTCCACACCAAAAGCCACTAGATTAATGCAGTGAAGTGACTGGAGGCAACCAGCTTCCCATCTACTTCACGCCCCTCCTCCCAGATGTTGACAGTTAAGGGCCTCTGCCAAAAAGGCCGATTTATTTCTCTTTTAAAAAGGAAAGAAAAGAGGAAAAGAAACCAGGGGTCTCCGTGTCTCTAAACGTCCTATGGCCCAGTACATCTCTGAGTTCCCTGTTGCATCAGAAAGCGGCTCCCCCCCCAGCTTTGCAGGGGGGCCTCTTTGCAGAGGGGCTGGTGGGAAGGAAGTCTCTTTTGCCAGGCCTTGGAGGTGGCACGGCTGTGCAATGGAAAGCCAAACTGAAAGCACACACAGAAAACCAGGAGAGTGCAACGCTTGGCCCGGATGCTATTAGCACTTGAGCAATGGAGGTAACTGCAGTTCAAGCGAGGCTGTTCCTCTGAGGCACTGCTGCATTCCTAATGCCAACCCTGGCATGAATCCACATGTTCGACCTGGTGCTCTGCACACAGTATCGAGCACCTTGGAGCCAGGGAATGCCACTCCGGAACCCGATTCCCCCGGGTCCCACTGCAAGATTTATCCTCAGAGTAGCAGAAGCCCCACCAGGCAAGCAATATGTGATCGTGTCAGTAAACATGCGCAACGCACAGGCAGAATCTGAATGGCCCAAATAGCTGTTAGAAACAGCAGCAGTCAGGTTAAGTGCTTGACTCGGAACACCAGCGTTATTAAAAAAATGCAAGGAAGTAGCATCCAAAAAACACCCAGAAGAAAAGATGCCTGGAAATTGCATCGTGCACAGCTCATCAGCAGGGCTGGAACCCGGATTGTGAGCTCTACAGCTCAGACCCACATCACTAAGCTAGAGGAGTCCAGCTGAGGGAAGGGAACAGCAAGGATGAGTCATTACAGGGAAATATAGGCAGCATGTTTCCCCAGGGGCCTACTCCTTGATTTGCCAACAACAGTGAAATATTTGGGATCAGTGTCCTGGAATGATTTCCTGCCCTTGGAGATAAGCAAGACCAGTAAAGATGAACAGCCTCACACACTCCCTCCCCAAGGCACCCAGGCTGTTGAAAAGCTTATACTCTGATTCAAAGCAGGGCTATGTCCTCAGCTATCTACAAAGTGATCTTGTGAAACCCCCTGGTTACCTCATCTCCTTCTTGGAGAAAACAAGATCCTTGCTCAACAGCCAGGGCTGCCAAGTGCACAGGATTAGCAGCAGTTCCCAGAAGAACCAAGACAAGAGCTCAGTTTTCCTGCCACCTGCAAGAAAGTGGTGGGTACCTGGGGGCAGGGGCTGCTCAAGCACTGTGGGGAGCTGGGCAGGGGTCAGCACACTGGGTGGGACAGCAGACCCATGAATATTCTCAGCAACAAGCTTTTAAGCATGTGTGAACCAATGCTCCACCTACCAGTGCCCTCTAATTTAGCAAGACAGGGAGGGATAGCAAAAGGCACAGCCCAGCTCTGATCAGCCCTGGCTCTCCCCTGCCTGTTTCTGTTTGATTTTGCTTTCCATTCCCCTGGAACAGCTTTTGCCAAAACTTACAAAAAGATCAGCCTCAGGCAAACGGAGAGGGTGGAAAGTTCCAGCACAAATGGTTAAAGTTTGGCAGAGCTAATAGCAATTGAAGGCAGGGGCTCAATGGAAAGTGTTAGGTAATTCTAGGCGGAGCTGAGAGCAACTCTGATTGTCCATGTACATAATCTCTGCAAAAGCTTGAACAAAAAGCATCCTGACAGTTCAAACTAAATGACATCTGCCACCCTCCAAATGTCCTATAGCTCCAGTTAAAAGCATAAGGCAGGGCAAATCTGCACCTTGAAGACTAACTAAATCAGAAATGTAGCGCATAGGTTTTCAGTGCCAGTCATTTCTGCCGCAGCACTCAGCACAGCAGCCAATTCAGTCGGCATCAAAGCAGTCGTGTCAGCATGGAGCGGGGCTGCAGGGTGAGTGAAAGGAGTGCGGCTGCTTATGACCAGCCCATGCGATGGGAGGCCTCCAGAGCAGTTCCTCCCTGAACCACCCACCATGGGCAGAGCCACCGCATGTTACAGGAAATAGAGAGCATGGAGCAAAGCACGTGGGCAGCTCCTATCTCCACACATTCACGGCAGGAACACGTTGACTCGGCCTGCAGGCAGCAAAGAAATGACTTTGGAAGGCTCCAAATGCCAGAATACTGTACACAGTGCCAGAGAATCTACCAAATCTACCCTGCCAGAAAGATACTGGTAATTTAATCAGAAGCATTTCTTAAAAGACTTGCCCCAGTTCAAACAAGGTATTTGTTAAGGGGAGACCCACAGCCAAGGACAAGTAGGTCAAACAAGATGGTCAAACTGTCCCTTATGGCTTTGTGATCTATTAATACAGAATCACAGAAAATGAGGGTTGGAAGGGAGCTCAGGATGTCACATCTAGTCCAACCCCCTGCTCCAAGCAGGACCAGCCCCAGCCAGACCATCCCAGCCAAGGCTTTGTCTACCAAGGTCTTCAAAACCTCCAGGGATATCTTCCACTTCACACAGCAGTACCTAACAGTTATAATTAAAAACTGGTATGAAAAACAGTCTGAAGACAAGCAACACACAAACCAACATAACAGCAGCTCGGCAAGTTGCAGAGGGCTGCAAGACAATTCCAAGTAAGTGGCTTTATTTGCTTTCAAGGAGGAAACAGAAGTTGAATTGGGTAACATTAAAAACCTTCATTTAAAGAACCCCACCAACTTGAAGGGCTGAATTTTTTAAGGGTGATACCCAAGCAGCCACTCTCAAAAGAAACAAGAGTTCAGAAGCATTGCTTTTGAGCAGTCACTTCTTTCACTTAAAGCAAGTCTCACATTCACAGTGTCAAAAGGGAGAACAAAATTTCCACACGCCCAGACTAGCAATGAGACCATTCACACAGCATTAAGACACCACACAGCCATACAAACTATAGTTTGTTTCTACTGAATCAATGCAGTCTTCTTACAAATAATTGTCTCAACAATCAGCATGCTTTGTGCCAGTTTAACTGTTTGGACCTCTCCAGAGTGATGAGATCAGGACAGCCTAGACCCACCCCTGACTTGATTCAAACAGGCACATAAAGAAGCCAGCATATTGTGCAATCTGGAAATCCCCGAGCAAAGGGGTTGTGCATACATGCATGCCAGTGGCATCAGTGGCAAACTCATCCTCTGGAAGCTGTTGAATTATCTAGGATGCACACTATACTCCATACTGAAAGAACACTTCTCCTAACCCACCAGGGTCCTGCCCCCAGCCAATAAGAGTTTTATGCTACGATGATCAAGAAGAGAATATGGGCTTTATTTAAAATCTGCCCTTACTTGTTCCGTGCCAGGTTACTGTATCAACACTGCTTAGAGCACAGTTATCTTCCTTTAGGACACATGCTATTTTTGCCTTTTCTCACCCTGCTGTTCCTCCCCTTCTATCCTGTCTGTTCACCTGTCCTCTGAATTTCTTTGCCATCAACTCCCAATTCTCAAGGGATTCACTTACAGCTCCCATCTTTTAATCAATTAAAGTCACCAGCAATGAAAGAGTTACTTAGGCTCCTAACTGGAGCTAGAGTTAATGCCTGGGGCAATCAACAGCAAGTTGTTAGTTTCTAGGTCTTTGCAGTCAAGTTTCAGGTCTTCTGCAGGTTTCACTCAGAACCGCTTTAACCCCACAGCTATGAAAGCTAGAAACTTAAAATTTAAAATGGAAACCTGGACTCTTCAAAATCTAAATAAGGCATACGTGCAACAAAGCAGATCTGATGAGCCCTGCCAGCTGTGGGTTTGACACCTCTGTCCTAGCTGGGATCATAGAAAATGAGGGTTGGGAGGGACCTCAGGAGGTCATCCAGTGCTAGTCCAAGCCCCTTCTTAAAGCAGGACCATCCTTAACTAGCTCATTCCAGCCAGGGCTTTGTCAAGGCAGGCCTTAAACACCCCCAAGGATGGAATCAACAGCATGATTTAGTTCAGCCACTTTGGTTTCATAAGAACAAGCAGAACAATTCAGAGGGCTGGTTAACCAAACGTCTCACTTACCAGCAGCATTGGCTATAGCCAGTGGCAGTCCTTGAAGCTGATGGACCTGGATGCCAGATGCTCCCAAAGCGCTGAGATTAATGGTCTGAAGGCCTGGCATGGAGGAGAGCTGAGCGGCATTCACGGTGACAGTACCACTAGGGGCAAGAGTTGTGCTGGTGCTCCCAGTTTGCCCCAGCGATACACCTTGCAGTGGGGCCAAGGTGATTGTCTGAGTGGCTGGGTTCTGCAGCTGAATTGTCTGCCAGCTGACCTGCCCGTTGGGCCCCATGGTCGGTGTTCGGATAATAATTGGCCCAGTGTTGGGGACTGCTTGGAGCTGAAGGTTCTGCAGGGCATCCTGGGAGATGGCTTGGGCAGTAAAGGTCTGGCCAGAGAGTGGAGCAGTTTGGAGGGCCTGAATAGCTTGGCCTCCTTGGACAAGCTGAGGCTGTATTAAGATCTGCTGCTGCTGGGACTGCTGGTTTTGATCAGCCTCCTTCTGCTGACCTGGCTGAAGGGCCACCTGGTTCTGAACAGAGTCTGAGTTCTGATCGCTGCTAGCCCTTGGGGGTGTCTGGACCTGCACATTTGTTCCCATGGTTCCACTGGTGGAAAAATTCACGATGCCCATGTTACTGGTTGTGGTGGTCGTTGAGAAGCTATTGGCATTGGTGAAAAAAGCGCCAGAACTAGTGATGGAAGTGGCCAGGCCAGAAGAGCTGATGGCAGCACCGGAAGTGACTGGCTGGGAGCTGCTGTCTGGAGAACCCGAGCTACTTAAAGTGACCGTCTGAGACGTGGGAGCCAAGCTGGCTGCCACGCTGTTGACAGGCAGCAAGGTGATATTGCCATTCAAAGCCACAGGGACATTGGCCACATACTGTGTTTGTCCCGCGAGGCTGTTATTGCCTAAGCCGACACCCTGGATGGGCACAGCCTGCTGTAAGAGATTTGGCATGGCTGCTAAGATGTTGCCCGTGCCAGCTCTACTTGTAATGATCTGCTGGTTCGTCCCTGGGATGAGCTGAAGCTGCCCAGAGGCATCCTGCTGGACGTTCACTGGGGTCGGAGTGGTGGCAAACTGTAACTGCTGCCCGTCCACAGTTTGGAACTGTGGGATTACCTGGTACTGGATGTTAGGGATCATACCGGGCAAGCCAGTCAACACCTGCTGGTTCTGCAGATTGGGGGTGGCAGCGACCACATACTGCCCAGCACTCACAGGGCGGCTCTTGGATGACGAGTCACTGCCATTGTTGCCGTTGCTCCCTTGCTCCTTAGAGGTGGCAGGCGTTGCTGAGCCAGTGGAAATGATTTGCCAGCCATTGGCGCTCTGGGCAAGCTGAGCAGTGGCAGCTGTGAGGTCCAGCTCGCCCGAGCCTCCTTGCTGGCTCTGGGAGCTGTTTGAGTTCTCATTGGGAGACTCAATCCTACTGCATGTGGCTGCCAAGAGAGCCAAGGGAGAAGGCTGGGATTCCTGACAAGCAGAGAAAGGAGGAGTTAATTCACCAGAACCCGCCTAGTGGGCAGCGCGCATGAGAGCAAACAGGGAGGAGCTGCTGCCCACAAGATAAACACTCCTCAGTGACAAACACCCACCCGCAGCTCCAAAGCACCCCAAGCAGACATGGGCTTGACAGGGCTTAGGGGTTTCTGAACACAAACTGTGGCTTTAAAACTACCTCTGCAGCTCAGCCCAAAGCAAGGGGGTTTCCCCTGTATGAACTGATATGTCCTAAGAGGAAGTGCTGCTGCTTCTAGACACCCATCTGAGCATGCTGGAGGCTCCTCTATTATAAAGATGTGTTTAAAGGAGCAACTGTGCTAAGTATTTCTGGAAGGGGTAAGACCAAGGGTGCCGGATATGACCCTGGCGAGGCAGCCACTGCTTTTTGTAGGCTGTGTTCATACTAGAGGCACCCGTATACTGTCCAGAACTGCTTTAGGCAATGTCTGTTGGGCATTTATATTCTTCTTTCCTCTCCCTGGGGTGACAAGCACATGCAGTGGAGAGCTTGGTCAGGGATTTATTTAAAACTCTGTACATACAGGCTTACACACTAGAGCTACTGTGTGTGTTAGAAAAGGGAGGTCAAGGAAGCAACCAGCAGCCCCAAACTTAAACCTCCTCTCTCTCAATAAGATTCCTAAGCTTGGCTGTCAGAGAGCTACTCATCATGATGCTAACACAGGAAGTCCCAGGACTCAAATCAAACATATCTGTGGGTTCACAGGGCGTATTAGTACTTCAGCAGGGCCCCCAAACGGCTATCCCCTGACAAAAGCAAAGCATGGAGCTAGCCCCATTTGGATAGCTGCCCACTCTCCAGCACGTACCCATGCGCTGCTCACCTGACCCTCCCCATTGCCTTCACTGATGCTGTTGCTGCTGCTGTCACCACCTCCTTCTATTTTCTCAGACTTCACCACAGCCACTTCTTCGGGGCTCTCTTGGTCTACAGAGTGGGGAAAAGGAATGAGGTCAAGTGATAATCAAAGCAAGAAAATGTTCACCAAAAAGAGAATGAGGAGAGAGGCTGAGTAGGGTGACAGTGGGGGAAAGCAGATGCATATTTGGGAATATGGGGGCGAACCCACAAAGAAACTTGTATACCCCCCCCCCGGCCCATTATTTGAAAGGGTCACTATGTGCGCTCCAACAGATTCTGGGGGACAGGGAAAATAGGGTGGGCGGATCAAAGGTTAATGACTGCTTCAAGGGGGAATACTTAGCAGAGCACATCGCATAGCACCTGCTGGCTGGCCCATCCACAAGTCCATAGAAGTGAAAGCAGACAGGAAGGAGGGCGAAGAACAGCAAGAGAGAGGGTTGGGAACGCAGAGTGGGTGGACAACACGGTAGGACCTGCCAGGGCCCAACTCCCTCCATTTGGGTACTTTGGGGCCACAAGAAGGGAAGCAGGGAGATAAATGGGGGGAAGGGGGGCTGGGACACGGAGAAACTGTAGGAAAAGGGAGCTGAGGCTGGAGGGTGGCACAGAGCCCAGAGATCCCCTCCCCCACCCTCCTGTCACTCCTGCCTCCCTGCCCAGCCCTACTCCACCACCCCCCTAAAGCCTCCTTCATTCCCACCCCACGGGAAATCCCTTTGCCCAGCAGCAATTCCAGCCTGTTCCCTTGGGACCTTGCCCAGGAGGCTTCACCCTCCCTCCCTTCCCTGGCACCTCCCTTAGCCCTGCCCTCAGATCTGGGTGGGGGGTCAACCCCTCCCTGCCAGCTCGGAGGGAAGGTGGCAGGGAAGAGCTCTCAGAGCTGTCCCCCACAACTTGCCCCTCAGGGATCCCAGGGCCTTTGCCTCCCCACACCTCGGAGCCCCCAGCCCCCATTACAGGGATCCCAGGCCCTTCCCCCATATTTGCCCTCTCTCTCATGGCCCTCACAGCCCCCCCTCCAATCAGGACTGCAGCTCCTTTCCCTCAGGGATATCCTCATGATGTCTGCCCCGCACCCTCTCCCTTCAGGGATCCCAGGCCTTTCCCCATGATACTTGCACCCCCTCCTCATGGCCCTCAGTTCCCCCCCAACCCCCCTGTCAAAGCCCTTCAGCCCCCCCCCACATCTGTCCCCCTCATGACCCTCAGCCCCTTCCCCCATATTTGACCCGTCCTCAGCCGCCCCCAACCCTGTCAGAGCCTCCAGCCCCTTCCCCCATGGTATTTACCGCCCCATGACCCTCATCGCCCCACCAGGAACCACAGCCCCCTCCCTTCGGGATCCCAGAGCCTTTCCCCGTGACATTTCCCGTGCTCCACAAGGATCCCAGGCCTTCCCCCATATTTGCCCTTATCCTCATAACCCTCAGCCCCCCCCACCCCCCCGTCAGAGCCCCCAGCCCCCTTACAGAGCCCTCAGACCCTACCCCTACGATATTTAGTCCCTCCACCCCTGTCAGAGCCTCCAGCCTCTTCCGCCATGATATTTGCCCCCCCCCCAATAAGGACCGCAGCCCCCACCCCTCAGGGATCCCCGCGCCTTTCCCCGTATTTCCCCCCCTCCTCATGGCCCTCAAGCCCTCCCGGGGGTTCCGGGCCTTCCCCCCGCTCCCCTCAGGGCCCCGCTCCACGAGGTCGCCCGCCGGCCCCTCCCCCGGGCCCTCCCTCGCCCGCAGCCCCCTCCCCCGGGGCCCTCCCCTCCGCGCGGGCGGCCGGGCCGGGCCGGGGCGGGGCGGGGCGGGGCAGGGCCGGGCCCCCTCCCCCGGGCTGGGGTGGTCCGGTCCGTACCGCTCATGGTGGCCGCGGGGGGGCGAGTCCAAGTCGCTGCCGGGGGAGGGGCGGAGGCCGGCGCGGTGACGAGGCAGCCTAACCCCGCCGGTGACCGCCAAAGGGCTGGCGAGGGAGGGAGCGGCGCGACGCTGCCCCGGCCCCGGGCCACGCCCCGCAGCCCGGCCGCACCCAATCAGGAGCCGCGGAGCGGCCGCGGGGGCGGGACGCGCGCCGAGTGGCACTCCAGCCCGCGAATGAGGAAGCGGGCGGAGCCTGAGGGGGGGGGAGAAGCGCGCCCGAATCCCCTGCCCTGAGATACGCCCCTTCGGGCGGCTCCGCCCAATGAGGGAGGGGGGAAGGGGGAGTGACGGAGACGGCGACCAATAGGAAGCCCACGGGCCTCCTCCGGCGGGGTTGGGATGAGGGGGTGAGGCCCAAGGGTGAGTGGCGTAGCGGGCGCCCAATCGACGGGCACGAGGGCTCCCAGGGAGACCCCGTAGGGGCGAGGCTGGGGAAGTGTAGAGGGAGGCAGCGATTGACACCCTGAACAACGAATCGAGATTTAGGCGGGCTTCTAAGACGGCGCCTCGCGGGGAAGGGCGGGACGAAAATTGGATCGACGTCCAGGTTCTCCAGTCAGCTGTCAAGCAGGCCCACGCCCGCTGACGTACGGCAGGCCGGATTGGAGCTCGGCGTGCACAGTGAACAATCTGAAGCCAGGCGACTGGCGAGGCCGCGGATCCCCGGCCAATGGGACAGGCGAGCCCCCTCAAACCGGCCAATGGGACGCGCGAGGAGGCGGTGGGTTACGCGCTAGGAGGAGAGGCGTTGGGGAATGTGGCGGAGCGGCGCCATTTTAGCTCAGTCCCCGCCCCTGCCTCTGCCCCGAGGAGGTGCTTCTGGCCCAGTCGTCCGCACAAGCACCGCACGCGCGCACCGCTCTGGTACCACGTGGCGCCCAGCGGGGCCTGTCGCCACGTGGCCTCCCTCGGGCCAGGTCCGCCCCCTGACCTGCCTATGGCTTGAGCTGCGTCCCCGGACGCGCCGCGGCTTCCCGAAACCCTCCGAGATGCCGTCGTGATTTCCCGCGAGGGGCCTGCTACCACCTGCACAAACGAGGCCCCCTGCCGGCGCTTGCCAGATAGTTGGAGCCTCAACATCTAAATCTAAATTTAAATCTAAACTATTCGAGTTGGCCTAATAAAGGATTTACCCCAAAACCGTGTCCCCTTCTCAGTCATGCGTTTGGCTTGAACGTTGTCATTGCTCTGTCGCCCTGCTCGGCCTGCCCTCACTGCCAACACTGCTGCGGCCACCTGCGGGAGCTCACCGCCATGCCGCCGCGCCCTCAGGAGGCATGCGGCAGCACTCACCGTGGTGGTGAACAGAGGTGCTGTCCTCTATCCTTGAGGAACCTCAGTGGCTTCCCTAGTCCACACCCACCTGGGTTCGGAGGGCTGCTTGCTCTCACCTCAGTCTGCCATCAGAAGCATTAGAAATTTACTGTAAAAACCAGGTGGAAGTCAAAGCTTCCCCTGTCGCCAGGATGTGGGGATGAGCTGATGTCTCCCTTCCCTTTCCGGGCCCCGAGACGGCCTCCGGGCGGAATTGCAGCATTAAAATCAGATCAGAAGCGTTTTACTGGGGGTTTGATCCCACCCCAGGGAGGATCTCGACAAAGGTCATTCCTAGACTCCTGGCAGCCCTGGGTGAGCTTTTAGTATTGGGTCCCTGTTTGCCAGAGATGATGATAATTTTTAAATGACCATTTTCAAGGCCCCTTTCGGTTCACTCACCCATGTCTGGCCCTAGGAATGGGTCAACCTGCACCACTGGAGTGCGTCACCCTGATGATTTTTGCAAGTGCATTTTGCTGCTGGGGCCCATCAATATTAGGAAGCAAATGGGTGGGTGCAAAACACGTGCGGGGCTGAACTTTTGGAGGAGTTTGGAGCCAGGGTTTTGTGGGGACTGGACACTTCTCGAAGTGCCTGGCTCACAAAAGCAATTGTGGGGTGCGTTGCAGCAGAGCTGGGAGCAGAACGATCCTGGATGGGCTCCTGACGGGTTCTCGCGACACTGCTGCAGATGGAAAGTAAAATCCACCCCCCACTGTTGATTTTGGAGGCTGCAGCGAGATCAAAAGGTCGGAGGTCAGAATTCCACTCTGATCTATCCCCCTGGTCCTGGGCCGACCCTCCTGGGGACAGCTCTGAATGCGTTCTTAGGAGCAACGCCCAGTTGCCCTTTCTTTTCCCTCGCAGCAGCTGGAAAATTGTGCCGTCACCCAACACAACCTCCCTTTGCCTCCGACAGAACCGCTTCATTTTTTTTCTCTTCGTTCCCCGAGGTCAAAGAGCCGCAGTGAACCAATAAAGCTGCATCCTGGCTGGCAGGTTTGGAGAGCTTTCGTCATTAAAACAACCGCCGTGGGTTTGTAAAGCAGGATTCCCTCTGAGCAAAACACTCCAAGAGTGTTATTATTCAGAGGGCTGTCATATCAAAGAGCCCCCCGTAGAGGAGAAGGCCCCTCTAGTGCTAGATACTTGCACAGACCCAAAGCAAAACCACATGCTCTTTGCCCGGAAAAGTCTGCAATCAACATGTGAGATCAGAGACATCAGGTGGCTGCCAGGAGCAGCTGGGCCGAAGGGGGAATTACGGGAACTGCAATTTCAGCCTGCCAGCTGCCTTCTACTCCAGGTTTGTGAGCACCTGGGCAGAGGGAGGGATGAGGAGGAGAAGCGTGGGGGAGCCATCCTGGCTTTTCCAGGAAGCTCCTCCCGTGCATAATAGGAGGACACAAGGGTTGTTCAAGCTGGAGTCAGAACAAGCACAGGCCTGGATGGGAGCTTGCAGGTCAGCTAGTCTAGCCCCCCTGTGTGTCTGCTGGATGCGCTTGTCTAACCTGCCCCAGACACTCACCCTCCCACGTCTCCTCCTAAAAAGTTCCTCTTGCATGTCTCAAGTTCAGCAGCACAGCCCAGGACTGAGCACATACCTCCCCCTCCAGAGCCTCCGCATTTCAGAGGGAGTGTTGGTTCAAATCTGGCAGCTGAGCTGCTCTCCACCCTGGGCTGGTGGGTGCGGCACGGATTCTGCTTTGGGGAAGGAATATTTCAACCATGCTCTTTCCCAGCACCGCAAAGAGATGCTGACTGCCACTGCCTTCCAAATAAAAGCTCAGGGTGTTGACAGCCTCCCCAGCCCCAAACCACCCGCAGCCAATGCTGTCCATGGCAGGGGATTGGACTTGATGATCTGCTCAGGTCCCTTCCAACCCTACCAACTATGAAACGCTGATGGCCTGCGGCACCAGAGACACAGCTGGAGCATCTGGAAGTCCTACTCTGGAACTCCACCAAGGTCCTTAACTTTTGGAGCCAACCACCGTGAGGCTGACTAGCTGGACAGCAAATCCAACATCATTCTCCATAACATCCTTCAAACCAGCTATGTCATGGGAGGCCTGACTGCCTTCTGTAACATCCTCTGTTATTTGCATGATAGATAGTTAGTGCTGAGGAAAGGAGGGCAGCAGTCACTGGGTAGGAGAGGAAGTCAGGAGCAGCCTCCTCCCAGCCCTGTGGCATGGCTTGGGGAGCTCATGACATGTCTGTGCCTCAGTTTCCCCCATCTGTGGAACAGAGGAAAGTCACCTGGGTCAGTGGAGGGGGAGGGTCCTGGCCCATCACTGATGTGGCACCTCACTCCTCTTTTGCCCTCCTGATCATGCCCCGTGCCCTCCCTGACTGACCAGCTCTGCCTGCAAAAGTCTGTGGCATAGACATTACCCTCACCCATCCTCCTGCACAGACATGGACTAGTCAGTAACGGGGACAGGGTGGCCTGGATCCTATTCCCAGGTGATCTCAGACAAGTCCCTGCCTCCGTTTACCTGTCTGAGAAGGGAGGCAATGCTGCTGACCCCTCCTGCACAGCACTGTGGCTGCCAAGCCTGGCGGGGAGGGGGTTCTACTGTTGTAGCTGATCTGCAGTATCACCCCCATTAGCAACTGCAGTGCAGGGGCAGAGACTGGCAGGTTCCCTCCCCTACCCCTGGGAGGAAGCCGCCTGCCTCCCCAGGCTTAGAAAATCCACCCTGTCCCTTTAAATCCCAGTGCAATGGGTTGCCACAAAGGCAGACAACAAAGCCATGTGGAGCCAGTCCATCCCTCCCTCCTGGGCCAGCCTCTGGGCTGGGCTGGAGGATGGGCCTGCTGGGCTCTGTGCTAGGCAGGAGCCAGCACTGGTGCTATTGGCCAGGCTCTGCTACTCTGGGTTGCCCTCAGCAGGGCCCTCCTCCTCCTTCTCTGCAGCACAGAAGGGAAACTGAGGCACAGAGAGGGCCAGCAGCCTCACCTCTCCTGGAGCTGAGAAAGCACAGGAGTCCTCACTCTCAGTTCCCCCCCAGTAGGATCCAGGCCACCCTGTCCCCATCACTGACTGGTCCATGCCTGTGCAGAAGGGTGGGTGGCAGGAAGTCATGTCTGTGCCTGTGACCCCTGCCACTGATTCACCAGCCCTTCCCAGTGCTGAGAGGTGAACCCAGGAGTCCTGAATCCCAGGCACTAACCACTAGTCCACCTTCCCTCCAAGCTGATCTGCAGCCTGCCCTGCTGCTGGCCCATGGCAGAGCCCCGCAGCCTGTGAATGGGCCAGGAGCTGTTCAGAGAGGGCCCTGGCTGGGGTGAGCTGGCTGCCGGCAGCTGCCTGGGCCCTGGCCAGCTAAGCCAGGCAGGGAGGGGGGGAAGCCCCAGCCTTCCTGCAGCCTTATCTGCTTCTGCAGCCTATGGGTGTGGAGCCCTCGCCCTCAACTAACTCTTCCTTCCCTCCTAGGCCCCCCCACAAGCTCCCTCTCTGCCCCAGCTCCTGCTCCAGCCCCCCCCCCGGCCTGGCACACACACACACACACACACACTTTGCAGAAGAGAATCAGAGCCAGAGGCAACAAGCCAGATCCCGAGGAGAGGAGTGAGGCGGGGGCGAAGGTTGCTTTAAACAAGGCAGGGACAGAGCCAGGAAGAGAACCCAGGAGTCCTGATGTCTGGTTCCTGCCGCAACCAATAAATATTAGACCCTGCCATGGTAGAACTGGGAACAAAACCCAGGAGTCCGAGTGTTCAGGCAACAGCCCTTCCCCACCCCCTGAACGAGATGGCACTCCCCATCCCAGAGCTGGGAATACAACCCAGGAGTCCTGTCTCCTGCTGGCTGCCCCTGGCAGTGCTTCCACCGGGACAGGCTCCCTCTGCTCTATGCCGTGAGGTGTCACAAGGGGTCAGAGGAGTGGCATGGGGTTGGATCAGGCCCATAGATCTCCCCACCCCCTCGCCTAGCATACCGGATCCGGCAACTGCCCCCACCTGCCTGGGACCCATGCTGCTCATCGGGGTCCCAGACTGGCTGGAGCAGGCAGTAGTCCCATAGCTGCCGGGGCGGGTGCCATGTACGGCACGTGACCTGGATCTTGCCTGTGGGGCTGCTCCAGGCCCTGTGTGGGTCACTCAGACCTGCAGCCCTGGGGGCTGGATGCCAGGGCTCCACGGGGTGTATCCTGCCCCCAGGCTGTCCATTTGATGTCCCTGCCATACTTGTATGCAATGCCTGTCGGCAGCCCTGCAGAGGCAGCAAGCTCCTGCCCCTGATCACACCCCCATGACCCAGCGTAGCCCCTGCGTCCCTCCCTGATCAGTCTGTAGGATGTACCAGGTCCTCAGCCCCTCTGCTGAGCTGCTCCCAGACCCCCAGCACTGGGCTGAGACCCCATGGCTCATTCCCTGCAAGCACCCCTTGGGCAGGAGCAGCCATAGGAAACAAGTGACATGGCAGCCACTACAGTGGAGCTGCAAGGACATGTGCACACCTGCTTTGGCCACCAGCAGGGCACCCAGAAAGGCAGCAGGCACCTGGGGGGCCAGTGGTGGGCAGAGGGTCTGCATGTACCTTGTGCCAGCTGCTGGGTGGTGGCAGAAGCTGTGCTCTGTTCCCTGCCGGTGTGGGAAATCCCAACCCATTGCACAGCCCTGAGGCTGAGGCTGAATGAGGGTTTCCCAGGCAGACAGGGCTCATCTAGACTAGGTCAGGGGCTGGTCCTGGGATTTCTAGAGCTGCCAAAGATAGGTGCAGGGCATGACAGGTGCAGCCCACCCTTCTTCCTAGGCCTCCATGGGCGCTTGTGCATGCGATGGGGTTTAATCTTCACAAGTTCCTTACCTTTCAGTTGGCAGCAGGACAGGCACGGATGGAGCCGGGAGGCAGCAGCCCACAGGGGCTCAGGCCTTTGGTGGGGCATCTGGACCCTTGGAGGCCCTCTGAGCTCCTTGGACCAGACCCTGAAAGTTTTAAGTACCTCGTTCCCATGGACACCCAAGGGACTCGGGCACCTTGACGCCTTGGAGGCTCTGGAGCTAGGTCTGAGCAGTGCCTGCCACCTTGGGGAGGGCTCCCATGTACCAAGAAGCAGCGATGGTTGGAGGGTGCTGGGAAAAGGGCTCAGGCTGGGCTCAGGTGCTGCAGCCTCTCTCGGCCTCACCAAGTCCTTGAACACATTTCCCTTTGAAACCAGAGACAGCCGTTTTGGCCCCCGGCCCTTCCTCATCCGCTCCCCGGATTCCAGGCCCATCTCTCCCCTGCCTTTGATCTCCGGCCTCCTCTGTTTCATCCTTCCCCTGCCCCAGCCCAAGCTGGTGCTATCTCCACATCAGACATGCACTTCAAAAGCAGGAGAGGCCTGGGACTCGCCTCTGGCTCAGCCCTCGTGAGATGGATGGCTCTGCCCCTGCGTCGGGGCAGGAGCAAAGATGCATTGATAGTTCCCATCCTGAGTCCGACGTGGCGCCAAGGATGGGCTCCTCCTTCAGCCCTGCATCTCCGGAGCCTGCAGCCGTGCCAAGAACCGCTCAGCAATAAAGGGTTTGCAGGGTGGACCTTGTCCTGGGGAGAAGCGCCAGATGGGAGCGCAGAGGCCTCCACATAGCGGGGACGCTAGGGGCGGCTGCAGGGCAAACTCCCTGCACCTGAACTCACAGGTCTCCCCTCTGAGCTGCAGGGGTGAGGAAGGGGTCTCCTGGGGGGCAACAAGTGCTCCCTGCACGCCGGGGTAGTGCAACGTGGACACACACACATCTCCAACCATCCCAAACCAAGACTAGATCTCAGCCAGAGACTAGAGAATTTAAATGTCTGATTAGAGACACTTTCAAAGGGCCTGATATTCAGAGGATGGCGGACCCATATCTGGCAACAGCTGGCCTATCATGCAGCTGGGATGGAGGGGAACAGTGGCAGGGATGGTACAGGGGGCTTGGCACTTTCCGTGGAGACCCTGATGCTGGGGACCCATTCAAAGCGAGCCCGGGGGGCTGCCCTTCTGGCAGTAAGGATGAGAAAGGAGCAGGGCTGGCGGGGTGGGCCTGTTTTGCAGGACAAAATCAGATGAAGAGGAGTTGAAGAATCTGGACCTTTATGTGAACCAAAACAGTTCTGTTGCCCTTGATATCGGGCAAAGCAAAGCACAGGTTGCTTGGGGAAAGAAAACTGGGGCGGGTAGATAGATAGATAGATAGATTGAAGTGTATGGCAGATGAGCATGGATTGCCGCCCATCCGGCATTATAATAATACTCTAAATTCTTGTGACTCAATGCACGTTTGCACTTCCCGTGCTGGGAAGGCCAAACCGGCCTGGCCAGTTTCACTTCCAGTTTCTGGGGTAGGGCATGGGGCTCTCTGTTGGGGGGAACATCTTACAGCTGCCCCAAACCCGGCCAGGGACCTGTTAGAGGGGCTTGGGGCTGGGTGGGAGCACGTGTTCAAGTCCCCTGGCAGCAAAGTGGGGTGAGGGAGGGCTCATGCCAAACCAAGGCCACGGGGAGCCAGGGGCTGAGCTGGCAACAGGCCTGGGCTAGGGCTGCTACGTCTCTGGTATCTAGGCCAGCGTTTCTCAACACATGGGTTGTGACCCCAAAGCAGGTCGCAAGAATATATGAAAGGGTCATGGGCAAACTTTAATTCTCCTTTAAAAGAAAAAACTGTGGGAAATGGTGGCTTTTCCCTTGCAGGCTGGCAGAGTTTCAGCCTGCGAGGGGCTGCTTGGGCCCCCCTGCCCCACACACTGGGGGGCTGCAGCCTGGGCGCAGGGGCAGCGGGTCGGGAGTGAGGGGCACTGTGTCAGGACTGGCTGTCCATGTTTACAAATGGGTCCTGGTACAAAACAAGGTTGATCTAGGCAATAATGCAGCTGGAGGGGGTGGGGTATGGTGGCCCCCCGAAAACAGGCTCCTGCTGCCATCTAGTGGGAGACTTCCTCCATAGCCACGTTTTCTGTTCTGTGCTGTTGTCCTCTCTCCCTCTTTCCCTACACCCACATACGCCATCCCCCCAGCCTCCCATCAACCTGCCCATCTTTCTGCCCAGGTAACCATGAGGTTTGGGACCTCAGTCCTGCTCTGCCCTCCTCTGGCACTTACCATGGATCTAGGTCAGTATTGCTAAGGGGAAACTGAGGCACAGGGCAGGGCTGTGACTTGGTCAGCAACTCATCCACACTGCAGCTGTCCTGACCCAGGTGCTCAGTCACACTTCTGATCTCCCCTGCCGGTAAGGTACAAAGTGACCCACTGTCCTGGTTTGCCTGGACCATCCCGAGGCTGTCCCCAGTAACCCCCTGAATTGGGGCCCTGGCCTTGAACTGGAAAACGGCTCCTGCATCAGTATGAGGCAGCATCCTGCTGGGTCTGTGAGGGGATGCAGGGGGTGGAGGGACCCCGGAGCCTCCCCTGAGCCCTAGACCAGAAGCAGTACAGCCACATTCACATGTCCTCTGCCCCTCCACAGAGCTGTTTAGTGAGCAGACACCTTCCCCCCCACAACAGCTGGTGCCACCCCAGAGACTTCCCTCCCATGCCAGCTGGGCCCAGGACAGGCAAATCCCCTTGTGTTTCTGGCCCCGTGACCTGACAGCTGGATGCTGTAACAAGGTGAGACACACAGACAGGGCCCAAATAGACAGACGGAGAAACAGACAGACAGATAGGTGTATGTGAGGGTGATAGACAGGCAGATGAATGCACAGTTGTCCACTCACCAATCCTCTTTTCCAGCAAGATGCACCACCCCAGAAATCCCCCCCACCCCTAGCTACTGCCTGGGCTGGTTCCCAGCAGCGCGAAGCTCTGGGCTGGGCTGGCTCGGGCGTCCACAGGCAACAGCCAGCACGAGGCTGAGGGCTGCCAGAGAGGCAAACCCAGGGAGCATGGGGCTGTGTCAGGGCAGAGGAATGGCAGCAATGCCTGCCCTGTGCCAGAGCCCGCTGGCTGGGGAAGCACCCAGCAGCCAGCTGTCTTCTATTGGGAAAGTGTAAGCCCAGAGCAGGGAGCAAGGAGAGATCCCATCCCTGAGCCCAGCCCTGGGGGTGGGGAAGGGGAAGCAAGGCTGCCTCTCCCAGTGTGCATATATAGCTCCAAGCATCCAAGACCCCATCTGGTAGGGGCCCTGCAGGTATAGGTGTCACTGCTATTGTTATTCTTTGTTCCTCCACTGCAGACTGCTCTGGGGGAGAACACGGCTCAGGTGCATCCAGCACCCACCACGCAACAGGCAGGGCTGGGAAGTTCCATGTGTCCAATGGAGGCCGCTGGGAGGCTATTGACCAGGGCACCTGGGTTCACCCCCTGACTGTAGCACCCAGCTGGGGTATCAGCTTTGTGCTGACTGGAGGGGAGAGCATCACACCAAGGCACCCCCTGGTCCATACAATATAATGCCTCCTAGAACCACGATGTACCGCCAGCTCAGCACCCAACCCATATATGTCTGCGCATACGTGGGCATGTGCATATATGGGGGGGAGGTGTCTCTGCACTTCTGTACCTATGGGTCCATGTATCTGCATGGCTGTGCATACGTGTGTGTGTAGCTGCATGGCTGTGTGTACGTGTGTGTGTGTGTGTATGTGTGTACGCGCACGTCCCATCTGGGTTTGATCACTCCCCGGTTGGCGGCGGGAGCCCTCTCCTGTGGTTTCGGATACGGGAGAAGGTTCCAGGAAGCCGCTGCTCCTGGTGGATTGACTCAGGCAGCCGGATCGGAAATTGTTACAGGGACGCGGGGCCGGCGCCCTGGGCAGCCGCGTGTGCTCCTGCCTGCCTGTGGCCTGCAGCCCTGGCCTGCCTCGAGCCAGCTCCCAGCATCAGTGATGTGCTGCCGGGCTCAGCTGCAGCCTCCGGCCAAGCAAGGCAGGATGGACACAGGGCCTCCTGCCTGCTGCCTGGGAGCCCAGCCCAGCCCAGCCACGGCCATTTATCACTGTCTTAGCCTTGCGAGACCTTCCTGCACTGGCAGCCCAGTTACTTCCACCCTTCCTGGGACAGCGGGGCCCCAGCGGGGAGCTGGGGGATGCAGACTCCAGCAGCATATGCCCACCTAGACAGGGGCAGGGGGGTTCAAATGGAGGGAGAATGTCACACCACAAACTTCTCCCCTCCCCACAATCTCTCAGCCCCCAAATCAATGCAACCCCTGCTGTTAGCTGTAGTCTCAGAGCCCACCCCAGAGCCAGGAGCTTCAAGGGACCCTGCGTGGTGGGTGGCTGGGGTAAAAGTGTGGAGACAGATGGGGATGCCAGTGTACACAGGGCTGAAAGATAAGTGGGGTTGCCCTAGCGGTGGCAGATCCCTACCAAGCCGCTAGAGGACCGGGGGGTTGTCCTAGCCGCAAGCAGGGGTCACCTCTGCCCATGGCTCAGTGAATGCTTCTGTGATCCTGGCAGTGAATGGATCCAAGTGCTGTGAGCTTCCCTACAACAGTGTCCTCCAAATGCCCACTGGAATTCAAGGGCTGGGAGCTTCCCGGCAGCAGTGTCCTGTGGGTAGCAGCAGCACTGTGTTGCTGCTCTCTGCCCTGCCCTCCTGTCTTGGGCCCAGCCCTGAACACCTCTTAGTGTCCACATGCCGCACGGCACCTCCAAGGCATCAGTCGCCAGCCCTCAGGTGAGTCTCTGCTGCTCACTGTGGGAGTTGTTGGGTGCTGAGCCACCTAGCGCTGGGCCCAGGAGGCAGCCCCCTGCCTGGCTAGGGGGAGCAGCGCCTGGGACCAGCCACACGGGAATAGCAGTGGGCAAAGCAAGCGCCGCCGGGCTCGGCCACGGGACTCCCTGCAATTTTGGTTGGGAACCACAGAAATGCAGTGCTAGCTGTGCCAGAGCCGCGCCCCTGCCTCCCCCTCCCCCCCGCCCCAGAGAGGCGACACACATTCACGGACACATGCATATATGCACAGTCATGTGTGCACACTTGCACACACATGCACAGACACAGGCATACATGCACACTAGGGTTGCCTTCATAGAGGACAGTCCAGTGTCCTCTGTCCTCTATTGATACAAAACCTGATGTCTTTATGTCCTCTATTTTTCTCTTGAAGACATAAAGGCATCAGGTTTTGTATCAATAGAGGACAAAGGACAGAGTAGCAGAAAACCAGAATGTCCTCTATGATGGCCACCCTAATGCACACCAATGCACATATGCTCACCCTTGCATGCACGTGCATGCACATGCACACACCCACATGCATTCACACACATGCAGGGCTACCTGCACACCTCCACCCACGTATGCATGCACCACAGCCCCTACATCACCCACACGTTACTCCACTGACAGCGCACGTGTGTGCACCCCCTACCCCGTAGCACAACCAACTTGTGCACACCCTATGAGCTCTGTGTTGCAAGCACCCACACCCCTATGGCACAGACCCTCCACACCACACATGCTAGCACCATGCCTCCTGCACTGTACTGCACTGCCACCAGCACAGACACCCCTTGTGACCTGGGGGTGTGTTTTGCAATAGAAACACAATCCCTAGTGTACACACGCACACCCCTCCCCCCCCGGCAGGGCTAGATCTATCCTGGCATGATCAACTATACCCTCCATTTAACCCCTCCCATGCTCTGACCCTGCCTACTTAGGTTCGAGACCACACCACAAGCAGCTTGGTCATACGTGCTGGGGCCTGAAGCCCCCCATAGTTCCAGGGTTGGGCCTCGTAGCACTTTCAGTAGCTAAGGACGTCGGCCCCATATTGCTCAGTGCTGTATGTACATGGTGGAAGAGGCCCCATGGTGATGCCCAGCTAGAGCTGTGAGCTTCCCTGCAACAGTGCCCCACCATGGCAGCTCCCCACGGGGAAACAGGAGGCGGTTTTGCTAGGCCAGTGGGGAAGATGCAGCAGACACCCATCCTGCCCTAGTGCCAGGGTAAAGCCACTACTTTGCTCCCCAGGGCAGCCTTTTGTGCAAGGCCCAACTCCCCGCTGCCATCTCGCGGCCAAGTTATGTCACAGCAACCGCCGGAATTGGAGTTACTCCAGTTTAGATTCTAGGGTAAATACCAGTACCCCAGAGTGATAGTGTTATGTATCTGCACCCAAAGTGTGGGCAGGGAGAAGACCCAGGGAGGTGGGAGCAACGTGCTCAAGGTCCCGCTAGGAGCTAAGTGTAGAACCCAGGTGTCCGGGATGGTAAGCCATTGGACCTTGTCTGGGGTGACCTGTTTGTTTCTCCCTCCCTTGCTCTCCATGGACCCCTGAGCCCCACATGCTGGGTTGCCTGTCTTCTCCCTGACTGGCAGGCACTGACACAGCTCTGGGCAAGGGAGCTGGAGCCTGTCCTGGCTCATGCATTTCCCAGCGCTGGGAGGAGAATCCCGGCCAGTTTCTGAGATGCCAAGAGGAGTCTGTGGGACCCGGAGTTACAAAATCAGCTGACAATGTATGTAAATCAGGCCTGTGTCCTCCCTGTCTTGATGTTGGTAAAAGGCACTGCCACAAGGAAGTTCACAGCATCTGAGGCCAAGCTGGATACCAGTAGGGAGGGGACTCTTGTGACAAAGCTCACGGCACTGTTTTTTTTGGCTGGGCAGTGACAGGACACTTCTACCAGGAAGCTTACAGTTCTTGAGATCCAGCTGGGCACTGCTGGAGGGAAGCTCACATCACTGTGCTTCCTTCCTGGCATTGCTGTGGGGAAGCTCTTAGTGTTGGTCTCTTCATGGGCACTGATATGGGGAAGCCCGCAGTGCCGGGATCCCCACAGCCATGGGCACTGCTGCAGGGAAGCTCACAGCACCGCCTCCCCCCACTCTCCCCCCCAATCTGAGTCACATGCACAACAGAGACAGTGCCAGAGAAGTGGTCTGGACAAGTGAAACAGGCTCCCGAGGCCTCAGCGCAGGCTGGTGCACCCAGTGCTGCCTGTCCCTGTCACCTACTCTTGCAGGCTCTGCTTCCCTGGCATCAACCTCTTCAGTGCCAGCTGGCAGCTGCCTGCCACAGCACCTCCTTGTGCCTGAGAGTCACAAGGGAGCTCCTTGGCACAGATGGGGCTGCAGGTTGGGGGGGTGACAGCAGCCTGAGTTGGACCAGGCAGAGGCTGCTTTGCCTGGGGGCATAGGGAAATCCTTTACCCCTAGCTAGGTTGTGTGTTTATGTGTGTGTGTGCATATGCGCACACTGGGTATGCAGTGTGTGGTCTGGGTGCAGAGCACCATGTGTATGACATCTGCATGTGTGGAGCACATGTAGGGTGTGTTGTATGTAGGGTTCATTTGGGTACCATGTGTGTGCAGTGTGGGGTTTGGGGCATGCACAGCTGGTGCTGATGTGTGCAAATTGGGTGGGGGGGGTGTGCATTGTTGCGTGCGTGCATGAGTGCTGCTTGCCACGTGCACTGTGGACGTGCAGACTGTGTTGAATATGTGCACTGCATGTGCAGAGGGCTGTGTGTGTACAGGGTGCATGAGTGGCTGGTGATCCTGGGCAGGCACCAGCAGCCGATTGCTGACTGGAGGAGGGGGTCCCCCAATAGCCGATTGCCACTGGTGGCAAACCAAGTGATGGCGGTAAACCTGGAAGTGCCGCTGGCGCTTCTCTCAGTGCCCTCACAATTTCAGGGGGCACCAGCCATCACCCCCCACTCTGCAGCCAGCGAGGGCCAATCTCGGGGGGGTACATGCCCCTCATTTCCCCCCAAACATTGCCTACGGCAGGGTGTGTTGCATATTGTATGTGCAGGCAGTTGTGCCTGTGTTATGCATGCATAAGTTGTGCATGTACCTTGCGTGGCATTGTATGTGCTCTCTGTGGCGTGCAGGTATGTGATCTGGGCATTGTACTAGATATGTGCCTGTGCTTTGCCTTGCCCCTTGGGGTTGCTCTGCGTCCCTTGGGTCATACAGGCAGTGCGACGTCCAGGTGCCTAGGTCCTGGATGCAGCTCTGGGCAGCCTGGGAGAAGATTGCACTGCCAGACCAGTTCTCAGTCCTTCCTGGTGCTCAACAAAGGAGCCCATCCTGCGGGTCCCCTTCAGCACCTCCCTCCTGTTTGGAGTTACAGAGCTGCTGATGTGAGGAGAGCAGCTCTTCTTGGGGGCTGGGGTGGGGTAGGAGAGAGGGAAATAGAGCACAGGAAGAGGCATGTGCAGGGAGCGGGTGCTGGGTGGAGGAGGGATGGGTGCAGGAGGGCTGGGGTGCCAGGTAGAGTAAGGAGGGTGATAGGAGAATGGAGGGGGGAATAGGGGGTGCAATGGGTTGAAGGGTGCTGGGGCAGGGGGTCAGGTACTGGGGAGGGGATGGGGGTGCTAGGGATCCTCTTCCTTGCTGCAGGGGTGGATTCATGGCATGGGCGGGCCACACACTGCTGCCTCCGTGATCCAAATGCAAAGTAGATTTTGCCCTGCTGAGTGCTTATGGGGGGCCACAGGGCACAGTGCCGCCTCGCCCCACCCTTGCCCGCTTCTGCAGCCCTGCCTTGGGGTGTGGCAGGGTGGGACCTGGCTGCCCCCACCATTGCCCCTTTTGGCTTCTCCAGGCTGGTGATCCCGGGTGCTCTGCACTATGGCTTGCTCTCCCAAGTCCGGACGATGGGCCCTTTAGTGCCCAGGCCCTGTCAGCCTCCTGCCCCATAGTGCCCGGGGCCCCCATCGCCCCCGAGCGTAGCCAGGCCTCCTGCGGCCTGTGCGCTGCTAACCACGGCTTTGATGAGGGCTCCCACCACAAGCTCAATCGCTGCCACATGACGTCTGCAAGGGGCTGGGGTTGGGGGGGGGGGTGCAGGAAGGAGGCTGGGGGGGCTCGGGGGGGGGGGGGGGGCTGGCCCAACCCAGCCTCTTTGAGAGGCCGAGGAGCCTCCTCGAAGCCTGGTTGTGTCTCTCATGTGGCTTTCGGCAGCCTGGCCCGGCCTCCGCCGCTCGGAGCCTGCAATTAGGGAGCAATTCCCAGCGTGCGGTCGGGCTGGGACGAGGCAGGAGGAATGCGGCATGGAGCCGGCCTGGGGGTGGGGGGGCAGCCCCTTGGTGCCCCCCTGGTACCCCACCACACACACCTCGGGGACGCCCTGCGGCTGGGGACTGAGCAGAGATGAGGCCAGAGACACCCCCACCCTCTGAACTAGGGGGGGCCAGGCTGGAGAAACCCCCAGCGCCCTCTTCACTTCCTCCAGCTCCTGTCTCCCCCTCTCTTCTTTGCCCCTAATTCCCCTGTCCCATGCCCCCTTGCACCCCCAGCTCTCTGCTCTGCCTTCTTCTCCAGCCTCTCGCAGCTCCCTTCCAGCTTCCCCTGGACAAAGACCTGGCTCAGGAGACAGCCCTCCAGGCCTTACTGGGAGGGTTACTGGAACAAGCTGGTTGCTGAGCTGAGAGCTGCTTCCCTGGCATTAGCGATGGAGATCCTAAAATGACCTTTGCCTCCCATACACCACGGCCCTTGGGTTCAATGCTCTGGGTTCAATGTGCCCAAAAGCTTGCATTTAAAGATTTTTTTTTTTTTTTGCAAAAATCTTGTTGGTCTAATAAAAGATATCATCTCTACTACGAGTCCTGATTGCCGTTTCCTGTAGACCAATATGGCTACACTCTGGATGCCCTGTGACTTGCTTTTGGCTAAAGCCTCTTTTCAGAAGACATTGAAGACATCAGGATGACAGAGACTCCATCACTTCCCTGGCAGGGTTTTTTCTAGTGTCTAAATCACCCTTGTTTCTTCTTTGAGTTTGCCTGGCTGGAGTCCACTCATCTGTCCGAGTCCTTGAGCTAAAGTGCTGCTTTCTAGGGACAGGTGAGGTTCTTTGGGTAAATGTGATATCTTTGATTAAAATTGTTTGTTGCAACATTTTGGGTACAAACAACAGGGGAAAATTTATCCAATTTATTAAATTTATTTATTTATTTGCCCTTCCCTGCAATGAACCAGTGATCCTCCCCACAGCCCTCCCACAAGGCAACAGCCTTCCCTGGAGCATCTGTCGCCCCTGTTATAGCAAAGGCAGTTGCTTTTGCACTTCTTGGGGCTTTAGAAACACACCATCAGGGGGATCGGGGGGTTTCATGGTGGTCAGTCAGTCCAGCAAGTCCACGAGGGCACTTTGTACTGGTGTCCTCACCCCCGGTTGCAATAGTTGCGTGAGGGTCGGTCACAACCGCTGTGCACGCAGGCATCTCCGTCCACCAGCTCCTCAAGCCTCCTCCAGTGTTTTGCAGGCATTTGCCAACTTAAATCACCAACAAGCTTCTCACCCTTGTCTGCTGTTTTTTTCGGCAATCCCCATTGCTGGATACAACGTGCCTGCTCGGACACCCCAACACTGCTGATGTCTGCATATACCACCTGCCCCGAAGGAAGCGCTGGGTGCTGGGCTGGCCCCTTGGCTCTGCAGCCGGGAACACCTGGGTTTCCAACTTCAGATGGCTGATTTCTCAGCTCCATGCCTCAGTGTTCCCCTGTAAAATGGGACAATGGAGAATGTCCATTTCCTGGTGGGGGAGTGGACTGTGAAGGTGAAGGCACAAGCGCGTGTGAAGTGGGGTTAGGGGTGGGCAGAGGGTCAGGCTGCATGAGCTGCTCCTGAGGGGGTCTCTATTACTGATTAACACCCGGTCCACTGGAGGGATGAGGCCTTGGTGACACCACAAAGGACCATGGGGCCTCCTGACCCCACCAAAAGCAGCTGTGTGACATGGGGAGCCCAGTGGGTTGTGACTGTGTCACTGTGGGGCAGGCGGGTGGTGCTGAGGACCACGGTGGCTTGGCACAGCATGGATTGTACACCCTGAGGCTGCCCTGGGCCCATAGCAGTGCTGTCCCCTTGGCAGGACCGGCTCACCCAGTGGTGCCCCAGCTGCCTGACAGGACCCTGGGCCCACAGTGATGCTGTTGTCTGGGACAGGACTCTGGGCCTGTAATAGCACTGTCTCCTCAGCAGGGATCAGCCCCATAGCAACACAGCCCCCTGGCAGGGCCTGGCTCCAAAGCGACACAGACGCCTGACGGGACCCCAAAATGGCCTGCCTGACAGGTCCACAGTGACACAGCTGCCTAACAGGACCTTAGGCCATAGTGACATAGCTGCCTGACAGGACCCTAGCCCACAGCAACGGAGGTACCTGACAGGGCCTAGTCACGTAGCAACGCAGCCCCCTGACAGCACCCTGGGCCATAGCAACAGAGCTCCCTGCCATAGCCCCAGCTCCATAGCAACCCAGCCTGCTGACAGGACCCCGGGCCCATAGTTGACAGGACCCCAGGCCCATAGCAACACAACCCCAAAAGGCCCCTGGGCCCATAGCGGCAGCTGGCTGACAGGACCCCAGGCCATCGCAACACCACGCCCAGACAGAGCACCCCAAGCCCCCAGTGCTGCAGCCCCTGGGGCCGTCCCAGACTCCGGGGTCCCTCCAGCCTCGCTCTTCCTCTCCCCCCTGCCCATCCCAGCAGGGGACCCGTGGGCAGGAGCTGCTCTCGCTATGGGACGAGCCGGCTCGTGTTTCTCATTAGCAACGAGGGTCCGACTGTCCCCCCCACCCCGGGCGTGCTGAGCAGTGCTCCCCTTCGCCACCCCCTTTTCCATCCCCAGGCCTCCACGTCCCATAAATCTCCCTGGGCTTTATTTAAATAACTGGAATGTGAGGCTCTTTGTTCAGAAAATAGCTCTGTGGAGCTGCCCGGGCGCAGATAATGAGCCGGGAGGCTATATCGGTCGGTAACATTAGCGGAACTTTCCATATTTATATTCCAAGCCTAATTATGGTTTGTGTGTGCACTCGAAATGATGATTCATCTAAACCGAGCCCGGGCCGCAGCGTGATGGCAGGGCCGGCCGGGAGTGGGGGGCCGCCCCAGCCCGCTCCCTGCTGCCTCCACCCCCTGCCCTGGGCTCAGCCCTTGGCTTCCTGCGGCACGGCTGCCCCAGCCCGAGGCAGCAGGCGATGGGAACCGGGGCAGGTACTTAAGAGGAGGGTGTGAGAGATGGAGGGAGAGAGGCTTATTAGGAAAAGGGTGGGAGAGAAGTGTGGATGGGGACAGACAGACAGATAGATCCCTCATCTCTGTCTCATCCTGCAGCGCCTTCATCTCATCCATCCCCCACTTCGTCCTGGATCTCTCTTCTGTGATGGTGCCCCTCAGGCCCAGCCTGTGCCCTACAAATCCACCCCTATATCCCCTGATAACCCCTCCACCCCGATCTGTATCCTTCCCAAGCTACCGCAGCCCTGAGCACCTCTACCCCGGCTTTGGAGAAGAAAGTCCTCCACGTCATCTCTCAGCGCAGGGGCAAAACATGGTGTGAGCTCTGACCAATGAAGGTTTCTCCTGATCGCTGCAACCCATTAAGGCTTTCCTTTCCCAGTGCTCCTGGCATCTGCTGTGCTTCTGGCTGCTGAGGTCTGCACCCAGCACCCTCCAGGGTAAAGCCCAGGCAGCCTAAACTCAAGCCCAGGTAAAGGCAGGACAAGAGCAGGGATACAGAGAGCACAACAAGGCCTCTCCCAGCTGGCCGGGACCGCATGGGGAGCTCAGAGAAGACTCGCCTACTCCACGTGGTAACCACACAGCCTGGAAGACCAAACCAGGATGGAGAAGAGCCCTGCACCGGGGGTTATTTTTAGCCAAAGGCCCCTGGAAATGTGATAATTAGACAGTCGGTCAGAAGATAGCCAGCCCGGGGGTGGCCGGCATCGGCAGCTGCAAGAGCGCCAGCTGTGAGGCCCCTGCGGGCACTGCCCTCCTGACCCACGGAGACCCACGTCCCAGCTGCTGAGTCCACTGCCGGCTGAGTTCCTGCTGCAGAGGAGTGCAGCAGGGCCCGGGAGTGTGACTGTTTTGCATCTGCATGCAGCAGTGCTCATCAGGGCTCCTTGGCCTGTGCACTTCCATGTTTCCACACACGTGCTCTTTAGGCCACGCGTGTGCTCCCATGCATCGCAGTCTGGACAGGCATGTTTCAGTGCAGGGAGAGTGGGGTTCAGATAAATGGCCTCTCTCTCTCTCAGGTCCCTGGGGCTCAAAGGGTCACGTCTCACACTCTCTCCTACTGCCCCATCAGACAGTAACATTCACCTGCTGGATCAGATCAGGCAGCCTTTGCAAACCCCAGCCACTTCCAGTGTACCAATTGCCCCACTTTTTCTTGTTACCCCCAACCCCACCTCATCAGAACCTGCTTGCTTTGCCGCAGCTTCATCTTTCAGACTGCAGGGCCCAATGGTTACATACATTTGTACAGCACCTAGCACAACCATCCCTAGTAATGGAGCCTCCTCTGTTGCACTACTTGGGTTAAGACTGCTGCAAACACAGGGTGGGTCAGGGGCCGGAGCACTGTCCTCGAAGGAAAGAGGCTTGGGTTTTGGTCCCAGCTTTGCCACGACTTGAGTAAGTCCCTTTTCCTGCTCTGTGCCTCAGTTTCCCCTGTTACCAGCTCTCTATTAATCTCCAAGCTCTTTGGGCTGCGACTCACTCTCCCTGTGGCTGTTCAGTGCCTGGCATGTTAGGATCCTGACTTCAGTTGGTGTCTATAGGGACCACGAAGACTAAGATTATACCAGACCAATCCTGCCTGTAACATTCAAGCCCCCACACCCAAGTCTGTCTCTCCAGCAATAGGAGTCCAGCTGAATCTACGCACTAGCTGTAGAGCTCAGATCCTTCCAAGGCCCAGCCGCCAGGGGGCAATGATCCTGCATATGAAGCTGGCTCCCAGTGCCGTCCAGTCCTGGGGGCACTGGTGGTCCCCTGGGGGGTGGTGCTATGCAAGCTGCTGTCCAGGGAGGCGACATTTCTGCTGTCCTTATTTTTAGCCTTTGCAGGGAAGAAGCAAAGGGGAAAAAAAAACCCCCTAGGACAGCTAAAAAAATAGAAAATGGCTCTCAGAATTTCCTAATTAGAGAGCGGAAGGGGAGGCAGCTGGGCTGGAGGTTTGGGAGAAGGAGCTGAGCCAGGGTTGGCTCTACCAACCTGGAATGGGCTGGGGGGTGAGGGCAGCGCAAAGGACTAGTGACTAGAGCCCTGGCTTGTGACTTGGGTGCGATGGATTCTTGCCCTGGCTCTGCCCTTTGCTTCCCCTGCCCTGTACCTCAGTTTCTCCCCTTGCTTTTTGCCCACCTACGTTAGAAGCTGTTCAAGGCTGGGGCTGTCGCTGTGTGTATGTACAGCACCTAACACAATGAGCCCCCAACTTGCAACAAAACAGCAACTGGAGAAAGGGACCATGGCAGGGTGGTGCCAGGAGGGTGGAAAAGCATCTGGAGGGAAACAGGTGGTTTTAGATCTAGCCTCTGGTTTCCATCAGCCAAGCCATGTTAGGAGGAGGGGAAAGGGCTCCTGCAGATCTCCCAGAGGATGAAGTTGTGACGGATTGGCTGCGGCAGGTGTCCCCAGGCTGCAATGTTGCGTGAGACATGAGCAATGCATGTCCTTCCCAGGGAACTTCACTGTGCCTTGGAGCCTAGCCTCAAGGCAGCACTGGAAACCAGTTGTTAGCCTCTGGGTTGAGATCTCTGCCAGAGAGGCCCTGCCTGCATGCTGTTTGTGACCACTGCTGCTCCAGGACTGGGGAGGCAGTGCAAACAGAGAAGTGGCAATGGGAAGCCTCCAGACTCAGGGGCCACAGGCTCCTCATGTAGAACGTAGTCAACTTGCAAATTGCTAGGGGTTGGCTTCGACTAACCCCCCCCTACACACACACACACTATTAGAGCACCCTGGCAGAGATTATAGGGATCAATTTGCCTAAGAGGTTTAGACACACTGGCTGCAGGGGAGCCCACCAGGCCTGGGGCACTCTCAGGGAGGGGGGGGCTTTTTTCTGGCAGTGTCACCACCACTCCCCATCCCCCCTTTGGCAAGGGGGGGTGGTTCTGTGTCCCGCCCGGCATGCTTGTGGTGTCCCCTCCGCTCCTCGCCGCTGAGCCGTCTGGAGCCCAGTGGCAGCTGGCACGGGCGAGCCGGGCTTCGGGAGGAGCTTCTGCGAGCCGCAGTGCCGCACCCACACACCCATTAAGGCAGGGTTATTTCAGTGCCTGCAACCACAAGGGAAACATCCGGGGCCGCGGCTGCAGGGATGGAGGGGGAGGGAGCAAGGGGCATGGTGGAGAAGTGGGGGGAAGGAAAGAAAAGACAGAGGAAAAAGGACCAAAAAGAAAGAGAGAGAGATGGAAGATTGAAAGAAAGAATGAAAGGGGGGAAAGAAAGTTGGAAAAGAATGAATGAAAAAGAAAGAGCCAGGAATAGCTAGAAAGAAAAAAAAGACTGGAGAAGTCAGAAAAGTTGAAAATGAGGAAGCGACAGAAAGGAAGAAAGAAAAGCAGAAGAAAGGATGAAAAAGAAAGAAAGAATGAAGCAGGCACTGGGCAGGAGACCTGGCCCATTCCCAGTGTAACTTAGAGCAGCCCCCAGGCTGCACCCATGCCCCCCGGGCTCCCTACTAGCTCCTCTGCCCACCCCTACAAAGGCGCGGCTGAACAGGTGTGCTCTAGGCAATCTGTGTGCTCCTGGTACTGCCATCCATGCCACCCCAGTGCCCTCTCCCTCCTACCCCCCATCCCAAAATCTCTGCAGTGAAGTTCCATGGGCCGCCCCATGCCCAGGGGTGAGTTATTGCCAGCCCCAGAGAAATCCTGCTGGGTATTCGGGGCACAGGTCCACACAGGAGTAGCATGGAGTGGCCAGGGAGGGGGAAGGAAGGTTGTTAACCCTGCATGAATCCAAGGGAATGGAGAGGGGAGCAGAAAAGCTTAATGGAGAGAACTCTGTGCTGGGCAGGTTGAAGTGGGGGGGGTGTCAGTCTGATTCAGTAGGAGTCAGGGAACTATTAATAACTGGAGAATTGTGCAGGAAGTGTCCCTGGAAGCCACCGCAGGGAGCGGGGGAGGAGGGGGGGGTGCTGAGGTCCTATCATGGGGCAGGGAGCACCCTCAGAGGAGCAGGGGGTGGGGGCAGGGGTTGGGTGCCCCGGGCTGGAGCATGGGAAGTCCAGCAGCAGTTCCCTGTACCTGGGTCTCCTGCCAGGGCCTGATCCTCATGTGAGTGCGTGGGGGGGGAGGTGGGAGCCACGGAGAAGGGAAGCTTGGGGGCTGTCAGCGCTCCAGGCCTGCGGTTTAGTGGGGGATGAGTCAAGAAGAGCCCTGGGAAGGGCAGGCAGCGACTGGGCCTGGAGAGCAGGGCTCCAGCACGATGAGGCAGCCTTTCCTATGGGCCACAGCCACCCACTTCCACCCCAGGGAGCAAAGGGGGGAGGGAGGCTCTGTGGGGGCGTGCTTCCGCAGTGGTGTATTTACAGGCACAGCAAAGTGGAGCTCGGGGCACTGCTGTGGGGAAGCTCGCAACACTCAGGTCCTGACTGGGCACTGCCATGAAGACGCTTACAGCACTGGGATCCCCATCACCCTAGCTCAGAAGTGGGCAATTATTTTGAACAGAGGACCGCTTACTGAGTTTTGGAAAGCCATCAAGGGCCACATGACAGGCCACTCAGGGCAGATTAATATTAATTTTCTAAATTTTTTTAGGGGGACCACAGGCCTGATAGAATGGCCTGGTGGGCCACATCCCCCAGGCCTCATTTTGCCCACCCCTGCCCTAGCTCCTGTCCTGTGCCTGTACAGTGGGTGTGCAGGGCACAGGCCAGGGGCACAGCCTGTGGGTTCTGTCTCCAGGATCCAGCAGATTGGGGTTCCCTCCCCAGCTGCGTCTGGGGTGCCTTGGGGATACCACACCCCAAATACATGTTCCCTTCTACTCCCAGAGACTAGTAGCCGGAGCTGACTGATGCCCCTCTGGTGCATTTTGATAGTATTTTGCTAGGCACTTGGTCCAAAGCTCTCACTCCCCAAAAATTCTGTGCCTCTCTACAAAAAAACCCAAATGTTTTTTCCCTGTTTGATGTGAAACTTGCCACCAATTGTTTCCAGTTTTCAGCAGAAATTTTATTTTTGCCAACAGAAAAAAAAAATCCTTCTTTTTCTCCCTTTTTCTTGCCTTTCCTCCCTGCAAGAGGAAGGAGAGGAATGATTTTAAAAGCACCAGAAAGTGGGTTTTGTCTGTCACCAAAATACAATTTTTTTAAAAACTGGAAAATGTTGGGAGTTTTGTTTTTTGTTGAAAATTAAATACTTGGAGCAAAAGGAGTTGTTTTTTTTCAGAGAGAAAAAAGCAATTGCTTTTGAGTAAAAAGCCAGGTTTTCTGTGGGAGGGAGGGTAGGGAGGGCAGAAATATCTCTTCTGTTTAAATAGGTTAACTCTTTTGATGAGGATGATGAAGGGAGACCTCATCAGAGCCATTGTCTCTGCCAAATGCCCTCTTCCAGGCTCATTCAAGAAGCAATGAAGCCCTTTTGTGCAATCAATCTGCAGAGGGTGGCAACCGACCACCCAAGGACTAAATCACTTGCCGGGTCAGAGCTAAGCCCTTTGGGTGGAGGAGGCTCCCTAGATGCCAGTTCAGGGGCAGAAGATGCCATGTGTGTATGTTAGAGCAATGATCTGAGTGCCCTGACCGCAACAGCAGGTCTCTGATGCCCCAGGGAGATGTGTTGGCAGGGGACAAAAGAGGAGTGAGCCTTGACTGGGCAGGCAAAAACCCCTAGTGAAGACAGTTCCAGGCAGTGCAATTGCTGGCTGCACAAGTTGCAGGGGGTGGTAGTAGCCATCCAAAGTGTGATGAATGCTTTGCTGGCGGAGCAGACTGTCCCTGGAGCGTAGATGTAGCCTGAGCGGGAGCTTCTTGGGGACAGAGCTGGCTGGACGGGCAGACTGGGATTGGCCTTTTGGCTCAGATCACATGTAGACCTGAACGGCATTGTGTAGTGGAGGATGCACCCCTGTCCAATGCACTGCAGATCGGACACCCTACGAGAGGCTTTTAATTAGGTTTCCAGTGGCCAACTTCCAGTGGGAGGATCTCAGCTATACTCCCGCTTTATGGAAATGGGGACTGGGACTCCTCCATAGCTTGCGCATGTGGCCATTGGCTAAAAGCAAGTGAGACTCGGGGGCATCCGAACTCCAAGCCTCCAGGCTTGGGCCTGCATGTAGGATGCCCATCAATGGATTTGGTAGTATCTGAAGACTCAGGCTGAATATCTGGGGTGGAGGATACCTGCTGGCTGTAGCACCACATATGCTGTTTGAACGATTGAGTTTTGCTCAGTCAAGAGGATTCGGAACTGATTTGGCTAAATTGTCCTGGAATATGAAAATTTCCGCCCCCCCCACCCAAAACGAAAACAAAACAAAACGAAAAGAAAAAGAAGACTGGGATTGTCTCAGTGGGGAAGCTGCCTGGGGGATGGGACCTGGGGCACATATGCTGGGAAACAAACAGGGCTGCTCCCAGAAGAGACCTCGCTAGCTTCTCCTCCAAGTGGGCAGGACCTGGCATGGCCCTGGAGTCGGGCTGAACATCTGGGCCAAAGTGAGGTACTACAGCCTATTGGACTCTATAGACCCACTACAATCCCCTGCAAAACCCGTCTCACTAATGTATGTCTGTGCTGGGACTCCTAGATCCCACCCTTCTTCCCTCCCCCCCACCCCGAGCCAGAGAGAGAAGCCAGGAGTCCTGGCACCTCCTGCTCAGCCTGCTGGGCTGCTTGGAGCCATGCAGACCCCACAGCTTGGCACCCCCAGGGGACCCCACAAGCGCTGGGTTTGCTCAGTTTCCTTTCCCTTTTTCTTTCCTTCCCGCAATCTTCCTCCCCGGTCCCTGGGCGCGACGCGGCCTGTCAAACCCATCTTGCCTTTGATGCTTCCCCGCCTCACCGCTACCCTCAGCGCATGGCCTGGTCCAGCCCCTCCCGGCGCGCGCTCGCCTCCGACACATGGAAATGATTCCACGGTTTATTTTATTTTCCCCTTTGAAGGGGAAGTGCGTGTGCCTGCGAGGAAATCTGTCCGATCTTTGGCTCCCAGGGGGCATGGGGGCAGCAGGCTGGGGGTCCAACCCCAGGGACGGCGGGGGGGTGCGACTCTATTGTTTTTATTACCTTCGATTAGATTTGCTGAGATTTCCTTGCTCTCTTCCTGCTGCTTGGGGGGGCATGTGGCAAGAGCAGGAGACAGGCAGCCGGGACTCCTGGGTTCTCTTTGCAGAGTTAGGCAGCTGTGTGGTTTAGTGGGGGAGCGGGAAGCAGGACGCCTGCGTTCCCTCCCTGCTCTTGGGGAAGATGAAATCGAATGGGATGGAGCAGTGGGAACTGATTGTCCAGGACTCCTGGGTTTGCTTTCCAGACCCAGGAGGGGAGTGTGGTGTAGAGTAGGTGTGTGGAGGGGGCAGCTAGGACTCCTGAGTTTCTTCCTGGCCCTGCCACTGACTGCTGTACCATTCCTCCATCACTGCTTTAGTGGCAAGCCTGCTGACCGTCTGTCAACCATGGCTGTGATGCCCTTGGTACCCTGGCCTTCAGAGGGCAGCATGGTCTGGGAGTGGAGAGGAGACGGGATCTCAAGAGGGGCCGGGGAGCCTAGTGCCTCAGTCCCTGCAGGACTCAGGAGGATGAGGGACTTCCAATCAGGGAAGTGATGTTTCCAAAGTGATGCTCCCTGATGTTCCCAAACCTTCTGTCCTGAACCGGGACCAAACTATGAAATTTCTGCATTTCCAATGGAACCAAAATTCAGCAAAGCACTGGGGTGGGAACACCTGAATCTGAGCAAAGCCTTTCATGCATATTATATTATATTATATTATATTATATTATATTATATTATATTATAGCATTGTACTACAATATACCAATTATATTTTATTGCCATTGAACTGCCAGGCTTCAATAGTTTTTCACTTCAGATTCTGCCCCAATAAAGACTTGCCAGCAAAGCATTTTGATGCCATCTGAGCCCCGAGGCTCTGCCTCTCCCATCATACAAGCTGGGGCTCCCTGTCTCCTCCCTAGGAAAGGGCTGCCTCTGATGGGACAGCCTGAGTCAGCATAAACAGGAGCCACAGGCTGCCAAGATCCTGCTTGTGGGGGCCACAAGTACGAGCTCTGTGTTTGGGGTCCTAGTTCTTGAAGAACTCGACTGTATCTGAAAAATGAAGGGGAGATATGGGGCCCTTGTCTCCAGCTCAGTGCACCTTGGATTTGCCCCTCATATGCAGCCAGCTCTGAGGTGAGCCACAGTGAGTACTTAACAGCACTGAGCAACAGCTCATCCAAGTAGCCTGCCCAGAGCTACCCAGAGTTGTACATTGGTCTCCTGATATTAGCACCCTGAAGCCCCAGCAGAGACCCTGGCATCCCGGGTGCTGTAGAGTTGTAGCCCTGGGGGGTTTGTGTTATCCTAGTCCCTGCTCCAAAGGGCTGCTAGCCTCAGTACAGAAATGGGGAGAGGTGATGGGACCTGTCTGATGCTGTGCAGCAGAATGGAGACCAGGAGTCCTGGCGCCCCCATCCCCGCCTGCCCGGCTGTGTCATGCATGCTTATGGCATCCTATGGCCCCTCTCAGAGAGAGGGGGGTTAGTGCTGCTCCCCCTGGGACAGATGGAAGTACAGGAGGCTGGGGGACTCACTCAAGGCAGTCTGTGTCGGAGCAGGGGATTGGTGAGTGATATCCTCCCCACAGGGAGGCAGTGGGGAGGATATTTCTTCCTCCCTGGCTGGGCAGCACCTTGTATCAGCTTTTAGTAATCTTCCAGTGCCCTGCTGAGCCTGCCCAAACTCGTGTTATGACACTCTGTGACAGATGAGCAGGAGCCAATGGCGGCCCTGGGCCAGGGATCCTTCTGCAGCCCCCTATGCCTTCTGCATCCCCCCCACCCTCTATAGCCCTCCCTCAGGCCCCAAGCAGCCCCCTGCCGTCTGCTCCAAATTGGATTATGCCAGAAATCTAATTTGCAAAGCAGACATGGCGCAGAACTCACCCTCCAATTACACCCCCCAGGGCTGCACCCTCCACGGCCTGCACCCCCCAGCGAGACAGCCCATGGGCAGCCCAGGGGGTGGGGAAGGGGGATCAGGAGAGCCAGAAAGTAGAGGGAAACCTCATCCACCTTGGCTTTAAAGCTACAGGCAGTGGGGGGGAGGGAGAGACTGAATGCATGAGTAGACAGACCGTCTCCTATAGGACTGCCCCGCACCGTATTTTTCACAGACCCAGTAAGACCCAGTCAACTCCCACTCCATGGATGTGCACCATATCCAGGCCCTGCCTCTGACAAGGAGGGAGGCTAATGTGGATCCGGTGCAGTTCACTTAGTGAAGTCTCAGCAGCATGGGGGAAATCCATGCAATGGTCATATCTTTACACTTTTGCCTTTTCTCCATTCCCCTGGACTAGGCAGCCCCCCAGCCCCCCTGTGCTTCAACATCCATCCTTCTTGCCCATCAGACAGTTTTTCCTCCACTTAGACCAGTGAGATCCTTTTCAGGGAGCCACAGGTTGCCACACAAGATTAGCTTTGTGTGGGGGTGCAGATACCTACACATGATTCATACACAAACCCAGAGGAATAGGATTCAAATAGGAATCCAGAGTGTCCAAACCAATCTGCCCTGGTGTGATCTGAGTTCTTTGCAAGAGAAGAATGGCTCTAGTATTTTTCCATAGTCAAAAAATGAGTGAAAGCCAAGAACCAGCATTATCTGACGGGTGCCTAATGAGGGGTGCCTTGAGTCTAAAAGGGTGAGAGCAGTTGGTTTAAATCAGTGGTGCCCAACTTTTTTGCTCTGCAGACTGGATGAGCAGTGCCATATTAGTCCATGGGCTGGATCCAGTCTATGGGCCCGATTCAGTGCAGCCAGGGTCCAATCCAACCACATGGGGCTTAAAAATTCGGCAATGGAGCAGTGGCAGTGTTAATCGCCCCCACTCCCCTAATGTCACATTTGTGGACCCATTGGGAGCCTGGCAGGCTAAATGACGTTTCCAAAGGGAGATCTGGCTCATGGGCCAGAGATTGAACACCCCTGGTTTAGATAATCTCTGCATCCAAACTTCTAACCTATTTGTCTATCTATTGCTTTTTCAAGGATCCAGTTTCAGCTCTTTTATCAGCCCATCGTTACCATCAGATGTCATCATCAGTTCTCAGCACTCACTGTCACTCACAGTGAGGTTTCTAGACCATGGGCTGTCTTTTGCTCCAGGCTTGTACAGCACCTTGTACCTCTTGACTAATCACCCAAGATCTGGGGTTACACTGGACCGAGCATGTGCAGCAAAGACAAAAGGGAGTCAGTGCTTACAACAACATACTTGAAAGTTGGTCACCTCAAAGTGGGGAGAGAACTCAGTTACATTACAAACAACTGCTATTGCCTTGTGTTACTCCACTGCAGAGCGTGCATGTCCAGTAGGGGAACAATCAGTTCATGCCAAAAAACTAGACCCAGTTCTAAACGATAGCTGTTGTGAAATAACAGGATGTTTAAAGCCAACACCAAAAGATAGCCTGTACTTTCTGGCTGGCATTGCACCACCTGATATCAGAAGAAAGGTAGCAAGCCAAAAAGAAAGATCTCAGCAGATGGAAGACCCCAGGCATCTAGTCCATGGTTACACAGAAGTAACTAAATGGCTTAAAGCACAAACAAGTTTTGTGACCAGTGTTGCAGTGTTGGATGTGACGGATAACAGGGCACAACTGAGGTTATGTAAGGAAATATTACATGCAATCAGATGCTCTGAAATGGACCTGGAGCCCCAGAAGGACCTTCCTAGAGGCGCTGATCTGGACTGGCCAACATGGTGATGCCCGAATCGTCTATGCATGCGAACTGGAAGCATGCTCAAATGGGGCTAGTCTAATGGCATGAATACATGCGAGTGTGGTGAAGTGCAGCCTATGGGGCATCTGCTTGTTTGCCAACTCCTTGGTGAGACCTGTACAAAGGAGAACGTCACTGCAACAATGGAAAGAGCCATTGCTTGTGCGTGATTCTGGAAAAACATCTAGTTTTGTGAGAAAGACACGAGAAGAAGAATTGTGGCACACATGTCTATGTACCTTGTTGCTAATTCATCCCGTGCTCTTCATGAAGTACAGTTTTCCAATCCAATAATCCATTTCTCTCAGGAAGATCAATCAGTGTTTTATACATTGAGCCAACAGTGGTCTCTTATTGCAAAAAAAGCCAGTAGCACGCTGGGCCATATTAGTAGGAGAAGAGCTTTTCTCTGTGGCTGTAAGGGCAGGTCTAGGAGCAACGGCCTCAAGCTGCAGCAGGGAAAGTTTAGGCTGCAGACGAGGAGGAACTTTCTGACTCTGAGGGTGGTCAAGCATTGGAACAGGCTGCCTCAGACCTGGGGAAATCTCCATCCCTCCTAATTTTCAAGAGCAGGTTGGACAGACACTTGCCTGGGATGGGTTAGTCAAGACTGATCCTGCCCTGAGCAGAGGGTTGGACTAGATGTGACCTTGTGAGGACCCTTCCAGCCTGACTTTCCTCTGATCCTATGAGCAGAAGCTGTTGCAAGCATTGATTAAGGAAGCCCCAGAGCCAGCTGGAGGATGTGAGCCTGGACAGGACCCATTGGGTACAACCATGCTATTCCCAGGAGTGTACCTTCCCCCCAGCCCCTTTTGCAAGGCAATATGAAGACATCACTAGTGGTGATCAGCCCAGTCATGGCCCAGGACCCAGGTCACGCAGAACATAAGCTGCTAAAATAAGAGAGCGAATTTCCTGCGTAGCCAGACTCCGGCTCTGCCCTGTAATCAGCACAGACCGAAATGGCGTGTTTATTTATAACCCTTTCATTTCTCCCTCTCTCTCTCCCTTTGCTTGGGTGACCGCAAGCCTTTGAATGGGCTGAAGGGTCCTGCTACCCTCAGACCCATAATCTGTGCGGCTTCCGGGATTAACCCTTTAGACCAGGGAGCCCACCCCAGGCGACCTGTGGCCATCAGGACCCTCTGACGTTGCTGAACAGGCTCTTCCCCAGAGGTGAGTGTCTGATATGATGCATGGATGCACCCAGCCTGCTGGTGATACATGAACTCCATATACTCAGATGGGGGTAATGCCCAATCATGCCTATATGCAGACAGGTTTGCACTGACCCCCCCCCATGATATAACCAGCTTAATGCTGCTTCTGTGTCCACAAGCTGATGCAGTGCTCCAGGAGGAGGCCGGTGCCCCTCAAAGCCTAGCCAGTTTGGGTGTCCTGCTGCACAAGGTAAGAGGCCTGCCCACTTGCTGATGCCCCAGCTTCTTGGAGCCTCTCCATTGGGATCCTGGGAGCAGAAGCAGGCAGTGCCAGCTCCAGCTTTGTCTGGGCCTGCCCGCCCCCTCATTAAGGAGGAATGTGCCCCTTGCAAGCCCCTCCTGTGGGGGCTGACCTTCCCTGGGGAGCCTTTGTCTTCACCCTCCCCAGTTGCAGCCTGGGGATGCCCAGCTGTGCTGGATTCCTCTCTCCTGCCCTGAGCTGGGCTGGAGGGGTGGAGTGTCAGACCTCCCAGAACCCCTGTTGCCATGGTATCGACATGTTGCATCACCATGGAGACCTGGCAGGTGAAGCCTAGGTCTCCTCTAAGGCATCTAGGGCACACTCTGCTGCTTTTGCACAGGGGGAAACTGAGGCAGCAGCAGAGTCACTTGCCTGCGTCCACACCGCAGCCATGCAGCATGGATGCCCCAGCATAGCCACAGAGCCTGCTGCTTCAGGGAACAGCCCCTGCCATTGCAGTGACCCCTGCAGTGACACCTATGTGCTGCCCTGTTGTGCCAGGCTCTGCCCGGACACGTAATGCAGCCAGGGGGATGACCTCCAGCCTCCAACCGAGGTGTCCAGCCTCTGAGACCTCTGCCCTGCACCTCCTGCATCCTTCCCATAACCCTGCAGCGCTTGCTTGTCTTTGTGCCGTGTTGCCAGGGCCTTGGTGGTTTGTTCCTCCAAGCTGGGCATGCTCCTACTGCTTTCTGCAAATGCCCCCCGTCCTTTGCAAAGCCAGCTCTCCCTGCAACCCCCCCATGACTGGGGTATCAATCTGGCCCCAGATAACTGAGTCTATCAGGGATTCTCCCTCCCGGTAACTGCTCTCATTCGTGAACTGCGCCAGTCTGATTCTCCCCCTCTCACAGGCTGTAGGATTTCACCCAGCGATTCTTGTGCTAAGTTCAATCACTTGTGGTTAAGCATGAGCGTGGCGGATAAAACGACATCCCGTCTTGATTAAAAGGCTCTGGCTGACAGGGAATCCGTCGCCTCCCTTAGGAGCCTTGGCTAATTCCCCTCCCTGTTCAAAACCTGCACCTTGTTTCCTTTTTGAGTTGTTCTGCATCCAGCTTTCCTGGATTTTATTCTGCTCTTGTCTGCTGCACCCCATGTCTCATCCATACACAAAGGCTTGTCTAGCTGCAGATTCAAACCGTGGAGTTAAAGCGATAGGGCTTCTCTAATATGGATGCAGCATGTGTATGATTTTACTGGCATACTTCTGGGATGGGAAGTGGAATAAACTATTCAGGTACTAGACACCTTTATGCTGATATGACTGTGTATTTCAGTCCTAATTGATATGGCTATAGCAGCACAGGTAATGTTTGCAAAGAGAAGGAGCAAAAAGGAGTGTGTGCATGTGTGTGTGTGTGTGTGTGTGTGTAAATCTCCATTGAGAGCAATGTCAATGACAGGATGCTGAGGTCTTAAAAATTGTGTCCCGTTGGGAGAGGAAATTACAGGGATGAGATGAGTCTATTCTTGGGTCAGTCCTGTATAGTTGGAACATTTGTACCCAAAGTCCCATTTCTCTAAATCTAAACACAAGAGTAGCCAGCAGCGTCCTTGCTCAGAAACCCCCTGTCTGCTTCTCCAGCAAGCTCTGTATCCAAGAAGCCCTGTCTCTCAGCCCCCTCTCAGGCTATATCCACACTACAGCTGCTGAATCGCTATGGGAATACCACCATACCTGCCAAGTGCTCTAGGATGCATGGGTGCAGTTACAGTAGCATAAGCACGATGGACACCATTAGACAGGCAAAGCTGGGATTTGAAGCACTACAGTAAAACCAGTGGCATTAATAAAAACAACTACACTGCATCAACATAGAATCACAGAGAAGTCAGGCTGGAAGGGACCTCCAGAGGTCATCTGGTTCAGCCCCTGCCAAAGGCAGGATCACGCCTTTCCAAATCATCCTATACAAATCATTGTCTAATCTAGTGATTCTCAGTCAGGGTGCCACAACCCCCTGGGGTGCCTTGAGAGCCTTTCAGGGGTGCTGTGGGATGCCATGCAATGTTGGTGCTGCTAGGTATGTGAGTATAATTCACTAGATAAACCCAAAGATTTTGAATAAGAATCCACAGTGTTAAAAAAATTCTGACCAGCTGTGGTCTTTCTGAGTTGTTTGCAATAGAAAAGTTGTCTTTTATTTTCCATAGTCAAAAAATGAGTGGAAACTAAGAGCTAGCATTTTCAAGGGGTGCCTTGAGTCTAAAAAGGTTGAGAACCACTGGTCTAGCCTATTGGTAAAACTACAGAATCAACTCTGAGACAACCACAAGACACAGCATCTGAACCTGCCCCAGGTCAGGCAGGGGAGCCCCGGTGGCCAATGTCTTGCTGCTCGCTGCAAGGGTTGTTAAAGTATGCTTGAGATAACCAAGGAAGTGAACTATGCAATCCATTACAGAGAAAGGTAAAACCCCTACAGTCTGTACCAGTCTGACCTGGGGTAAAATTCTTTCTTGATCCCAAATGTGGCGTCAGTCTGACCCTGAGCGGAGGGGAAAGACCCCCTAGCTAGGAACTTCTGGGTTTGAGTCCCAGCAGAAGCACTGGCACACCCCAGTCAAGATCCCCAGCCTTGGCTGCAGCCAACACCCAGTCCCCCTGAGGGAAGGTGAACTCCCCACTCCTGACATATCTAGCAAAAAGAGGGGAAAATAATCCCTCCCTGACCCCATGTGGGAACCAGCAAAGCCCACCTGCCTCTCCAGTGGGACTAGCTGCCCAGGGAAGTGCTGGCATCTCCTTCCCTGGAGGTTTCCAAGCAGAGGCTGGGTGGCTGCGGGTCTGGGATGAGTTACAAACAATCTGTGCAGGATGAGACCCACTGACCTTGAGACCCCTTCCAATTCGAGGTCTAGGCTTAACCTTATTTTCTAGCCAAGCTCTGCTGGCTTAGTCAAGCCTGTGCTAGTCAAAGCTCACAGTGAACACAGAGCTCGATAATGGTCTTTGCTATCCTGGCCCTGATATAAACCAATAAGAATGGGAACTACGCTTGATCACACCGGCCATAAGCCCCCTTGGCTGTAACAGCAACCCCTACCTCCTACAGGCAAGGCGCTGCCTTGAAAGAGCGATCACTCTGCAAATATGATCCCTGAGACAGCTTTGTGCACATCCAGACCTGAGCTAACAGCATATTTCGGTATAAAAGAGCATCAGTGTGAACTCACTGCTCAGGGATCTGGCCCCTCCCCGCAGGGGGACCCCAGCAGCATGGTGCCTGGCGATGTGGGGAGGGAAGGGGCATCATAAAGGAACTCAGTACTCTGCGTTTTGCCCCACGCTTGCCCTTCCAGCCCTACCTCTGGTTGGTCAGAGAGGGAGGATCAAACTGAGGAGCAGATACGCTGTGTTTGCTGGCTATCAGCAGATGGGGAAGGGGGAGAAACATGGAAAGACCCCACCCAACCCTGAAACTATCTGGCTGCTTTGGTTATAGGGCACTGTTGGGGGGATCTCGCTTTTGCCAAGAGGGCACATTCAGGAGCAATGCTGCCTCCTAAGCCTCACTAGTCAGATCCAAACTTGCCCAGCCCTGCCCACCCCACCCCCCAGGTCTTAGGGATGCCCATGGGACCGTGGGGTCACTTCACTGAGGTCAGCAAAATTGCTCTGAATTACCCTAGAGCTGGTGAGCTCAGGTCTTACTCACAGCTGTAAGACAGCTGGAAAAGTGTGCCCTGCTAAAAGCGGGCAGCTGGGAGGAAGAGGGCAGAGTAGCAGGCACTTGAGAGGACAGGTTTAACATGCAAAGTGACCTCCATAAATTGAGGACATGGATTGAAATAGGGTGAAATTCACTGAGGACAAGTGCCCAGACCTACCCTGAGGCTGCAACAATCAAAGGCACCAAGACAAAATGGCTTGGCTGTGATCTGGAGAGGTCGGGGACAAGCTAGATGGGAGTCAACAATGAAACCAGCAACTAGGGCTACTAAGGTGAGATATTAGGAAGCACTTTCTCTGCCTGAGGGTGAGCGACTGCTAGGATGGATCTCTAAGAGGTTCCAGGGCCTCAGTCCCTGGAGGTTGCAAAGTGTAGGTCAGATCAGTGACCCCAGCATTAAAAAATCAAGATCCAGGACTAAGAAAAAGCATGAGATTGGCTCACAAATAAGGACATTTTGTAGTTATTTTTCAAAGTAATTATAAATCTGGTGTTCTTTGAACCTGTCTGTCTTTGAACCTGTCTTTTACACCTCCAGGAAACAAATATTTCAGCCTTCCCCTTGGCACCAGCAGGGCAAGGAAGCTAGTGACTGTTACTGTTACTGCTACTTTTTCTTTCCAATGGAAGTTGGGATTCTGATATATTCACATGACTCTTGCAGCTGGGGATTGGACACCAAACTCCAGATGAGCTGGCCATATTGATTTCAGCATCTCATTGGGCTTTGACTGCTGTGTCGGCAGCACAATGTTCTTCTCAGCAAGGAAAAAGAGAAAGGAAAAAAAGAGCCATTTTCTGCAAAGAACATTTTTTGCCAAACCAATTCATTATGTTTAGAATGTTCCCTAAAAACATTTGAATAGAACTTTTTTGGGTCCTTGCCTCTCTATTTCTTTTCTTGTCTTTTCCGCAAATTGCTCTTAGAAAAGGAAGGGGAAAATGATTATTTATGAGGTTTTTTTGGTCAAAAATGAAAATGTCTTATGCAGAAAAAATAACACAAAATCCAACCTTTTCTTCCTAAACCATTTTCTGGCCATCTCCAATGGGCCTAATTCTGTCCTGGGTCCCATCATAACTGGAGAGACGCTCTAGGAAAGCTCATAATCTCCCTGGTAGGCAGGATCAGGGCCTGTGTCAGAGAACTGAGATCCTCACGTGGAATCTCTTGAGCAACAGCGAGAGTTACATTTGGATGGTAATATAAGAGCTGCCACTCTCGTGATCAGACCCAAAGGTCTGCTCACCTGGGATCTCATCTCTGAGAGTGGCCCGGGCTTGAAAGACCCCTTGCCAGACAGATAAGGGTCAATCAGTCCCCACATTATCTCTCATCCAAGTCTCTAATAGTTAAAACATCAGCTTCAGCCCCGAAGCCGGAGGATTCAGATCCCTGCCAACACAAGTGTCAGCTGTCTGCTGTCTGTTCAGCCCTGCTCCCAGCAGAGCTGCCCAGCCCTGCTTGAAACCTCGCTACGGTTTTGGTCTCAGCAGTGATTTCCTGTGGCAAGGAGTTCTGCAGACTAATAACACGGTGCTTGGAACAGCGACGGCCTCGATCCGCTTGGAATTTGCCACCTTGGGATGAGAGGGGAAAGCAGGATTTATGACGCCTCATTTTATAGCGTTTCAGGCTGGCCAACCGCAAGTGTGTGAAAAACCATGGGTCAGGGCCCTGCAAAGTCATGGGGCTGCCTTCAAATAAGGAGATGATGTCTATTGTAAAGACTTTGGGATTCTTTTCATTTGCCTTCTGGAACGAGAGGACCAAAGTGATGCCTTCTGGCCTTTAATACCTGTAAAATCTATGGACGAGAGGGACTAGAAACATCCATTGTTATAATTATTACGCAAATGGGAGTTCAGGTTCTCCCCAAATCGCACGACATCGGCAGCTGCACGTTTATTTGTGACCGTCAGCCTGTGACGAGCTCTCTCGCAGGATCCACAGCACAACAGCACCTGGTCCACAGACTAGGTCCATCACACAGGCCAATGGAGGGCTGGACCCAAGACACATTCAGTGGCTCTTGTGGATGAAAGCAGAACAGGGGGGTTGTAACTTCATCATCTGTACTTCAAGCAGTAGATGACAGCTGCCACCTTGTCTGGCAGGCCATGCACTGAACCAGAGGCCTCAGAGCTAACGAGCCAGATGGGGCTAGCTCAACTCCAAGTGGGCACCTGTGACACACATGCCCTCCCAGCCAGCCAGCCCCGTGGCTTTGTGCTCTTCTCATTTTCTCTGCACACGCACATGTTCCACTTGGTTTCAGTGAGAAACTCCATGCTTGATTGCTTCTTTACGGGCCTGCGCGTTTAGCCCCTCCGAGGCAGCTTGGGGGCTTGCCGTTGCCCCAATAGGGAAACTGAGGCACAAAGGGCTTATCCAAATCCCAAAAGGCACAAGCAGGACTAGAACCCAGGAGTTCTCCTCTGATACTCCCTCCCTAACCACTAGAAGACAATGCCTTTGGAGAGGTAGGAGCAAAACCCAAGGGTCCTGTGCAACCCTAGTGTCTTGCTAGAACAACTAGCCCCTCTTCCCAAAGACAGGAATGGGGACCCAGGCAGCTTCTCTCCCCCTTGCTCTAGCAACCAGACCCCTCCTCCCGAAACAGTACCCAGGAGTCCCAGCTGTCTTCGCCAGCATGTCCATCTCACACCCCAAGGTACCATCTATCCACCCCAACGCCGTACGCCCCAACTCCCAGCGACACCAGGGGTTGTGCCCCCATGGCCCACCCAATCTGGGAAGAGGGGGAAAAATTCATTAACTTCCCCCGTCCTGTCCTTGACTGGCCACTCTGTCGACGTGGTCCCTTCTTTGGTAGGAAGTCCTCAGCTTTGCCATTCTGGCTACATGCAGTTTGAGAAGGTCTTTAATGTCATGTTGGAAAATCAATTTGAGGTCAGGAACACACGCCACTGCAATCTTTGATAGTTTTTTCCTCTCTTCCACCAATCACGAATTTGGCCTCTCCCCCCCCCCCCCCAGCCCTCCCCCCGGCCTCCTTTAAAACTTCAGATGCACAAAAAATAAATACTTCCAAATGTGCCTCTGACTGGGCAGCGAGCTGCTGTATCTTTAATTAGTGGCTTTCCTTCCTACTACCACTAACTAAGACGAAAATCCAGTCAAAAAAAGGTCGAGGCAGACCCCCATCACAGGCACGGCCGCTGCACAGAGAAGGGGCTGGGGAGGTCTCAGAGAGCCAGGAAGGGGCTTGTTTTGTGAGCAATACGCAGTCAAGTGATTGGGACATGCACATTGCCATGGCCATGCAACCGTGGTTGGGAGGGACGGAGCAAGCATTAGTCTGGGAGGGGGACGGGTCAGGACACCTGGGTTCAATTCATGCACGATGATGGGCGACTTTGCCGCCGCATGCCTCAGTTTCCCCCCTCTTTCCTTTGTGAGATCCACCGGCTTTTCAGACCTGGGGCTGTCTCTCATTGCGTGTTTGTTTGGAGTCCAGCACTGCAGGATTCTCTGAGTACTATACTGCAAATAATAATTAATGTTCTCCGAGCCCGTTCAAAGGCGAAGGCGGGGGGAGGGTGGGGGGACCAGGAGGTTGTGGGGCTGCTCTGGGGAACAGGCCAGCTAGTGCAGAGCAATTTATCTGAGGAGAAGCTGGGAAATTGCCGTTGCATCATACGTTCCAAAATGCCACATGGACCATGCATGGAACAAGCTGATGGGAGCAGATTCAGCTCCCGGTGACACCAGACTTTGGATGAAGTCCGAGTCCGGATTCACTCCTGGGTCGGTGAAGGCAATGCCATAGACTCTGATGCTCACCCATGCTAAGGCCGTAGCTCGTGTCATCAGTCACCTACCCTGGAGGTTTTCAAGGGGAGACTAAACAGTCACCTCGCTGGGGTCACCTAACCCCAGTTGTCTTCCTGCCTAGAGTGGGGGGGCTGGACCCCCTGGTCTGCAAGGTCCTTTCCAGCCCCTAACATCTATGAATCTATGAATCGTGCTAACCCCACTGAGGCCCAGTAGCCATCTCCACTCAGCTGGTCCAGTACAACCATTGATATTCCTGCACCCCAGAAGATCTCCCTCACTTCTCTTTACTTCTTTTCTAAGCTCTTTCCTTTCCCAACCCTGCTGTTTCTCCTTCCTCCACCTGCCCCTTGCTCCCTGGGGATGTCAGCCACTTTGAAACAGGGCCCTTCTAGGTCTGTCTACACTGTCACGGTGCTGCGCCAGAGCAGGTCCCCGAGTGCCCCAGCCCCCCTTCTGGGCTCCCTTAGGTGTTGTCCAGGGTGTGTCTAGGTGGGATGCCTAGCTAGATCTTTTCCTAGACACCTGGGCCCCATTGCCTTCCTCCAAGTGCCGCCATTCACACCAGTGTGAAGGCTGTGCAAAGGGCAGCGTGTACAGGGCACCATGGGGAGCTGCTGTCCAGGATGGCTTGGGGGGACAAGCAAAGGGCAAGTTAGACCAAGTGGGGTGGGATTAGGTCTGCGGGAGTGGTGCACAGCTTCCCTGCCTTGGGCCTTGGCAGAGAGGATCAGCCTGGGGCTTGGGGTGGGACAGGATCGCTCCTTTCTTCCCCTTTGCATTTGCTCCCCGGGGAGAGAAGGAGCTGCGGGGGGCTGAGAACGGCCGCATCAGCCCCGGGAAGCCCTGGGAAATCAAACTGGAGCTGAACCTTGGCCAAGCCCCAGCAGTGAGAACCAGGGAAGAGGGGACCAGGCGTCAGGCAGTGCCTGCCCCCCACCTCCTCCTCCATGGCTTTCATTCCTCTGTGCTTTCCCCCGCATCTTGTCTCTGCTTTCTTTTCTTTCTCATCTATCTCTTTTCTTCTCCCTTCTATTCCCTCCCTTGGTTCAGTTCTTCCATCCCCCAGTTTCTTCCACTCTTTGGCTTCCTTCCTCCCCTTCCCACTATTTCTTTGCTTGTTGCTTTTTCCCATTCTTTTCTCTTTCCTTCCCCTCCATCCTTTCCTCCTCCTTCTGTTTCATTTGATCCCCCTTCTCTTTTACCTCCCTTCTCTTCCCCTTTTGCTTTTCTCTCTCCCACCTCCTTTCTCTTTCTTCTTCCCTCCTTTCCTTTCCCCATCCTCCTTTTTCTCTTTTTTCCTCCCTCCATGTCCTCTTCTTTCTTTCCCTCCCCTCCCCTCTTCCTTCTTTTCTTTTCTTCCCCCTCCTTTTCCTCTTTTTCTCGCTCTTATTTCTTTCCTTTTCCCTCCCTCCTCCTTTTCCCCTTTTCTTTTCTTTTCTTAGCTCAGAGGGAGCCAGGATAAATCTGAAGATGTTGACTTCTCCCCCTCCACCCCCTTCCCTCCTCCTTTATTGGATACTAGCGGGTCCTCAAAGGCTCCTAGGCTGTAATTAGAGGGTGGATCCTAGAGCAATGCGAGGAGCTCCCCCACCCCCCAGTCCCTTCTAACTACAGATCAACTAGTTCCCTCTCCCTGTCTCTGCCTTCTCAAAATCTACTGCAACCGCCCCAGGCTGGGACACACTCAGAGATGGCATCTCCAGCGCTCGAGGTAATCTCCCCTCTGCATGCATTCAGGGGCCTTAGAGAATCCTGACTTAGCAGCAATTGGGTTTTCTCAAGCCAGGTGGAAGCTAAACCCCAAGGAGCTGATAAAAGTAAGAAGCGCTCTCTTTTTTTTCTTCTTCTTCATTTCTTTGCACTTTTATGGGGGTGGAGGGGGGTGGCGATGAGTTTGAATCCATTGGGGGATGCTCCCCTTGGGGTATCTGCAGAGGGTGGGTAACACTGGCCAAAAGACAGGGGCTAAACAGCAGAGATGAGAGAGATCTCCTTCCAGCTGGGGAGTGCGAGTAGCTGTGGGGAGAGATCCTGGCTGCCCTGCCTTGAGTGTCATCTGTATTTCGTTTGTGTGCGTGCATGGTGGCAGGGGGGAAGCCTTGCAAAATCAACCCAGGACTCTGTGTGAGTGTGTGTGTTTAGGGAAGGGGGGGGGGTCTTCTCCTTTTTTCCAATGCAAGGCAGAACTTGGAAGAGTTAAAATGAAATCCCTTGAAGTTTCTAGCTTCCCCACCCATCCCCAGCAGTGATAGCCGTTGGAGCAAAGGTTGGGCGACAGTCAGAAAACCAACTGCCCAGCCACTGTATTCACAAATATTTAGGTTTTGGTTGAGGACAAACTCACACTTCAGGGCTATTTTCAGGTTTTATTGGCTACGGATATTTCACAGTCTGGAGTTTCTATTTAAAGAGTTGTTTTTAAGGCTTTTAAAAAAAATAATCTTTTTTTCATGATCCTATGGGATTTTACAGAGAAATAGCATTAGACGGAACAGGGGGTGGGTTTTGGGGTTTTCTTTTTTTAGGGAATAAAGTTGCTTGAGAAAAGTTTTCTGTTTAATTAAGGGAGAAGATGATAAGGAGGGGATTGAATTAAGGAGAGGAAATAACTATTAGGCATGGCAAAGTAAAACCAGAGACAAACCCGAATGTTAATAATCAGAAAGGACCTGGTAATGAGAACAGCAACTAGTTTGAAATCTAATTTTTGGGGCCGTTGACCGATTTAGGGCTGGGAGGACATGCATTTCTCAAGCCATGATCTATATTAAAAGCCCCCAGATCTGAAGGGACCTTCCATTGGTTTGAGTCACAGCCCCAGAAGGAAAGACGGTGGTGGTAGGAGGCATGGCTCATGTTAGAGCAATGGTGTGTCAGCTTGCAGGGACCAGGGCCCGGGCCCGGGCCCGGGGCAATGGGTATGTTAGGTAGAAGGAAGGCTGTAAGTGGAAGTGGGGCTCAGAGTGGCACTGAACTGGTCCCAGGAGACCTTGTGACACAGGGGGTGTAAATCAGCATTGCTCCATTGAGGGCACTGGACCTAAGTGGCGGGCTGAGCTCAGTCATTGGGCCGGTGGCCCATCAGAGTCTATGGGATTGTGTCATTTTCTGTCACCCTATGCAGTGCCATACCTAGACTCCTGGCAGCCCTGGGTGAACTTTTAGTATTGGGCCCCCCTTTGCCAGAGATAATGATTTTTTTGTTGCAAAAATCTTTATCACACCTGTGCTATTAATGTCTTTAAACAGTTTTTTCTCAATTGCTAACATTGCCTGTCTTATATATGTGCAATATTAAAACTTGTTTTTGCAATTTTAATTTATTTTTTTCATTTCTGGGCCCCCTTTCTGTCCAGGCCCTGGGCGGCCGCCTGGTTCGCCCATGCCTGTGTCCGAGTCTGACCCCCGAGGGGAATCAATAGGGGAGATCCCAGCCAGGATGAAGGGGTCTTCATGCTGGACACGCTGGGTAGATCTCCAGCAGGTGTCTGGCCATGCCCCTCTGGGGAACTAAGCTTATTCATATTGGCTGAATCTGGCTATCGGAGCACCCAGAGCCTTGCAAGAGGTGGTCAGAGCCCCGCAGGATTGGCCTGACGGTGTTTTGAGGATTCCCTGTTTCCCTTTATGCAACTGGGAGGGAGCATATCCCACCATGGTCACTGCCACGGTGCCGACACAGGGGGCTTAGGGAGGGGGATCACTGCAGTGGGTATGAGCCCAGCCAAGACACAGGCTTGCAGGTGGCCCCTGTCTCCAGCATGGAGTAAGCTCTGCTGTGGGTCTGATCCTGTGCGATGCCGCATGCCCTGGACACACAGCAATCTCAGACTTGGGCTCCTGGGTGTCCCTCGCTGCTTGCCCTATCACAGCCGTGATCGGTGTCGTATCCAGAGCTGGCTTTAGGTGGGTCTTTGCTCTCCTAGGGCCCACCTACCCCATGCCTGACTTTCCACTGCCTTCGGTCTGCTCTGTCTGTACCTGGTCGTGTCTGCCTGTAAGGAAGTTACCCCAGTGCTCTTGATCTACGCTGCAAAGATTCTCCTGTGCCTGTAAACTCTTCTGAGAGGAGGAGTTAGATTAGGAGGGAATTACCAGGCTGGTGATCACAGGGGCCCTGTCTCTCAACTCCCCCACAAAACAGTTTCCTCCCTCCCAGCCCTGAATCCCCCACCTTCCATCCAAACAGCCCTGGGACAAAAAAGGGCTGCCCTCCTTGATGAGCAGTGACCTGTGTCCTGACCGTGGCTGCCACCCAGGCATGGGAAGCCAGGTCTCAGTAGGTGCCCAAAGTGGGCTTGTGTCTAGATGCCAACACAATTAGGCTTGGGGGCATGGGTACAGCATGGGCAGGTGGGTCCAGGGGCAAACATGTCCTCCTGGGAAGTGTCAGGCCCCTGGGTTCTGGTGAGTGGTGAGGGCAGGGGACTGAGACTCCTGCCATTTGCTCCTAGAGGGTGATTAGACTTCGAAGGAGTTTTTCCAATTCAGGAAAGCAGCATGATCTCATTGTTAGTGGAACAGGTGAAGGGGCTGATCCAGCCTGGACCATGCAGGGAGGTGCAGAAGAAGCACATGTCCTGCTGCCAGCACCATCCGAGGCACACAGCTGCAGGGGGAAACAGGCGGGGTGTGTGCCAGGGACCCATACATGGCATCACTCAGTGACTGCAGGACCCCACCTGGGCCAGCAGGAAGACTGAGGTCGGTGGACCTGGGTGCAAATGTCAGGGTGGGGGCAGGAAGGGGATTCACTAACATCCCAAAGCTGGAGGTGGAGATGGGCACATCTTTTTGGAGAAAAAAATCCCATTCCCCCTTTAAAAATGAACCAAATTTGATTTGGGAGCTGCAGTGGGTTCCACCAGAGGCCAGTGAGGCTCACATCCCCCCAAGTCTGGAGGAGCTCAAGGCCAGATGGCAATCAAGCTCTGAGAGAGCCCAGGTCCCATTCAGGCCCCTCAGCACGGGACTGGATTTCCCTGAGTGTAAACTCTTGATTGCTCTGCTGCATCTCCAGCCTGTGGGCTCTCCAAAGAGCCCATCAATGCATGCACTAAATCCACCCTCAGCTCAAGTCCTTCCCTCTCTGCTGAGTCTTTGTAGACTTGACTGCAGAGCCTACAACTTGTTGCATCTGCTGAGATTCTCCAGGAGAGACCGGCTCTTCTTGTCCCCCAATACAAAACACCTGCACTCTGACAACTCCTTTGCTCTTGGTGGCTGAAAGACCAGAGGTAAAAGGTCTTTTATAAGGTAGGGAAGAATTATACCATTGGATCTTCCCTGTAGATTTTTCTGCCCTGCAATGCCAGTCTGGTTATAATGGCTATTTATTTGTATCATGTTAGCACCCAGAAGACCTGATCCTGGAACAGGACCCCTTGCTGCACTAGGTGCTGTACAAACCCAGAGCAAACTGGCCTCCCCAGGGAGCTCAGAAGCTAAGAGGCAGGGGATGGGAGAGCATAAGGAAGCAGGGAGACAACGGGGCAACATGAAGGGCAGGGGTCTCAGGAGCCAATTTCCAAAGCTGCCTGGGGGCGGTGGGGGGGATGGTTATCATCATTAAAATGTCCCATCATCAGTGCCTCTTGCCATGACATCTTGGAGGCCTGAGAGGAGATCAGGGCTCTGCTGAGAGGCAAGCTGAAGGATGATGCCTGCCAGAGAGAGCTTACAGGGTGACTGGAACAAAAGGTGGGTCAGTGGCACAGCTGGGAAGAGAACCCAAGTGTCTTGAGACCACTGGGAAACATGTCTCCCATTCAGATGAACCCCCTAGACAACTCGGAAGCCCCTTCCTTTGCCTATACCAATAATGGCTTTTGCAAAGATTAACAAGCCCCTCCTGCCTAAGGTAAGGCAGAGGTCATAGGGCTGGGGAAACTGAGGCGCAGGATCTATTCATGAGGTGGGAACATTTGCAGCTGCTATCAGCACCCACTCTGTAGGCCTTGTCTTCTGGCTCAAATCACTAATACCTCAGAGACAAATTTTCCTATTTAATTTGTCGTGTGTGTCAAGAAGTGGTGTATAGCTCCAGGCATGCGTGGTCAAGAACTTGAAGAGGAGCTGGTGCCGAAGAGGAAGGCACAGGGGGATGGGGTAGCTGATCTGATGAGAAGAGGAGAGAAGAGGAGAGTTTGGCTTGTCCAGCTCCTGGGCAAACATAGGCAGAAGGTGAAGGCCACAAGTTAAGAGATCCTGTGGGTGCAAGCGCTGTTGGAACAGATTGACTGGGGCTAGATGAAGGCTGGAAGGGAAAATATTGGGGCAGTAGGAGCCGCCCCCTAGCAGAGCACTGGGGACAAAGAAACCCAGATCCTTGTCAGAGGGGACTTGGTACTTTTAGGAGTGGATGATGCAATGTCTGCGATAGCTGGGGGCTGGAGTCGGTGGCCTGTCCTATACCAGTCCTTCATGACTCTAAGGAGGATGTTTCAATTGGATCAAATCTAAAGGCACCACAGCTTTAAACTAGATCTGACACCACCTGGGCAGGGGTATTGCTAAGGCAAGGCTTTGACACATTTGGATTACGTGGATGCAGTCTGACTACCGGCTGTACTGCAAGCCCTGCATCAGTTTGGCTCCATGGGTTCTCAATTTTATGTTATTGCTTTATGAATTGTGTCGATTTTGGCCAGCTGTGCCAAGATGCCAGCAAAGAGAGGGGACCCCGTGTGCTGGGTGATGCATAAGCCCAGAGTAGCAGTGAATCCTTGCCCCAAGGTGGTGACAGTCTAAATAAATAAGCCAGATTCAGAGCAAGGAAGAGACCCCTGGGCAGAGTGAGCACTGTGATAGCAGCCAAAGATGTGGTGTGTGCATTGCGCAGAGGGTGTTGGAGGCTGTTAGAAGAATGTAGTGTTCAGTAATCACTCACAGCCAAAGGGGTCAGTTAAATGGAGGCATCTTCAAGGCCAAAGGGAGGATGGGAAGGGGTGATTTTACGATGGTAGATACACAACAGTTGCTTTTAGCTTCTGGCCTGGGATATTTGCACCTATGAAATTGGTACAAGCCCCATACATGGAACCCGCTCTATGCTGGAATCACAGAGCAGGGCCCCCCAGCTCCAGGGCCCAGTGCTGTGGCCCCAGATGTGGAGACCAGGGCTTTATGCTTCAGAGACCGGCTGTCCACATTGGCATCGGTGCACACTGGAGCTTGCAGCCACGCAGCACCTGGGCAGTGAGTCTGCGTTGGGCCATCTGTACTCCTCTTTCCTCGGGCCTCTGAGCAGAGCTGGCGCTATGGATCTGCTACTGTACAATACTGAGGGAGATCCAAGATCAGAAATCCAGGCTCTTGCCCCTAACCGGCTGGGCTGGGAGCTATCATGATAGAGTAGGTAAAGAGGTGGGGGGGATGGGGATGAAGGTAAGGAAGCCTTCCTCACTGCAGGTGTCACAGCCCTGCATCACCCTGTGAGGGGCAATGTCATGCCAGAGACTGTTACAGACTATGGGCCAATGCGTCCACTGCCCTGAACATGGCATAGCAGCCCTTGTCCCTGGGCAAATCCATTCCCAGGCTAATGGCTTTCACCCACACTTGCCACCTGCCTTGGCTTTCATTTTTTTTAAATGAGAAGTCAGTTTGTAGCTCTCCTGGTTGCAAAGACAAGGTTGACAAGTTCCTTGAAAAGCTCAGAAACCAGATGACAACAACAAAAGTCCCAAATGTTTCATTCAGTGTTAAAATCTCATGATTTTTAAGCCTGCCTTGTGATTCTTGAAGCTGGATCTGAAGCTTTTGAAGTTTTGAGGTGGTTGATGTTAGAAGGCAGCTGAACAGGGGCAGAGCAAAGTCCACAGTCTTGTACCTAGAAGTCTATATAACTTTGGGAGCACCAAAATTCAGCTTTGGAAACAACAAAGGCCATTACAGAGCTAATGTTTCAGAAGTCATCTGAGCTACGGGAGGACCCACCAAAGGAAGTGGATGAACTAAGTTGCTACATGATTGAGTGGAATAGGAAAGCTTTTCAAACAGAATTGAGAACAACAGCAACAAAAAACATCTCTATAATTAGTTGCGAAACTGGAGTGGCCAATGTGGTAGGATTTTATTTATTTTAATCAACTACTTATTTTGCTGGGAAGGAAGGAAGAAAGAACGAACGAACGAATGAATGAGTGAGCCAGAGCCACTGAAGAATAAAGCGAGAAAAATGAAAGAGGTTTGGTGCTCCAGGAAATGTGTTTCTGCTTTGAGGAAATTCTAAAGTACCATGAAATTTGTTTAGGTTTTTTTAAAAAATATTTTTCCTAACTCCCCAAAGCTGAAAATCCCCCTCCCCCTTTTCCCCTCCCCTCCTCTCCTCTTTCCCTCTCTGCTTAGCAGCCTGAATACAGAGATTACTGCCTCTGGGCTGGATTGGTCCAGAGATCAGCATCCCCATATGAATCAGCTAAAGAAGGGACTATCCGCTCAGAGGCACAAGCCCTGGATGTGGTCTGGTTGCTGTGATCATTCTGATCTCCTGTATAACCCAACACTCAGGGAGCCTCACCTACTCGGAGCCCATGTCCCAGTACATGATGGATAAATGCTCATTGAAAGCATTTATTTAAGTTGGTCTAATAAAAGATAATCAGATTCACCCAAACAACCTTGTCTGCCTGTGTCCTTACCAGGGGCGGGCAATTATTTCGAGTGGAGGGCCACTTACTCAGTTTTGGCCATCCATTGAGAGCCACATGGCAGGCAGCCAGGGGCAGATAAATATTAATTTTCTAAATTTTTAGGGGCCCCGCGGGCTGGAAGGAATGGCCTGGTGGGCCGCATCCGGCCAGCGGGCTGCATTTTGCCCACCCTTGCCTTAGACCAACATGGCTACAACCTACACCATTGAAAGCATTGGCTCTTGATGAAGAAGCGATGGAGAATCCACCCTAAGGCCACTATCCATCGTCCCTTGTGCCACCCGCTCATCACCTTCTCTTTTGAGGATATGCTGCAAGCCCCCTGTGCCAGGCCATTATGTCCCATACTCCTCCCATGCCAAAGTCCCGCATGCAAGGGGTTCTCTGTGTACCCGTCAAACTATGACAGGGGTTCTGCGTACACTGTTCTCCCCTGCTAGGATCCTCCATTCGCTACGCCTCTGAGGTCAACCCCCAACCTCTGGGCATTCATCCATGGGTCAAACCTTCCTGCACTTTGACCTCTGGGGAGCTGATGCACTGAAGGAAAAAAAAGAATAAAGACAAACGCAGGAGGTCAACATGTTAAACTCACCTGGGACACAAGAGCTAAGGGAGGTTTTGTTATGCTGGAATGTGCTAATTTCTGCCATCAACTCATTCTTTGATCTGGAGAGAGCCACAGAGGTGCTTCAAGCTGCTGCCTTTGGGAGTCAGATGCCAGGGGCTTTAGAAGATCCACTCCCTCTCCCCCCCCCCTCCCTTTTCAGATATTTTTGATTTTCTCCCAAATCAGTAGAATTCTGCCTAAAACCCAGCCTGACGTATTGGAATCCCTCAGCTCCTGCTTGCAAAAGTCATCATGTTACACCCGGACAGAGAAATACCATCAAATTAAATGAGAGAATTTTTTTTTCTTAGATGACTCTCGAAGTCTCAAAAAATCAGTGTTAGCTTAAAAAAAAGTAGGGGAACTATGTTTTAAAAAAAATAAACAATCAAAAAATTTCCATGTGGACATTGTCAATGGCCTTGAAATAAAAATGGAGATTTTTTCATTAAAAAAGAGTTTTTAGAAAGGTTTCAAGAACCCCTAAAGCGGAACAAAACATTTGGTTTAGGGTTAAATACATGGGAATAACCCTCCTCAATTTTTTTCCAGGGTTTTTGTTTGTTTGTTTGGCCAAAGAAAGGCCAAATTTTTTTATTCCTGTTTGACTGGAACAAAATATTTTTCAGAAATTTTGTTTGGAAGTCAAACAAACAAACAAAAAAAATCATTTGCCCCACAAGTCAACCCCTGACTTTGATCGTGATATTTCTACTGAGCTCTGGGAGTGGGTGAAACAGAATTAAATGGCTCAAGGAAAGAATCAAGGAACAAGGAAAGGACAGCACCCGCTTTATCTTGTATTAGCTCTTTAATGCTGAACATGGTACAGACCCCTTAGCAGAGAGGGACAGCCAGCTTTTCTCAGGCCTTCCTCCCGCTATAGTGTTGGTCACGTATGTAATGGAGTGTGGGTGAAGATGTGCTGGTTACACTGGGCTTTTACTGGGTTGCTCATAGCTGGAGGTTACAATACCAGTACCAAGCAGGTCTTTGCCAATATAGCTGCACTCTTTGTCAGGAGGGCTTTGTTGGTGTTGCATCTTGATGTTCCCATAAGAACTGCCATTGACTGGGTGAGACCACAGATCCATCTTGCTCACTCTCCTGTGTCACAGGGGCAGAAGAGGATGCTGAAAGGGAGAGCGAATGGGGTCTGACCAGGTTTTTTTCCCACTGTTCCTCTCATTTGCAGGCCTCCAGCATTTAAGGTCCAGGAAGATCTGATTCAGAGGCTGTATTTCTAACTCCCATGCTCAGTAGCTACTAATGGAGTCATAGCTCCATGCTGGAGTCATAGCTTTAGTCAGAGATTACTATGAGGTGCTTTGGGGGTTGCTGGAAGTCACAGGGAATGGGCATTTCAAGGTTAGGTGCATGGGCTTAACTGGGGCCTAGATCCTCAGAAGTTGGACAGGGCTGTCACTAATGCTTACTCTATTTGGAGGTGCTGTTGAGCCACAGCTGGCAGGAGCTGTTCCTGTATGGAGGGGCTCAGTGATCCACAGCTGTATGGAGGGGCTCGGCGAGCCACAGCTGGCAGGAGCTGTTCCTGTATAGAGGGGCTCAGCGATCCACAGTGGTATGGAGGGGCTCGGCGAGCCACAGCTGGCTGGAGCTGTTCCTGCATTGGGGGGCTCGGCGATCCACAGCTGTATGGAGGGGCTCGGTGAGTCGTAGCTGGCACAGCTGGCAGGAGCTGTTTCTGGATGGAGGGGCTCGGCAATCCACACCTGTATGAAGGGGCTGTTGAGCCACAGCTGGCAGGAGCTGTTTCTGGATGGAGGGGCTTGGCAAGGCACAGCTGGCATGGCAGGAGCTGTTCTTGCCCTTGGGCTCAGATTGGGCACTGCCTGGACATGTACTGCTCTCCCTGGGAATGCAAAAGGGAAGAAGAGGGGGGAGTTTCTGGGAGGCCGGGTGCTCCAGTGGCCAGGGGGCTTGGGTTGCAGCCTCAGGACATCTGCATCTGCTGTTAACCTTGGTCATGTCCTTCCCTCACTCAGTGGCTCCAGTCCCCCTCTTGGAGGCAGAGCCTGTCTTCAGGCTGTAACCCTGATTTGTCCTGGGCTTGTTAGTTGCCTTATAATAATTGCAATCCCGATGAAGCAAAATTCTGTGCCTGCTCATGGTGAGGACCAGGGCCTGGTTTTCATAAACCCTTGGTACCCAGTACCTCCCACAAGGGAGATCCCATCTCACTGACACTGTGGAGTGGATCTTCCCCATCCCCTACAGAGGGTCCTCTTTGTTGCCAGCCCTAAATACCTCTCCCTTTTGCCTTTGGGGCAGGCAGGGTGAAGCCAATGAGACCTTCACGGACCCATCACCTTCCTGGCTGCCCCCAGGCACTGCTGACCAGTGGCACAGGCTTTTGTCAGCCTGGGGCATGCCAAGCCATGGGGGCACCTCAGCCATGCCCAAGGGCTTTTTCTTCCTGCTACCTGACCCCCCCGCAGGCGGCGTCCCTCAGACTTTGAGGCGGCAGCGGCACTGGGGTCTGGCACTTGCCTCAGAGTAACCCAGCTGCCTCGGCGTCCCTGGGCGTTTGTGTGAATAGCTGAGGCTCGGGATGTTTCCGTCCGCCCTCCCTGCCTCTTGCCAGACGGCCGTGGTGTATGTGGGGAGCGGTGGGGAGCCAGGCAGCTCCCTGTCCTGTCACCCTGCCCAGACGGAGGGGCAGTAAGAGGCAAGGAGGGGAGCAGACATGCCCCTCTGCCCGAAAGCCAGGCACTTCCCTGGTCTAGCTTCTGCGCCTGCCCTCAGCCTGGGCACCTGGCACTGCCACGGTCTGTTTGTGTGGGAAAACCAGCAGGGAGTCTCCCCGTCTGTTTAAAGAGTCGCTCTCCGGCCAGATTTGGCTCTGCGCGTGGTGGTGCTGGGATGGGGTGAGCTTGTCAAAAGCTCAGTTAGGAAATTTCCCCTGGAATTTCAGGCGGAGCAGCAACAACAAACTCCTGCAACCCCGCCGGGGCCGGCTGCTCTCTGGAGGCAAGCGTGTGCCGGCACGGCGCCGAAACACTCGTGAAATCACAGGCCGTGGGGCTACAATGAGTGGTGTCGCTCCAAGCCCTGTTGATGATACGCAGGGAGCCCATGCGAGCATCCCGAAGCCCTGCCCCAGCTGGGACCCTCCACGGGGCAGTCTCCGCTTGGGACATTTCCACCTCCTACAGCATCTCTCACGGCTCATCAACATGCAGGGGTGACTTCAAACCAAACGCAAAGCCAAGGGCCACGTGGCTTTCAGATTAGGCTCACTTCATTAGGGGTTAGTTTAAATATATTGGGAACAGATCTAAGCCTAACTGGGTGCATCTACACCAGGGGCGGGCAATTATTTTGGGCAGAGGGCCGCTCACTGAGTTTTGGCAAGCCATCGAGGGCTGCATGGTAGGCAGACAGGGGCAGATAAATATTAATTTCCTAAATTTTTTAGGGGCCCCATGGGCCGGAGAGAATGGTCTGGCGGGCCGCATTTGGCCCCCGGGCCGTATTTTACCCACCCTGATCTACACGTTCATTAATGCACTGTAGGTAATGAGCATTAAATCTAGTGCCTCCATTGTAAAGTATCAGGAAAACAGCCTATTTTAATGCAATTAAAGACACTTTTGCAAAAATCAGGTTGGTCTAATAAAAGATATCATCTCTACTACGAGTCCTGATTGCCTATTTTAATATGCATTAGTGAAAGTGCAGGTTTTTTGTGATGCTTTAAGGTGCATTAAAATAGGCTAATGCGCATTAAAGCGCACATGTAGACACACCCGCGGATGGTTAATGTGGAATAAAAATGTCCGCACAGGCTCTTTACGCCGGTTTAATGAAACTGGTTTAATTTGGCAACGTTACATACAGACAGAAGGAAGGACACAACGGCTGCTGAATTAGCCATAATAACGAACTAGAATGAAGTAGAAACAAAGTAAAAGGACCCATTTCCTGTAGCCTTTCCCCTCAAACATGAGGTTCCCTGAAATAAAGATCATGCCTTGTGTATCCTAAAAATTTGCACCAATGCAGCTTTGAATCCAGCTGCTTTGAAGCACTGCAACCTCCTAACACACTTCCAGTTTTAACCCTTGCTAAAACTGACTTAGCCGCACTCAGCGATTTCCCCGCGTAAGCTAACTTGATTTATGTGAGGCTTACGCTATTTTAAGTGTGTCTACATTAGGCATGTCAGTAGTTTAACTAGACTGGTTTGTACACTGGTACAGCGTCTCTAGCATACAAGGCTGCGTCTTGTTATGTTTGGAAAGTTACTAGCACATTGTGGGCATAACCGGAATTCTAATAAAAATAGTCCCAGCTCAGAGAAATTAAAAAAAAAAGTTCAAAAAGCCACAAATAGTGAAAAATAAAGTGCTTAAAAACATGATTTCTGAGCTGACAATCACCCTGCAATCGTATCGTATAGTAACTTACTCCTGTATTGTCCCAGATGGAGCTCAGATCTGTCTGCGCCCAAAAGCTCATGAATACAGAGAATCTCCATCAGCAGTCAGCAGTACGGGACTTATGACACACAGCTGAGCAGCTATAGTTCTCTCCAAGAGAGGGTAGTTGTTCATGTCCCAAACCTTTCGAAGCTTCCTCAGCTCCGTGCTGCCCACAAAGCCAACAAGAGGGAGGCTGAGTAGTGTTAAAGTGTTTAGGAGATGCCCTGCTCTGCATTTCGCATTTCGAAGACATGACGGATAGACGCAACATGTGGGCCAAAGCCCCGTAGCGATTAGCTGGGAACGGGATTTGTTTTTTACGCGCTGCATGTCGGAATTGGCAAAGGCCAGAGCCCCCAGAGCAACAGATTAAAAACATAAAGGGAGCAAATCAAGAGGAAGTCGTTTAAGGAAGGGAAAGAGGGGGGTTTCGAATGCCACAACGTAATTCAATTAAAAGGCCATAAAAAAAAGAGAGAGAGAGAGAGAGAAGAGAGATTGGAAACAGGAGTCTCTCGGAAGCATTATGAGGAGCAGAACGAGGAGACAAGCGTGGGGGAAAGAAGCCAAGGGGTTTAGAGGCTTTTTATGCAGCAAAGCTGGATTTTTTGTCTTCTTGCTGCATGTCAGCGGAGAAGAGGGGTTTACTGATTGAACTCTAGCAGCTTCTCTGTGGTTGGAGTTTCAGCCAACCCTCTCCCGCCAGCCATCCGAGTCGGGGCCCGAGTCAGGAACATGCTGAAGCATGAGATGGGCCATTCGGTTGTGTTTCAAGGCCCTGCTCCTGGAGTCCTGTGAAAAGGTGATGATCACCCCTGCAAAGGCCTCAGAACCAGGAGCAAATACAACAAAAGAAAGCAAAGGGGCCTTTCTGTCTTGGGACCCAGCTTGTGAGTTTTTGAGTGCTAGATGAGCTCAGCCCATGCTAAGGTGCCTGAGACTCTGGCCTGTCTGAGTCATAGATACTGGGTTGAGACTAAGGAGAGGAGGATTCAGTTCTTCCTCCTACCACAGACTCTATGAACGCTCTCAGGCATGTCACTGAGACCCCAAGAAACTGAGCCTCGGTTTCCCACCTGTGAAAAGGGGAAAGTAACCCCATCTTTGTTGAAGACTGAACTCAGACTTACCGTGCTCGGCGCTGTACGTGTAGCCGCTGTGATCTCAGCGGATGCTACCTTAATGCAACTACTGCTGCAAAGAAAATCCCCCAAACTTTATGTAGGTGAAGAACTGTCGGTGTCTGTGCCATCTCAGCCATGTGATATTTGTGGCAATGCCAAGTCCTACAGAGACACGTCACCAGATACACCATGAGCTGTCAGAAGCTTTGCAAGTAAAGGGGTGCATTTTTATACTAAGGAATAAAAAGAGGACCAAGAAGGAACAATAGTTAAGTCTGGAGGAGAGAGAAGAGCGGGTGCATCTCCTCTTTAACAGACTGCAGCAGTGCAGAGAACATGATGGGTGATGTGAGTGGTCAGAAATGTTTTTCCATTTTCTTTTATTTTTTCTCCGAGTATTTCTGGGAAACTAGGTTTTCACTGTGACTTTTCTTTTTTCGCCTAAAGGTGTCTCCTTTCTGCCAGAGGCAAGGATTTTGTGGGTGATATCTAGTATTGGACTAACTGTATAGTTGGGAGAGACATAGATGAGCTTTTGGGTACCACTGCACCCATCCTCAGGTCACTTCTTTTCTGCCACTAATTTCAACGTTTTCGTCAAATCAGCAAGCGCCTGCAAAACAGAGGTGCCGAGTCAGCGCCACCGCCGCGGTGCCTCACAACAACTGCCATTCAGGTGCCGCATGCCCTCATTCCTTCCATGGACTGGGCTCCTTATCTCCCATTATGCACCACAATACCCAGCAGGAGGGAGACCAGAGTGCACTGTGGGACTTACAGCCCAGCCAATAGGAGAACATGGTAGCGGGGAGAAAAAGCATCTAAACTATAATTATTATTATTAACATTTCCAAATAGAAAAGTTTGGAGGGTTGGTGGAAATATGGGAAGATTGATTATTCACCCAAAATGCCTAGTTTTCCATGGGGGTGGGGGGCGGGAAATCCAGCCTGTTGTCACAGAGATGTTAAGTTTGTTAATGTGCTTTAGGTAATGAGGGGTGTAGGTTGTACCCATGTTGGTCTAAGGACATAGGCAGACAGGGTTCTTTGGGTAAATCTGATATCTTTAATTATATCAACTCTTTAGGTAATGCGCATTCAACCTAGTACCTCCACTGTGAGGTATTAGAAAAAAGGTGCATTAGCCTATTTTAATGTGCATTAGCTAAAGAGCACTGTTTGTCTGTGACGCTTTAATGCACATTAAAATAGGCTAATGCACATTAAAGTGCACATGTAGATGCACCCAAGATCAGGGTTCCAGAGCTGATCATTGGAGCTATACATGCAAGTCCTCCTAGATCATAAGGGGTTGAAAGTCATCATTAGATGTTATGCTGTATGTCACGGGGAGGGTAATTTTCCTTGCATTTGCAGTAGGTTGGGATTTCACCTCTGCCCACAATGCTATAAGCAGAAGTTTGCGAAATGCCTGGAAGAAAATGCGAAGCTTCTTGAATTTCAAGTCTTTTCACATTGTGTTCTGGACTCAGACATGGGGACTTGTTTCCATGTCAAATTTTGCCCAGGTGTATGAATTTTTCCATCCAAAAAAAAGAGAGAAAAACTCTAGAGGAATGTCTTCTCTCTCTTTCTTCCTTGCCCTATCCTCCCAAATGAGAAAACCCCCGTGAACAATGTGTTTCCTCCCAGTTCCCTCAATGTAAAAATAGCTCTTTTCCCCCCCAAAATGTGCAGCGTAATGTGTTGCAGGGCTGTCAAATTGCACGGAAGGATGAAACTGGCTATGCAAAATGTCCCAGATTGTGCACTCTCAGTCATACATATTAGTTGTCCTTCCACAAGTCCAAGGCAAAACCAACCATGCATTTCTTATGATACAGATTTCAAACAGGACATCTGAGACCAATTCTGACAACATGGGGCCATGAAGACCCTGATCCCTTCAAGACATAAACCCTTCTAACTTCAAGCGTGGAAATAATCCTATGGATGGCTACTCCCTTGCTTAAAATTAAGCACATATGTAAATGTTTGCATGGTCAAAGCCTAGCAAAACACATCCCTTTCTGGAAGTATGAGGTGTTAATCCAACATCCTGGACAAATTCCAATTCTGAAGCCATTATTAATGATAACCATATTGGCTTTATGATGTCTATGGTATCAGGCAGTGTGATAGACACGTTGCAAGTCCCTACTCTAAATCTCCCCTCTAGTGTCATTTGGAAAGTCAATTAGGAGAGCTTGTTAACTCCAGAAATGTGGCCGTCCTTTGCAGAGGCACAGAGAGAAGGTCTGTGCATTAAGTGGACTGAAAGTCCAGCATTACTCACTTCTGAACTATCCTGTCCGCAGACTGGAACGGCAGGGTGTGTGTGTGTGTGTGTGTGTGTGTGTGTGTGTGTGTGTGTGTATTCTTCAAGGGGCATCTGCAGACCTGAGTGAGAAAGCTGGCACTGGGACAGCAGGATTGAGAGGTGCCAGCGGACCAGAATAGGGAGCAAGGGCAAGACAAGTAGGGTGGCTGGGAGGCGACTTATTTGATGGGATGCTCCTGGATCTGCTTGCCTTTGGGTGATGGTCCAGCTCTTTTTTGCCCTGCCTTTGCTTCGCTCCCAAGGAGCAATTCGGTTGCCTCCAAATTCCAAGTACTTGTGCTGCAATGGACATAAACCTGTAGATACCCCCAAGCCCTGTGCCATTGCTCTGTTCAGTTGCCCCAAGAAGCCTCTGGCTGAGCTTGCCTTGAAGATAAACTATTTTTAGATCAGGAAGGATCTTGCCAAGCCAGGTGAGGTTGAGCGTGAGGTGCATTCAACCTAGATACTAATCATCCAGGATATCAAGCTCTGGTGGAAAGCTCAGCTCAGTGCAGGATTCACACCTCCCAGTTCCATCCCTGAAAGTCTGGGTTAAATACCAATCAGGACTTGTAGTAGAGATGGTATCTTTTATTAGACCAACAAGATTTTTTGAAAAAAAACAACTTTAATTGCAAGCTTCCTTAGGCATTGGAGAAAAGATTGTATGGATACCTGGGTTAAATACCTGCTGCTGAGTGAGACACAATGGCAGGCCTCTTCCAAGTTTGACCCACACTAGGGATTGTCCCCTGTGTGCCCCTGCTCAGAGAGTTCACATGTCCTCAAAATAGCGCTTCAGGATCCAGACAGAGCTTGCTCCATCGGCTTATGGTTTCAGTTTCTTTTGTGACCTAAAGCTCACTGGTGCCTACCTAGGGTTGCCAGCTCTGTTTGAATCCATCACATGATGCAGTGACATTAATGACTTGATTTCCTACCTAGGGTCACTAGCTGTTTGAATCTATCGCGTGATGTAATGACATTAATGACTATTTTAATGAGTGCCCTATCATTTGTCTCCCAGGTGACTCTCAGTAGTCTCCTGGAGATGTATCTCAAATTCCTGCAGACTTCAGGGCAATCCTGGAGGGTTGGCAACCCTATGCCTACCCTGCCTGCATCCACCCTGGCAGTGAGATGGGGAGGGCTCCCTAAGGGGTGCCCCAGAACCATGCTCAAGGCTCAGGTTTGCAGGCTGCTCAAGAGCAGCAGCTTAGAGCATCCCTCCAGTGGCTGACCAGGGAGCTGGCCGTAGCCTAGGGTGGCCATCACAGAGGACAGTTCAGTTGTCCTCTATTGATACAAAACTGGACATCTTTATGTCCTTTATTTTTCTCTTGAAGAGAAAAATAGAGGACAAAAAGGCATTGTGTTGCGTATCAATAGAGGGCAGAGGACAGAGTAGCAGAAAACCGCAACGTCTCCTGTGATGGCCACCCTACCATAGCGCCAGATGAACCCTGAATGCCTTTCCTTTCCTCTGCCACCTCTCCCTCTAACCAACTTGTCTCCGGTCCCAGCTGCCAGCTGTATAAGCACTTTCTGCTCTTTAGTGGGTGCTGTTTGGAGCAGTCTCCTCAAAGCCATCTGCACCACAGCCTTTCCTTATCCTCCATGCCTTGCCTTTTCTCCTCCCGGCCTCTGCCTGGCTAGACTTTAGTCTAGCGACTAGGCACAGGACAAGGGCAACCGAGTGAAATTCTTTGGTCTGTTTTATGGAGGAATTTGGATGATCTAATGGTCCCTTTCTTGCCCTTAAAACCCATGAGCGACTCCTTGCAGCGATGAGTCATGTATATGCATTTTTGAAGGTCGGGATTTTCAAAGGGGCCTCCGTGCTGCAGGGCCAGCGCCAACCGCTGGAGAGCCATGAGTCAGGCCCCAGAAAATCGAAGCTAAAGCTTTGTGTTCAGTCACAACTCCCAGCTCGTCTTTTTTAGTGACTGGCTAAGTTCTCCACAAAGCCTATACCTCTGGGCGCTGTGTTTTGAGTGCCTAATTCATATAGGCCCCTTGGAAAACCTGACGTGCCCCAGTGTGAAAGGTTTTTGAGGGGTACATGGCTATTGTGAACCAAGAAGAGCTAGCTGGTAACTCTCACTTTCTTGGAAAAGTGAGGAGAAAAGTGAAAAATTTTAGGGCCAATGTCAATTTTGCAAAAAAACAAAAAACCCCCAAAAATTAGAAGTAATTTTAGTTGGCCTGAAGGGGAGTCAGCCTGAGCCACCATGGTGCAGTTCAGGTGCCTCACGCCCTCATTGCCCTCGCCAGGCAGGCTGCCTGGTGGGACTACAACTCCCACAATGCATTGCAGTCTCAGCGGCAGGGAGCACATGGCAGCCACTGTCTGTGGAGGCAACCCCAACCCTTTGATATTTCCAGACACAAACACATGCCAAAAAAACAGGAATTCCCTGGGGCAAAACTGCTCCTTTTAAATCCACTGCAGAAATAGCAATAAGTACTTTCCACCATGCCACAGTTTGAGCCCAGGAGAGACACAAGGGTCAGGGCAGGAATATGGTGCCTCTGCTCTGAGTTCAGATTTCAAGCCAAAGTCTACAAGGGAAGGGGTTGGGGTAGGGTGGCCATCATAGAGGACGGTCCGGCTGTCCTCTGGCTTCTATTGATACGAAACCTGATGCCTTTATGTCCTCTATTTTTCTCTTCAAGAAAAAAATAGATTCATAGATTCAGTAGAGGACAGAAAGGCGTCCAGTTTCGTATCGATAGAGGGTAGAGGATGACCGGGCTGTCCTCTATGATGGCCACCCGAGGTAGGGGCTTCATTTGGAAAGAAGTAGGTGCCACCCAATTTTAATTCCCTGCTTTACTACAGGATCATTGTGTAGCCCTGGTCAAGTCACCTATTTTAATCATTGGATATTTTAATGACTGAAGCTGTAGAGCGGTGTTGAGTGGGATTTTCTAAAGCATTAGCTTCTCTGGGAATGAAACATTCAGGCACTTGGAAAAATGCGCCAAGCATCCTGCGGACCTAAATACCTTTAAAAATCTGGTAGTTCCTCACAATGGTAAGGTGCCTAAATACCTTGGATGAGTGGGGCCCTTATGCCTCAGTTCCCTGTTTATCTAATGCCCTGTGTCATCAAAGCTCCTTTTGGCTCAGTGCACCAAAGGCCCAGAGGTGCTGAGACGAGGGGTCAAACAGGTTTGGGCCCTTCTCGGCTGGCTGCCAGCTCTTGTGAGCTTTTCAGGAATCAGGCAATAGGGGCTGTCTGTCCTCAGGCCCCAGCTCCTGGCATCATGGGCATAACATGCAAAACTCAGCTTTCACTACCACCCCCTCCCAATTGAATGTGTTGCCTGCATAGCCGTGGAGCAAATCTGACCCTGCTCAAAGGTCAAGAACCAGAGGCAAATGCCAGAGGCCCTAAATACGTAACGCTTCTTGATTTTTAAATCCATTGTGTGTTTTTCTGGGGGTGGCTGAGTCATGGGCTTTGATCGTGTGGCACTGATGGTGTCTCAGATGCTTATGAGACCTCACGATGCTTCTATTGGCTGGGAGATAAACTGGCATCACACCTTTCCAGCAGAGGAAACTAAGGCAAGGGATGAGGAAGTGACATGCCTAAGTCCTCACTAGAAGTCAGTGGCAGAGCTGGGGTTTGGCAAGAGGAAAGCACTGGTTCCCAGCACTGAGGCCACAGTGCTATCAGATGCTCTGTCAGGCAGGCAGTATCTTGCTGCTCTGATTGTTTTAGCTATGGGTCATCTCCCGTCCCCTGTGACAATGTGCTTTAATTGCCTTGTCCCCTATAGAGCCCCACCCCAAACCGAAAGCGGCAGCCTTGCCTTCCTATGCTGACGCTTTATCCTCTTTTCTCTCCTCCTCCAGGAAGAAGCCCACTATGGCTCTAGCCCACTGGCTATGCTGACAGCCACCTGCAATAAATTCGGAGGCTCGAGTCCAATCCGGGATTCGGCCACTCCAGGGAAAGCAGGGGGAAATCCAGGAAAGAAATTGTACCAGTTGGGTGCCGAGATCTCCGTGCCCAAAGTCCGCGGCTCTGAGGCCATGGGGGAGTCCTACACCGCTGCCTTCCCCAGTGGGAACGGCCTGATGTCGCCTTCCACCAGCCCCCAGGCTTCCACCACCTACGGCAATGACTACAGCCCCTTCTCCCACTCCTTCCCGACCTCCTCTAGCTCTCAGGACCCATCGTCCCTCCTGGTCTCCAAGGGACACCCTTCGGCCGACTGCCTTCCCAGCGTCTACACCTCCTTAGACATGACCCATCCTTATGGCTCCTGGTACAAAACTGGCATCCACCCCGGGATCTCGGGCAGCTCCAGCAATGCCACGGCCTCCTGGTGGGACATGCACTCCAACACCAACTGGCTGAGCACCCAGCCCCAGTCGGATGGCCTGCAGGGCTCCCTCCAGTCCATGCCCACCCAGTCTTCCCTCAGCCCCCAGCTGCCTAGCTACAGCTCCGACTTCACCCCCTTGAATCCTGCCCCATACCCGGCAGTGGGCATCACCTCCTCCTCCCACCTACTCCCCTCCAGCCAGCACATGCTGTCCCAGGAGATGTACAAGCCCAAGCCGGTGGCCAACAACTCCCTGATGGAGAGCGGGATTGGACTGAAGGCCCCGCGGGGTGGTTCCTTTGGGGGCACCACCGGCCGCTCGACGTGCGACTGCCCCAATTGCCAGGAGCTGGAGCGCCTGGGTGCCTCGGCCGCCAGCCTCCGGAAGAAGCCCATCCACAGCTGCCACATCCCGGGCTGCGGGAAGGTGTATGGCAAGGCCTCGCACCTGAAAGCCCACCTGCGCTGGCACACGGGTGAACGCCCCTTCGTGTGCAACTGGCTCTTCTGCGGCAAGCGCTTCACGCGCTCGGACGAGCTGGAGCGCCACGTCCGCACCCACACCCGAGAGAAGAAGTTCACCTGCCTGCTCTGCAACAAGCGGTTCACGCGCAGCGACCACCTCAGCAAGCACCAGAAGACCCACACCGAGATGGGGGCCACCAAGCCCCCCGAGGGGGAGGCCGAGCGGGAGGAGGCGGCCACTGGGGGCTCGCCCGGTGCCACCATGCAGGAGGGCTTAGCCAGCGACGACAAGGACACCACCAGCCCCGAGCAGAGCAGCTTGCTGGAGATCTAAGCCGGAGGGTCTCCTCCGGCTCTTCCTTCTCCTCCTTTTCCTTCCTTTTTTAATCCCCCCCTCCCCCCCGAGATAATTTATTTCCTGGGGCACTGGCAGCTCCTGTGCTGCTGCAGGGGTGGGCGTAGTGATGGGATCGTCCCCTAGTCCTTGCCCCTCGTCCCCAGCTTGGGGTCCGATGAGGCTCAGGAAGATTCAGACGACTTTGGTGCCTGCAATTTGAACGTGCTGCCGTGAAGAGGCACCCTCAGCCCCTCGCCCTCCAGGACGGGGTCTCTGGGAGAGACATTGGAGGTGTCTACACCAGCTAGTGCCAAGGGCAGGGCAGGGAGATGCTGTCTCCCCCAACTGGTGCCACCCATTGTGGGCTCTGTCCTGCAAAGCACACTGGAAAGCCAGAGGGGACTCAGCCCTGTGGTTGGGGCGCAGTGACTGCCCTGCTGGATCCTGTTTCTCAGCCACAGGCAGGATCGGGCCCTCAATTCCCCAGAACCTTTGCAGCCAAGCCAGGGGAGTCGGGGGTCCGGGGGTGAGGACCTGAAAGCAGCCGTTCTCCTCCAACCGCTGTGCCCAGAAGGGCCCGCGAGTCACACTGCAAAGACCCCAGGGGAGATTCCCACCTTCCTGCCTTATCCCCAGCATATTTAATCAAGAAGCGTAGGAATATTTATGTCTTAAGTTATGATGATGCTTTAAGGGAGGGGGGAGGAGCATTTCCAGGAAGCCTTTGTATTTAAAACATAGGATGGGGGTGGGGTGGTAGAGGCCCCGGGTTTAACGAGGGTCTCTGTTAATTGGCAATATCAGTTGGGGCATCTATAGTAAAGCTGACGTGCTTTTAGCCCTGCTTCTTTATGATGGTGGAAAGCCACAATCCCAGTTGGTGTCATCCCCCGTCCCTCCCAATCAAACCTTTTTGGTTTTCTTCTCCCTCTTTTTTACCATCAGGAATATTAAAAAGAGCTCAGGGACAGGTTCCTGATTGGTTAGCGTTCGAATTGGAGCCGGATTTACTCAACACCCACGTAGGGGCATCAGTACAGGTGGAAGCTCCCAAAGAGCTTTGCAGTCGCACTGTCCCATCTCCCGAGGCGCCTGTTCGGGAGCTGAGCACATCGAAACACTGCAGCCGTTCTGTCGGCTTCTCCTCGCTTTTCCATCCTTTATGGCTGGGGGCTCTCTGGGTGTTTACTGTGAGCTGAGGCACGTCAGGAGAGGCACATCTTTAACAATAACTTCCTTTCTCCAGGGTGTTATTAGCCCTCAAAGTTAAATAGCTGTTCACAAGAAGATTGGCTAAGGGGAGGAGGGAAGTCTCTTCCCTCTCTCGGTTGCTCATTTTTTTCTCTCTGGCGATGTCGGTGTCTCACTCATTCTCCAGGCGCTGAGTCTTTCAGCCCAGAGAGGAGCTGAATTAGGTTTCCAGCCCTTTAGGCAGCTATTTGGCTTTTATTTTATGTTTGTTTGATATCTGTGCAACATCTAGTACAATGGGGCACCGGTCCAACCGGGAACCCAGAGGTACTACCACAATACAAATAATTATCATAATGACTTTAGTGTAAAAAAATAACCAGAATATTTCCCCCACTGCCCCCATATAGTTCATTTTTTTTCATCCCTTCCCCACCTCATCCATCATAAAGGGGCATGAGCCAGGGTTTTTTTTTCCCTTGTGAGTCACCTTTCCCAGAGGGTCTCTGTTAATGCTGTGGAAGTCTGTATAGGTTAATGGAGGAGAAGTTTTTGACTAATGAGCATCTGTTTGTTATAAGGGATGTATACAGGGATGCATCACTGGATGACGCTCAGCTGGCGTTGCTTCAGTGTTGGAGAGCTCTCGGTGCAGAGAGAGGGCCGTGTGTGCGTGTGCGTCACTTGTTCTGTCTCGCACACATGTGCCCCTGCGTGATCTCCCCCCCGCACACGTTCACATGCTTGTGCATGTCTGCGCACACTCGCTGGCCTCCCGGCAGCCCCTGTGATCTGGAACACACTGAAACAAGCTCGAGACCCTACACAGCCATTTCCCCAGGCCTGATTCTGACTGACGACAAGCATCTGCGTGATGCTGACCCAGCCCCCCGGGCCCTTCCCACTGCACCTTCTCTGCATCTGATGTGGTGCCCCACTCTTCCCAGGCAGATCTGTCCCAGTGAGCTACTCTAAATGCCTGAGATCAAACAGTCCCCTCTCTTCCCTTCCCTTCCTGACTGCCCTTTCCACACCCCCCTACCTCCCAGACAAACTCCAAGCATCTTCCCTTCGCCGCAGCCTTGGACTCCCCTGGAAAAAAGAAGAAGAGGGGTTCCAAAGAAATGGCCCAACATATTTGGTTTGGATAGGGATGATCCTGCTTCAGGACTTCCCTTCCAGCCCTAGGTCTCTGTGATTCTGCGTACCCCAGGGAAGTGGCTTCTTGGCTTTTCTGTTCCCTGCAATACAGCCTGACCTTGCTGTCCTCCCAGAAACACAGCAACAACTTCCAAAGAGCTCAGGGCTAGATCCTTCTGCCATTTCCAGCTTTCATTCATTTAGTGCAATACTGGATTTTTTTTTTAATTGAGCTTCTATTCCAATAAATACAATTCCTGGTGCAAAACCTAGCCCCTAACAATCCCCGGCTGTCTTAACGGTGAGCTGGAACCCTGTAAGAGAGGCAGGTTTGAACAAAGACCTCCTTTCTCCAGCGTGTTAGTCCTTGAAGTGACATGGGTGCTACTGTAAACTCCTTGCAGGTGTGAAAAAATGATCTCACGATCTTTTGTAGGACAGCCTCCTGATTTTGGAGGGTTTGGAGGCGGCGAGATGAAGCTCGGCCGTGTTGATCCTTGTGGTTGAGCGGCTAAGTTCTTCAACCGCTCTGCCGCTGTGAGTTAGGATCTTTTGAAGGGCCGGCTCCGCAGGGTGCTAGCTTTGACAGCTCTTCTCACGTGACCCCAGACAATAGCAGGATGTGGCTTCTGGGCCTTTCTCTTTCCCCACCCTTTCTTTTTTGGTGCCTTGGCCTGCCAGGAAATCCAAAGGCAGCACTGCGTTTGCGGGATCTATTCCCTCTCACCGGAGAGGGTCCATGTGGGGCCAGCGTCTTCACTGGCGTCTTCAAGCGCCCCAGCTTCATCCCTTCCACTTTTAACAAGCTCCCACCTCAAATTCCCCAGTAACAGAGAATGCAGTGGCAGCATTCAGCTGGGAGCTATATGGAGCAACTGGTGTGAGTGCCTTATTACAGATCCCCCTCTACCTGTGGGTCCCAGCCAGGGGCTCTCACTTCTTCAGCAGCCTGTGCTTTTAGTCCAGGCAGTCGTGGGTTCAATTCCCCAGGAGGGACAACCAGGATGATGGCCATTACCTCGGTGGATGCCAATTCTCTGGACATCAGTAAGCTCAGGACGGTGTCTGAATATGAACCCCCTCTCCACACCCTGCTTGTTTTGGAACTCTTTAATTATTTGGATTTTGGGTTTAATTTAATTAATAAACGATGAGCTGTGTTGAACCCTTGCAAACCTTATCATTTCTTTATTAACAGAGCCGCTGTCGGCCAGGGTGGGGAAGACAAAGTGACACCCAAAGTGCTGTTGATAGAAATGTGTGTGAGGAAGAAGAGGGGAATGAAACTGCTCCTAATGCACGACTCAGGCAATAGTGGAAAAGCCCGGTTTGGCCAGGATAACTATGCTCACCCCAGAGCGATGCCACGGGCCTGGAGCTTGTTGAGGGTCATGGAAGCCCCATATGAGGCAGGAAGAGAGCAGCTCTCAGTGAGCATAGGTGCATGGACTCAAAGCACGCCCGATAAAACCAGCTGCCAGAAGCCAGGGGGGCTCAGCAGGTCCCTAGGGCCCAGCCACAGACCCCAGCTGACTTGAGAAACGGCCTGAGGACCCATGGAGATGGAACCTGCCAAGGCCCCTGTTCCTGCTTGCTCAAATATGCAAAGGATGAGAAGGGAAAGTGAGGCACAAGGTGGCAACAGGACTTGCCTGAGGTCACCCTGCAGAGCCCAGGAGTCCTGGGTGCCCTCTTAGCTTCGGTGCCTACTGCATCCACCAGCTGACCTGCCTTGCACACAGCGCAAGTGGCCCACAGCCCTGGGAAGCTGGGAAGGGCTCGGGCACAGCAAGGCTGGAAGGTGAAGGTCAGGAATGACCCTCTTGAGCCAGGGGTCTGCTGGGGGCATCTCAGTCCGTGACCTTCCAAAGGCAGAGAGGGGCCAGCCAAAGAGGTCACCACGCGGCTGAGCCTGGCAGGGGAGAGCGGGAGCCAGTGACACCCTCCCTCCATCCCCTGCCAGGACTCCAGGGACTGAGCTAACAATCACAAAGCCCCCGCGTTGTTGTTCGAGAAATCGTCGCCGCTGGAGCTCCCAGCCCCGAGTCCCCTCCGAACAAAGGGCTTCTGTCCGCAGGGCTTTCGCAAGCGCACAATGGGGCTTTGTCCCAGCAGAAGGGATGGCAATCCCTGCCAACGCCGTGGCCACGCCAGCTGGCCCCGCGGTCATCCCTCGGCGCTAGAGGCTCTCAGCCCAGGCTGACCCAGCAGAGCCTGACAGAGCAGGTCCCGGGAGACCTGACCGAGCCGTCCCAGGGCCTGACGGACGGACCCTGCTGCCCTGGGGAGCTCAAGCCATGCCACCGCGGTGCCAATGCTGGGCACGGGCATCCTTGGTGTGACAGCACCCCCTGCTGGGAGAGGCTGGGACTAGAGTAGCCTGGATCTGCCTCCCCAGCTGGCACTCCTGCCCTGCTGCCCACAGTGGCCCCTGCCGGGGTAGGGGTAGCTGGGAGCTGCCCCACAATCCAGCTTTCCTGCCCCCATCCCCACAGCACCCCCTGCTGGGAAAAACTGTCTCTGGCACCCACTGTGATAAATCCCCCCTCCCCTTCCTCCCCCCGTAATTCATCCTGGCTCCACTGGGAGGAAGGAGAGGCTTATTATGGCTGTTTCCCAAACAAGGAAACTTTGGCCCAGGCAGACCGAGGCCACACAGAGAGTCAGGGGCCGAACCGGCCCCGGGCTTAACCACCAAAGCCCCACAAACAAACCAGAGGCCTCTAAAGCCAGTCACTGTTCAGACTGTCTCTGCCATGGCCCCATCCTGCCTGCAGCCAGCGAGAGGATGCCAGCGATCTTGCCTGGGAACCCTCGGAAAGTTGCTGCTGTGTTATAATGTCCTGCAAAAAAAAACCATAATAAAAGCTTTTCTTTTCTTGGATGAACCTCCCCCCAAAACAAGCCATAGGGATCTGGGGTTAGGGATGCGCAGGAGAAAGCAGGGACATTTAGTAGTAAGGCCCCTGACTAGGAAGAGGAGATAGGGCAGCCTCAGAGAGGGGTACAGGCTGGGCACTCAAGGAACCTGGGGTCTGTTCCCAGCCCTGTCACTTGGGGGAAGTCACTTTGCTGTCCCCTACCTCAGTTTGCCCAGGGGCAATTGTTGGTATCTGCCCTAGCTGATACAAGGGTTTTCCTTCATTAGGGGTTGAAATGTCACAAGATCTCCTCTGACCAGGATTATGGTTTTAATATCCCCGGAGGACTCCCCCGCCCCCAGCTCTTCTACCTGGGGGGTGGGAGTGACATGGAGGCAGCCCCCAGCCAGCAGCGCATGTGCATGTGTATGGGGTCTTGTGCAGGCTTGCATGATCATTTCTGTACACATGCAGGCACATGCATCTGCCAGGTGTGCACGCACCTGTGTGCATGTGTGTGTGCTACGATGTGCAGGTTGAGTCTGCATGCACTGTTCCTCTAGGAATGGACTTGGGGGTCCTGAAGCCATGCAATGTTGGGAGCCTGTCGTTAGGCTTCTGAGTGCATGTGAGGGGTAATCAGCCCCTAGGAGACCTCCCTGTCTCTTTGCTCTCTCTACTCCAGACCAGAAGGGAATACACAGGGGGATTTTCCCAGCGGGGTCAATGCAGAGCTCCAAGTCCCGAGACTCCCAGAGCAGAATGATTCTTGGGGGTGGGTCAAGCAATCTGTCTCTGAACAGGACTCCCCAGCACAGGGCATCTCTGCTGGTGACCATCAAGGGGTGATGGACACACACAGACACAGAGCACAGCCGACTCGGTCTCTCCAGCTGTCCGCGGGGTAATGGCTTCTGCGGACCACACACCGTCAGGCGCACAGTAGCTGCTGCACAAGCAACAGCTGGGAGCACATCTGGTCTCCCTCTGGCTTATGCAAACCCAGCCCTGTTCCTACCCCACAACCGCCCGCCCCTGCCCTCCCCATCCCTGCACAGCATGAGCTCCATTCACAGCTGCTTCCTCTCCCTGCTCAAGACCCAGGACTGCTTGCCTTCCAGCAAGCTGTCTCACCCAGCTGCTTGCACTGGTGCATGTGTGTGTATGTGTTGGTACAGGCTTGGACTTACAATAGGTTTACACCCACGTAATCCACCTTCACAGTTATGTAAAATAGGAGTAGACTCATGGAAGACACTGGCTTAACTTGCTTGAATCCATGTGGAATTACCCCAGGGGAAAATCAGAAGCAAAACTTCCCACAGTACTTACCCCAGCCTTGGCCCCATTTCTCCATGTCCGTCCCTGGGAAACTGCCCCAGCATACATGTGTTTTTTATCTGCCCCTTAGTGGTGAGGTTCAGTAACAGGGGCCTAATGTGTGCAGCTACCCCTGGATAGCTGCTCACCTGTCTGCATGGTACCCTGGGGTTATTATATTGGTGTTGATTTCACCTGGGCAAATGGGTGATGTATCCAACCTGCATGCACATGTGTGTATGTGTGTGTCACACGCATGCACATACCACCCTGCATTAAAGCTTCACCTCCTTGAGGTTTTGACTCTTGGCTGAAGTGAGATGCCACTGGCTGGGCCAAAGGATGATGCATCATTGCATCCCAGGCCAGGCTCACTGGCTTGCAGGCTCATTCCCAGTTCTTCCAGGCCCGGTGTGATCCAGGGGCAAGGGTAGGCCCCAGCAGAGAAGCCCCTCCTCTTTAATAGACCAGTAACTCAGAGCCTTGAGCTTGATCCTCTGGACTTGTGCAAGGTTTGAGTGCAATGGTGTGTGTGTGTGTGTGTGTGTGTGTATACACACATGACAACATTTGCAAGCATGCAAGCAGGTTTTCTTGTGTGCAGAGGTGAGTTGCCTTCAGGCTGTCCCTGAGACTGTCCCTTTGTGACACTGGGCAAAGCCTGTCAGCCCTGATCCTGGCCCCATTTCAATGCCTGGCTGCCCTGAACACCACCAGGCTGCTAACAAGGAGTTAAATCACCAAAATACTTTTTGGGCCTCAGTTTCTCTTGTGCGGTGGGGTTGTGTGAAGGGCAGATGTTCCAGACTGAGAGATGTCCAGAGCCACAAAAATGTTGTGGGGGCAGAGCACAGCCTTCCTTCCTCCTCTCCAGCTTGCCTCTTGCCCGGCTCTGACCCCATGCAATGATAATACTTATTCTTCCCACCGTGGCGGAGCTGACAGGCCCCGTCGGGGCTCAGAACCCAGGTGCACACCTGCAGCTCCAAAACACTTGTTGGGGAAACTGAGGCACCAGGGGAGATAAAGCGACTTGTCTGGTAACACTCAGGAGGCAGGAAAAGCAGCCAGGCCACCTCAGCCCTAGTTTCACGTTCTACCCTTTGCACCCAGCTGCCTCTTCTACACGACACTGGGCCAAGCCATCTGCAAAGTGCCCCAGTATGGGATCAGTGTTGCGGGGGGAGCTGTTGTAGCTGTAGCAGCAGCAGGGTGGCTCCAGGCAGGCAGAAAACTTGCAGGATCAGGGCCATTCAATATAGGGCTGCTCTGGATCCTCACAGCCGCACAATGATGCACTCATGCCCACCCCATGCCCCCTCTGCACCCCCTTGGCGATGCCATGGTGGGGCCGGGTGGCGGCATATGCCTGCACGGTGTCAGCTGCAGGCCACAGCCAGACGGCCCTTCCCAGGCCTGGGCTCCTGCCAGGTCTTTGATCTCTGGGAGCCTCCATTTGGGGCTTTTCTGGTTTGTCTGAAAGAAGAAAAAGCCTCAGCCAGGCTCTGCCAGGTCAAACACTGGGCCGCTTGCCCATGTACATGGTTGCAGGGGAGGTGGAATATGGGGGAGGTGGCTCCAGGAGCTGGGCTGGGGGGCAGGAACAGAGGGGAAAGGGGAACGTGTGGGCAAGCGAGTTCCCCCTCCAAGCAGGGCCCAGGGAAGGGCACCCTGAGGAGCGTCTCCCACCTGGCAACCCCGTGCCGTGCCGTGAACTTTTTTGTAGCAGTGCCTAGCCAGGGACCCCCATGCTGTGAGCTGCCCACAACAGTGCCCTGCCAATGCCCAGCTGAGGACCACACTGTTGCGAGCTTCCTCCCAGCAGTGCTGGATGCTGTAATGCCAGGAGGCACACTGGTTTTGCCAGCTTGCCTGTAAGAAGCTGGGTGGCTTGAGAGGGCTCCTTAAGGGGTGGCAGTGGGGGGGCTCAGGACACCTGGGCTCTATTCCCTGCTCCGCAACTGACTGCCTGAGCAACCTTGAGCCACTCACGTCCCTCCCCTGTGCCTCGGTTTCCCCTCACCACCCCAAAGAGGCCACAGCCCAAATAGCTGGAGGTTGGCGAGGGGAAACTGAGGCACCGAGCAGGGCAGAGAGCTACCATGCTTAGCCATTCTCATGACCTCTGTGTCACATGGATGCCCGGCATCAGCTTTGACACCGCAGCTGATGGCCCCTGCTCCTTGGGGGTTTTGTCATAACCTCCTCTGCTCCTCCTCGCAGGCGCCAAGGCCTGGGGCTTTGGCACCGTGCTGCCAGCGAGCCGAGGTGACCAGGCTGTCGCTGCTTTGTCTGTATGTCCAGACAGAGAGCCAGGCGGCTTTTTTAACCTGCCCCACGAGGGAACGGGGAAGGGTTGCCTGCTTCACACCAGCCTTTTGGGGAGGTCGTGGCCATGAGCTGCTCAATGGTGTGTGGGTTCTGGCAACCCACAGGCTGGCGGGGAAGGGGAAGGACCTCCCATCTCTGCCCAGGCCTCTGAAGTGGTTTCCCCTTGGTCTGGACATGAGGTGGCCTCTGCTCTCAATAGCTGCTGTGTGTGGGGTTTTTTGGGGGGGTGCCTGGTCCAGCCCAGAGCCAGGGAGGAAGATGGGTGCTGGGGAAGACAGTTTGCAATGGTGCTGAGGGCTGGGATCCTCTCTGGAGCAGCGGTCCTGGAGACTGGGGGGATGTGGTGGAGCAGGGGCTGCATTTCAGCACAGGAGGGTTTTGGTGAGAAGGTCTCATGATCCACCCTCCTCCGCTGGGCAGGGCCTGGGCATGATGGAGGGGCTGGGCATGCAGCTGAGCAGCCTAGTTGGCTTCTGTGACACGGGTGTCACACCCAGGAGACGGAGCGGGTTACCCCAGGGTCCGGTGCACATGTGTGCCCAGTCCTTGCACTGGTACAAGCCTGCTCTCTAGCGGTGGAAGCACAGGGCTGCTAGTGATGCTGCCAAGCCAGAGCGTGAGCCTTCAGCTTTCCTCTCTTCTCAGGGTCAAGAGCAGAGGGAAAGCTAATTCCCCAGGGTTGGGGGACCATGTCCTGCTGCTCACCCAGCCTTTGCCTGAAGCTGGTACATCAACAGGGGGGTCCTTTCTAGCTCTCCCAGACCCCACATTGACTGCAGCTGAAGGAAGCATCTTTTGGACAGGGTCCCTACATGGTGCTGGCCCATGGGCAGCAAATCTGAGCAAACGGCCTGCCGGGAGCAACCTCTTTGCCTCTTCTGCCAACCTTATCTGTAATTTATTCCCTGGGGCTGACAGCAGGCGGCAGGTTGCCTGAGAGCCATGGCTTGGGGGTCCCAGCCTGGATCCTTGTGACCCAACAACAGCAACTAGCACTTCTCAGAACTCAGATGTTGGGGGAAATCTTGCTAGAAGTATGGAGAGCTCAGGACCTGGGCAGGGACGGCCGAGGCAAGAGAATTGGGGACTCCCATCATCATCATTGGTTTACCAGAAGAAGTTAGGCAAGTACTAGTCAGATGTGGTTTAGGTACAGTTGGTGCTTTCTTGGAACGATTATGTGAGCTCCAGAGGTCCTCTCTGGCCCTATTTTCTAGGTTATTTAGAGGGAGCCCATCACCAGAGCATCTGGGCTTCTCTCTAATGCACTTATCTTCATAGGCAGGGCTGTTATCCCCATTGTAGAGAGGGGAAACTGAGGCACTGAGCAGCTCTGGGCCCACACAGGAGGTCCATGATAGAGCATGTGCTCAGAGCTCCTGAATCCTCAACCACTGCCCACAAGAGGGTTTGACCCCACTGGATCAGCTCGGCTAATTGCCTTCTGCCCCCTTATACTCCCCCGTAGCAGGATTTCAATGCTAGCAGCAGGCGGGGGAGGAATTCTTTGTCTTGGGCATGCTGGAAAACAGCTGTGGTGGGTTTATCGCTGAAGCGCCTCTTTGCAGCAAGCAGAGCAGTCCCTCATGCCTGGTTTGGAGAGCAGTTGGCATGCAAGTGGGATTGCAAGCCAAGCTGGGGACACTGTATAGCTGAACTAAGCTAGCCCTTTGCCATCCTAAGCCCCTAAACTTATATCATGTGAGCTGACGTCTCAGGCTTGTGCTCTGCCATGGCCTGAATTTATATGTGGGTATCTATTTCTTTTTGGAGACGTTTAGCATAAATCCTTCATGTGCAAACCAGAAAAAAAGTGAGTTTTTCCAAAGTCAAGCCATCTTTCCTCCCTTTTCTTTGAACACAGTGGCGCAGCATTTAAGGCATCTTGCTACAGCTCCAGAGGCATGAATTCAAGCCTCAGACTTATGCCAAAGGTGGCCCCAAGCTGTGAGTGGGCACCAGGTCATTTGGGCCGTCTCCACCTCCCGACTACAGAAATGGGTGGAAATCGGCACACTGCATCTGCGCTGAGGACGCTCCGTGGCACAGAGCGAGGTAGGATGAGATCGCCCATCCTAGTCTCAGCTTGTTCATTGATGTCCATCACTCCTTGCCTCTTAGGACCCACGCATCCCACAGCCTTGGAACGCTGGTCCTATTTTCCCATTTTGGGGAACTTCTAAGGAACCACTTTCTCTGCTGGGCCATATCTGATCGCTGGGGTTACCCGCGCCAGCACAAAAATGACACTGTGCTGTGGGTGGGCCCCAGCCAACAGCCCGCAGGAGCCAAGGGAAAGGGTCCAGCCAGATTCAAGGCTTCCAACCAAAGCAGTGGCCCCAGGAAGAGGGGAAGCCAGCGGGGCTGAGCTCAGAGGGGCTTCTTGGGGGCGACCGGATTGTTAGTGCTCCCTGGGGCTGAGCTGGGCACCCCCAGAGCCGAGGGAAGCGGGGACCGCAGGCGCTTCCTGCTTCACTTCCCCAGGAGCTGCTCCCAGCAGGGCGCACGCTGGCGCTTAGCTCCCGCGGCCACGTCCAAGGCAGGGGAAGACTGCAAGGCCCACGCCAGGCTGTGGTGGTTCTGATGTCTTCCAGCGCGAGGCGCCTTCCAAATCCCTTGCTCCTGTCCAGCCCTCCCTGCTCCGTAACGGGTCAGGAATGTGGGGCCCTCCCCGCAGCCCCCTCCGCCCCAGTGTTTATTTAATATCCTGAAAAAATTAAAATAACTTCTGCGGCCGCAAAGGGGAAAAAGAATCAAGCCACGAAGATCAATAGAATCAAAGTGAGCCGAAAGGGGGAAGGAAAGAAATGAGAACCCAAAAGAGGGGCTGGGCGCCTTCCAAACCCCAGAAGCTGGGACCCAGGAGGGGACGGGAGATGAGAGACGGACAGACAGACCCAGGCAGACTGGCAGCCCGCGCAGGCAGAGCGAGGGGCCGATGCACGGACAGGCCCGGCCCAGAGGACACGCAAGCGGAGAGGTGAACACAAACGCAGACGCGCAGGCAGATACCTCACCTACATGCACACGTGCATCCGCACACATGCACACAGACTGAAATCTCCAACCCGCAGAAATCAGTGGGAAAACTCTCACTGGCTTCAGCAGGGCCCGGGTTTCACATACACAAATGGATACACACACGGGGAAGCATGCACATGCAAGCCTATGCACACACAGATGGAAATGAGGATTTTATACATGCATGCGCGCACACACACACACACGGAAACATGCACATGCAAGCCTGCATACATATATGGAAGCCAGGATTTTATACACACACACACACAAGCATGCATATGCAAGCCTGTGTACACACAGATGGAAGCCAGCATTTTATACATACACACATATGCGTGAGCACGTACACACGCACGGAAGTATGCACATGCAAGTCGGCACACACACGCGCGCAGAAACCAGGATTTTATACACACACACACACACAGTCGCACACACACGGAAGCATGCACGTGTAAGTCTGTGCACACACAGATGGAAACCAGGATTTTACACACACACATCAGCCAGGATTTTAAGTACACACACAGAGATGAAAGCCAGAGTGACACACAGGGACATACCCAGATAAAACCCAGGATTTTGCACACACAGAAGGAGGAATGCACCCAGCTGGTGGCTCGCGTGCAGAGACACAGGCAGAAGCGCCACTGCAGATAGATACACACACACGCATACAGAGACTGCACACGTGCAGACATGCACACGCGTGCACACTCACAAACCCATGCACGTCACACACACAGGTGTGCAGACATGCGCGCCCACACACATGCACACCGCAGGTGTGAGCTGCAGGAGGAGGCCGTGTGCAGGCAGCCCCCCCCGCGCGCCCACAGGCGAGGACGCCCCAAAGCCAAGCCAGGGCCGGCTGCCGCCCTCGTGCCCCGCACCCCGGGGAAACTGAGGCACGGAGCAGCCACGCGACCCTGAGAGCCCGGCACAGAAATGCGGCCGCGGCCCCTTTAATTCCTATCCTCCCTCCTCCTGCTGGCCGCCCTGTTCGCGCGGGCGGTTCCGCGCGGGCACCCGTCGGTGTCGCGGAAAGTCCCGTGCGGCGACCCGTAGGCGGGCGATTGTCCCGCGCGAAGACCCGTAGGTGGATGAGTCGTGCCCGGGAAACGCGGAGGCGATTACGGCGCGGCCGGGTCTCCTCAGGGGCGGGAGTTTCCAGGACCGAGCCCCTCTCTCCCGAGCCCGGCGCTCAGGATGTGCTCCCTGGCGCTGTTCCCTCCGCCGCCGCTGCTCGGGGACGTCACCCTCTACGAGGGCAACAACGCGCTGGTCTCCGGCCGCGTCTTGGAGACGCTCCCGCTGCCTTTCCAGAGCCAGGTGAGGCCGAGCCCAGTCTCCCTGGCCCGGGGAGAAGGGGGCTGCCGGGTGCTTTCCCTCCCTGGTGGCCTCGACCCCATGGGCTGCACGTGCAACTTAATTCGCAAGGGGTTAAATTGCTCCCCCCCAGCTCTCCCTTGCTCCCTCTGGGTTTTGCTGCCTGCCCCCACCCCGAGGTGCAGCAGAGGAGAAGGGGGAGTTTCATGGTTCACTACAGAAATCATCTAGTTCGCTGTAGAAATCTGTAGTTCCTGCCATAGGGGCTGGAAGGGGCCTTTTGAGACAATGGGGTCCAGCCCCCTGCCCAAGGGCCAGGGCGCCAGCGGGGGTCAGAGGACTGCAGCAAGGTGAGCACCCCAGCATTTCGTAGAGGCGTCCAGAGTAGTTGCTTGCACCACTCTGGGGGGTGTCTACTCCAGACTCTGGAAACTGGGATGGTAAAAAATTTGTTTTTTCCTTGTGTCCAGTCTAAAAGGGTCTTCCAGCAGTTTGTGATTTAGATCTCATCTTCCCTTGGTGCGGGGGAGAGCGTGGGGTGTGTCCTGATGCACCCCCCTGAGATCAGCTGTCAGCAACCAGCAGATCTTGATCCACCTGCGATCTCGGAGTCGATGCAAGATGGGGCGGGGGGGCTGAGTGCCTGTGTGCATGCACACATGTGTTCCTACTTAGCAGGTCAGTCTGTGGGGGAGGGAAGGCACGGGGGCTAGATCAAGGCCTCCTGTGGTGAGGGATGGTGCCGCAGAGGCCGGAGCACGGGTAAGTTGAGGGGGGTCCCTGGCTGGGTGGGACTGACCTGCTGCCTCCAAATAATTTTTTTCTTCTTCTATCTCAGTCTGCCTTCCCACAGACTTACCTGCTGGGTGGCAGCATAAGGTAGATCTCGGGTTGCTCCTAAATGCCGGAGGTGATCTCCTACTTAAAGGCTGGAGACCACTGCCTCATGTACTTGTAGTTCTGAGTGACCACTCTTCCTTCCCTGGAGCAATGGGTCCCCACCCCAGTTGTCAGCATTGTGCGGTGAAGCACCGTGGTTTGCAACAGGAGGGGTGCTGCGGTGGGAAGGTTCCCCCCCGCCCCTTATTCAAGCCAGAAAGAAGGCAGGTGTTGCCTGGTTGCTTTTAACTGTGTCCTTAGCCCTAAAGGATTGTAAAGCACAAAGGGAAGATATTTCCATGTCCTTCCGTAGCTGCTTCTCTGCATTCATCTCTTGTGGTTGCTCAGAAGTGCTCTGAGGCCGGGCTGTGTTTAGTTGCTGTTGGTACCTTTGGCACCCTGGCACAGCTGCAGTTCTAACAATCTGTTCCAGCTGCTTCACGGTTTCAGGACTAAGAAACCTTTCCATCTGGCACCATATTCTTAAGAGTTTTTTGTATTTTTGGCTCTTTTGCCTGCAGCTGGCTGACCTGCCTACGCTGACCATCCCCAAGGAGACACTGAAAGCTCACAGCCGCCTGGAGCACAGCACAAAACCTGCCTTCATCCACCACCGGGAATCCCTCTGGAAAAGGTGCATCAATGCATGGTGAGTACACGTGATTAAGTTGCAGAAAGAGCAAGGGGGTGAATGTCAGCTAATAGACGACCAGCTCTTTGGGACAGGGGCTCTTTCTGTAAGGAGTTGTGCAGCACCTGGCATAGTGGCATCCTGATTGAGCTATGGCTGTGTGTAGGGATGTCAAACAATGAATAATATGGGACTGGGGAGCTGGGAGGCAGAAGGGTGACTAGGATTCCTGAGATGAGCCTAATTGTATTGGTGGCCACTAATTATTTCCCATCACATTCACCTGTGCTCGTCACTGGTCTAGCGATTGATAGAAACAGGGTGTCCTTTAATGTGTGTTTGGAACCGAGGAAGGAAAAGCTTGTGCTGCTGTGAAGGCAGCTGTATTGCTGCTAGAAGTGGAAGGATCCTTTTCACCTAAATCTCCTGGAATTTCAGAGCAGAGAGAGTTATGGGGGAGGGGAGCTGGCAAGTTTTTGTGGGAGGGGAGTTTTTTTGTTCCAAGGACAGCCGAGAATGGGGTCAGAGTGAGTCGGGAGGCAGCAAGCATAGATATGGTCTTTACCCGGGGTAGTGGCAAGTGTCAGCAGCTGGAAGTCAGGGTGGATTTGGGTGTGTTGGACCATGGGGTTGCCTGATGGCAGGAGGTAGCTGTTGGAGGAAGGGAGCCAGGGCTCGGTGCTTTTGGCAATAAGGGAAAAAATGGAACAGGTTTGTGGGCAGCTCCAAAACAACATGTAGCTCTGTCTAGATTCCAGGGCCCTGCTACCAGATTCAGTGTCCAGTCTTGCCAGGGGTCCCAGTAGGATGGGTTGGATCAGTTTGGAGCTATGGAAGTGGAGACAGTTTTGGGCATCTTGCTGTCTTTAGTGTGTGGCAGAGAAGCTAAGTGACTTGCTCAAAGTCATTCAAGAAGTCTTTAGCAGAGCAGAAACTTGAGCTCAGGGGTTCCAAGCTAGGGACTAGCAGTGCTGGGGAAGGGTCACCACCCAGGGCATCCATCCTGCTGGCACACAGGAGACTTATGAGTTTTCCATCTCCAGGCGCGATGTGGGTGTATGCGGGGTGCTTAGTGAGATCGCCAACGCAGAGGAGGAAGGTGAGTTGGGGCCAAAGTTGCATTTCCCTTCCCCATCCAGTGTCTTGGAGGGATATAGGGTAGCAGTCTCCTAATGCCCTCATCCCTGCTCTGTACCACTGCCGTCCTCTGGACATGTCTGTGCCCTTCCCTTACCTCACCGCTCCACTAAATCCCTGAAGCTGAAGGGTTTTGATCTCTGCCCAAGCACAGGGGTTTGGACACTGCCATTTTAACCCTTACCCTGGGACCTGTCTCATTTCTGTAAGTCTCTGCTTCTCTTTTGAAGCCTGCCAAACTTATAGCCCCAGCAGCATCTAGTGGCAAAGGGTTCCGTAAGCCAGTGCTGCAGAGGCTGGACTGTATTTCCCTTCCATTCTCAGTGTGAAATTTGCTGTCTTGTTAAACCAGCAAATCACACTGTGAGCCTATCACTGTTCATGGGCCCAACTGATCTTAGAGACCTACAGCTCTTCACTGGGGCTTGCCTCTCCCTCCCTGGCTGCCTTTCAGCTCTAGGCATGTGGATTTCTGTGGTCCTAGGGGGTCCTTTGGGAAAGGACAGTACTACAGGATTACACCTGACTTGTTGTTACATCCATATTGCCTTGAGGTATGCTGGTGTGTCTATTCCTGGGTTCCTTTTGGCTCTGAATCCAATTGCATGCCCCCATTTTGGGGAAGTGGCAACCCTCTCACTCAGGTCTGTTCTCTAGTTCTCCAGTGGGTGAAGACAGGATCACGCTATGCCCTGGCTGTGTGCCACTGGGTTTCCTCTCTCCATGGCTCCCTCTTCCCCCATTTGTCGGTGAGTGCTCCAGCTTGTGCATCTGCCTGCCTTCCCATCCTTGCTTGTGCTCAGTGAGGGTTGGGTTGCCCTGATCATAAAGTGCAGTCTCTAGCCACATGAGCAGGAATGCTAATATTGGATTCATACTATGTTACTTTACTGTTAAATGAGCCAGGCCTGCATGTTCATTGGTGGCTGACTCATGCCAGGAGCTCTTAGCAGTGTGACTTAGCAGATGTTCCACATCAGCCATAAAAATGCAACTTTTTACGTGCAGCATTTTTTTCATCTTTGCTCAGGGGGTTGGTATCATTAGAGGGGCAAAGCTGAGGCCTGGAGAACAAGTAGCTTGTGCTACCTGGCTTGGTAAAGCGCTGGCAATGAGGGCCCAGGTTGCCTGACTCTTGGCCTGATCTATTAAGTCACAGCTGTCTGTGGGACCTACCAGTGAAATCCAGACACAGACCATACAGGCAGAGGGCACGAGTCATCCCCTTCTCTCATTTCATTATAAGGGGAGAACAGGAGGATGGTGTTGCCAGTTGGAAACAAACTGACACTGCCCTCTGTTGGCCTGATCTGCCACTGAAGTGCTTAATTCTTTTCCCATTTTTCCTTTCCTCAAAGCTAACAAGTGAAGACATGATAGCAGAGTTCTCCCAGGCAGTGGACTGGTAAGTTGTGTGTGTTAAGACTGCAGCATGTGTATCAATTTAGGCCTGTAGGGTGGCCCATGGCTGTGGTGTTCAAGTTCCTAGCATATATGGAGGGAGGAAGGGCAGTATGACTCCAGTCTTAGGCATCGGTTTCTCACATGTGACCTTCCTTTCTTGTGTTTCCAGGGCTGGTTGCTCCATCCGGGCCTTTGCTTGGCACCCCCATACCAGCAAGTTTGCTGTTGCCCTATTGGATGACTCTATCCGAGTGTACAACACAAACAGGTGAGGTGCATTAGGCTGCTTTCTTGCAGGCAGCAGAGTGAAGATGTCTGTGTTTCAAAGCTGTGGTGATCATACTTCTGTGTTCTAGTGCTATTATGCCTCTGCTTGGGTGAAGACCTCTGTCTATCCCTGTTCCTGCTTGTGCTGTGAGCACTTGGGAGCCATGGGAGTGTGGCTTTGCTGTGCTTCATCCAGTGCTTGGAAAGGGAGAGACAAAAAAAATCAGTGAGCCCCTGGTTCATTTCCTGGCATAGTAGTAGGGGAGCAGAGCATCTCTGACATGCGGCCTGGAATGATGCTCTTCCTATGCAATGGCACAGCCAGTAGAGTAGCTGAGAATGCATCTTGCTGGCATATGAGTGACTTGGCTAGGGGCGGTGTCTCTCCCTTTCCCCCTGAGTGTCACTGCTTCTTGTTTCTCCTGCAGGTCTCCCCACTCTCCGAGTGGGTCTCAGCAGGCAAGTAAAAGCTTTCTTAAGAGAAGACTTTCCCAGTTCATTCTGAAACATAGCCGGTGTTCCCCCAGGCAGGCTCCAATGCCTGGGTGGGCTTTCATGCTGGCTACAGCCAAATCAACCCTTGGGACTAGGCCCCAGGCAGTCCCAGGCATGCCGCTTAACGAGACTAGGTGCGCTGTCATCTCCCCGTCCCCTTGAACCACTGAGTGTTGCAGCTGGGCTGTCCTGTGTTGTGATTTTTTTTTTTTTTTTTTTTTTTTTTTTGCCCAGAGTTAGACCCCGACAGGGCCTGGGCACTGTGTGGAGGACTGCTGGGAGTGGGATCAGCACAGCAGAAAGGCGGTGACCAAGCATGCTGGTACAAGGAGGTGTCTTCACTCAGCTTCTGGGGTGGCCACGTGGGTAGGAAGTTTCCTAGGTGTTGGTGTGTTCTGGTTTATTTTGAGGCCAGATCCCCCTGCTTTCAGTCCACCTGGTGTTGTGTAGCCTCCCCCTGGCAGCAGACCTGTGTGACTTGTTTGGTGTCTGCAGACCTGACTTAGGGAAGCAGTTCACAACTTATAGCATATTTATGCTCGGGCTCAGCCAGCTTCCCGTCTTACCGGAATAAAGGGCTGTCTCTGAGGTCGCTCTGGAAGCTTTTTGTGGAGCAGGGAATTGGAATCTAAGTCTCCATGTCCCAGGCTGGCTCCTAACCCTGGGTCTCCCTGCACTTCCATTTAGAGCAGAGGTGCTTTAGGACCAGAATGCTCTGGCTAGCTTAGTTTAGGATGCACGTGCACTCAGTCACCACCCCTGCTAGGAATATTGAGCTGGATGTTTCAGTAGCAAATGTGGGGAGATCAGGCAGTCCTGCTGTGCTCTTGTCCCATGTTGCTTTTTGCTTTCTTGCAGTGCCACAGTACCCACCCTGAAGCATCGCTTGCAAAGAAATGTGGCCTCCATGGCCTGGAAGCCACTGTGCGCCTCCATCCTCGCTGTGGCATGCCAGAGCTGCGTACTGGTGTGGCACCTGGACCCCACTTCCCTTTCCACCAGGTAACTAGCCACTGGGGAGGGGTTGGGGGCCCACATGCTGCTCCCCCATGTTGCGAGCCCCACACGAGGCATTGCCCAAATTTCATGCACTTATCAGAGCTGTAGTGCTCCTCTTGTCCAGGTTCGCGAAGCAGCTTATTGACGAGGCCTGATCCTCTGGACATTGGGCCAAAGCTCAGGAGTAAAGACTCACCAACTAGCTGCTTTGTCCTTTCTGGAACAGGTCCCAAACAGCTTGTATGGTGCTAGCCTTTATTTATTTACTTCCTGTCCATCCCCAGGCCTTCCTCTGGTTGTGCACAGGTGCTTTCCCATCCTGGTCACAGTCCCGTCACCAGCCTGGCCTGGGCGCCCAGCGGGGGGATGCTGCTTTCAGCCTCGCCGGTTGACACAGCCATGCTTGTGAGTAATGGCCACCTCCTTGTTGTTCACTGTGGGGGTTGGAGTGGAGCTTGCAATGCCTCTGGTGCTCTTTGCTGGATGGACCTAGCCTCATTGCTTCAGGGGCTCAGAGCCTCCTAAGGCATTCAGTTTGCTCCACAGTTCTGCAGCAGTAGCCAGCTCTTCTGGGAGACACTGGAACAGCAGGGGGTGTCCTCAATCTGAGCTGAGGTCTCAGAGCAGAGCACTGTGGAGGATCCACAACTGGCATGGTGGGGGGGCGGGGATGAGAAATTAGATCTGATGGGGCATTAGCAGTGCTGCCTGGGTGGTGCCCAAGGTAGGGATAGCGAGAGGGGGGCCTTTAAGATACTAGTAGCAAGGTGGGGTTTATAGGTGGGGACTGAGGCACATTGAGCAGGTCTGGCCCAACCCAGCACCTCTTTCCTTTCTTCATCAACAATATCTAGATTTCTCCATAGACCTATACTTCTCACTTGGTAGCAGCTTGGTTGTGAAAGCCCCAGACACTCCTTGTTTCCTGGGTCAGGAAGAGCCTGAGGGAGGTAGCTTGTTTAATCTGATGGGGGCAAGCCAAGTTGCTGGAAGTGGCTGTGGGCCAGTGATTGCAGCCAGTGAGGCTGGAACTTGCTATGTGAGACTCCCTTACCAGGACGGGCTTAAAGAGCTGCACAGAGCAAGGAGATGTCTCCCACAAACAAGCAGATTACAGCTCTACCCACTGGGAAATGATTCCCTCCCAGATCCACAGCAGAGCTTAATACCATAAGCATGGCCAGTGTTTGTCACACTCTCCCCTTGTAGGAAAAACCTACCAGGGAGACAACTGAACCCAGCAGCAATGCCTAGATCTTCTCTAGTTTCCAGCTTTTCCCCCACCGGCCAGTATATTCCTCTTCCCCTCTTTTCTATGTCTCTCCAGGTGTGGGATGTGTCCACCGAAAACTGTGTCCAGCTGCAGTGGTTTGGAGGGGGCGGGGTCACCCATCTGGCTTGGTCACCAGATGGCAGCAAGGTGCTGGCCGCTACACCCTCGGCCGTGTTCAGGTGGGTGCTGAGGGCCATGGGGAACATGGTATGAAGTAAGGGTTCCCAGGCAGGGTTATGTGCGCCGCTATTGGCATGTAAGCTCAATGTTCTTAAATGATTTCTTAGGATGGTATACGGAGGGGGAGGATCAGGGCTGGACTGTCCATCTCCAAAGGTTTTAAGAGCTGATTCCAAACCTTGTCTTTCAGGGTGTGGGAAGCCCAGATGTGGACGTGTGAGAGGTGGCCAACCATCAAGGGCCGTTGCCAGGTACTTTGGTGCCCAGTGGTGGTAGACATGCTCCTGGGTCAGAGCTAAAGAGAGGAAGAGAGTCGAGTGACGGGTCTTGGGGTGGGGAAGAGATGAGCAGCTGAAAACTGAGCCCCTTATCCTGCCATGTGTGCTAGATTCATAGCAGCGGATGCCCTAACTGCGTGGGTTGAGCTGCCCAGTGCACGCCCTTCACTCCCCGGGGCAAGACCAGCCCTAGCTGCTTTGGGAACTTAGAGCCAGATCCAGAGACAGGACTTGGGTGCTGAAGGTGTAATGTCTGTAGAATTTCAGGTCCAGGTTACTGGCCTACAGACCCTGAGCGCTGCTGTCTGGTTTAAGCGTGTCTCTGATTTTATTTTATTTTTTTTCCCCTCTCAGACAGGCTGCTGGAGCCCTGATGGCAGCCGCTTGCTCTTTACAGTTCTGGGGGAGTCAGTCATTTATTCCTTGTCCTTCTCAGAGTACAAAGGTGAGTTTGCCCCCACTCCCCTCAATGGCTTCCTAAGCCATAATGCAGTTGTCTCTGGGTGGGATGCGACTAATTTATTTTTCAAATGGCATAGATGAATGCTGCACACTGACTTAGCTTAGCCCATGGAGCAGAGAGAGCTTTTTATGCACTCAGACCTGCAGGGAGAATTTTAGAGAGGCAGAACAGAATAATCTGTTACGAAGCTTGGCTGGGACATGGGCCACACCCCAGTTCTTGTAGCATGTGGTGGGATCTCCTATTGAGCAGGACGTCTTTCTCATGAGCCTTTTGCAAAAAATCCAGACTGCAGATTCCTGTGGTGCAGACCTGGGAGGCAAGCTACCTGTTGCATGTTTGTCACCCTGATCTTCCTCCTAGTGGTGGGCGCAAAGTGCTGGTGGTCTGTGTTGCTTCACACACAGCTCTGTGACTTCATGAGCCCTGTCTGAGTGGCAGCATTCATCTTCCTCCATCTTATTCTCTTGCAGGAGAGATGCAGGGGCAAGTAGGAGGGCCCAAGACGGCATCTATTGTGGCAGACCTGTCAGAGACCACCTTTGAGACGGTGTATGGGGAGGAGAGGTGAGAACTGGGCACACAGCAGTGTTGCAGGGAGGGAAGGTACGACTGCTGGGAGCAGCTATGCATGTTCAAGCCCCAAGTGGAAGATGCAGATGGCCATATACACATATACGTGTCCAGGCAGTTTGTCTCTTCCTGAAGGGGAGAAGCTGGCCCCTGCTTAGGATGCCAGCCTGGGCCTCGGGGGACCCTGACTCAGCCCACGCAGCCCTGTCATGACATGTCCTCTGTGATATTGGGCATCCCTTAGCCTTTGTACCTCATTGCGCATCTGTGCATGTATCCAGGTGTAGTGTGATTTTGAGGCATCCCCCATGTTTGCCTCCAGCTCTTGTTTTGAGGTATTTTCCATGGAGGTTGGTGACATCTGCCAGAGCCAGTTGGAAACCAGGTGCAGTGCCTTTTCACTCTTTGTGCAGGGTCTCATGTCATCACCCATAGTCTTGGTCCCGAGGCTTTTCCAGGTGTTTGCACTTCTGGATCATCTCTGGGGTGGCCATCAAGGCTGCTCTCAGCTGAGCCATGTCACTTGTGTCTTGGCATAAAGGCTTCAACCCAGCTTCAGAGGCTAGCATAACCCAGCTGTGCTCCTCTGTTCCCTTTAGACAGGCACAGGGCTGCCTGGAACAGAGCCACGCCACCGCAGAGACAGAGGGTCTGTGCACAGTTGTGAGCCCAGCTAGTTGTGGAACTTGTGGTGCTGCAGTGGGATGGGTATACAAGGATCCTGGCAGTGAATCGTCTGCCAGCCGGAGTGGTATAGGTGTAGTCTGAGTCTCCCCCGCCTTAGTGCAAGTTGCTCTTAACTCCCTGTATGTTGGTTGCAGAATTGGCGGGGAAGTACACTCCATGGTCTGGGACCCTAGTGGCGAGAGGCTTGCAGTCATCATCAGAGGTAAAACTCTGGATCCATCCATCTCTCCAGCCCAGAATGGGCCCTTCCTTGGGACTCTGGATTTGTACTGCCTAGATAGAGCCTGAGCAGGTCCAGTCTCCACACCTGGCATAATGTTAAACAGGGACAAGTGGTGAACCTGGGAGCCAAATAATACACAAGGTACTTGAGGCTGGAGTCAGAAAGGGGAGATGAGACAGATTTGAGCAGAGGGTTGGCCCTGGCCATCTGGGGTGGGACTTCCTGAAGGGGAGAAGCTGGCCCCTGCTTAGGATGCCAGCCTGGGCCTCGGGGGGACCCTGACTCGGCCCACGCAGCCCTGTCATGACATGTCCTCTGTGATATTGGGCATCCCTTAGCCTTTGTACCTCATTGCGCATCTGTGCAGTAGCCAGAATGGTGCTGCCTGCCTCACTCCCTTGTGTGGGGATTGCAAGGTGGTTGGGTACAAACTGACCTGCCCCCTTGCACAGGAAGTGTGTGGAGAAGCAGGGACCTAGGCCCAGACCCCTGGTTCCCAGGATCCTGCTCTAATCCCCCTATGCCTGCTCCATATATTTAAGCACTGTGGCGTCCAAGACCCATTGGGGTACATCACATGAGTGCTTTGGAAAGCCCCATCTCAGACATTGCTTTCCCCAGTTTTTTAGCTGTGTGTTCCAAAGGACGGGAGGTTAAGTTCGTTTCTGTCCAGCTTTGTGGCAGTCTGGTTCAGAGCTGTCAAGCAGAGGAGGAAGGTGGATGTCAGCCAGTGGGATCCTTTTGCAAATGAGATGAAGCTTGCTAATAGTGTTATCCACAGTCCTGCGGGTGTGTGCTGTCACACAGCTGTTTCCTGTGTGCTCGTGCCTTTGCCTTCTCCAACCCTCTCATGGTTTTCCCCTTCTAACTTGCACAGCTGTTTCTGTTTTTCAGTCATAACAACTAACACACCACTTTCTTGTCTTTTCTTCTTTTCCAGGAAACCCTGGAAGCAGGACAGTCATCGCTGTGTTTCGTACTCGCAACAGCCCAGTGTTTGAACTCCTGCCATGGTGTGTTGTTGGTTTAAATGGTAGCCCTTTGATTTCAAAGGCAGAGGGACTGTTCTGCTGGACATTTCACAGCTATAGGACTTCTCCACCAAACCCCTGGCTCCTGTCTGAGCAGGACCATTTCTCCAGTGTGATTTCTGGCATGAGAACATGTCCTGTTCTTGGTGCTTTTCCTTCAGAGGGTGTAGATGGACCAACAATAAAATAGTGGGGCCAGCCTCCTTGGCAGGCAGGCTACAAATTAGCTCCACACCCTCCTGAGTGCCACTCTGATCTCCTTCCCCTGCTTCCTGCCTGAGCTGCGAGTCCCTTCCCTAATTTACTGTGTGCCACACACACACACAAGGTACATGAGCCAATAGTGGAGTGGCACTTGTGGCTTATGTGCTCCAGGCTGGGCACACCAGAATTAAAGTACTTAAGTGCTTCACAGCTGCCCCATCTGGGAGCTGAACTGCTGCAGTTGACTGCAGTTTCATTCAGTGGTGAATTAACACAGTTTAGGCACTGTTTCTGTCTGCACCAAGTGTCTAGGGACCTGGGTGCATCAGATCAGCTGGTAGACACCAAGTAGCAGTTGCCTGCCCTCTCTGAAGTTGTCAAGTTTTTAAGTCCGTCTGAGGTGTGACTCAGCCTTTAGCTCCTACCCCCACTTGAGAAGAAAATGCAGTAGCTTTACTGCTGCTTTCCTAGCCAGGCATGAGGGCCAGAGGAGGTCTAAGCCCCATAGCCCATACTGATGCCCATCGTGAAGGGGGCTGATCTGTTGTGATCAGCACAGAGCTACCTAGGCAGTAACTGTTTTTTCTCTCTCCAGTGGCTTCGTACAGGGTGAGCAGGGAGCTCAGCCACAGCTCATTGCTTTCCATCCCTGCTTTAAGAAGGGGGCCCTCTTGACTGTGGTGAGTGCAGCTTTGTTATGGACTTTTCCAGGCATGCAAGGCCAGCTAGCTTAAGCTTAAGCTTAGCTTAGCTTAGCTGAGATTGGCCTCAAGATTTCCCAACTCCCTGCACAGACCCTGATGGGTGAAGTCAATTTCTTCTTGGCACACACTCTCCAGCAGGAAGGCTGTTCCTGGAGTGGCCAGATAGCAGCAGAAGCTAGCTCTGGATGTGGTGGGGTGGGATATGGCTAGCTCTGCTGGCAGTGGGAATACACCCATTGCCTCTACCCTGACTTGGGGTCCATTGCCATACAGCCATGAGGCTGATGGTGTGGACAGATGGCATCAGAGCTGAGCTCTGATAGGGCAGAGGGCTGGTGTGCCCAGTGCTGGTTCGGTGCTCATGCTGTATTTTCTCTCTCTTTCTTCTCCCACCCAGTGCTGGTCTACAGGACGGATCAGCCATATCCCCTTCTTCTTTGTGGGTGCCCAGTTCCCTTGCTTCAGCCCCAGCCACAGTCCCATGGCATCCCTGAGCAGAAGCAGCACCAGGGTACGGGAGCAGCCCCTGTTCTCAGAGCTGTGAAGCCTGATGCTCGGGGGCCTGGGGTCAGACTGCTGTTCAGGCCCCTCTGGACCTCCGAGTAAAACTGGATTGCAATGCTGGGTAACCATAGGACACCTTGTGGTTGTTGCTTCCTCCTTGAGCCTGACCTGAAGTGGCTTTTCCCTTCCAGTGGGGACATGTGCAGGGATTGGGTGGGAGCTGCTGGATGGACTGAATGGATTTTTCTCCAGTGCTGTCTGTGCAGGGCTGGGGACACCTCTGTTCTGTGTGGGTGGACATAGCAGCCTGTGTGGTGCTATGCAGATTAAAGGTCAAGCTTTGTCTCCCTTTGTGTCTGGGATCTCTAGAAGCATCTGAATCCAGCTACTGCGCTGGGGTCTGGGTCTCTGTAGAGCAGACTCCTGGCTTGGAATCCGAAGGGCCTGAGTTCATTCCTGGCAACTGACTTTACCTCCTTGGTGCTGTGTTGCATACAGATGTGCAGCTGGCTGGAGCAGGGAAGGGGCTCTTTTAAGGTCTGTAAGGAGTAGAACCTAGGTGTCCTGTATAGGTGACCTTTCTTCCTTGGGGCATCTCAAACCAGCGTTATATAAAAGCAACTTAACTGATTGCATGGGCCCAGGTCCTGGGCTGGATTGCTGCAGACCAGAGCTGTGCCCAGCTTAGTGCTGAGCACTGCAAGGGGAGCCCAGGCAGTGCCCTATCCCTCTATATACCCCCACCCACTACCCCAGCACAAGTGCCTATGTGGGGGGTTGGCAGAGCCTGTAGGGCAGGGCTGGGGACCACAGGGCTCTGGGCAGCTGGAGTCCAGCAGGCAAAGGGTTAGAGGTGGAGGGGGCTCAGCCCCCAGGTCTTTGTGGTTCACAGCAGCCCAGGGGCTGGGGCTGGGGCTAGAGTAGGGGTGAACCTGAAGCAGAAGTAAGGGTACCACTGGTTTGCCTCTGCCCAGGCCTGGGGTGCATCCTCCAAGCCGCAGGACCCTGGTACCTGGGGATGGCTGTGAGCTCTGCCCCACCACGCTAGGAGCTCAAGGGGGTGGGAATGGGCTGGTGCCTCTCTTCCCCTTCCTGGCACTCTGGGGCCTGCCCAGCCCTATGCCCCAAGAGCAGAGCCGTATAGGACCCCCCCACCCTGACCCTGATGCTGGGCTGTGGCACCCAGGGATTGGGGCAGGGCAGACTCATTTCAGCCACATTCACAAAGGGACCCAACCTGTTCCTGCAGGGGAGGGAAGGACACCGTTTCTGGATCAGACTTGACCACAAGTGAGAAAAACTGGAGAAAACCCCTGCTCAGACCCAGGTCACTCTCCCTTTCAGGTCCCTCAGGCCCCCTCGCATGGATGCAGCTGGATGCCCTTGGCATAGGTGGTGCGCAGGCTGGCTTCCTCAGAGAGTCCCCAGGCAGGTTTTGCTAGCCTCCTGCAGTGCCAGGACAGCCATGCTCTGGGCACACAGGTCTATCTTGGAGTCACATGGAATCTCATGCCCCAGATGTGTGGCTTGCCCAGGCAGCCTCCCCTCATGTCTCTCTAGAGCCAGCCCAGGCAGTTCACCCCAAATAAGCCACCTCCCTCCAGCACCAGCACAGACCAACCCAGTGCCCAGTTGTGCCACTTTATTTAGTCCTCTCTGCGTAAGGATGATTCTCTCAGCTAGCACCTGCTGTAGTCCAATAGGCACTGCACCTCTCAGTGCCTCACGGAGCTGCTGGCTCTTCCTGCCCCCAGCCTGAGCTGCTGGGAAGACAGGGGATCCTCCATTCCCCTCCCCTCCAAACTGGGGGGGAGTTCTGGGTCTCAGCTGCCCTGCGAGTCCAGTGCTGCCTGCAGCGCTAGTGTCTTCTGCGCCATCAGCAAGGCGCCTTCTTGTGTCTGATTGCCCCCGATGAAGCCACTGGTGTGCACAAAGACACAGCCGGGGATCCCACTCAGCTGTGAGAGCTCCTGGTCACGGAGGCTGCGCCATGCCTCCAGGAGGGGCAGCCTGTGCCGGGAGAGGGAAGGAGTTAGGGACAGGCAGGGGCTGGCAGCCCATGCCAGAGCTGCACAGACAAGGGTAGGCCCCTAGCCCCACTTCACCACCAGCTTCCCATGAGATTTGGGGCAAATTACTCAGCCTAAAAGATTTAGGGGTCTCAGCCCTCAGACCCCTAAATGGGACTGAAGCTTCTAAATCACTTAGGGCCATGTGCCAGCCTCTGATCTACCCTTCCTGTAGACAGGCAGTAGCCAGCTCAGACTCCACTACCCCCACCTTGAGAGTACATGGGGTGGGGGGGCCTTACCGGCTGTTGAAGCTGTGCGGCGCGGCAGGGACGCTCTGTACGCGCCACTGCCCGTTCTGGTCCGAGTACAGCACGAACTTAATGGGCGTCTCCACGGCCAGGTCTGCCTCCAGGCTGAAGAGGTGCTCCTTCCAGGGGCAGCCGCCACTTGGCAGCACCAGGATCTCCCCACTGGGATCCACCTGGGCAAGAGAGGAGCAGGGAGGAGCATGGGGCTCTGTGCCTCACCCAGGACGTCAATACTCCCTTGCTGGGACCTGGTACCCCACCCCTCCAGCTCCCCTCACTTTGCTGACTGGGAGTGGACCCTTGCCTGCCCTTCATCTGTGATGCCCACAAGCTCCATAGTATAGATAATTGTTACTGCCAAAGGAAACCCACACACTTGGCAAGAGCAGAGACCATCCCAGCAGGGTCCATGCTGGGAGCGAGGACTCTTGGGTTCTAGCCCTGTGTTGTGGGAGCAGGTTCTGGCTTAGCAATAGCCTTGTAGAAGGCCAGGGTGCCTCCCCAGGGCAGAAGGTACCTCGAAGCGCTTCTGAATGGCCTCCTCCACCAGGGTGCGGGCAGGCAGCCAGGCGTGGTGGTAATAATCCAGCCGGTCCAGGAACTCAGCCTTCACCAGCTCCATTGCCTTCTGGAACTGGGCCTGTGGGGGGCGGGGACGACAGCTGGTGTCGGAGCAGCCTAGCCCAGGCACAGAGTCAGGCCCACTCTGCCACACACCTTCCAGGGCATCCCTGGACGGTGCTCAGCTCTACTGTGTAAAGGAAGAGCAGTTGCCATGGATGGGCACCATGAGGGGGAGTGGGTCCAGCTGGTTGCCAGCTGGCGAGGCTGTGAGCCCTGACGCCAGTGTGGCTTCTTCCTCTACACACGGGTCCATGGGACAGGTCACCTGTATCTGCTCCCTGCCTCATGGTCCAGCCCACCCCCTACCTTCATCTGTTCTTCCCCCTCCATGTGTGACCACGGTACGGCCTGACCTATGCCAGGATCAGCTCCTCCCTCTACATGTGCCCAGCGACATCTTTGAAGATGTCACATCCCCCCCCCAGCGACGGCTGAACGATTTCAGGGGCACTTTTGCTTTCACGAATTGCTCTCTCTTCCCTGCTCCCACCCCAATCCGCTACAGGCCTCACCTCAGTGTCCTGATTGGGGTCATTCCAGCGAGGGTTGAGGAAGCCGACGCGAGTGCTCAGGGCTGTGGTCATGGCATAGCGGGGCTCCCCGTCCCACTGCGCCACTCCATTGTCGATGGCATCGATCTCCTCCATGAAGTTCTCATAGAGCTGCCAGGGCAGAAGGAGGTGGTAGGGCTCAGCGGGACCGTCCCTCCTGTCCCCGAGGAGTCCAGATCTGAGCCTGCCCTGAGGGTCGCCTTTTCCCGTGACCCACTGTGCCGCAGAGAAGACCCCGTAGGCTGGCAATGCCGCCGGAGCAAGCATGGCTGGCGGGAGAGTGCCAAGGGAAGCCTAGGAGGCCGTGGATGTCATGTGTCTCTCCCTAGCAAGTGGGGTCTAGCGCAGCAATCCTCAACCAGGGTGCTGTGGGGTGCCACAGAGTACACCACAAGCTGTGCCAATGCAGTAGCAGCGGGTAGGGGCAGGGAGGTAGGACTCCTGGGTTCTGCCCTGTTTCCAGGTTCGGGAGGGGAGGGAGCATGTAGAGCAGGGACCTTTCCTGCACAGGGCAGTCACTGTTAAGACTCCCCTAGCACCCCCCTGCCACGTACCTTATCATACAGCACCCGCACCACGCAGTCGTCCTCTGCGCGCCCCAGCAGGTGGGCCAGAATCTGGGAGCCGAAGTGCAAATACACCAGCCCCGCACTGCTCAGCTTGGTCGTCCACGGCTTGTCGGGCCTCAAGTCGTGCATGGACTGCGAGAAGGACCTGCCCAGCCCGAGAATCAGCCCCGTGGCCTCCCTCACCCCCCAGCACACCCAGAGGGACCCTGTGGCGCCAGGTACTGCACGGACCCCGCGGCTCAGAGTCCAAGGAGGGGAAACTGAGGCAGGGCAAAGCCAAGCCACTGGGGTTCCCAGCAGCCATGGGGCCAAGCTGGTGTCCGGAGGGCCAGTGTCACGCTTCAGCCTCTGGCCCGCTCCCTCTTGCGAAGGGAGACGGGAAAGCGGCCCGGGCTCACCTCTGGTGATGGTCGTAGCGGTGCCGCTGCGGGTCGTACTCGCCGCCCACATCCACCACCACGTCGCACTGGGCCAGCAGCTGGGGATCTCGCGTCCGCACGATCTCTGCATCCTTGGGGGCGGGAAGGTGCCTGTGAGGGGGCTGGAGCCCCCAGCAGCTGATCCCTATGGGTGAGCCTCATCCCCCCCCCACGCACTGGGGATGAGACCTGCAAACACCCCCAGCCCCACCTGCACCAGTGTCCCCGTAAGGCAGGTGGGAGCCCTGGAGACCCCAAAGCCCCGGGACAGGCTGGGGGAGGGGGAGGGGAAGGGGAAGGCACAGACCCCAGGGTGCTGCGTGGGGAGGGGTCGATGCCGCAGAGGGGAGCCAGGCTGTAGCGGGGGGTCTCAGAGGAGGCAGTGCAGGGGGTCACGCATCCCATGGTGGGGGGGGTCTCCCGGTGCAGGGGGGTCCTAGATGTGGGGAGAGGTCCCAGGTGCGGGGGGGGCGGGTGTGGCAAGGCGAGGGGGAGAGAGTACAAGGTGGGGGTCTGAGGACCGAGGGGGGCGGAGCGGGGGTCCCAGGTGTGTGTGGGGGGGGTCCTAGCGGACAGTGGGGGGGGCAGTCCAGGGGGTCCGTACTCGGTAGCGGGGCAGCACCCGCAGCAGGGCGCAGGCCAGCGCCTCGTCGCAGTGGAACCTGCCGTCGTGAGTGCCGAGGCGCGGGGCCCGGCCGGGAGCGGGACCCGCCATGCAGCGCGCCAGGGACCGGGCGGCACAGACCAGCGTGCCCATGCCCTCCCACCACCGCCACTGCGCAGGCGCCAGGCATGCGCAGCCGCCTGCCCGGCCGTCAGCGCCCCTGGGGGCGGGGAGGTCCTGTCACGCGCCTGGGCCTGAGGTGGGACGGGGGGTGAACAGGACACTGCACCCACGACACAGGGCACTGGGACCCCAGGGTGCACTGGCATCACCTCCAGCACCAGCTTGCGGGGCTTTTCTTCCAGCCACTGACCTGCCCCCAGCCCTCCCCTGCAGGAGAAGGGGTGGCACGGGGCTCATACTGGGATGGACTGGGCCAGGGGGCGCAGGGCGTCCTCATGGGACCTGGCACCCCTGCTGCAGGGACTGGCACCACCCCTGCAGGAAGCTGCAGCCTCCCATGGCAGCCCCCCACAACCCTAACCCCTGGCCTGCCTGAGGCACATCCTGGACTATACTGGGATATGGCCTGTGGGGAGGTCTTCATGGGAACTGGGACCACTGGTCCAGACTGGCACAAACCTCTAGCAAAAGCCTGGAGCCAATGCACTGAAACCTCCCATGGCAGCCCCTGGACCATCCCTGCATGAGGAGGGGTTGAATATTGCTCATTGTGGACTATACTGGGATACAGGCTATGGGAAGGTCTTCATGGGAACTGGGACCACTGGTATGGCCTGGCACAACCCTAAAGGAGGAGAAAACCTGTCGGGCTTTCCGAAGCCAATGCACTGAAACCAGCTGTGGCAGCCCCTGGACCATCCCTGGGGTGGTTGAGGAGGGAACATACTGGGATACAGCCTACAGGGAGGTCTTTATGTGGACTGGGACCGCTGGTATGGACTGGCACAAACCTCTAAAGGAAGAGGAAGCCTGACAGGCTTTTCTAAACCAATGCACTGAAACCTCCCATGGCAGCCCCCAGACCTTCTCCAGGGGCTTCAGTGTGAGGAAGGGCTGAATATTGCTCATTCTGGAATATACTGGGATACGGCCTGTGGGGAGGTCTTTATGTGAACTGGGACCACTGGTACAAACCTGCAGTGGAAGCCTGGAGGGCTTTTCCAAAGCCAATGCACAAATGACAGCCCCCGGGTCTTCTCTGGGGTCTCCCGTGTGAAGTGGGGCTGAACACTGCACATACTGGAATATACTGGGATATGGCCTGTGAGGAGGTCTTCATGTGAACTAGGAGCACAGGTGTGGACCGGTGCCATGCAAATGGTGAGAAGCCCCCGTGAGTGTGGCAGGAATTCATTGCCAGCCTGAGAAGCCCTTGAACGGCCATGCTGATGTGAGCTTTCCACAAAGCGACAGGCTTTATTAATAAGGTAACAACATATTACAGTTATACATGTAAGACAGCATCCAGCGTCCTGTGCAAAGCTCTGAAGGAGATTTCACATTCAGACATATTTCTTTCCGGCTCCTCATGTCCATTAGAAAAAGCTCAAGGCAAACAAGAGGGGACAGGGAAAACAGGCAGCAATCACCTCTAGTCATCGCTATAATTAAAAATAGAGATTTCTCGATTAGGTCTTCCTACAGATAAAGTGCACAGCCTTCCCATCCTCTAGTACACAAGGCAACGACAGAAATCTGTTTCACAGTCAGAAGCGTCTCATGGGATTGTACGCGCCTGTTTTACACGCTGAAGGGGGGGGACGGGAGCGTTGCCGCATCTACCAACCCAAAAGCAGCTTTAAATATGATTTCTAGGTTTAAAATTCAATTTACAGTTTACAATAAAGCATTTCCACCTATATTAAATAGTTATGTACATGTCAACAATCAATCATCTGACAATTTGTTGCAATTATTGGATTCATAACATATATCTATATAGATATATAGATATAGATATCTATCTATATAGATAGATTTATCTATCTATATCTCTCTAGATAGATAGATCTATATATCTATATATAGCTATGTAGATCTAGCTCTCATCTATGTAGATCTAGCTATCTATATCCCTATCTCTATCCATATAGATTTATCTATCTATATCTCTCTAGATAGATAGATCTATATATAGCTATGTAGATCTATCTATCATCTATGTAGATCTAGCTATCGATATCCCTATCTCTATCTATATAGATAGATGCATCTATCTATATCTCTAGCTATGTAGATAGATATATCTATCTATATCTCTGCCTATATAGATAGACATATCTCTATTTATCTATAGATAGAGATAAAGATATAGAGAGATACATATATATATCTATACATATAGATAGATCTATCTATCTATCTATATATATTTATTAACAGGCTCAATATTAAAAAGCCAACCAACACTATCCCCCCCACCCCTCAAAAACACACATGTTCTTCTAGCTGAGATTATATCAGACCTGTGTTTTTTCTGGTCCCTGACATGCTGAGTTTCTCTCAGCATTTACTGCAGTACTGATTCTTGCCCATGGCCTTTTCCACGCATTGGTTTACCCAGAACAGCAGACATGAAGCAGGATATACACAGAACAGACCTTCACACAGCAGCTGTCGCTTCGTGGCACAGCAATGCCGATGTAAAGCTGGAATTATAGGGGTAAGACACAGTTTATAGCCGCCGAAAAATAATAATCACGGCCGTGGCGTGTCAGGTGGCTGTGCTGAGCTTGGGCTGAGAGCGTGCGGAAGGGAGTCATGGGTGTCATTCAAACACTGGGTTACATCACAGCTCATTCAAAAGGGTCTTTTGAAGGAAAGAAGAATATCTTTTTGAAAATTCCCTGTTTCCAGAAAACAGGAAATCCCACAACGGTAGACGTTTTCCCATTGAAGGTGGGATCTGAGAGTTGTGAAATAAATTTTAAAAGAAAAGATCAGTTGTGGAAGCCACGTCCATTCCCTGACCACTTACAAATTGTATCTGACCTCCTCCTATTTTTAAAGCTCCCAACATCTGAGCCCCTGAAAAGGGAACAGTCCCGTGCCTATTCAAAGCAGGAACAGCTGGGACGAGGTCTCCCCTTCCGCCCCAGTGGGCTGGGGACGGCCAGCAGGCTGCAGTGCCTCGTGATGGCCAAATTTCCAACCTGAAGGAGGTCGAGCTCAGTCCGGCACAACGCCGCTCCTCCGGTCTGCAAAGGGGATACGTTGCTAGCGGCACAGATGCAAACACCAAGAGGCCGCCCATCATTTTCAGTGATGGCTGCAGGTGAAGTGCAGCCATAAACGTCCCTGCCCTGAAAAGCTTCCAGTCTAAATGGCACGAGTGGGTGTGACGGGAAGGGGGCTCCGGTTTGGGAGGGCAAGGTACTCACAGCTGGGTTGCTTATTTCCCACGGGAGCTGGGCTTGGGGAGAGAAGAGCTGATCCAAGCAGTAGCAGCAGTGTGGAAACAAGGCACATCATTGACAGCAGGGCCAAGGGGCCCAGGGAACGGCAAGCCCTAGAAGAACATGGGTGGATCGCGTGGAGGAGGGAAGGCAAGGAGATAGCCAGCCCTCTCCACAGGTTTCCTGCATCCAGCTATGTATCTCAGCAGCAGGACTGCAAGGAGCCTGGAGAGGATGGGGGGAGATGGAGCACGTTGGGGTCAAGAACAGACCTCTCCCCCACCCTTCAGAAATGGGGCCCAACATGTTGCTTGGGTGCAAGCGGATAGGAGGTGACTCGAAGGCGCAGGCACCACGGGATGAGATGCTCGGAGGAGGGTTGGAGCCATTTTCGAGGCAGTGCTTCCTTATGGATAAATTGGGTGCTTGGCTAAAGGAATCGCTTCAGCACGTCTGGGGAACCATCCCGTTGTTTGCTCCTTCCCAGAAAGCTTTCAGGCTTCCTCTGGAGGTTGTTCTCCTTGGAGATGTCACTCCCACCCCCATGAAAAATTGCATTTGGCTTCACCCCCCTTTATGCAAGAAGCTCAGATTGCAAGAGACTTTTGGAAGTCGGAGGAAGGAACGAGGATGCTGCAGTGCCCAGCACTGATTTAGCCCCAGAAGGAAACCAGGAAGAGACAGATGAGGCAGGAGGGTGGAAGCAGGTCCCAGGAGTGGCAGAAAGTCACCAGGGCTGAGACAGGCAGCCTTCGCTGCAGGAAGAGGACAGGCATTTAGCAGAGCGCCGAGGCCGTGAAACGCATGCATGTAACGGAGAAAGTCTTTGCAGACACTGAATTTTTGCTATGAGTGAGCAGGCCCAAGGAGACTGCTCAGACTGGGGCGTGGAGGGGCAAACGACCCAGAAGGGGAACCGGGTGGCAGGCAGGATCCAGCAGGACTAGATAAAAGACCAGAGAATGAAGCAAGGGGAGAGTCCAGCCCAGGGCTGCAGAGGCAGACAAGACATCAGCAGCAGCAGGTCACAGCTGGGATACAAGACACATCTGTGTTTTAAGGCACCAAAAAAAGCTGACAATTGTATTAAGACACAGTGATTTTCTTAGGAGGCTCGGGAGGATGGCAGGAGGGACATTCACTGCACTAGAAGCGAGCTCAAGGCATGTTGTTGTCCAAGGATCCGCTTTCATTCTTGCCCTTTTCGCAACAACGGCTGGGCTGAAGGCAGTTTGCCAGAAGAGGCCGGGCGTTATTTTAGATAGGATAATTTGTTTCCCAGGATAAATCCGAGGAGTTTGTTAATCATTCCAGACACGTGGATTTAAAAAAACATTTTTTTTTAACCCTGGGTATGAATCAAATTCCCCTTAGTAAATGTTTATAGACCCGTCTTAAAAAACCCCTCTGTATTTTAAAAGACCGACACGTGCGCAGGCACACGTGCACACACACACACACACACACACACACACACGCATGCACGCACACACACTGCTACCCACACTCCTGAACTCTGCCCATTTAAAGTGCGTTTGAGTGCTGACGTGCTGATACACCCTTTGAAAAAGCAGATGACGACATCACACCAGGGCTTTCCTATTCTATTATTTCAAATTCAGCTTTTCAGGCATATCGCCCTCCCCCTGTATATAGTTAAACACAATCCTGGCTCTCCAGCAGCAAGTACCTGGATATGGAGGCTATTGGTACGGGTTGCTTTTCAGGGAGAGGTATGTGATGCAGCCCCAGGGACAAAACAAAAATAAACGTGGGGAGAAATACTCTGATTTCATGTAACCCAGAAGAATAGATGGGTGGAATCCCTGCTCTCCAAAGTCACTGTTTAGCCTCTATTGTAGGATAAATGCATTTTGCTTCCAGAATCAAGAATTTTGTGACTCTGCACTTCATTAAAATAGGCACATTTCCCTTGTCCCAAACCTCTCAGTCCAGGCGAATGCACACCCCTATAAGCTGTGCTTGGAAGTTTGGCATGTGGGAGAAATGGCTTGAAACACACTTGAGGCTTACGCTTGTCTGCTCCATGCTGGTGACTTTCTAGAGGCAAAATGCAACAGGAACTTTCCAGTGTTAGTGCAAAAGATACAGGAGGCAGCAGCTTGGCCATGCGTGAGCTGTCTGCCAGATGATTCTCTGGGATTAGAGAAATGAATATCTCGTTTGCAATGGCAGCGGTGGCTGTTGGAGAGATGTCCAGGTTAGCAGATAGCAAATTTCCATAGTACACAAAACAGAGCCTCTCCTCTGCCATACAGGATATCCCACGTGACTCCATGCAGGGACCTGTGATGCTCTTGCTTCTCTGGCTGGCAGCTTCTCTTCAGTCTTGCCTGCCCTCTTCCTAGTGTCAGACTTTCAGGCACTGGAGATCTCTGCTTCTCTCCACCAACCCCTACCACTTGCTGTGGGTCTGGACAGCACTTTGCACAATGGGGCCTCTGATCTGATGTGTCTGTAGGTGTGAGCATGATACAAGTGTTGGTATAGTCATGGTGGAGTCTGGGCCCTTCCCACGGTGGGAACAGGGCTCCTACACTACAAAGAAAAAGCTCTGCAGAGCCTAGGCTGGTTCATCTCAGGGCTCTTCTGGGTTGGGCCTGTCTATGAACATTGCTGCGGCTTCCTTCCTTCATTATTGCAAATGTTCCTGCTGAGAAACAAGGACTCCTCTAGAAAAGGCTGCAATCTTGCTGCAAAATGGGGTCTTTTAGGGCACAGAGGGGGAACTCCATAGAAGCAGAGGGAGCTATCATAAGACCTCACACTTAGCAGGCTCAGCAGATCTGCCAAGCAGCCCTTTGTCGTCCGGATCACAGGCTGTCGGGGGGGACTGTAGGTCCCTGTGGGTTCTCCAATTTCTTATCTCGCCCACTAGTAGTGTTTGAAACATGGCAGGAGCAGACTTGGCACTGCTTGTTGGCTAGTGTGGATTCCTCTTGCTCTCTCGCACACCTGCATGGCACTTAACACCGCAATCCCTGAGACCGGGTGAGCTCAGACATCCTGTCTGTTTGTCACGTTAACAGTGATGCAGTCACCACAGCGTACCATGGCTTCAGAGCATCCTCCGATTACACGCGCCTGGCAAACAAAGCTGTCTCTGAGGCGATGGAGACTCAAGAAATCAGTCCCACCAAAGGCAAGTTTTTAAATTCTTCCTAGATCAAAACCTCTTTTTAGTGCTGAACAAGCAGGTGGTGCTCTGCAGCCAGCAGCAGAAGGCAGGGATTCACATGTGGGGCTTTACTTTGGGATGGAACAAGGCAGAAACCCTACCTGAATGGCACCCAGGTACAAGTGTTTTAGGAAGGGGAACGGAGGGAGAGCTAGAAAAAGGACACCCTTCCTCTCAGCCAGGAACATCAGTTTGTGAGAAATCCCCACCCATTTCTTCTTCCACATGGCCCAGCATTGGAGCTGCCAGTTTGAGGTTTTCCTTTGTAGAACACACGAACAAAGAATAAAAATAAAATAAAATAGGAGCTGGTGTGAGGCAGGGTCCGAGCACGAAGGTTGCAGCCAGCCATACAACATCCAGAAAGGGATAAATCGGCCGCTTCCAGAAGGAAGGCAAGGAGAAAAGCCACTCAACGGAGGGGGGAAATAAATGCTTGGCTGGGTTGCTCGCCGCTCTGCAGAAAGCCAACCCAGGTGACTGCTGGTGTGCAGACAACACAGGACTTCCAGTAGTGTGAAAATGATCTGCCTATATACAACCCCTTGCTAAGGGGCACCCCCCTCTCAATTTGCTCACCTAAGGGAAGCTGGCCTGACTTATCCTTTTATTTCTGGGTGCTTATCCCTGCATCCAGAAAAAGAATCAGGAGATTTCATTGCCAAAGACTTCCAGGACCAGTGGCGTGAGCTGCATGCTGTGCTCCGGCTGGAAGGAGAGGCAGCGGTACTGTTTGGAATGCTCCTCGTTGAGGCTCCGCAGATCCGCCAGCTTCTGGATCATCTTGGCGTAGAGCAAGCGACTGCCCGGGGGAGGATGTCGGCACCGGATGTAGCTCTGCAGGATATTGGAGAGGCGGTCCTGAAGAGTCTCCACTAGCGTGGTGTCCTGCACGCCGGGGCGGTCTAGGAAACACCATCATAGAGTTAGATCAAACCCAGCAGAAGTGTCCTCATTGTCAGGACGGCTGGACAATGGAACAGGTTGTCCAGGGATGTTCACAGATTTATAGATGTTGGGGTCAGAAGGGACCTCAGAGGTCATTGAGTCCGACCCCCTGCCCTGGGCAGGAAAGAGCGCTCAGGTCAGACGACCCCAGCTAGGTACTTGTCCAGTCTCCAAGGGCTTCAGGAGTCTGGGATGCTGGTGTCTGGGATGCTTTAGGGACCACAAATCCTGCATCTGAGCAGAAGGCTGGACCAGACTAACCTTGAGGTCCTGTCTAACCCTATGGGCCGGATTCAAGTTGTAGGGAGGACCGAAGAGGCGACCACTTATTTAAGAGAGCCAAGTATTCATCTCAGCACCCTTGCACTGTCGCCACCCACGACATCAGCAGGACCCTCTTTCCATCCCCACGCTGAGGGTGCAGTTCTCATGACCCTCTACCAAATCCTCCACAATCGGGTACTTTTTGCAGCCTGCCCAGGAGAAGGTCACTCACCAAAAAGAAAAAAAAAGGGCTATTTCTGGCCAGAGAAAGGAGCTGTCTCTAGAATCCAGAGGGCCCTGCTGGCCTTCTCCTCTCTCTTTCACAGGGAAGGGGAATCCAGTTTGGGTTGACCTGCTGATTGCAAGATCACACCCTGTGTCTCTCTCTCACACTCAGCAGTGGCTGAGGGAGCTGAAGTCATGGGCCAGGCTCTGCAGGGTCTTAGCCATGAGTTTTGTAGGCCCCATTTTCTGGGTGCGGATGCGAGCTGCTCCCATGCTGTCTCGGAGCAGAGGACGTGCTGTTGGAGATGGAATCCCTCTTACCAGGGGAGAGGATGCAGATGGCCATGAGGAGCACGTGTTCCTCTTCGTGCAGGTTCAGCTTCTTCAAGCCCACCTGGAATTTCACAAGTGGCTCCAGCAGCTCCATGTTGTGGCCCGCTAGAAGACAACAAAACGCACCTGTCAGGGCAGCTCTTTCCCAGTGGTACCAGCAAAGCCCAATGTCACAGTGATACAGGGATGGGCAAGCCCCTTAGCTCGGTGGGGGCAGTTTGGTCAATGGCAAAGGCTGAATGTTTCTTCACCAAACTGCAGCAAAGGAGGTTTAGGTCGGATATTAGAAAAAACTCTCTCGCTAGGAGGGTGGTGAAGCACTGGGACAGGTTACCCAGAGAAGTGGTGGCATCTCCATCCTCGGAGGTTTTTGAGACCCAGATTGACAAAGCCTTGGCTGGGATGATGTAGTTGGGGCTGGTCCTGCTGGACCTCCTGAGGTCCCTTCCAACCTCAGGACCTCCTGAAGGATCTCCTGACGTCCCTTCCCATTTCCTATCATTTGATGATTTCTAAATGCCACGTCTCCTGGCAGAGAAAGCAACTAAACATTTGCTGCTTGGTTTTACAGAGAGATGTGAGCCTGCTGCTCTAGCCAGGAGGTCCTCTCTCCTCCTACAGCTCCATCACCATATCTCAATCCAGACCCAGAGCTCTAGGAAGAATTCTGTATCAAGGCCTCTTCCCAGAGCAAAGACTCTTGCTACACCGTGAGGTTTGGGAGAAGGGGCATTGTCTTAGTCTGTCTTTCAGGGATTCAGCACACAGCTGGCATCTTGCACATTCACAAAAACCCCGCTCCTTCAGGACAAGCCATCGTTAGCACTTGCAAAGTTTGGAAAGTTCTGCACATGGACTCCAGTCAGCTGGTGTCTGAAGCAGGGACTGGGAAGATGTACAGTCATTTTGTGTCTTACCCACATGCTAGGTATCTGTACTCTGTGGCCAGCAGACTCTTTACATGCATGGTGGCTTGAATTTCCACCCCTCTTCCACCAATAGGTTGTTTCCCTGCATTTGCTGTCGTAACAGGAGTGCATTCTTCCTCCGCTAATCTGTCTAGAAATGGGAACCTCCCTTTACCGGTACAAAGATAGCAGCAACTCAGGTGGAGATGCCGGGCATTTAGGTTTCAAGGCTAGAACGGACTGTTCTCACCACATCCTCCGTACGCCTCCATAGCACAGGTCTGAGAGTCTCATAGCACAGGTCTGAGAGTCTCCCTCAGGGCTTCCTGCACTGAGCCAGTTAGCATGCAGTTGAATTAGAGCCTCTCTCAAATGTTATTCTTGCTGCCTTCCCAAAGCAGCTAAGAAACATAAGAGTCTAAGTCCCATTTTCAAAAACTGACCTCAGCATGTAAGAAGCACCGGACCCAGTGACTTCCAAAAAGATTTTAGGCTCCTAAGTGCCCAGGTGACTTAAGGCAATCAGGACTTGTAGTAGAGATGATATCTTTTATTAGACCAACAAGAAAACCTAGATACCTGACAGGTGACGTAAGAGCCTTTGAAAAATTAACCCTCTACCACATCTCAGAATCTTGATTTCAAGGCTCCCAGTGACTGAAACCAATTCATGCCTACGGAAGACACCTCAGTGGATTAGTAAGAATCATAGAAAAGGAGAGTTGAGGGACCTCAGGGGCTCACATCTGGTCCAACCCCCTTCTCAAAGCAGGACTGGCCCCAACTACATCATCGCAACCAAGGTTTTGTCTAGCCAGGTCTTAAAAACCTCCAAGGCTGGAGAGTCCACCACCTCTCCGGGTTACCTGTTCCAGTGTTTTACTTCCCTCCTAGTGAGAAAGTTTTCCTTATATGTAACCTCAACTTCCCTGATGCTACATGAGACCATTGCTCCTTGTTCTGTCAGGCATTTACATCATCTTTTTAGTTCAATTTTTTCCCTTTACTTTCAACCTCCAGCCACTGGCTCCCGTGACACCTCCACCAACTACATCCATTTCAGACAATCTTTTTGTGTGCGTGTGTGTAAGACTGATCAAGTTGCCTCTTGACCGTCTCTCCAATAAACTAAACAGCCTGAGCTCCTTAGCTTCATTTTTCAGGCAAATCTTGACTCCAGGGTTGTACTTAGCTCCTTAAAAATGTTTAATATAAAATTAGCTCCTGTGGTAAGTGAGACACCAGCTAATTGCAAAGCATTGAACACAGGCTCCTTTTTTGGGAGTGGGAACACTAAAACAAGTAGAAATAGGTGGAGGAGGAGGGGATAATGCCTGCAGGGAGAACTTCTTGGCATCACACCATGCCCTAAGAGATTAGGGGATCTCTCTCTTTCCCCAGACATCTGCTGCTTTTCAAATTCGAATGGTTATTTTCCAATAACCGATTGGATCGTTCTATGTTCATACTATTCAATGTGCATCTTTTGCAGTGCTCATGGGGCTCATGTAGGAGGTAAGTAATGCACAGCTCTCATGCAGCATCAGTCAGCTTGTCTGTCTGTTATTGCTGTATCTTTGTATCCTCCCCAAACCTACGCAAATCTCCAGTTACATCCTCAAAGTGGAATCAACAGATTGTTGCATTTAAGGCCTGGAGAATCAGACCTGGACACAGTTTCCTCATCCCTCACTCACAGAGCTGTCACGGACCAGTGCTGTTCTCAGGGTAGGCTGGTATTTAGAAGCCCCCTTACCTTGGGTAACATCACTGACTTTGTATTTAAAGTCATTGCTGCCGCAGTTCCATGACATGTCCTCCAAGGTGAAGGACTGATTTGAGCGGAGCATAATGACTTCAATAGCGCTGGACTTTAGCAGGGCAATCTGATCTTCCGCCGTGAGATCCCTGAACACCGGGAGAGAAGGGAGGAGAAAGAAAACCAATGAAACCTCAGATCTAGTTTGCAAACTACCAAGTGTCAACTTCCCCAGTTTGGAAATATGCCTGCAAGCAAAGAGTCACTTGTATGATAATTGTCCTCTGCCTCCTCTCCAAAAAAAACAGAAAACTGCTGGGGCTAAGGGAACTGGCATGGTAAAGTGAAGTAAGAACTGAAGTCGGAGTGAAACACTTGTGATTTACAGTAGTTGGCCCACATTTAAAATGCTTAACTGAGTTTGGCATAGGGGAGAAAAAAGGACCCTAGTATTATTTGACATGCCAGGAGCTCGCTTTGTCATCTGGCCTTATTGGTATGGCAGGAACACATTAGAAATCCCGCTGAAGCTTGAGATTAATGTTGGGACTGAATAATGATCTGTCCCTGCCACCGGGGAGATTAGAGAACCGCAGCTGCTGCGCCTGTCATTTTCAGAGAAAAACAGAACACTTGTGTCCTGCAGCCACAGGAAATGGAGCCCACATTGTCGTCATCGTTCAGATGAGCTTTTTAGAGCTGAGTGCCTTTAGCAACTGATCCTGAGAACATGAGGATTATCAGCCAGTAGCATCTGATGGTGCCCCTTCCCCTCGCGGTTGCATCTCTCTGAGCAGTTCACGCCAGCATGGCTTTCTAACTTGGCACTATGTACAAAGCACCTTCGCTATAAAGACAGCTTTGATCCCAAGCACAAAGCAGAGACAAGACCCCCCCACCCCATGCACACCCTTCTCACCTGAACCCAGGGATCATCTTGGCAAAGCCGATCACTTTCTGTATACTGTAGCTAACCAGGTCGGCCAGGTGGGGAAGCATGGTGAGGGGCGAAAAGTTGATGCTCATAGACGCGCTCTCTTCAGGCTCACTCAGCATCAGGTTTGAGAACATGCCATGCTCCACTGAATCTAGGGAAAGGGGGTAGCAAGTTTCAGACTGGTTGCACAAAAACTTCGGGGTCTTCAGGGGAAAAGTTAAGGAGGGGAGAGTCAAGCTCCACAACCACAGTAGCCGGGGCACCACCCCAGCATCGGGCTCCCACGTGGCTTCGGCCAGGGAACAGCATGGCCAAAATAAAAGGTGGGCAGAGTGAAGAGTAGCCTGTCGGAGTGAGCTATGCAGGGAATTGCGGGCTTCCCTGGAAAGGCAGCTGCGCCCAGGCAGGAGAATGCCAGAAGCAAAAAGACCAGCTTTAATACTTCCGTTTCAAATGGCCTGTCACATTTATCCATACCCGCTACCTGCTCCCCAGCCACCCAGAGCCCTGTTGTGTCATCATTTCCTGGCACCTCACACTCAGCCACCAACACACCCCAAGCTATAAATTCCCTATTGCACCCTGGCAAAAATTCACCCCCAGCAGAACCTCCCCTCCACGCTCGTCCCCATCACCCCCAGTTTGCCTACATCCTATAACCCACCAGCAAGGCCTCCACAGCTCCACCCCAGCACCTGCCAGCCCAGCCAACAGCAATCCTAGGCCCGCAGCACCCTTTTGTGCCCCATGGCTTCACAGGCGGCAGCCCCTCTCTGAGCCAGGCTCCTTCCTGCTGAATTCTGGCACCAGAAATTTTAAATACATCACTATCTGCCTGAGCTCCTTTGAGGGTGATGCCTTGCAGGGGATCTGTCTTCTGCCCAGACCCATTCCATCACCAGCACCCTTCCCTCGAGACAGCAGAGGTTGTTTTAGAGCTCAGGAAGAGAGGACACTACTGGGGCTGAATTTCCCTTTCTTTGATAAACTTCTGCCATCTGAGCTGGTTGCCGGCAAGGCGAAGAAATGATACAGCCCCGTGCCAGTGCTCAGGTCCCCGGGCTCTTTAGGAGAGGTTACAAAGAGGTCTTCTTTGTAGGCTCTGACACAAAACCTACGGCACAGTGCAGCAAAGCCCTTGATGCACTTCAAGCCATGAGTAGGGACAAGAGTGCACTTCAGGACTTTGCTGGAGTGGAGGATTTCACTTCAGAAAGAAAGCATGCGAGTCTTAATCATCACTCCCTTCAAAATCCTATGTCAGACTTTGTCTCTTGCTTTTCTTTCCCCATGTGGCTGCTATTGGCAGAGGTGCCCCTGTACCACGAAGTACCTGGAGAAGAACCAAAAGGCTCGGAGGAATCTTCTGATGAAAAACCCTGCGTCAGGACAGACGATGACCTGGTCAGTCTTTGGTCCTCGCTGGATCTCACAGGAGGCTGGAAGAGAAAGGAGGTGCCGCTTAGAGATCACAGGGCTGACAGAGGACAGCTGCATTCTCTTTTATTCTGTCTTCCTAGATACCATAGTGGGCTTCACACACATTAGTCCCTGCTACAGAGCAGCATATGACAGAAAGAGGCTGTTACTGGCTCAGGATTCAGGTGGAGAGCTTCCAAAGTGCTCGGCATGGCACGGTTCTGGTTCCAATGACATCAATGTGTCAGAACAAGGAGCAAGACAGAAGGAGCAATGGGCTCAAGTTGCAGCAAGGGAAGTTGAGGTTGGATATTAGGGAAAACTCTCTCGCTTGGAGAGTGGTGAGGCACTGGAATAAGTTACCTAAAGAGGTGGTGGCGTCTCCATCCTTGGAGGTTTTTAAGGCCTGGCTCAGGGATGATCTAGTTGGGGTTGGTCCTGCTTTGAGCAGGGGGTCCCCCTGAGGTCCCTTCCCACCCTCATTTTCTATGATTCTATAATGCAACCATGCTTTTGGAAGCCCCACCCGTGGTGCTTTAGATTAGGGGTGCTCAACCCCCACCCTGAGGGCCAAATCCAACTTGCAGAGTCATGGCATCCAGCCCACAGAGCTCCCCACGGGTCAGGAAATTTGGTGGCTGGGGAGCGGTGGCAATTCATACTGCCAAATTCCCAAGCCCTGTGTGGCTGGATTGGGACCAAGCCATACCCTCTTCCCCCTTCCCACACAGCTGGCCATGCCCCCTCTTTGCTGCACAGCTGGATCAGGCCCACCAGCTGTTTCTGGCCTGTGGAGAGACCATGCCCTTCCAGCCCATGGGACCAAAAGGTTGAGCTCCACTGCTTCAGATTAGTCAGTGCTGATTGCTTCCCACAATACTGTGTCCAAAGTATCAGATCACTGGGTTTTTGCAGACACCCACTCCCCATTGTTCTACCAAGGACGTCTGTGGAGCTGCATGAGTTTGGCTTAACTGAAGCGCCTGGCATAATAAAAAATAGACACTTTATGGACAAAAAAAAGAGACATCCAGTCTGACGTGGACCACAGGACCCCATGCCAATCTCGCAGCCCGGCTCCTTCATGCTTTCCAAAAAGACACTCAGTCCTGACTTAAACAATTCGGACTCTGGAAAGTGGAGATGGCTCTTTGTAACAAGGGTCTGAATGACACAGGGGTGATGTGCCAAGAGAACAAGGCTGGGGGCCGGGGAGACGTTTTGACGTGGAGTCACCAAATTGGCAACCGAGCTTGGGCGTTCTCAGTCGATGGGTCCTAAAAAAGGTGTCAGGGGTTGTGGCCTCCACCTCCCGTTATGGTTACGGGTGAAGTTTCTCCTGAAACTGCGTTGTCAGACAGGGCGACAGCAAGGAAGAGGCTGAGAACTGCTGCTTGAAACCCATCAGAAGTCACGATCCAGACTTATTTGCCAGCAGATGGCCTCATTGTCACAGTGGATGGGTGGGTTTGGCTGGAAGGAGAGGAGAAAACACACACGCACACATACACCGGACCCCGGAGCCTACCCGGAACTGGGTGAAGTCAGAGTAGGTCGGGTCGTAGGTCTTGCGATGGGCCTCGAGCAGGATGTCGATGACGTTCTGCTGCTCCTCCGACAGCTTGGGCTTCATGCTCTCTTTCAGCGCCTCCTCCTCCTTGCGCTTCATTATCATCTCTCTCTTCCTCTGGACCTCCTCGTCTGTCAGGATGACTGTTTGCAAAACACATCGGGTAGTAGCAAGATGTGGCGGGGGGGGGGAAGGAGAGAGAGAGAGAACAAGAATCAAAAACCCTTATCCTGGAGTTGCCCACAAATCCCTAAAACTTAAGCATCTCCTAGCATCTCCAAAGACTGTGTCAGAGATGAAACCATATCCGTCTTTTGTTGCCACTTAAGACCTGTGTTTTCTCCCTTCTGCTGTAGATCTCCTGAAATAGAGGGTCTCTGCTGGGAGTCAAAGCCTCCTAAAGTGACATCCTGTCTCAGCTTACCCCCAGAAACTCTGGGTCCAGCTGGAGGTCAGGTCAGACGTTTCTTTTCTCTTTAAAGATGTCGCACGCCTGTCTGAAACACCAGTCTTGCTCTGCATGTGCCGTGGGATAGCGCTATCCCAACCCACGCCAATTATCTGCAGAAGGTCTGTGGAGCCTGGCATCCAGCCCCTCTCTCAGGCTGAAGGGTGCTGTATTGGAAAAGGCAAATCTGGTACTGCAGGGGACCAGGAAAAAGCATCCTATCCAAAAATCTTTTGTGCAGCAACATCTTAATTTGATCCCACCGCTGTTCTGCTTTCAATTAAGAGGTGTGAAAGCTGCTCAGCACCGGAAGGCAGGCTCAGGAGGCCAGGCTAGAATAGGGGGGAAAAAAAAAAATCACATCATCGGTGATCAAGAGAAGAGCTGTGATTCCATCGTCTCCGGCCCCTTTGGAAAGGCACAGCCTGAGAAAACCAGCGCTAAACAGAAAGTGTCCTTGCATTTTGAACAGAGAGAAAACAGAACAAAATGCGGGTGCGATGAATGATTACAAGCTATTCTTAGTCACTTTTGTCCTCGATGCAAGTACAGTAAACCTGTGTTTTTCACTTCTACCCTCTGCTTTCCATTTTTTATTCCCCTCCGCGAATGGCTCAGATAGCACTCTTGTGGTTGACTGCACGGCAGCTCCTCCTAATGAGAATCCTGTTTGTACTCAGTCCCGTGAATTAACCCGTATGCGCTACAGCCTCTGTTATCCAGGCAGGGTTGCACGGAGAGCATGCACGCAGCCCCTTTCTTTAGAAAGCTGTGGCTATTTGCAATTCCAGGTCCAGAAAAGGCATGTGTTACCCCCTCCAGCAGCTCTGGAGGGTGTAACCCCTCCTGTCACCCTCCTCTGACAGCATATGTGAATTAAGACCGCCGCGTTAAATTTCAAGAGTTCATTTTGTGCAATCATTTTCAGCTGAACGCTTATTAGGCACATCTTTAGCTCTTGTTGATCGGAACATGAAAGGTCCCAAAGGAAACCAAGCAGCCTCATTGCTTTAGAGCAGCGGTCCTCAACCTATTTTCCGAAGTGGGCCACACTTGCGGCTCTCAATGTGTTAATGTGGGCTGCACCCACACAACTTGCTTCCTGTGTATCAATTTAAAAAAATGCTTTGTTTTTTAAAACATTTGGCCTGCAGCAGCGTGCCGATTGGGCTGCATGTGGCCTGCGAGTTGAGAGTCACTGCTTTGCAGAGCCAGGCCTCAATTTAGCACCACAAAGCTATTTTTGGGCGCATCTACGAGATGCTTACCATGCATTAGCTTAATAACACTGCGCAATAGCACGGCGGTGAAAAACTGTGCTAATAGCCTATTGCAAAGTGTTCTTCGGCTAATGCACAGTAAGCATCACAAAATAACCATGTGCCAGCCCTACTAGTCATGGCGCATTTAGTTAGCACTTTATTAAGCAAGTACTAAACTAAATGTGCAGCATCTAAGGCGCACTAATGAACGTGTAGATGTGCCCAGTAAATACATCCTTTAGTGGGGATGAGTCATGAACTTTAAATGGTTCGAGGCATGAGTACACAGGAGGAAGCTGCACTCTAAAAAGTCACACTTAAGTGTATCCTTCTTTTTTTGGATCACCGATCTTTCAACCAGTCACTGGCCCATGAACAGATATTTCCTGGATGTTCTGGTTCAGTATTTACCAGAGTTTCAGGAGGTGGCCCAGGGTATTTCTCATGCCTTGAAAATAAAGGTGCATTGAGTTTGAGTTCTGAGCTCCAGAGATCTCAGGAAGTTCACATGGCTTTTCCCTCCTTTGCCTCTTGCTTGCCTGTTACACAGATGTGTGATCGGGCATAACGTTTTTGCCTTCCTCCCACTACTGGTAGTAAATACAATAATAATATATGGATGTGCAGTGCTGGTCTCTAGCTGAATGACATCTCTGTCTTTAGGGCTTATCATAGAATCAAAGACAATGAGGGTTGGAAGGGAGCTCAGGAGCTCACATCTGGTCCAACCCCCTGCTCCAAGCAAAACCAGCCCCAACTAGATCATCTCACCCAAGGCTTTGTCTAGTGGGGTCTTAAAAACCACCAAGGATGGAGACTCCACCACCTCTCTGGGTAGCCTGTTCCAGTACTTCACCACCCTCCTGGCGAGAACATTGTTCCTAATATATCCAACCTCAGCTTCCCTTGCTGCAGCTTGAGCCCATCGCTCCTTGTTCTGGCACCTGCCCCGACTGAGGACAGTCCAGCTCCATCCTTCAGACATTACAGGCATTTGCCATGTCCCTTGCAGTACCTGTGGGATATGTGATTCTCCTTAACCAGTCTTTTCTCTGATTCTATGCATGTGCGGTAGACATGTGTGACCCTTGCCCTGAAGAGCCTCCACTCAAACCCCGAAGGGGGGCTACACAGTAGTCCAGTATTCCTAAAACAACCTACCACAAATATCTGGTCTCGGGAACAAGCACGAGCAACCTCACCGCGCGCGTTACCTCTTAACAAGTCCGAAGCATATGAAAACCATGAGTTTTATAACTGTAACAGCCCTGCTGTCGCCACAAGACTATATCGGCCCACAGAACAGAAGCAGAATAGAGAAAGGAGGGTTACTTAGCCCTCCATGCCAGAGTAACCGCATGTTTTTAAATCGGCGCCCGAAGACTAAAGCCAAACATTGGTAGAAAGGTCTCTTTAATATCCACAAATCGGCCGCTCAAACACACCCTGCCAGCTAGGTAAGCAATCCTAAATATAGCAGACAAGACTTTCCCATCTGTCAAGACACCATTAGCTTTTAACCCGTCATGAACAAATAAAAGAGCGTTTATCTTATGACTGCAGGCTTTTTCCTGACAGTAGGTTGCAGAGATATTTTATGTAGGGAGGGGAAGGCGGAGTCTGGTATGAAAGGTTTGGCAAGATGCACTGAAGCATGCATTGGCTGCCCAAAACTCTGAGGCTACGCGAGGTCTGGTAGCCGCGCTACATTGCCTTCGGTTATTTCTGCTGGGTTGAAGCCGCCGGTATTTTTCCAATACATTTGCGAAGTTGCATAATATTTCACCTTGCCATTTTAAATCAAAGGAGACAAGTCAACTGCATGTTCCAGGTTGAAAGGTTATTCTGAGTGAGTGGAACGATGCTACAATTAATCTCTAAGGGATGTTGCTGTGGAAGCCTTTTTAGATGAGTTGACAAATGCACTTGGGGAAGAGACTGATGAAGACAAATTGCTCTTTATTGAAAGACCTGTCAAGCAAGAGAAAATGCAAAAGAATGGGCAGAAGAAAGGCCTTCGCCTGACCCTGCCAAAGGAGATCTTTGCAGATAACAGGAAATCCCGTGCAGCAGGGCAACTTTGTTTTAGGAACTCCATCTTTACTCTTTTAACGCCAGCAGATAGGATGAGGGCAGCTGCAGTGTCATACGACGAGGGCCAGTGCACAGAAGGAGAATACAATGCCGTCACACCCGGCCAAACAGTAGGTTTCGCTTCACTATGGCAAAAATATCCTGCCCTGTCCCCTTTGCTGCCCCCAGTTTGGGACTTCACTTCAGCCGACGGTACTGAAGGCACGTATCCCCCGGGATCTCACACTGGGGTTGCTCTCGAAGTTCACCCATCCCTTTTGGCACTGAGCTGGTAGCCTGACTTCTATAAGGTGTGTTAGCGAAGATGGTGTAGCTCACACCTGTGCTGCGGTTTGATCCCCACGCAAAGCCGGTCAAGTCAAGGCCTGGATTTCGAGGCAGCCAGCCAGCTGAGCAGGTAAATTTTATGCCGTCTTGTCCACGGGAGCCTCCTATAACATGCTGGCAAACCTGTCGTGACAGCTTTAAACCCCAGTCCAGACAAGCCTCGAGGATGTCGAGAGGTACATTTTGGCGTGTGCTGCAGGGCTGCACAGATCTTTGCATGTCTGTTGCCAGTCTGCCTTCCCACGACGCTTTCAGCAGCCCAGAGAGCCAAAGCAATGCCAGATGCCAGAGACTGCAAGAGTAATTTTAGCGATGGGGACATGAAATCGCCCTCTGCTCAAGGGTTCCAGGTGAGGTTATTAACAGGAAGGTGGGGGCTGCATAGCAGCAGGTAATGCAGTTTGAAAATGGTCAGTGGAACAGATCTGGATTCTGCCCCTGAAAGAAAGGGGCACCAATCTGGATAGGACCGCAGGGCACTACTGTTATAACTATCATCATCATCGTCATCATCAAAGGCTTAACAGATAGGGCCTAGACCAGTGATTCTCAGCCAGGGTGCTGTAGCTGGTAACCCATCTGCTTGTTTCTGCAGTCATCCTGGCTAACCCTGGAGACAGAAGCAATTACAGAAACACTGACGTATTTAGCATAGCCCTAGTGCAAGCCAGGCTTCCTGTGAAAAATGTCAGCTTTCAAAAGATCTTGCATCAAAAGGAGAGACGCATGCACCTAGGCCAGGGATTTCAGTCTCCTAGAAGCCAAAAGGAGAAGTGTGCCTTCAGCAGAAAAAAAAAATGTGCTGACAAGCGTGCAGTCCACACTTCTGTAATCCCTCCAGGTCATCTCTCCCTCCGAGTAGCGGCTGTCACGAGGCAGTGGGCTCCTCATTCAGCCTGTTACAGAATTAGGTGTCGCCTGGTGCAGCGAGCACCGCCAGGCTGAAAGCCCTGGGGCAGTGTCCTGTTAGCCCATTTCCACGGCCATCACTGCCCGTTCTGAATCAGGACTCGGCCCCATATGTGCAGAAACCTGCTCGCTGTTTCACTTTGTGCTTTTCTCTAGCTCCAGCCACAACACACATGCTGCTGAAAACCCCCATACTGCAGCAGAATGTAAGATGATCTCGGTTGCAAAAAATAAAATTGCAAACAGTGAAATGCTAAGGCATGTACTTGTCTTTAAGACAACGAATACCGAATATTGACCAGAGGTTTTAAATTGGTGCATGAAGAAACCTCTGCCACGTTGGCGGTCTGTGTCAAATAGAACGTGGAAAATGACTCACAACTAAAAAGTGGTGGTTTGAGTTGTTAACAATTACCAGCAACCTGGACTTGATGGCCCAGCAGACCTCAGCCAGTCCTCCAGGACATTGGTTTTCAACCTTTTTTCATTTGCAGACCCCTTTGGTAATTTCAAATGGAGGTGCGGACCCCTTTGAATTTAAATGTGGGTATTTGCATACATTTGATTGATCCTAGTCATCTGTCAAGGACCCCTTAGACGTAGCCTGTGGACCCCGAGGGGTCCCCGGACCAGGGTATCAAAACGCTAAATGCCAGGTGCCCAGCGCTCCCATGGGAGCGGAGGTCACTTAGCACCTTGTAGGAAAACCAGCCATCCTAGGGATAACAAGGAAGCAGAGAGATGCATCTCAATTGCAGCACAACATGCAGCTTAGCTGACAGGACAGTTCCCCGTAGGCAAATCCAAAGCAGAACAAAATCTTTAGACTATTGCATCACCGGTTTTCATTGGAACAAGCAATAGAGACACCCTTCCCCTTCAGGCCTTCAAAAGGTGCCAAGAGACAGTGATCTGGAGTGGATTAGCATTGCAAAATACTTGATAAAAAACGAGAAACAAAGCCAGGCAGAATTTACAACCTCATGCATGTGTTTGGGGCTTAACTATATTATATCTGTCCAAGCTGCTTCATGAATAATTCTTGTGTCTGTTTCTCACTGCACTGAGGTTTGTCCACTAGCAGTCATAAATTCTCACGATTATTCCCCGGCACTCTTTGCTGAACAATGAGCAAGCAGGAACACAAAAGTCTCGACGTATTAAAAAAAACGCGATTAAGCAAAATACCCTTTTATCACCACCGCGGGACTCTGGGAGGGCTGCAGAGTTATGGCGGTCAGTAAAATGTAGTCAAGGGTTAAGAGGATAAGTGAAAACACGAAGCACAAAATGAATTCTCTAGTCAAGTGCTCACTACTCAAGCAGCGAACAGCGGGGAGAGGACAGGGAAGAGGTGACAATGGTTTTCTATCCATGCAGAATGAAAGCATCTCCAGCCGGCCCATCTCCAGCGCTGGTATTCCTGGGGTTCAGACTGCTATTCTTTTTGCAGAACTTGGTGGCTTTCCACGGAGAAACACAGATGCTCTGCAGAGCCCACCCAGGCCCCTGCATACGCTCACTACCTACCAGTGCCTGGCCTGAAATAAAACCACGCACTCCTGTTCACGGGGAATAAGACAGGGCAAAATGAACAAGGCGGGAGCATTCAGGGGCCCCATCTGGATAGGCAGGAGTAGGGGCGAGCTGCATCAAGTGGTTCACAACACAGCAGGACCAGGGTTGAGTCTGCAGTCCAGCCAGCGTACAGACAAAACCACCACGGTGGTGGTGATTCAGGGTTAGGCAAGAGGGGCTGGGAGCAGAAGAAACAAAATTCCAGGATGCAAGACTATGTATAAATAGCCTGATGAATCATAACCCCCCCATGACAGGGCAGGGTACAGCGCTGCTGCAGGACTTGGTGTACCCGAGGCATATCGCATGCATGTGTATGTCCATATATAACTTACAAAGAGAGACAAGGAGGGTATGCCAGGGCCAGGAGCAACCTCTTGGCTCACCCAGCCTGCCTTGCCGGCCCGCACAGGGCAATGCAATGCTAATGGGCAAGATGCAGCACCATACTGGGTCACAGGAGAGCCTGCAGCTGCTTTTCTACCAATGCTGCAGCATCGGCACCACTGGCCAAACTGGGGAGACTGGTTGCCAAATTCCTCCTGCTCCCATCAGTGCGTGGCTTAGACACCTCCTTCACTACTCCAGCATCCCCTCGCTGCCCCAGCACCTGTGTGGGTCTCACTGCTGGCACGTGTGCTCTGTGAAGGCAACGAGCACAGGGAGAAAAGGGAAGATATCCCGAGACGCATTCCCCAGTGGAGCCTGCAGAACAGGGGTAGCCAGCGAGGAGGAGGAAAGGGAGAGTCCACATGCACAGGAATGGGCTCTGCAAAAGATCTTACATGTCTGGTAAACTCCCCTGGAAAAAGGCCAGGCAATATGCACTGCTGATGCTGACTATGCAGGTACGCCTTCAGCAGGTCCAGCCTGCTTGGCAAGCATTGCCAAGCATTCCCACCTGCCCTTGAGGCCGGTCCAAAGCAGGCCCCTGCTACAGGGAGGGAAACTGAGGCACAAGCAGCTTCAGAGTCAGTGATCAGGTCTGTGGTGGGGTCAGAATTGGAACCTGGGGCTCCTGGCTCCTTTTCTCAGTGGATGGGGAGGGCAGTTTCAATGTTCAGGCCCCAATTATAATGCACTTCCTCCCTCGGGCTTTTCCCGCTGTGCCCCTCCCCACAGACCTTTCCATCTTGCATTTCGGTAGCTCTCGTCTTGACCTCCCTCAGCTGATTCATAGGGCTCCTTGCCTTCTTCAGCAATTTCCCCACGAGCCGCTGCCTTCTGCAACAGCCATGGGGAACTGGCCAGCCAGCAGCAGGTGGGTTGGGAAACCTGCTGTGTGCTGTTGTTGCATGTTGCTGGTCAGAAATAGAGCAGGGTGGGTGCATGCATGCCTCTGCGTGTGTGTGTGTGCACGTATGCGCACGTGCAGCAGTGCTCTGCCGATACCATCAGTGTTTTGGCAGTGATGGCTATTTACTACGAGGAGGCAAATGGACCATAAAGGCAAGGATCCGGGAGTAGCAAAGATCCCATGGCACTGTTGGGCTGTGCCTGGAGAACCACCCCTGCAGAAGCCACCTGGGGTTTGGGCAGCTGAGGCCCTGCGCTGGCCACTTTTGTAACATGCTAAGGTGTTATTAGTCAGATGCATGCATAAGCCACATGCAATGAGTCGCCGTTCCATGCACCTGTGCCCACCTCCACAGCTTGCCATGCCTCCTAGCCGTGAATCATCGTGGACTTGCCTTCTGGCCTGAACTTGGGGAGGTTCACATTTTTCAAGCTTTCCTGGGCAGGCAGCAGGGCCAGGAACCTGTTTTATTTGACATAAGAAGCAAGCTGAGATTCTCTTGATCACAGGACTCCTGGAACTGGGGATTTAAGGGGAGGGGGAAGATGGGAAGACTTGGGATGAAACCATGAGCTCTGGCGACACAGAGGCCTTTTTGTCCTCACTCGCAGCAACCTCAGACTGACATTCACTCCTTAATAAAATCTTTAGCGGAGAAAAAGCACCTGCATTTTTTTTTTAGCCCTAGCCAGATTGGAGTTTAATAACTAAAGGCCCTGCCCTGAAGCCCCACAGGGTAAAATTGCAGGTGCTGGCTCTCCACAAGGTTTTTAAAGCAAGCTGGCCAATGCGCAAATCAATCCCACAAAAAGCCACCTATTTCTTAGAAGAACAAAGCCAAAATCCAAAAGGAAGCAGAAGTAGCCCTCTCGCATGTACAGCAGCTGCAGCACTGGCTGTACGAGGCGTGCTTTCCCTGGCAAGAATACGCACAGCTGATCTGAACAGCGACAGCAGATGACTCAAGAGAAGGGTTTGCCCAATTCCCACTGACTGCCTCAAGTGTCTTTTGCGGGGGGGAATCCAGCCCTAATCATCAAGGGGCACAAGACTGCTTAATGTGGCTCTGAGCGGGTAGGTCCAAGCCCTGTGGACCTGGTCCCAGCACTGTGGTCTTACAATCTAGGAAAAAACCTGTGGATAAATTGCTGGTGAATGGGAATAATTCATTTTTCATCCTCTCATTACATGTTCGCCGCTTTGCTGGCTTCCAGCATCCCGAAGGCCAAGATTTTGAAACAGATGCTGAGTGCAGCATGCTCCGCAACTTGGGTCTGTCGTTTGCAACACCAGGCTCCTCCGCTTTTTGGGGAAATGGAGCAGAGCGGGAAATACCCTTTCTGCATTATAGTTTTTAGAAAAGGGGATTCTTGGGAACTGAGCTGAAAACAGCCTTCTGACATCTTTTTGGGTCTCAGCAACAGATCCTCAAAAAAAAAAAAAAAAGAGGCAGCGGCAGGGAAGGAATAAAAGGGTTTTGCAGAATTTGAATGAATCGGAGCAAGGAACCGTTTTGCTTTGCAGAATTAACCCTGCTGCTTCCTCCTGCTCTTATAGCACCAGGTTAGTGACAGCAACAGATGTCCCCCCTTTGTTCCTCCCCTCCCACCACCCATTTTAGCTTCCCGCCTTGCTGGAGGACGTGCTGTTTTTTGCCTGGCAGCCCGTCACACTGGTCTCCTCTGTGTCAGGGCTTCCGCAAGCCTGTTCCCTGCTGAGCACTGCCCTGGCTAACGCTGCCTCCAGTTTAATCCCGCGACTAGACTTGCTGCTCTTCCTCCTGCACACGCTGCTGTGGGAAACCCCTCCAGCCCTGTGTCTGTGCTCTGCTCCCCCGGCCTGGTGGGATTTTCAGCATCTGTTTCAAAATTGCTGGGGTTGGGGCAGCGAGTCCAGCCACGTTCCAAGCAACGCAGAGAGCTTCGGCCGCCTTCCTGACCTCTCATTTGTTCCGACTGATATTTAGCCCTTGGCTGCATCTCTTTCTTAACTGAGGCCGTGTCTGCTGCTCCCCCAATCTGGAGGAAGGCCATGTTGTGCCTAGCAGGAAAGGTGTTAGACAAGACTTTAAAAAAAACAAAAAAAACAAAACAGAGCTTGCCAAACCTAGCCAGCTTTTAGCATGGTCCCTGGAGCATCCCTGCAACACCAGGGCTATATTTGAGCTGTTGGCAGTGTATCTGGTACAGAGATGCCATGGCAGGGAGTAATACCTCCCTGGGAGTTCAAGCACAGAGCAGCCCAGAGAGGGCATGAGACAGTAGAGAGAATGGGCAAGGGATGCAGAAAGTTGTATGCCCCAAGTTTCCTACCCCGTTTCTGCCAAGCAGGGCTAGGGCATGGGTTTGGCAGAAGAGGCCAAGGAGCCCCTTGTTTGAGGCAGAGTTCATAGACTCAGAGAACACGAGGGCTGGAAGGGACCTCAGGAGGTCACGTCTAGTCCAACCCCCTGCTCCAAGCAAGACCAGCCCCAACTAGATCATCTCACCCAAGGCTTTGCCTACCAGGGTCTTAAAAACTTCCTCGGATGGAGAGTCCGAGTCTCTGGGTAACCTTTTCCAGTGCTTCACCACCCTCCGCGTGAGGAGGTTCTTCCTAATATCCAACTTAAACCTCCCTTGCTGCAACCTGAGCCCATTGCTCCTTGTTGTACCACTTGCCCCCACTGAAAACAGTCCAGCTCCATCCTCTTTGGACCCACCCTGCAGGGAATTGAAGGCTGCTATTAAATCCTCCCTTCATCTTCCCTTCTCCAGGCTAAATAAGCCCAGTTCCCTCAGCCTCTGTTCACAAGTCATGTGCCCCAGTCCTCAAACCATTTTTGCTGCCCTCTGTTGAACTCTGTCCAATTTACCCACATCCTTTCTGCAGCGGGGGGCCCAAAACTGGACACAGGCCTGTAGATGTGGCCTCACCAGGGCTGAATAGAGGGGAAGAATCACTGCCCTCCATCTGCTGGCAACGCTCCTACCAGTGCAGCCCAGGATGCTATTAACCTTCTTGGTAACACGGCTCATGCTGTTGGCTCCTATTCAGCTTGTTGTCCACCGTAACCCCCGGGTCCTTTAAGTTCATGCCAATGAAAGGGTGGAACAAGCAGTAAGTTGCATTCATTCAGTTCCTTCTATAGTATGTGGTCTTCAGAGGCATAAAAACAACCCAGGTTAGACAGCCTCTCAGGCCAAGCCTGGTTTCCCTTCCACAAAGCTGGCTGCGAAGGTAGTGCTGATGGTGACAAGATACCCTGAGTGGCGAGGAGTTTCAGGCCTTACATCCCAGGCGCAAAGGGTTAGATGCTGCAATGAAGAGGGACATATAAATACCTACATGTGCAGACAGAGGAAGTCTCACTGTGCACTGACACCCGGCAAAGCCTGGAAACTGGGAAGTGCTAAGTGACAGCAGAGAGCAGCAAGAGACCTGCCTTCTGGCTCACAAGAGCAGTCCTCCCATATTTTATCAATGGACCTATCCATCATCTTAGCTCATAAAAACACAGGCTCGTGTCTGAGTTGGCGCCGGGAGGAATCAGAACAACGTCAAATGCAATGAATTAGTGACTGTGCTGGCAACGAGATTCTTGCCATCACCTCCAAAGATCAAGCACAAGAAGGCCCCATGGGGTGACGGATTAACTTGGCGGGGCCCTCTTGATGTCCCTTCTCCCATGGTGGGGTCTAGCTGCTAGCCATCTTTCAGGAGAGAAGGAACAATTAATTAAATTGTTTTCCAGTAGTGCCCAGAGGCACTTTACCGACACCGTGAGGAATAGCGCCCATCCTTAAAGCTTCACGTGGGAAATAGCCTTATCTATCGCTGTCCGAAGCAAGGGCTGCCTACCCCTCCATGCTAGCAAACTGCTGCATTTTTTGCAAACGGAGAACGTGGAAAGAGCATTTCAGGATGACACAGCTTGGCTTTCCCTGCCACTGAAGAGCCTGCACTCGCTCGGCACCACTTGCACAGCTCCAAGCATTTACGCTGTGCTTTACCAACCTGAGATAAAGCAGCATGGAAACTATGGATATTTGCTAACATACTGGGAACAGTGCCAGGTTTGAGGATCCCGCTTTGTCCACGCACCCCCTCGGCAGCTCCTCTCTTCTCCCATGTCCCGCTACTGTTCCTCACCACTCACACTGTACACTTGTCCTTGGGCAACTTCCATCTGTAGCCACAGCTACACCCGTGGACTCAGGTTTTCTACTCTTGGCCTGCATCTACATCTGTTTCTGTGTCCTGCTAACAGCCTTGCTCAGCTGGAGCCCGATATACCCTGAACCCTTCTTTCCCTCCCAGTTTGGGCTCAGAATTGCTGTCAGCCGAGGCTCATCACCGCCACGCTTCGGTGGTACAACAACAGGTGGAGGGGCATGGGTCAGCGCTTTGCCCGCCACAAAATCCCTCTCTTTGCATGGGGGGAAATGGCCCATGAACACATCAGCAAGGGGAGCATCATCTTTCTGCCTTCGTGCCCTCCTCTGCAGCGAGGCCTCCAAAAAACCCAGACAACAGGCAGGCAGCTATTACATAGAGACTGTGGATTGTACTGGGCAACAGCTGGGACTTCCTCATGCTCCCCACATCTGCATCCAGCTGTTGTCTCCTGCCTCCTCAGGAAGGGGACTGGATTTGTTTTTTGCTTATGCAACCCCTGGTGTAAGGTATTAGCCCTCTCATATTTTGGGGTCCTTTTATCCCAATCACATCCAGGGGCAAAACCCCAGCCCTCTTGCTCCTCAGTTTCCCCACAGCCTCAGTAGATACAAATGTGGCTGCTGATATTGTCTTCCCACTGGCTGCTCAAGCCATGTAGCATCCCTCCCTCTGGAACCACACCCTTTTCACATCCCTAATTCCCAACATGTGTCACACAATGATGGATCATCCATAGAGCCAGCTTCCCAGCAAGGGCTTTGGTGTCTGGGCTGCAGACACAGGCAGGAGAACATACTTGGGCTGAGGGAATGAGCACTGCAGTGACATCGCAACTCAGAGTAGGGAGCATGGGGCAGCTCTTCCTAGATCTCAAATTAAGGCCGCTCATCCAGAAGAGGACCTAGATTATGCTTTGGGGTCCCCTTGGTTCAGCTGACTAAAGGAAATGGCTATTTGTGCTCCAGACTGAGGGAAGTGCCCCAAGTTCTTGCAGCAAGTCAAGTACCCTCAAGGACTACTAGGTCTGTGTTTCCCAGAGGATGCAGGTCCAAGATCAGTCCAGACTCTGGGTGGTGGCGGCGTTACCCCAGGCTTGCGGGTGTGCTCCAGGAAGGGGGTCGGCCAGATGTGAGGCACACCTAGGGAGGCACTCTGAACCTGGAAGGTGGTCAGGTGCAGTGAGGTGGCTCGCCCCCTACTGATACCAAATGTTGCCTCCTCCTTGTTTACATACCATTTTTCTCTGGATTCCCCCAGTTTTTCTCCCACCTCATGCCCTGATCAAAACCAGCTCACTTTCTCTCTGCTGCTACCGCCAGCTCCTGAAGCACCTGGGCAGGAGGGATCTCCCATGGAAAGGAGGCAGCAGTAGGAAGAGGAGTTCCTTGTGCATGGAGTTAGAAAAAAAAAATCCCTGATTTGGCCTAAAAATAACCAAAGTACAGCAGGTTCCTGTCCTGTTAACAAGCAGCAAAGTCCATTGGCAAGGGCTATTTTTAGTTACTCTGAGTTAGCTTTCATTAATAAAGTAATACTTTGCTAAACGGATCCTTTGCAAGTTAAATGCTAGGCAGCACACAGCCCAGCTTTGAAGGCGAAATCCCAGTGACACCACTACCCAACTGTCCCACTGGCCTCACCAGCCAGCAGCCACTGAGTGCAATGCCTTTGTTTGCAACCGACTTGCTCCTGCTTCAGCCGGCACTCAGATGGGTGCCAGGACTCAACACCATTAGCTCATCCAGATTGCTTGGTACATTGAGATGATTTTGTTTTAAACAGAGCACAACATATTTGCTCCCTCAAAGGCTGCTTGTATAATGATTACAAGACCATGTCAGTGGAAAAACACCACGTTGCCAAAGGGGGTTGGTCACCTCCTGTTGTGGAAATGCCATGAACAAGCTTGGCCATGTATTTGGAAAAGCCTGATTTAATGCACAATAAATACTGTTTTATCCCCTTCTGATGCGTGTTATTGCAGTGAAGTGCCAAGATCAAACAATCATTAAAAAAAAATAACCTTTGGTTCCTTCCATCTGTAGCTTTGTTCTCTGTTCCTTTACTGAAAAGCTAGGACAGTTCAAGGTTTTGGCCATCTAACAAAGCTTTCTGGACAGTTTGCCATGCTGATGTAGGACAGCACAGTATCCTGCAGTACCCATGGTACCCCCACATTTTAACACCACGTGCCAGAGCTAGCTTTGCAGTGTAGACACTAATAATGCTAGAATCTAACGGCATGGGACATTTTCGACCCCACCACACTCCAGCTGCCGACTCTTTCTGCTCAGGGCTCTTGTGTCTCTAGACAGGGCCCTGGCTCACACACTACACTAGTTTATCGGTACCGGCTTGTGAAGAAGGGAAGTCTTTGACCTGTATTTTCTATAGCATTGGGGTAAACTCTGGTTTTCTTAAAAGCACACATGGGAAGTCCCTCTGCTACGCCCTGTTATGTAAGGGAGCTGTTTGTGCTCTACTCAGGAGAGAGGCGCCACTTAAATTTTCCAAGCTGGTTAGATTTTTTTTTTTTTTTTTTTTTTTTACATCCATCAATCACCCTGTGACAGGTCGTCTTGTGTGCTTGTGTGTCTGCTCTCCCTGCAGGGACAGGCAGCCTCTCCCAACATGACCTGCCAGGTCAGCTGGAGGAGAGCAAAAGCGCTCTCTGAGCAAAGCTGCAACAGATATGCAGAGCTGTCCATGCAGCCTCCACTTTTACCAGGGGACCTGAGGTCAGTCCCAGCTGAGATGGGAGCAGCAGGGACACTATTAGCTTCACTAAATCCTACTGCCATACACATGGTCCTCTGAATGAGAGGTCAAATGGGGAGAAGCATAGGCGAGGTGTAAGAGAGCCATGGGGGGGCGGGGCATGTGCCCCTCCTGACAGCATGTGCTCCAGCTGGTAGTGGGGCAAGAAGAGTGCTCATGCCCCCACTGAGTTTGGCTCCGGGCTGCTGGTGTGCTTGGTGACCAGCTGCTGGGGGACCTCCCCCAGTTGTTGGCTGACCGCTGGGGGACCCTCCCCTCCGGGTGTGCCCTGCTGGTGCCCCACCAGACTTGGGAGGCACCTGTTGCCCATGGGAGTCACCTGCATTCTCCCCACTACAAACCCATGGGGCAAAGCCAAGCCCAACTGCCCTGTGTGGGACCTTGGTGTCATTTGTACATGGACAAAATGGGCACAAGATGCTGGCAGCTTAACACTTCAGACTCACTTTGAAAGAGCCATAGATGGAGCCAGGCAATGGAGAATCAGGGGCAAGGTCTTTTACTGCTTACACAGCTTTGGTCTCACACCCCTGGTTGGCAGGTGTGGGCCAGAGAAACTTGGAGAGCCGGGCTGTCCTCATGGAAGGGTATCATTCTGAGTTGAGCACTGGTTGAAAGTGCTCTGTAGGAAGGAGGTATGAGAAACACCATACTGACCAAGCTTGATTTTTAAGAGAGCTATGTTTCTGTAATTAAAATGGGAAACTTGGAAAAAAAAAAATCTTCTAGACAACCTTGGTCTGTTTGGATTCAGTTAAAACACTCGTGGACTTTTCCTTGCTATTTCCCCAAGCTCTGCTGGACATACAGCACAAATGTCAACAAGAACTGAGGCCACAAAACCTGCGGTCTGAAAAAATTGCCAACGCCATATACCATTCAGGTGGGAAAAACCCACCAAGGAATTCTGCTCATAATGGCTACATTAAGAACCAAGTGAGAGATCTTTAAGCTCCTATTTACAGTCCAGGATGAATATTTAACATATGCAATAAAGCATATGCCAAGGAAATGAGTTTTAGCAGAGAGACCAGATGAAATGTTCAGACTGTGTTCAACCTCAAACTGACAAACATACTGCATACTCTCTTGGAAGACAGTAGACCCCGCTGTGTTTTAGCTCAATGAAGTTCTTCCACGAAGTCAAGTCTATCCTCACATTGCTATCCACAAGCAGGCTCAAAAAGGTCTCAATCATTAATCAACTCTTATCAACCATTAATTCCTCCCAGAAACATTACCTACCCTTCCAAACGAACAGAAGACACTCAACGCTTACACGTACATGGGAGACAAACTGGTCTAATCTGAGCCACTGGTGTGAAATTTGCTGGATAAATTAAACAAGTGCAGTTCTGTATTACAAGTGCCCTGGTCTAGATAAGTCTTTCTTGAAGAGGGATGCACTTTGCCTCTGATCTGGCCTGCCGCAGCAACTCTAAGCCAAGCAAATATTGAAAAAAACCCCCCAAAAACAAAACCCTCAGTCCTTCTCTATGAATCACCACCATCTAGTTACTTCCCAAGTTAAAAATTAAGGGAAGGGCAAGTTATGTATGAAATAGTCCATGCATCACTGCAGACTCTCACTTGTCTATTCCACGACAGTGCTGAGTGATTCTTGGACGCTGTTCCTAGATGAAAAAAATCGGGTCCCTTTGGAGGAGTGTCCACACACACATCCAATAGGTATCTGGTACTTTCTGAAATGCCCTTCAGAGACCTCCAGGTTAGCATCCAAAAATACGTAGAGACCTAGCGTTGGATCAATGCTGCAGCCACGATGGTCTAGGACCAGGGTCGGCAACATTTTTGGGCAGTGTCAAAAACGGACCAACCTTGACTTGTAAGATGCTGGCATACCAAGGGTGGATGGTGGGGGAGCCAGGAGGGGCCTGATCCTTGTTGTGGCAGTGCAGCCCTGACCTCTTCCCTGCCGCCTGCCCTAAGGTGTGTGTGTGCCCACCGCCAGCAATGAATTGGGCCGGGGCTCCACACTCCCGACTGCCTGCCACAGCTGGTCTGGGCTCCAGGCAGGCCCCTGCCACTTAGCCCAGGCTGCTCACAGCAGGTGCAAACAGCTGCAATGGGGTCTGTGGAGCCCCAGCTTGCCTCATTGCTGGTGGCGGGTGCACATGCACCTCTGGGCAGATGACAGGGGAGCCACAATGAAAGCATCTGCACTGGGGTCTGTGGAACCCCGGCTTGGCTCGTTGCCGGTAGCGGGTGCACGTGCACTTCTGGGTGGATGGCAAGGGAGCCACGAGGGGCCCGATCCTTGTTGCAGCAGTGCAGCCCTGGCCCCCTTCCCTGCCGTCTGCCCCGAGGCACACATGCCAAGCACAATGCCTTCAACTTGCCACACTCTAGTCTAGGAAATATATGAGATGAGGATTTTTGGAGGGTGATACCTTCTAGCGGACCAGCTGCGTGGTTGGGCTGGGTTTAGACAATCTTTCTAACGCAGGGCATTGGAGAATGCAGTGACCTGAAGAAGAATGCCGTGCATTGGAAAGTGGTCTAAAATTTCCCAACCAATAAAAAAGAGACCATCCACAAAAAGCCTAGTCTCTCGTAGATCTTTTTAGAAAGAGTCAGGCCACCCTTTTTTAGGATGGAATTTTCCAAGGGGGCCGAAGAAAGTTACTGGACAGGCCACTGCCTGTCCCAGCGCGCCTCCAAGGCCCACCCACGGACTACTGCAGACCTAGGGTCGATCCCTGGCCCCCGTGAGCCCATGGCCTTTGCTTACTCACACTCTTTCATCATGCCAATGTCGATGCAGCGCTTCAGCCGACAGGCCTGGCAGTGCCGGCGGTTGTCTTTGGTGATCTTGCAGTCGCTGTTGAAGGGACACGTGAACATCGCTTTCCTTTTCATGCTCCTCCTGAAACCACAAACAAATATCCGTGAGGCCGTGGCTCACTTACCACGAAGGGTGCGGGAGGTGCCGGGGGCCAATACCGCTTCCAAAGCATCGTGGAGATCTCCGTGCAAAAACCAGCTCTCTGCGGCACGAGCTGCAAAGTAGGGACTTGCCAAGCCAGTGTCAAAACCATCTCCTGAGCAGCCATGGTTGAGTCCCTGCATCCAGGGTCTTTGGTTACTTTAAACAGAAACAGCATGCCTGGCTCTCTGGCTTCTTGTTAAAGCTTTAAAGGCTGCTAAACGGCCCTTCTTGTCAAATTAACAGAGTGTGTTTGCTAAACAAGAAAGTAACCAGGTGTTTTGAAAATCAGAGCTGGGGGGAAGGAGACTGGGAAGGGCTGAAGGAGAGGCAGACCCGAATTGCAAAAAAAACCCAAAACAAAAAACAAAGGAAAATCAGCAGCATAGGTCAGCTTGTACCTACCCAGGGCCCATCTGAAGCCACTGTGTGTTATTAAACATTTACTAGACTTTAATACCTAGAATAATTGGTTAGGTGTGCGTGTGTGTGCATGTGAGAGAGAGAGAAAAATCCCACTGCAGCCAGTAACCCCCCAAAATACGTTAATTAACAGTCCACGTGAGACATTAAATGCCCGACACTGGGATGTTTGAAGTTACAGTTCTTATCAAACCCACCGTTTCTCCTTCTGTGCCAGGCTGTTCGATGCATTTAATTATTGAGCGCTTATTAGTTAGGATTGAGTGCTGCTTAGGGTTGCCAACCCTCCAACATTGTCCTGGAGTCTAGGAATTGGTTATACAGCTCCATGAGATTGCTGAGAGTCACCCAGGAGAGACATGATAGGGCATTTATTAAAATAAATATTAAATGTTGAATCCAATTTATACAGTAGCTCAGTGGGCTTTTAAAATGTAATAGTAATGTGCATTTGCCTTCCTGATGCCTCCTCATTAATGCGATTACATCATGCGATGAAACCTCCCGGAATAGGCTCAAACAGAGTTGGCAACCCTAGTGCTGCTTGTATCTTAAGGCTGGTTTCTGTACGATACTTAAAAGAGCATCCAGGACCTTTGTTCTGGGGGCAACATATACCCATTGTATCTGGGAGCACAGACAAATTTCCTTTTGCCCTAGGATGTTCAAGTAAAAGAGACATCGCATTTGTCCTTGGATAAACCATATCGTCATATCAAAGTGCAATCGTTCAGACAGATATCCCTGCCCATTGTTCCAGAATGAATCCTAAAAAGGGTCATGGGATAAAGGAGTGCCAACAGTTTACCCTGGGACATTGCAAAGTGCATCTCAACAATTATCCTGAGACTGCATCACTGAATCAGCAGCAGCAAAGTGGCGGTGCATTTAGCTGCTTGCTAAACCCCTACTAGCAGGGTGCTGGATGGACGTGCCAATCCAGGGACATTTCTGCTCCAGAACAAATACAGGCGCAACTTGCCCAGGGACAAATGCAACATCTGTTCCTAGCCAGAGGAAAAGAAAGGTGGACACAAAGCTGTTTCCTGCTGTGAAGAGGGAAATATGAGGATACACCAAACAAAGGCAGGAGTTTCAAGGTAAGGGCTTAACGGGCAAGGTTCTGGGAGGACCGGCTGTCGGTCGATCACAGCAGACACATGGAAGGACACAGGGAGAAGCTGCCGGGTGAGCGCACAAGGAATTGCACTACGCACCCTTAGAGCGAATCCCACCGCAGCCTGGCACCAGGGGAGTCAGAGGCACCTGCCTGCTAGCAGGAGCCGTTCCGGAGAAGCACGCAGCGTCCCGCCCTTGTCACGTTTAGGAACTGCCCCACCCTTAGCCAGTGATGCAGGCTTTGAAATACAGGGCAGACAAACCGCAGGCTGGTACGCACCCAGCAAGCCGGCATTTAAAGGGCGAGGGCTGCTGTATCTGGACTTGGAGGGTATAAATAGGGAACATGCACCTGAGCTGCAGGCCTGGGCATCAGGCATTGTGCAATTAAAGTCTATTTTAAAACGGCAGATGTGAAAACATGTTTTACTCCCTCCCCTCCCCACCCCCTGCCATGAGGAAAGGCACTTGGCATAGAAAGCTGACCCATGCCAAAGGCAGGGGAGGCTGAGTAAGACCTAGGCAGTCCAGAATTTATCCTTACTGAGGGACAAGAGCTACCTAGTTGGAGACAAATCCTGGGTTATACCTTGGACCCGCAAGTTAAAGGGTACTGAGAGGCAGCCGAGTCTGGCAGCGAGGGGAACAGGAGGCAAGACACGCAGGTTTCATTTCTCTCTGCTACCGACTTGCTACACAGCCTTGGGCAAGTCACTTTGCCCTGCCAGCCTGCCATCAGGATGGGATTTCTTACAGGATCTAATAGGCTCTAGCCTTCACTAGCACCTCTCAGCACAACTGCAATACAAATGAATAGTGACCCCAATTCCTCTCCACCCCCCTCCCGCAAGTTTTGAACAGATCTTTCTCCTTTGCAGGCATCTTCATGGTGTGGATTTGTGCCGTGCTTTAGCAGAGTATATTAATACACAAGCTGGAGTGGGAACACGTGTTTTAAGCTGTTTCCAGCCTCAGCTTTCATCCCCTTTTCACCTGATCGCCTTCTAAGAGGCACTCATTTCTGCCTGCTTACAATTCTTTTAAACAAAAGGCAAACCAGTGTTGTTATCCAATAAGCCATGAGGCTAAATTTGCCACCAAAAAAGACTTGTTGCACTAAAAAAAAAAAAAGCAACGTCCCAGAACATTTTTGCCGTGCCGCTGAAATCCAGGTGGGGCAGCAGGCTACAGAGGATACGACCCTGACGCAGACTCCTAAGACTGTCGTTCAAGTCCCAGATCTTCAGCAGGACGTGGGACCAAGTCACCTCCCCAGCCTCTGTCTCCCGATGTTATCTTGAGTCTTGCAATGTTTGTGCTTTTTTGTTGAATGCACTGTGTCCTGGAGACGAGTGATAAAGCAAGAATGTCTTTCTTCGTTAAAAAACCAGTTCTGAGCCCTCATGGCCAAAGTGGAAGGGTCTTGACATTTCCCCGCTCCAGGGTTTTTTGTTTTTAAATCCACTTGTTAAAGCCAGCGTTAAATCACTAGCTGGGGGAACCTGGTTCACAAGAGTTTGCAGCATCGGGGACTGCAGTTCTTCTTAGCTTGTCATTTCCAGCTTCAGCCTTTATCTGGGCTGTTGGAAACTCCTTGGAGTAAAGGCTGTGTTTCTGCACGGCAGAGTACACAGCAGGGTCCTCCATCGGCTACCATAACAATAAATAGCGACACAAGGGCATGGGATGCCCCAGCCAGTCCTGTATACCACACTATGGTGACCTGGTCTCAGGGCTTCAGCTAGTGCTAAAGCTGTAATTCGTGATGCATCCCTGCTGCAGAGTGAATTAGAGAAGAGGTTTTTCAAAAGCAGAGCATGCATGAGGGGCTTGGTTCTTTGCTGCAAAAGAATCAAAAGCGACAATTGCCAGCACAGCAGGGGCAGGCGCTACCCACAGCGGCCCAGCAAGACCACAAGCTGTCTGGCTCCATCCAACTTCAGCGTATTTTTATAAACCCGGCAGAACCAGCCATTTCAAGGCTCATTAAAAACGATGTCCCAGGCAGACAGACGAAAATTAAAAATAACCCAAACCCTCCCTGTACTAATCTTGTCCATCCACAAGAGTAAACAGGCTCTGCGTTCAGCTTCAAGCGCATGTGGTCAGGGCTGAGCGCGTCTCGCAGCCCAGATTTAGCCTCTTTTTTTGGCTGCAAGGGAAAAACGGAAGCTATTTCCATTCAAACTCGCAATCAACAACACCCCGAATAATAATGCAGCCCGGGCGCTGCACAGCCACGATGGGCAGAGGCCACAAACCTTCAGGGAGGGAAAAATAGATCTGTGGGCAGCTAAATAGGAGAGGGAATCTGTATGTAGAACAGCCGCAGCTTGGCTACAGCGGCTGATCGTTTTGGATCCCAAGGCAGGCGCTTGGACGGCGAGGTGGGGCGTGTGTGCAAGAGAGAGAACAACGCCTAGCAGCGGATCCAGGCTCATGCGTGGAAATACCGAGGTACAACTCCAATACAAATAACCAGCCCAAGCACGGGTCACCGGATGGGGAACATGAAGTTCTGTATCTCACTAGTTTGCTGGCATTGTTACTGTGGATTTAGTTCTGCGATGCCTTTAGGGGTATTCCTACCAGAAAGCTTCTACTCGGGTTGCAGAGGAAGGGGAGATACTGAACAGGATTCAGATCTCTCCCCCAACTCCTGCCACATCCTTTTTGAAGGCATTAGTTAGGAAAAAAGTGTTAATTGCTAAAACTAAATGAGTGAGCACTGGCCAGGAGCAGGTACAAGAATGCCACGGGAGGAGGCTGTGGGGTGCACTGGGGATGCCTTATCTGAGACAGATTTACATTTTATTCCGCTTTGACTTTCACAAAAAATGGTGAGGCAGTCAGCTTCACTCTCTCTGAATCGCAACATGACGGCCCTTCATGACAAAAGCAGCCCACGTGTTTGCCCCCTCTGTGAAACAGGGAGAGAGAGGCTGAAATGCCCGCATTTCTTAGTCAGAGGGACCAGAGCTCACAGCCGGCTATCCGGCACATTCAGCTGGATGCGCATCGTGATCCATCCAATGGACCAAAGAATGACCCGCTTAATGTCAGTGAGTCTGTTCAGTTTTGAACCCTGCTCCCTCCTCTCAAGCTGTCTTTCCAGGCTGCTTATGCCGGTTTCCCCGTCAAGCCAAGCCTCTCTCGGTTTGCTATCTAGTACCATGTAAACCACTACAGCCTGCTCCAGGATCGGCGACTAAACTGGCACCCCCACCTGAGCTCGCCTGGGTGAGAAAGGTGCGTGGACACCCAACAGGACTGAAAACAAGAGCTGTCAAAGGGCGGATGAGCTCCCTGCGAGCCAACGGCCATCCATACCTGGAGAGGAGATGGATGCCACCCGGTCACTTTGCCCAAAGAATTACCAATGACACAAAGCAATTCAAATAACCTACTAAGAAGGGTTGTTACGGCATCTAAGGTGCCCCAGTGGTCGCAGCAGCCTCGGGGCTGACTTGATTTAACTATCCTTGCTCAGCCCCCAACGTTCAACAGGCCTTCATTATGCCATTTATTTCCTCCTTAAAGCTCCCCTTTTGCTCTCATGCTTACGAGGAACTTCACCGTGGCAGGGCAATGTGCTGAAGCAGCTACCCACCAGGCTGAGCAAAACTGCCTCACTGGTTCTTTGCGTTCCCAAATCAGTCGACCACCAGCTGTCCTTGTGCCTTACACTTCGGCTGCAGTCTCACCAAGGCAGGGCTCATCTTTGCATTTTGTAGCTGGACAAACACCTACTTCAGAGAGTCTCCAGTCCTAGACCAGAACTAAAGTCAGTACCATAACAGGCAGAGCATTGCTGTAAAATTAGTCACCCGCCACGCACTTCTGGGTAAGCCAGGTACTAGAAGATTTACATACATATTTAAGCCTGAACTTTCAAAAATTGGTGCGCTAATTTGGCTTGCCTTCTATGTTCAAGTGCCTGGTTTGATCTGCAAGAGGTCCAGCTTTAAGAAGCACCACGACAAGCCATGGGGGAAAACTGTATTTGCTGTCTCTGAAAAGGTTAGGGCAGAGGGGCAGTTTGGACTGCCCCCCTCCTCTCCCAATTTCAAAGGAACCAAGCTTTCGTGTGTGGTTCAAAACACACGAGCCGATGAAAAGAATCAGCCTCCGAGAGATGCCTCTGTACAAACAGCTCTGGTCCTTCCCTGTAACCACTCGCTCGCAGGAAGGTTGGAAGAGGGAGGCGACTCTTCGTATGCTGCAGTGGGCAACAGGGACTTCTCCTATGGATGGAAAGTTCAGACCCCCACAGGTTAAAACCGATCACCTTGACCTACCACCCGATTTCCAGATGGAGGCTCTGCAGGTCACCAAATAGGACACCTTCCAACAAGGTGGGGGAAAGCTGTGTGCTGGTATGCGGATTGGGTATGTCATTAAAAGTGTTGTAATCAGCAATTATAATTGCCTTGCAGGGCCCAGGATTGCCAAATAACCTGTCAAAGCTCCTCTGACTGGAAAGCATCAAAGGCTAATTGCACCTATGTAAAAAGAGACCATATAGCCAGGGAGGGAACGACGGCTTCTAGGAACTGAAGGACACTCCTGCCAGCAGCCTGCCATGATGCAGAAGGAGCAGCAAAATGGAAAGTACTAGGGTTGGCTCCACGGCAGCTCTCCTAGCCTGAACATTTCTCATTCAGTCTCCACTGGAAAGCAGTCAGCGATTGGAGAGGAGGAGGTTTAAAAACCACTGTTTCTTCTAATTCAGTGGCAGAAGCTCACTGAGCCCCTGGGAGACAAGTGTTTTTCTCCCTCAGTGCCTCCATTCGGTTCTGCACAACAGGCAAGCAGAGTGGGTCCGTGATCTTGGAAGCACGGGCATGGCTGTTTGCTGTTATACTCTACTCAAAAGAATGAGCTTAGAGTCCCAGTAAACAAGGACTGCCGGGGTCTCCATCCTTTGGCTCCAAGGCAGGATCAAGTTTACTTAAAACCACTGAGGGATGCTTATCTAACCTTTCTTAATAACTTCCCAGGGAAATCTACTCCAGCACTTTGCTCCCTTTATGGTTAGAAAGCCTGTTTGTGAACAGGAGGAGGACTTGGAAACAGGCCCCAGTCAAAGACAGCCCAAGCATTCATCTCTTAAAAGCCTCGGATTGGCTGGAGTCGGTGTCTGAGCTGTAGTTCACGGCCAACTCTGCGTCTTAAACCAATACTTGTTTGTGGCATTGTTTGGTTTCTGCAGTCTCCATCCTTTGTCTTGCCTTCAATTTAGCGGACAGGCGAGACCTACACAGCCTGGCGTCCTGTACAGACATGCACACATCAGGGACTTGCACTGCATTCTTGCTGGGAAGTATTAGGCCAGTCTTGTTTGACCAGCCTTTGAACCAAGTGGGGAGGAGAGGAGGGCAGTGCGTGCCTGGTTACTTGTTTCAAATGCCCTTTTTCTGTCTGCAACACTCTCATGACATTTATCTTAAAAATAAAAGAGTGTGCGCTGGTGTCGCCAGCACCCAGACATACCTTACATGGGTGAAATTCTGCTCTGGGCGATGCAAGAGGTCACACTAGATCAGCAGCATGGTCACCTCTAGCCTCAAACCTCTGAGCCTGCTTTGGTGTCCGGGCATTTTCCAGCACACCCAAAATGGAGCATGGCTTTTTGAGCAGGCATGCACAGCCTTGTACAATTAGTAAAACCTCTTGATGGTTTCACAGGCCACCTCCCCAAAACAGCTGTAATACGTTGGCAGAGTGTACAGGCAAAAAAAAAAGGTCCATTTTATAGCCTGACCATGGCACCTGGCAAATATTACCAGAGAGCTGACAGGGGGTGCGTCTACACATGCTATTACTGTGCATCAATAAACTCCAGAGTGCATTGCTCTACAGTTTATTGTTCCCAGGTGTGCCATTTGAATGTGCATCTGGGAGCAATAAACACTGAAGGAGTTTCTTCATGTGCAGCGCACCAAGCTGGGTCGGAGCAGCCCCAGATGGCGGGGGGCCCCAAGGATCAGCCTGCCGGACTGGGGCTGCTCCCCCCAACCCAGCTCACTGTGCTGTGGAGAGGCTGGTTGGGGCATGAGGGTGCTTCAGTGTGGGACTAGATGGCAAGCAGCCCCCCACACTGAACCATCCTCATGCCCCAGCCAGCCCCTCCAGCATCTGCACACATGCTGCTGCAGGGATTTTGGAAACTTAAAGACCAAAAGTGAATGTTTCTGACTGCTCCTAGCTCTGGGCCTTCTGTTAGATAAGGGAAGGAGGAGAAGTGAGCTATTACAGAAGGAGGGGAAGTGAACAAGGGTATCGGTAGGGGAATACGCATGGGCAGGAGGGGGAATGGAGTTAGACAGAGCCTGGAAGGGAAGGATGGGCAGAAGTTGGAGTTGTGTGTGGAAGTCAAGAGGATGCCCATTTAACCATCTTGGCAAAAAGCCTTTTGGATAGGCAGGAACAAGGCGAAAGGAGCTGTGGAAAAGATGAGAAGATGAATAAGGCACAAGCCAAGACAGAGCCACAGCAATGGGGACAAGAGTGGCTTGAGAAGGAAGAATAACTTCAGGCCTCAGCAAGAATGTGGACTTGGGAAGGGGAAGTCAAGAGGATGAGCTCAGATGACTAGTGAGATGGTCAACAAGGGAGTAATTCTGCTTGTTGCACTTTGTGTGGCTATAGTACGGCTGCACTGTCTTCCGCGAGGTTGCAGAATAAATCTGGAGTAAGAATTCAGTTCTGGTTTAGGAGATACTGAGCAAACAACCACCGCAAATAAAAGGCTGATGGATGCCACCCCACAGTGCCAATAAACTGTGTGGCTGTAGACTTAAGAAAGCGGCTGGCCAAAGGTCACCCGATGTCTGTCCATGCTATCGGTTGAGTACACACTTTAATAACTCAGTATGATCTAATAAATTCCTATGCAGGTATGTAATAAAGTTAGTCCTGGGACTTGCTGATTTCAGGTATTCTTCAGTTTGGACCCAGGGTGCAGATCTGTCTCTAGCTGCTCTTGGATTCTGGCATATCCAGCCAGTCAAACCAGTTTAGAAGTGTACTACAACACCATTATTAGATCTGTAGTAATATATCGGAGTGAGACTTGGTGCACAATGCTGGAAAACCTAGAGAAAGTGATTTGTTTTAAAATCAGTGTTCTTAGGAAGAGAGTTGGACAGGTGAAAGCCCCAGTGAGGGGTAAATGGAGGAAAAGAAGTAACAAAGAACTATGAAATATCACAGAACAGCCCCTCGTTACAGGAGTGGTGTGTGTACAGTGGTTAGCAGGGATTGGCCATGTGGTGAGCGTAGAGTAATTGAGAAATATCATAATCATCCATAATCAACCAATAGGATGATGTCTTCGAGGTAGGCCTTGCCAGTGGTTGATGGACAACATAAAGAAGAGACCTGACAGTACTTAATGTAGGGCAGCATTGGGTGGATACAGCTCACGACAGCCAGGAACGGAGGCACATCATAGAAAATGAGGGTGGGAAGGGACCTCAGGAGATCACTTCTAGTCCATCCGCCTGCTCCAAGCAGGACCAGCCCTAACTACATCATCCCAGACAGTCTTGTCTAGCTGGGTCTTAAAAACCTCCTAGGATGGAGAGTCCACCACTTCTCTGGGTAACCTGTTCCAGTGTTTTACCATCCTCAAGGCGGGTTTTACTATCACCAAGGAGGCCAAAGCACTACAAGTGCTAGTTAGCCACTGGTTCCTGGAAGCAAGAGTAACGGTTTAGAAATGTGCCCGCTGGTACAATGCCTGCAGCCACCCTGTGCAGAGACCAGGTCCGACAAATGGGTAAGCCCCAGACGCAAAGCACTCTTACTCGTTAAGTAAGCAGTGGCAACGGAAGAAAATGTTAGCCAGGCTGCAGCACAACCCAGCTTGAGAGCCACTTGCAAGGCAGTGGAACGCAAAGAAAACCCACATCCTGTCTCGCAGCCCCACAAGGGGATTATCTGACTACTCGGCTCCTAAAGCCCCTTTTAAGTCCTCATCAGAGCTGGAGGCGTGAAGCATATCTGTCTTTTCTGGCATCTAGCTGCATGAGGCAGCCCATCTACTCTGACGACCATCTCATTACAGCACTAATACTTAACTGAACGTTGCCCTAATTAGCCGCACAGCAGCTATCATCGTCTTTAATTACAGCAACTCTTAGTCTAGGTAATTTGTACTAAAGTGGAAGAAAATTCCCATGCAAACCCTTCCCTGCTGTCCATGCAGACATCTTCATTAAAAATACATTTGCTTCATTAGAGATAATTGCTGGGGGAAGCGATAATCAGTAGCCAGAATTCTCCAGCGTCTGAAAACCTCCAAATTCACTCGAAGTTGGAGTTGCAGCTGCAAGAAAAAAATTCACCCGCAAGAGGTCGAGGGACTGGGTTGGTACCCCACACATCCCTTGGAAGCTGTGTCCCACCTGCATGCGAGGGAATTTACTTCCTCGTGGATCCTTCCAACAGATGCTCTTCAGCTACAAAAACAGCTTATTCTAGGTGTGTATACGTGCACTGACATGTGAATAGATGCTAGAAAAGCAAAGGAGGAACTGAGAAGACCACAAAAAGAGAAGGAAGGGGAGACAAGACAAGACAAGGAGGAAAAAAAAAATCAATCAATGAAAGGGAAATAGTGCAACTCATGGTATTTAAAGACACTTGGCTTGTTCAGCCACTCGTTCATCAGCCTCCTTTAATAGCAGCAACATTTTCAGACATCTGTAAAGGTCGGGTGCACTGGCTCTGCTGTATCAGATGCCCAGGTTTTCCAACAGAGGTGCTGACTCCCCTAATAAGAAGCCAGAAACCCAACTGGTTGCCTCTCGACTCGGTCAGCCGGATTAAAAAAAAGACCCCTTACGGGTTTGTGATCAAAAAAAAGGGGGGGAAAAAAAATCATCACGCACCTGAAGAACCCTTTGCAGCCTTCACACGTCATGGCATTGAAATGAAAGCCCGTCGCCTTGTCCCCGCAGACGCCGCAGATCCGGGGAACGTTCCTATCGAATTCGCCAGCTGGGTCAGGCAGCGAGGTGCTCGCTGCCATAATCTCCATTTCTGAGATAGGAAAGAAGCCAAAAAAAAGTTAGAGACTACCCCCTCTTCACTGCAGAGTCTTATAGCAAAGTCTTAGGCAAGGCAGCACTGCGTGGCATCTTGTGCCAATTCTGGCGCAGGGCAGGAAGAACTTGCAATAATGTGGTTGAAAGACGTATGCTTTTTGTGCATCTGCCCACCACTGCAATCCTTGATCTGAGCCCAAGAGGCCAAAAAAGCCTTACCAGATGCACTTCCAACCTCACCCTGAAGCACGTCTAACCTTTCCCCAGACTCCTGGGGGCGGCCTTTCAGCCTCTTTTGCTCCTGACCCTTCTTGTCCCTGCTACAGTCTGCCCCGGGACTCAACTGTATGCTGTGTTTTCATCGGTCAGACTATGCGGGAAAGCGTGCCACTACCCGAGCAAAGTCAAAATTTCCCTGCTTGGTAAAAAGGGAAGTGACTAGCACCACCCCAGCCATCTCACACGCGGAGATGAGTAACCTGCCAAACACGCGAGTCAAACAAGTATTGTTTTGGTTGGGAGTTTTTTCCCCTTTGTCCTCCTTCTTAAGAAGTGATTTTGTTTTTTGTTTTGTTTTGTTTTTAAAAAGGGAGAGGAAGAGGTACTCAAAACACCTTGCACATCAGCTTGTTGCAGTGAATGCTGGAATTCACATTTTCATGCATCTCTCTTAGAACAGGGTCATAACTCTCAGAACCGTCTTCCGGTTTAAAATTTAAAAAAAGCCTCTTGAATTATTTTGTTTTGCCTTATAATAACCCTCCAAAAAAAGGCTCTCTGTGATGTGGTAGACTTGCCAAGGAAGGATCTCTGTACAACTCTATGGCAACTCTATTAAGCTCAACAGAAATGCATGTCTGCCTTGCCTACACAGCATCACATTCCTGCCAAGTTTGGAGTTTCGGTTCATGATGGAGAGTTGATTTATACAATCATGGCTTGTCAGACCCACAGCTTGCGTTTGGACACGCTCTGTTTGCAGTAGTCTGAAGCTTTGCATGCTCTTGAACCCTGGGACCAAGCAGCAGGAAAGATTGGTGTTTTTATCATCCCCGCTTTTCTATTCACGCCCAAAACTTAATGTATAGAAAGATTACATGTAAATGAGCTGCCTTTTTTTTTTTTTTTTGATAGGAGGTTTCAGCATTTAACCCTTGAGAACTAGAATATGCAAGTGTTACTGTAAAATATTCATTTCCCACATAGTGCACACAGTGCCAGGTTTTCCAAAGTGATCAGCTGGGAGATTGGCCGGGGCTGGGGAGGAATTTATGCCAAATCTTGCTGCTCAAAAGTTTCCTAGGCAGGACTGAGCTGACCCATGGCAAGCCAGGTTATATTTCAGAAGTAATACTGCACAGTGGTTAGAGGGGACTGGGTTTAATTCCCAGCTCAAACAACTTGCTGTGCAACCTGGGAGCAGGTCTTCTCGCCTCCGAGCCTCAGTTTCCCTACCTGTAAAATGGAGTCATACTATTAAGCTCACACTAAGGGCTTGAGGCCTAAAGTTTAGAAACTGATCTACAATCCCTAGAGAAAGCTACAGAGTTTTCCATGATAGAGACCACGTGCAGTCTGGCTACATTACTGCTCTTCCTACTCCACTTTTTTAACGATGTTTTACTACGTGCTTGAATTGCTCTACCTAACGCTCTCTCTTCTGGCAGCCACTGATTAGTCATCAGGTGAACAACAGAAAGGCTGTCAGTAGCAGAATGTGTCGATTTGAACTCCACAGTTTAATTCTCGGTTGCAATCAGCTTGGATCTGTCAGCTCATTTCTTTTCAAGCATCTCGTTTCCTGCTAACGGAGAGTCAATCAACAGGATGACTGGAAAATTAAACTACACAGGTGGTTTGAAAGTCCGTGTCACTGCTCTCCAACCCACTGGTCACAGACAGCTGGAAATTAATAGTCTGATGTAGTTTGTAGTAGAGTACCGCACTCTCTCAGGATTGCTGCCCATGAGACAATGAGAACTGGGGATCGCGGTAGCCACTCGAATCAACAAAGCCAGGCTCAGACCTGCTACAATACCAACCCTGGGACAGAGTCCTTGTGGTTGTCCCTACAGCCTCCAGCTTGAACACCTCAGACATATCATTAGTGACCTCCAACCCCTCCTGGAAAAGGATGAGCTCCTCAAAGTTGTCATGGGGGACAAACCAGTCCTGTGTCTCAAGCAACAAGCTACCCAAGTCCCAGCCTCACCAAGGCACCCGGCCTTGCAATGGACCCAAATGCCTTCTGTGCACCAGCAACAATCACATCAGCACTGGACCAAACATGGATTATATAACATCCAAGGTTCATTCACTTGCAACTCCACCACCATCACATGCACTGTCACCTGCTTGCAGTGCCCCCCTGTTGTCTACATTGGATAGACTGGGTGATCCCTACGTGACAGGACGAATGAACACCGCCCTGCCATCAGGTGCAGAAAGACGAGTACGCTTCAACCTCCCTGGACGCTCCACCATTGACATGAGGGTGGCTGTTCTCCGACAGCAAATATTTAAAAAATGATTTGAACGGGAAATTGGGGAAGCAGAAATCATCCGCAGACTGGATTGTGTTAAGTACATTTTAAGCAGGGACTCTGGATCCCTGTCCCATTACCTGGCTTAGCTTTGGTGACTCTTTATTCCCCTTTATTGGGATTGTTGCTTTTTTGCTCGTCTCTGCCTCTGCCACCACTGCCCTCTCTCTGTTCATTTCTCCCTCTCCATCTTTCTCCCCTTGTCTTTTGTATTCAAATTTCTGTCTTCTTATAATTCTGTTTTCTTCGTGTCCTTTCATAGCATCTGATGAAATGAGCTTCAGCCTAACCTTGTGCCACACACACACACTTTTGTTAGTCTGCAAGGTGCGAATTTACCCTGTCTTCTAACTTGACTTCCGACTAACAAGTATGCCTCAGACCAGCACTGCACCTAGACTCCTGGCAGCCCCCAGTGAACTTCTAGTATCCCACCCCACTTCGCCAGAGATAACGATCATAATAATTTTTAAATTGCCATTTTCAGGCCTCCTTTCTGTCCGGGCCCTGGGCAGCCACCTGGTTCACCCATGTCTGGGTCCGGCCCCGTCTCTGACCACTGGTTTGTGCATAGGACAGACATCTGGACAAGACTTTCAGTGCCACTCGAGCCCTCTGGAGCCTTGATTCTCACTGAAAGCCAGCAGGAGTTACAGACATCTAAAGCACTTAAAGAAGACAGGCCTTCTGAAAGCCTTACTCTGTAACCCTGGAGAGATCTTAGTATATCAAGCAGGAATATTCAAGGACTGGGACTTTCAGAGCTGCAATGAATGAGATCTGAAGGCCTCGACCCTTTTGAGCTCCTATGAAAACCCAGCCAAGACAGACAGACCACCAGGCCCCCTTAAGATCATTCAACCGGCGCCTCTCCCAACTCGAAGACTCAGCAGCAGAAAACAACAAATATTCTCAAAGAAAAAGGGCTACTTTACCGGCATCTGGAAGATACGCTACGTTTTGCTGGTATATTTCCCAGGAGCTCGGTATCTCCGACATGGAACAACCTGCAGGATGGGAAACGTTTCACAACGTCAATTTCGCTCGCACCGTCAATTTCTCACCAGCTGTCATAGACGTGTGGCAAGTCCACTGGATCATCTCGGGCTCTTCTGGTTTGGGAAATGATTCCTATCACTAACACAGAGCCATTGACGTCAGCAACCTGCATCAGCCGGGTGTGGTGCTCTCGCACTACCTAGCCCCACCCATCACACCGGAGGTGTCGCCTAACTCTGATCCCCATGATACAGAGGTTCTCAAAACACCCTCCTTCCTATAGACAGGGACAGTCATTTTGGGAGCAGGTGATTATGCCGCCCTCCAGGCCAAGGAGAAACCATCCACTCATTACCCATCCGGTGACCCACAGCACAGGAAGGAAAAAGACAGGGAACAAGTGCAAGAATGATGCACGGCTCACACTGGTGCAGCCGAAAGGACTATTTCATAACTTAGCCCGGTCAGTGCTGGATAGGGCGACGCTTGGTGCTGTGGAATGAAATGAAGCAATGTCAACTGGCTGAGTCGTGCTTCGGTTGTGAGTCAACAAGGCATAAAGGTTTCGAGCCAATGGGATAATTGAAGTGCCGGGAGTTACGCGGGTGTCTAAGTACATCGCTGCATTGGAAAAATCCGGTTGGCGAAATAAAAGACGCGCAACAGTAGATTAAGTAGAGATGCCAACGCCAGCAATAATTTGGGATCTACACATGTGCCGTTTACTGCACAGTAACTGAAATTACTATGCAGTATGTGCATACATCTACATGTGCATACCCATACTGCACAGGAGATCTGGAGACTTATGCCCACTTGGGCATAAATTTGATAGCTACACCAGGCAGGCATCAAATTTATGCCCAATTAATTACTGTGCAGTAACACACGTGTAGACATGTGCAGTAATACTGTGTGTGGACTGATTTGGGACTAATTTTAGTCCCAAGTCAGTCTACACGCAGTGTTAATGCACTTTAACGCAAACATGTGTGGATGTTGGCCTATTTCTGCTTACTGCACACAGTAATTTACTGCACAGTAAATTTAAGCTGGTGTAAATGCACATGTAGACACACCCAATAAACTGCACTGAACAATCTGCACATTAGGCCCGTGCAAAGCAGCTAGTATTTGCTTCAGATTCGGATTCAGCTCCAGGCGGCTGGGGGGTGATCACTGCTGCCCGCCCCTGTTGCCCCACATCATGTGGGGGGCTCTTGAATGAGCTCTAAGGCCGCTGCAAGAGCGGGGAGTCCCAGGGCTTTCCTCTGGTTTTTTTTTTCTCTCTTAAAGGGCCAGAGCTGTCCCACACAGGGCACCCATGGGGGGGCTGGGGGAGTGAGGGGGGGATTGGGGGGCTCATGCAGAGCAATCCATGTAGCATGGGGCAGTGGGGATCGCCCCCCCCCCCCCACCCTGCAGCACCCAGTGAGCACCGGGGCTTTTCTTTAAAGGGCTGGGAGCTAGAGTGGGCAGGGGCAGCTGTGAAGGAGGTGGGGGGGGCAGGGGGGCTGGCAGCTTAGAGTCAGCTGCAGCTCCCTGCTGCAGCCACTGAGGGCTGCCCGAATCAAAGCTCTCCATATCTTTTCCGAAGATTCGGAGAGCTTTGAAATTGATCCGGACCTTTAAATTGATTTGGAGACTCGGCCACCAAATCGGGCCGAACCTCCTCCAAATCAAATCATCACCCGAAGCTTCTCACAGCCCTAAGGCACATCACGTTTTCTCTTTTCTGCTATAAGAGCAGTCATCTGGCAGATGTCAGAACAAAGAGCAATCGTCTCAAATTGCAGCAAGGGAAGTTTAGGTTAGATATCAGGAAAAAAACACCCTCACTAGGAGGTTAGAAAAACACTGGAACAAGTGAGGTGGTACCAATCTCCATCCTTGGAGGTTTTTATGACCCGGGTAGACAAAGCCTTGGCTGGGATGATCTAGGTGGGGCTGGTCCTGCTCTGATCAGGGGGTTGGATTAGATGCGACCTCCTGAGGTCCCTTCCCACCTGAATTTTCTATGATTCTATAGATGTGTTCATGGGCAACTGGTGCCTCCTGAGTTGGGGGGGGGGGGGCACTTGCCCCCCACCCAGCCGGCAGTCAGCAACCGGGGAGGGGGGTAGTCCCCCATGGCCGATCGCACCAACCTGGAAGTGCCGGTGGCGCTTCCTCTGGCGTCCCCACTCCCCAGCAGGTACTCTCAGGGGGGCACACCAGCGCTCCTGTCTGGCCCCCCTGCTCATCACCTAAGCAGGGAATGGTGGCTGTCAGGGGGTGCACCAGCGCTCTCAGGGGGAGCATGTGCACCCCCAGGCACCCCCTACACGTCACCACCAAATAGACCAAAAGATGACCTAAATAATAAGTTACAGAGCTTTTAGGGAGCAGAGTTAAGAGTCCCCTTGACAAGCTACTTTCAAATGTTTCTTAGAAGGGCTCAGCATTGCTGGAAAGACCGTGTAAACCTCTGACAAAAGCAGCCAGTCAGGGTTACCAACCCAAAACTCAATTAAAGAGCCCAGCCTATACGTGCACAGATGTGCTGATGAAATGGGGAAAATGGACATGACAAATGAAGGCAACAATCCAAAATCATTTGGCATACAGCCATTCTGTGTGCAGTTACTAATACAGTTTATCAACACAAGACTCTTTTTTTAGAGCACCGTTTTCAAGGGAGAGTAAAGGATGAGGTCACCCAAAAACTAGATGGTTTGGACCGCTAATTGCCATAGCCTCCTTTGAAAATATTAACCTAGGTTAATAAACTCACTGGGCCATTATAAAGAATCACGCAAGAATCAGCCCAGAATGAAGGGCTAGCGGGTTACAAGATATTATACCAGTTTGGCAGGAAGAAGGGAAGCGTCCTGCTAGGACATCAAAGCCTGAAGCCCAGCACCCTGTCACCCATGAAGTGTCTTCTCAGGACTCCCCAGTCATATAGTTACCTCTTGGCTTATAAAGATGGAGAGGTGGTCACTGAGGCTGGTCTACCTTGGAATTAAAAAATAAACTCACTGCCACTTAGCTGCGAGTAGGTAACATAAAAAGTGATGCCTATTAGGGAAAGGAGGAGGAAGATAATAATGATGTTCGTAACATCAGCTGGCTGCGTTTTATCACCATGCAGATTCTAAACTCATTAGCGTACTTGCTTCTCAAGCTGTACCCAGACGGGGCCCTCACGCACAAGTAGCGCCTGTAATGCCATGAGTTCAGTCTGAATGTTTTTAAAAGGGTTTTTCCCTTATATTATGCTCAGGAGTCTAAGAGCTGCTGGGATGCAGAGGACATCCATTGTCCAAGAATCCCCTCCAGGCCGAGCCCAAGCCTGAGTACAGAGGAGGCAAAGTCATCATATGGATTTACGAAGCTATCCAGTAGCCTCAATCTTCATCTCAACCTTCATCCTGGTTTAAAATATAAACCAAGAATCCCATGTAATTACAATGCTTCTATTAACAGGTGATATTATGACATCCATGACCTACTTTGTACATGCATCATTTGTGCTCGACAAGGATTACCACGTGTTAGAAGCTATTTTCATCCTGTTTCCACTAAAAAAACCCAAACAAACTTATTTGCCTGCAGCTTTCCGTGCGTGTGATGGGATGATGTCAGCTGACAAACTAAGCAAGATTGATGGCTACAATCAATGCCTGTTAGGAGCAACATATCCAGGTTGCTCTATTACAGGGAGTGTCATGTGAATATGAGCTGGAAAATGCTCCCAGGGGAAAAATGTTGCTGGGAGGAGTTTGCTCATTTGCAGCAGCATCTGATAAGAGCAACGTCGCTGATATCGGGATGGAAGAACTCCAAGGACCACATATTCTGCAGGAAGCGTTGCTGGCCATGCTATAGGGAGCGCTTGCCCTAGGACAGCACTTTAGCCAATGCTGTTACTAAAGATTCCCAGCCTTTAGGGGTTTTGGGGGAGAAGAGGACAAGCCTTGCAATGCCAACCTTGATAGCACGGCAGCATCGCAGCTCCCGAGGTTCTACCCTGACCCCATTAAATTACCCGTTGGGTTGGATGAAGGAAAGGATGCTTTGCATTTTTGGGGCTGCATGCCTGTGTAACACAAGCCTGCTGTTAGGCCACTTCAGGAGGAAGATAGAGGGAGTCATCTCGGTGTTTGTGCAAAACCGTGGCTGCCACACAGGAAGAGGAAGCACCTACATGCAGGGCAGCCACTTAGCATTTTCTGTTCGTTTTGCCCTGACCCATCAGCCGGATTTAGTAGCAAGAGATGGGTCACTTGAAACAAGCCCCCGGGTCTTCTCTTCTTTCTCTGCATCTGCCCCACGCTTGGCAGATTTCACATGAAAACCCTTTCACGCAAAGATCTGCCAAGCCCTCTCCTTAAGCAGTATGTAGCCAGGAGGCAGCTAACCTGGAGCTGCACCTCCCCAGCCCCTCGACAGTGTCCTGCTTACGGAGCACAAGCCCTGGCTTGTCTCTGCCTGAGACGACACATCTCCAAATCCACATCTGACTGGAGAATTCGGCTCCCGACACGCTTGCAGTAGTCTGCACACACCACCCTTTACATGACTTCCTTCCCCCCCCCAGCCTCACATACGATATTCAGCTTTCCCAGTGCCCTTACACTGGTGTAACACAACTGCCCTGGCATCTCTTTACCTTCCCCATGTGCTGTTGCTACAGGACAGCTGAATTCTCATTAACCATGATTACACTTCTTCCAGGAAGGTTTCCAAATACAAAAAGGTATCTCCTTATCTGATCAGGACGTTATTTGCCCTTAGGGAAAAGGGAAGGCAACCTCAGAGAAATACCTACTGGGCCTTATCCCAGCAGTGGCTGGAGAGGTGGAAAGCATGCTTTGATGTGATCCTCTACCATAAACCCTCCTAATACCTCCATGTATTTAAATCTAAGGGCAGCAGAATAGTCCTCCAGGCATTGCACAATCCAGGCACTGTGAAAAAACAGGGAAGAACAATTCCTGTTCGCCAGGAAAAGGGGTTGGTACGAACGGAGCGGTGGGGACTCAACCCACACGGGGATGCCCACAAGAATTGCTCCACTCCCTGCTGCGCTGAGGCTCTGTACAGTACACCTGCGTCAGGAAAGGGGAGTCACTCTGGCTACCAGCTTTCCACTTCCCATTCTGGTTGAGTAGTTTGGGCTGAACCAAGGAGGAAGCAAAGAGCAAGGATACATTTACCTACTTGCCCCTGGCAGGCTGCAGAGGCCATTTCTGATAGAGTTGCTGGATGTGACGCTGCACAGGCTTTGTTCTGGCGCTCATTGTCTTAAGCAACTCTTAATTAAAAGCAAAAGCAACTTGGCCACTGATTTGCAATCAAACTATTCTCATCCCCTTATGATGAGAATAGAGGGAGGCACACCTGGGCCACGGGTTAACGAGGATTTAGTTAGGGAGCTTCTGGAGGGGTTGGACGTATTCAAGTCAGCCGGCCCGGATGATCTCCACCCTAGAGTTCTAAAGGAATTGGCCAAGGTCACTGCAAGTCCCCTGGCACGGCTTTACGAGCACTCGTGGTGCTCTGGTGAGGTGCCGGAGGACTGGAAGAGGGCCAGCGTGGTCCCCATCTTCAAAAAAGGCAGGAAGGAGGACCCGGGAAACTATAGGCCGGTTAGTCTCACCTCGATCCTAGACAAGCTGTTTGAGAAAATTATGCTGGCACACATCCAGGAGGGGCCAGCAGGGGACTGCATGCTTAGGGGCAACCAACACGGGTTCATCAGTGGCAGGTCCTGTCAGACCAACCTGGTGGCCTTTTACGATGAGATCACCAGATCATTAGATGCAGGGGTAGCAGTGGACATTGTCTTCCTGGACTACCGGAAGGCTTTTGACACTGTCTCTCACCCTGTTCTCATTAAGAAACTGGGGGGCTGTGGTGTAGACACCCACGCAGTCAAATGGGTCGCCAGCTGGCTGGAGGGCCGCACCCAGAGAGTGGTGGTGGATGGGTCCTTCTCAGCCTGGAAGGACGTGGGCAGTGGGGTCCCCCCGGGCTCGGTCCTCGGGCCCGCACTGTTCAACATCTTCATCAGCAATTTGGATGAGGGGGTAAAAAGCACCTGTTCAAATTTGCTGATGACACTAAGAAGTGGGGGGACGTGGGCACACTAGAAGGAAGCAACAGGTTACAATCAGACCTAGACAGGTTACAAGGGTGGGCGGACGAGAATAGGATGGGTTTCAACACAGACAAGTGCAAGGTGATGCACCTGGGGAGGAACAACCGGCACCATACTTACAGGTTGGGGAACTCCCCTCTTGTCAGCACGGAGGCGGAAAGGGATCTGGGGGTCATCACTGACTCCAAGATGAACATGGGCCGGCAGTGTGGGGACGCGGTCAGGAAGGCCAGCCGCACCTTGTCATGCATCCACAGATGCATCTCGAGCAGGTCCAAGGAGGTGATCCTCCCCCTCTATGCGGCACTGGTCAGGCCACAGCTGGAGTACTGCGTCCAGTTCTGGGCGCCACACTTCAGGAGGGATGTGGACAGCATGGAGAGGGTCCAGAGGAGGCCACTCGCATGATCGGGGGCAGCAGGGCAGGCCCTGTGAAGAGAGGCTACGGGACCTGAACCTGTTCAGCCTCCACAAGAGAAGGCTGAGGGGGGATCTTGTGGCCTGTTATAAACTAGTCAGAGGGGACCAGCAGGCATTGGGGGAGTCCCTGTTCCCCCGAGCACCGCCAGGAGTGACCAGGAATAACGGTCACAAGCTGGCAGAGGGTAGGTTTAGGCTAGACATCAGGAGGCGCGACTTCACGGTCAGGGCGGCTAGGGCCTGGAACCAGCTTCCAAGAGAAGTGGTGCAGGCTCCTACCCTGGAGGTGTTTAAGAGGAGGTTAGGTGAACATCTTGCTGGGGTCGTTTGACCCCGGTACTCTTTCCTGCCATGGCAGGGGGTCGGACTAGATTATTTGCTCAGGTCCCTTCCAACCCTAGAAACTATGAAACTATGAAGGGCAGATACCCTGTTATTCCCATGGGAAGAGCATCTCAGCACTATAATTCTGCTGACTTATTGGAAAAAAGTGTTAGTCAATACCATAATGAAACTGAGATCTCAGAGCCCCGTGTAGGTCTCTCCAGAGTATTCCCCCACCCCCAGGGCAGGCTGCTCATTCATCAGGCTGACATTCATTCCTCTGCTCACGTAAAAACCAAAAATGACCCAGCTAAAAACAGTTGCCCTTGTTTGTGTTCTTCTGATCTAGCAAAAAATCCAAAAAAAACCCCCAAAAAACCATCAATGCAGTTTCACATTTGGGTGCATTAAAAGAGTGACCCATTTTTTTTTGATCCGATCAAGATCAAACAGAAAGGTTGTAATCCATCCTGTACTGAGGTCACAGGTCTTAAAGTGTGCAGCAAAGTCCGAGTCCCATCACAGAGCAAACTGGAGGTTAAATCTTTGAAGGACAGGGAAAGTTCAAGCTTCTCTGCACTTTTGACTAAGAATGAATAGCCAAAGCAACAGCAGCCACACTCCAAGCTGGCTGAGAAGGCTGTTACTGAGTCAACAATTGGGATAGTGCACTGGGACACCTCCAGACAACCCATGGAGGAAGCGGTCATCAGAAAACCGCTGTGGTTACATGCCCAATAACTGGAAAAACCTCATCGGCGTAGCATGGATTGTATGGCACAATTGAGCGTAGCACTAGTACGGATTCCATGCCACAGCCACGTGTAGGTGTCTGACCTTCTCTGCAGGCGAGTGACATGCAAAAACCCTCCCACTAATTGTGAATGGGACCAGTTAACTAACAGCTGATTGCCTTGTGGAGCAATTAAGTCACACCCTATTGTTAGCCACTGCTGAGTAACAGCAAGGTAGGATTTTTCATAGAGGAGTAAAGTTGGAAGGGACTTCAAGAGTCTAGGGGTTTTCAGCCTGTGGTCTGCAGACCCCTGGGGGTCTCCAGACTATGACTACAGGGTCTGCAAAAGATAACAACGATCAAACATGGGTGAACACCCAACACTTGCAATTCAAAGGAGTCTGCACCTCCATTTGTCTTTTTTAGGGGTCCACAAATGAAAACCAACCATCTATTCCAACCAGAGATTGAACCTGCAATCTTGGTGTTATTAGCACCAAATTATAACCAACTGCGCTAAATCGACTTGGTGCCCGTTAGGTCAACAAATTGGGTAACCAGGAGGTCAGTGGCCTTTCACCTGCTGCAAAATAAGAGTGATCAGAGGAGGGGCTGTGGTTCTGTCTGGGGACAAGCCTGCGACACAAGACTGGGGTTTTCTGCTACACACTTCCTGTGCCCCCTTGTCAAGTCAAGCCTTTCTATGCCTGCACTCTCCATTTGGAGCAGGGGGAACCGAGCACTGACTTCCCACACAGAGCACTCTTGGAAGATCAAGGTGCCTCACGTATTAGGATGACAGAGCCATATAAGCTTCTAGGGAGATAAAGACTGGGAAATAAAGCAAGGTGGGAGGTGATATATGGAGGAGTTCAATCTATGGAGAGGAGGAGACTCAGGCTGGCCACACTGGGAGCACCTGAACTTCTCTCTAATTAGCACCCCAATTAGCACGGCAACTTGTTTCTACTTGTAGGTGGTGCCAGAGACTCCGAGCCCGAGATGACATGCGAGTGGGGATGGAGGCACCTAACAAGTCACCTCTTAAAAGAGTTCTGCTGACGTGTGGTGCGGAGTGCACTAGGCAGCAGGTGTACCCAGCCTGCGCACAATGGACACGGTACGTACAGGGCCTTCCATATACATCGAGACGTAGCTGTCCTCTGCACCTGTCCAGCAACACGACCTGTGAAGCCATCACAAGAAAGCAGAGCGTGGAGGGCCTGCTTTGGGTTCAAGCTAGAACTCCCCGTCCATGCAACGTCGAACTTTCTTAAAGGTTTCCGTCTGGTCAGAGTCTACATTTCTGCGGGGCAGTGGCTGAGAGCAAAGAGCTGGCTGATGAGTCATGTGTTTACCACCATGTCTTAAAGCTGTGTGTGGGTGGGGGCTGGCATGGTCCCTCACCGCTGTGGCTCAGCAAATTTAACCGGACGACAAAATGAGGATTTCTGGGAGGCGTCTGATATTCAGGGGGCGGTGGTGGGAACCCACATACTGCCTGCAGGTATGATGCAGTCAGCGTTGCCTGGAGAAGGAGATGTGATGGCTCATCGGCAGTCAAAAAGTTGCCAAGAAGAGCTAGTGGAGTGGAATTTAAAAAAAAAAAAAAAAAAAAAAAAAGAAAGCCATAACCAGGAGGAGATGCCTCTCCCACACACACACACACACACACAAAATAAATAAAGAAAGAAAAAAAAAAAATCGACGGGTAATGCAGGGAGCTACAAGAATGCAGAGACACGTGTACGGGTCTGTCCAGTGACAAGATACAGAGAAGTGAGCCAGAATAGTGAGAAACAAGAGGCACCAGAGAGGACCCTGAATGGTGGCTGGGAAGCGAGAAATGTCTCTCTTTAATCTGTGGTGCAGGAGACAGGACACGTACATCCCATGCACAAGAGGAGGAAGAAGAGGACAGCACAGGAAAATAAAAAACAACCCCACAAAACCCACAGAGTTTTCACTTACTCTCAGCCATGAAGGAAGAGATGACAGTAGCAAAGTGGATCCAACAGACTCAACCTTGGGAGACACAAAAGAAAATAAAAGCTTAGTTTAGGCTGGTGATTTTGAGCTCCTTTCCCTATTCCTATAGGATGCGAAGAAGGATGAATGGCAGACCAATGACCAGATGCACAGAAACCAGAAAATTAGGGCAATGCAATTATTCTGAGTCTTCCAGACTTGCAAAATCCATGCTAGCAGCTCCTTACGTCCTGGCAGGAGACAGATGTCTTTAGCCAGCAGTTGTCTTTGACAAAGATACTTAGTCGCTTATTCATTGCCTGTGTAATGGCTGTTATATCATCAGCACGGCACAGAAGTGCCTTGTTCAGTAATTAAGTTGCTTCCCTAGCCATAACATTAAATGGCCATTACATTTATAACTTGGCAGCTTTAAACCGGAAAAGAACGAGATCTAGAAAACCTGAGGCCCCAGCCATAAGGTAGTGGCAGCCTGGAGAGGAGATAGCAGTCATCTCAGCTTCAGGCACCCTGATTCGCAAGAGCTTGATTCAACATCAAAAAATGCCTTTAACACAGCACTCACTGCTCCATGCAAAAATCTTAATACCACTTAACGTATTTCCAAGTTTTACAGACCTCAAAACATGCAGGAAAGGGGTCCGCAACCTGCAGCTTGTGGTTGGCAGCATTGGCATGTGGCAGTGGGGAAGTCCTTAGCTCAGGGCATCCTGCCTTAGACCCAGCTCTATTAATTCAGCTCAAAGGTTCCCAACCCCTGGTCCAGGATACCCACCATGCACTAAAATCCTTCAGCAGATGCCAGTACTTCCAGCGGCAGCTGCTTCCCTATACCTCGCACCTCCCAACTCCCTTGCAGTGCTAGCCAGACTTGGCTATTTTCACACTAGCTCCTCTGCTGAGGCCACAGGGAATTCCCCAAGAGCTGACCTATGCTGCAGGGCAGGTGGATGCTGGTTAAGTTCAATGGTGTGATGAATCATAGAAAATGAAGGTTGGGAGGGAGGTCACATTTAGTTCAACTCTCTGCTCAAAGCAGGACCAGCCCCACCTAGATCACCCCAGCCAAGGCTTTGTCTAGCTGGGTCTTAAAAGCCTCCAAGGATGGAGAGTCCACCACCTCTCTAGGTAACCCATTCCAGGTATTCACTAGTGAGAAAGTTTTTCCTAATATCCAACCTCAACTTGTCTTGCTGCAACTTGAGCCCATTGCTCCTTGTTCTGTCATCTAAACCCACTGAACAGTCTGGCTCCATCCTCTTTGGATGGAAGGAGTTGAAGGGAGTCAGTCTTCTCTTCTGCAGACTAAATAAGCCCAATTCCCTCAGCCTCCTGTGCCCCAGCCCTCCCAACCATTTTCATTCCCCTGAGCTGGACTTGCTCCAATTTGTCCACATTCTTTCCATAGTATAGACACAGGACTCCAGATACGGGCTTACCAGTGGGTGAGTGAAGGTTGGCAGCTATTTCCTACCAGTTACAAGTCATTTCATAACTATCCCCGCTGTTCATTTGGTTGGAGATGGAATTTATGGTAGCATTCACAGGCTCCAAAATCCGGCAAGGGCTGGGGCCAATCCAGGGAGGGCTGCGCTGGTGCACTTCCACCCCTCCTTTGATTTCTGCTCCACCCAAAGTTGAAAGCCAGCTACTTGGCAGTGGTAGCAGCAGCAGTCTTTCTACTCGGGCAATACTGAGGGAGTCCATTGACTTCATCGCTCAGTATAATCTACCTGATCCCTTCTAAACTCTTTATTCCCCAGTTTTAACAGACCTCTCTCCTTTGTAATAGTTGTGATGATCCAATCATACTAGCCTTTGTTCTGCAATTCTGCTGTGTTGGCTGCTCCTGGTAACTGAAGCTCCCATTTCACAGCCCAGAAGACTTTTTTTTTTTTTTTTATTCCCAGGAAGGTATATTTGATTGTGCTTCAGTACAGCCCTAGACCCCTAGCCTAGGAATAAAGTTTCTAGTTACATTTTCTCCAGTTAAAAAATAATGTTGCATCATGTGCAAGGAGGCACCTCACGACCTGCACCCCCCTCTTCTCCATCTGCCCACGTCCAGGGCCCGTTCCCTTGCAGCAGTTCCTACCCCGGAAGTCACGTTCTGCAAGCACCGCTGCACTATGGAGCACCCCAGTGTGCTGGACCTGAGCTTTTGGACGCAAGCTCAGGGTTGCCTGGCAGTCGGAAAGTTTCCTTTGCATCTTACCATTGAAGAACAGAGTTGCAAATACGTCAGCTGAAGGCAGTCACAAGTTCTAGAGTCCCAACATAAAAAAAGGAGCAGTAACCTCATTACCTGGGAGGAACTGGATTGGGTCAGAGCGTCTAAGAGCTTTATATAAATTTTCATAGTGGAACAAGTCCAAACCATGAACTAAAACCTGATTATGGACCAATTCACAGCCAGAAAGCTCCAGGCGGCAGCAGCCAGAACTAGACGATGGAAGAACAAAGTGGCAAGAACCAAGCTGGGGGGGGAAAAAAAAGGGGGATCTTGCTTTGCTCAGCCAGTGCTTGTACTGAACTGGATGGCGTTTCTGTCTGCGAGGCAATAACTTTTGCATGCCACAGCTTCAGCAAAATATTCTGGGCCTCTGCTAGGAGGATTTGGCAAGAGTCTGGAAAGGGGAAAAGAGATGACACGTGGAGCTCCTGGCAGCTCAGCAACTGTCTACAGAACAGAACAGGTTGATAGCAGTCATGAAACACTTTCTGGCATAACAATGCCGTCACCTGGGCTCTGCCCCTCCTCAAAGTGTCGTTAAATATTGACACCCCGGCAATAAAATGGGATCAGCCATCAGAGGGCAACTAAGAAGGGGTGGCCGGGGGAAAAGGGGGGCAGCGCAGGGCACAGGAGGACTGGATCCCTGGCCAGGGTTGCAAGCTGGTGCTGAAGAAGGGGATGATGTGTAGTGCGCATCACTTGCGGGGGCTAAAATTTTGCCTGCAGAAGCAAAGGGTGCAGCTTTGCATTAGACAGGGGAACGCACGTCTCTGAGCAATACGCCACCCAGCTCCAGAGTTCAGACATGTCCCTTGAGCTCTGCCATCAGACATGAGTTGTGATGATCAGATACAGCAAATAAAGAGGAGTCCTCAAAATTGGGAGATCCCCAAGAGTGGGGGGGGGGGGGGAGAAGAAAAAAAAAAAGACCAAGCATGGCGCTATGACGAATGGCGGGACTTGCGAGACCAACTGGGAGCGGAGGAAAGAGGGAAGCTGGGATGGGTTTTTAATCTAGGGAGGGAAATGTAAATGCAGTTCTTTTTATGCAAATTTTATGTTCGGCTTTTATCTTTAGGCAGCCCTCACCTGACAGAGGTTAGGAAGCAAACATTCACACGTGTGAAGAGGAAAGCAGCAGTTCTGACGTTTCACCTGTCCTTGCTCCAGGTGGCCGGGAACCTCGGTTCACGGGCCGTGCCATTTCTGCTGGGGCCACGCAGCAAGAATAGCCTGCGATGCAAACACCCTATTCCTGGCTGGCACCAGACTTGGCCGTCTTCAAGGCAGCATCCATTGAAACGGGAATGAGAGAAAGCTTCCACCTGGCACCAGATTCACAGGGAGCAACTGGCTGCGGTACCATGCAAAAGCCAGAGTGACTTGCTAGGCTCCCGTGTCCCTCATTCTTGCTCAGTCGACCAAAATAGCTTTTCTTTTGAGCACCACTAAGTGTGTACTTTAGCAGCTTGTTTTCTAGCTTTCTGCTAGGTAGGCCAAAGCTGACTCACCCTTGGTGCCTTTTTTCCCCAGAAGGATTTTCTGCCTCGCTTGGGGAATGCTGCTCCCGTCTCAGTTGGCCAGCTCCACTATTCCTCTCCAACCTTTCTAGTCTTCTTTCGCCTCTGCCCACATTCCCAGTGAATGAGTCTCTTGTAACTGAATCATAACTCGTGGCAGAGGTGATATCTTGTGTTAGACCAACTAGATTTTTGCAAAGAAAAAATAAAAATCAAATAAAAATCCTTTAATTGCAAGCTTTTGGGCACAAACGCCCTTCATCAGGCAGCATCTTTCCGGATCCAGCTCCTTAGGTCTTGTCTTCAGAGAGCCAAGTATAGACGTTTTCCTCCCCGTGCATTTCTGGGCTTCATCCAGCAAAAACATTATCTCCTGCATCGGACCTGGTTTCTTAATTTGTCGACATGTCTTCACTTGCTGGAGTCTACATCTGGATGCGCTGCCAGCACTCGCTCCACAAAGCCGTTTGCCAGTGCCCTAGTTTTGAATGTCACTGGCTTGTTTACACCGCAAGCAAGTTCTGCCACATCTCATCATCTTTGGCTTTGCATCTGACCTAGAGACCTCCCCGTCACACAGCCGTTCCCCTAGCGCTCCTTTGGTCAGCTATTTACTCCTGGCTTGCAGAAAAAGCCACTAATACAGAAATCGCCGGTGAAGTTTTGTGGGCTCTATTCATAGAGGTTAGGGTCGGAAGGGACCTCAGTAGGTCATCGAGTCCGACCCCCTGCCCTGGGCAGGAAAGAGCGCTGGGGTCAGATGACGACAGCCAGGTGCTTGTCCAGTCTCCTCTTGAAGACCCCCAAGGTAGGGGAGAGTACCACCTCCCTATTGTGCAGGCAGCCAGACTTGATCAGCAGAGTGATTCCTCTTGGATTTAGCTTTGGATCCTTTGGATTTATTAAATTGCCCAAGACAGAAAATAAGCCTCATTTTCTTGCTGCTCCTTAGTCCTCTGGCAGTGCCTTGGAGAGAAGCCTTGGTAGGAGCCCGGATTTACTTCCGCTGACATAGCTGCAAAAGCACTGGGAAGTTATGCGATGCAGACACCGATCAGCCGGCAGCCAAATGTAACCCTGGATTCGAGCAGGCTTTGAGCCAAGGATTTTGTACAAACCCAGGACTCTATTCAAACACCAGCAAGTGAATAAACAAGCCGACACACACAGCCTTGCACAGCCACTCCACATGCCAGTACCTGCAGCACAGGAAGCGTGACCTGGTTACTGCCCCGAGTTTGTACCATGAGGGCGTCTATAGATTGGAAGAAGGACCTGGGGTGTGGTGTGCATGGAAGGAAGAGACCACCTTTGCCACAGGCAGCATAAAACCTTCACGACGGGATGCAGCCAGCCCAACGGGATGAACAGGAGGGAACAGCCAGGTGATTTGGATTAGGCCGGGTGCCGCCATCAGACCGTTTGCAGCAGGAGATCCATGCAATGAAGGAGGGCAGAGCAGCCTCAGATCTAATCATAGGCCACGGCTGGCTTGCACTGGGCACCGAACAATAACCATTCAGATGGTTATGGCAGCATTGGCAGAACCCTGCCACCTCTGCTGATTTTATCACCAGCCTCCAAACTGTTTCTGCAGTTCTTAAAATCATTATAAAGAAACACCTCTGCTTTCCTTTTAAAAAGTGTGGGGGGGAGGAACGACAAGTTTCTAGGTAGCTTCGGCAAAACAGGTTAAAAATCACGAATCCTAAAGAATCAAAAGAGAGAGACCCCCAAATACACATGGTAATTTTCTGATATGCTCATTTGGGCAGTTTGGCATGAGCAGTACCAGGGTAATTACAAAAGGTTGCACTCTGCGTTCATGTTCCAGAGCCTTGGAGATTTCTGGCAGTATTTGCTCCATTTCAAGCAAACATAGGTAGAGCCACCTAAAATAACCTGACGGGACAGTTTTCTATTTAAAAAGCCATTTTCCCCTCAAATTGACGCGTTTTTGTTTAAAAAAAAAAAAAAAGTCCTTTCTGTTTTTGGCCAAAAAAAGTCAAAAGCAATTGGTTTCCACATTGCGCCGTGTCATTCATAGAACGATCTGCAGACCGAAATGCAAGCCCGTCAACACTTCATCGTAAAAATTGAGGGGGACGGAAGCAACTGCCGCGGCTTTTGAGACTAAATTTTTCGGCTTATTTCAAATTAAAAACAGAGGCTGAAAAGCTTCCCCACCCAATGGGATTTCCAGCTTCTGCCAGCTCTGATTATAGTCCTGCCTGCCTTGAATACAAAGAGTCGTAACTCCTTTTCCGACGCATCGCACCTTGTGATGAGCCGGCACTTGAGAAATCATCAGCGTTTTGAAGCCTGTTTCAGAAACAAGCGTCTTGGCAAGGTAAAAAGCAGAGCACCTCTGGAGGGTCCCTGATCCGATGTGGGGTTTGAAACAAATTCCTGCTAGCGTTAACCAACGGGAAACCTTTGGGAGGACATAGGCTTGAACACCTCACCGCATGATTTGCACGTGGACACACACACAGCCTACCTGGGAGAACACACGAGTAAGTGCTGGACTTTTTATTTTTTACACTGCAAGCGTGTTGCAATATTGGAGTTTATTGCTGCATTCCCCAGACTCTGAATAGAGAGTGCTGCTATAAATTAAAGTCAATCCCTATAAAAACACCAGCCTCACAGGACTCTTTCTGTCATCTTTGGGTTGCTCTGCAGCAAGTTTGCTTCTTTTGGGGGGGTAAAAAAATGCTGCATTTAAGCTTGCTTGCTTGCACTCCCCCGTGTGCCACAAACAGGTTGTGCCAGCGCTGGATAAGAGGCGATTTTATTTTCTGCAGCTTTTCCTCTGCCAATGTAGCACCTTTTTGTACTGTGTACTGGTCTGTGCAGGTCTCAAATCCATGGGTCATTTAAAGCAAACAGATCCTGCTTTTGCAAGAAAGGACAGGCCATAAAGAGCTGAACACTAACTGGGAGTTCACAAACCACGGTGTTTGGAGCCAAGCCGAAGCAAACTCATGTCCCAAGCCGTCCCCGAGGGAGGACGATTAAAAACAGGAGCATGGGATTAAGTTATTAAAACTCCCACTCTGCAGGTCAGACAACTACAGAAAACACAATCTCCTGAGTCACTAGGACAAAGAGAGGAAAGGACTTCAACTTTACGAGCGGCTGCACCTGGAGCTACAATTTTTCGAAGGAACAGGGTTCACTGGAGCTACCTGAAAAACGACAGGCTATGCGATGAAAATGACAGGCTATGCAATCGCTGCAGTCACAAAGGGAGGCAGAATTGAGGCTGCAGCTTTAAAGGTCTCAATCCAAAAGCAGAGCATCTACCCCCAACACCCCAAAAGCTGGGGGGTGGGGAGGAGCGCCAAATCTAAGCCACACTGTTCTTGCTTTTTTCCGCTCCTCCAAATCCACGCAATCTAGCATGGTCAGTGGTTCACATCCTAGCCCCAGGGACTTTTTTTTTTTGCACAACTGCAGACATGCAAGAAAGTAGGGAGAGAGTTTGAGTTGCTTTAAAAAAAAAAAAAAAAAGATAAATCTAGAGATGAAGTGAAAACCTCCAGCTGAGTCTGGGATACAAGTTCTCTGTGGCTCTGAAGCATTTCCATCCAGATTTTTTTAAAAAATGCTTATGGCTCCCTTTCTAATCCCCATCCGTGTGTTCAGTTACACCGTATATTAGCTTGTTGCCAACAGTATTGCTACTGGAAACACCATATCCTTCTTATCGAAGTCCAAATTCCCAATCATCATACTGCACTGAGTTGGACTTTGGCAAGGAAGTTTGATTTTGCTCTCCAGGGGCAGAGAGATTGTGACTCTTTACAGAGAAGGCAGCAACCGAGCTGCAAATTGGGGCTTGCTATATGCCAAGGCGTGCACGTGCTTTAAAGCTGCCAAGGGTACATCCTCTCTCTACTTGCTAACGCAGCGGATATGTGGGCAACACGCAGGCCAAAACATTGTGAAAAGCCAGGCTGCCAGCACAGCTTGGTCGCACAAGGTACCTCTACTAATGGTTCTCATCCTTGTTAGACTTGGGCCTCGTCAGAAAATCCCAGCTTTCTGCTTGCACTCTTGTTTTCCTGGAAAAATACTAGAGCAATTTGGCTTGCAAAGAATTCAGGAAAACCAGAGTACGACAGGATGATTTAGACACTCTGGAAGCTGATCTGAAATCTCTGGGTTTATCTTGTGAATAGTGTATGTGTTTGCACACCTAAGAGTGCTAAGACTGCATGGCACCCTTTAAAAGAAAAAAAAAAAAAAATCTCACTTCTCCCTGGTTCCCTGGGTGGGAAAAAAAAAAAAAAAAATCGCTGCTCTGTACAGACAATGATGTTGGAAGCAGGGCTTGCTATTAGAAAGGTCATATTGATCAATCTTTCCTTAAACCCGCAAAGCTGTAAGCAGGGACAAAGTCAATCCTAACTGTCACCTTGACCACGTGTAATAAAACACCCGAGTAGCTATTTACAGCATACACGCACGCTGGAGAACAGCTCTCGACCCTATATCCATCAGGAATTCAGTAATGCTGATCTACTGAGAATAGCATGTCCTAACAAACATATAGGCACAGCTACACACACACACACACGCACGCACACAGATGTGTATAAATGTATGCACAGCCTTTTGATCTCTCCCACTGGTTTCCAAGATACGGGCAGGCCAATTTAACAGGCTATTTTTAGTCAGCAGGGCTGGATGTTGCAGCAGATACGGGCACACCGACAGACCACGTGAACTTGGGAAAGGTGGCTGAGCAACACACAAGATATGCCAGTTCTGCTGGGCTTTTGGTTAGTTATGGGTGGGGAGAAGATGGTAGAAGAAGTCGTTCTCAATCCAGCGTTGAGAACTGCCGGGACTCCAGGGATAGGGTGGGGCAGTGACTTTGGGGGACCTGGTTCAAGACAGGCAGCCTTGTTCAGATTTTGGTGTACAGATCAACAGTGCTCGTTTCACAAAGGAGCCCGATGGTTTTGGACCTCCTGCATACTTCTGTGCCGGGGGCGGGCAATTATTTTGGGCAGAGGGCCACTTACTGAGTTTCAGCAAGCCATCAAGGCCTCATCAGCCAAAGGGAGATTAATGTTTAAAATAAATAAATAAATAAATAAATAAATTAAGGGGCCCCAAGGGCCGGATAGGACGGCCTGGTGGGTCGCGTCTGGCCCCCGGGCCGCATTTTGCCCACCCCTGTTCTATGCAGCGTCAAGTGTCCTCAGTATCGGGGCATGGCTGGGGTCTCCTATTCCAGACACTTGGAAGCCAAAAAGCAATACCAAAACCAGTGTCTTACAAGTTATATGTTTGGATTGGAATAAATCTCAACACGTGCAGAGTTTGAGCCACCCCGTTATTTCTAAGTTACCCAGGAATGACTGAAGTGAGAGCTGTTCAGAGCAAAGCTGTATCTCCCACGGCAGTTTGAGTTGGGTACCTGGAGAAGGACCAGATGAGCTGGCCAAAAGCCCCCGCACCCTGTCAAATGCTACCAGAGGGGAAACACATGGGTTTCAGCAGGGAGCACATGCAAAGAGCTATCCAAGTCTAACTGGAATGCTTTGTTTGCACCCAAAAAAAAAAAAAAGAGTGACATTTGGGAGCACGAGAAGGATTCAGCATCTGACAATCTGAGAGCGCAAGGGATTTTCCCCCTTGGAAAGCTTCCAGAAGGTGTCATTAAGAAACGCAGCTCATTTCAGGACCAGGAAGGGGTACCAAATGATTCCCCTTTGGTTCCAGAGATTCGGCAACATTGGACCCCTGCTGAATCAGATGGGGCAACTGACAACTGATGCCCAGGAAAAAGCCAACCTATTAAATGGGCTTGCTCAGGCTCACTGGATGCTACACCACAGGTAGCATCAATTGGCACCCATCACCAGTTCCTACTGGTCTCTTATGGAGCCCCAATATAGACCAACTGGAGGAGAGGTCTGAGCCTTTCAGGACTCTACAGATGGAAGCAGCCAGTCCAGGAGGAGTGATGCTAAGATGCTCTGGAGCTGGGACCAGCAAGGTCAAAGACCCTTCAGCAGTTCAGTGTTGATGTGCTGGCCTTTCAAGTGGCCCCTCTGTTGATGCCATGCCATCCTTGTCACCCAGTACCCAGAAGTGTGGATCAACCGGGTAGTAATGGATGAAGAGAACAATATCAATATAGCTATACACTGGCCCACCATGAACTCTTGGACAGAAGTTCTTCAGTCGACTCCGGAGCTGGATATAAAGTTTTCAAGAATGCAAAGTCAGTCGTAAAAAAAAATAAAGAATAAAAAAGAATTTAAAATCAAACCTATGGTCCATCAGCCGTCAAAAAACCCTGACTGGCACTAGACTCCTGCAACTAGACCCATTCACAACATTATCAGCTGCACATGGCTGAAGAGGCCAAAGGCAAAGCAGCAAAGAGAGATTTGTTTCCCACTGTCGGGCCAAGGGAGTGAGTTGCAGCGATTTTTTTTTCCTTTTCCACTTTTACCTAGAATATTTCCCTGAGCTGTTTTTTTCCACTGGAAACAGCACCTCTGACTTAATCAACTTGATTCCCACACTGATATTGCTATCTGCTTAACTCCATTACACTGTTATTTATACCACTGTACCTTGGAAATAATGATACCGTGTTTGCATCCAGCTAATTGTAGGGTGCGGCAGGGGCAGGACAAAGGAAAGCACTGCTCTTCTAGTAGTATTACTCGCCCTTTTCCAAAGCCCAAGAAAGGAGAAACTGGTCTGGAAAAAAGTGAGGCATGGTCACAGCTATTATTTTTACGGCACCTTACAAAACTATTTGGCTAGAGTTAATGAAACTACGTTAAAATTGAAGAAGAGACAGGAGGCCCAGGGCCAAACACAGAAAAATGTTTTCACTTGAAGAGAGAAATCAGTTCTCTATTAGCACAGCCAGTTATTACCCTGTATCCATGTCTACCTATTTTGAAGCAACAGCCAAGTGAAGAATTGCCCTCCTTTCAAAATACCAGCTAAAATCTTTTGTCTCCAATGTACAGCATCTCCTAGTTTCTCTCATCCTTAAGAGCTTCACCACATTACAGTTATTGGCACCCCTTTCCCCCCACCCCAACTATGTTGCCTTATTCCCATGTTTTTCTTCTTTTTCCTACCTTTTTTCTTGACTTCTCGGGCTGCGCGCTCTTCCCCAATGCGCTCAGGAAGAGAACGAGAATTGAGGCAGGGATGAGTTTTGCAAGGGTTAAGCAAAATCCCTGACTTCTCAAAACGTGACACAAGGGAAAGGGGTGGGGGGAAAGATACAGGAATACATATAAAACATTTAATGGTCTTAAGGATGCGATAAGGAATCTCCACACACACTTCACAGGCAACAAGAAGGAAGCAAGCCACGCATTGCAACACCACCGAGGCAGAGAAGCCGAAATTAAAGCTGGGAGGAGAAGCCAGCACGCAGCTCGGCAGGGGCTGCACCGATCGGCGTGCAAACAGCTTTGAAGCAGCACTTTGCACAAGTCCTGGACAAGCTTGGCTTTTAGGGCAAAAGCCATTCCAGTGATATTTAACCACCCTTGCCATAGAAGCTAATGAACGGGACGTTTGACACCTTCCATTGTGCTCCAGGCATTAAAGACAGCGTCTACAAGGAAGTCAAGAGTCTAGAATTCAAGGTCTAGCAGCTAGGTACAGCGCTTACAAAAATAGCAACCGTGCGGAGGGCATGCGGCTTGTTCTAGGAACCTAATCCGCTTCCAAGGCCTCTGAAATAATAAAAGTGATCGAGTGAGATTGCAGGAGATAAAAGTAAAATAAGAAGGCAAAGATGACTGCTAGACTTCTTTTTAAGCCGGGCAGAAGATAACAGCTTGGTTTCGCTTGCCTTGACAGCGCAGCGAGTCATGACTAGGATCTGAAGATCTTTGGCTATAAAACACCAAGGGTAAAATAAAGTTTCCATAACAAGTGTAACCCCCTCCCCATGAAAAAAGAAAAAAAAGCAGGAGCACTTGGAGGGGGTGCAAGCAAATATGAAACAGGTGGCTCTCATGTACCCGCAATAGCCACCCACCACTCTTCTGACCACTTGGAAGACGCAGGTCGGTTTTGGGGAGGGGGCGGGTGCTGGGGAGTACCAGCGTTGAGAAACCTGCACTTGAACCAGCATGACATGGTAGGCTAGAATGAAGCAACAAAGCCAGTGCTACACATTTCAGCCCCCAAAATCATCCCACTACTTACTCATCCCAAACAGTCATTCTGCAAGATGCAAAATGCTGGCATATCTCCTGCCTGGTTTAAAAACCAGGATCAGATACTTCTGCTGAGGACAATAGCTTTAAGACCAAAACCCATCTGTGCACCCACAGAACATTTCCCTTATAGTCCAGTTTTCCATATCTGTCTTTAAAGGGGAAAAAAAAAAAAAAAAAAAAAGGAAACGGCTCCCCTCGGCCTCCAAATGTATCCACGGGATAATCCAATTTTTCCAGGCATAGTGATGCCTGTATCCAAATCTGAGGATTACAGTGGACTGGATAACTGGATTAACTGGATAAAGGATGTTATAGAGGCATTGGTCATCAATGCCATTGCATTTCTTAAACTCTTTCCATATAGATTATAATCTTAGGATGGAGACGCACACTGTTCTTAAATGATTCAAGGAATCCTTTATGTCCCAAGGTTTCTGAGAAAGGGGAAGAACCTGTTAACAAATTGTGGTGCTTAATAACTGCTGAAAGGCATTGCATGGCAGTTCACCAGGACTGCCCTTTTCTTCCCGAAGGAAATTAGAAGCTGCTTTCCTGTTATTATGCAAGAAAAAAAAACCAAAACCAAAAACAAAAACGGGCAAATCAGATTTTACCCAAGAGTTGACTTTCTGAAGAACTAATGGGACCCCCCCCAAAACAGTTTTCACTTCATTTTACAGGGAAGTCATGAGGTCAAGAGGAAAACGTTTAGCACAATGACAGGCAGCTACACCAACCCCCTTAGGGAAATGAGGGATAAAGCAGAGTAAGCAATTACTAAACTTCACCATTAATAATTACAGTCATTAGGGAAACTTCACTCAAAACAAGTCTTACTCTGTTTGGCTCAGTGTGTTAGGAAGGCTGGTGTCTCTTGCCTGCTTGAGGAAATCTCACCTGGTGTAGTGCCTACCAGGTGAATTTGCAAAAAAAAATTTGCAATACATGTATTGCAATTTTTTTTTTTTTTTTTTTTTTTTTGCAAATTCACCTGGCAGACATTGCACCGGGTGAGATTTCCTCAAGCAGGCAAGAGACACCAGCCTTCCTATATAATACATATATATTTTTTCCAAGCATGGAAAGGAGGACTCTGAAGAGCAAGCTACTTGGATAGATACAAAGAGCCTAGTTACCTGCAGCGTCTGTCAGCGTGTGGCCACACAGTCCTGGTTCCCAAGGCTGCCTCCAGTGTTGGACTGATGGAGCCGACTAGTACACGGAGAATTTAGAGCCCTCAGGAGTGCTGCAGCCACGTGACTGAGGCACTGAGAAAAGTGCCCTGCTCCTCAATTATCAGGTCCTTTCCTTGCAGCACTGCTGAAAGCTCACAGGATAACGAGCCGGTGAACTAATGAGAATCAGAGCTTTACCCCTTCCAGAGTAAGAATCACAGGCCATTCTTCCCACCTCTCCCCGAGACAAGGCGTTACAAGAAAGTCTCTGATAACGTACAGGTACATGCACGGTCTATAGAAGACAGCTTTGAAATGCACTATGATTACAGCTGGGGGGGAAAAACAGGGACGGGGACTCCTAGTCCCAATTCCAAAGGGCAGGAGAGCCGTATTGGTCTCTGCATCCAGAGAAACACAGGTTTCAGTTCAGCATGAACAGTCCAAGTCAAATTGAACAGGACCTACCTGTGAGCTTATAAAAGGGAGCACTTTGGCACATGGCTGGCCTTGATCCAAGCGGAAGGGCAGTGTGCCTGTAAGCTCGTCTAACATCTCTTCCAATGATACAATTGTTCCAATGAGAGATCTCACCCCCACCCAAAAAACCCCCCACTCACTTCTTAATCCAATACAAGGCAGAAACATGACCATCACGGTCTTTACATCTCAAAGCTCTCCATACGACCGAGCCCTCGCAAGGCTGTGTTGTTCTACAAGTCACCTGTTGTGAAAACAATGGCAAACCTGTTGGGCTTGTAATTCAGGGGCCCAGGAAATCCCAGTTATTGAAACACGTGAAGAAAGTGCCGTCTTCTGCAATGCCTTTGTGTTCCCTAGATTTTTATGCCGGCAAACTAGCTGTTCACAAGATGTCTCCCAGTCATTAGTGCAGAAATCACTTCATCAAGGAGAAAGCAGAGGCAAAATTGGAGCCTCTTTTAGTTAAGCACTGTGCATACAGAAACACAATCTGTGCCTTGAAAAGCACATGGCCCAGGCAGACAAGGTGGCCAAAAAAAAAAAAAAAATGGGGAGAGACGGGTGCCCAAAAGCTAAGTGACTGAACAAAGGCCCAACAAAACTGTGGCACAAACAGGAACAGAACCCAAATCCCCTGAACTCCCAGCCAAGTCTTCTACAGTTACAGAGATCTTACTGTATTTGAATGTGAAGCAGACCCTTGGTCAGAAATCATTAAAAAAGTGTCCAGCCTTGGAGCGCACAAATACGAGATAATTGTTTTGAATTATAACCGCACTATTTTTAGCAGAGACCGATAAGAGCTCCTTGAACCTGAAGTTACAGAGTAAAAGGACTGCCGAGAAGTCAATGTTAGCCCGTTAGAGATAACACAGAAGAGCTTAGTTCAAAACGCTGCCAGATAAATACAGATATGAACCAAATCAGCAGAGCTCCAGCCTCCTATTGGAGATCCAAGCTATTAGACCACAGAAGGATAAAGAGTCTCTCACATGGTAAAACTAGCACAAATCTAACAAAGAGCTCTCTGGCCAACAGCATTAAAACACAGTAGCCGAGTCTTTCTAGAGTGCTTTTCACCAATACATCCTCAAAAGGCTTTGCAAAAATCAGTCACCCATCATTACAGGGGAGAGACCTGAAGCGAATGGTCGGTTATCTCCTAGCAGGCCAGGATGGAAGTAGAAGCGAGAGCGGCATGCCCAAGTCTAGCACCCGATACAGCAAAGCTTCCCTACGTCTTCTCAGACAGGTAAACTGGACTAATGACACCAGCTGCGATAACAGAGAGAGCACCCACTACAGAATTAAGCAAGAGCTGTATCTATTTAGACGGATACTAATGCCCCTTATCTGTGTCCTATAAAGTGTGAACATTTATGGTGCCATAAAGGCTTATAAATAATACCAGTGGTGTCAGCATATTTGTGGCTTTACAGCTCCTTTGCAGAGAAGAAAAATGCCTAAACTAAATCAGGCAATTTAAGAGTCAACAGGGTGACTTGGACCAATACCTGGACTACAGAAAGAGGCAATGATTTCTGACATTGCGTAGGATCCCCTGACATTTCTCTAGAGGAACAGAAAGAGAAGGAAGGGACTTCACGGTCAATGCTCGAGGCTTCTTTGGTGTAAACAGTCTCTCATTTTGGCCACAAAATTCCCTACTTTCCGCAAATGTAGTGGTACCCCCTTCAGCTCCACAGGAGAAGCAGATTCACAAAACTGAGGCATGGGGTTGGTTCACGGGCTGGATCCCACCTGGAGCTGGCATACAGGATCAGTCTGCACGACTCAGAGCACTGGTCTGGCCTTGCTCTACGGATCCAGCTGCGTGCTGGCCCATTCCCATGCTCTAGCCTGAACCCTGTGCCCAAACCTGGCCGCTAGTGGCCATCATAGAGGACAGTCCGGTTGTTCCCTGTGGATACAAAACCAGATGCCTTTATGTCCTCTATTTTTCTCTTTAAGAGAAAAATAGAGGACATAAAGGCATCAGGTTTTGTATCAATAGAGGATACAGGACAACTGGACCATCCTCTATGATGGCCATCATACTGGCCACTTGCTGACACAGCCTAGTGCACAAGGCCGCATTAGACAGCCTGCAGCAGGGCTCCCCATGGGTCCAGAAACTTGGCAGCGGGAGAGTGGCAACACTGCCAACACTCCCGCACTGCCAAATTTCCAGCCATGTGGGGCTTTGCAGACTGGATCTAGCCTGTGGGCCAGAGGTTGGGGACCACGGTCTTGCGGCATCACCCCCTTGGAGTAGCGGAGTTGGAGTCTCTGCTCTTCCTTGGAACCTGCAGTACCGAGACTATAATTGTAGCTTCCAGTAATAAAAAATCATGCATGGACAAAGGTTTAGAAATGTTAGCTCCACATCTCATGTGCCAGCAGGCTCAGATGGGATCAATTAGAAAGCCTTATCTTTGGAGATAACCTAGTGCTGGCCGAGTACAAGAACAGGGACCATGCCAACAGTCCCACTCGACACTGCTCTGCATGGGCATGGAGAAGATCACAGCATAGCAGCAATCCCAGCTGGACTGTTTTCCAGCACTGTCTGCACAGCCAACCTGGGCATCCCCAGGAGGTCTGGCCTTCCTCCCACCAGCTGGACCAGCATGATGGGAAACACTTCTGGCAGGAGCACTGAAGCAGGGAAGCACCACATTTCATTTGCCTATCGTGCAAAAATGAACTGGGACACCATAGGCCCTGTCGCTGTGCACCATCACACAGCACTGCACGGTTTTTGGCTGTGGCCATGTTGGTCTAAGGACATAGGTAGGCAAGGTTCCTTGGGCAGACGAATAAAAGGCATTACAGGCCTTTTATTCCTAACGGTGAGGCAGAGAGGAATCTTTTGGGGGCCTCTATAAATATCAGAAGTCATCAACTACTACACATCCACCGTCACTAGAGCAAATGCCTCTAGTTGATCAGGGCCCAATTATCGCACCACAGCATCCTTTACCTCTGCTTCCAGCATAAAAAGGAGTTGTAAAGGCCCTTTACTCTATTAGAGAGATGTGAAAGCACGTGGCTGAATACCTGAGAATTCAGGTCTCCAAACTTAAATCAAGGACATGCAAGGAGGGCAGGGAGAAGCGAACCCAAGTAGTGTCTTAGGAAACCGTAAGGACAAGAGCAATTGCTGGACACTTGTAACTAGGCAGAGCTACCTGCTGGGAGCCAGGGAATTTTAATGAGCAACTCACCAAAGTTGTGACAACTAGCAGGTCTCAGAGTCCGGATGCAGAAGACTTGCGTTAGCAGCTACTGCCACTCCACCCCGCTGGCATCGAAACCTGGCAATAAGATGAACAGTCGTTACAACCCGGAGGCATGCATACAGTCAGATGGCTTTATTATTGGGTTTCTTATGTGGCATTTTCAACCTGCTCTAGCCCAGCCTTCTCAGCCAAAGCTTCACACGGATCACATTAAAAAGAGGACAGAGCAGAGGAAAAGCGTTTCTGAAAGTCACCGTGTTACCCAAGCCCATGCCTGTTTTTAAGCAGGCATGTACACCACTTCCTTGTTTCAGTACATTGTCAACGCAAAGCCGTAAAGATGCTAGATGCGATTTCTTGACCCAGGCGAGAAGAGGAAATAATGGTCAGGCTGGGTTTGACTCAGGGTGCGGGGAAGGAGAGGAGTTCTTGGACATCTCCAACCCCTACGAAAGCTTTTAACTTAACTCGCGGCTTCAGGAGCCTGGAGCAGAGGGAGAGGAGTGATTGAAAAGAAAACTGTCAGCTAATCTGGCTGACATAAGCCTCTCCCTCCTCTTCCAGGAACCAAGGAAGCTGCCTCTCTCAAAAGTGAGTTTTCTTTCCTGTCTCCTGCCCTGAAAGAGGAGGCATTTTACTCAGCTCTCTCCCTTGACGGATGTAAGAGATAAGAAAAAAAAAAATCTAGAGGGCAGAGAACAAGCTAAAACCCTTAAGTATCTAATTATACCACATGGATTGAAAGCCTTCCATTTACCAAGTTTTTTAGCCTGTCTTCATAATGGGTAGAAGAGATGGATCTATTTGTAACAACAACTGAGCTTCCCAATTTTTGTCAACTTTTGCATTGGTCTGGTGTGGTCTTTTAACTATTTTTTGCTTATTATAATGCCTGATCATTTAAAATCACCTTAAAACACTGGGTTTTGGAAAGCAGACTAACTGGATTTGGGGTTTCCATACACTGCTCTTAATTTCTCCCAGCTCTTTTGCTACTCTACCATGGGTACTTTTTGATCCATATTTTGAGCAACGGCTCTCGTTCTAGGTGCTCAGCATGACGACTTCTGGCCCATTTTTTTCCTGGCTTCTGGGCATCCTCCAACCTAAGTGAAGCTGGTAGCAGCAGCTCAGCTTCTGGGGAAAGCAAGGAGCAGGGCCAAGTTGTATCTCAAGAAACTGCAACAAGGGTTAAAAGTCCTCCCAGCAGGAATCAGGGGGGGCAGGGGAAGAGAGAACAGTCCAGCTCCTGCTGGGAGGCTGGAGACTGAAAAGAAAAACTTGCTAAGCCTTTGCTGGAGCCTTCCCTTTCTCGCCATTGCAAACATTTTTCGGGGGAAGTCGGGGGGGGGGGGGGAGGGGGTGTTAGAAATCACAGAATACTTTTAGTCTGTCTTAACTGACCCAGGGCACCCCGACTAGCTGGATGGGTGGGCAAAATACGGCTTAGGGGCCAGATCTGGCTCCCCTAAAAAATTCAAAAAAAAAAAAAATAAAAAATCAATATTTATTTGCTCCTAGCTGCCTGTCAGAGATGACAGGAGCCAGGGGCAATAAGACCCAGAGAAAGCTAGTGGCAGGACCCAGCAGCAAGGTCTGCCTAGCCCTTGCCCCCCAACTAGAAACCCCTGCCTAGCAGAGGCTTCTGGTCTGGGACCACGGGGCTGTTCCTGCTTCCCTGTGCCAGAAAGGGAAATGCAGCCCTCAACAGTTTGCCAAAACTCAGTAAGTGGCCCTTTGCCCAAAATAATTGCCTGCCCCTGCATTAGGTACTGGCATCCTGTCACTTGTGCCTTCACGGTAGCTGCTCCAGAACTTTTTAAGTTGGACTCTTCTTTAAAAAAAAAAAAAAAAAAAAAACCAAAAAAACAAACAAACCACCACACAAGAATCTTTGACCTGCCTTATCTGGCTGGACTTTTGTTCCTTTTCTGTCTTACAGCTTATATTCCTCATGCTCCAGTTCCTCCCACCCCCGAAAGCCCACAAGTGCAGACTGTTCTCAGGTGCTACTGCTAATAACCTGCCCAAATAGACATTAGATCAGCCATTTGTCTGCTCTATACCACCCTTCAAAGCACACTATTGAAAACACTTCCTCAAATTTTGCAGTCCAATTATGCATGGGGTAAAAAGCACATGCCTTCTCTTCTCAACTCCCATCAAATAGGTACTTAAATAGCAGCACCCAAGGCTGCGCTATGTTTGTAGAGATTTGGAGAAAGGAAGGATGTGCAGAAGTTAAAAAAAAGGAACTCAAGGGGGTAAATCCTTCCTTCCCATCAATTCCAGGCATCGTTTCTCAGCAATAGCGGGAGGTGCAGCTGTTTCACAATGTGAGGTTTCTAAATTGTTTGCTGGAGGAAACAAAAAAAAAAAAACAAAAAAACCAAGAAATACTCAGTCAGGATATGGGCCTTTTCTTTGCAAGAGTTTATCCAAAAGGTACACAGTGCACAATACTCTCAGCCAGGCCCAGAGAGCAGACTAGTCCATAGCATCAACAGGACAGCAAACCCAGAGGAGACAGGAGTCCGTGTTCATAGATCATTGCCAGTCAAGCAGGGAATGATAGTAGGTTGGATACACTCAAAACATCCACATGCACCCCCCAGTTTATTCCCTTACATGCCCATGAAGTGCCATCTCTTTGTACAGCATCCTTCCCTACTTTGTCACCTCTCTCTTAGAAACAGGACCATGCCCATTTCAGGAATTTGCCTTCCCCTCTTAGAATCCAGAGGCTGAATGCCCAGAAAGAAAAGCAGGGTGCCTTTTGATCATCCAGTCCTCCACTTCCATAAAGGAGAAAGGCAGCTATTTATATAGTATCCCCAGGATGAAAGTGCTCTTCTTCCAAAGCAAAGGGGCGCCGAGCTCTAGATAGAAAGTGATTGTTGCACGGCTTCAAAATCCCCATCAGGTTGCATGTACCAGGAAGATACGCCAGGGACATTGCAATTCCCTCCTCCCTCCATATCCTGGGTCACAGGAGGCCAACCTGCAACTCCAGAGCCACATACAGCCCTTCAGAAGTCAATATGCATCTCCTTGAATCTTTGCACAAGCATATGAGAAGCTGGTCCCTGTGTGCTTGTGCAAAGATTCAAGGAGATGCATATTAACTCCTGAAGGGCCGCAGGGCGGCCACCCCTGCCTTGGATTGACCTCTCCTATTCATCAGCATCCTCAAGCCAGGCAAGAAAAGATTTAAATTTATTTAAAAAAATGGGTTGAGTTAGCCAAGTGCCCCACTGGGAACACACTCAGTTTCTGTGATGGGGGGAAAAAAAACCCAGCCTGCAGGAGGACACCCATATTTTCACAGCAAAAGGAGGAGTTCTCAGCCTTCAGAGACATTTGCACCAACATTTCTCAAGATCCTGCTGAAGTCCTGAGTAAGCAGGAAGGCACCCACCTAGTGCCTACCAGCAAGACTTAGTCTTAAAGATAAAAAGGTGCCATTGTTAATCCTAGAGTCTTTCCACGCAGCAGATCCAGTTGGGCATGTCTCCAAATACGCCTTGGCAAGAGCTTAGATTTAACCTGGAGCACAGCGAAAGCTCAAGTCCACCTTGATTCATTTGTCGGCAACAAAACACAGTCTGTCTTTGAAAGACAGTGGAGGGCTGACTAACCATCCTCAGCGGGTTTGTCAGGTTACAGACATGTCAGGGCAAAATTACTGGAGGCCAGCATCTGCTTCTGAGACATGTCTCCAGCCCATCTCCTTTGAGGAGGTTTCTATTGTTGCTACCCTGGAGGCCCCTACATAGATTCATAGATGTTGGGGTCGAAAGGGACCTCAGTAGGTCATCAAGTCCGACCCCCTGCCCTGGGCAGGAAAGAGCACTGGGGTCAGACGACCCCAGCTAGGTGCTTGTCCAGTCTCCTCTTGAAGACCCCCAAGGCGCCACGTCCCATGGGAGCCCGTTCCAGATTCACATATCAGTTAGTGCTCAGATTCTTCCTCATGGCAGGGATCTTGGCTCTCAGCTCAGTGGTTCAGGATCTCATTTTGAGCCAGACTTACTTGTGCTATCATTTTATTTGATGGAAGGATTACAGACTCTCTTTGTGCTTTTTTTTTTTTTTTTTTTTTAAATTTGTAGTTAATTAAAAAACAAACTTGTTGTATTCCTGTTGAACCAGAGTCCTTTCCCCCTACTGTGCCTCTTGATATCATCAAGAGTTTCAAGTCTGATATTTTTACGGACATACACCTGAAGACCGAGTCCCAAATGCAAGGTGCTTTCTTTCCTCTGGAGCAGAGCTTCCGACTGCCTTTTCTAATGCAGCGGGCTGTGGCTCATGAAAGCTTATGCATTCAGTTAGTCTATAAAGGTGCACCTCTACCTTACCTCTTCAGACACGGCAGGCAGAAGGTACTACTGGATTATGTCATTACATCTGTCCACCTTCAAAGGAGTTATCCATGAGCTTTGTCTTCCATCCACTGGGTTCAAACGCCAGTTTTCACACTTACACAGGTTAGTTCTTGCCTTTCCCAATTCACAGCCAGACTGTCTTATTCAGCTGGCCACTAAATAAAGGTAGGCGGGTGTTTGCAGCTGGTGCAGAAAAATTTGTGGGCAAATGATCACAGCAACTCTTTTTAGCCAGCTGCCACATGCTCCATCAGCTGCATGTGGCGCATGAGATGACGTTAGGTGAAAAATCAGTGAGAGCCTTGTGGTCACGAGGCTATTGTGGGACAGATGAGAGGTAGAGAGTTGTCTAAACCACAGAGTTATGGGGAAGAGAAATAGGAGATGCTTTCATCATGTCTTATGTATATACAATGAGAGGGGTTGTTATGGTGCTTTGAAGAGGGCTGGTGGATCTCAAAGGGAGGGAATAATGGAAGACAGGTAGGCACTCATACTATAGCCAACTCATTCGGGAGTAGTGACATCAAGCCACATGCCCCACAAAGCCACCAAGCAAGAAGGACAGTCTCCACAACCAGCCTCCAGGGGGAAAACAGCTAATTATGGCCTAGAAACCAAGTCCAACATGCTTGTTTGTGCATCACTAGGATGGCATGTAGATGTTGCAATACAGCCTTCCCCAGCTGCCTCAAAATTAAGTGCATGTTTGAGGAGTCAGTCTCAAAAGCCTTTTGGAGGAACGATCATGTATCTAATGACTGACAAGCCTTATTTTATTTCATGTTCATGATGCAATACTTCCCAAGTATCAGCTCAGACCAGTGCAAACCACAGCGTGAAAAGGCATATTATGAAATAAATTCGCTGGCCTGTGGCAGACAGAACTAGCTCTTGGGCAATGCCACCAGTTTCTGCAGCAGCCAAGCAGAAAATAAACAGGTTCCTAGGGCTCACGTTTGCAATACAAGCCAAATGCGACCAACGACGCCTTATCTTCCAGATGGGGCATCTAGCACCAGGTCCCCTACTGCCGTCTAGGGTTTGGGCAACGCTGCAGAGAGGCGGAAAGGGAGAGTTGACAGTCTTGCAACACCATGATCTGAAAAGATCAACATCTGGGGAGTTGACTTAATAGTCTGGGAAAGCTCTCAGACAACTCAGCTTGGTTGAGGGCTTCTAGGCCAGGGGTGGGCAATTATTTAGGGAAGAAGACCACTTACTGAGTTTCAGCAAGCCATTGAGGGCTGCATGACAGGCAGTCCAGGCCAGATTAATATTAGTTTCCTAAATTTTTTAGGGCCTCCGCGGGCCGGACAGAATAGCCTGGTGGGCTGCATCCGGCCCCTGGGCCACATTTTGCCCACCCCTGTTCTAGGAGCATTTAGTCAACACCAGCCACATACACGGTCTAGAATCTTTTTTAAATCCTGGATGACAATAAAAAGCAGTTTAGATGTCCAGCAGAAGGATCCATCTCACTTCCGCTCTCCGAGGTACCCAAAAGGTGAAGCAAAGGAGACAACCTTCCCCCCAGCACAGCGCAGGAACATGCCCTTTAAGTAATGATGATGGATTCACCTTCCCCTCCCACCCTCCAAGAGACTCACAGGACAATGGCTTTTGACCTCTTCGGAAAGTTGCCCCCATTTATTTCAAGCACGAGCAAATGTGGCCAGGGTAGCTCTTGGCACCAGGATAAATGTAAGCCCCCTCTCCCCACAATCACCTTCAGTGAACTGAAGTGTGGTTGGCTTCGCCGAGCTGAAGCTTTGGAGTATCACTGGCTTTTCCATCAGAAACCTCCACGGTAGCACGTGCTGATTTCTGAGTCGCCTTTGGCTCAACCCCTAGAAGTTTTGAGGCGGTGGCACCCGGCCCAGTGCTCTTCTGCAAACACTTCATGGTTTGTTTTACCCAAGTCCTTTTCCAGGTGTCCTGAACTCCTGGAGGTTGCAGGAAGTTTTGGGTTGATTCATTTAGTCTTGGGGACTATATTAAAGGGGTTCAAAATAAAACAATAGAGCAGGGTTCTTCAACAGAGCCCTAATCACCACTTAAACATGGATGGAAACAGCCATCTCTCCAAAGTTAGCACACCTATATTTGCATATCACATAAGGGCTATATTATTGCACCATCTGCTTGAAGTACCTTGGTATCTTAGGTGTGAGCCACCAATTGCTTCTCAAGCCTGAAAAGCGAGCAGGCCAGAGAAAAGGATTTTCTTCTCATTGGCAAAGTTGTGTTTTCATATCATTTTGTGCCTTCAGCAACACACAACAAGCGGTGCCTTGAGACTGCTTTGAGAGGTCTTCAACCTCTGTCCGATTGCAGGCCAGCCTGGCAGTGGTTTGAACCATCCCCTATATGGCCCCCAGTTGGGGTGTCCTCACTGCTTCACCCCTGCTAAAAGCACTTGCCTAAGTAAGCTGTGGACAGGGAAGTTTTACGTTGAATAGTAGGAAAAACTCACTAGGAGGGTAGCGAAGCACTGGAACAGGTTACTTAGAGAGGTGGTGGCATCTCCATCGTTGAAGACACAGCTAGACAAAGCCTTGGCTGTAATGACCTAGTTGAGGCTGGTTCTGCTTTGAGCGGGAGGATGGACTAGATGCAACCTCCTTAGATCCCTTCCAATCCTAATTTACTATGATACTACTATGACAGCAAAGCAGGTACTAAAAAGAGTCACCAGGTCCCAACAATTTAGCACCAAGAGTCTACAAAGCACCAGCAAACCATAAGCATCCACAGCCTGGAGCGATATGGGCCTCCATTACTGGCAGAAGCAGCAGCAGATGCTCTAGGGCAGTGGTGGTTTCATTCAACACCCCCTTAAGGCAACTGAAGTTGGAAGCACATGAGGACATGGGTCTCACCATCTCCCACAGGTCTGGGTCTGTGAGGATGAGGAGGAACATATGATCCAGTCAGAGATAATCCTCTGGATTCCACTTACCCAGGGACAGTAACTTTTGAGGGGGGATAGGCAAGAACTTAAGTGATCACTAAGCTAAAGGGCAGGAGAGCAGGTTCAGGCCACTTGTTAGGCAGCTCTAAAAAAAAAGAACCGAGACAAAGCATCGATTCCAAGCGCCAATTCCACACTCAGATTTCCAAGAAAAACAGTTTCTAGCATATTTGAAGAAGGAAGCCAATTCCCTTCAAGTACCTTGTATTTTAATAGACAGAGCACTATTCTCTTATCACTTGTCCTTCAAAACCACAACTTGGAACAGCTTGCCCAAAGCGCAGCTCAAATCCGCAGCAACCAGCGGGAGTCACCGCGAACTGCAGATGGACCGCTCTGCATCCTAAAATGCCAAACTGGGGGGGAAAAAAAAAAAAAAAAAAAAAAATATCGCACTCTCCCTAGTAATTCCCTGCTAAAGCAATGAGGACTCTTAATTAAAAGAGATTGAGCAGGTTTTGCTTGCTAATTTAGCAAGCCTGCCTTCCCCAGACTGTGCAAGTGTCCTTCATAATGACTCAAAACCTGCCTTGCAGCAGGAGAAGGCAGGAACTTCAGTCTGGAAGTAAGAACTTTAAATTGGATTCAGTCTGTAACCCGACTGCATCACAGCGAGGGAGCTTAAACAAGTGAATAGTATCTCTATTACTGGCCGGCTGAATTAGCCAAGCGAGCTTAAATGGGACAACCACTAGACGGCATCTAAGTTATTCAGAGCCCCCTTATCTGATCCTTCTAAGCCACACACCAAGAGGACCAGCTGACCCGGCTCACTTTCGCTTTGCTGCGGATGCAGGAAGATGGTCCCAGAGACACTGGATTTGGCAGACTTGAGAATAAAGTTGACTTCATAACAGAAGCCTTGAGCAAGGGAAACTCCAGTTGTTCTAATTAAGGGCTCTGCTGAAAGAGCAACCGCCTAAAGGAAGATGAGTTACCGACTGTGGCTTGCGTGGGCACAGGATGCACCGTGGCAAGGCCTGGGATGGGTTTTTGTTTGAGTTGAGTAGAAACTGGGTTCTGCGGAGACTCGGGTCCGAGCCATCGAGTCCAGATACCTGCAGTTATTACAGCACTGAACTGCGGCCCCATGCAAGGCGGGAAGAAATCACAGCAGAGGAGAAAGCAAGCTCCCTTTCATGCTCCATTTCCCCTCCTCTTTACTCCGTCTGCCCGCAAACCACATTCCCCCCCGCCCCCCAACTCCCCAAAGACTCTGCTCTACCGACTGCATCCGGATACGGCAGGGCTCGGACCTTCTCCCCGAGCCCTCCGGGAAGAAGCGCGTAGTAACCACCTCCCCAGCACAGAGACATGGCAGCAAGAGCCCTCTGCCTCCTTTCCCCCTTGCACCCACTACAGCTCTGCATCCTTTTACAAGGGAGGAGCTGGCTATTAGATCCCACGAGGACAACTTCCATTGCTGGGGAGAAACCAGAACAAGTGACACAAGTGAGAGAGGAAGCGAGGGGGAGAGACTCCTAACACGCGCAGTCCAGTACCTGCACAACAGTCAGAAAAAGGCACCTCTTAAAAGTCTTAAATGGGGAAATCAATTGACACTGGCTGGCACAGGAGGCCCCCTGCAGATCGCTGGCCGGCTGGAGGGAGAAGGGATGCCCAGGGCAGGGTTAAAACAGCCTCCTCCATCACCGAGAGCAGGGAGGGCTCAACCTCCAGCCCCCAGGACAAATACACCCTGCGAAGCGTGACACCCAGCCCATGGGCTCCCCACCGGGGGGCATGTGGCAGCTGATACGACTGGAGTTGCGGGGCTGGGCTGGGGCCGCGGCAAGCCCCCTTCTGCCGCCCGCCTCGCCCCCCCTGCCCGCAGGGGTCCCGAGACGGATGCAGCGCTGGGGCAAACGCTTCCACGTGTCACCGCCGGGGACCCCCATGCGTGCCCCCCCAGCGCCCACACGTGTCCCTCTGGGTAGCTGCCCCCCGGTGTGCCGCCCACACGTGTGTCCCTTGCAGGTCTCCCCCTGCAGCTGGCCCCACGTGGGTCCTTGCAGGTGCCCCCCCGGGGGTGTGCCCCCCGCGCATTCACCCCCAACAGGTGTCCCTTCACTACTCCCACCAGTCGCCTCCACGCGGGTCCTCCCGGGAAACCATCCCCCCCAGTGTCACCCACGTGCATCCCCCAGGGCCCCACGTGTGTCCCCTCCCGCAGTCCTCATGCCCGGCCGTCCCCCCAGGACCTCCCACGCGCGCACCCGCGGCGCGGTACCTGCGCTCCCCTGCCCCAGCCCGGCGGTCCCGGCCGGCCGGTCCCCTCCCCCAGCGGAGCCGCCTTTTGACGGGAATCCCCGGCCCCGCCCCGCCCAGGGGGCACCCCCCGTGACACCTCCCCCGGCTGGCACGCTCCAGCCACGCCCCCGCTGTGGCCCCGCCCCTCCATCCAATGAGAGCACGGCTCTGCTCCCGACCCGACCCAATGAGCGCCGGCGGCTACAAGGGACGAGGGCAGTCACTTACCTTATGAGGAATAGGGGCGGGGAGGGGGCGGAAATCCCGCCCTGTCTGCTCCTAAGCCCCGCCTCTTCCCGGCCTGTGGGCGGTGCCCGGCCGCGCGTGGGGCGGGGGCGTGTCTACACGAGGGGGGGCTCGGCGCCGGGGGTGAGCCGCAGCCCAAGGGGGGTTCCCCCTGTACCCACCCGACACCTACCGCACGTGGCACCTGGGGGGCTCCCCCTGCCCCCCCCGGCTATCACAGCGACCCAGGGGGCTCCCCCTGCCCCCCCCCGGCTATCACAGCAACCCAGGGGGCTCCCCCTGCCCCCCCCCGGCTATCACAGCAACCCAGGGGGCTCCCCCTGCCCTCCCCCGGGCTTCAAATGTGACTCTGGGGGGCTCCCCCTGAGCCCATCTGATACCTACAGCATCTGGGGAGCTCCCCCTGCCTGGGCTGCCAGCACCCAGCAGCACCCCCGATACCTACAGCACCTGGCGCCGGGGGGGCAAGTAACATCCAGGCCAGAGCGCCTGCATCCTGCTCCCCCAGGGGACGCGGTGGTGGGAGGAAGGAAGACCAGGCAGTGAGTATCGTACCTGATAAGGAGAACCCACAGTTCATGGCTGGCGGCTTAACGGATGTGCTCGCCCTGGGCAGAAGTTCCCTGTGCAGACAAGAGTGGCGGGCCCAGCCTTTTGCTTTGATGTTTCCCTTGGTCTGAAGCCCACAGCTCAGATCGAAAGGTCCCAGTGGCCCTCAGTGCCTGGCAAATGGAGCTGAGGGGTGAGCGAAAGCCTCCCACGGAGCCCTTTGCTTGTGACAGCGGGTGCTTTTTACCCAGAATTTGGAGGGGCTTGATACAAATAGCCGGAAGGGGAAGCTGAGGCTGCAGCCGCAGTGCAGGCGTGCTGCCAGGAGCCCCTAGCATAGAGGCGTTCGCAAACCCGGGCTTGTACCTGCGCGGCTTTGCCAATGCAGAGGAAGCCACGCAAGGAACTAACTCTCTCCTGGCATAAGGGGCAGGCAGGGGATGGGGCCAGGGACCTAATCCCATGCACTGATCCCCTTTCACTCCAACACTCTCACCAGTTTGTGAATTTTCTGTACAGGTTCCTTTACCGACAGTCCCCACACAGCCTCTCTAATGGGGGAAGGGTAGTTTCTCTAGACGGTTGGTTAGAGGAGCTGGATTCCCACAGCCCCGTGGATCTTAAAGTCAGGGCAGAACCCCCCCAAGGATTTATTAGCATGACCTCCAATGTTTTAAAGCCTGAATGACCAGTTGGCCGATGCCAAAATGGTGTTGCAAACCTGAAACATCCAGATTTCAGGTGAGTGGGTTTATCTGGTGCATCAGCCCCTCGGACACGTGGGGGCGGTGGGTCGAAGAGCACATACTTCAGGCCTTGCCTGCTCCGTTTTAACCAACAGCTGGATTTTAGAGTTGTTCACACAGGAGGCTCTCAAGAGCTGGCGCACCAGATTTGCACGGTTTTTAACTCAAGCGTGTTACATCAGTTTGATTAGACCGTTTAACTCCATGGGTGTAAACCTGGCTGGTAGTCGCTTAGCACAGCCGGTAGGAGCAATACCATGGGGAGGTGAAGCAATGAGGCCTCCCCTGGAGCGCTGTGTCCAGGTATGGGCCTTGCCCTTCCAAAAGGATGTGGACAGAAAGGAGAGAGTCCAGTAGAACGCTACAAAAGTGATTAGAGGAAGCAGGCCTGATGAGGAAAGGGTGAAAGAACGAGGGAGAGAAGCCTGAGAGGGGATTTGATAACAGTCTGCAAATCCCTGAAGGGTGAATACAGAGGGGATGGTGATGGGCTTTCTCCTGTGGCTCTTTGGGGCAGGACTAGGAACGACGGCCTCAAGCTGCAGCAGAGAAGACTTCGGTTGGGGATGAAGAGCATTGAGACAGGCTGCCCACGGAGGTTGGGAAATCTCCGTCCCTGGACATTTTCAAGAGCAGGTCAGACTGGCACCTGGTTGGGATGGTTCAGTTCGGGTTGATCTTGCCTTGAGCAGGAGGCTGGACTAGCAGTGACCTCCTGAGCTCCACTTCCATAGATTTCATAGGCAATAGGACTGGAAGGGACCTTGGAAGATCATCCAGCCCCCTGCCCCAGGGGCAGGAAGTCAGCCAGGATCAAAGGATTTCCTGTGATCCTAAGTTAAAAAGGGGTCAGGGAACAGCTAAACTACCCATCTCCTTGCTCATAACCAGCTTTGAGTACAAACTGAACTGGGGCGGCACAGCCCTGTTTCATGTATTCCTCCTCCAGGCTCCGGTATCACCTCTCCCAGCTTCTTTCTGTTTTATACTGGTGGGGTGGAAGTCACCACAACAGATCTGCCCAGGCAAATGTAGGCAGGGCGATTGCAGCCCAGGCTAACTCTGGTAGTGAGATGGACCTAGCGATCCGCAAAGACACGGCAGCAGAGCTTTAACATGCACCAGACCCAGAGAACCAAGCTGGGGACTGGAGGATTTCTACCCTGGCTGCTTGCCCACATGGTCCCATCTCCACTGCAGGGTGTATGATAAGCCTATCTGCTTCCCTTCGGCTCTGCAGACATAGCCCTGTTTTACTCAGCCTCTTGTGCAAGCGGCAGAGGCTCTGACAAAACGCCGCACTGTTCTGCAGAAGCCTGACTCACCGCCCAAGCCTCTCCGCCAGAGGGAAACCGAAAGGCTGTGGCTTGGCTTGATATCAGTCTCCCAGCCTCCAGATCCCCCAGCATCTGCGCTCTTCTGTGACGCTGGCCTGTAGCCGTGGACCATCAGTCCCACCCATTCCAGGCAACCAACTGTTCCCAGAACATCCCTGGGGAGTCCTCTCCTGCCCGGTGCCATTTCTCGATGCACGTTCAGGCTCCACTTCGATGCTACTTTTACAAAGCCAAGACTGTGGGCTTCTTCCTGGGGTCCCTGAAGAGCAAATCCTACCCGGGGAACTCCAGGTTTCCAGCCCCTGCTGCACTGAATGCAGCCAGTCTCAGAAGCTGGACCGCAGTAGGCAGGCAGAACTCAGCTTGGACGCCTTCCCTCCACACTAGAACTTCATTTTCTAGGTCTGCAGGCTTTCTTCCAGGTTCTTGCATAGCCATGACTCATGACAAAGAGCTCTCTAAATGACCCCTCTCCCAGCTGTGTGCTCAACAAGGAAACGTTTGATGCCTTTGCGTTTAGGCCCTATCATTCATGCATCTGCCCCAGCCCTGGCGCCCAGCAGTTGCTCATCCAAGTGCTAGCTTGGCCCGGATCTGTTCAGTTTTTGAGAGCAGGTATATTCAGGTGGGTCCGACCGGTGGCCGTTCTAGGTGCTGCCGTGAGAGCTAACCGAGTTAGCTGGGGCATCCTACCCCACGCCCCAGGTTGTTAGTTTGGTGACGTATGGCCTGCTGGCATGCGGTGCAAGCAGCTGGAGTCTCCTGAACTAAAGTAAAAAGAGGTTGAGCTGCATCTGGGATCTAGGCATTGGCCATTGGGTGGAGATTGCTGAAATGGGAGCTGCTTGCATAGCAAGCATCTTTGCCCCAGGGCTGGTGGGTATCAGGAGAACGAACAAGGCACGTCAAGAAAATACTGAGTCTCAGCATTGCTGATTCGTGTTCTGACTGGAAATTGTTCTGCCAGGTCCAAGTGTGTTGTACCCCTTGGCAGAGAGACGCTCTTATTTTCTCCTTCTTCCCCACAACCTTCTTCTAGTCCATAAGGAGAACTGCTTCCTTTCCAAGGGTGAGATCTGCCCGGCAGAGGCCAAGACAATTTGTGCAGCACTTCGGTTCTAATGAAGTCCTCCCAGCTCCATATCTGACACCGGCGGGTGCCCATCAGCACAGCTGTGTCTGCACAATTAGAACCTGGTATTTAACCTGCAGCCCCAGATTGCAACCTTTCCCCCAGATCAGTGCAGGTTGCTTTCTTTGGCCTTCTGGTTTTGGAGCCTTGAGGGTTAACTATCTCACACTCTTCTCTGCAGCCGGGGACAGAAACTCACCTTCTTCCAGTGATGAGAGCTGAGATCCTTGCAGAAGCACCTGAGTCCAGGAGCTGGGTCTTTGAGAGGACATGGTGTATTAGACTCGGGGATAAAGGCAGAGGTCTGGGAAGGATTTCTAGATAATGCTGCAGAGGCAGCAGAAGCATTTACCAAGGCTAGAAGCTGGGGAGAAGACTTAAAAAAGACTCCAAAATGAATCCCAAGCCTCTTTGGCTCCAACAATACAGAGCGAGAGTTAACTCGCAGCTGAAGGAGAAACCGGAGGCATCTGGGATGTCAGCCCAGGAGAGAAATCACCCCCCTTTACCGTGACCCGCACACAGTAAGTTCAACTGCTTTAATTTACCAGGGAAAATGTTTTGCTAAATTGACTTAATGGCACCAATCAGGTAAGAAGAAAAAGGGAGAAATCTTTAAGGAAATGAGGGCTCTATTAAAGTTAATCTGATGGCTCAGAACTTCGCAGTCGGCGGGGGTGAACGTGCAGCAGTCACGGGGCTGCGTGAGCGTGAGGTCCAGGAAACGCTCCCGAACAGGGTTTCCGTTGTCTCCAACTTTGCACAGCTACTTATCCCAGTGCAAAGGGAGTGTGAAATGCCACCAAGTCAAAACAACAGTGACGATCTGCACAGGTCACAGGCCCACTAGAGATCCTGAGGCTTGGAACAAAAACCCAAGGGGTTTAGTTGCTTTCAGGGTTTGGATGCTTGACAGGGAATACGTTCAGGCTCTTTTTGCAACTGTGTACTTCGGCTTATTTTTAGTGAGAGGTAATTCTTGCACGATCACATGGCTCCAGGAGCTGAAGTTGTAAAAAAGCCGAGTCCCGCAAGCTGCCAATCCCGTAATGGCTGTACCAGTCCCGGGAGGAGGCCGACTTGGATCCGTAGGCCCGCAGCTGTTTGTCCTGAAAGCAGAGAGCGAGCTCCAGGAGTGTTATGGGGCAGCTCTGGTTTCTGGACTGTGCTGGTGGTAACTCCTCATTCGTTTGTCCTCCATCCCGTGCACTCAGAAATCGTGAGTTAGCTTTCTCTCCAAAATCACGAGATTGGAATCTGAGATTTTCATGGCATAAACGTTGCTGTGCATGTGTATCTGCGAGATCCTGATGCCTGAGCCTTTAACCTGGGCATTGCATTATGCAAAAACAAGGCTACGTTTGAATCAGGCCGAGGGCTCTCTCTGCATGACTAATTCTTACCCTTTGTTGTGCCACGATCAACAGTGAAACTGCGTGGGGCGGTGCAGCTCTGGGACTCCGGGAACTCACAGGACACTTGGTGCCAACGCGTGCCCTGAGTTCCAGGAACCCCAGGGGCTGGTTTACCCCTAAAGCCTCGTCTCCAGAGCTAGGAAAGCGCTGCGGGATCCTAGCCATCTCGCCATCCCAGGTGGGTCTGGGGGTGCAGCCCTTACAGGGTGTCATGTACCCATCGGTGTATGTCCTAGGCTGTTCCTGGCCTCCGTTCAGCAAAGCATTTTAGCACCTGTTTAACTTTCAGCACATGCTAGAGTCTCTGCCTTTCAGTAGGACTTAGCCTATGTAGATTGAGATGGACTTTAAGCTTCGAGCTAGGAACATGTGAAAGGGCTTGGCTGCATTGGGATTGGCTGCACTGAGGGGAGGAAATGTCTCATTATCTGCCCATGTAGTGCCCTGTGTACTGGAGCCATGCTTTTACCCGGGGTATCCATGTGCTATTGCTATACTCAGCCTGGTGATCATCATCTATGTGCTATTGCCATACCCAGACTGGTGATCATCATGATTTGATGTCCCTTTACAGCCTGGAGAATGGGATCTATTCTACTAGGTGCTGGAGAAACAAATATACAGCCATGTGACAGTTAAAGATAATAATGAGCTTGTGCTTTTTTCATGCCCAAGCTTCATTTTCTGGACCCAAGACAGCCAAATCCTACTCTTCCTGGTTGCTTTAACTGAGAAAGTCTCTTCTCTAATGGGGAGAAAAGCTGGTCCGGAGTCAGCATGGTATGTTGGGAACTGACAGACTTGTCTTGGAGTCCATTCCCTGCCACAGACTATCTGTGTAACCCTTGGCAAGTCATTTAGTCTCTTTGTGCTGGAGTTTCCTTCCTCTGTACAATGGGCATAGTAGCACTGTCCTGCCTCAGTGGGTACTGGGGAGATAGATATATTCAAGACAAAACAGGGGTCAGATGTTATGAATTTGTGGGTAGTAGAAATACCGGAGGCAGAAGAAACATGGCATTAAAGGAACTGGTCTGGGTAAAAAAGGAAGAGGACTTTTCTGTATTAGTTCTGCAAAAAGAAGTGAATGGGATTTTTCTGGGGGGAAGGAGGGGTAGGGTGGGGAACTGCATGTTTCTTCCCCCGCAGCACGTCTCATTTCCAGCTGGCCAGAGGGAATGAGACAAACTTTCCAGAAAGCCTCCTGTTCCAGCAGCCTCCAGGGGTGCTCCCAAAAACTGGAAGTACCATACAGGGATGAGCCTGCCTATAAGGCACCTGGTTTTGAAGCATCAACTAGGGAAGGCTAATGGCTGCCACGTTCCTGCATGATTGCTTTAATTGCGCTTGTTATGGAGGCGGCGCACGTTCCTGACAGCAGTTCCGGAGTGAGGGTGCATTTACCGAGCCCCCGTTATTCAAATGGTTCCCAAAAGTGCCGTGCAAAATTTAGGAGCTGTAAACCTCTAGGGAAGCATTTGTCAGCCCGCAGAGGCCTCTGGGATGAGATGTGGGGGTGGCTTTGCTGCATACAGTCATTTAGGACAGGAAGTGAAAACCAAGCAAGAAAACTACCCTGGCATCTCTCTAGTAAGAAAGGTCAAATCTTGAACATATAGCTTCCCTTTCCAAGCATTGGTCCTACCATTGCAGCTATCTCTTTCTGGAGGTGCAGAGGCTACTGAGTTGATCTACTGGTGCTGGTCTCTAGAGCCATGATTCTCAACTGCGGCATCCAGGGGTGCTGTGAGATGCTGTTACGGGTGCTGTGCAATATTAGCACTGTTAGCTGTGAAAACACATGTATGTAGATTCACAAGATAAACCCAAAGATTCCCTATAAGAGCCCAGAGTGTCTCTACCGTCCTGGCCTGCTGGGGACTCGCTGAGTTCTTTGCAAGAGAAGAATTGCTCTGGGGTTTTTCTGCACTCAAGAAATGAGTGAAAGCGAAGAGCTGGTATTTTCCGAGAGAGACGATGGGGGTCTGGAGTCTAAAAAGGTCGAGATCCCCTGCTCCAGCGCTAGAGACTGCTGCTCTGTTTGAGGTGGCTGGGAGGTTAACGGCAAGCTTTGAAGAAGCAAAACGTTTCCTAGCAAGAAGCTCCTCGCTCCGAACTTCCACGACCCAGAGAACAGGGTGGATAAATTGCCCCCCAAAAGTCACATGCTGAGAGCTGCGAGTGAAGAAATTGTTTCCGCAGAATAAACAGCCCCAATGAGCCGCCGCGTGGGTGTTTAAATCTAGCGCACAAACGATCTTTGGTAATTACTGGAGATTAAGGGAAGAACGCTTTTTAGCTGCGGAGTTACTGGGGGAAGCTGAGACTTGACTTCTGATTGGATCAAAGTGTAGCAATGCAACCAGATTGGACCTGGTGTCTGTCTGATCCGGTATTGGGTACTATTGGAGACCCAATTTCAGGTGCATCAGAGGAAAGTAAAAGCCATATCCATGTTCGCATGAGTTGCATCCCATCTCTGTTGTCAGTGATTGGCTTCAACCTCAAGCCAGGGGCCCCCACTTTCTGGAGATGAAGCCAAAGAGCAGGAGATGGCAAAAGAGAGAGCGAGGTCCTGCTTGGAGACCATTTCCAGAGGGAGATTCAGAAGCGCCGAGATAACGAGTGTTTGGTTTTTTCAATGAGACTCGTGCTCCTAAGTCAGTTAGGCCATGCTGAAAGTCCCCAGTACTGGTGAGGGGAAACCTAAAAAGAAGTGGCTCCTGCCCTGGAGTGATTGTGGTCGAAGGGCTGGGCTGAAGGGGCTGCAATGTAGGGCACCAATTTGTGGATCCCTGCCCAGGCCCCAAATGGCAGGTCTTGCTCCAAAACCCATATTTACCATCTAAACAGAGGTTGGAAAGAGGATTGGGCACAAAGCCAAAGTCCATGGAGAGGTAGGACCTGAACTAAGGTCCCCAGTAGGAACAACTCAAAGACTCTTTAACTACTGGTCCACATTTCCCTCTTCCAGGTGGGCCTTCCTGATTATAGCCCCAAGTGTTTGGGGCACGCGGGCAGGATGCCGTGACCCCAGCCCCTACCTCCCGCAGTCGCATAGATGCCCAGCCAGCCCTGTGCCCGGAAGACAGCAGGTGATGCTGCAGCAGTGGTGTTGGTGTGGGGGGGCTGCCACCTTCCTCCGGTCATAGTTTCATAGTTTCTAGGGTCAGAAGGGACCTGAGCAGATCATCTAGTCCGACCCCCTGCCATGGCAGAAAAGAATACCGGGGTCAAACGACCCCAGCAAGGTGTTCATCTAACCTCCTCTTAAACACCCCCAGGGTAGGAGCCAGCACCACTTCTCTTGTAAGTTGGTTCCAGACCCTAGCCGCCCTGACCGTGAAGTCGCCTCCTGATATCTAACCTAAACCCACCCTCTGCCAGCTTGTGACTGTTATTCCTGGTCACTCCTGGCGGTGCTCGGGGGAACAGGGACTCCCCCAATGCCTGCTGGTCCCCCCTGACTAGTTTATAACAGGCCACAAGATCCCCCCTCAGCCTTCTCTTGTGGAGGCTGGACAGGTTCAGGTCCCGTAGCCTCTCCTTGTAGGGCCTGCCCTGCTGCCCCCGGATCATGCGAGTGGCCTCCTCTGGACCCTCTCCATGCTGTCCACATCCCTCCTGAAGTGCAGCACCCAGAACTGGACGCAATACTCCAGCTGCGGCCTGACCAGTGCCGCATAGAGGGGGAGGATCACCTCCTTGGACCTGCTCGAGATGCATCTGTGGATGCATGACAAGGTGCGGCTGGCCTTCCTGACTGCCTCCCCACGCTGCCGGCCCATGTTCATCTTGGAGTCAATGATGACCCCCAGATCCCTTTCCGCCTCCGTGCTGACAAGAGGGGAGTTCCCCAGCCTGTAGGTATGGTGCCGGTTGTTCCTCCCCAGGTGCAGCACCTTGCACTTGTTTGTGTTGAAACCCATCCTGTTCTCATCCGCTCACCCGTGTAACCTGTCTGGGTCTGATTGTATCCTGTTGCTTCCTTCCAGTGTGCCCACGTCTCCCCACATCTTAGTGTCATCAGCAAAATTGAACAGGGTGCTTTTTACCCCCTCATCCAAATCACTGATGAAGATGTTGAACAGTGCGGGCCTGAGGACCGAGCCCTGCGGGACCCCACGTCCTTCTAGGTTGAGAAGGACCCTTCCACCACCACCCTCTGGGTGCGGCCCTCCAGCCAGCTGGCGACCCATTTGACTGTGGGTGTCGACACCACAGCTCCCCAGTTTCTTAATGAGAACGGGGTGAGACACAGTGTCAAAAGCCTTCCGGAAGTCCAGGAAGACTATGTCCACTGCTACCCCTGCATCTAGTGATCTGGTGATCGATCGTAAAAGGCCACCGGGTTGGTCTGACAGGACCTGCCACTGATGAACCCGTGTTGGTTGCCCCTAAGCATGCAGTCCCCTGCTGGCCCCTCCTGGATGTGTGCCAGCATAATTTTCTCAAACAGCTTGCCTAGGTTCGAGGTAAGACTAACCGGCCTATAGTTTCCCGGGTCCTCCTTCCTGCCTTTTTTGGAGATGGGGACCACGGTGGCCCTCTTCCAGTCCTCTGGCACCCCACCAGAGCGCCACGAGTGCTCGTAAAGCCGTGCCAGGGGACTTGCAATGACCTCGGCCAGTTCCTTTAGAACTCTAGGGTGGAGATCATCCGGGCCGGCTGACTTGAATACGTCCAACCCCTCCAGAAGCTCCCTAACTAAATCCTCGCTAACCCGTGGCCCAGGTGTGCCTCCCCCGGGGCCCAAGGGGGGCCCAGCAGGGAAGTGGCTGTTCTGGTCCCTACTTAGGAAGACAGAGGCAAAGAAATCCTTAAACATGTTAGCTTTGCCGTCTGGTGTGACGACCAAGTTTCCCAATGAGTCCTGCAAGGGCCCCACATTACCCGGGACCTTCTTTTTACCCCCAATGTATTTAAAAAAGGACTTCTTATTGTCCTTAATCTGGGAAGCTAGTCCCAGTTCCATCTCTGCCTTGGCCTTCCTGACTGCCTCCCTACATCCCCGAGCAACTACAGAATAGCCCTCCCTGGTGATGACCCCTTTTTTCCATTGGGTGTAAGCCTCCTTTTTAGCAAGGAGACATTCCCAGATGCTTTTGGTGAGCCACAGAGGCTTGTGTGCTCTCCTGCTCCCTTTGATCCTGGTTGGGATTACCTTCTTTTGGGCTTGGGGGATCGTCTCCTTAAGGAGCGACCACTCTCCTTGGACATCTGGCTCCCCTCCCCTCTGGGACCTCAGCGCTTCTCCAACTATCCTCCTTAGCTCGTTGAAGTTTGCCCTCCTAAAATCTAGGGCTGCTGCCTTGCTGCAGGCCTTTGCCACCTTGCGCTGGATGGTGAATCCCAGCAGGCGATGATCGCTGTCGCCCAGGTGGTCGAGCACCCGCAGCCCCCTCCCCAGATCATCACCCGTGGCCAGCACTAGGTCCTGCGGCTTTCCCACACGGTCTTTTTCCAAGGCACGTGGTGTGATATCGGGGACGAGAGGCTATTTTCAGCTGGGCCCTTAGGCCGGCGGCTGATAAGCTGGGATGATAGGAGGTCACGGCCGGCCGCAGTCCCGACAAACAGCTCCCGCCTCAGCAGGGCTTCGTATGATTGAATTCCTGGGGGCTGCAGCAGGCCATTTCTTCGTGGAATGAAGCTATTTATAGAGGCACTCACCCCTGACGCACGCTGCGTATCCACCTGAGCAGAAAGCAGGGGCGGCGGGAGGCCAGGGGCTTCGTGCTATGGGCAAGGGGGGCTGAGGGGGTTGCATCCCAGCAAGAAGTGCCGCCGAGGAGGCCCTGGGGTGCAGGTACCGAGAGGGGCATCCAGTCACACAACCGGTGACCCCTTCCCACTCCTCTGTCCCTTTTCACCCAGCTCCAGAGATGCTCCTGGTCTCGCCAGCCCCATTGCACATGGGTGCAGATGCACAGAAGCGTCCCGCTCCAGGCCGAGCGTGGGGTCCGGCTTGCATTGCTGTTGACTGGGTTGAGATGGGGAGGGTGGCATTGGGCTGAGGGAGCTCTGGGGGCTGCAGATCCTCCCAGATGTTGCTCATTAGCTTTCTGACATGCCCAGCCCAACGTAGAGGTGCTGGGGGCTCACTGTCGAGCATTGCCTTTCAACAGGGGGGCATAAGAAGGTGGAAAACGCAGCTTCCTCCCCCCCCCCCAGTTATTCAACAATCAGAAGCTCAGTCACACTGAGATCAGGTCTCACTGCTGTCTCAGTTTCCCCTTTGTGCCTTCCTCATTGCCGCCTGAAGTCACGGCAAGCAGAGCTGGATGGGGATGCTTCAGGGGAAGGATTTCTGGGCTGCTGGCTGGCCTGGGGAGGGGGGTCCTCTAGAACCCCTCAATCCAGCTCCAGCGGTAAAGGTGCTTGATGGTGACCCTCCTTCTGATGGCTCCGTGAAATCCAACATGTCGCCTCGCACGGAGAGGGCTGAGCCGGGCTCACATCTGACCCACGCGCTCACGGCTGATGCCCATCGCTGCAAGAGCTGAGCCCTTCCCAGTTCAAAGCAGTGCCACAATCCCTTTGCCCATCTCTTCTCCCCAGAGGAGATGGACTGGGGGCCATGGCCACGTGTGTAGGGGAACGCAGGGCAGGGGGCACCAGGGACGTGGGGCAGAGGAGAAAAGGTGCCAGTTTCCAGGGTTGGTGTTGATGAGCTTCAGCCAGGACATAGCGAGTGTTTCTGGGCAGGCGCCAGGTCTGTCAAGAGCTCTGGGCTCTTGTTGATGGGCTAATAGAGAAAAGTCCTCTTCGTTTTTTGCATGTATGCATTCATGTGATCGGTGTTCATGTGTATGTTCATGTGTGTGTTCACGTGGGCATTGGCAGCACAGGGCTGTGGACGGCTGGCGAGGAGAAGGGAAGTATTTTCACCTGGGGACATCTAAGTAAAGCTTCCCCCAGAAATGGAGCGTGGCTTTCTAGGAAAGCTCTTCCGCAAGCTGCTGGCATCCTGTACCATTAGCTCGACCTGGCTGGAGTCCCACGAGGCCAACGCGCTGCTGCTCCTGGCGCAGGTGAGCTCTGGGGAGGGTCAGCATGTCTCAGGCCAGGGACCCTTCCAGCCGCTCGCCTCTTCTTCATCTCTTGAAGTTCCCCTGAAAATTTCAGAGCTGGAAACTTCCCTGCCAAAAAGATCCTCCTGCCTTGAGCCTCTGGGATGTCTCAGATCCATCAAGGGCATCGGGGCCCCTCGTGTTGTGTGGAGGAGGCACTGCTGCCATGCAGTTGTCCCGACAGCAGCGTTGTCCCGGGTACTAGAAGCTCAAATAAAAAGCCTAGGCCTTGTGGCTACGACTAGGACTCAGAGATGTTTCCACCCCTCTCCCTGGCTTTCTCTGTCACTTCTTTATGCCTCAGTTTACCCCCTCTACAAAATGGGCACAATGCAACTGCCTCACCCCACCGCAAAACACTGTGAGACCTGTTGAGGGAAAGTGCTTTTTTCCTTTAACTTTTAAACCTCTTGCCTTTTTTAGGTCAGATGTCATGATCGTGAGTGTCTGACCCACGGGGATCAGCAACATTGCTTTAAACTCAACAGCCTCTTTACAAAAGTCCCCAAACCATCATCACACATCCCAGCTAATTGCAGATGGCAAATGAAACAGTCAGGTAATCAACCCGCCACCTTTGGGAATCAACAACAGAGGCATTACAATGTCCTTCCCCCCGCCCCCCCCGGCTTCTCCCAGTTGGCCGCAGCCAACGTGAGAGACAAGTGGAAAATTAAATTCCTTCCCCTCACAAGCAGCAGCACAATAAAAATAAAGTTTATGACAAGAAAATATTCCAATAACCTTCTCACATGTGCAGCGTACACCGGGCCTCCGCAGCACCGGGCGCCGCGATCGGTTTTCTCACTGCCAACTTCTGCACTGATGGAAACTTTATGGATCATTTGCTCTCTCCTTCCCAGGAGCAAATACCAGCGGGATGGTGCCTTCCTGCCTCGACTTCGACTGATGAGATGCTTGTTACACGTCCCCAGGCTTCCATGATGGGTTGTCTTGTGTCTCTAATCAGGGCTAAGACTAGCGCTGGGGAACTGGCAGGAACCTGCCACGGCCCAGGTCAGACTGGAGGGGCAGCATGCAGGCAGGGAGGTAGCTCCAAAGATGTCAATGTGCATTTTCAGATGCGATCAACCTGGCAACACGGAGATTTTGGGCGCCGTTTTGTGACGTGCATCTAAACAATGCATAATGTGTACAAGCGCCCATAGGGTCACCTGAGCTGGGTGCTAGGAGCTGTGCATTCCTATCTGCAGTGCAGCTAACACCAGCTTTATTCAGCCCACAGCCTGACCTGCCATTGCCCCTCTACATGGGTAGGTGATGATCTCTTTATGTAATGATATGTGCCCCTGGAAAGCTGGGGCTTATGACACTCCAATTTTGTTCAACCCAGCATTTCAGTGAAGTGTCACCTGCCCCCAGTCTGCCTCTCTGGGCTGGCGTGTTACCTGCCGACGATGAGCGCCAGCTGAATGCATTGGGCATCTCTGGGGTTGGAAGCCCGGTGGGAAGGGTGCGTGGTCCTCAGAAGTTTTTCTCCACAATCCAGAGAGCTAGCAACTTCCTTGAGATAAGCTGAGTCTCTCCTAGGATCCCCCAGCTCCAGCCGCTGTGGGATTCAACCCACATACCTGGTAACGCCAGACAGCCCTTGTCGAGCCAGTGGCAGAGGAGAAGCCAGCACTAGCCTGGCAAACCTGTCCGTCTCTTTGTCTTGCAGCATCCGTGTGCCCCCGGCCTATCCCAGCGATACCACTGCTTGTGGATGGGTTTGTATTATTTAAGGCCAGAAGGGTCTCGTGTCTGAAGTGGCAGAGACGTGAGCAAGGTGCTCAGGCAACCTACACCTATGGCAGTCGCATCTCGGAGGACATATATCGTGCCAGGCTCTGTACCTCTGTCTCCCAGCTAAGCTCAGCAGAGACTTGGCTTCAGCCCCGAAGCTACGTACGAAGTAATCTGGTGAAACTAGAAGGGTACGTGAGGTCCTGGACCTCCACCCCTAGACGTGAGACAGGCAAGCCAAGGTACGTGCTTTCTAGGGATCACACGTGGCAGTTGGAGCTCACCCAGGGAAGGGAAGGCTCCATCTCGAACCCTGCACGGTGCTGTCCTGCCCTGCCCCGGTCTCTTCTGCCTCAAATCCTCACACCTCAAAAAGAGTCAGAAATAGGAAAGGTGCAAAGAAGGGCAATAAGGGGGGATCAAAGGATGGAGGGGCCTTCCATGCGAAGAGAGACTAAATAGCCAAGGACTTTTCAGCCTAAAAAAGCGATGCTTGAGAAGAACCATGAACGACAGAGGGTTACAGAATACCGTATTTTCTCACATATAATATGTGCCTTTGTAAGCTGAAATCTGGTATCCCCTGCTTCACCCTCATTACAGTTATATTATGCTAGTTGCATATTTTAAGTTAATTTAGGAGTGGATACAAATGAGTACGGGGGTAAGCTGTATGAACTGCCCCTACGTGACCTCTTTCTGAAAATACATCACTGGCACAAGCACGGGGAACTGAGAAGGAGCTGGAAACCCTGCACTTGTGACCTCCGGCGTGAATGCGCGTGCATGACTACGGAGACAGTGCTTGAATGCGTTAGTGAGCACGCACGTACGAAATATCGGTGACCTTGTCGATCAACTGTGGCTCCTAGACCCTTCTAGGGGCGCAGGGTGGGTTTTGGGCGGTGGGGTTGAGAGTGTGACTTTGAGTGAGGAGGTCGTGCGGGGAATCTGCGAGATTGCTGTGACAAGCGTGGAGGCTGAGGGATAGCCGAGCTGTGACCTTCCTTGGAGTCCCCTAATAGAGAGCTGAAGCCAGTCGGCTCCAAGGATTTCTCCCCCTCAGTCAAGTGCCTGCCAGTCTCGGTGGTCAGGGTTTGAAATACAGAGAGGGAGCTTGTGGGGGGCTGAGCCCCCCACAAGAGACAAGGGGCCCCAGCCTGCCCCGTGCCTTCCTAACCAGCTCAGGCAGTGGCAGCGGTAACTCCTTCTGGCTGCCACCGCTGCAGACCCCCCACAGAAGTCAGCATGTAATTCGAACCCTGTCGGTGGGGAATATCCCCCCAATGGGATATCTCATGGGATCGGATGAGAATCTTGCTCATGGGATGGGAATATCAAGTCCTGGGTGAGGTGTTGTGGGTAAATCTAGCCCTTAACCCTCCAACTGTATATATTTGTATTATAGTGGTTCTGGTTCCAGTGTGTTGCTAGTTTTGTTAAGAAATTAATACGCCATATATATATATATATATATATATATATATACACACACACACACACACACACACACACACATAATTTGTTTGAGTTAATTTTTGAGTCGACGCGATCAATTCCTGCAACCCTGTCGATTGCCTCCGAGTGGCACAGTGACCAAACCTGTGAATGCTCTGAGGGTGGTCATTGCGCCCATCCCTTCATCCGGAGTACTGAGGCTAATTGGGCCAATTAAGTGTGGCTGTAATTAGTCCTCAAAGTCTCCACCCTACACCTTTTCCTCAAAACCAAGGCCTCCTAGACACATACGTGAAGCCTGCTCCGCAGCGCTGGAAATCCTGCGTGTCAGAGCAGACTCAATTAATTGATTAAAACTGATGCACCCGGGCAGCCTCCCACAGCATCTGTATCAGCGTCCCCCCGCTGAAAAAATGATGGCAGGGCGGGTGCTTTGAACTGAAATTAGCACTGCATATGCTAAAATTTAACACAGCATATGTAAAAATAACCCATATGTCGGAAATGACTGGCTAGGGTGTGTGTTTCCGGAGACTAGACAAGCTTCTAGCTGGTGTCGTCTCACCCCAGTGCTGTTTCCTGCCCAGGGCAGGGGGTCGGACTTGACCTACTGAGGTCCGTTCTGACCCTAACATCTGTGAATCCGTAAGTTTGTTTTCACCCAGCAAGTAGTGAACTCATGGCCACAAGAAGCTGTGGAGGCTGATAGCTTAGCCCAGTTCAAAAGGGGGTTGGACCAATTCTTGGAGGAAAGGCCCATCGGTGGGTACTGAACATGGCAGGGAGATGCAGAGGTTTAGGACAGAGGCTGCATGCTGGAAGCTGCCGTGGGAGAGCAACAGGGAATGGAAAATTTTGGACATGCCTTTTCCACCCTGCCCCTGCATGTGCTGTCTTGATGGACCTCTGGTCCGACCCAGGCAATACCTGTTCTGACTTTACGAGTCATTTACCCACAGGCCACGCTCCATGGGGGGCAACAGCCCAGGGGTCCCAAGGACAGATCTTGGCCCAGGGAGGCTCCTCACTCAGCTTCAGCTTTCCCTGTCCCTGCTCTTGGATCGTCCCTGGACCTCGGCACCGGCTCTCTGATCCTCCTGGCATCTGATCTCGGCTTGCACCCGGGCCTGCATATCTTGGATCTCCCTCTTGGCCCTCCTGGGACTTGGTCCCGTGTTCTCCACTCCGCTGATCCACACCTGGACCTAATGCCTCCACCAAGTTGACCTCCTGGATGCCCCTCAGAGCCTACCCACAGGCTTAGCCACGTATGCCCTGGCCAAACCCACACAGGCAGCCTGTATAGCTGCAAGGTGCACCTTTCCCCTTCTTGCAGTGTGTCGGCTCACACGTGGCCACTAGGATGTGGTGAGCACCTAGTGTAGACAAGGCTGCTGTCTTAATGGGCTGAGATCGTGGCTCACCCCTGGCATGGCATGCACGGGGATTTGGAGGGGGAGATTATGTCCAGATAGATATTTTTCAGGCAGAGCTTCATCCATTTTTACCCCCTGGGATCTGGTTTGTGCAGCAAGCACAGGGCGCCTCGGGGACGTGGTCCCTGGAGCTGTAGGACAGAAATTGGCTCAACCAGAGGACTCTATGCAGCCTGACCGTCGAAGAAGAGACCTTCCCTTTTATTGCCAAGCCAAGCCCAGCACCGTCATCCGAGGGGCAGAGGAGCCGAGGCACGGCAAGTTTTTCCAATCATAAAACTCTAAGGAGGGGGTGGTTGAAGAGCCATAAAAGAAGCAGAGCAAAGAGCAAGGCCTTGATCCCTGTCACAAGTGTGTCGTCACACTGCCCCTGTTCTTCCCCAAATGCTGAACCCTGTAGTCTGGGGCTCCCATGATGCAGTTTCCCTTCTCCCTTCCTATTGCATCATGGGGAATGTAGTCCCACGGGGAGCTCCACCTCTAGAGGAGAATAATCAGGGGACACTAGGGCAAGCTGTCCCAGGGGGGCTTTGCAGCAGCATGGCCAAATATTTGATGTTTGCATTTCCATGGAAGTCTAGTGGTTCTCTGTAGAACAAGTAGGTGAAAACTGGGGGCTTTTTTTCCACCCCCTTTCTGGTTTTTCTGACATTTTATGTAGGGGGAAAATGTTCCTGAAGTTGCCGAGAAACAGCGCCAGAGAGAGAGCTTGGGGCTGAGCAGAGACCACCTCCAGGGGCCTGCGGCCGCCCTGACAATGACATTGGACCTGACTCCTGCAACAAGACTGTCCTGTGCTGAGTGGCCAAAGGAGATGCCTTGAGCTGGTCTCCGACCGTTCCCTCGTGGTGATAAAGTCAGGGAGCCCTCTTGGAGACTGGAGTGAAGCTACTGGCCAGCCATGACCTTCAAAGACCACCTACCATTCATGCCAACAAGTGCCACCTTCCTGGGGCCAAATCCCTGGGGACAAGGGAGTAAAGTGTGAGAAACCAGCAATTAAGAGGCCTGCTGCTGGCAGCCGCGGCCCAAGTCCAAGGCCTGAGAAATCTTGGGGTGACAACACTCCAGAAATCCCTTCCATAATGCCAAGAACAACAGGAAACCCTTATTATGAGAAGCAAGCCACGGTGAAAGAGCACCGGTACACTCTTCGCTCTGGGCCACGGAAGTCCATGGATCTGTTCTCGTTTACACCAGCTGGAAATTTGGCCCAAGAGGTCGCAACAGCTGGCATCATCCCAGCCCCTGCTGGTCTTCTCAGGACGAAGGCCAGCTCCAAATGTCACTTGAACGTCTATTGCCAGTGGCCTTTGCTTTACGCAACGGTTTTAGGATCAGTTTTGGAAATTCTCCATCTTGCCTGCACCGGTTTTAACAGCAACATATTTACATTTTGTGGAGATCCTCTGGGTTTACGCTGCTGCGGGTCAGAGCAGAATTAGGCCCCTGAGTCTCTAGGGCACTGGAGATGGCACCTGACATGGCGGCTCTGGGGATTTCTTGGGTTCCCGGCTGCTGTGACGCAGGCCGCTGGACATCATAGCTCAGGAAACACTTTCCAGTCTGAAGTTCCTAAAAGGAAGAGAACATGATGCACTTGCATGTTTTTTGGTTGTTCTGCCATTTCCTTTTCCCTGTGCTGGGAGCCACTATGGGGAATCTAAGCTGATCGCTCCAGAGAAGCACAATCATACAGGGCCAAATCTATCAAGCACATGAGGCTGCTAGTGCTCAGTGGAGCACCCCCAGGAGTCACGGAAGGAGCTTGGTTTCTCCCACAAAGTACTACTTGGCCCCTCCTATCCCACTTTTTCTCGATCTTACAATTTCCTCTTGGCACTGACCTCTCTCATTTGTGAACTTTAATTCTGGGTCCCTGCTGTGGCATTTGCGTATTGATGTATTCAGCATTTTCGAGAGAGGGAAGTGTGCAAGTGTGGTTGTGCGTGTGTGTGTCTAGGAAACAACTGCAGAGGCAAATTTGTCTGCATTTGTCTCCACACATCATAAATTACATGGTTCTGCTTGTTCTTTGAGGCAGCAAAGCTGCGGTCAGGCATGATGTAGGGGTTATGTTTAGATACCTATAAACTGGGAACATTTTGGCTTCGCCTCCTGGAAAAGCAGCGGATAAACTCATTGAACTTGGTTGGTGTCCACCAAGTTCACAGAGAAGCCATTTCCCCCAGTTCAACCTCTTTCCAGCTTCTTAGGTCCATTAGGGTGTCTTTTTTTTAAACTCCCTTCCTTGTTCTTTTCCCAAATCCTCCTTTTTTCAGGCTGTTTCTCTGCTGGGGTTCAGAGGCTTATTGATCTCTGATATCACCCAGGTCCTTCTTGCTTGCTTCGTATTGCAAGGATTGTAGTTTCAAAGTTGGCCGCAGGAGGAGCCAGCGTTTTGGGGGCCTGTCGAGCCAACAGCAGCAAGACACGTAGCAATTCAGGACAGAGACTGTCTTTGTGTTCCCTGCTTGTACATCCCACTGGGGTCTTCAGCGATCAAAAAGGCAAAGCCTAGATGCTTGTCTCTTGGGGCAACACTGCACTGTAAAAGGAAGTGGAAGTGAAAGTATAGGGAACAGATATCCAGCTGGTGGAAAGGGTGCTTAAGAGGGGATATGGTAACCGTCTTCAAATACCTGAAGTAGAGAAAAAGCACCCCTACACCTCTTGCTGCAGAGAGGAGAACACGGACCAATGGCTTGAAGTTGCAGCAAAGCAAGGGTAGATTGGATATCCGGAAAAATATGTTCACTGTTAGAGTGGAATCACTTGCTGGAGGTGGCCAAGAAGAGGTTGGACAGCCACTGGTCAGGGATGGTCAAGGCGTAGCTATGCCTGTGCTCTACCATGGGTATCAAGGCGGGAGACTTTGACTGGGCTGAGCCAATGCTTCTGCTGGGACCAAAGCCAAAGGTTCCTGGCCATGGGGTCTCGCCCCTCCACTCGGGGTCAGACTGATTGCCATATTTGGGATCAGGAGGAAATTTGACCCCTGGTCAAATTGGTATAGACTCTGTAGCAGGGGGCACGGCCAGGATCTCTTGAGCATAAATTAACAACATTTCACAGGAGCAGGACGCTGCCTGCCCTTGCTTTACCTGTGGCAGGTTAAGGTGTTAGGTCTGTGTTGTGTCAGGGTTGATGGTCGTCTTACGTAGAGTTTAGATTAGGGATTGTATAAGATGGTTTGGATGGGGATGGCCCTGCTTTGGGCAAGGGATTGGACTAGGTGATCTCTGGAGGTCCCTTCCAGACTCACTTGTCTATGATCCTTGGGGGCTTTCCAAAGTGTCTCCATCCATACAAGTCGTGCTCCTCAGGCCATGTCTGCTGAGATCAGTACCTCTGCCAACCAACAGTACCACTGCCCACTGTCTCCTGCTCTGCCCATGTGGGGCGAGCAGCAGCGAGCAGGTGGGGCTTGCTTCTCCAGGGGTCAGGCTCAGCAGGTACAGGTCCGAATCACTGAGGCTCGGACTCATTAGGAGTCCATTGACCTTCCACATCCCTGCTCTAGCAGAGATCTGCAGTGAGGACGTGACTGCAGATGCTCTGGAAAAGTCCTGATTTCTGCCCTGAGCTGTTCATTCCTCATGAGAAAACCTTCCCCCACTACTCACTAAGGCAGCTGTGAGCCAAGAACACGGGAGAGATATGGTATGCAAGGCTGCTGCATCAACGAGCATGGCGATGTCAGAGCAAAAATGTTCCCTATGGCTTCTTCCGTCACCGGAGTCATGGAAAGCTTCTCCTCTTCCCAGACTAGGTCACTGTGCCCTGCTGAAGCTAAGTGGATGTTGACGCTAGCAGCATTTAGAGGCCACCTGTGTTTTGCAATGAGAAGTTTTCTTGGGTGAAAATGCACGTGCCATAGAGCAGAGATGCTCAACCGATGATCTGTAAGGTCCCTGTAAGGTCCCTTCCAGCCCCTAACAACTATGAACCCCCCACCCCGGAGCCCAGCCAAGGGCTGGGCATGACCCCTAGGCATATGGGGTCTGATCTGGCCTGTGAACCAGCCCCACGCCACTCCTCTGGCCCACGGGACCAAAGCATTGAGCACCACTGCCACAGACTGCACCAGCACCCCCACTATTCTGATGCCCATCTAAAGCAGAGGCAGCTTTCGGAGAAACTGAAATGACAAAGACTGGCCTGGCACTTCTGTTGCATGGTGCTGAAGCCTACGAATGGGTGGAATTAGCTTCTGGCTAATTTTGGTGCAAGATGACTTATTTACGCACTGGCTGTTGAGAGAAGAGGCCGGGGTTATAGGCTGGCTGCGTCATGGGCACCCCCAGCAGTAAAATGAAAAGTTTAATGACCTGCTGCTAGGCAGGGGCTGCTTTAAAATCTTCACGGGGTTACCTTTGGCCTAATTAAGCCTCAGCTGCTGCTGAAACCGTGGAAACCAAAGCAACTTATAAGCAGGCACTCCAAACATTGCCAAGCTGCCTTTTGCAGCCTGTGATGGCATCGGGGCCCTGCTGGACTCCAGGTAGGACAGCACATGCAGCATTGGGCAGTGTCCTACAAGCCAGGAGCTTAATACCTGGGAGAGGTAGATTCTGCCATCACATCAGGACTGAACGGGGTCCGGCACGTAGCACGGCTTACGGTCCAACGGCCCCGTGGTGTTGAAGGAAACAATGCTGTGATCAAGGCTGTGTTTTTCCCCCTGAAATTCTCGGCTGGGCCCATCTCATTCTCCAGCTGGAGCTTGACCGCTTTACATAAATACCATATTTTCTCCCATACAATGCACCCCTCCCCCCCTGCCCTGGAGATAAGGATGTGCATTATATATGAGGAAATACGGTAAGAGCTCTTTTGGTTGCTTCCTGGGCAAAAATGAAACTAAAGCCTGCAGCAATGCACAGGGAGCCAAACACCGAGCAGGCTCAGCTTCCTCGCGGCTGCTCAGTGACTTTCTACAAGGAAAGAGGGGTTTTGTTCCTTCATTCTGCCTTTCGAAAACAAGGTGTGTATCTTATTTGGGGGAGTGTTGTATGTGAACAAGTACAGTAAGAAGTCACTGGCCCAGCAGTTGTAACTGGGGTGTCTTACAAGTCCAAGTGCCCTCGCTACTGGACCAGGAAGTCAGTCCCCCGGGACCAATAAGTGTTTATTTCTGCAAAGTGGAAGAGTTTTGTTAAGAAAGATTGGGGACAGCCAAATGGCTGGTGCTCAGGGTACTTCCTGTCGCTGCTGGGAAGGAGAAGACCCTGGTGGAGGTGTCTCCTGACCATCCACCCTTCCCTAGCTCCGGCTGGAAGCTGTCTAAGGCTCTGCTTCCCCAGAAGGCCGCGTGCCCTGTCCCTTAGTAGGGAGGCTGCAGCCAGGCAGAGCATCGTGCCCTGGTTGGAGAGGCAGTGGAGGCCGAATCTCTACGGCATACCAGCGCTTGGCATGCCATTCCAGCCTGGATTAGGAGCGTGCTGACCCTGGAGCTTTGCTTTCACTCTTAAGCCAGCAGCGTAGTGCAGTCTAGTCCGCCAGGCAAGAGCATGGGGTGAATTTGGGCTTATCTGAGTCTCCTGCTGCCTCCCAGCAGGCAGCGGCTTTCTCAACCCCACCTGCTCCAGCCTCTTGCTGACTCTGTTTACCCTGTGATTTCTTTCACTGTGCTTTTGCTTCATCTCGTGGCGATGTTTTGCAAGGCAAAGGCAGCTCTGCTAACCACTAGTACAGGTACACAGAGGACGACTAAAATGCTGGCTTCCTGCTAAATGAGGCATGCTTTCCAGCCCTGCTTTGCTGACCTGTTCCCTCCTAGGGTGAAACATCTCAGCCCGCAACTACTTTCAAGCCCCCGCAAAGCAAAAAGAGGCCCTATTTCCATTGAACGTTGGGAGGAGTCAATTGTCCACTTGACTCATCAATGCCCTAGGATTACATGCTGAGCTCTCTATAGAAGAGGTAGCACCCAGGTGGATATTTAAAAGCAGCAGTGAATTGTGTGACATTATGGCAATGAATGCACATTTCACAGATTTCATAGACACTAGAGCTGGAAGGGACCCCGGAGGATCATTGAGTCCAGGCCCCTACCCCATGGGCAGGAAGTCAGCAGGGATCATAGGATCCCAGCACGATAAACATCCAAATGTCTCTTGAAGGTGTTCAATGTAAGTGCTTGAACCACCTCCGGCGGCAGGCTATTCCAGGCCTTGGGGGCTCGGACAGTAAAGCAGTTCTTCCTTATGTCCAGCCTGAAATGGTCATGGAGGAGTTTGTGACTGTTCGAACTTGTCATCCCTTGGGGCGCTCTGGTGAGCAAACATTCTCCCCCAGATCCTGGTGGTCACCCCTGATAAACTTATAGGTGGCCATCAGATCACCCCTGAGCCTGCGCTTTTCCAGGCTAAAGAGCCCCCATGGCTCTCAGCCTGTCATCATAAGGTCTGTTTTCCTGACTTTTGATCATGCGTGTGGCTCTCCTCTGGACTCTCTCAAGCTTCTCCACATCCTTTTTGAATTGCGGATCCCAAAACTGGATGCAGTGCTCCACCTGCGGCCTCACCAAGGCCGAGTACAAGGGGAGAATGATGTCCCGGGATTTGCTTGAGAAGCATCTATGGATGCAAGCCAGCATTTTGCTCGCTTTACTAGCTACAGCATCACATTGAAGGCTCATGTTCATCTTGTGGTCAGTCATGACCCCCAAGTCCCTTTCATCTGTAGTGCTAACCAGCGTAGCACTGCTGAGCCTATAAGGATGCTGCAGGTTTTTCCTCCCAAGGTGGAGAACCTGGCATTTTTCGGTGTTAAGCACCATCAGGTTCTCATCTGCCCATCTGCTGAGCCTGTCCAGGTCAGCCTGGATCGCCCTCCTGTCTTCTGGTATGGATGCTTTACCCCAGAGTCTGGTGTCTCGGCAAACTTGGCCAGTCTGCTTCTGACACCAGTGTCTACATTATTAATCATTAATGATGGTTTGCTCTGCTACACCAGGACCCCTGCATGTTCTGCACGTGCTGATAAACTCTGCCTGCGTGCCGGCATCTGTCTGGATCTACGCAGCAAAACACTCCAGACACTTCCGAGCAGTCTGTTCCACCCAAATGCTGGGCTTAGGGGCTGGCAAAATGGGAGCAAAGGTGGTAGGGGGCGCTTTCTTCTTGGTGACTGTCCCAGGTGGCCAGGGAGGTGGCTATAGACACCAGGGTTGGCAAACCAATCAGTTGACCAGTCCGATATTATCAATTGATGGCATACTTTTTGACTGGTCAAAGACTGAAGCAATATTACAAAACCCCCTGCATTTTTTTTTAGTTTTCTTGACTATGATGGATCCTTTTTGGACACATTTCTTAATGGAAAATTTGTGCTTTTTCTGTGTATTATTTGGATCTATTGGCAATTTTCTACAATTTTTGACCAATACGTGCCTGGTCAATTGACTGAATTTGATTTGACTGGTCAAATATCCAGTCCAGTAGACCCAGGCTGATACAGAATCAAAGGGCCAGAATGATCTGATTTAGTTGCCACCACTTGGATGGATACATGGGTGTTTGGGTGGTTGTTTGGACAGATGAAAGGTGCTTGGATAGATGGATGGATATTTAAGACCATTATTAGATTCAGTGTCCAGTTCTGGGGTGCTGCCACATTGGAAAGGGTTCAGAATAGAGCAGGAAGGTGGAGTTGGGGTCCAGCTTTGCAGTGAGATGCTCAAACATGTGTCTAATGAGAGGCTCCAAAAGAAGGTTAAAGGTGATTTCATCATGGTAAAAGCATGCCTGCACAGGAAGGATGTCTCTGATAGTGCATGCTGTTTTAATCCAACAGAAAAAGCCACATGTGAGATGTGGCACCTGAAAGCTGAGAGCACAGAGTCATAGGGAGGGACAGGACCTTGAGAGGTCATCTGGTCCAGGAGTTCCCAACTTTGTTATGCTGAGGGCTGGCAAACTGCAGACCAGAAGTGACTGTGGACTGGCAAACCACAGACAAGAAGTGACCATGGACAGGAAAAATGCAAACCAGCAGTGACCAGCATAATGCGGGCACGCAGCCGACCATTATAGTCGCTATAAAAAAGAGTTGGTTGCCAGTCCACAGTATGCCGGTCACTTCTAGTCCATAGTCTGCTGGTCCGTGGTCATTCCCAGTCCAGCAGCCAACCCTCCTGCAGACCAGCAGCCAACCCTTTGCGGCCCAGGGGGTTGGGAACCCCTGATCTAATCCAGCCCCCTGCCTGGATCATCTCTATCCACTATCCAAACCATCCCATGCAAATCCACTGTCCAGCCTCTTAGCAACACTGCGCAGTCACCCCTGACACACAACACAAGACATCACACCCAAACCTGACACAGGTAAAGCAGAGGGACTATACTGGCCAATGTCCTGCTGCTGCAAAGGTTATTAAAATATGCTCAAGAGATCCCAGGTAGAGGCCATGCCCCCCAGTACAGAGGAAGGCAAACTCCTCCATGTTACATACCAATCTGACCATGGAGGAAACCTTCCTAACTCTACATATGGTGATCGGTCTGACCCTGAGTGGAGAGGCAAGACCCCCTAGATGGGAACCTCTGGGTTGAAGTCCGAGCAGCAGCAGTGGCACAACCCAGTCACAATCCCCAGCCTTGGCTGCAGTCAACACCTAGTGCCTCTGAGAAAGGCCTGGAAAGAAAACCCTGACACAAGCAGCACCAGGAGGGGAAAAAACTCCCCCTGTGGCCCTATGCAGCAACCAGCAAAACCCAAAAGCCTGGGAAATACCCAGACAAGCTCAGACTAGAAGTAATGTGCATGGAGGAGATCACATAAGGACCTTAGGGAGAGAGGCAGCTTTTGACATCCCCTAACTAGCAGCTGGACTTGATTTCAGCATAAACTACATTTTTGCTGCGACCATGGCGCCATCTCGTGAAATCCCAGGCAACTGCAATCGGGTTGTTGGTTTTAGCCATGCTGGTCTTGGGACACAGGCAGACAAGGTTCTTTGGGTAAATCCGGGATCTTTTATTAGACCGACTAAAATAGTTGGAAAAAGTGTTCTTTGTAAGCTTTTGGGTACAAACACCCTTCTTCAGGCACAGGGAGCATCTATGGCTGAAGAAGGGTGTTTGCACCTGAAAGCTTGCAAAGAACACTTTTTCCAACTATGTAGTCAGTCTAATAAAAGATATCACATCTACCCAAAGAACCTTGCTAGGCAACTGCAACATACCCCATGAACCCAGGGGTGAGCAGGAGCTGCTTTGTCAAGACGGCAGCTGTCTGAAGGTTGATACAGGCAACATCTTATCAGCAAAGCTCTGCTAGGAGCATTAGACACATGGGGCCAGGAGCATTAGATACACAGGACTAATGGGACTCTTGTATGAAAGCATCAGAAGGAGCTTTTTGCCCCAGTAACAGCTCTTACAATGCAAGCTGTCCCTGAGAAACCGGTCTGAGAATTGCTGACAGCTCTGCCCAGCTGCTGAGCTAGCTCTCAGACAGGGCATGTGGGACTGAGCTGGAAATCATGCCCATGCCTGTTAACAGCAGACAGTGTGAATCTCCTCTTTGCCAAAGCCAGTGCTGTAAAAACCGCCTCAGGCCAGGGTTGCAAGGGGATTTAGGTGCCTGAAGATGACTGAGAGGTTTTGCAAAGCTGTCTAAATAGGTGAGGCACCAAACTCCTGCAGATATACATCTCCTTAGGCACTTTGGTATTTATCCTATCTGCAGCTGCGGGCATCCAAATACTCTTGGCCCCCTCTGCTCTCTTCTTGACCCAGAAGTTGTACCACTTTTAGCTGTACCCCTATAGTTGAAGCAATATAGTCCTAGCTACACTGGAACAGGAAAGGGAATAAGCTGTATAAGACCCCTTTATACTGGTGCACACATGTACATTAGAGTTTATGCTGGTGATGGTGAAAACTCATGCCCCTCACCCAGCTGTCTTAGTACAAAAACACCCTGCAAGGTAGCACGCAATGCCTGTGTTCTTCTCAGGTCTCCATGCTTGCAACTATGCTGATAACAGCCATTTGTATTGCAAAGTGCCCTTTTCCCCCTCCCTGATTTGAGGTTTATTATTCCTCTCTGTCTCAAGAGCATCCACGAAGGATAGTCCCCTTTGGGGTTCAGAGTTGCTGTGAGGCAGGACAGGTCCATCAGTCAGTGTAGCTGGATGGATGGTTGAGGCACACAACCCTGAGCCAAACAGAATACCATCATGTATGAAATATTGTGGTTATAGCTCTCTATGTAGACCAGTAACAAGCTAATGATGAGCTGCGAGCATTGTTGCCAAGAAGGCCAATGGCATACTGGGCTGCACTGGTAAGAGCGCTGACAGCAGATTGAGGACAGTGATTCTTTCTGTCTGTTCAGCACTGGTGAGGCCACATCTGGAGTCCTGTGTCCAGTTTTCAGTCCCCCACTACAAAAAAGAATATGGACAAACTGAAGACAGTCCAGCGGAGGACAACGAGAATGGTTCAGGGGCTGGGGAACGTGACTTGTCAGGACAGGCTGAGGGAACCGGGCTTATTTAGTCTGGAGAAGAGAAGACTGAGGGAGGATTTAATAGCAGCCCCCAACTCCCTGCAGGGTAGATCCAAAGAGGATGGAGCTGGGCTGTTCTCAGTGGCGGCAGGTGACAGAACAAGGAGCACTGGGCTCAAGTTGCAGCAAGGGAAGTTGAAGTTGGATATTAGGAGAAACTGTCTCACTAGGAGAGTGGTAAAGCACTGGGAACAGGCTCCCCAGAGAGGTTTAAGACCTCCTCCATCCTTGGAGGTTTAAGACCTAGGTAGACAAAGCCCTGCCTGGGATGACTTAGTTTGGGCTTGCCCTGGTTTGAGCAGGGTGTTGGAGTAGTTGTGACGTCCTGAGGTCCCTTCAACCCTCACGTTTTATGATTCTGCGAGTACAAACGAAAACAGGGAATGGTCTTAAGTGAAGCTGGAAACAAGAGTGGAAAAGTACTGCCAAAGCACAAACAGAAAACAGGACTGTTCGTGTGTGTATGTACACAGACACAGACACAGACACAGCATGAAGATGAGACACCAGTTAGATTTGCTGCCAACACAACTGGGTTTGCGTGAACCCCAGAGCAGCCTTGGAGACTGGTGGAGCCTGATCGACTATCCAGACCCGCTCTGACACCCAGGCTCTGTAACCGTAATTCCTTTAGCACAGGGGAGCTCAACCCCTGGCCCGCAGGCCAAACGCAGCCTGTGAAGCCGCAACATCTGGCTTGTAAGGATCCCACAGGCCAGGAAATTTGGCAGCATGGGAGCAACAGCAATAAATGCAGTCACCTTCCCCCACTACCCAATTCCCAAACCCCATGTGGCAGCTTGGAGCAAGCCAGTGCCCCTGCCCTCACCCACAGCTGGGTCAGAGCAGGGCCATGTCCCCACCCCAACAGGTGGATCAAGCTTGCCCCCTCCCCCACTCCAGGGGGAGCAATGGACAACAGGCCCGATAGGGATGCTCTTGCCCAGAACACCTGCTCCGGGTGGGGGAGGGCCCTGGGCAACGAGTCCATACCCAGGGCAATACCTGGCCAAGGGACGGTGCCCATGGCTCCTGCCCCTGTGCAAAGCCACGTGGGATCTGCACCAATGCACGGCCCGGCACGTTCAGCAGCCACACGCCCCCTCCAGGTTCCCTGCAAGGGACAGCTCTGCGCATGCGCACTGAGAAGGGCGACTCCCCGCGGCAGGCACGCATGCGCCACGAGGGTGTGGCTGTGCCTGGGTGCGCGTGCGCAGCGAGCCTAATGAGCTGGCTGGTGTCGTTGACGTAAGTGCATGAGGAGGGGCGCGCCAGACCCACCCTTTGTAAAGGCCGGCGCATGTGCCAGCCGCGCCCCCGGCCGCACCCTGCGGCGCATGCGCATGGGAAGGGTCACGCCTCCCTTCAGACAAGGGGAGGAGCCTTGCTGGCGGCCTCCGGCGCATGCGCAGCGGGAGGGCTACGCCCGGGCGTGGTCCTTGTCACCGGGGGGCGGGGCCTCTCGGAGACCCCGCCTCGACCTTGGCGTTCTTCTAGCCCCGCCCTTCTTACGGCGCGTGCGCGCTGCGGAGGGGAGGGGCGTGAGGAGAAGAGGGGAGGGGCGAGGCGGAGTCTCTTATGGCGCCTGCGCACTGGGCCCGTTCCAGGAGGGGCGGGGCTTCCGGCGGAAACTCCGCCCCTTTCCGGCCCTGTCATAGCAACGCTAGTCAGGGGGACGGAAGGAGAGGGGGAGGTGGCTGCAGGTGTGCGGCGGCCTCTCCCTGCGGGGGAGGCTACCTCGTCTGGAGAGCGAGGGGGAATGTGGGGGCAGTAGTGTGGCAGCAAAGGCGTTAAGGGGGGAGGAAAGGGGGATGCTGAGGGGGCAGTGTGGCACTGAAGGGGTTAAGGGGGTGTGCTCTTTTGGAGGGAGGGGGTTAAGAGGGCAGCTGCCATTCCCGGCTGAGGGCTTCCCTCTTCCCTAGGGCAGGGGGAGCTGACAAGTCCTGTGTGGCTCTCCCTGCCTGCAGGACATGAGGCGCTGCCCCAGCACTTGCCATGGGGTCCCCGCTGTCTCGCTTTGTTAGTGTGGCCGGCAGGCAGCGGAGGAAAGAGGAGGATGATGACATCCTGTGCAGCAGGGACCGCGAGGAGGACATCGCCAAGTTCCCCTACGTCGAGTTCACGGGGCGGGACAGCATCACCTGTCCCACCTGCCAGGGCACCGGCTGCATTCCCACAGGTGAGCTTCTCCCTGGCCTGTGCAAATCGGGGTACGTTGGGGCAGGCCGCGAATCTTCCTTATTTGGTCAAAATTCCTGTTCGTCTTGGGCTGCCCTTTGCAGCAGTGAGTTTTGCTTTCTGGCCTTCTTTGGACTGTCCCTCTCATGTTTCTGCCTGTGGTTTTTCTGTACAAGGCAAATAGAGTAACTTCAGCAAGCGGCAGGTGATGTGGGTCGACCAGCGAACATCGGCTGAATTGCCCGTTCCTGGTGAACAGAAAACATTTGTATTGGGCGAGCTTCACTGATTGAGTGCAAACTCATCTTCCAGCAAGTTAAAACGTTACTGGTTCAAGACCAAAGGCCATGCCTAGCCCAGCGACGGTTTCAAGTCTGTATGTAGATCAACGTGAAAATGTTTCTTGAGACCGGCAGTCCTGCAAGGGCATCCTCTAACTCTTCGAGGGAGAGAAGCATTGACCTTGTCAACCCATGGCAGTAATGACCCGTAGTTAGTCTTGCTGGCAACAGCATAGGCAGGTGTTAGCTCTCATACTGAAGGAGCGTAGTATGAATGTGTATGCTTCAGAAATCTTTGGGAACTCTTTGGGGGTTGCAGGCGGTCTAGATTTTCAAGGAGTGCCATGCATTGAAAATGAGGGACTTGGCAGCTCTGGAGAACTAACGGTCCTTTTTTCTCTTTATGATTCCAGAGCAAGTAAACGAATTGGTGGCTCTAATACCATACAGCGACCAGCGGCTACGCCCCCAGAGAACGTAAGTATGGGGTCAGAGAGGATAATGTCAGTCCAGTGGTCTCTCTGAGAGAGATTATAAATTGCTGACATGCACAAAACTACTCTGCAGCATCTTCCCTGTGGTCACTCCCCATCTATGCATGTGTGTTGTATAAGTGACTTATATGGATCAGGGGTTTCCTTACGGTTCCTCCAGGGATGCAAGGTGACTTGGGGTTATTTGGTCGTGTTGTGCCATGTAGAACGAGGATCATATTGTTTCCTTTTTTCTCAGAGAGGGTGTTAAAGTTAGTTCCTGTCTGCCAGCACAAAATGCAGTTGCAGAGGAGAGGAGGTGAAAATATTTTCATGTCTGTTACAGGAAGCTGTATGTCTTGTTGTCTGTGCTGCTCTGCCTTCTGATATCAGGGCTGGTGGTTTTCTTCCTGTTCCCGCACTCCGTCCTTGTGGAGGACGATGGCATCAAAGTGGTTCAAGTTTGGTTTGACAAGAAGAACTCCATTGTCATTCTGGCCATCACGGTAAAGCTTGAGCTAATCCTTTGCTTGAGTGAATTTACTGCTGGAGTCTAGAAGACGTCTATTCTTATGTCACCATCTTTGCCCAATACAGGCCACCTTGAAGATCAGAAATTCCAACTTTTACTCAATTGCCATAACCAGTCTGACCAGCCAGGTACAATACATGAACACCGTAGTTGGAACCCAGCAGATCTCCAATGTCACCCACATCCAGGCACGGAGCGACCAACTGGTATTGGATCTTCTTGTTCTCCATACTCTGGTTTAGGTCCTCAGGAGTATTGAATTGTCCCTTGCTGCTGCTGCTGCTGCTGCTACCAGAAGCCACCAACCAGCAGCCAGATAGATTCAACTGGAAGTCATGTGACTTGTGATGAAAGGGTGCACTCTTAATGAGCTAGATATACTCATCAGGGAATGCTTTGTTAACAGGCATTTGAATCACACAAGTGCTAAGAGGGGAGGAGATTTGTCTAACATGGTGCAACTGGGTGTAATGGGATGAAAAGAATGAACTGAGATGGGATGGATCTTGGTTGTGGGGAAGTAGAAGACAGTACTTCAAACACAGTGCTGAACCTCACAGTAAAGCAAGGACTGTCGTCCAGTATTGTTAGGTTTTGGTCACAGGATGGTTCTCCTTCAGGCATCATTGATGGTTCGTGTTTTGGGATTGGCTCGGAGCCAGACTGGAGAGCAGAATAGAGGGAATGAACCAGGATTGGGCTGGAGTGGGGTTGTTTCTGCCATCTGACTCCTGAATCACTTAAGCTTTTCTTCCAAATACACTTCCTCTTGTCTCTCTTTACAGGTGAATTTCACCGTGAAAGCGGAGATGGGTGGGCCTTTCTCTTATGTCTAGTAAGCATTTATTTCTTTGTATAAACAAAGTACACCATTAACCTTGTTAAACTGGAACTTACTCAAACTCTGCTCCAAGGGCTGCTTTCTTTAAGAAGGCCTGTTGTCCAAGAGGGTTGACTCAACGTTGTTCTCACTAGTTTTGTGACTGTTTGTTTGAAATGTCCTGAGCCATTCACCAGTGGAAAACCCTGGGGCAAGAAGGGGTGTCAGAGGCCAGCTGGGAGCTTCACATTAGTCTCTGGAATTTGTGGTGAATCAGACTCTTATTCTCACCGCTTGCCTGCATCTCTGGTCTCTTTCAGCTTCTTTTGCACGTTGGAGAAGGTCAAAGTGCACAATATAGTGATCTTCATGAGGTATGTCATTTCTTTCTGGTCTGTTCTTGCTGTAATTAATTCTGTTTTCTACCAATCGCGAGTCAAGTGAGTGCCTTTTTGGGGACATGCTCTAAGCCAGGGTTTTCAAACTTTTGGGATCATCGTACCCCTGGGCGGCTGGACACAGAGCAGTGTACCCGGCTGCCGAGCTGGTGGGGGTGGGGGGTGGCATGCAGCCAGATGCAGAGCAGCAGCAGTCGCCACGTGCAAGCTTCCCCTCCCTGCCACGTCCAGCCAGGTGGGCAGCACCTGCACGGCAGCACAGGATAGTGTGTGGTGGTACTCTGTCCCCACCTGCCTGTACATACCCCCTAGGGGCTTCTCCAGCACCCCCGGTTGACCACGCCTGCTCTAAGCTAGTGACAAATTGACACGTTTAAGCAATTTGAGATAAATGGAGGAACATTCTGCTTCACAAACTAACAGACTGTTCTTATTTTGGCATCTCTGCTCAAGTGCTGGGTCATGAATAAATATCCATGATTGTCTGCAGTGTTTGAGGGGCAGGTGACAGAAGTGACATACTTGTTGTCCACTAGTTTAATCTCTTCATGGCATAGTAAGTTCAATGTCATGTGGCCTGTCGGAACTGAATCTCTGTCTCTGTCTCAGGACGTCAGTGAAAATCTCATACATCGGTCACTTGACTCAGAGCTCCTTGGAAACGTATCACTATGTTGACTGCAGTGCTAATTCCACAGCTGTCCAGGATTCTTCGCACGTGCCAACATCATCTAGCATAGGAGGCACAACCAAAGCAAAAAGCATGATCTGAAGACACTCAAGGCAGCTAATGCTACTCTCGGAAGTGACTGCTTGCACTGGCTTCCATTCTGATCTAAATGGATATAGGAGGAGTCGGAAGGTAACTGCTCAACGGATGTACAAGGACTGTTTGTCTGGGAGAAATGCGGGGTGATCAGGAAGGGTCTGAAAGCAAGCAGCACTGCTCTACATTTCACGTGCAACTTGACTGACCACTGACAATATGAAGAATGCTTTGGGGAACGTGCCCCTTTGCAATCCAGCCTGACTTGCCAAAAGAAGCTGAGCGCCCACTTCTGCCACTGTCCAACGTTCAGCTACTGCTGCAGGGTTTCTTAAAGTTTTTTCTCCTTTTGGAGTTGAGGTTTTAATTTTGCATTGTCTGGGTGGCATTTGGAGAAAAGATTCTGAAGTAGGCTTCAGGGTCTATCTGCTGCTTTGAGGTAATCCTAAGGGTTGAATTTTTGCTGTTGCTTGATTTTGTGTTTTTGCTCTATTTGTCCAGTAAGGATGAGAGAGCTTGTTAGCATAACTCCTTTGACTGCACCTCCCCCTGCCCCCAGTTCCCCTCGTTCTGCTCAATGTCTGCTCAACACTGCTGAAATAGTTCATGATTCCTTTTGCTCAGGAAGGCATAGTCCATTTGGGAACCATGCGACTGGGGCCCTTGAGTTTGTTCTCTGTAGATGACACTTGCATTTGGTCTTGGAAAGGGATATAACTGAAGCCATTTAGTGTTTAAACTTAATCTAACCCATGTCACTCTCTTACTGATGTAGAGGTTTGCTGTTGCCCTCTTGAGGCTTTTTGCAGCCTGTCAAAAACAAACTGCAGGAGCCATCACACTAAGATGAGCAATAAGAATGCCACTCCAGAGGTGGTATCCTGACTTCTTCCTTTTACAGGCCATATAGTTCTTAGGCCTTTCTCCTTCACTTGTTTTGCAGCTGCTGCTCTAGAGATAAAGTTCTGAGTTTTTGGGTGCAGCCATGGACCTTGGAACTCAGCAGAATTCTGCCCGCATACCTGCTGCTTTCTCTAGTCTGGCAGGTTTTATTTCAGACTAGTTTATTAATGGTCAGTATCTTGCCATAATACATTTGTACTGTTGAAGAAGGGATTCAGTAGTGCTGCCTATGTGTCTCTCTATCCTCTGTACTCAAGGTCAAGTGAAGAACCATGTCTGAGTGGATTTTCACTTGGCTTTATTGGGAGTTTCCCATTTCATATGTACGTTTTGATGCAGTTTGTATTGAAGGATAGCAGCAGGGTGTTTTCCTCTTTGTATTAAGGCCAGTAAATCTAACACAAGGCATTTCTAACACTAGACAAATTCCATGTTTCCATAGGACAGCAGATTCCATAGGCTGCTTCTGACCTGGATTCTTGCACTTTGTGATTTCAGGGATCTGCAGTATTGCCCAGCCTTGTAACTCTTGGGCTAAATTAGTCTGCATCTTTCCCCTTACTTGGGTTACAAGAGCTGTGCTAATGGGGAAAGAAAAGTGCAATATGGGCTGTGAAGGGAATAACATGTTTCAGTGAAGGATTTTTTTTCCCTATTTTACATAAAACTGTTTTGTTTTAAGAAAATTGTACTCAAAGCCTGGTAGAACTTACAGAGCTGACTTCTGTTAATTTAAATAAACTGACATTTATTTACTACAGCCAGATATCATTTCAAAATGTGCAGTGTGTGTGCTCGCCTATCTACATGTCTGCACTCAGGTTTGGTTAGACCAGGGGTTGTCAACCGGGGGTACTGTTACCACTCCCTATCCAGCCACGCATGACACTCCCCACCCCCCCTCCCCCCTCCCCCCCCAGCTACCAGGGGTACGCCTATTAAAAAAAGGTTGAAAACGCTTGGGTTGGACTAATTCAGGAGCCTGAGTTCTGCAATACAACCAGCTGTTTGTGCTACAACTAGCTGCACTGTCTACTATAGATCACACTATTGTTAATCTCTGTATTTAATTACCATGCATGTTGCTGTAGCCTCCTCATGTTATGAACTGTACAAATGGATACAAGGCTTATGCTGGTGTTAATGGAGGAGTTGTACTACCTGGTGCTGCTCAAGGGGGATACTGGACTGCAGACTATAAGATTTGGATAGCGATTCCTGCTTTCTTAAAAAGTTGGTCCTTCCCTCGGCGTTAACCATGACATACTGTAGCATCAAACACTTGTCTCTTCCTGTACTATGTATTCCTGTACTCCTTTCTGGTTTATAACCTACCATCTTCCCAGGTTGGCTACCACAGATCCTAGACAATCTTCAAAGCACTGCCAAAGTCCCCTGTTCACACAATGAATGCTTTAGGCTTCTGACACGTTACTCAAATTTCTGGATGTGCAACTGAGACTGCAGTTAGCCCTTCACACCTGGACTTCTCTAGGACAGGTAGCAGGCAGCGAGTCATGTCCCTTTACCTTTGTGGAGGGAAAACTTTGAGGTCCTGAAGCACATATAACCACAGCAGAGATGCTTGCCTGAGTTAGTGGGGAGCCTGAAACAATCTTTCAGAGGCCCAGGCTGAACTTCAGCTGGGGTTGAACATGGGCACACGAACTGGCAGACGGTTAACCAGGCACATCAGAAAGGGAAGAGGGATTTTGTTGAGGAATTGCACTTCTCTGTGTGGTCATGAGAAATATATGGGGCTCTCTTAAAAATCTGAACCTCTATCTTGGCCTTCCCCAGCCTGTTGTGCAGGCTGAGCAGCCCAGTGATGCCAGGTGAATGTGAGCACTGGGAAGGGGAGTCATGGCTGGGGGGCATGATCAGTGTACCTGGAAACAAGCTCTGATAGTCCAGTTGTGTGTGAAGGGGGTGGGGGGAGGCCAGGGGAACTGAATTGACAATAGTGGACCGATAAATGTGTTGGAGCAGGGAAGGGATCAAATGCCGGGTGTCAGAAATACAGAGGCAAGCTCTTCTTAGCATTCTGGGTTTAACTGGTGTCAATAACTGCCTACATGCCAAGCCCAGTCCTTCATCGTAGGCAGGGAAGGGCTTGCCAGGGCCACCTAGTCCTATCCCCACCCCCTCCATGGGCACAGGGTTCGCTGTTCCTAAACCTCTCCAGCCAGGCGCCCACCCAGCCCTGTCCTGGACACCCAGTGGTAGGAGTTTCTGCTGCTCTCACGGGCAGGAAGCTTTTCCTTGAGACTTGATTTTAAGCCTGCCTTGCTGTAGCTCCTCTCAGACAGGCTTTTACCAGCTCTCGGAGCCATTCTGGTGCATTTTTCCCATCACTTTGTGCTTGCGTAAAGCTCCAGCTTGCCTTTCAATGTCCTGCATGGCCTAAAATCATTTTCAATAGAGTGAGGCTTGTGATTTCTTTAGTGGTGGGGCTGTCCTTTGTTTTAGGGCCATTCAGCTTTTCAGCCGGTCAGAGCGTAGCCGCGGGCTGTTCTGGGTGCTCCCTGCAGGCTCTGGGGTTTCCAGCAGTGGATAGGAGCAGATGCAAGTAGTTTATGCCAGCTTAGCTCAGTGCTGACTATCTAACAGCTTGAGAACCTTGCCTCTCAGCTCAGACATATTTGACTGCCAGAGCCATTGGTTTTGGGTTCAGTCCTTGCTTAAAAGAAGGAAAAATCTTTTTTTACCCACTTCACTAATCTTACTGAATTCACAAGGAGCCTTTTCACTGATTTTTTTTTTCTACCTATTTTCCCTGTCCTCCACCCCCTTTGAAGGGTGTGTGTGTGTGTGTGGGAACAAGGGGGGTGGGTTACAGATTACTCGCTGCCTGTAGCAAGAATAGTAATCTTATTTCCTGGATGAACATTAGCAAACCCTTTTTCATCCAGACCCATTGAACAGCAAACAGCACTGCTGATTTCAAAGCCCTGATTCATAGATGTTAGGGTCGGAAGGGATTCATAGATTCATAGATGCTAGGGTCGGAAGGGACCTCAATAGATCATCGAGTCCGACCCCCTGCATAAGCAGGAAAGAGTGCTGGGCCTACATTACCCCAGCTAGATACACATCTAGCCTTCGCTTGAAGACCCCCAGGGTAGGGGAGAGCACCACCTCCCTTGGGAGCCCGTTCCAGACCTTGGCCACTCGAACTGTGAAGAAGTTCCTCCTAATATCCAATCTAAATCTGCTCTCTTCTAGCTTGTGGACATTATTTCTTGTAACCCCCGGGGGGGGCCTTGGTGAATAAATACTCACCAATTCCCTTCTGTGCCCCCCTGATGAACTTATAGGCAGCCACCAGGTCGCCTCTCAACCTTCTCTTGCGGAGGCTGAAAAGGTCCAGTTTCTCTAATCTCTCCTCGTAGGGCTTGGCCTGCAGGCCCTTAACCATACGAGTGGCCCTTCTCTGGACCCTCTCCAGGTTATCGGCATCCTTCTTGAAGTGCGGCGCCCAGAATTGCACGCAGTACTCCAGCTGTGGTCTGACCAGCGCCCGATAGAGGGGAAGTATCACCTCCTTGGACCTATTTGTCATGCATCTGCTGATGCACGATAAAGTGCCATTGGCTTTTCTGATGGTTTCGTCACACTGCCGACTCATGTTCATCTTGGAGTCCACTAGGACTCCAAGATCGCTTTCCACTTCCGTGCCACCCAGCAGGTCATTTCCTAGGCTGTAGGTGTGCTGGACATTTTTCCTCCCTAGATGCAGCACTTTGCATTTCTCCTTGTTGAACTGCATTCTGTTGTTTTCTGCCCACTTGTCTAACCTGTCCAGGTCTGCTTGCAGCTGCTCCCTGCCCTCCGGCGTGTCCACTTCGCCCCATAGCTTAGTGTCATCTGCAAACTTGGACAGAGTACATTTCACCCCCTCGTCCAAGTCGCTGATGAAGACATTAAAGAGTATCGGTCCAAGGACCGAGCCCTGCGGGACCCCACTGCCCACACCCCTCCAGGTCGAAACCGACCCATCCACCACGACTCTCTGGGTGCGACCCTCCAGCCAATTCTCCACCCACCGGACTGTGCAGTCATCCAAGTCACAGCCCCTTAACTTGTTCACCAGTATGGGGTGGGATACCGTATCAAAGGCCTTCCTGAAGTCCAAGTATACGACATCCACCCCTCCTCCTGCGTCGAGGCGTTTTGTGACCTGGTCATAAAAAGAGACTAGATTGGTCAGGCACGATCTGCCTGCCACGAACCCGTGCTGGTTTCCCCTCAGCATAACTTGCCCTGCCGGGCTCTCACAAATGTGAGCCTTGATGATTTTTTCAAAGATTTTGCCAAGGATGGAGGTGAGACTGACTGGCCTATAGTTACCCGGGTCCTCCTTCCTCCCCTTCTTGAAAATGGGAACCACATTGGCCCTTTTCCAGTCCTCCGGGACTTGACCCGTGCGCCACGAGCGTTCAAATATTCCCGCCAGTGGCTCTGCAATGATGTCGGCCAGTGCCTTCAGTACCCTCGGATGGAGCTCATCCGGGCCTGCCGACTTAAAGGCATCCAGTTCTTCCAAGTGACCCTGCATCACCTCAGGGGCCACGCATGGCAGTCTGGTGCCTTGCTGCTGCCTCCCTACGCTCCCAGTGAGAGACTTGTCATGCCTCTCGCTTAGGGACACTGAGGCGAAGAACTCGTTGAGGAGTTCAGCCTTGTCCCCTCTGTCCGTCACCAATTGTTTCTGCCCATTTAGCAGGGGTCCTATTCCTCCCTGGGCCTTCCTTTTACTCCCTATATATCTAAAAAACAATTTCTTATTGTCTTTTACTTGGGTTGCCATCCTCAGCTCCATGGTAGCTTTGGCCTGTCTAACTGCCTCCCTACAAGCACGAGCAGAAGAGGTATATTCCTCTTTGGTGATCTCTCCCTGTTTCCACTTTTTATGTGCTCCCCTTTTGGCCCTTAGTCTGCCCTGGATTTCTCTGGTCAGCCAGGGAAGCCTCCTGGCCCCTTTCCCTCTTTTACCTCGCACAGGGATCGTCTCGCTTTGTGCTCGAAGGATAGCTTCCTTAAGGCACAGCCACCCTTCTTGGGCTCCCATCATTTCAAAACTACTACTCTGCAGTGCGTCCTTCACTAATCGCCTGAGTTCACTGAAATCAGCTTTCCTAAAGTCCAGCACGTTCACCCTACTGGTTACCTTACCCACTCGACGCCTTATGTTGAATTGTACTTTTAGGTGATCACTGTCCCCCAGATGGCTACCGATCTGTAGGTCCCCTACTATGTCATCCCCCGTTGCCAATACCAGATCCAGTAAGGCATTCCCCCTAGTGGGACCATGTACCTCCTGCGTCAGGTGGAGGTCCTGTACACAGGTTAGAAACCTGCGTGAGCGGTGGGACTTTGCTGTCTGTGTCTCCCAGCAGATGTCCGGGTAGTTTAGGTCCCCCATGACCACCGCCTCTTTAGCTTTTATGGTCTCCGAGAGTTGCCTCAGGAGCCCCAGATCTATTTCTTCCCCTTGATGGGGGGGTCTGTAGCAGACCCCTACCACCAAATCCTTTTCTCCTTGCCCCCCATGTAGCCTAACCCACAGTCCTTCTACTTCCTCATCCTTTGATTCTGTCTTGATGAGGGTTGATGTATATTGCTCCTTAACATAGAGCGCAGCCCCTCCCCCCCTTTTCCCCACTCTGTCCTTTCTGTACAATCTATAGCCCTCAATATGTACCGCCCAGTCGTGGGATGAATCCCACCAGGTTTCCGTCAGCCCCACTAAGTCGTAGTCGTTTAGTGCAACCAGGAGCACTAGTTCATCCTGCTTGTTCCCCATGCTCCTAGCATTAGTATATAGGCACTTGAGCCCTGCGACTGGTGCTTTTGCTACCCCCTCGCTCCAAGTCCTAAAGGGCTTTTTGTCTCTAACCTTCCCGTCCCTTACCTGTGCCGTATTGCTGTCCACCCCCTGTCTTTCACGTTCCCAAAGCTCTCTTTCTTCAGGCTGGGCTGTCCTTGTGGGTGCCACCTGGTTTGGTGGTCCACAGCTTCCCCCACCCTCATCTTCCCCTCCCCCCGACGAGCCTAGTTTAAAGCCCGCCGGAGGAGATCCGCCAACCTGGAAGAAAACACACGCTTACCTTTGGGGGACAGGTGAAGCCCATCCCAGCTGAGCATGTCCCTCGTTGTAATGTGTGGGTCATTGTCCAGGAAGCCGAAGCCTGCCTCGAGACACCACTGCCGAAGCCGCCAGTTGGTCTCTCGGATGCAGTTCTCATGCCGTCTGCCACGTCCATTCACTGGTAGGATGGAAGAGAATACCACCTGCGCACCGAATTCCCTCAGCACGCCGCCCAGAGCCTGGTAGTCTGCCATCAGGTGATCGGGGGTTCTCCTGGCTGCATCATTAGTACCCACATGGACAAGGACCATGGGGTAGTAATAGGTGGGCTTGATCCTGGCCTGGATTACCTCCGTCACATCCCGAATCTTAGCTCCAGGCAGGCAGTAGACCTCTCGTGCTGAAGGGTCCTGGCGACAAATGGGCCCTTCCGTACCTCTCAGGATGGAATCGCCTATGACGAGCACGCGTCTCCTCCTCTTCTGGGTCCTCTCGGATCTCAGTAGATCATCGAGTCCAACCCCCTGCATAGGTAGGAAAAAGTGCCGGGTTCAGTTGACTCCAGCCAGATGCCCATCCAACCTCCTCTTGAAGACCCCCAGGCTAGGGGAGAGCACCACCTCCCTTGGGAGCCCATTCCAGATTATGGCCACTCTAACTGTAAAGAAGTTCCTCCTAATATCCAGTCTAAATCTGTTCTCTGCTAGTTTATGGCCATTATTACTTGTGACCCCCAGGGGTGTCTTGGTGAGTAGAGCCTCACCAATTCCCTTCTGTGCCCCCACGATGAATTTATAGGCAGCCACAAGGTTGTCTCTCAGCCTTCTCTTGTGGAGGCTGAAGAGGTCCAGGTGCCCTAGTCTCTCCTCATAGGGCTTGGCCTGCAAGCCCTTAACCATATGAGTGGCCCTTCTCTGGACCCTCTCCAGGTTATCCACATCACTCTTGAAGTATGGCGCCCAAAACTGCCTGCAGTATTCCAACTGCGGTCTGACTAGCGCCCGATAGAGGGGAAGTATCACCTCCTTGCTTCTGTTTGTCATGCATCTGCTGATGCATGATAAAGTGCAGTTAGCTTTTCTGATGACTTCGTCACACTGACAACTCACGTTCATCTTGGAGTCCACTAGGACTCCAAGATCCCTTTCTGCTTCTGTGCTACCGAGCAGGTCATTTCCTAGGTAGTAGGTGTGCTGGACATTTTTTCTCCCTAGGTGCAGCACTTTGCATTTCTCCTTGTTAAATTGCATTCTATTGTTTTCTGCCCATTTGTCCAACCTGTCCTGGTCACATTTCTGAACTCCTGGGCTGTAAGATTGTGGCAGAAGCATTAGATGTTCCTCAAGGGTATTTAAAAACCCTGGTTTTCAGTCTTATTTTTTGATGAATAAATTAGGGGCTTGAGCCTGAAAAGAGTGACTTGTCCTGTGCAGCAAGTTAAGCAGACTAGTTGCAGCCCTAGTCAGTGCAGCATTGTGAATCCTGGTTATGAAAATCATGATTTTTTAAAAAAATATGTCTTACTTAGCCTTTAGCTAGTTTGAATCCTTTTCTCTACATGCCTAAATTCACAGTATAGAAGGGCTGGCAGGGACCTTGTGAGGTCCCAGCTAGTCCAACCTCCCCCCTCCCTCCCCAAGTCAGGCTTGTTCATGACTTAAACCATCTCAGTCAAGTGTCTGTCTCACCGCCTCTTTAGCTCCAGGGATAGAGATTCCCTGCTCTGAAGCTGAACCACCCTTGAAGTGGGAACGTTCTTCCTGACAGCACAGCGCGCCGTCTCCAGTACAGCTTTTCTTCTTCAAAACAGAAACCAAGATGCTCCCCTCTAGTCACTTGCCTTTGCCAGCTGGGGCTTGAAGCAGAATGCCACCCCATAACAGGACTTGCAGAACCACAGGCCACGGCAACACCCTCCAGTAAAGTGTTCCCATGCACTGAAGTTTAAGCACGCATCTACACTAGATGAATTAAGATTAATTTTGCAAGCTGGTTTAAACTAAATCAACAGGGGTTTTTTTTCCGCCCCCTGCCCACCCCCACCTTCACTTTGCAGTTGCTTTTAGAAGACAGAAGGGTTATTTTTAATGCTTAAATCAGGAACTGAGCCGTTCTGGTTGGTTTATGGTTTGTTTGTTTTTTTAATTAAAAGCTTTATTTGTGTCGTTTCGCTTCCTCATCAAATCGCCCAGATACGATAAGACATTCAACAACGATTACATCCAAGGGTGGAAATGAATACAAATCAAGCAAATTCCACAAAGGTGTCTTTTTAATTTTTTTTTTCTTTAATAGGAAAAGCATTCTACCTTTAGTGCAGAAAAATGAGAGTGTCTGGGGCGGGGGAAGAGGGAGGGGGGCCAAGAGAAGGGCCAGAGGTCTTTCACAGAAAGTTGGGGGTATGTGTAGTGGCTACAAATTCTCCCACACTTTGAATCATGATCGTGTGATCAAAATTTTGTTTTAAACCCTATTTTACATATACAAACTAGTACAGCTTCCTTGTTCACTGTTAGGTTCCTCTTCCCCCATTTCCCTTCCAGTCTTGCAAGGATCTCGAAGATGCCAGGCACAGAGTTAGAGAGGTTTAGGGGATCAATTCACTTGCCTTGTTTTGGAAAGGAAATGTTAGGAGAAACTTTGAGCGGCTGTCACCCAAGTCTTCCCTCTTGCCAAAGGTTTCCTTTGCATCTCAGGCGCCTTCCAGCCATTGCCATACCAATTCATAAGACTTGGGGAAGATGGGATGCCCCACAGAGCAGCTCTCATGCTTGATCTCCATCCCCCACCCTGCCCCCAACCTTGCATTACTACCTGGCTCATCCTCCTTAATTTTTCCAACTATGTCAGCCACAGAAGTGAGACAGCAAGTGAGTGAAGACCCAGCAGTACCCCGATCAGGCCTGTTACCGCGCCGGTGGGGAAGAGCAGCTGGAATGGAAAGCATGATTCCCTTCCTAGAAATCTCAAGGCGCCTGTGTTTTCTGCTCCTGTCGTTTCAAGATGTGTTTCAATTTTTTTTCCTTTTTAATTTTTTTTTTTTTCAGTGTGAGGTAGCTTAAAACCAGGAAAGCTTGAGATTTGACCCTAAAACTTCCTTTATTTTAGTCATGGGGGAAGGGAAAGCAGTCAAACAACAAGTTCTCAAATGGAGAAGGAAGACAAAGGCCAAGACAAAAAAAAAAAACAAAGCTCAGATCGACTTGTACTTTCCAACAAAGTTTTTTTTTTTTTTATATATCAATTGATGTTAAAAAATACAGACGTGTTTTACAAGAATAGCACCATTTTTGTTGTCATTGTATTATACATAGCACTCCTGCTGAAGATATACACGGGGAAGGGAGCGGGATTATTTATACCTGTAACTTACTTGGGATGTCTGTTTTGTGGGAAGGGGGCCTTCATACCTGCCAGTTAGATTCCCATCTCCACCTGACCTAAACAATAGGTCTTCCAGGAAGACAATAAATAAATAACACCATGGTTTTATTCTGCAGTCTGCCCAACGTGCAAGTGTGTGGATGGATGGGAGTTGGGGGTTGTTTCAGCCACTCAGTGCAGAAGTCGTACAAGTGATTGGAAAGTACTCAGGTCCCTGGGGGGGCTGCTTTATGGTATTGGACTGGATTTAAAAAAAACACACCGATGCTCTTCCTTTTTTTTTTTTTTTTTACAAGAAGCAGACTGGACCGATGTCAACACCAAATTCCTGACTGGCTCCGCCAATGTCCATAGGAGCAATGTCAACGATGGGCAGGCGCGAGGTTTTCTGTGATCGGTATTCGATGACTGTCTTGCCCCATTTGCCGGTGTGTTTCTGGGAAGAGAGGAAGGCAGAAAGCAGGAATTACTGGATGTTGTCACTCAAAACTGGCTGCCCTGAGGTGGTGTGGCAGGCTGAATTAGTAAGAATCCCCCATCCTATGTCATGGCTCTTATGGCAGAGCACCGTGGATTCATGCCTCAGGTTCCCCTTCCTATGTCTCGTCTCTTCAGGACTGCAGCAAGGACTACATCTTACTGTGTGTCTATGCCCCCCGCCTTCCCTAATAGGGCCCCAATCACAGATAGTGGCTGTAGATAATACAGCAACACACGAAGTGGCAGGGGCCCTTTAAAAAATCTTAAGGTGAACTCCTGGGAATTGATTCTCTATTCCTGGCAAGGAAGATTTAGCCCTAAATTGCTGTGCCTCAGTTTCTCCATGGATGAAGCAGTGCGAGTGAGACTTCTTGGGCTCACTACTTAATCCTCAGTGAAGGACACTGGTGCACGGCCTTGCAGGTGTCCTGTTATGCAAACCCCAAGCACTCGGGGTCGGTCACTCCCCAAGCACTCGGGGTCGGTCACTCCCGTCCACTTACCGTGCAGCCGTCCTCCAAGGCACTGTACGTGAACCTGCTGTTGCCCTCTGCCCGGATCTCGACGTCATTGGAGCCTTGGATCAGGATGGCTTTCTTCAGGTTGCCGGAGGCCTCGTCCATGTAGGCGATGCTGTTCTTGCAGTGGTAGGTGATGTTCTGGGAGCCTTCAGTGGACAGGAGGCGCAGGAAGGTCATCTGGATGTTGGCTGTGTTGGGAGCCAGGTTGTCGTCACCATAGCTGAACTGGAAGGGGGCAAGATGAGAGGATTAGAGCTGCATTAGCCGAAGTGTCAGCTGTGAAAGCAGAGAAGGTTATGGAAGATAATTCATCTCAGACCTTTAAACTTGTGATGAAGGCTGTTCAGGTGTCTAACTCACTTGGGCTCCCATGAAAGCTGGAGCCCTTGTGCTCAAGAGCTTAGAATAGTTACATATCTGATTGTCATCCTCATCCTCACATTAGCACAGTTAACTTAAATGAGACAGACAACTGTCAGCTGGACAAATATTGTGCTCTTGCTTCCACCGGGAAGACAAATCGCATCCCCTTCCCATTCTAGGATATCTGTTTCCATCCATGTATGAGAGATGCTGATGTTTCAAGGACACTTTTGCCCACCTTTGTGGGTGGGGGAGTGGGATAGGGCTGAAATTTCAGTGGAAATTTCCATGCAGGCTAACAGAAAATGTTGCCCAGCTCCAGCCTGGAGCCTGTGTTTTCAGAACTGGTGCTTCGAAGTGGTCTCAAACTGGGGCTTTGAAAGTTAGGAAAGTTCGGGCACTACAACAAAAAGGCATCCTCTTCCCATCCCAGCCCTTCAGCAAGATCATCCCACCCCTCCTCGACCAGGACAGGCCGGCTGGGCATGCTGAAGCGTAGCGACTTACGTGGAAGCCCCCATTGATGGTCTCTCCAAACCAGATGTGTTTCTTCTCCTTGGTCTTGCTGGTCCACCAGTTCTTCTGGGGGATGCTGGCAGGGTTGGGGTAGACGCAGGTCTCACCAGTGTCCATGTTACAGAAGACTTTAATGGCATCCAAGGTGCAGCCCTGGTTCGGGTCGATCCAGTAGTCACCTGCGGGGTGGGAGACACACAGACCTTGGAGTTTCGGGTGTAAAAAGGGGGTAAAGCAGCTGCAGGGCTGTGCAGGGGGTGACCCCAGGGAGTGGCTGTCAGGCCTGCAATGCACTAGCAGAGATCTTCTGGGGAGAGGAAGCTGGAGAGAGGGGTCTTGCAAACACTTAGGGCTGGCATGGGGCAAGACAGGGCTTTGCGGCAGGAGGTGGCCAGGACTGCAGCAGCACTGGGATATTACAGGGCAGGAGCAGCATTGCCAGAGGCACCTGAGCCCAGCCCATGGCATGGCGCTTGGCACTCACCGCTCTTCCAGTCAGGGTGGCAGAGCTTGAGGTCGCGGCAGGTGCGGGCCGGGTTCTTCTTGGAGCCCTCCGGACTGCGGATGCTCTCGATCTGGTTGTTGAGGGCCTTCAGCGTGGCATCCACCTCAGCGTCATGCTGCCGCAGACCGGTCGAGGCCTGGTCCGCGCGCATGTACCGGATGGGGTCGGGGCCCTTCTCGGTCTGGCCCAGGCCAGCAAAGGCTGACATATCGATACCAGTGCCTGGGGGGCCAGGAGGGCCAGGGGGGCCAGGGTTTCCAGGAGGACCCTGGGTTGGGGAGAGGAGAGGTTTAGGACTCTGATCTAGTCTGGCTGATATTCGCCCCCTGCCATCCCATCCCATCCCATCCCACCCCTCCCCTTCCTGGGGGCAGATAAGGCCACGGTGAGATAAATGGAACATAGGACAGTGACCGGATCCTGGAGGCTGCTCTGCTTGAAAATGAGAGAGCCACAAAGGTGTTGGGGGGTCTGCAAGGGGTGGACTCATGCAATGAAGCTGCAGGGAAGTGGAGCCCTTGACGGTGGAGAATGGTGGGAACAGGGATGGACTGAGCCAACAGAGCTCAGTGGGCCACTGGGACAGCTGGCGAAGAGACTCCCTGGGGTGGAGGGTGGTGATGGAGCAACTGGGGGTGATGGGCATGCTGGGGCAATGGAGGAATTGTCCGAGCGAGCACTCCCAAAGGCTCCAAGAGCTGACCCCGCAGCTGGGGGTGATGCCCAAGTCCCGCGCCAGGGGCTGGCAGCTCTGCCGGGAGCCGGGTACTTACAGCAGGACCGGGTTCGCCACTACGCCCGCGGGGGCCGGGAGGACCGATGGGGCCGGGCATGCCATTGGAGCCGTCTTTGCCAGAGGGGCCAACAGGGCCGGCAGGACCCTAGGAAAAAGTCACAGCGCAGGAGTGAGAGCCAGGCCAGGCATGAGGCAAACTGTGCTAATGACACAGCCGTCTAATTAAGAGCATCACAAATCCCTGGATTTTGTGCTTGGCCCCTGCTGTGTGCTGCAACCCCTCCAAGCTTAGGGGTGATCTCTGACCTGGCTAACACCTACTGGAGATTCCCAATGGCATAAGGGAGGCCCTCAGCTATTAGCAGTATAGGGGGCATGACACAAACAATAGTGGTTCTAGTCCCATCTGCTAGACAGATGCGCCCACACCCCCGCCCATGCACGCCCGCGTGCACAGAGCTTGCTACACTACACGTGGCTGCTCAGACCTCCTTGGCTAGCCCAGAATGGGGAGCAGAAGCCCAGCAGCCGCTTTCCCCGCCTGCTGTTGGCTTACGCCTGGGCTCTGCTCTGCGGGGGGAAGGCAGGAACCAGTTGGTCCCATCAGAAACCAAATGGCCTGTCCCTGAAGACTGTGGAGGCTTATTACCGAAGACAGAGCTGGGCCTGTGTGTGTGTGTGTGGGTGTGTGTGGGTGTGGTGGGGGGGTGGTTTGTGCGTGTGGAAGGTGGTGGGTGGGAGTGTGCATGTGTGAGAGAGACTGTATGTATGTGTATGAGATACACTGTGTGTGTGTGTGTGACTGCGTGCACATGTTTGTGAGAAAGAGAGTGATGCCCTGCTCTGCACCTTGCTGCTCTTCAGGCCTTTTACCCAGAGCAGCAAACCCCGCTCCCCCTGCCCCAACCACTGCACCCCATGCCAGAACCCGGACTTACCCTGGGCCCAGCAGGGCCGCCGGGGCCGGTAGCACCTTGGTCTCCAGAAGGACCCTGGGGAGAAAGCAAAGCCACAGTTCAGAGCTCAGCATGTGCAGGGCTTCCCTCAAGGACCCAGCCCCACCCCCAGCCAGGCAGGGGCAGCGGGTGGGGGACACCCTATGGCCCTGCCCAGCTGGGAACAGCCCCCAGCCCTGCCAGGAGCTTGCCCGGGAGGACGAAGATGTGCTTACAGGGGGTCCAGGCAGGCCCTGCAGGCCGGTGAAGCCGCGGTGACCCTTCAGCCCTCTTTCGCCAGCCTCTCCAGCTTCACCCTTGTCACCGCGTGGACCTTGAGGACCCTGGAAGGGAGGAAGGGAGAGGAGCTGTCAGCCCGAGGCAGGAGGGATCACAGCACAGACCCTAGTGCAGCTGAGCATGCAACACGGGGCCTCACGCAACACACAGGAAGGTGTGCTACAATGACGCCCACTGCAACACAGCACAGGGCATGATGTGCACGTTCAACATGCCAGAGGGCATGACAAACACACGTTCATCATGCTACAAGGCATGAGGTACACATGTTCAACATGCCGCCAGGCATGACATGCAGACATTGAATATGCCACATGGCATAACATACACATGTTAAACATGCCACAAGATGTGACGCACACATGCTCAACATGCCATAGGGCACGATGGCTGTATTACGCTCAAGGCTTTGCTGAGCACACAGTGAGGTCCACCCTGCCCCACGCTGCACTGCACAGGTGGGTTCAATGTGGTCGTGCAACAACGCGAGCCCCCGTACTGCACTGCAGCCATTGTGCAGAGCACCATGCAGAGCCCACCCCCCATTACCCCACTCCCCGCAGGCACGTGTAGCTTCCAAGCTGAAACCAGCCCCGTGCCTCTAATGGCCAGGGGTGCCCAGCCTGTGCCTCCCCCAGGCATGTAGCAGCCTGAGATGTAGAGGCGCCAAGCGCCTGCCTGGGCTGCAGGCATCACCCAGCGCTGAGGTTGTTTTGCTGCCCTGGGCAGCGGGCACGTACATCTGGTACGCGGACTACTCACCGGCATGCCCCGGGCGCCAGCAGGACCGGAGGGGCCCATAGGACCTTGAGCACCCTGGGGAGAGAGACGAAGGTTAACGGTGAGAAGCTGTGCCCAGTGGAGGAGGGCTCCCGCTGTAACGCACCACAGGGTTTGAGTGCCCAGTTCATTCTCCTGGTACATGAACATGGGCATCTACCAGAGTGCCTTGCACCCCAGCCCTGGGACTAATGGCTAGGTGGCAGAGGTCAATCCCCTCCCTCTCTGTCTCCCTGGGGAAATGGCCATTTCCCCCCTCATTAGCCTAAATACTTTCTTGCTTCTGCAGCTGGTAGAAAGGATGCTCGAGCTCTTCTGCTTGGCTGCATCTATCACAGGCTATTGCAAGCATTCCCTAATGGGATGAGAACACCTCCATCGCCCATGAGATGCACTGGACCTCCGGCCTGTGGGCTGCCTGCCCTGCAACAACTTCCCCTGCTCTCATCCTTAAGAGAAGTTCAGCAGTTCCTTTCCATACCTGTATTCAGAGCATCTGCTCTGCAAACTTCTCGTGCCCCAGCAAGACAAGCCAAGACCTTGTTGCCTGGATGGCACCGCTTCAAAATTCAGAGCCTTCCCCCTGCTCTGGGCAGGACTTTCAAGTACTCAATGCCCTCACTGTACTAGTACTCAAGTACTGATTGCGCTGGAGAGGGTACTTCTGAGTAGTCAGTGCCGATGCTGGGTTGCAGGTGGTCCCCAGTGAGAACATGAGCGCTTGCCATGATGCTCTGCTTTCTCTGGTGCTAGGGAGGATGTCAGTTTGGGGTGAGAGATGCCAGGTACTTACTGCTTCTCCTCGGTCTCCTTGTTTGCCAGTTGGACCGACGGGACCTGGAGCACCAGGAGCGCCAGGAGCACCGGGAGCGCCAATGGCACCTGTTTCACCGCGATCACCCTGCCAGAGACAGACGTGGTTATGAAGGCCCAGCCCCTCCCTGACCTGTACTCTGCCCAGGGAAGTGGCTCTGCCTGCCCAAGGTGGCACCACTGCTTCTCCTATCTGGGTCCAGAGGGAGCCTCTGCCCTTTGTCTGGATGTGGTGTGCAAATGGCAAGCACCCTGGCATAGTGTGGATGGGTCAGTGACAGCCTTCGGGAAGCTGAAAATGTCCTAGAGCTGCTTGGGACCAGAGGGAGGGAAGTGGCTCACTCCTGCCAGGCACAGGTGAACAACTGTGCCAACACAGGAGTAGTCTCTGACGCAGCTTGCCCAGCATGTGATGCCCAGGGTATGTGGCCAAGCTGGAAAGGGACAACCTGTCTGACCCGCTTTGGAGCTTGGAGAAGAAGCAGTGGGAGATCTGATGGCACCCAATGAGAACCCCAGTCATGGGTGCCCTGACTCAGGGTGGGGGCAACATCTGGAGAAGAGCAACTGGTACCTCCGCACTGGAGAGGGAAACCTCCCTTTGCTGAACTCACCTTCACTCCAGCTGCACCGTCTCGGCCTGGGGGACCATCAGATCCAGGGCTGCCCTGGGAACGAGCAGAAGAGATGGTCAGAGATGTTGGCTGTGTCCATGGAGCCATCTCCAGACACAAAGTGGCACACGGTGGGCTTGGCAAAGCAGCTGGTCACAGGCTCTCACTGGCCAAGCAAAAGCTTCCCAGGAAAAGAACCAGAAACTGGGCTGCCCTAGGCATGCTGGACTTAGTGGTGCCCAATTCCTGGTCCTTCCCATGTGATGCTGGGTCTGGGGTCCATGATATTCACTTCTCAGGCTGGAATGGGATGAGGCTGAGAGCTCCACCAGTGACCATGTCACCCCTAGCTTGGCTTTTGGCTTCAGCCTGTTTCCAAAATGCCAATGCTGGGGCCAATTTTGTTGCTTACCTCACGTCCAGTTTCACCAGGGGGACCAGTCAGACCAGGGGGACCCACGGGACCAGGTGGACCTCGGTCACCAGAAGATCCAGGAGCTCCTTGTTTACCGGGCTCACCCTAAAAGACAGAGGCACGAGTCAAGCTGCGAAGGGTTAACTCCCTGGGTGATACAGGGGTCTTTTGTGCTCCCCTCTTAGCCACTCTCCTTCCTAAGGCCCAGACTGAACTATCCTCTTTTCTGACGCAGCTCAGCAGAGGGGCCAGTCCATCAACATTGGCAGGGTTTGGGTCAAGACGTGCGGGTCCTTCCTGCCCAAAAGCTTCCAGCTGATATCTCCAGGGCAAGGAAAATGGTTTTGCCAAATCCAAGGTGGCCACACCAGGCGCTTATGAAACAGGCAACACAAAATAACGGCCAGGCCTGTCGTGCCAACCAAGAGTCACATTGGCCAAGGGATTCCAAAAATGCTACAACCAACAGAGACCTTGTGTGCAGGGATGGACTGGGTACAACTGGTAGGAAACTGTCCCTCGAAAATGTTTTCCAGGACTAGATGAGGGTCTTGGATGCAACAAAACCATTGCTGAAGGTGTCTGTTTTCTACTGAAAATTGTGACTTTTCAAGGGCCCGCAAAAAAGAAAAATCAAATCTTTGTTCAGTTTCTGCCACAAAAACTCAGAATTTCAGACAAGAACAAGACCCAGGCCTAGAAAGGCACTGAGTCCTCAAATGGGACCTCTATGCTCAAGGGGGGCAGGGTTGATGCTTGTAGAGCATCTCCAGAGCTTCTGAGGGGGTTGGAAAATCTACGGAGGCCTGGACCCACCAGCCAAGTGAAATCCAGCCTTGGGTAAAGGTCCAGCCACACATCAGTGCCCCTCAAGCCTTGGCAAAGGGCTGGTGGATGGGTCTGTGGAGGTTTTCATCCCCCAGGCTGGAAGCTCAGGGCTCACAACACCCAACAGACCTGCGAGCACTGCAACCCAAGCAGCTCTCCCCGGGGTGCACCTGCTTGAAACAATCCAGGGACCCCTAGTGAAATGGGCTCCGTAACACAACCTGCTCTGGGCCAATGCTGAATGTTGTGCAAGCAACCTATGAGCATCTTAGGATCACATGAAAATTGAGCTGGAAAGGACCTTATGAGGTCACATCTAGTCCAAGGTCCTGCTCAAAGCAGGACCGGCCCCAACTAGATCATCCCAACCAAAGCTTTGTCTAGCCAGGTCTTAAAAACCTCCAAGGATGGAGATGCTACTACCTCTCTGGGGAGCCTGTTCCAGTGCTTCACCACCCTCCTCATGGGAAAGTTTTCCCTAATATCTAACCTAAACCTCCCTTGCTGCAGTGTGAGCCCGTTGCTCCTTGTTCTGCCACCTGCCACCACTGAGAACAGGCCAGCTCCATCCTCTTTGCAACCCTTCTTCAAGGACTTGAAGGCTGCTATTAAATCCCCCCCTCAGTCTTCTCTTCTCCAGACTAAATAAGCCCAGTTCCCTCAGCCTCTCCTCACAAGTCATGTGCCCCAGCCCCTGAACCATTTTCACTTCCCTCTGTTGGACTCTCTCCAATGTATCCACATCCCTTTTGTAGAGGGGGGCCCAAAACTGGACTCCAGATGTGGCCTCATCAGTACTGAATAGAAGGGAAAGTTCACTTCCCTTGATCTGCTGATAACGCTTCTGCTAATGCATCCTTGACTAAATCATCCCAGCCAGTCTGTCCAACCTGCTCTTGAAAACTTCCAAGGTTGGAGATGCCCCCACATCTCTAAGCAGCCTCTTCCAGTGCTCGACCAGCCTTGTAATCAGAAAGTGCCTCCTCATCTCCAACCTCGACTTCCCCCGCTGAAGCCTGAGGTCATTGCTCCTAGTCCTGTCCCCTACAGCTACAGAGAAAAGCCCAACTGCAAAAGGACACAGAGCCTAGGTGCTGGAAGATGAGACCACTGCAGATGCACCCTGGAGCTGGTGGGCTCTAGCAATGAGGATGGGCTCGGACGGTTTATAGCCTAGCTGTGGACAAGCAAGGGAGCTGCAGAAGTCCACCTGAATAAGTCTACCTGGGGTTTTCTGGAAGATTAGAAACCCCGTGGACACCTCAGCAGAGCTTGTGACTAGCAGCTGTGGGGGCAGGAGCTGAGGAGGTCTGTCTACACAAGTGCAGCTCTTATCTCCATTCGCCGAAGTAAACCTATGGGCTCTGCATACTCCTGCTCCAAGATCCACAACACCTAGATTTGCCCACCAACTTCCTCCTCCATCCACGCCATCCTCAGCAGATCGTCCCCTGCCAACATCCACTGTTTAGGGGGTGCTATGACCAGCCTCACCCCTTTCTCCCTGGCCAGACGGAGGGGACAACTCAACAGTGTTGCCTGTTGCAGCCCAAGACCCATCGATCTGCTGCCACCCAAGACTGTCTTCATTCCTCCGCCTCATTCCTTCTCTGTGGAGGAACCTGGGCCAAGACTCTGGGGGCATGGGGACAAGGCATGGCTCATCCTGCCTGGAGATAGGAAGAAGTTACTTACCGAAGGCCCAGGCAGGCCGGGGAAACCTCTCTCACCACGCTGGCCAGGAAGACCCACAATACCTCGCTGCCCTGCCAAGCCTTGAGGACCGGGGGGACCATCGGGACCCTGGAAGACAGAGGTGAAGGTGAGACCCAAGCCAAGGGGATGGTGCATGGCATGAAGCAGGGCCTGCGGGAACACTTACAGGAGCACCGTCATCACCGGACTCGCCCTTCTCGCCAGGGGGACCGGGAGGACCTTGGAGACCGGGGTCGCCAGCACGACCAGATGGACCTGCGTCACCACGGGCACCTTTGGGACCATCTTTGCCAGAAGCGCCGGGTGGGCCAGGGGGGCCTGGGTTACCCTGGAGGAGAAACATGGGGGTGTAGTGAGAATGGGGGGACGTCCCCCTTTGCTCACTGGTTCCACCTTGCTTTCCTCCACCTCCCGCTTCATCCCCAGAGGACAGAGAACGGGCCATGGACCCCCTTGCCACCCATCCCTGTGCGAGTGCCAGCCTTCAGACTGAGTCTGGTCCCTCTAGGAATCAAGCCAAAGAGCCCCTGCTACACCTCAGACCTGGAGGGCATTTCACATGGGCTTAGATGGATACCACAGTCCCTGCAGTGTAGGCAACAAGTGACCCGTGCACCAATTATGGCAGCTGCAGAGCTGTAAGACTGGGACTAAATATCCCACGTTTGCCTCCACATTTACTACAATGCACAAGATGTTGGGACGCCCCGTGCATGCGCTGGGAACTGCTCCAGGGTCTTGGTTCCATTCTCCTTCGTTTTCCCGATGTGGAAACCAACCCGGGAGCTAGGAACAGCTGCCTGGCTCAGACCAGCGGGCCCATTTAGCCCAGTTTCTCTTGGCGAGTCCTGTGTCAACGGATGGCGATGGGTATATCTGCCCTCCTCCCCAGGAATGTACCATCCCCAACGGAGAGAGGTCGGCACGTGCTCCCGAGATGGCAGCCCTGGGGCCCCGCAGAGGTGGTATCTCCCCGGGAAGTCCGTGCACTTACGTTCGGGCCGGGCGGTCCGACTCGTCCGGCAGCCCCGGGAAATCCAGTGGCTCCCTAGACAAGGAGAGGAGGCAGAGACGTGTTAGCCGACATGTGGCTTGTGGTGTTTGGGGATGAAGATGCATAGCCCCCACTCCCGGCAGCACTGTGTGGATCAGCAAGAGCCAGCTGGCCAGGCTCCACCCCGACCGCCTCCCCGGGCACGTCGAGTGCAACTTAATGGTGCTGAGACTGGGTTGAGGAAGGGGTGTCCCCAGCATGTGCCTGGTGCCCCAGCCTGGGCTGTGGTGACGCTGGTGTCTCCATCAACAGCCCCGGCACGGAGTCAGGCCGGGCTACCCCTCTCCAAGGTGCTGACGGATCCTGGTGGTACTTACTGGGGGGCCCTGGGCACCGCGACCTCCTTTAGGACCAGTCACACCAGTTGGACCCTAGGGAGGAAAGAAGGGGAAGCAGGTTAGCTCCTGTCTGGCCCGGGGCCAGATGGCTCCCCCAGAAGCGGTCTGATCTGGCTGCAACGGCTGCACTGAGACCCTCTTTCTCCTGCCCATCTCTGCCCTCGCAGTGCCCGGCCCCCTCTTGCTGGAGGACTGGATGCACCAGTACAACGTCCCACCCCTCTGGTCTCCTGCCCACTCAGACCAGGCCTGTGGGGAGAAGTGGGGGAAGCCAATACATCTCAGAGCACCCAGCCCCATCACAGGCCAGGGGCTGGCTCCCCCAGCGGGGATGTGGGCATCAAGTCAGGCCCAGACGCTGGGTTTTGATCCCAGGTAGGGTCAGAACCAGATCTGGACCCAGACTCCAGGGTCTCACGCCGGGCCCAGGGGAGCCCCCGCAGGACTCTGTCCTGACCCCATCTGTCACTGCAAAACCTTTCAGTGTCCCCCCAGCTGCTCCCAAAAGCTCAGGACCTGCCTTCCCCAGCACCCGCCACACCCGCGGAGACCACGGAGGCACCTGCGTTACCCACCTGTGGGCCAGGAGCACCAGATGGACCCTGTGGACCTGGGGCACCGGCGTCACCCTTCTGACCGGCTTCTCCTTGCTCACCCTTTGCGCCGGGCTGGCCATCGGCACCCTGTGTGGGGGAGGAGAGAGGAAGGGGGCCCGTGGTGAGGAGAGGCTCCACAGCCGCGGGAGGACAGGCCATGCACCCTGCACTCCTGTAGGCAGAGGAGGGCTCTGGGTGCCATGGAGGTGGCTGTACTCACAGGGGGTCCAGCGAATCCAGCAGGGCCAGGAGCACCCGGCTCACCACGCTCACCCTGCAAGGGAACAGACAAGGTCAGGAGGAAACAACCTGGGTGTCCACACAGCCCACAGCACCCCCCTGCCCCCCACGGGGCCACTAGCTGAGACCCCAGCCCCTCAGCCACCAGGGAAGGCAAAGGTATGACTGCATGATGTCTGAACATCGCCTTTCTCCATGCTGGGGGCAACCTCCCCAGCCCTGGCACCACCATCAGAAAGACAGTGGCAGCACAAGGGAGCCAGGAGACCTCCCAGCCATCCCTGAGACCACGCCCTACCCTGAGGGCTGAGAACAACCCCCAGACCAGCCTGGGGACCCCAGCATTGTCGGCAGGGGCTGTCCAAGCTCCTCGGCTCTGGGACAAGCCCCAGGGGCTGCACAGGCCAGCTGGATCCCACCAAGAAAGCTCCTGGCATCGCACTCACCGGGGCACCACGGGCACCTGCAGCACCGGAGGGGCCAGGGGGACCTGACTCGCCCTGAAAAGGGAGGAAGGGAGAGAGGTGAGGGGCAGCACAGCATGAGGGGCACCCCTGGGCAGTGCCCTCTGCCTTCCCCCACACACAAAGGGAGAGAAAAATGCCCCCCACACCCCACCCATCCCCCTATGCTCCTCCCACTCCCCAAGCCCCACCCAGATCCTGAGCTCCGCCCATAGACTCTCCTCCTTCCAAGGCCCCTCCCACAGCTCCAAGACCCGGATCCCAAATCCCTTCCGTCCCCAGTTCCCACCGCCCACCCCCTTCCATGCCCCCAGCTGCTCCCCAAAACGAAGCCCTGCCCCCCTGCACAAGCTACCCCTACTTCAGCAGAGGCCCCACCCTCTCCCCTGAAGCTCCGCCCACTCCCCCAGTGTTTGCCTCTACCCTGGGTTCTCACCTTCTCGCCGTTGGGGCCTGAAGGGCCAGGGGGACCGATGGGACCTGTCAGACCCTGGGGGGAGAGAGGGAAGGGAGTGAGGACACCTGTGAGGAGCCTGGTGTAACCCCCACCCACCAGCCACAGCCCTCCCCCAGCTCCCTGCTATTACTGTGGTGCGGTAGGTCTCTGGCGATTATGCCACTACAGCCTGACTGCTACAGCTCTCTGCCTGCTACAACCGACAACGTCCCTACAGCTCCCAGCCTGCTACAGTCGAGCAGCCACTGCCATCTGCTTGCTGCACTGCTCCAGCCACCCCCTCCTGCAGCCCGGCAGACTGTTGCATTGCTGTAGCTTGACTCCTACAGTGCTACGGCTGTCTGCCTGCTACAGTTTGCCTCCTACACTGCTACAGCCTGAAGCCTGGCTGCTACCTCCCTCTGCCTGCCACCCTGCTACTGCTTGACTGCTGAACACTTTGGCCTCCAACACAGCTGCAGCCGGCTCTGCAACAGTCCTCTGATGCTACAACAGGACTCCCGGCCTTCCGCCTGTTGCATTACTACAGCAGTCTCCTGCTCCTGTTGTTTGCCCACTATCAGGTCGATGTAGCAGCTCTCTGAGCACAACACGGCTCCAGTCCAACAGTCACAGCTCGCTGCCTGCAAGGCTGCTACAGCGCTTAAGTAATCAGTACCCCCCAACTACACCTTGTCTGCTACCCTGTGCCAGTTTGTTTCCTGCCGGCTGTAGTGCTCTGCCCAGCCTCCACACAGCCGCAGCAATCCGCCTGTCCCTCCTGTTGCTTTTGGGTATTTCCCAGCCCCCCCCTGCTCACACCACCCAGTGTCCTGGGTCTGTCCCATTTGGACCCAATCCCCTGTACTTACTCGTGAGCCGTCTTTGCCGGGGGCACCTTCAGGACCTTTCTCACCGATGTCTCCCTGGGGAAGAAGAGGGAGAAGTTATCAACCAGAGGCCGATACAGCCAGTCCAGTTACTCTCTGCGATGACCTGGTACTGGGGGTGCAGGGTGCAAATAGCTCGCCCGGCAGAGGGTCCGGTTCTGCAGCAGGGAATTACCCTGTTCATATTCTCTGTTGATGTGATGGAGCGAGAGCCCCTTGGAAGCAGCTGAGCTGGTGACCCCTGAGCCCTCTGCAAGCAGCTAGACCTCCCATGCCAAATTTCCAGAGGGTACAAACTGGTGCCATCCTATTACAGTCACCAGGGTCACGCCCTCATTGCCGTAAACCAGCCTCACTGCACTGAGATCACGTAAGTGGTGTGGCCTCACCCCTCGCCCTGCCTTGGCCACGGCGCCTGCCCTGGGTGGTGCCCCCCTGCTGGGGGCACTACTCACCCTGTCTCCCTTTGGTCCAGCGATGCCAGCTGCTCCTCTCTCTCCAGGCATCCCCTGCAGGCCGGGCGGGCCCTGGGCACCTTGTGGGCCACCTGGACCGGTTGCACCCTGGAGCAGAGAAGCACGGTAAGGTCACCAAGTGCCCAGACCCAGGACACTGCTCTATCAGCCTGGGGACGTGGAAGGACAAGGGGGGCATGACCCCCAGCCCCTGCTGGCTCTCCCCAAGGGCTATTCTGGAGGCACTGGGGGGGGCTGAGCAGGCAGGGAACCTGCAAGGGGTTGTACTTGATGACCCCAGCTGCCAGCTGCAGCCAGGTAAGCCAGGGCTGCCTGTATGGGGCACGCGGTGTGACCCCTCTATCTTCCCCCCAGCCAGGCTCCTGCCAGGCGGCAGCAAGGACCAGATCCCCCTACGTGGGCACTCATCCCACAGCCTCTCCAGAACCAGCCCCTGGAGGGAGACAGACCCCCCCCGACCACATCGTGCCAGCCACCTACCTTGGGCCCATCCGTGCCGGGTGTGCCTGGGAGCCCGCGAGGGCCCTGCAGACCTTGAGAGCCTGGGGAACCCCGTTCTCCTGGGAAGCCGCGTTCACCCTGGGAGGAAGGAGATGCTGTTAGGGGGAGGCTGAAGCTGGGGACCAGCTGGGATGATCCCCAGGGACAGGGTGGTTTGAGGAATAGGGCAGAGCAGTGGCAGCATTGGGTGGCTGTGCTCCTCCCCAGAGCTGGCTGCATCACCCAGCTGGAAATGGCGAAGGGCTTCCACAGGGTACCCCAAACAGTGAGGAGCCCCCACAGTGAATGGCCAGAGCACTTTGGCCCTCTCTGTGGCTGGGGATGGTTAAATTCATTAATGCTTGGAGGAAAGGGGCATGAGGAGCTATGGACCAAGGGAGTGAGGGGCCCTTGAATCAGGATGTCCTAGACCTTCAACGCTGGAGGCTGCAAGGAAGAGAGGACCAGGGGAGACCCCCTTGGTTGTAGCCAGGTCACTCCCTTCCAGCTGTGTGACACTGGAGACTGGGCAAGATGGACCTAGGCTCTGACCCAGCCCATGGCAGTTCTTGTGTCCTTGATGTAGGAGCAAGGGGGGCACTGATATCCCCCTCCCGGAGCCCGACCGCACGGGGGAAACTCTACTTACTCTGGGGCCGACCAGGCCGGGGGTGCCAGCTTCTCCGGGGACGCCCTGCGAGAGCAGACAGGTGGTTAGACACTGGGAGGGACGGGGACATCTGCCCCGGGCGGGTGCTCGCCTCAGGCCCGGGGCAGGGGATGCTGATGCTGGCTTCACCCCAGCGGGGAGGCCCCGAGCAGCCTAGCAGAAGGCTGGCGAGGCCTCAGGGGCATGGGGACCTGGCTAGTGCATTCAGCAGCTATGGGACCCGGTGGAGCCTGGTGCCTTGTAGAAGCCACCTCGCTCCACCTGCATGGAGCCCGGATCCGGGTGGACTCGTCAGCTCCCTTTTGCTCTGAGCCCTGAGTCAGACATCTCCACTGATCCCAGTGCTCCTGGCTGAGTGGGGAGACCTCCACCCTAACCCAGGGGACCCCAGGCCACGGGGCAGCATCTGAGCCCATCCAGGACTTCGGTCTACAGCCCATAGGCACAAGCCAGCTGGCAGCAGGTGGAACAGGAGGTACCGGGTCCCACTTACCCACCACAGCAACACAAGCTCACCTGATCACCGGGCTTGCCGCCTTCGCCGGGAGGGCCTGGGGGGCCAGGCAGTCCCTGCAAGGAAAGGACGCAATGATGTGAGCCATGGGCTGCACTCGGCACTGAGGCCTCTCCCTTCCCTTTGGGCTGGGAGAGGCTCCAGTGCCCGGCATGAGATCAGGCCACGTCTGCAGTGGCCCCTCGAACCCGCACCTGAGATGTGCAATGGGCCCGGGGAGGTTGGAGCTGGGAGGCAGGGCTGCCCTCACCCCACCCGCCAAGGGTTAACACCCACAGTGGGACTCACCTGGAAGCCGGAGGGCCCAGGAGCACCTTGCTCGCCTCTCTCTCCTGCAGGCCCCTGCAAAGGGAAGGGGAAGGGTGAGAGGCTGGTACTGACACCGGGAGGGGATGGGGTTGGTATCTGCTGGCAGGGGCATGGACCCAGGCACCCATGCCCTGGCAGCGCAGGTGTTTCCCTCTAGTTTCTGCCTTTTTTAGGGGCCTTTGCTCAAGAGCTTCCCCCTGCCGTGGGCACGGGCTGGTGCCAAGCCAACCCACGCCTGCATGAGGGCACTGGGAGGGAGCCCTGGGGAAGGGTCTAGGATGGGGGTCCAAGCCCAGCACCTCTACAGGACACGCGGCCCCCCCCCCACCCTCAGGGGCCCAGGCAACCCCTCTGCCCAGGTCCGGCTCCCATCCTGGCTTCCTTATGATGACAGATTCAGGAGGTGACAGATACTCACGGCAGGTCCAGGGGGACCGGCGGCTCCTGTCTCACCATCCTTTCCAGGCAGACCCTGGAATGGAAAGAAACCCCCATGAACTCCACATTCCCCAGCCCTCAGCTGCCCCCCATCCCCATCCCCATCCCCATCCCCCACCCAAGCCAGTTCTCTTCCCAGATCAACAGCACTTCTGAGGGCTCGCCTCTTGTTTCAAATCAAAAGCCTGCTCCAGTGGGCCAAGTTCAGGTGCCAGCGGTGTGCAAGAGGCTGGGTGAGTGTCTATGCCTCGGTTTCCCCTCTGAGGGCTAACTGCACTGAGCTGCTGGGGGAACTGTCTCTCTACGGGGCTGTTCGTCAAGCGGTCGGGGTGACTTCAAGATACTTTGGCCCCTCTGCTTCGTCCCTGGGGGCCAGTCCTGCTGTGATCCCAGGGACGGGATCTTGGGGCGACCAGACCCCCAGAACAGCCGCCAGCCAGGATCCCCTTCCAGGGAAACCAGCAGGGGATGCGTGTGCAAGGGGGCAGGGAATAATAGCCACTTACCCTCAGGCCGGGGGCACCAGGCAGCCCCTTCTCGCCAGCTTTGCCGGCTTCGCCCTAGGAGAGAAGAGAAGATGAGATGCTTGTGAAGCCTGCATGGGCTCTGTGTGGAGCAGGCTGCTGCTGGGCCTGGGGAGCAGGGTTGGCAGAGCCGAGGCAGCTGGATGCACGGGGGCATTTCTGCCACAGCCTCCCCTTCCTCCCAGCCCTGCTGGAGCCAGACATCCCAGTGAATGGCCTGTGACAGCAGCCCATAGATCTACATAAGGCCTGGGCAGGCACCGCTGGGGGTGCCCATAGCTTGGTGCACGGGCTCCTTATGGCACTAAATGGGATGGGACATGCAGGTCACCCAGCTGAGCACTCCCTGCCTCCCCACACTGGGGTCTCCCCTCCCCACCAGCATGGCTTGCTCTGCCCATTGGTTCATGCTACCCAAGGGACTGGATACTTACATTAGCACCTTTGGGGCCAGGGAAGCCCATCACGCCAGGCTGGCCACGGGCACCCTGTGGGCCAGGGGGGCCAGGCCGGCCATCCTCACCGGGGGCACCCTGTAGGGAGGCACGGGGGACTGGTTAGTCAGCAGGTCGGGTCTTGCTCGCTGCCCCCAACACGTGAAGCCCCCTTGCCATCCTTGCTCCCAAGGAGCTCCCCCCTACCCCTTCAGGGGGTTGCATTCAAGCTCTGAACCCCACCCTGCGCCTAACCCAGCCCCCCACATCCACTGCCCCCAAAGAGGTACAGTGATACATCCACGCCCCCCTCCCCACATCCCACGCCCCGCCACCCAGGGACCCGCGGCACTTACTGTGGGGCCAACTTTGCCTTGAGGACCAGCATCGCCAGGACGGCCAGTGAGACCCTGGAAGGAGGAGGCAGAAGGTCAGGGAAGCGCTGGGGGTGCCTGTGCCTGGCTCAGGCCTTCAGCTGGGCTCATGGTGCCTCCTCGAACTGCTGGGCCAGCCTGGGCTTTAACTTGCCACGGTGGGGGGGATGAGGGTGGGCCCCCAGCCTCCTGGGCTCTATTGCCGGCTCTTTCATGTGATCGGGGGAAGGCTACTTTCCTGCTCTGTGCTTTGCTCCATAGGCTCTGTGCCTCGGTTTCCCCCCTTGTATAAAGGACCTCAGTGGAGCAGAGGGCGACAGGCACCCTGCCCAGCGCAAGGTGGGGAGGGGGCTGGTCTCAGAGGAAGCCCATAGTTGTTCTTGGAGTGTATCACGGTGGGGCTGAATACTAGGGAATAAATACCCTGTGCTCTCCCGAGCACATGTGAGAGACAGCAATGGTATCAGCTCAGAGCCCCTGGGGCTCCTTGCTGAGGTGCAGGCTGCTGGTGGGGTCCAGCACAGCAGGACTGCGGAAAGACCAGCCACTGGGGAGGGAGCAGGATTTGAACCCATGAGCCTGGGTCACACCAGCTCCTGCCCTTCCCCTGGGAGGCAACCCTCCATGCACCAGGGCCTGGAAACAGATCCAGGGGTGATTTGCCGGGTCCAGGGGTGACCCTTTACAGGAGTCCCCCCACCCTCTTGCCCCCTGCAAGGCTGAGAGCAGCTCCTGGCTCCTTCCAGCTGTACCGCATTCCTTGGAAGAGAAAGCACCTTCACAATTGAGGTGCACCCAACCCCTCCGACTCTCAGTGCCAGCAGGGAAGAATGTGCCAAGCACAAGTGCGCTGACCTGGACCGAGCCTCTGTGGCGCGACAGAAGAGCTTTCTCCTGGCTTCTGAACTCCAGTTTTACACAGAAGATGTCCTGGGCATCAGCCCCTGCACCTTCTATTCACCGCAATATGGTAACTGAAAACTATGATGGGACCAAGCAAGATGCCCTGCAAACTGGGGGGGTGCCCCCCACCACACATCCTAACCCTTTCAGCACTGGGGACTCAGCCTGAGCCTGGCCAAGGAGACCTTCCATTAGCATGAGCAAGGCCAATGCTACTTACCCTGGCGCCGGGCAGACCGGGCTCTCCAGGACGGCCGGGGTCACCATTAGCTCCCTTGGGTCCGGCCAGGCCAGCGGGGCCACGCTCGCCTGGGGCACCCTATCCAGGGGTGGAAGGAAGCACTGGTTAGCTTGGTGGGGGCTGGGCCGTGATCCAGCCCCACTGACCCCCAGCCCCAAGCTGAGATGGCCACTGAGCTGGCGTGACTAAGGCACCAGTGGCTGGGTGTGGGGCATAGTGCCAGCCTGGCATCCTGCCCTCAGCCTCCCATGGCTGGGTTGACTGGGGCTCGCACTCAACCCTGGCTTCCTCCCAAAGGACAGACCCATGGTGGGCATAGCTGGGGGGCCCGAGCCGGGACCTAGTGACGTCAGTATGGCCCCAGTGTCATGTGTTGGGATAAACCCCCATGGAAAGCCTCACTGGGCCCCAGTGGCCCTTGAGCTGGCCCTCTCCAGCCCCCATCAATGGCCCACAATGGGCATAACTGGTATTGCTGGGCCTGGCTCCACTGCAGCAGCCATGGCTCTTCTTGGGACGGAGGCTGCAGCCAACCACCCCCTCCCCGCCGACACCGAAAACAAGGCAGGCTGCAAAAGGGAACATGCCAGGGCAGCCGCAAGGTGATGCCAAACCCAGAGCAAGGCGTGCTTGGAAAGACGGGGACTCTGGGAGTGGTGCCTGGGGGCTGAGGGAGGGCAGAGTGGGGCTGGGGGCATCATTGCTCTACACTGGGGCCATGTTGATGTGGTTCTAGAGACAGACGCCTCTGGGGGTGGTGTTTGGGGGGATGGGACCAAGCCCCCAGGCTGGGTCTGGAGCCATCTCCGTTGCCCCCTTGCCTCCACAGCTTCCCCCAGCCCACACCCAGCCTCCGTGCGCTGCTCCAGACCAGTCGCTCCACTCACCTTGGGTCCAGCGAGACCATCCTGACCGGGGAAACCACGGTTTCCGGGGGCACCCTGGGGAGGAGAGAAGGACCGGGGTCAGGGGGACATCCAGGCCGTGGGTCCAAGGTGGGATCTCCCCCATCCCAGCCCATGTCTCGGGGTGCTCTGTGACAGCTGAAGTCACGTGGCTGCAGTGTGCACAGTCGTGGCCGTTGCACCAAGCCAGCCAGGACCCCATGCTGCAAAGAGCTGCAGGGCTTGTGCCTCGGGCTGCCGACTGAGCCCTGTCCCATATGGGGACAGTAGCTGTCACATGGGGTGACCCCGGGTGGGGGAGCCACCGTCACTTACTCTCTCTCCAGGTGGCCCGTGGGGTCCAGCAGCACCCGGTTCACCGCGGGCGCCTCTCTTGCCTTCCTCGCCAGCTGGGCCGGGAGCTCCCTGGGGTCCCGCGGGGCCCTGAAGGGAGACATGGGGGAGAGCAAGCATTAGGTCAGTCCACCCCCTCACCCCACCCCTGCCTCCCTGGTGAGCAGGGCAGCGCCTGGGAGCCAGGAAGCCCAGGCTGTGCCCCGTGGCATTGGTGCCTCAGTGTCCCTGCCAGCTCCCAGCCATCGCCCTGAGAGGCTCTGAGCCCGGCCCGTGCCATTGAGGCTGGGTAATGAGGCGATGGGGGCATGCTCTCCTCAGGGTGAAGTGGGAGCCCGGGTGGAAGGCAACAGAGGGGCTATTGTTTCCCACCCCCCAGTGCAGCCCGGGACCGTGCGGGCTGCCAGGAGAGCAGCTTGGCAGGAGAACAGGCTTGTTAGCTGCTGCAAAGAGGCTCTTGCTGTCCTGGGAAGGCCCCATCCTGGGCAAGGTCCTGGTCATGGGGGTCCAGGCTGCAGCTGGGACTCAGGATGCCTCGGGGTCCCTGCAAGCGCCTTGCTCCTTGCAGCCTGGGCAGGGTCCAGCTGTGGGGTCAGCACAGCCCGCGTGTGCACTGCCCTCCGCTCCCCATCATCCCGGGGGAGGCCTTGGTGCCCGGGTATCAAGGAGCTACCTGGCTCATCTGGGAACGGGACATGGCACAGATGAGCAGAGGGCCCCGGCTGGGCTCGGCTACTCACCGTTTCGCCTTTGGGGCCCTGCTCGCCCTTGAAGCCCGCGATGCCAGGTTCACCCTGCGAAGCAAGAGAAAATACTCAGTGCCCCTGGACCCTCGCCCATCGCCCCCAGGGATGGCACTGGCACATCCAGGAGCCATGGAGAGAGGAGCAGTTTTCCCTGGGAGAGGGGCAGTGGCACGTGTGGGGCACGGGGACCACAGCGAGGGATGGCTGGCATGGACCACCAGGCAAAGCCAGGAGCCAAGGTTGTTGGGCGGAGTCTGTGGCAAGCAGGCGGAGCCAGGGAAGGCTAAGTGGAGTCTTCAATAAAGGGGAGGAGCTAGTGGGCTGTTGAGCAGATCCTTTGGCAAGGGGGTGGAGCCAGTGAGCTGCTGGGCGGAGTCTGTAGCCCAGGGAAGGACTTGGAGGTAGTTGGGTGGAGTCTTTGGCAAGAGGAGGTGGAGCCATTTGGCTGCTGGGCGGAGTCTGTGATGAGGGGAGGAGCTAGGAGGGGGATCTGCAGCAAGGGGGCGGAGCCAGTGGGCTGCTGGGTGGAGTCTGTGATAAGGGGTGGAGCTGGGGCTGCTGGGCGGAGCAGTCTGTCCAGGAGCCTGGCGCCCCCTTCTTACCGTCTGACCTTTGGGACCCAGAGGTCCTGTAGCTCCTTGAGGCCCGGGAGGCCCACGGGGTCCAGGGAAGCCAGGGGCACCAGCGATCCCGGGAGCGCCCTGCCGGCAGCACAGGGAGAGGAGAGTTAGGAGCCAGGAGGGCTTTGCTCTGTCCTCCACCGCGTACACATGGCCCCTGGGCAGAGAGGGAACCCCCCAACCACCTGAGCCCAGAGGCTGCCACCCTCTTCCCTGCTGCCTGCAACCCCAGCCCCCCGATCCTCCCCCCCGGCCATTGCGGCCCAGGCGTACTCACAGCCGATCCTTTCGCTCCGGGGATGCCATCGGTCCCGGGGTTCCCCTGAAAGCAAAGAGCAGGTCACGAGGCGGCTCCGGGGAAGCCGTGCCCATGGAGGAGGTGCGGGGCAGGGGCCGGCTGGGTCTCAGGGAGCTAACCCGTGCCTCAGTTTCCCCACCAGTGGAGTGAGATTGATGCGCCCCTTATGTGAGGAGGGGCAGGGGAGGGGGCAAGGTTACTTACGGGGGCTCCAGCAGGTCCAGGAGAGCCGGGGGTGCCGGATTCTCCCCGGGGGCCCTGGCCACCCTCAGGACCACGAGCACCAGTGGGCCCAGCTTCACCCTGCAGCAGAGAAGGGAGGAGAAGGTCAGAGTCCCGTGGGAAGCCTTGGGAGGTGGCACGACGATGGAGCTGGGGCATGGTCTTGTGGGACGAGTCCCCAGGAAGCCTCCGCCACTGCCCAGCCAGCTGTCCTTGGGCATGCCCCCCGGCCTGCTCCATGCCTCAGTTTCCCCTCCCGCCCCTAGCCTGTTAGCTGCTCACCGTGTGTAGCACTGAGAATAGACAGGCCCTGCGAGCCATCACCTCCACCCCTGGGTCTCTGGTCATTGTCCAGCCCTTGGGGGACCCCTGCTCCCCACCCACTCTCAGGGGTCTCCCCCACTCCTAACGAGGTCACTGGTCATTAGCAAAGTCTCACTGTTCTTCCCCCCACCCCCAGCCCGTGGCAACTGGGCCAGGTGGAGCAGAGGGGCCTAGAGCCGGGAGAACAACCCTCTGGCCATCCCCGTCCCAGCCCAGCCAGCCCAATCTAAGGCCTGCCCACATGGGAGGGGATGGAGCTGCGGGCTACTCCTTCTCCCTCTCTGCATGGGGGCACTGCGGCCTGATCCAGCCTAGCTTAGTGCTGCTCCCCATACAGGGGCCCCATATGAGGCCAGCCCTACCTCCCACCTCCCCATCACCTTCCTTCCTGCTCTTCCTTTCCCCCCATCATTTTGGCCTCTGCCACTGCCCACCCAGCTGTCCTTGGGCATGCCCCCCGCCCCGCCCCATGCCTCCCACCCTCAGCCCACGAGCTCCTCATTGTGTATGGCACCGAGAACAGAGAGAGCTCCAGCATTTCCCCACTCCAGCTTTCTCTTTCCCTGCTTTCTCTCTCTCTGTCTCTCCTCCACCTTTGCTTGTGGTATTTGTGGCAGGCGACGTTGAGAACAGGCCTGGGTGCTCAGACCTTTTGCTGGAAGAAAGGAGCGCTCTGTGAGGTGTGCAGAGAGCAAGGCGGGAGGAATCGGTACCTACCTTAGAGCCGGGGGCGCCTGGGAAACCTGGACCTCCAGACGGGCCGACAGGTCCCTGGGGGAGAAAAAAAATGCCGTGAGGACCCTCCTAGGAAAAAGAGCCTGGGATAGGGACTGGTTCTGGGGTGAGATGGCTGGACTGAGGGTCTCACAGCCCAGAGGGGGGTCAGACAAGGAGTGCCCCCAAAACAGCGCAGGGGCCCTTTTGCACTTTAAGGAATCACACAGAAGACAGTGAGTGCCATTAAAGGACTCATAGATTATTTAAAGATATACTGTACTACCCATTTATTGCCCATTGCTGCTCTTGGATGTTATAAGGGGGGCAAATTGCTGGAGGCAAGGAGGAGCATTTAGTTCAGCGTTTGTCCAGCACCTAGCACCTAGTCCGGAGGAGCTGTCTGAGGGCGCTGCCACAACAGATCGTCTTAAAGGGTGCCATTGCACTTAGCAGTGGACGGAGAGGACCTGGGGTGTGGGGAGTTGGATAGTTGCAAGCTGTTTTAAGCATTTATCACCCCCTAAAATACAGGCCGTGACCTGGGGCTCAGTAAAATGCACCTGGGAACAGACCCATTGGAAAGGAAGATAGTGAGATGTTTTGGGGGGAAAGCAAAGTCTACTCACAGGGGGGCCGGCGGGGCCGGGGAGGCCGTCGTTGCCACGAGCACCCTGCAAAAGGAGACAGCGGACATCAGCGAACAACCACCCGTCCAGGAGTGATCCAGGCTAACAGGCACCATCGCCTAGTGGGTGGAGCACCAGCCTGGGACACCTGGGTCCTCTTCCCAGCTCCGCTGCTGATCTCCGGGGTGGCTTGGGGCAGGTCAGTCCACATCCCGCCTTTCTCCTAGGGGCAGCGTGCATTTGTGCAGCACCCAGCGCGGTGAGGGCCTGGATTGGAGCCAGGCTGTCCCAGTGCTAGCACAAGGCAAGGCAGAGGGGGAAAAAGCAGAGGAAGGGAACCGGTGCAACGCCCTGCCGGCTGCCGGATTCAGGGCAGTACAGTGCTCCTGGCGCGCACGGCTGCAGCCGCTCGGGGGTGCTGCACTGACTCAGGCTGGCAAAGCAATGGACCAGCCCAGCCAATGGGACCGAGAACCCACCACGGCGTAAAGCAGGAGTAAGATTTGCCTGGGGGGCACCCGGACCCTGCCTTACACCTCCGAGGAATCTCTCCTGCTCTACGCCACCACGTAGGAGATGAGAATTTGGCCCTGAGGGAGATCTCTAATAGGGCCGTGAATAGGCAAGGGGCTGGTAAGAGAGCAGATTTCCCTGGGGGACAGGACCCGGATGCCTGGAAGATCCCAGACTTGGATCTCCATCAGCATAACAGGATCGGGCCCTGCAGCGGAGCTGCCCCAGCCCTGCCGGGTTCATCTCATACAACAATCCTGCCCATGAGGAATTCATGACCCCGGGGAAGCCAAAAGAAGGGGCACGGGGGATGAAAGCCTGCCCTGCCGAGAAGTACATTATTAGACTTGGATCCGTGCTATTAGGCCCCAGAGCCAAGTCACAGGGAAACAACAGGAGCCCTGGCCAGACAAAGCCCTCTATTGTCAGCCGCATCCCGTTTTGGCCGAGCTGGGGCTGGGTTACAGAGCCAGGCGGCCGTCTCCTGTCGGGCTCTCTGCTGCAGCGACCAGAGGAGCAGAGCCCTGAACTGGCCCCTCTCAGCAATGAAAAACAGTCCTCCAAACAGAGGGAAGCACCTTAAATATTGTGAGGGTTTTTTCCCTCTACGTTCTGGGCTCACATCATCTCTGCAGGGCGTATTCGGACTCCTCCCCGCAGCCCCCAGGCCTCCAATGGTGCCGCTATTTTAAGCACCAGGTCAGATTCGCACCTGTTCTTGTGACTCCAGGACCTGGAGATTCACCGGTGTAAGACCCAGGAGGACATCTCAAGGGCTGGAAGTACGGAGCATGTTCAGCTAAGACCTGCCCTGCTCCTGCTTTGTCCCGGATGCCAAAAATCTCAGTCCAGCGCGAGGGCGATAAAACAGCAGGGGGGGGCTTTGGCAGGCGTGCCAGCAGTTCAGCCCCATGCCCTCTCCAAATGCCACTCGGAGCCTGCCTGAGCTGCTGCTCTGCTTTGTCCTCCCTGCTCTGTGCCCCCCAGCTGATCTGCTGCTCTGTCCTCTGCTCTCTGCCTTGGGCTCCCTGTCCAATCCGCTGCTCTGGCACTTGTTTGGCTCAGCAACACCCAGAGCATCTGCACTTAAGCATTGCACAGATGGTAAAAGCTTTCCAATGCAACACCTGGAACAGCTGTACCTACAGCTTCACCAGGCAATGCCGAACGCCTTTTACCTCGTTTTCCAATGCAACCCTGGGAAGGGCCGTACCTACAGCTTCACCAAGCAACACCAAACACCTTGTGCCTACAGCTTTCCAACTCCTGTAACTACAGCTCCACCAAGCAATGCCGAATGCCTTATACCTACAGCTTTCCAATGCAACACTTGGAACAACTGTACCTACGGCTTCACCATGCAGTGCCTAACGCCTTTTACCTACAGCTTTCCAATGCGACCCTGGGAAGGGCCGCACCTACAGCTTCACCAAGCAATGCCGAGCACCTTGTGCCTACAGCTTTCCAGTGCAACACCCCCAACACCTGTACCTACAACTTCACCAAGCAATACCGAACGCCTTGTACCTACAGCTTTCCAATGCAGGACCGGGAACGGCTGCGCCTGTCACAAAGCATGAAATCTCCTTCAATGTGACAGTGCCTGCAAACTGTTTCACTTGCAATAGGGCTGTAAGGGGAGGGGGAAAGTTCCCTCACTGCTGTCAGCCAAGCAGGGAGTGCCCCACATGGTACAATACACCCGAGCCCCCCAGGGCAGCCCCTGCCTAGTGCCAGGGCTGTGGGCACTGACCTCCCCTGGTGGGATGGCCAGAAGGGAGCCAGCGGGGGATATGCCCTTGGGAGGGCCCTGGAGAGCCCGGCAGCAGCAAAGCAGGATCCCCAACAGCTGTCTGTATGTGTGCTGGGAATTCAGATGGAGCCTGAGTGATTTAGGAGCTCCACCCCAATGGATTTCATAGGATCTGGCTGCTCAGTTTCCTGAGGGCCACAGGAGCAGGCCAGCACACGGGGCCCTGCGCGGGGCTTGCCCCGAATCCTGCCCCCTCAGCTGACCCCTGCAGCACGGCCCCCGTCCCATCCTGCCGGAGCCTGGTGCTGGTTTCAGCAGCTCCCAGCACTGTAGGGCATGTCTGTGTGCCATCCATGGGGCTGAATGCTGAACTGACCTGCACATCTGCTGCCCGACGCGTGTCCCTGCACCCACTCTAAGCCCCTGGGGGCCGTGGCTCCTAAATCACCTAGGCATTCAAAGCTTCATCCATGAGCATCTACATCCCACCAGCTTGGGTCCCAAACTCCCACAGAGAGACCTGAAAATGGAGCTCTGGGCTCCTAAGTCACTCAGGTGCTTCTGCCACTGTCACCCTACAGCACGTGGCATCCACAAGGCGCAAAGCTTGTGGCCAAGGTGCTCCTGGAACACAAAGCCACCCTGAAGAAGGCCAGCCCCTCAGCTCCTTTCCCCTTCGGGAGCTGGGAAGATTTCCTGGGGTCATCAGGGTGACAAATTGGAGGTAGGGCTTGTCTGAATAATTAACAGAGGATCCAGGACTTAACGAGGAACCTTCCAAAGGAAAGTAATGCAGCAGAGAATGGTTTTTCAGCAGCTCTTGCACCTCCAAATCACTTAGGTCTGAACAGCCAGCTCCCCAAAAAATCATTTTGCAAATGTTCAGGGGTTTGTGGGGAAGAAAGAACTCTCCCTGGCAATAATTGAGGGGCTTAAATCATTCTGGGGCTAAGGAGTCTAGGGCAAAACCCTGCATGGGCAGAGACGACACTTGTCTGGGATGGCTTAGACAGGGCTGATCCCTCCTGAATGAGGGGTTGGGTCCTGATGACCTCCTGAGGTCCCTGCCAGCCCAAATTCTCCACGATTCTCCGATTTTTCTCAAGGAGGGGTGAAGATAAAAGGACTACACTCATGCCCACAGTCAGACACATCCTTTTTCAGGGGAAGAGAGAACGAATGAAGCAAAGACTCCCCGCTTTAGCCAAACTGCCCCGATTTGGGTTTGCTAATTGAAGATGCGCACCCCAATTTTCAAAGGCTAATTTTAGGGGAAGAGGGACGTGTGGTAGGGCAGGAGATAAGGTCATTTCTCAGTCAGCCCCTGCCCGGGTAAAGGGTCCAGATGACGGCCTGCTTCTCTGCACAGGAAGCTCAGCCTTGCCAGGGACACGGATGTTGGCTGGAAGGGAGCATCATACTCACAGCAGCACCAGAGGGGCCGGGACGTCCTCTCTCGCCGGGCAGGCCGCGGGGACCCTGGGAAAGGATAAAGAAGAGAGTGAGGATCTGTTGGCCATCACAGAGGCTCTGGGGGAGATTGAGTCTTTCTAGTGACATAGGAAAGATTGGAAATGGGGGCGGGGGTCCTGCTTCGCCGTCGACCTGTTCCAGCCATTTGGATCCAGTGTGTGTTACAGCAGCCTTGCACCTGCTCTAGGTTATGGTTTGCTTTGCTAGGAAGCAAAGAGCAGTCGTAAGCCAGTGCTGCCCCCAGCACCTTTGCACCAGGGGGTCTTGTCCTCAACAGGACACCTCTGGTGGTATAGAAGGACCTTTGTCCACAGATCGGTCAGCCCCCATGCTGGGTGATGCCCCCAGCACCTGCCCAGAGATGGAGATGGGAGGGCAGTGCAGCGAGCTGTCTGTTCCTCTCCCCTGGGGAGTGCGGGCACTGCCCAGACAGCAGGAGCCAGCATCATGCCAGACCCCTGAGATGCAACCAGCGCCAGGCCAGGGCTCCAGCCAAATGGCTCCGGCCCCTTTGCCCTTCCCAGCCCTATCGCAGCTAACTGCCAACACCGGCAAATCGACACGTGACAGGGACCACAAGAGCCAGAATCAGGGCCCACGGCTTCTACCCCAGGCTCAGACCTCTGGCTCAGCTCCAGACAGGTCGCTGCCCACCTCTGTGCCTCAGCTTCCCCTTCAGTCTAATGAGGCAGCTCATGATTTAGCACTGGGGCTGTCTCACGGGGTGTTTGCACAGCACTGAGCACGGCAGGTTGATGATTTCTGCCCAGCTGTTGTTGGAAGGTGGGTTGGAAGAAGGGATCAGGAGTCAGCGCTGTGTTGCCTTCCAAGGCCATGTTGCTCAGTGGGGCTGGGGTGCAGAGGGGAGGGGTGACCCTAGGCCAGGGGCTCCCCTCTGCCTGTGTCTCATCTGTTCAGACCGAGAACTCATTGGGCAGGGACGATCGTTTGCTCTGTGTTTGTACAGCACCTGGCGCATGGGGCCCCGATCTCAGCAGAGGTGTGTACCACACCCAGAGCCAGGATCTCTCAGCAGAGGCGTGTACAGCCCCTGGCACTGCCTCCAGGTTTCAATGTGACACCTACTCACCATGGGACCAGGGGAGCCGTTCTCACCAGCTGATCCTGTTTCGCCCTGGAAGGGAAGGAGCAGAGAGTGAGTCTCCAGCCTGCCTCAAGCCTGGGCCTACAGTGAAGCACGGACTGGGCCCAGCGCCACCCTGAACCCACTGGTGAAGCCACACAGGTAAAGAATCCACCTCTGGGGGCACCCTGAGGCTGGGGGAAGATGCAGGGCTAGAGATGGGGGCATGGGAGTAAGGGGTCCTACTAGGACTAGGGGAGGAGATGGAAAGAGGCTGGTGGGCAAGATCCAGTGAGGAGAGGGGCAGAGGATGTAGGACACCAGTAGGAGCGTGGCCCATCCTCTCTGCACTGAGCTCCAGCACCAGAGGCCCGGACCAGCCCTGCACGGTGCCCTGCCACTAACCTGGGACCCTGCTGGGGACACCGAGAGCCACAGCTGCCCACCCACCCCCATGGTCAGGCTCCCTCCATCTTGGCATACATCCCCCTGCTTTGCCTGTCATCCACACCAAGGCATAACCCTCTTGCCATCCACCAGTCCCAGTGCATGGACCTCTGTCCATCCACCCATCCATCCACCCCAGTGCATATCACTCTGTCTGTCTGTCTATTTATCCAACCACCCCCATGCCTAGGCCTCTGTCTACCATCCAACCATCAACCCTTTCATCAATCCCTTCTCCATCTCTCCCCCGCTGCCTCCCTCTCTCCATCAACCCTAAAACATACTCCCTTCCATCCATCCATCCATCCATCTCAGTGCCTACCTTCTACCCATCCATCCCAACGCTTTCCCTTCCATCCATCCATCCGTCAGTCCAGACCCATCTTTAGTCACCAGTTGATCCAGCCCCCAATCCCTGTCTATCCAGACCTCTGTCTTCTCCCACCAGTCATTTCAGCCCAATCTGCCTCTCTCTCCTCTGCCTTCGCCCTGATCTCCAGCTGGAGCAGAGCTAACGTCTGAGCGGTGAGGCTCCCACATGATGAGAGCTCAACGCCAACTCCCGCTAGAAGGGAGCTGGTAGGTGGAGGGGGCACAGTGCCTGCCTTGCTGGCCTGGGAGGCCCCTTCTTGCCCCACGTCCCCGGGCTGACTGCCCCGCCACCTGCTTCTGCCACTGACTTCCCGCCAGCCTTGGTCATGTTCCTTCACCCCACGGACCTCCTGCTATTCAAGCTGCAGCCTCTAGTGGGCAGTGTCTATCAGTCCAGTTCCCCTCACCACCCTAACGATGAGCAGTAACAACCTCCCCCTGCTAATCAGTGTCATTTGGAGCATTAGCTCACCTTGGCGCCGGGGGCCCCTGCTTCTCCCTTGGCTCCATCCAAGCCAGGGTAGCCCTAGAAGAGAAGGAGGCAATATTTACACTCCTGATGGCTGTGAGATGAGAGACAGATGGAGGTGGCTGGGGCGACCACTTACCCTGTGCCCTTTGACTCCAGGCAGGCCAGGGGTCCCGGGGAAGCCTCGAGCGCCCTGAAAGCAGAGAAGGGAAGGTCATCATGGGGGAAAGGCAGGGAAGAGGGGCCCAAGGGACCTGTTTCTCATGGGGGATCAGCAGGGAGTTTGCTACAGTCTCCTGGAACCACCTGCAGCTACCACTTATGGCTGCTTGTTAGGGTAACACGTGGAGCCCAGCGGAGACACACAGGGCCAGAGCTGGGTGTCACATACGGCCAGAGCGGGGTAACACGTAAGGCTGTACAGGGGGACATATAGATTCAGATTAGACTAGCACATGGGATGAACTACCTGGGGCTGGTCCTACTTTGAGCAAGGGGTTGGACTCAATGTGACCTCATGAGGTCCCTTCCAGCCCTCCTTGTCTATGATTCTCTGGGGTCGCATAGGATAAGATGGGGCTATACCATGTAACATGGAAACCTCTGCGTGGTAACATAGGGACAAAAAGGTGGCTATAGAGAAGCAGATTAAAGTAACAGGCAGGGTCATTTAAGGTAACAGATGGGGCCATGTAGTGTAATATATAGAGTCATATAAGGTAACTTGTAGAATAAGGTTAGAGCTACATACAGGGGCAGAGCAGGGCACTATGTAGACACTTCTGGGGTAATACAGAGAGCCATACAGGGGAATATATAGACCCAGGTTAGACCCAGGTCTGGGGTGACCTATGGGCTATCTAAGGCTATAAAGGTCTGGGGAATGGGTAGAATAAGCTGGCTAGCCTGCAGGCCATGTGGTGTAACAGAGCCAGAGGAGAGTGACCCACAGGGCTCAGTAACGGAGCTGGATCTTCATGGGGCCAGGCTCAGCCTGATCCAGAGCCCTGGACCCGAAACGTCCTGTTCCTATAACAGCCGGTGTCCCCCCGAGGTAAATGGGTGCTGGCTTGAAGCTGGGGCTAGCCCTACCTTGGATCCATGCAGCCCCAAAGCCCCATCTCCACCCGCTTCCCCGAGTCCCCCCATCCTGCACAGCCATGTCTCCAGGCCTGGCTGCCTCCTGCTGCCCGTACCTGGGGGCCGGGGGATCCACGCTCACCAGATTTGCCAGGCTTGCCTGATTCACCCTGTGGGAGAGAGAGACAGAGAACAAACCCCCTTAGCCTCCATCAGGGCAATCACAGGGTAACGAAGCTCGACTCCAGGGAGCCGGAGCCGGTAGAGGAGATGGTGCAGGGCGGGCACCGCATCCCCAGGCTGGAGCCCGGGACCTGAGCACAATGCTGCCGCCAGCGGCCGGCTTTGATGCCCCGTGTGACTGGGTCCAAGGCAACTTACGTCATCACCGGGTTTCCCAGGGGGTCCGGGTGGTCCTCGGGGACCCATTGGGCCCTGGAAAGACAGACAGAGAGACGCAGGGTGAGAGCGGCGCAAGCACCTCTAGCCGGACGCCTGGGTTCTGAGCAGGGGAGAGACTAGTTGGAGATGGGGCAAACTCTTCTCAACAGGGGAGGGTCTCAGCTAGGGATGGGTAAATGGGGAGGGGGACTGCCAAGAGGCAGAGGACTCTCCCTGGGGGTGGGATGGACTCAATCATCCTGGTGTCTGCTTCCAGTGACTCCACTCCCAGCCCTGAGACCCGGACAGGCTAAGTACAGCCTGGGGAGGAAAGAGAAGCCTTCCTGAGCAGCCTGCGTCCCAGCCCACGGGATGTGATGTCATTGCGCTCACATCACTGGGCTGCCTGGTGACATCACCCTAGAAGTGTCAAGCCCCAAATGCTCTAGCCAGGAGCCTTGTTGGTTCCCCCTGGCTCAGCACAGCTGATGGGGAAGGGAGACCTCCAGTTAGAAGGGTGGCTGCCAGGAGGAGCTCAGGGGCCAGTGGAAGGTGCTCATCTCTCCCATGAGTGCCACACGACTGGCAAGGCACTAGCGGGTGCTGTGCTGCCAACGGAGCCAGGATAGGCGCTGACATCAAGGCTTCCCTGTGAGCACTCTGCAGAGCCCCAGAAGGCACAGCAGGCCAGGCCCTTGGCGCCCAGGTGTGGTCAAGCACTTGGAGACAGGTGCAAAATACAGCTGGGTGGCTGGGATTGCCCGGTCCCCGGTCCACAATGACCTCCATCCCTGGGTATTTGGCATAGCCCCTTTACAAAAATCAGTGGTGCCAGGCCATGGCATGCAAGGATTGGGGCGTCCCTGAGACCCACCCTGCTCAGATCTGAATCCCTTCCCTTTGCTCACCGTGCCCCAAACCTGATGCAGCCTCCTTGGGCTGTACTGGAAACGTCCTGGTATGGGACGTCCCAGCAGCCAGAGCCAGCCCGATCCAAGCTCTGCTTCTTACTCCCTGGCCAGGCCTCCCATTGTAAGTAGCCAGGACCTCCCTAACCTGCCTGCCTCTGGGTTCATCTAGCCCTGACTTGCTCTGCTTTGGCACTGCCACCCTGTGTCACCTTGATCAAGTCACTTTGCCTCAGTTCCCTGTGTTCAGGGAGGTGCTGAGGGTGCTCCCTCCCCGCTCACTGGACTTACGGACTGGGAAGCTGCTGTAATGGGGTTCATAGCACAGCCCCCTGCCTCCTGCATGTAGCAGGACAATTTGAGACCCTGAGGAAGGAGACCTGAGCTGGGGCAGCAGCAGGAGGAAATGAAGCACAAGGCAGGGTAGCCATGTCCTTCTGGCAAGACCCTCTCCCAAGGAACGTGATGGCCCTGGCCCCTGACCAGGCTGGGAATGACCCACAAACATCTGAGGGTGAGAATGGGTTGGGCCCCCTTTGCCATGGTGCATTGGCTCATTTCTGGCTCCTGCCCCACTTTGGAGCCCCCTCCCCCTCCCCATCACCTGCATGCACCCCCAGGATAAGCATCACCCGCCAGTCCCCTTCCCGGCCTCTCGGCTCTGGTCAGGCAGGACCAGACCAAATGCCGGGAAGCTGTGCCCTGTGCTGAACTACCCTTGGCTACATGCACAGATGCAGGCTGGCCGGGGAGGTAGGCAGGCTCCCAGGAACTGGGGGGTCTAGTCCCCACCCGGCACACGCTGGCCATGGGCATCTCCATCACACACAGGGGCGGGCTCTCGCGGACACCGGGACCCTTCACACCAGGGCTGGGTCCTCACAACTGCCAGGGCCTTGGGGACCATCTGAATGTATCCCAGAGACTAAATTCTCTTTCTACAGGCCACACTCAGCATTAACCTCCAGAGCTGAAGTCTGAGATCCTCCCAATCTGCCTATGGGGTTTAGAAGCCCAATGCCTGTTGGCTAGAATGGGAGCCAGGTGTCCGAATCACTTAGGCAGCTTGAAGCCTTTGTTCCCTTCCTTGGCGTCTCCTCAGCTTTAACTAGTCAGGGTGGAGCCGCCAGGGGGGAGGTTTCTGCCGGGACGTTTGCGGGGCGGGGGGCTCTGGGAGAAGGGAATTCCTGGAATTTCTCGGGAGTCAGGGCCACGGAGGCTGCTGGAGACTTGCAAGTGCAACCCGGGGGCACGGGCGTGTCGGAGCCTCTCCCGCTCAGTCTAGCATCAAAGCCCGTCTGGTTACTTACAGCAGCGCCGGATTCTCCAGGTTCCCCGGGGTTGCCTTGAAAGCCTTGCGGGCCCTGAAACATATGGCAGAGAAGTCATGCCAGATGCATCAAACAGCAAAGCCAGAGCCACCGGCTCTCGCCTTCCCAGCCCCCCGGGGAGAAGAAATGGGCTGGTACTTACAGGTGATCCGGGAGGTCCGGGTGGTCCCCGCGGGCCCATGGGTCCCTGGCGGAGGAAACACAAATCACAGTCATGACAGGAAGGGCCAAGCCTTGAGCAAACAGGTGTGAAAGCTCCCAGGTAAGAGCCCCCACAGAAATGCAGCCTTTCTCCTTGTAGCAACTGCCTTGTCTTCTCCTTGCCCCTGTGCCTCCCGCTCTCTGGATGTGCATCACCACAGGCTATTTTTATTTAGAGAAACTACTCCACTTAAAGGACAAGGAAGGAGCATGCGTTGCCCTGGCCAGGAGCCATGTTTACTAAGCTCTGCCTTTCATTTAGCGCTTGCCAAGAAAGGCTGGAGAGCAGAAATTTCCTGCTGGAAATCTTGTGGGATCTTGAAAAACAGTAGCTGCTGTCAGGCTTTCTTCAGCCCCTGCTCCAACAGTAACAGGGATCAAGCCTTAAACAAAATGCTCTGTTATTCTCTCTCAGCCTCCTGGGCTGGCCTTACTGAAACTGTTTGTTGTACGGCTTGGGATGCTCTCGCAAGCAGAGCAGGGACCAAAGCAATTAAGTCATCTTGGATGTAATGACTTTAGAGGCATTCGGATATCAGCAGAGCTGTGCGGAGTGACACTGACTCAGGATGGGGCCTGCAGGGTATAGCTGCGCTGGATGGCAGCTCCCAAACTCCTAAAAATCAGAGTTCCCCCAGAGGTCCCAGTGTCACGCCTTACCATCGGGCCCTGCATCACCCCCATCTGAGCACCGCCAGCCTTCTCGTCAAAACCTCCGGCCATCTGAGCAGCAAAGTTCTGCGAGGGAGACAAAAGCAGGGGCACAGCTGAGTGCAATTCTCTTTCAGGATCAGTCATGCACTTCAGGCAGCGACCTCGATGAAATCAAATGCACTGATATTCTAAAGCATTGCCATCATTAAGGGGAAAAGGACCCCCCCAACCACCACTGCGCAGAGGCCAATGTAAGCAGGGCCCAAAAGATTCCTAGCCCCTGGTAGGTAATGGTTTCCATGTTTCAGAAAGAAAAAAAACCTCAGTCTTTATTAGATCTGATGTTTGGAAAATCTTGAGGCCCAGGATCTGTTTGCTCTAAATATGCAAAAATATTCTGAGCTTTCATTTAAAATGTTCTTGAGATAAGAATGAGAGCCAGGCTCTCGCACCAGGGGTGTTGGGGAGGGAGCTTATTAGGAGAGCAAAAGCTAAGACTAAGACTGCCAAGGGACTTCTAGAGTCACTTGCTCTGATTATTTTTTGCTTAAACACCTTCTCTCAGAGGCAGCAAGGATGCTTTGCAAGACATGGCGACAGATCTTTTTTTTTTTAAAGCTGCCCAACAATGTCTCCCAAAAGCAAAGGACGAGTCATTCATTGGAAGAGACACAAAGCCTCAGTCAGGGTGAACAGCAGCATGTGCAGCATGTGAGGACACGGAGAAATGTGCCTCTGAAGGGAACACAGCAGAGTTAAATATTTAAAGCTGTCCTAAGACCAACCAACTGCATCCCTGGGTTTCCTTTTACCCATCACCATGCGGTAAGTGCTGCCCAACCCCTGCAAAGCTGGACTAGAGCCTGGGAACAGCAGAGTGAAACTGTGGAGGAACAGACGTGAAACACTGGGACCTTCCCGGGCCATGGGTTTGCACTGGGACCTTCCCGGGCCATGGGTTTGCTGCAGCGGTGGGTTTGGGCAAAGGCAGGAACAAGGTGAAACTGACCAGCACCCCAGGGAAACTGACAAGGGCAGGAGTGAAACTGACTAGGGAGAGCAGTCAAGGCAAGAGCCAGCCAGTGCATCCTATGCCCTTGTGACTGGATGGCTGCACAATGCCTGGCTCAGCGGAGCCCCCTCATCCCATCAAGAGCCACAGCAGTCACGGTAAGGGGAGACTGTCAGCTGGAGGGTCCAAAACTTATCCTTGCACTTTGCATCACGGAGGACCCTCAGGACTCCTGACCCTGACGCTGTGCTAAAGGCAGGTGGTTCCTGCTGAATGATCCCGCCCTGGGGTAAGCTCAGAGGTCCTGGGCACACGTGTGCTGGGTGTGAAGCTCAAAGGAGACCCGCTTGAGGATACTCACTCCACCAAGGCCAGGGGGTCCTGGGGGACCTGGAGGTCCAGGGGGTCCAGGGTTTCCAGGTGTACCAGGTTCACCATCTCTACCCCGGGGGCCAGGAGCACCCTGGAGAAGGCAAGGGAGAAAGGCAGATACTTAACAGGAGCCAAAAAGACTGCTCCAAACATCACAGACACCAGAAGGCAAAAGGCTCAGAGCCTGCATTATTGACGTTAATTAATTAAGTGCTGATTCGTTATTTATAACCCATCGGTGATTCTGTACAATTGGTTCTTGCTCGTATAGGGCAGTGCTCATTCATCAGCTTGCCCAGTATTTAGTTACTTATTTATTTATGTGAATTAAACCAGGGCGTAGCAGTGTCTGGGAGCAAAGTTATTCATATGGCAGCACTATGTGATCTGATCACCGTGCTTAATTGACGGTGGTCTCCTAGGGGCCACAACAGTAACAACAACAACAACAACAATAATAGTAATAAATCATAAGAATAAGGAGCTCTCAGCCCCCTGGAGATTACAATCCAGCTGAAAGAACACAAGTTCAGTATTAAATCAGGGGACTGCCAAAGCAAGCAAATGCTTTCACCCCTGCTTCTCTTTCCCTTGGATATACTTTAACTCTGAAATGTACCTTTTCTCCCTTCTCGCCGCGATCTCCTCGTTGTCCTTGTTCGCCTGAAGGTCCCTGAAACAGGTGAGGAGAGAGCAGAGCTCAGTTACAGATTCACATCGGGGTTTGTTTGGTTTTTTCCCCTCCTGCAAATATTCAAACAATGTGACAGAGAGAGTCTGTTCCCACCTGTGGTCCAGGGGGCCCCCGTGGTCCTACCACCTGGATTGGAGAGAGACATAGGAAAGTCAGTGAGAAGTCCATGCCCTGCCTGCTGGCTGGGGGTGGCGATAGGGTGTGGGTGGAGGAAAGAGGGAAGGAGGCATGCAGAGGACTTGGATCCAGACTTACATCTTTAATATCCCCGGGTTCACCTTTTTGTCCCTGCAAGGCAAAGCAGACAGCATGAGCGCTCACGGAGGGTACCAGCAAGTTATGTGCTCCCAGTCCACCCCAACCCACTGCCCCCCTTGTCTCCAAAACACCCTGGATAGCAGAGCTCTGTGTCTGTACCCTGCAAAGGATCTCAGCATCCACTTTGCTTTCAGCTGCCCCATAGCTGTTTCCCCCTTCACCTCTGGGAACATGCTATCCCAGTATAAAGCTCTTTGTGCTGGCACAGTTATGTCCAAACTGGGAGGGGATCCTACTATCTTAAGTACCCCTTTACAGATGCTTGTGTATGAGCCCTGGGGTCTGAGTCTGTGGTCACTTAAAATCACAGAGTCGCCGGACTGGCCAGACCCTTGAGAGGTCCGACCCCCTGCTCCAGCCCTACGTGACCCAGCTCAGACAAGACCTTGTCCAATGTCTCTAACGGAGAATCTCCTGCTCTCCGAGAGGGTACTTCGGGATAGCATCAGGGCTGGTACCTCCATCAGCCCCGTGACAGAGGCCCCAGCATGCTGCCCATGGGAATGAAATCAAAATGTGGCAGCGGGGAGGGTGGGCAGGGGATAAATACATGGTTGCAAGCTCACCTTGGGGCCAGGTTGCCCTGTTAGGGATGAAAGAGAGAGAGAAAATGTCAGAATCATGAGAGATCGCAGGTCTGGGGGCACGTACAAATGCCCCTCTCTGCACACACACAGGTACATGACAAGGCCAGGGAAAAGACACCAGGGAGGGGGAAGTGGGGTCCATTGGGGGAAGAGGAGAGGGGTTGCTTTTCTCCTTTATACCCAACTGCCTGCAGAATACCATTGCCTCCCCGGAGGAGGCACTGCGGTGCTCAGGGAACTGGCTGGGATTCACACACAGAGGGAAGGAGTCTTACAAAGAGATGAAACGAGACAAGGGTTCAGGACAGCGGGCGTCCCAGTGCGCGGCTGCGATAGCTCCAAAGCTATGGAGGGGCTGGCGTGTCTCCTTCCACCCCTACCCCCTTCCCCTCCAAGGATGGGCCCAAGCTGATTAGGAAGCAGAATGACACAATCAGGGGGAGGAAAATGCTCGTTAAGCACCTAGAAGCCACCAGGCAAGGTGAGGCCCGGCCCTAAGGCAGGCGTTAGAAAGCAAGTGTCGGCGTAACTGCATCGTCACCGTCCTCCTCCTCATCGGCGTACCGCACTTCAGCGCGCACGTTCACTCAGCTCTCAACCCTTCACTGGCCCGGAGGGCTCTCGGCCATACCTCGTGAAAGGCAAGGCAGGGAGGAGCTGGGACAAAGCGGGGTAGCCTGTGTCCAGTGAAGGGTTAAAAAAGGCAACTTCTGCTCTCTGGGGTCAGAGCAGTGGGGCTGGGGCCTGGGACTCTGGCTGGAGCTGCCTCTGGAGCAGGGCGGGATGGCTGGTACCTGCCCAAAAAACAGCCTCAGGTGCCCTTTCCAGAGACAGGTGTCTCCTGAGCGTCTGCAAACCAGACTGCTCCTCCAGCCTCAGAGCCCCAAGGTCTCTTAAATATCAAGGGAACTCTTTATAAGCCAAGGCCCCTTGGGTTGCAACAACCCAGCAGGGATTTCTGCACCTATCTGGATTCCCAAAGCAGGTTCTGACACCGCAGGGGGATTTCCAAAGCCCTTTTCGAGGTGCTCCCCCTCTGCCCCTTGCCCTGCTGTTCCTGCTCCTCTCCCGGTAGTTAAAGGCGGAGATGAGCAATGAGAAAACTCCCTGCACCGGGCACTGAGCGCTGCCTGGCTCCCTTAGAAATTTGTGGGCAGTGGATTTAAAAGCAGCCTTTTGCCGGAGCTCTTCTTGGACACGAAGGCAGGGCAGGGCCAGCTTTGATGCTGTCTTGGAGCCTTCATAATTATGGGGATATCTTTAGCTCTGGGGCTGTTGAGACTAGCCTGAGTTTCCTGTTGATTATGGTCAATATTTTCCGCCCCCGGTGTCACGCTGTTATTTCAGCCCTCCGAGAGGCTAACGCCAGACCCCAGGAAGAAGTGGCCTTTCTTAGCTAAGCCCCATGCATGTCCCCAGTCTCTGGGCGTCCATCCATGGGGCTTCTCCATCTGTTTTGCTTTGATCTCCAGTAATTTATTTATGGAAGGGAAATAAATAAATTACGACCGCTGGCGGCAGGCTGGTCAGTGGGGCAGACAGGACAGCATTCTCCGAAGGGGATCTCGGGGCTGGGACAGTCTCTCATCTCTTCGCAGATTATGTCGTCACACAAGATCGTGCCCGTGTCACACACACAGATCCGGCACGGCTCGGGCTTCCACACATCCTTATCGCTATACCTCTGCCCATCCTGCACACAGCTCCCTGCCTCCTCTGTGCCGAGGGGGAAGGAGAAGGGAGAGGGGGGTGGGAGGGTAGGCAGAAGGGAGAGAAAGAAACAGGGGCATGATATCAGCATTGGTTACAGCAATCCGGCACGAAGGGCAGCAGAGCAAACAGCGCTCGGGCAGGGACCTGGGCCCTGTCGGGATCTTCTAGGTTTTCTTGGCCCAATTGCTGGCCCCTCCTAAGGCCTTCCCGTCTCCTCCTCACGCCGTCTTGAAAGCCCAACGTTGCTCAGGGGGAAAGCAACGGGATTTCCATCCCCCAGGCCCCAAATCTCCAGTCGCACCCCCTCCCTTCAATCAGGGTGGCCACAAAGAGGCAAGGGGGAGGGTACTGCAAAACACCTTTGCCCCAACCAGTGCCCAGATCAGCTCATGTGCCCCCCTCCCATCCCACGGGCATCTCCGAAACACTCAGAGCCACAGCAAGATCCCGCCGGCTCTATGCTGCTGCAACCTCCACCGTTCCAGGCAAGAGACTCCTGACTTGCACTGATGGCGGGGGAGAAAGGGGGCAAAGGACCTGTCCCCCGTCCCCTCCCAGACATAGCAGAAGGGGCAGTGAAACCTCATCAATGCTGCTCATCTCCCCACCAAATTGTAAAAGGGTGGAGGGAGACATAACCGAGACGCTGCTCCAAATGCCCCCTCCCCAAAAGCTCCTGGAACGTGTGCGGCGGGCTGAAGCCCAGGGCCAATGCAAAGCGGCCCGCTCCGGCTGGGCCTTCATGGGCGAAGGCTGCTTTTCTCATCAAAACCTCCGAAAGGAGGAAGGCAGGGAGTCGAGGTCCAATCCACACCTGGACCACGGGCCCGGGGGCTGGGGCAGGTGGGCTGGGAATGCCGCACTGTTGCCGGGCGAGGGAAGGGTAAGGTGACCCCCATCCGAGCAGGCATGGGGAAGGGGCTCTTGAAGGGAAAGACCCATAAAAAAAAAATATATATATATATATATATAAGAGCCTCTTTGGTATGCGCCTGCCTTGGCCATCCAAGGGGAAGCCGTCATGGCAGCCGCCACTGAGATAACAGGGGGCCTTTGTGCAGGGGGCTGGGCGCCTCGGGGAGCCCAGGGGACCCTCCCAGCCATGAATGGGCCTTTTCTCGAGCGCACAGAGAGGTCGATTCACGCCGCGCCGTTAGGACCCCGTTTAAATAAATAAGGGCAGCGTTTCAACTCCATCTGGAAACCATCGCTGCCAATCTCCCCTCTGCAAACAAACCTGCACAATGAGCTCCCTGCGCAACCTGGTGAGAACGGCTGCGCGGGGGGCTCCAGGGCCCGAGAGCTACGGAAAGGCGCGTCTCTCCCCGCGAGAGGCTCGGCCCGGGTGCTGGCACACCTGGGACGCCTGCACTCGCGGAGGACGTTCGACACACTTGAATCAGAGCCTGGGACGCAAGGGAAGGCGGGAGGCAGCAGCTGGCTCACCCCCTCTTTGCTAAGTTTTGGGCCCACTGCAAGCAGCGGGGTCGGGCTATTCTGCAGAATGACTGACCTGACCTGCCTCAGTTTCCCCAGGACGAGGGGAAAGCAACAACCCAGGTTTTGCTGCACACAGCTGGAGCCAAGATACCCTAGCCTCAACCGCGGGACTTCCCTTGGCCTAACTCAGGAAAGGCAACCCCTTTACGCTTGCCCCTGATTGAAAAGGGCTCAAGCTGCCTTTTCTTTTCTTTTTTTTTTGAAGCCAGAGAGGAAAGAATTTGAGCTTCTGTTTGCTGGAAGCCGAGGCTGGGCGCGAGACAGCGAACGTGGCCCGGAGTCAGAAGCAAAGCAGCGCTCCTTCGAGCTCGTGCCCCGCAATCGATTTACAGGCTGGAGCAGGCGGAGAGGGAGCTGGAATTTGAGCAATAGGAAACCTGCCCAAAACAAGGGGAAAGGGGAAAAAAAAGCTGTTTCCACCTAATAAAGTTTCCAGTATCTATGCTGAATAATATCCCAGACTTCGCAGAAGTTTCTGGGGGGAGGAGGGAGGGCAGGCTGCACTCAATTGTATGAGGAGATGGCTTGATTTGATTTGATTTGTTTTAAAGAGCAAAAAGCGCTGGTCCTTTATGGGGACATTTCCCCCTCTGTCCCCTCCTCCTTATTCTCTCTCTTTTTTTTTTAAGTTAAACAATTTGCCTAGTGTTTCTGGAATGCTTTTTATCCTCCAGGTGGCCTCTTCCGCAGGGGTTTGGGGGGGAGAAATTTCCTTTCTGATCCGTCAGCACGCACAAATCTGGTAGCTATCAAGTTCCCCGAGGTTCGGCCCCTGCACCTTACGCGGGGACCCCGGCTGGGGAGTGGGAGGGAGGAGGGTCGGGGCTGGGGGCTGGGTGAGCTGCACAAAGATCTCTCTCTTTGTGAACGTCTCAGCTCCCGGCCTGTCTGTCTAGGAATGTCTGTCTTTGTCTGGCTCCCCTGTACACCCCCCATCCCACGCCGCGCATTAACTCTTTGGCTGCTGTCGGGAAGAGGACGAGGTTTTTGGGGGTCGTGGCTTCTGAGCTAACGGAGCAGGTCGGGGGGGTTAGTCCTGACACAAGACTCTGAGCAGAGGAAAGGCTGGAGACCCAGAAAGAGGGTCGCAAAGGCATTTCCCTTGCCAAGCTACCCAGCAGACTAAGCTAACCCAGAACTTTTCCTCCAATCAGCGGCCCGCCAGCTCCCGTCCTCCCGGGAGAAGGTGGCACCTAGAAGGGGGCAAAGCATCTGGGCTCACCATCAACCTGGGATGCCCAGGTGCCTGCCAGGAGGGGTGCAAGTCTCCTGGCTTTTCTGGCATACCCCCCAAGGAAACCCCAGTTATAATTCCACCCCCCTCCTTCCCAGATTAAGCAGCAGGGATTTCTGCCCCCCAAAACCCTCGCCCACATATCAGGGTGCGTTTCTAGAGATCCAAAGAAAGGTGCCACTTACGGATATCCTCCTCCTGGCATCTGACAACTGCTAATAAAAGGACGTGGGTGACCGTGAGAATGACAAGAGTCCTTGAATTCGTCAAGCTGAACATGTCTAAATGTTAGACATGCAGCGGTCTGCGGAGGAGAAGCAGAGAGCGTTGGTTTTCACCCCTGGCACTACCGAGCCGTCATGCAGCCGATCCCCCTTCGCTCTTTGGTCTGGGCGCAGCAGGAGAATCCAAAGTACCTCGGCCCCAGCAGAAGCCCCGCGCCGTCTGCTCTGGGCCAAGGCACCACGGTTGTCTGTCCGCTCTGCCTTGCCCGAGCCGGTGTATATGTCCAGCTCCCAGTCCTCCCCTGCCCCCAGCTGAGCTGTAACTCGAGCCCTCCAGCCTGTCCCCAGCAGTGTAGACCCCTCCTCCTCCTCCCTGCCTCCAGCCTGGGCACCGAGTCAGGGATAGGGGGGCCGGGGCCCGGCCCCTCCTGTCGGGGCCAGGCTGGCGGTGGCAGGGAAAGGGAGGCAGGGGAGCTGTGCCGCGGAGTCAGGGGGCTTCTCGGCCCAGCCACCGGGGGGTTTCCCCGGACCCAGCAGTGCAGTGGGGGGGGGGGGGGGGGGCAGCCCGATCCCGGTTGCGGGGTGCCCAGCAGAGGGGCCCTGCCTGCCTGGCCGGAGGGAGCCGGGTCCCAGCAATCTGGTGTCACTCTGGTGCAGAGGTAGTGACGGCGCTGGGACAGATCGGGGAGTCTTCCCTTTGGCTCGGGGGGCTCAGCCTGCTTGGACCCGCAGGATCCCCTCCCCTGCCAGACCCCGGACCCTCTGCAATCTCCCCCAGCCCCTTTCCAGACCGCTTGAGGTGTCTTCCCCCAGAGGTCAGGCGCTCCCCCAGCCCACTCCGCCCCCCCAGCCCTTCTGCCCCTCTTTCAGCCCCAAGACTCCCCCTGCCTCATACCCCAAACCCGAGCCCAGACCCTGGCTCTGCTACCCCTGGGGGCAGCTTGCAAAGTGGGGAAAACCCCCGCCCTGGGCACCAGCATCTAGGGCTTGGGGTCCCCCCCCACTGCAGGGACTGGATGTCCCAACCTGCTCCAAGGGGCTCAGGACACTGCCTCCCCACACCAGCCTGGGGGGCTCAGTGCTGGACCTCCCCCCCCCGTATGGGACAGCATCATAACCTCTCTGGTGTACTCCCCTGCTGCCTCCACCTCCAGCCCCAGGGGGGACCGCATGCTGGGGGTGGGGGCAATTTGTGGGCGCTAAAGGGGTTTGCAAAGGGGGCCTTACCCTGGGGAAAGGAAGTGGATTGCAGCCCCTAACAGCGTGAGCGAGGGGGTTTGTGCTTTGCAACTCCTGGGGGTACTAAGGGGCTCCAAGGCGTGAATCCCCTGGCTGGGGTGGGTCTCTCTTTGCCCCCCCCGGAGGCTGCCCCCTGGCAATGGGGGCGTCACTTCTGCTGCCCCTGCGCTTTGCAACCCCTGCCAAGGGGCCCCAATTCTGGTGCAGCGTTGGATCGCCCCCCTCTCCCCCCGCCTGGGTGCAAAGCGCTGCCACGTTCGCAGGTGGCCCCAGGGAGCGCTGGGCACTGCACCACCCCCGGGCCAGGCTGGCAGAGCCTCCGCCCCTGTGGCTCCTGCCACCCCTGGAGCCCCCATCCCCATGGCCCGGGCTTGGGGGAGCGCCCATGCAAATCCCATGCAGCACATACTTTGCATGGCATTTGCATAGCCCCCCCAAAAGGTCCCCTGTGGGGTACATGGGGTGCTGAGAGCCAGAGTGGCCGCAAGGGCAGGACCTGCGAGGTGCCCTGCTCATCTGCCAGGTTTGTGTGGGCTGTGCTGAAAAGGGAACGATCTCCCGCCCCCGGACGGTCCCAGCCTAACCTGGCTCCTTGCCAAAGAGGCAACAGAGATCTCTTGTCCTGGGTGCAGGCTTGGGAGGTGGAAAGCTCGGGGTAACCCCTGGGGGAAGCAAGAGGCAGAGGAGGGGGAAAGAAAGGAGCAGGATTTCTGATCCAGAGCAGACCCTGGCAGAAAGGACTTGCTGAAAGTTTGCTTCCACCTCCAGGCTAAGCCGGTCCTGACAGCAGTAGCCACATGGAGTCGCTGGACATGCCCTGAGCTCAGTGTTGTTGGATGCCGGGACCCATTTCTGGACACCGGGACCCACTTCCAGGAGGCCATACGGGGGCAGAGAAATCTCATGGGCTTTCCTTTCCTTCCCCGCACAGGGCTTTAAAATCCCTACTCCAGTACCATGCACGCGGAGCCGTCTCCACTCGGGACTTGCCTTGGCTTATTGGAGGCGCTCCAAAAAGCCCGGGCAGACCTGGCAGCCGTACGGAGCGAGGGCCTAAATGGTGACAGGAGCCAGCGCGTGGATGAATTTCCCAAGATTGGCAGACGTGGATGGGGGAAAGCTTCGAAAATAAGCCCTGGCAAAGCTGTCCTGGCCCGATGGGCCACAACTTCTCAGATGGAGGAGAGTCCCTGAGGGCTGGGTCCTCGACCCAGCAAACCAGGACCCTGGAGGAATTGTCACAGAGGGAGAAAACTGCCCCAGAGCCCTGGCACGAGAGAGCTGCGCCAGCCCTGGGCTCAGATGCTGCCCTGGGAAGAACAGGCAGGGCCGTGCAGCGCGCTCAGCCCTGCTACAGGGATTTCACCCCAAAATCACATGAGCAGCCGCCCGCCAGACTCCCCTCCAGGGACGATCCTCACGATTAGGATGGCTGGTGGCTAAAGGCTCCGGCAGAGCTTGAGGCCTCCGTCGTGCCAGGCACCGCCCTTGTGTGTACATGCAGCTACACATACACGCACACACACACATAGCCTTCCCTGCCTAAAGAGCTCACATGCATGTGCACGCGCACACCCCCCCCCGCCCAAAGGGCTCACACCCCCCCTTCCCAAAGGACTCACACGCGCGCACACATGCGCATACAAGTGCACGCACACCCACCCAAAGAGCTCACCCACATGCATGCACACTCATGCACCCCTACCCAGAGAGCTTACACAGGCACACACACCCCTGCTCAAAGAGCTTACACAGACACACGCAGAAACACACCCCTACCCAAAGGTCTTACAAACACCCTGGCCCAAAGAGCTAACACATACACACCCCCTTCCCAGAGGGCTCACACACACACGCACCCTACCCAAAGAGTTTACACATGCACACACACCTCTGCTCAAAGCTCTTACACACACACAGAAACACATACACACCCCCTACCCAAAGAGCTTACAAACACCCCTGCCCAAAGAGCTTATACACACACAGACACACACACCCCCTACCCAAATAGCTTGCACTTCAAATTGACAAAGCACAAAGCAAGCAGAGCCAGGGGCAGCCCCTAGCACCCAGATGCCAGGCTCCTGCCAACTGGCAGCTGATGCCCACAGCAGCGCAGCTTGCTGCCATGCCCCCTGCACAGCTGGAGGAAGGGGTTCTGGTTGCAGTCCTGAGGCCTGTGTTGAGAGGGATGGGACCAGGGCAAAGGGAAACCCAGCCAGGCTTTAGCTCTTCAGAGCCAACAAGGTGTAGTTACGTAGCTGCCACTGAATACAATCACGGTTCGCTTTGCTGCCATCCTTCAGGATCTGGTCTGACCTTGATGGCTAAACGTCCCTTGCGCAGAACACAGGGGTTTGGAAGGGGCAGGGGTGCTTTTGAGCAGGAAGCTGCAGGAGTGGAGTTTGCTCCTGGGATGGGAAGGGCTGTCCAGGGGTGGGGGGCTCCGTTCCCTCTGGCGTGCCTCGCTGGCACATGCTAAGCTTGTCTTTTGACCTCAGGATGGGCCCTGGGGCTGATCCACTGCCTGTTGACAGCAGTGGAAATGGGGGGCGATGCTTGCCGGCGCAGTGTGGGGGAAAGCTCTGTGCAAGCGGCCTGCCCGGAGTTCTTGGGGTTATCTATCCCTGCTCGGTGGGGCTCTTAGCAGCTGCAATGCAGGGATCTGGCCCCCACAACTGCCCACGTAATAAGTCTTGGGGCACTTCTGATCCTAGCAGAGCACAGAGCCCGTCAGCAAATGGGAGCGTTATTTTGCTTTTCAAGCCTGGGAATGTGAACACATGCCCTGCAGCTGATGCACCCTGGGGCTTGCCTCCTCCTCTTGCTTCAGTCAGCCCCTAGAGAGGGCTCATACGAGAGCCGCAACAGGGAGACAATGATACGCCAGTGCCTGGACCTTATCTCTCTGCACTGTCCTAGCGTTCAGGCTGCACAGTCACAGGACCCGCATTTGCTGAGCATTTGTACAGCACCTGACACAAGGGAACTGTAGGCTGCGGCTGTTAGGTGCCACTGCAATATAAATGAATGGTAGAGAGAGGAGAGAAAGCCAAAGGTAGCTTCCCGTTGAATTTAGCGGGTAGATGGGACCAAGGCAGTGGATTTCAGATGGATCAGAAGAATCTGGTTTTTGACACAGGACGGGACTGGGCTGAAGACGTCCTGGTCACAGGATGTCACCGAAGTCAGGAGCTATGTATGGTTGTCAGTGGGACTGGGAAAATAATGCAATCTGGGGGCTTAGTGGTTTTTGATAATACAAGGCTTTGCCTGCTTCGGGGCTTAAAAAATACTAGCACTGCTGCCAAACTGAGATGTTGAAGATCCCCCCCCCAAAAAAAATCAAACATAAAAAAAACATGACATTGGCTTTAAAACCAGGAGGTTAAAAGAAAAGGCCAGCTTGTTACCATATTTATCGGCCTACCACAAGCCCCCTAAGGCATGTAGCTTGTTTTGAGAAGCAGAAAAAAGGAAAAAAAGGATGATTTTCTTGCAACCCAACTGCTCAGAATCCATTTCCTTGCTTAAAACGCACGCTCCGATTTTCAATAGCTAATTTTCAGGGGAAAGTTGCCAGTGGTATGTGGATAAATACAGTATTTACCTGCTGGCTTTCCAGTCTCCCAGGAGTGTTCCTGTCCCCTCTGCAAGCCACTTTGCAACCCCTGAGAGCCGGCTGCTGTTCTGAAATGAAAGCAGAGAGTCTCAGCCCACCCCCATAGAGCTAGCCACTGGGGGCTTTCTGGATCCAGCGCCAAATAGCACAAGATCTCCAATAAAATCTGGAAAGCAGCCTGTATTTCCAGTTAGGACAGAACCTTTCGGGATGCTCACTTGAACCGGGACTGTGTTGTTTGTCTGGATTTGTACAGCACCGAGCACTGGGGTCCTAGACTCAGCGTCAGGGAGTCCAGGTGTCTCGCCATGGCTTTGGAGAGGAACATTTGAGTTTCATGACCAGGCAAAGGTATGCCTTCAGTATGTCATCCCAATGGGGCCACTCAGCTCAAGTGAGGGGAAGAGATGTGGGACCCACATGAGACGAGAGATGGGACCGCTCTTCTGCATCGGCTCCTCTCAAACCGATGCCGTCTCTTCAGGTCAGCTCAGTCTCTGCCTGGCATATCAGCAGAGCCATGCATCAGAGACTGCCCAAAGCATCGCCACTTGGCCAAAAAGGACCCCAGGGTCTCACAGTAACGGGCTAATACCACCCGATCCATACAGCAGCAAAGCGATTTCCTTAGTGCTCACGGAAGTGCCTGGACTCCGAGCCCAGCGCCCCGCTCAAGATAACTGTGCAGCTGGCTCAGCACTGCCGGACTGGATAGTGCCCTAAGCTCTTGCTGTTTCCCCCCCCGCTCCAGCCCATCATTGGGAGCTACCTAGATCTGTTTGGCCTCTGGGAGTGGAGGATTGCTGGTGCCCCGGAAGGCTCCGAGGGGCTTGCTTTTTGCTTTGCTTCATTGCCTCCACCTGTGCATCTGGTTCTCCTGGCTCCAGGCAGGCCGGGCCATCTCTGCTGCGGCTTCTGGCTTCATCCTGCAGCAGAAGAGGATTAAGCAGGTTCTGGGGCCCTGGGGATGAGGGAGGGGGTTGTTATCATGCAGGTTGAAAAGGTTGCTCTGATCTCCCGCCGTGAGCCCCGGGGTTTCCGGACACTCCTGTTGGACAAAATGCTGTGGATTGGATCATTTCTTTCCCCCTCCCTCCCCCCCCACAAAGTATTGGAAAGCAGGCACCTAAATCTCGTAGGCAGCTTTACAAAGCACACTCTTAGCCTCTGTCTGTGCCTCGGTTTTTCTTCTGGAAAATGGGAATCAAGGGTGCTGCTTTTGGTCACATTTGCAATTGCTCTGGGACAGGGCTGGCCTTGCATTCTGTGCGGGCACATCACCCAGCCTTGATCTCAGCAGACGCGACCCCCCTTGTGCCATAAAGGGCTGTGCTCTCCGTGGAGGGCTGGCCCCTGCAGGCCACGCTCCTCAGCCAGAGGCGCTGCGCCTGCTTCTAAGTCGTGAGCAGAGAGGCAGATGCCAGCCACGTCCCTTTAGAAATGGCCCCTGACCCATGTTGTTTGGTCCATGGGGGTCCTCGCAGGTCTGGAAATTTGGTGGTGGGGAGGAGGTGGCAATTAACAGTGCCACCACTCCCACACACGCATACACATGCACGCGCACGCGCGCACACACACACACACACACACTCTTTTCAGATGCAAGAGGGAAGTGTGCTGCTTATTTTAATCCAGAAAAAAAGTATGCCCCGGGTATCAAAGGTTGGGAAACACTGTTTAGGGGAATATGCACACGGCTGGGAGCCTGCAGGTGCTCATTAGAGCTGCGGCAATGGTATCTCAAAGGAAAATGGCTTTTGGGAGACACATGGCCTTTAGGGTGAGCTAGTAGTAGCAATATTAACAGCAGCTTCTTCAGGCCCCAGCCAAGACCAAGGCCCTGCATTGTCGGGATCTGCGCAGACATAGAATAAGAGACAAGCAACAGGCCAGACAACAGGCAGGAAGGAAAACTGTTGCTGATTTAATGTGTGACACAAGGTAAAATCTCACTGCTCCCAGCGGGGGCATGGCCTGTGTCCCACTGTGTCTGTGAAGCGCCCGGCATGGTGGGACACCAGCCTTCACTTGATGGCTGGAATAATACAGAATAATAATAATAATAATCCTCCGCTCTTTCCCCAGGCCTGTTTACCCCTGCCTTTCTCTCTTCTAGGCCAGCTGCACTGCAAAGCTCACAGGGTGAAAGAGTCTCTGCATTTCCATCCTGGTCCACCGAAAGCTTCCCAAAGGACAACCTTGCGTCCCGCACCTGGACCCCCTTGCTAGCCCCAGCGGTCTCCCCCTTGCCCTCATCCCTGGCTACGGAGAGGCAGCGGGTTTCTCCAGGGTGTTGCACTCTGGAGGAGCTAAGGAGCCCCACGTGGGCTGTGCATTCCTGAGCCATCACCAGGCGCTCGAAGGAGGATGGGCTTCCTGCCCTGGCCATCTCGTATCGCCTGCATGATTCATATGCACCATACTGCAGAGGCGAGCCGGCCGGCAGCCCCAGAGATGCGTGTGCACCAAAGCGGAGCAGCCCCACGGGGGAGCGGGAGCCAGGGGACTGCAATCCACTCGACCGCCTTTCATCTTGAGGGCACAGGTCCAGAGCACGTGCATTTTCCCGCAGCAGCAGGGTCCGACAGGGAAATGCTTTGCTGTGCTGGACGCAGCCCGGAGTTCACTCTCAGACAGCTGGGAGAACTGGGCTCGGTCCATCAGCTCATTTCCCCCCCAAAAGGTCCAGTCCCTGGAGGCTGCCACTGGAACCGGTGACGAACACAGCTTTCCCGTGGGGGACGGGGGACTGCAGCCCAGCGTAAGCCTCTGGAAAGCTCTCCCTAATGAGGCAGCAGGGGCTATACAAGGCCAGCTATGGCAAGTCACTTCTCTTTGTGCCTCAGTTTCCCTTCCTACCACTCCTGATCAGGGCTGTATCTTCCTGCCTATAGCACAACATGCTCCCCATCTCATTGCATTAAGCTTCAGGGTCCATTTCCTCTCCTTCCCGGGGTTTTATAAGCATCACCTTGGTGCAGATGGGGCTTATCAACACCTGGCATCAAGGCTTGCTTTGGGTCCACAGGGTCTATGGTAACCTCTGGGGGCAAGGAGCACAGCTCAGGGGTAAAAGTTCAGGTTGGAGCTCGGGAGACTTTGCCCTGCCACTGATGTCCAGTGGGACCTCTGTCAAGTCACTTAATCTCCAGCACTGTCCTTGCAAGTGGCCATGACCCCCAGTGCAGCAGTGGCCTCTAGTGGTTGGAAATCACCACCGAGGCTCAGGTACAGCAGCGCTCCACAGGCATTTTGGCTGCAGCGACAGCCAATCGTTGGCCAGGGCTCCTAGACCGAGGTGGCTGGAGTGCGATTCTGGCCCAAGATAGATCACAACCCCCCAACATACACACCCGGGATCACACCATCAGGCCCACAGAGCCCAGCATCCCAAAGAAAGCCCTTTTAGAAACTGTAGAGTCAGAGAACATGAGGGTGGGAAGAGGTCTCAGCGAGTCACACCTAGTCCAACCCCTGCTCAGCGCAGAACTGGCCCCAACTACATCATCCCAGCCAAGGCTTTGTCTACCAGGGTCTTAAAAGCCTCCAAGGATGGAGACTCCACCACCGCTCTGGGTAACCTGTTCCAGGGCTTTACTACCCTCCTAGTGAGAAAATTATTCCTAATATCCAACCTCAACTTCCCTGGCTGCAACTGGAGCCCATTGCTCCTTGTCCTGTCATCTCCCACCACTGAGAACAATCCAGCTCCGTCCTCTTTGGACCTACCCTGCAGGGAGTTGAAGGCTACTATTAAATCCCCTCTCAGTTGTCTCTTCTCCAGACTAAATAAGCCCGGTTCCCTCAGCCTCTTCTCACAGCCGCTAACCATTTTTGTTGCCCTTTGCTGGACTCTCTCCAATGTGTCCACATCCTTTCTGTAATGGAGGCCCAAAACTGGACACAGGACTCCAGATGTGGCCTCCCCAGCGTTGAACAGAGGGGAAGAATCACTTCCCTGGACCCACTGGCATCACTCCTACCAATGCAGCCCAGGATGCCATTAGCCTTCTTGGCAACAAGGCCACACTGCTGGCTTGTATTCAGTTTTATCCACTGTCACCCCCAGGTCCTTTTCTGCAGAGCTGCTGCCCAGCCAGTCAGCCCCCAGCCTTCACCGGTGCATGGGATTGCTGCATCCTAAGTGCAGGACTTTGCACTTGTCCTTATTGAACCTCACGAGATTTCTTTTGCTCCAATCTTCCAATTTGTCAAGGTCTCTCTGAATCCTAGCTCTACCCTCCAGCCTATTTACTACAACTCCAGCTTGGTGCCATCTGCAGACTTACTGAGAGCACGCGTCGTCCTGTCTTCCAGATTTTTGGTAAAGATATTGAACAAAACCGGCCCCAGGACCTGGGGAACTCCACTTGATACTGGCTGCCAACTATTAATACCCCTTTATAAATCCACGGAGCATCCACACCTTGAAGGCGTGAGGACCAGGACTGGGCACAGCATTCAAAATGATACAGAAGAACTAGGAGAGATCCAGAGAAGGGCAACAAGGATGATGAGCGTTATGGAGAGGCTTCCATATGAGGAAAGAGTAAGGAGGCCAGGCCTGTTCAGCTTAGAAAAGAGACATCTGAGAGGGGACAGGAGAAGGATTTACAAAACTCTAGTGTGGTGTGGCCATGGTGTGACACAAGAGACCAGGCAAGATGGACCTAGTGTGTGACCCAGTAAACGGCAGTTCCTAAGCATGGAGAGGCCTGGCGCAGGCAGCTACAGGCATACCACGTGGCCACTGCAGGCACCATGATGCCAGGGGCATGGTGCATGCGTGGTTTGAGGTGAACCTGGCTCCCCTGCAGGATGCTTTCCTAGGCCTGAGGTTGTGTGAGACCCAGGGACAGTGATCAAAGAGTGTGCCAGGGTAGCCGGACAGTGGACACCCTTTGGCAAGGAGCGGGGTTCTTGGAAATCTTCTGGAGGGCAAGCGGGACACTGCGCAGGGTTGCGCTATGTGTGTCCTGGGGCTGGTCCACACGTAGAGTGTGTGTGTGTGTTGGGGGGTTGGTTTGTCCGGTTGTGCAGTTTCATTGCTATGGACAACCGCAATGCCATGGGTTTTGATTGCTGAAAAGCTCTTGTTGGTCAAAAAGGGGGGTTTAAAACATGAAAAGGAAAAAGAAAAAATCAGAGGGAAAATATAGGTCCAAAAAAAAAAAAAGAGAGAGAGATCTTTCTTCTCTCCTTTTCTTTTCTGCAGTCGGGACCGAGCTGCCTTGGTGAGGTTGCTTGAAAAACACCAGTTGAAACCACTGTTTTTGTGCTGGAAAAACTGGGTTTTCGACCAGAGCAAAGACTCCAACAGGAAAACATCTTATCCCCCCAAAGTGTCTATTAGAAATCAGAAGACATCCAAAAAACTAGAACTCTGGGCTCCAAAATGATACCTTTTTATTAGACCAACTGGGAGATTGCAAGAAAATTGTCCTTTTCTGCAAGCTTTTGGGATCAAAGTCCCTTGGTCAGCGCTGGGGAAAGTATAGGTGGTACAAGATGGTAAAAAGTCCCCATAGGTAGGAAATAAACTGAGGTGTGCGGGCAAGGGGGTTTCTGTGCCGGTTGTCATCAAGAACATTATTGCCTATCACATTAGGTGCAATGACTCTTTTGCTTCATAAGTGCATCTGGGCTAGGTCGGGGTGAGGGAATGGCCAAAGAACATTTCTGAACGTGAGTGGGATTGTGGGTCGGCCTCAGAGAGATGCAAATAAGAACCACCCAGCAGCCATGGCGCCAAATCCAATCTGCCCTCTTGATCTTATCTCACACAAGCTGCAAGGCTCCAGGCATCCTTCCTTCCTCCCCTGCTGAAGGAAGCTCAAGTTAACGAGCTTCCACCTGCCTTTAGGACAAAAACAGCTCCAAAGCTAATCTGAAACCCGGCTCTGAATGAGACTGGAGCACATCACCCTAAGAGGGGAGATAGCGGAGGCTTCCCAGGCATTCCCCAAATGCCAGATCCCCGTCGGGATCATGCAGCTCTTGGTGGGAAAGGAGAGATGCTCGTAGTTGCTAAACAGGAGAAATTCCTTGGGTTTCGCATGGAGGCGGCTGATTCGAGTGGCCAGGCTCACGGTAGCGGGGATATTGTACCAGATCCCAGCTGGTGCCAACAGGTGAAGGTCTACTGTAGTCGGGGTCAGCCAGGCCTGTTGACACTGACTGAGCCCATGGTCCGAGAAAGGGAGAAAAGACCAGTCTGATGAATAGGACTTCAGGGTCTTGCAAGACTTAAATGGAGAGTCGGCCAGAAGGAAGCCACGGTCATTATCCGGAGCTCGTCATCAAGTTGGAAAGCCTGAAGAACGCCAAGATCTCTGACGCCCGCTTCCAAAATCCAGTGGCAGACTGGCCAGGCGAAACCACAGCCCAGTGTCCCCTGGAGACCCAACCCCCTTGTTCCCTTTGTGCTGGTGACGTGGCAACGAATGCCAAAAACTGATTTTCACAGCCAGTCTCTGATTGAGGTTCCTCTCCTCGCGCTCCAACGGGCTCCCCACGGGCTGGGTGGCGAGCGGTCTCCGTATGTGGGGAGATGTTTGAGCAGAACAACGGCACCCAGCTTGGAGTTGCGCTGATGGGATCAAGCACAGCAAACCCTTCTTAAGAAAAAGTCCAGTTGTTTCAAGTCAGGGCATTTAAGTCACCTCCACACCCCCCCTCCTCCATTGCATCTGCTCACGTGCCACCCGTCGGCCAGTGAAACCCCGTGGTCCAGCACTGCAGCCCAACACCCTCCCAAAGACGAATGCCGACTCACACGTGCACACGTGGATACAAGCCGCCCTCTGCCCGTGCATCCTGTCCCTAGCCACGGAGACACAGGGACTCTGGAAAGTGAACGAGGGGATGGACGGTATGGGGTCTAGCTTCAGCCCTGGCTGTCAGGCAGCCACTGGAGCCAGTCCAGCTTCCAGGCCAGATGGATGCTTAGCTACAGAGCCCCTTACACAAGACAGCCTGCAAGAATCTCTCTTAGCAGCCGGCTGTTCCCAGTACCATGCTGGCAGGGTGACTTTGAGCCTGCCAGGACACTGCCACCCAGGATCAATGCCATGGAAGGCAGCGGGAACCATCTCCTCCCTGCAACCCAGCCCTAAGTTCCCCAGCCTCCTTGCAAGCCTTGCGTGCTGCAGCTGGCTCCTCACTAGCCCCGATTTGGGCTCCAGCCCTTTGCACGCCCAAATAATTTGTGCGTTTCAGGCCTTTTGGTGCCACTTCCCAGATCTCTCTCTCTCTTCTGGGAAAGGCAGGGGGAGGTGGGGAGGGGAGCAGAAAGGGCCGGCTTCCAAAGGCCGTTGCGTCCTATTTAACAGGGATCGGGCAAATATAACCCAAGGAAGGGGGAAAAAAAATATGATGAAAGAAAAAGGGTGTCTCAGAAGGGAGGGGAAGAAGCTGCTTTGTGCGGCCACTGCAGCGCCTGTCTCTCCTCCGGCAGGGGAGGCAGGGATCTGGAAAGGTAATCAGAGCCAGCAAGGGGAATTGGAGGTGCCTCTTTGGGGAGGGTCATCACACCGTGCGTTACCAGCTGGCTCTGGGATTTCAGGCAGCGAGGGTGGAAGGAATGACATCCAACGGGGTCTCTGCGAGGGCGCACGGTCGCTCCCGACGTGCGCGGGGTGCGAGCGCAGAACAAAGCAGAACGGGAGCGAGGGGCACTGGGTCGGGACTGGCCATCGAGGTTTACAAATGGGTCCTGGTACAAAAAGGATTGAGAACCACTGCTTTAAAGGGTCTCTGGTACCACAGCCCCCGCCCCCTTCCCCTCACAATTGTGAATCACTGGGTTGCGACAAGCACTTGTCTAGAAGGGTTTATGGTATACGTCTATCTAAACTGAAGAGCGTGGCCAACTTCAGCAACAGCCAATTCAAATCCACGTCCAGTTTCCATATCTCTCAAATCCAACGTCGTCGTCTTTTCCTACCAGGCCAGCATCCTACATGCAGCTTCCAGGCCAAAAGCTGAGGAATTCAGCCCTTTACCAGCTTGATCTTACCCAAAAGGCTGGGAAGCTACTTAGATCAGGACAATCCTCCTTTGAGCAGTGGGTTGGACTAGGTGCGACTTCCTGAGGTCCCTTCCACCTCTACAGGTCTATGACTGGGCAGTGACTATCTGTTAAAGTTGCCTCCTTGTCGTTCATTACTTGCATGAAGTTGTATCAAGAAATATCGTTTGCAGCTAGATCTGGGGGAATGAGAGCTCTTGTTTCCTTGCTGAGAATTGAAAAACAGAAGGAAAAAAAAAAAAGGCAGGAAAATCCCCAAATCTGCATTCTTGGTTTGATTCATACTGGGCATGTCTACACAAGATGCAAAATGCACAGTAGACTAATTTGACTGCGCCTTAACGTCATGGTGAAACCCGTGCTTATACGCTAACACGCCATCGGCTGCACATTTGCATCACTCAAAAGGCGTGCGCTGGCGCTACTGTGCAGTATTACAGGTACTAGATTTCATGCGCAGTAACTATAGCGCATTCATGAACAATGCAGACGCGCCCGCTGAATATTTCCCCTCCACCAAAAATTTCAGCTCAGCCACCAAATCCATTACTGATTCAGCTCCAATCATGGCTACCCCTGAGGAGCTTCACACCCATCACAGATTATACAGTCAACCTCCCAAAATACACACGGCTTCTAACAAAAATAGCACGGCCTCAGAAGACAGGTGTCCTGAACACACGCTAGATTGTTAGACCGAGACGCTTTGGGATGACCAGGGAGCAACTGCGAAAGAGTTAACCTCTGCAGATGTGACAATCCAGAGGTTTTTCTCCCCAAAGCCACGCAGGTCAAATATAGCAAGTCCAATTAACCGCAGACTTTCTCCCAAATATCCCCTCGGGCTTCGGAGCCAAGCATGAGAAGTGTCAGGCAGAAAGGAGCCCTGTCAAGACTGTTCTCCCGGGAGGTTGCTCGCGGAGGAGGGATAGCCGTGGAGTCACTTGGACGGGCTCAGCTCTCCAAGGCCTCTTGTTCCAGGGCTCCTGCAGCCACGGACTGGATTGCGCTTCTGGACTGCGGATCCCATGAAGAAATGGGGGAAAGAGGCAGCGCAGCTGCCCTGCAACACAGTCACCGAAATAAAATGGCCATCTCACTTTCCTGGTACCTGCCAAGGCAGTGTGATGATGAGGTGGGCCAGGCTGGGAGCCAAGAGCGACTGCCTTTAACCCCAATTCCACTGGTGCTCTTCCCATATCCGTCCCTCTCCCCCGTACGCATCCCTGCACTGAAGTTCGTCGGCTCTCTGCGCTGTTTGAGTGGCTCCCAGCAAAGTGAGTCCCTGATCTAACCCGTCGCCTCTGGTCGCTGCTATAAATGTATGTCATGAGGAAGGGCAGAATTGTGCGGATCTGCTTTTCAAAGGCAGAAGCTCCGAGGAGAAGGCAGCAACTGCTCTCATAAAGCACATATACCCCTCCCAGCATCAGAGCAAGAGAAAAATCCCGTCGACCCACCTCCCGACAGGATCGAGCGGCTCAGACCTCAGACAGACTCTGGGCAAATTCCAATCCAGACCCCGCCACACGCACTCCCCATCGCTGAAGTCAGTGCATTTTTCTCCCTTCGAGGGCTGCCTGTCATGGAGATTCATACGGACGTTTAAGCTTTTCCTTGGGGGCCCACTAACAACCCACCGCCAGATGCCGGCTCTCCTGCAGCCTGACTTCCTGACCTCGAATAAGCTTCCTAAATATTTCACTGAGGTGCTGTTGGCTCTCTCAGTTTCCTTGTGGAGGAGAAGTCAAACAAGGGTGACCCCCACGGGTCACTGGGCTACGGAAACAAAAGGGCCCCGGCCACCCTGGCTTTCTCACCCCAGTCAAGCCAGTGGAGTTGGCCCAGATGCAACAGATTCTTGAAGGACCATGCCCTGGTTGGGCAGGATGTAGTTAGGAGAGTGATGGCCACCCACCCTGACAACGAGGGTCCCGAAGAAATGGTGAGATTGCAGCTGCAGGATATGCAGTCAGAAACGCTGCAGATAATGCTGCAGTAAGGTGATGATGAATGATTATCACCACCTTCAGGCCACCCGGTGACCAGGAGAGGGGTCAGGCACTGGAGTGGGCTGCCTAGAGAAAAGTGGGGGAACCTCCATCCTTGGAAGTTTCCAAGAATGGGTGGACAGACACTTGGCTGGGATGGTTTACTCAGGGCTGGATTAGATGACCTCACAAGGTCCTTTCCAGCCTGGCTTTTTTTTCAGACCAACTGCCAGGCCTTCTCAAAATCGTGAGACCAGCTTAAAAACCCTGGGACAAAATCAGGAATTAACTCAAGGTGGTTTTTGCTTTCCGACAAAACCTTCATTTCAAGGCCGTTGCTTGCATGAAATCAGAGCTTTGGGTCTCACAAGTCTTCTGGTCCCGCAGCAGAGCTGCCCCCCCTGGGTGGGGTGAGGTTGGTGTGATGAAATAGGGACAGAGCCATAGCATTGCTCTAACATGCACCTGGGTCACGCCGGGATGTGGGCTGCCATGTCTGGGGGTCACCTGCGGCCAGGAGAAGCAGCCAACATCCAAGGGGAATGGGCTGAGTGCACAGGTAGGGAAACCAAAAGCCACAAAATCTGTCTGGGGAACCAAGGCCGAGCGTAGGGTCAGAAGGCTAGCTGGTTTCATTAGGGGCAGGTCATGTCAGACCAACCTGATTGCCTTTTATGATCAGGTCACAAAAGCATTGGATGCAGGTGTCGCCGTGGACGTAGTATTTCTAGACTTCAGCAAGACTTTCTAGACCCATCTCCCATCCCATCCTCATTAAAAAACTAGGCAACTGTGGATTGCAGATTGGCTGAAGGGTCATACTCAGAGGGTGGTGGTGGATGGGTCATATTCGACCTGGGGAGAAGTGGGCAGTGGGGTCCCCCAGGGCTCGGTCCTTAGGCCTGCACTGTTCAATCTCTTCATCAGCAATTTGGATGACAGGGTGAAAAGCACCCTGTTTAAATTCGCTGATGATACCAAAATTTGGGGTGAGGTGAGCATGCTAGTAGGGAGGGAAAGACTGCAGCAAGACCTGGATAGGTTATAGGGGTGGGCTAGAAAAAACAGGATGCACTTCAACACTGACAAGTGCAGGGTGCTGCACGTGGGCAGTAGTAACCAGCAGCACACTTATAAGATGGGAAACTCCCTTCTTGAGAGCACGGAGGCAGAAAGGGATCTTGGAGTCATTACTGTCTCCAAGATGAACATGGGCCGACAATGCGAGGTCACGGTTGACAGGGCTAACCGCACCTTGTTGTGCATCCACAGATGCATCTCTAGCAGGGCCAAGGAGGTGATCCTCCCCCTCTATGCAACACTGGTCAGGCCACGGCTGGAGTGCTGCGTCCAGTTCTGTGCACCCCACTTCAGGAGGGATGTGGACAACATTGAGAGGGTCCAGAAGAGGCCACTCGCATGATCAGGGGACAACAGGGCAGACCCTGCAATGAGAGACTGCGGGACATGAACCTGTTCAGCCTTCACAAGCGCAGGCTGAGGGGGGACCTGGTGACTGTCTATAAACTCACTAGGGGGAACCAGAAGGTTTTGGGAGAGACCTTGTTTCCCCAAGCACCCCCTGGCATAACAAGGAATAACGGCCACAAGTTGTTGGAGAGGAGGTTTACATTAGACATCCGCAAGAACTACTTCACAGTCAGGGCGGCTCGGAGCTGGAACCAACTTCCAAGGGAAGTGGTGCTGGCTCCTACCCTGGGGATCTTTAAGAAGAGGCTTGATGCCTACCTGGCTGGACTCATTTGAGCCCAGTTTTTCTCCTGCCCAGGCAGGGGGTCGGACCTGATGATCTACAAGGTCCCTTCAACCCGACTTCTATGACTCTATGATTCAGCAAATTCGGGGGGAGAATTTGGGCCATACAATGGAGTGTCCGAACCACTAATGCAGTGAGGACCACCATGGGCTTTGGCAGCTTTTTGAGGTAGTTAGCCCAGCAGGAAATTCGTTCCCAAGTGGCTGTTGGGAAGGAGGTGTTTTTGGCCAGATAACAAGGGATGAGATAATGAGCACAGACTATACTGGCTAGTGTCCTTCCTAGGCCTTGAAAATGGATCTGCCAAAGTAGATCTTGGGCTACCGATGGATCTCTTCCATCATGAATGGTGTCCTGCCATATCTTGGGCTACCGATGGATCTCTTCCATCGTGAATGATGTCCTGCCATCTTTTGGGGTGGTGCTGTCAGAAAACCAACATCTAATAGTCACTACAGCCCAAGCTCTTCCACCAATGCTTCCATGGTACAATATCTTAACCTGTAAATAATGCATTACTCCATGGGTTACATTTTCCTACCTGGACCTAGAATTATCCCAGAACAACCTACACCCCATCTCCTGACTTACAAGGTGGACAGGACTTGTGTTGGAATCCATTTGCGCCTGGGGTAGTGACTGATTGTCAGGCAGCGATGCAGTCTGGGTTTGTTTGCACACGGTGTTAGTCTGGATCAGCTCCACGTGTGGACACATGGATTTCAGAATAAGAGTTAACTCTAGGACTTGTCTGTGCGTGGAGACTAGTGCTCAGTAAGCCAGGGTGTTGATTCATATGCACCACGAGGGATATTCCACGTGTCCACTAACTGCCTTGGCCAGAGATTGCTTATCTGGTTGGAAAGGGGAGCGTGACTTCTCGTACCTGCCAAGAGTATCCACACAGGCAGCTCTCTGTCTAATTTACCTCTCTCTTCCCCTTGTCGAGGAGCCCTTAATTCATGGGCAAAGAGGATCAAACTAGAACAAGGCATGACAGAGAAAGAGCAGCCACACCTGGATAGGGCTGCATAGCTTCCCTCCCCGTCCTGGGTCTAGGCCTCACTGCAGTTCAGCTGCACCGGAGGCTATCTGCTGGGGGGAGAAGGTGGCTCCACAGTGGCCTGGGGTCAGCACCGGGGGAGGAGGAGAGTCTCACATCTGCTCCAAGGCACTTGCTGGTCTGCTTAGCTTTGTGGCTGGTATCTGGCATGCTGGAGCAAGTCCGCGGGGGCTGGGAACGTGGAGTGGGAGGGCGACCAGGTGGACCCAGCGGTGGAGTCCATCAGGAAGAGCTACAGCCCTCTAAGCTCACACCCCACCTTCATCCGAATTAACAGCAAGTGTTAATCACACGCACGCCCAGGAATAGATCTGAATCTGCGCAGGCTCTTCGACCGAGCCCAACACAGCGGCGCCTTTCTGTCCTGCGCTTCCCTGAGCCCCTGGTCTTTGCTCGCAGACACTGTCTCCATCCTTCGACGTTTTTAAGGGCAAGTCAGACAGGCGCTCGGATGAGATCGTTTGGACGGGGACCACCCTGCTGTGCTCAGGGGGTTGGTCCCGAGGTGATCTCCCAAGGTCCCTGCCAGCCTGAGTCTTCTCCGAACTCAGCGCTCGACTCCTAAGAAGTTTTAGGGGACAGCTCGTTTAGGTTTGCCCCGCTTTGGATCTGGCAGTCTCCCAAGCCACGGAGCTAGTGCGTACCAACACGATTCCCTAAAGGGAATCTTTCCTTCTCCACAGATTACACTCAACTCGCCTTGGAAGACCCCGGCCTCCTACATAGTGACCTCTGACACAGCAGGAGGTGCCAGCCCATGAAGCCCCGAGGAGAAGAGCTGGCCGATGTCCAAGGAGACATAACTCTGCTTGCCTGAATGAAGAGTGAGCTTTCTTCCTGGCCACGGCTGTCATAGCTCGCTGTGGATGTGGCTTTTGCTACTGAATGATCCTGTTCTTCTCCGGCCTTCGTGAATGCAGAAGGGCATCGGGCAGGGAAGCACAAAGCATTCAAATCCCCGCCTGCCTCCTATCCCAGCTCCCAGAATTGGATTTTCTGCCTGGTTGGGGGTCTTGATTCCTTGACTGGGGTCCTCTGCTCTGCAAAGCGGCAAAGGATGGTCCTTTGGCCAAGGAGGTTTCAGGCGTGTTCCTGCTGCTAAAGCAACATGGGAGCAAAGATGGCCCATAGCAATGCACCGCCTTCCAGAGATGCCTTCAGGCCGGGCAGGGCCAGCTGGTGAAAACCAGGCAACGTGAAGGGAGCCTCATGAAGTCAAGGGAGAAATGCAGATTTACATCGCGCCAGGGAACCGACACCTTCGGCCAGGGCTTCCCGGCGAGAGAGCCGGTCTCCGAACTCCAGCCGAATGACGTCACTTTACGCCTGCTGCCGGTCTCATCTCCGTAAAGCTCTGGCTGATTTTACCCCAAGTGGAGGATTTGGCCCCAAGGTGTTGGCATTTCCCTACTTGCCCTTGTAAAAATAGTTCTTGGGACTGGAATTCCTCCCCCCGCCCCCCGAGTGCTCTTGGGAAGCCTCAAACTGCTCCTTTGTCCCCACGACATATTTTCTCTCCTGGCTCCTTCCAAAGGGAGACACTGGCATTTTTTTCAGATGATGTAAAACAACGATCCAGTTGATTGATTTAAATGAGAACCCCTGTGGCTGGGCTGCTAAATGCAGCTCAGCCTTGGTGCTCTACGTCTGCCGCACGGGAGAGAGAAAGAGAGAGAGGGGCGTATTATGTTCGCTCCCTGCATGTACGGCATGGCTTCTCCCCCCACCCCCTCCTCTGGATGAAAAGGCAAGTCTTCAGGAAAGGTAGCCCCAGACAAAGAGATCCATTGAGCCGGCAGGCTGGGGTAGCGGGAGCCACGGCAGGGCCCAGGCATTAACCTGAACTGACTGCTTCCCCCCCCCGCGCCAACCCCAGGCGAGAGAATTCAGACTGAAAATAACCTGAGCGTTTCACAGGGAAGAATAAACAATGTGAGAAGCCCCAGTGCCCCCCGCCCCGGCCCACGTCAGCCCGCTCCCCTTCCCCAGGCCCCTAACCTTTCCCCGTGACCTCTGCCAGGGAGACTCCAGTTTGCACTGAAGTGATGCCTGCATGGGAGATCCATCTTTCTCCATCTCGCCAGCCCTAGCAAGCAAGGGCGGGGGGATCTCTGATGGGGGGGTGGAAATGCTGCCCAGGACAGACAGCAGCCGGCAGACAAGTCACACTCCAGCAGGGGTTAGGCAGACGCCTGTCCCCGCTGCGGGTGGATCCGTTTCTGCCGGATCATTTCTTCTCACAGGCACGACCAGACCCAGTGGATTCACGTGCAGCAGGTGGTAACCGCATCACCAGCTCAGGGGGACCAAAAACTGGGAGAGCAGGTGAAGAAAAAAGAAAACCACGAGATGTATTTAGTGATAAACCGAGGGGTCTTTTTTTATGTGCCTGGACAAAGCTGCGCGGTTCCTGCACGTGCGCTTCTCTCTACAGTCCCAAGGACTGAAAGCTTACTGAAGGGATCAATGGAAGGAGAAGACTCTCCCGTAATCCCAGGACGCCGGGACCTGGGGCTTTCTGCATAAAGAAGGAGGTGCATTCAGCTGTGAGAAGTGATGCCCTTGCGATGAGTCTGAGCAAGAGGCAGCGTAGGCTCTGCTTCTGGGCCTTGGCTGTATGCTGAGAAAGGCAGAGGCGACCCCTGCTTTTCTCCTGCCTCTGCCCCCCGTCTGTGCCCTGTTTCTCAGGGGACACCATGCAGAATTGCTCCTGTTTGTGTGGCTTTCAAGCATCCCTTTCCACTGGGCCATGGCCTGGACAGCTCACGCAGTGAGATCCACGGTGGAGCCACACCAAACAACTTGCACCCCGTCCACGGTACAGCCACACACACACACACACGGGGAAGTCGGTGGGGTCCGAGACCGTGAGACTGCGGGGATCTGGGATCTATCCTCTGCAACACCGGCCAGACACATGAGAGCCTGGGATGGGGAGACTTCCTTTCTTCTGCCCCAAGGAACAGGCCCAGGGGAAAGGTGCCTAGGTGAGACCCTGGCCAGGTGATACTGGAGAAGGATCAAATAAGGACAGCCCCTTAAAAGTTTTGTTACATCCACCAGGGACTTATGTACAAAGCTTAACTGGCTTAAACAGACATCACCAGAAGCCAGCTGAGGATCAGCTCCATTGAAGTCAAAGCCTCTCCACCACTTTCCCCCAAAAGAAGGTCCCAGAAGATTTTGCCAGCAGCCCTGAGCCTGCAGCTGCTTTGAGTTGCTCCAACAAGCTCAAAGCGTCCATGAACTCCTCTTACCTGGCTGCTCTCAGTGAGCTCAGGGCCGCTCCCCATTGCTAAAGGGTGGCCAGAGGCTGCTACATGGCAATAGCTCCAGCTCAGGGGAGCAGAGCTGAAGGAATAGGCACCGCTCAGGTGTGGGCTGGCTGCTGGGCAGATCCACACCTGGGCCTGGCTTAGATACCAGGAGTCAAAGGGATCTACACCAGCTTGAACCACCCAGCCCAGCATCCATCTCATAGCCAACTCTAGATATTGCTCCTATATCACTACCTTCCTATATCACCACCATCCCTGGGGGCTGCCCCAGGCCCTGGCACAAAGAGACCCTGATCTCGACATCGTTCTGTGCCTGCGTTGCTGAATATGAGCAAGATCGGACTTCTAAAACCACAGGATGGTTTTAAAAAAACCATAGGAGAGTCCAGGGGATTTGCCTTGTGATGCCAGAGTCCTTGTTCTCCAGCTTACCTGGACATGCCTAAAAACATCTGGGAAAGCCAAGATACTGGCAGCTCACCTGAGTGCAAGAGCTAAGAGCTTTAAGTTAGCTACCACGTGCCCACAACGGCCACTGTGGTGTCCATAGAGATGCTGCAGCCACCCCCCAGTAGCACCACGATCCTGAGAAACGACTTCAGAAGCAGCCGTGAGCCGAGAGGGGGAAGATGGAGCACGGTGGTTTAGGCACCGGTCCAGGTGCTGGGAGACCGTGGCTGCAAATCTCTGCCCTTGCAGTCAAATAAGCATGCATAACTACCAGTGGTCTGCTCTCACAGCTACCAGTTGCCTCTTACGTCCAGATCAGAGCAGGGATATGAAAGACCTGATTCTGATCACAACCAGAGAGGTGTCAATCCAGAGCTGCTGCCCTCAAGCCAACGGCAGAGACTTACTTCCCGAAAGCAGCAAAGCAATGCGGTCCTGGAGGCTTCAGGGGATAAAGGCAGCCTGAACCCAGTCACTCTGAGCTCTGGCTGCCAGTGCAGGGCCAAGAGGGGATGGGGGGGCGACCTCAAGCGCGCTGCTAATGAGAGGCGTAATTATTCCAAATTAACGAGGCACTTCAGACAATCTGGCCAGCGTGGGCTGAGCTGGCTGGAGGGCAGGTATGCCGGGCAAGGGCCTGCATTGTCAAGGTGGCCCCGCTCACAGAGGAGGCAGTATCTGCTGGGCAGTGCTGGCTGTGCAGGGGGCTGCTCGTCACCCACGGGTCTCCCTTGTTTTGGGCTGTTTGCAACACGCAGGAAACATTCCTCGCTGCTTAGGAATGCGCCGGCTTGGCTTGCATCTGGCATGTCAGACAAAAGGGATTAGAAAGCAGTTGCGGTCCAGCTGAGCGTATTTTCCCAGCTGGCCAGGACTGCTCACAAGAGGCAATTGCAATGGACTGATTGCCCCCTGGGGAACTTGGGATGAGGGAAAGGTGAGCCTAGGTGCTAAGAGGCAGCGTTCTTCAGTGGATAGAGCCTAGGCCCAAGAGCCAAGAGACCTGAGCAAGGGCGGTAGCTCATGCTGGCTCTGCCACCGCTTTGCTCTGTGACCTTAGTCATGACACTTAGCTTGCCTGTGCCTCGGTTTCCCCACTGTGCAAGGGAGCAACAGAGCTGCCCTGTGCCACGAGGGTGCTATGAGGATGTGAAGAGCTCCTTTTTGGCGGTAAAAAGCACCATATAAAAACCACAGATAAATGGCTGTTATTTCTCGGTTCTCACAGCTAACCTGGCTTCCCCATACCTGCTTTCTGTATCCAGCAGCTGCCTCCCCTTTTTAAATTCAGATCAGGGCAAAGACTGTCCTTGTGGTTGCATGTTTATACAGCGCCTAGCGCACGGAGGACTGCTTGCTAGTTAGCCTGAATGCTCTTTGGGTCTCCCTGGGGCCTATTTATTCTCAGCCTTTTCCTGCACAACTCCGGGCTGCTGGGTTCATTCTTCTCTGCGTCCCAGTCCGTCTGCTGGGAAATGAGGGGGATCGTTTGTTCGCCGTGTCGATTTGGCCCGTCAGCTTCTGAGAAGCAGGGCACTGCCTCTCGCTCCGGGTCTGAACGCTCGGCTCCGTGGGAGCTCCCCTGTCCTACTGTAAAGCAAATATACTCATAAGCGCTGCAGCTGCAGCCCTGTGCAGGCGGATAAGAGATGCCTCCAATGATGCGCCAGCCTGCAGCCGGCTCTCCGGCTGGAAGCAGACGGCCCTGAAAGGGGTGGCAAGACCAGAGCTGTCCGCCAACGTCCTCGGACACGTTTAGCGTTCAAACGTTTCACGCACAAAGGGAGGCTTGTCTGGGGCGGGAGGGCTGGGTTCAGGCCCTTTGTGCCAACCCGCCAACAGAAACACCACGTCTACGGGCCACGTGTTCACAGCTCGCATTTTCATCCCCTTCCAAGGGCAACAGAGGGTGGGAGCTAAACCCCGCTACCTCCAACCTCGGTCGGGCAGGGAAGGACGGGAGCTAGCGTCGAGGGCGGGCTGGGGGCGCAGTATCACCACCGCCAACTCGCCCAAGGAGACAGGGATGAGCTTCAGCAGCGCATGGTCTCCACGGCCTCTCACTCAAAGGCTCAGGCGGCTGCTGGGCTCTGTTAAATGCACCCACTGCCTCTGGCAGTGAACGTCCGGCTCCTACACCGTGTGCCACCGCTGCCAGAGCTGAATCTGGAGCTGTGGGGATGGAGGACAGGAGGGTACCCCACTCGCCCACCTGTCATCCCGCTCCCGGCGGACTGTACAGTCCCTGATCATTTGGACTGTTGCTTCCTGCACGTTCATAACAGCATCGGCACAAGGCAGCCCTGCTTTTGGCTGTGGTCCTGGGAATAACCATCTCACTGGAATACCCTGGGTTCTTGGCACCTACGTTAGCACCTCCAAGGAGGATTTATTGCCACTTGGGAACCAATGGCGGTGAAGCTATGGCTACAGCCCCGTTGGGACAAGCCCATCTGGGACCCTAGAGACATGGCTATGGGTGTTTGATCTAGTTAGATGGAAACTAGACCAGGTCTGTCTGCACACTGTCTGACCAGATCTCCAGTGGGGATGGAGCCGTAGCCTTAGAGATGCTCCATAAAGTCCTTGCTTTCTACGAAGCCTGGTTCCTCACAGTGTGAGGGGTCATACAGGCAGACGTGGGGCTGGAAGGGATGTCCCAAGGTCATCTAGTCCACCCCCTGCTTGAGGCAAGATCATCCCTATCCAAACCATCCCATACAAACCATAATCTAACTTCTTAATACAACTACTGTCAACTCTGATGCAACACAAGACATCACACCTGAACCTGCCATGGTCTTTGCCACGGGGACCACAGCAGCCAACATCCTGCTTCTGTAACAGGCTGTTAATATAAGCTCAAGGGATGCCAGGTGGAGGGTCATGCCCCCCACTACTCCCATGGTTCATAACAGTCTGATCTTGGGGTAAAAGTCCATGGCCATCCGAGCCAAAGGATCTGCCGGGACTTTCTCCTGGGACATGTCTTTGCACCAAAAATCCTTCTTTTTCCCCCCCACAAAACCCAAGTTGTCATGCCCAGGTCTGTGGCTGGCAGGAAATCATGGTTTTGGGATGGGAAAAAAAAAAATCACATCTCCCTCTACCAAAATTTTTAGACGAATAAAAAACATTGGGGGGGGGGGTGTCAAGAAAAGTTCTCTGGCATTTTGTAAGGAACCAAGAGCATTTTTTTAAATTCAGGTTGGGTTTTTTTTTCCCCAATGGAAAGGACAAAAAGCCCAGAAAACATTTGAACACAAATGAAGGGGGTTGTTTGGTCATTTTTGCTGAAACGTTTGCTTTTTCACCCCATTTTTCCACGCAGCCCTACTCAGCTCTCCGCATGCAGCCAATGTGTAAGGCTCTGCTGGCTTGCTCCGAGCCTAAATTTGGAGATCTCTTCTGAAAATCCAGCTGTCCTTCCGCCTCTTTGAAAAATACGGCCCCCAAAGGATCAGGAAAGCCAAGGGGCATTTCTGGGAAACAAGTGGAAGGCAATGCTGAAGCCTTACTGTTAGAGGATATACTGGACCAACCATCCTGTGATCAGATGGACTTGTCTAGAGTGATATGGAGCCCCTTGTTAATTTGAACAAGCATTAGCTGCATGCATGATCTGAAGGCAGTTTGGCCTCATTAGTCAAGGCATAAAAAGCTGCCTGGAAGGCAGAACAAGGCTTGGTCCAAAGGGGCATAGCCGTGGCCTAACCCACTGAGCAGAAATGTTCAGGTCTTGCCATGAGCGTATGAATCAAACTTGTGAGGAATTACCAGCATCAAGATGGATTTGTCAGCTGGTGGGGGGGAAAGACTGCATGTCCAGAGGGGCTGAGACCCCATAATCAGGCTTGGGTTTTCAGACAAAATCACTGGCTTCTGCTTGTCCACGGCACAGATGTAGAGGTGCCACGTGACCCTGTGAGGAATCTGGCGATGGGTTAATTTAATGACCACATCACCGAGGGGAAGTCATCCAATGGATGGGCTAAGTGGAAATTCCCATGCCATGGTATTTCTGGGGCCTGGGTGACAGGCCTACCTGTAACCAGGTGACCGATGACGGTCCCAGATAAGCAAACTTCCAGCAAAACGCTGGGAGCGATCACAAGACGATGAGCTGGTTCAAGGCAAAGAGCTGTTTTGCCAAGAAATCACAAGGTCCATAAATAATTAAAAAGCCCTTGGAGAAGGGGATGGGTTGCCAAGGGCTGTCTAGGGTGTTAGCGAGCACTAACAAGCTGACCCAGGGAACGGGTCCGAGGAAGAGTCTATAGGGTATTAGTCACTAATTCTCATTAATGTCAATGAGAAGTAGGTGCCTGAACAGATCTTAGGTATCTAAATGTCTTTAAGGAGGGGGGCCTCCGTCCTGCCTGGGACCCTAGGTGGAACTGCCTTAGATGGCAATGCAGCCAGCTACATTGGTTTTGTGCCTTGATTTTTTTTTTTTTTTAAGACCTGTTTGATTTGGCTAGGAACAGGTCTTGCACTTGTCCCTGGACCAGCTGTGCCCGAGTTTGCCCCAGAACAGATGTGTCCCAGGGCTGGCGTGTCCACACGTCACCCTCTGAATCAGGGTTTATCGAGCACTGACTGCCCTGCTGCTTTTTTTATGCCATCAGTCCCAGGATACAATCCCAGGAGAGCCATTCAGATGCACCTTGTGATGTCCCGGGATAACCGGTTGAACTTCTCATCCCGTGAACTTTTGTAGGCCTTATCCCAGGACAGTGGATGTGGATTTCTGAATGATCGCATAAAATGACTTTTTCCTGGAATGAACGTGATGTCTGCTTGTAGCCTTTGAAGTACGTCCGCTCTGGAGCGGTGGCACGCGGCTCGAGGAAGGGCCACGTGTGGGGGGCGGAGGTGAACATAACCCAAGCCCTGCTCTGAGTGAGAAAACTCCCACCACGTCCAAGCTGCTGACTGATTGACTCTTTTATCCCTTTCTTCTTCTCCCTGTCTGTCTCGCTCATTCGCAGGGGAAGTTCTATGGACAGGGACTGGCTTGTCCTCGGGGTTCGCAGAGCACCCAGCGCCATGCAGCTTTGGGCTCAGCCGGTTTCTGGGTCTTACTGCATTTCGAGTCATGCTTGGCACCGTCTAGACACAGAGCAAGAGAGCATCCCTGCCCCACCAAGCTTACAGTGCAAGTACACAAGGGACTAGGGGGAAGAGCCTTGGCCAAGGTGCAGAGCTGGGACCCTGATGGGGAGACTCCTCCCAGCAATGAGGTGCCCAAGCATGATCCCACAGGTCCCAAAAGGCAGGGAGGAGGAGGAGGAGGATGCAGTAGCAGGGTGGAGGGTCGCACTTGGGCACCTCATGGGTAGAACAGGATCGCGGTTCCTGCCCCACGTCCCTCTCCCTGAAGGTGCTCCTTGCTCACTGCGGGCCCCCTCCATGCCTGCAGCACTATTACAGCTCCAGCTGCAGCCAGGGTCTCTCGCTCAGGCTGCAGCCCCTTATACTACCTGCTTTGGCGGGCCCCAGGTCTGATCCCCGCTCGCTTTGGCAGCCCTTGGGCAGGCAAGTGCTTGCACCCATGTAAAGTACCTGTGCAGGGGAGAGGCCACGCCAGGGGCTGGCCACCCTAGGGCACAATGGAAGCCAAGGCAGCAGCTGTGTTTGATCTTCTCAGCTCCTGGGGTGCTGGACTCTGGCTGGTGTCTTGTCCTGGCCCTGCCCTCCCTCCTCAGAGCCTCACACGGCCTTGCTGCGTGGCTCTTTCTTATTGGTGTTGGAAGGGGTTTGTTTAACAGGCCAGCTCGTGTTTGTGGAGCCATTCGCAGCCTGGGATGAAGGAAGGCTCTTGTCCGCCCCGGGCTTGGGGATGTGGCACCGCTTTTTGGGCAGAGGAAGCAAAATAATGGGGACGTGGAGTCAGCTGGTATCGGGCAGGACACCAGCGAGTCCCGGGACAACCCGAGGCAGCGCTGCCCGACTCCAGCCTGCTGCACGGGGGTCTCCGCGCACAGCGATCACTATGGTGGTCGGCGTAGGGCTGTGGGTGACTTTGGACAGGGAAGGTTGCAATCCCCCCACACCCTTCAGGCTGTCTAACACACAAAGCCCAGAGCGAGTCTAAGGACCTGCTCTTGGATGAGCCAAGGCAATAGCCAAGAAGCCCTGGGAAGGTCTCTGCCACGCACATGCGCTCGTCTTCCTTGGGAACCTCGTCAGCCTGCAGCAGAGCTGGTGTTGCCCCGAACCCAGCCGGACATGGTGCAAAGCCTTTCAGGTGGGCTTCTCAAGAGCTTCGATGAGGCCCGGGGGCACGTGTCCTACTGGAAGCTACTGGACCGTGTGGCATGCAGTCCTTGACAGCTTCCAAAATGTCCCGCTCTTCTGAGCTGCAGCCCTTGGAAATCAATAGAGCTCGAGCCAAGTTGGCCAGAAACAACAAGTGCTATTGAGTACCTTGGCTCGGCACGGCCCACACCGCTCAAGCGATCATTTCCAAGGGCCTTGAGCCTCTGTTCTCAGACCCAGGTCCCTTTGAGGCACCTAAAGCCTCAATTTTCCTTTTAGAAATTCTTTTAGCTACTGAGAACAACCCCTCACGGCCCATTTCCAGGTGGGGAATCAAGGTTGGATGCATCCTTGCAAGGACACACTGCTGCTGCGGTGCAGACACATACCCACAAGCCCCCAGGCCCAGGGACTTGGGCACCTCATTGCTCTTGAAAACCACACCTCTGAAGCCCAGACCCCAAGACCCTGCATCCTAACCAAACATGAGACTTAGCCCTGCAGTTGCTTAGATGCCCCGGACTCTAGGTCAGTTGGAAGATGTAGCCAGTCTTCCAAACAGCCCAATATAATGGGTGCAAATCTCTGCAGCCCCATCCCAGCCAGCCCTGGTTATCACTGCGGATAAACCCAGCCGCGACCGAAGGGTTTGAATGGGAGCTGAGGCCGTTGGGAAAACCCAGCCTCCGAGCGTATGTCTAGGAACCCATGCTCTGAGACATGGGCTCTTGGGCGTGTGTGGGGGCTGGGAGCAGCAGGCATCCTGGTGCTTTCATGCAATGAAAACACAGGCCATAGAAATGCCTTCACCTAGGAACAACGGCTGCTTGATGCGCATCCCCGGGGCTGGGTGCCTGCTACCTGCTGGCTTAGGATTTCCAGGACACTCAACCCTTTCTCAGCCAACAAGCACCGATTTCCTCCGCAGAGGGACTGGGAAGATTGTGGTGCAGCAAGACACAAAACTTCCTTTTCATTAGAGGAAAGTTTGTTAAAAAACAGAAAAAAAAACCCAACCACCCAACCAGCTTATTTTGCCTGCAAATAAGAGAGAGAAAGTGTGAAAAATCATCCCTTGGCTCCAGAAAAACCTCGCTTGCTTTCCTGTGCACAGCCAGGATTTTGGATGATGGCTCTGAAGTTCCACCTCCTTGGCCCAGGCCAGTCAACTTGCTCCACCCAGCAGCAGTCCTGGTATTAATAACTCGCTCCTAATTCGGCATCCCACTCCGTAATTCACAGCCTGCATGGGCCCTGCCCGGTGGAGAAAGCAGCCTTTGAGTCCCTGAATGACATTGTGGGTTCGTGGGTTGGTTAATTTAGCGGGAGGTTCCAAAATGGGCTGTTGGGAAGAGTGAAAAAATAGTATTTGCTGCCCCCACCCACCTTCCCAAGTCGCTCTGTTGAGGTGGGAGATCACAGACTTCGTAGAGCAGGTTGCAGCTTTCCCAGCTTGGTGTTGGGGATCCCCAAATCATGGAATCGTAGAACACGAGGGCTGAAGGGAGCTCAGGACGTCCCATCTAGTCCAACCCCCTGCTCAAAGCAGGACCAGCCCCAACCTGACCATCCCAGCCAGGGCTTTGTCTACCCAGGTCTTAAAAACCTCCGAAGATGGAGACTCCACAACCACTCTGGGTAACCTGTTTCAGTGCTTCACCACCCTCCTAGTGAGAAAGTTTTTCCTAATATCCAACCTCAGCTTTCTTTGCCGCAACATGAGCCCATTGCTCCTTGTTCTGCCACCTGTCCCCGCTGAGAACAGGCCAGCTCCGTCCTCTTTTGAACCCCCCTGCAGGGAGTTGACGGCTGCTATTAAATCCCCCGTCTTCTCTTCTCCACACTAAATAAGCCCAGTTTCTTTAGCCTCTTCTCAGATGTCCTCTTCTCTCCCCTATTCCTTCCTTATCCAGCAATCAAGGCCCTGTTTCCTCTGCGACTCTATCAGTGTCTGGTCCAGCACCACCCCCATCTCCTACGCACATCCCTTCCCTCCACCCTAGATGCCAGCTCATGTTTCCAACAGCCCCTTCAAGGCTGAACCAGTGCCCTGCAGAGCCCTGCTGTCACCCCTCGCCCCTTATTGCCTTCCCTGGCTCCACGTGGATGTTCACAGCTCTGGATCACCTCCATCTACCGCCCAGTCCCCCATGGAGGCAGGCCAGACGGGGGTCACGAGGAGGTCTGGGTTTCAAATCTGCTGGGAACATAAGGCTGGAAGAGGCCATCGGGGCCACTGAGTCCAGTCCCTTGTGTGATTCTTCTGGGCACTTCTCTTGCGCGGGTCTGTTTCTCTGCCCATTCTCCATCTCCCATTGTCCCTTGAGGCAGCAGACTCTTCAAGCCTTGGAGCATCCCTGCCCTTGCAAAGGTTCCCGGTCTTGAAGACAGCCTCGACTCTGCTGTCGCACACTTGAGCTCCCCGAAGCTCTGCTGCAGAATCACAGAATAGTAGGACCAGACGAGACCTGTAAGACCATCGAGTCCGGTCCTCTGCCATGGACAGGAGGTAGTTGGGGTCAAACGAGTTCAACAAGGTGCTTATCCAGCCTCCTCTTGCACACCCCCAGGGATGGCGACTGCACCACCTCTGCTGGAGTGTGCTCCCGATTCTAGATACTCTTGGAAAAGAAGTTTCCCCTTATGTCCAGCCTAAATTTTTCCTCAACTAGCTTGTGCCCATTGGACCTCATCCTCCCAAGGGGTACCTTTCTGAAGAGTTGCTCCTCTAGATCTTGGTGTTTGCCCCTGATGTACTTGTAGGCAGCTCTCAGGTCACCTCTCAGTCTTCTCTTACTCAGACTGAACAAACCCAGTTCCTGGAGTCTCTCCCTATAGGGCCTATCCTCCAGGCCCCTGATTATACAGGTGGCCCTTCTCTGTACCCTTTCGAGCTTATCCACGTCCTTCTTGAAGTGTGGTGCCCAGAACTGGACACAGTACTCCAACCCCGAATACAGAGGGAGAAGCACCTCTCTGGATCGACTGGCAATGCACTGGCTGATGCACACCAGACCTCTATGTGCCCTGCTGGCAACTCCATCGCACCAATAGCTCATATTCATCCTCTGGTTGATGATCACCCCCAGGTCCCTTTCAGATGCAGTGTCAGCCAGGGCACCGCCACTCATCGTATAGTCATGATGAGGGCTTTTCCTACCCAGATGAAGGACCCAGCCCTTGTCCCTATTGAACCGCCGTCCTTGCAGGACCTGTTCCAGGGGTGCCTGCCATCTCCAGGAACTGAAGCCAATGCTGAGGACTCCCCGGTTTTGGCTCCTGTGTTGGCACAGTGCACTGGGGGTCGTCCCCCCGACCCCATCTCCCTCACAGCCTTGAGGTGCTACTGCCAGACAAGTAACCCTTTCATGGCCCCACCACAGATTAAACTACCCTGAGATGAGGATGTTTTAGGAAGAGTTCACCTAAGGTCCTAGAAGACCTTGAACAGATGGAGGGAAGTGATTCTTCCCCTCTATTCAGCACTGGAGATTTCACATCTGGGGTCTTGTGTCCAGTTCTGGGTCCCCCACTACAGAAAGGATGAGGACAGGCTGGACAGAGTCCAGTAGAGAGTGGTGAAAATGGTTTGAGGGGCTGGGGCACAGGACTAATGAGGAGAGGCTGGGGGAACTGGACTTATTTAGTCTGGAGAAGAGAAGACAGAGGGGGTTTAATAGCAGCCTTCAACTCCCTGCAGGGGGGTTGCAAAGAGGATGAAGCTGGACTGTTCACAGTGGTGGCAGATGACAGATCAGGGAGCAATGGGCTCACTTTGCACCAAGGGAAGTTTAGGTTGAATATTAGGAGGAACGTTCTCACTAGGAGGGTAGTAAAACACTGGAACCGGCTCCCCAGAGAGGTGGTGGCATCTCCATCCTTGGCGGTTTTTAAGACTCAAGTAGACAGAGCCTTGGCTGGGATGATGTAGTTGGGGCTGGTCCTGCGTGGAGCAGAGGGTTGGACTAGATGCATCCTCCTGAGCTCCCTTCAACCCTCGTGCTCTTTGGTTCTGTGACTCTATAACAGAGCGCCCCGCGGTGACTTGTTCCCACTGTTCTTCCCGCTGGAGCCAGGTCAGGCAACATCTTTGTGTCGACAAGACCTGACAGACTCTTGCTTTCCCTCACTTCCACATTAGAGTGACATCCAAATCCTCCCCTACCTACTTGCAGCTCCAGGCTCAGCGAAGCACTGTGAGGTGTTACTCACTCCAGGTACAGAGCAAGGATCCGGAAAGGAGGTCCCAGAAACCATGATGGGCAGTAAAGACTCTCCAGCATAGCCAGTGTCATGGTGCTCTCCATTCAGCTCGGGGGGCACTGAGGGTCAAGGTCTTCTGCACAGGGACTGCCTGGGACTGGAGTGCAATCTCTTTGAAGAAGATCAGGAGCTCACTTGAGTACAAGGTCCTTGGCAGGAGAAACCATGGGGCATTAAAGGGCTCTGTGACCTAACAGAGCAAAAGGCAGAGCAAGAGTCAGCAGCTGGAAGCAAAAACCAGCCGTGCCCCAACTAGAAAGAACGTGCATTTGACAGTAAGAGCATGGGAGCATTGGACCCAGCTCTGGAGGGACGTGGCAGATGCTCCATCACTTGGAGTCCTCAGATCAAGACCTCACGCCCGCTCTGGAACCGGTGCACAAGTTCAAGGCTTTAAGATAGCTTGACCTGGCTAAAGCGAAGACTGCTGGATCTCACAGTCCAAATTTTAAGATTTCGTGAGAAGTCCTGACTGAGCAGAGCTCACAGGAGCTTCTGGCTGCTCTGGGGATGGCCTCCTCCTCCTCCATCCACGCACCTGGCATTCAGCACGGCTGCTTTTAGCCATCTCACCCCACCAGCTCCCAGCTGCATCCATGCTCCTTTATGCCGGAGTCAGTGAGAGCCGGATCCGGCCCCATGCGTGACGGTGGCAAAGGCAAAAATAGGAAACAAGGAAGCGTGTGTTCGAAAAGGAACATAAATACGCTGCCTGTTGCTCTGCAAACCAGGGTTACAGAAACCCACGCGAGGTTAAACAAACGGCCTGGGCTGGAAATAGAAGACCTGATTCATTCCTACCTTCAGGCCAGCTCTATAAGCCCCGTTCTCCGGCTCCCCCCAGGGTGGGATCTGAGCACCTTGGAGGTATTAATGGGGAAAATTCACAACCTTCCCTGCAGGGGCCCATTTACTACTGGGGGGAAATCCAGGCTCAGGGCAGATTAAGTGACTTGTAGACAGGGTCTGGGGCTGAGCCAGGAACCCGGGTCTCTCGAGGCCCGGTGTCATGCTTGCTCCGATCAGAGACGGTAAGGCCAGAAGCAACCGCTGTGATTTCTAGACTGGGTTCAATCTTGTGCGGACAACAGCACTCCCGATAGGAAAACTTCCCACGTGGATTTAATAAGGGCCAGGGATGGAGAATCCCAGCCTGCCCTGGGTAAGCTGTTCCCAGGCCTTGATTCCAGCTGCAATTGGGCTAGTTTCTACACGCCGGCCATTAGCCTCTGCTGCAACTGGAAGGTGGGAATTGGATGTGGATCACTGAAATCACACCAGGATTAATCCAGGGAACTCAGGGCAAGGGAGAAAGGCCAGAAATGGAGGGACAGAAAAGGTGGCAGAGATGTATGCAGCAGGTCTGCATGAAGGAGAAAGTGCCTTCCTGTCTCGGGTACCCTCCTGATAGCCATGGCTGGGATGAGGCCCAGCTAAGATGCTCAGATCAGGGCAGAGGAGCAGGACCAACAAGTCCAATGTCTAGAGATAGCGCACCCCTCACATGGAGAATCAGAGAAAAATAGTGCTGGAAGGGCCCTCAGGAGGCCATCTGAGCCAGTCCCCTGCTCCAGGCAGGGACGGCCGAGTGTCCCCCGCTGCCACGATCTATCGAAAACATGAACAGGACCAGATCATGAGTCTCAGCACTGCCGGAGAGGCTCACCCGATGTCTGCAGGGATCTTCTGTAGGCACAGACTGGACATCTTGCGGATAGCAAGAAACTAGGGACAGACGAGGCACATAATTCACACCGCGTTGCAGAAGGCGGGGAAGCTCAGGCACGCCAGGATGCTGGGCCAGCTTGGGAGCAGCCACACCACGTCGTGGCTGGAGGAGGAAGAGAACATGAGATTTGCCCTGGCATGTACACAGCAGGGCTGTGTGATGCTGCTGAACGGGCCCGAGGCTCGGCTTAGCTTGGCAGTAGGACAGGGAGCCCTGCCCAGGTGGTCAGCGCCAGCAGGACATGGGAGCATCCTCATGCGCAGAAGCAGATATAGGAGACCTGCCGGAGAGCAGCAAAAGGAGGAGAAGGACCCGGAGGTGGCCAGCAAGCAACATTTTCCGGAGCCGCCCCATCTTGCAGTCAGTAGGCCAGTCTTTAGGGAAAAGCTACCGCAAGCCCCATAGAGGAGCACATGGGTCCGGGGCTCCCTGAACGCCCCAGCGGAGACCCCGTGAATCCACAACACAATCGCCGCTGCGGGGTTTGCACCAGAATCTGTTCCTCACCGTGTACGTGTGCCCCAGTTTCTGTGCTCACAGCAGGCCGACCAGGCGTGATCTCGCCCACTCCAGACAAGCCAAAGTCCCGCTGGAGCCTGCGCGCGGTGACACAGGCACAAATAACCCCTTACATTCACTCCCCTAATTGACCTAGCTGGTGTCTGACCCGACGTGGACAACAGAGACGTGTCCGCAAGTAGAGGCCCAAAGGCGCTGCCTCTTTCCCTTCTGTTTGAATCGGTCCCATTGGGACCAATGGCGGTTGTTCCCTGAATCCAAGATGACTCTGAATTTAAGACCATGCGAATAATTAGGTTCTAGACACTGAACATGTACAAATTTGTTCTAATTTTCCATGAGTAGAAGCTAATGAATGGAGAGTCGTCTTCAGCTCATAGCCCTCGCCGCTGCAGCAGAGAAAGCAGTGGCAGAGAAAAGGAGGGGGTGGGGGGTCACGTGGCCCGACCCCTAGCACTTAGCCCCCCACCACTTGCCCCCTGTTGCCTGTCCCCCTATCAATTGCCCACCCCCCCAGTGCCTGGACCGGGGTTGGGGCCAGGGCCCAAGCCAGAGCCACAGCAACCACCTGCCCCCTTCCCTTGCATTGTACTTGAATCCAAGACAAAGGGGCTTTTTCTCCCCCATGTTGGATGGGGGGAAGAAACCTTGTCTTGGATTCGAGCAAAGCCGGTATCTTATTGCTCCCTCCAGCCCCTCACCAAGGCCAGGTCACTGAGAATTAAAATTAATCTCCAAACTACTCGTCTACATCGGAGTGGTGACACCAAGGATGACGATAGCCTCTAGACATCCCAGCTGGGGCCAGGATCTAGTTGTCCCTGGAGCTGCACAAACAAGGAGAAGCAATCTCTGCCCCAGAGACCTGGCAGTCAGAGCTGTAGGTCTGGCCAAGAGGTTGCCCATCAACGTATTTGCTCTCACTATTAAAAAGTAATCGTGGTAAACTGGTGTTCCAGAAGGGTTTATGGTTGGAAACAGGACTGTCCACATGGTCTCGAAAGCTGATCCCTTAACTAGGAGAGAACGTGATCATTTCCAGTCTAGGAACATATCCTCCCATATTGGCCTACTGGAAGGTATGGACACTGTCACCTGCAGTATCCAGCTCTGGCCACTCCCAGAGATGGGACATGCAGCTCAACAATCTCTTCTGGTCCTTCCTATGCTCAAGAGAGATCCAGCATCAGCAAGCTCACGTGGTCTCCCAGCATTGGTGGAAGTTTCTCCATGGTCAGGCCATAGTTCAGGGTCTCTGCTGCCCTTGCAGAACAACCCCCATGGGAAGACCCCACTCCCTGCTCTGACCTGGGCATTGTGGCAGAGGGGCTCTGCCAGCACCTCCCAGCGGTGGGATGCCCCTGGAAGCAGCCTTTCTCCAGCCCAGAGAGCAACACTATTCAGGTAGCTTTAAAAAAAATACATAAAAAAAGAGACTAAAAAAAGGATTCTCCCCCCGCCTCCCCCCAAGAAAGGAATGAGGGGGATGCATGAAAGACTGAGCTATTCACTCTCTCCTGAGCTTCACTTTCAGGCCCTTTGAAATGCCATTTCCCAAAGGCTACCTATTTATGGTGGAAAAGAGCCAGAGAACTGGCTCCTGGCACGATCTCCAAACCTGGAGCTGTGGTGTCCTTGCAAGCGCGGCTGCCTGGGAGCTCACACAAAGCTGCCTTCTATGTCTCCGCATAGCAGGCTGAAGAATGCTGAAATATGTGAGCTCGCCGGGGCCGCGGGAGGCCCGCCGGAGCCAACGTGTATTCGCAGAGGGCCCCTCGGCTCTAACGGTGACCGGGCTGGCTGGAAACGCGTGGCCCGGTACCACGGCGAGAGCACGGAGGCTCGGAGGGTGGCACTCTGGGGCGCCGAGGGACATGGGCAGGGGGCATCTCAGGAGGCACGGGGAAGCAGATCCCGCTCACCGAGGGGATGAGCAATGCTTGGCTTGGAGAAACGGAGTTAAGGAAAGAGAGAAGGCTGCCGTGCGGGGATGCGAAAGGCAGCACAAAGGGTGGGGACCAAGCCGTGACTTGAAGCCACCTGAACGCTGGGCTGCGTGCCCCCCAGCAGTAACCCCTCACGGTGCATTGCAAACAGCCTGGCCTGCCCCAGCCTCCAGCTCCTAGGAAGAGCATCACAGGGTTAATCGTGCTGCCACCAGGCTGGCTTGCTTCTTGACAGAGCAGCTAAAAAGATCAGACCCGTTGCAAACCCATCTCCCATTGCTGGAGGCTTTGGCTTCCCTGACCAGGGGTGCGCACCAGCTCCAAAGAGCCATACAGAGCCACACACTGCTGCACCGGGTGGGTGCTGAGAGGGAACCGGGTGAGCACGGCTATTTAAAGGGATTGCTCCATTAGTCTATGTGACACCAGATTTTGGGGACCTTTTAAGCCGAGGAACTTTTCTTTTAGAGCCTCATGCGCTTTGGTTGAACGGCCAGAGCTGGTTGAAATCATCATTGTCAGCTTTGGGCATTATCGGCTCAGAGCCCAGATGAAGGGTTTTAGGTGGGTCCCGACTGCCCCGTGAATCAGAGGCTGGGAGGCTCCTTGGCCCATGGCCACCTCCCCCAGATGCCGCCCAACCTTGCATGCGGCCCACTCCGGGCCCCACGTCCACCGGGGCCTCTTCCCACCCAGCCCTCCTCTGGGAACTCCTCTTTGGACCCCTCCTTCCTCTGCCTGGAGGTGAGGCTGGATGCATGCGCAGGCGGCTGAGCCTATAGCAGGCCTCTGGAGAGCCGTGGGGTGGGACGTACAGGCAGCAGAGAAGCACGAGCTGCAGACGGGAGAGGTTTGTCGCCAGGAGCTGCGCGCCAGGCTCCAGCGCTGCAGCGAGGACCCCCTCCCCGGGTGAGGGCTCTGGTGTTAGCAGGCGGCTCTTACTTGCTTGCCTTTTAAACAGTGCGACTTACCTGAGGTCACAGGGACAATCAGGAAGGGAGTCCAGGGCACAGCTTTTCCAAGGTGTCCGGCAGCTCCTGCAACAGAGAATCCTTCCCAGTAAAAACCAGAGACCATCCCAGTTGAGACAATTCTGCCTACACTGACGACAGTGGGGAATCTAGACCCTTTCTATCCTCCCTGCTTGGGACAATGGAGATCCTTCCCCAGGAGCCACCTACCGAGCTGGGAGCCGAGAGCTCTAGAAACTCCCAGCACCCAGATTTGCCACCACCCGGGGCACAGCCTTGGCTCTGAGGCTTTCCTAGCATTTTCTCTGGCAGACAGGCTGCACCGGCAAGTCGTCTTTCAACTCGGATGGATGAGGCAGTTACATCAGTATAACCAGCGCCACGTTGGTGGAGGAAAGTAGCAGAGAAGCTACAACCCCCTTAACCGGGCGACTTCACCCAAGTCGGTATTGAGCTCCCCCAGAAAGAAACAGGGGGAAAACTCCACTAGGCAACTTACCCCGGTTTAGGTTGCGTCTGTCCGCCCCATCCCAGAGTAGCTATTCAAGGCAGACAGACGAGGCTCCCCCACCTCCTAGAGAAAAGGCCTTGCAACAGCTGCCCCAGGAGAGCTTCATGTCCATCTGTTCCCGATCCAGGAGCAATTTACACTTGCCTACAAAACCAGTATCAATTCAACCAAGACGCGTTGCAGTCGGTCTATGCCCAGAGACACCTCCAGGACAGGTCAGGGGATGGACAGTGACTTTCCCCCTGCCAATTGATTAGGCTGGTTCATTCCTTTGACAGGTGCAGGAATGCTCCCCCGTCCTGCCCAGTAACCCAGAGCAACTGGTTTGGAATGGGATCAGAAACAAATTTAGCAGGGCTTTCAGGCCTAATGAGCCCCCGGGCTCTGCCGTGCTGAACTAATTAGGAGCAAATCACCCAGCATTGGCAAGACAGCAGGGCCTGGGATTTTCTAAATAAGTCTCTTGAGACCGCGCTACCGACAGAGGGACCTTGGCAGGACCCGACTCCTTGCCGCAGGCGGGGGGAGGACTCGAGCCAGGATTATATGGTGGTGAAGCGTGTGAAGAAACCAAAGGGACAAATAATTAGGGAGAATTACAATCAAAAAGTTCCCTGGAGCGTGCAGGGCTCCCGAGTGGAAAACAGATGCTGGGATCGGGTTAGATCCGGACGGGACGCGGCCCCCACGTGACGGCGGTGACGGGACCCCAGAGCAGGCGGAGAATGCAGCTTCCCAGGCCCCCTGGGCCCGTCACTACCCCCGCACTCCCCACCATAAGGAAGGGAGCAGTTTAACTCTCCGTAGACCACACGTTCTTCCCAGTAATGAAGCGCGGGGCACGGCCGGACCGAGGCAGTCTCTTAGCGTCTCATTTCCAGCCCAACAGGTCGTCCAACTCGTCAGCCAGGGAGCCACCACCCCTGATTGCATTTGGCGCTCTCCAACCTCCAGCTTTGGGAGTCACGCAATTACGGGGGAACCGTGGGTTTACCTTCACGAGTGCGAGCGAGGAGGTGTCTAGGGCTCAGGGAGATGAAGAGAAGCTTGGAAATGAGTCCACGAAAGGCTCAGAAAGCAGGGGACCCATGAAAACACCCAAGCAACCATGATAAAAAAAAAAAAACTGTTGCGAGTTTTGATGGTTTGGGGTTGGCCTTTTGAGCGATGCAGCAGTGAACCCTAGAGGCCTTGCACTGTGGCCCTGGCATGGGCAAAGTCCCTGCCCTGAAGCACCTACAAGCTCGACAGAAAGCAACAAAGGTTAGAGGGAAACTGAGGCACAGAGGGTGAAGGGACTTGCTGGGGTTACACAGTAGGTCAGTGACAGAACGAGGAAGAAAACCCAGGTCTGCAGAGCCCTGCAAGGGCTCTTTGCTCACAACAGACCCAAAGCAAAGGCTGCCCAGCTAGGAGGCACGGATGGAAAAGGCATCCAAAGAGCTCACGGACCCCTTGGCCCAAGGAGAGCCGGGGGGTGTGCAGGCACGTGGAACAGCTGCTAGGGTTTGGGGCTGAAAATAGCCAAGCCAGTGCCGTCATCCCCTTACCGGTGGTGTAGGGCGGCAGGGACAGTCCTCACGCCGGAGGGACTACAATCCCAGAGCCCCCAGACATGAAGACAGAGGTCTTAGAAGGCTACGGGTGCAGGAAACATCACCTACCCAGCCTGGCCACCCCTTGGTGAACACATGGGAGTGGGGACCTGGGTCGAGGAACTGGGGCGAACAGAATACAAAGAGAAACTGGTTTCTCCCGCAGGAAAAGCCTCCACTCCCGAGCCTGGAGGGTGACCGTGACCCTAACGAAGGTGGGTAAGCCCCATTAGCGTTCAGCGGGGCATAACCCCCCCAGCCCAGCTACCACGGAAACGTCAGGTAGGAGCTGGTGGCTAAGGGGGTCTCCTACCTTGGGGGTCTACAAGAGGAGGCTTGGCTGGGGCAATATGATCCTGGCACCCGTTCCTGCCCGGGGCAGGGGATCTGTTTAGGTCCCTTCTGACCCTAATTACTATGGTGCTTGCATGGAGAAACAGGTGCAACCAGTAGCTTTCCTGAGCAGAGGTGCTGCTATCAGTGGGGTGGAGCCGCTGGGGAACAAAGGGTGGAGGGACCCCATGAGACACGAAGGGCAACAGCAGTACAAGGCCCAGAAGAAAGGAGACTGCCAGGAACTGCAAGGTCTCAGAGCAGCGAGGGACGGGAGCATCCTGCCGAGCAGAGGAGAAGGGGCAGAGCCTGGCAGCCTGGACGGGGGTGGACGTCGGGGAGGTGTCCGCCCGGGCTCAGAGCCTCAACAGTCCCTTCCTCACCTGGCTTTTGGGGGGAGGCCAAGGCGAGGGAGCCTCAGCTGAGGGCATGGGAGCCCCTTCACAAAACAGAGCCAAGGGAAGCCTGGGCAAGCAGCTCTTGGGGATGCAGGAGAAGCAGTGTGACCACATAGGCGAGCTCCCCTGGCAGGGGAAGCAGCGTGACCACGTAGGCGAGCTCCCCAGGGTAATTGTCTCTGATATGTCCTCCCTAAGAGGTCTATATTGAGCAGATTCTTTTTGGTATTGGGTGGTGGAACTGGAGCGTGCTCCATCCACTCCATGCATTGACCTGGTATTGCAGTGCTTCCAGGACCGGTGCAAAAAAACAGAAAAAAAAAAAAAGCTCTTGGGGATGCATCAGGAATGGCACCGCTGTGCAGGGAGCAGGCAGATGACCCTTCGGGCCCCTTTCTGTCTACAAGGTCCTGGACATCCAAGGCCCTGGCAAGCCGGGAAAGCTGAAGAGAGGCTCTGGAGGAACTTGCACAACGATGAATGTCGGGACCTTGCAAACCCAGCCTCAGCGCAGCCATCCTCACCCTACCTTCCCCAAAGCGTGCTGCTCCCTGACTTTCCCGGGCCCAAGGCAAAGCCTCCTGTTGTCGGGCATCCTCCAAACACTTAGCAGGCTTGTTCTTATTTAACTCCACTCAGGAGCACCCCAGGTCCCTGCGGATCCTCCGCCGGGGGAGGTCACGTAGGCACCAGCTTAAGGCAGATCATGAACCTTACCATCTGGACAACAGACCCAAAGCAAAGGCTGCCCAGCTAGGAGGCATGGATGGAAAAGGCATCCAAAGAGCTTACTGACCCCTTGGCCCTTGGGCCAAGGAGAGCCAGGGGGAGTGCGGGCACATGGAACAGCTGCTAGGAATTGGGGCAAGCTTGGGCAGCACCCAGGTGGCCATCCCAGGCGCTCTATGGGGCCACCCCCACCTCCTGCCCAGGGCAGGGGCCATAGTGCCCTCTGGGATCAGCTCCCTGCAACAGACCACCCACCCAGTAAGCCCACCCTGCCTGCTGGGACCTCCCTTTTATACCCCTCCTGCAGCCCTGCCATTGGCTGCAGGCAAAGTGGGGTGGAGCCAGCCTCATCTGCAGTTCCCTTTAACCCCTTCTTCGCCAGGATGCATCCTTTCAGAGCGCGGTGGGCATGGAGGGAGCTCTCTCCCGTAATCCTTTGATGGAGTGGACATACGTAATGCTGCTACTTCGGATTATGAGCCCCAGCTCTGCGGCATGCCCAGTTCAGCCCAGTCCTGAGCTGCCTGAGCAAGAATAAAAATGAGAAAACTTTTAACATTTACCAAAGTGCAGGTCCAACCAATCAAAGCTGCACAAACAGTCTTTGCTCCGGCTTCCAAAGCAAATCGGCCTCTGGGCTTTGGAACATTTCAGGCCCAAAAGATGCCATTTTCCGAATGCGGTGAGCCGGCTGCAGCGAAATGGCAACGTGGCCCCTGTTCCTGCGGTGACGCGTGCTCCCAGTAGGACGGGGAGAGGTGTGTGTCTCAGTGAAGCCGGGCATATGGCATCGTGGAGGGAGACAGAGCAGGAAGTATTGTGCTCAGCTCTGGCAGGGGCTGAGGACCATTTGCCGTTGTCTTCAATGAGGCAATTAGATTTCTCACACGTGTTTGCTCTCCAAGGGCTGAAGGGTTTGCAGTGGGGTGGAATAGTTTGCCTAATAGTTTAAATATGTATATATAGTTTAAATATGCACGTGCACGCACGCACGCACACACACACCACTACCCACACACCCCGGGATAAGATAGGCACCCTGCTTTTGAAAGGCAGAATGAAGAAAAGCAGCTCTTCTTTTGCACACACTAACCCAGCAGCAGCACAAGAGAGCTGGGCCTGCTCAGTGCTCTCTTCTCTGGGAGCCACTTTTGCTTTTGCCTGCTAACCTAACCAGCAGAAACTGCACTTACCGTATTTCTCACTTATAACATGCAGTAACATTTCCATTGCATTAGTAGCATTGCCCGCAAATCAAGGGAAGTGATTCTTCCCCTCTATTCAGCATTGGTGAGGCCACATCTGGAGTCCTGTGTCCAGTTTTGCGCCCCCCCTGCATACAGAAAAGATGTGGACACATTGCAGAGAGTCCAGCAGAGGGCAATGAAATGGTTTGGGGCTGGGGGACATGACTTGTGAGGAGAAGCTGGAGGAATTGGGCTTATTTAAGAGAAGACTGAGGGAGGATTTAATAGCAGCCTTCAACTCCCTGCAGGGGGGTTGCAAAGAGGACAGAGCTGGACTGTTCTCAGTGGGGGCAGATGGCAGGAGAAGGAGCAGTGGGCTCAAGCTGCAGCAAGGGAAGTTGAGGTTAGATATCAGAAAAAACTCTCTCACTAGGAAGGTAGTGAATACTTGGGCCGGGTTACCCAGAGGCAGGATCCGGCCCGTGGACTGGCCCCGGGGACCTAGAAGTTGAGCACCACTGCTATAGCCAATGGCAGCCCTAGGAGTAATGTTGCCCCACAACCACCAGGGCATAGGGTGTGTTTGATACCCCTGCTTTAGCCATCAACAACGCCATCATGGCCCTGATCCTCCAGTCTCTTGGCATGCCCTCATCTCCTCGCAACCCCCCCAGCGCTGTTATCCCCATTTCACAGAAGCCTGGTGAGGCAAAGTGACTCTTCCACATCCTAACCATAGGCTCATCCATCCTTGCTGAGATCACTCAGCTGGAAAGTCAATTGTCCTCAGTCCTTTCCCTACCCCCTTCTCCGTGCTGGGACAGCCCCATCTCTTTTCCAGCATGAGGGGAAGGCAGTCACCCCCCTCAACACCTGTTTATCCATTTCCCACGTTGAAAACCCCTGTAGTAGGTGAGGGCAAAGGGGGTTGCTATTCCTCATGCCTCTGTCTGCTTTCAAAGGGATCCTTTCAAACACAAGGCATCTGTGTGCATGTGTCTCTCCCGACTCAATAAATCTACAATTCCGTTTTATAGGAACCAAACGAACTATTGAGCCAGCCCAATTGGAAAACTCAGGGCTGGCTCGCGTCCCCTCAACGTTTACCTAACAATGCGCATGCCAATCGCAACACCGCCACCCCACCGAGCTCAGAAAGGGCATTTTTGTCCAAGGTACTTTTTTTTTTCTTTTCCACCCGGAACCTTACTTAATTCTGCATGCCCGTCAGCAGAGGTGGTGTTTGTTCGGTCAACACCAAGGCCCGCCTACGGGAAATAGCTCTTGGACTCTGGGTGATAAGCTCAAGTCAGGACTTCCAGCTGTGTATTTGGGAGGGGTCTCTTCCGGGTTTTAACAGAGCTGTTCTCTGTGTGGCTGCCGTACGGCCTGCTCTCATCTCTGCAGGGACGGTAGATAGCACAGAGAAAACTTAGCTGGAGCCTTCTTCCAGGTCCGGTCAAGATCGGCTAGGATAGGCCTCCAGAGGCTGGTGGGGGGCAATCTCCAATAGACTTTCCCACCAGTCTTGCATAAGAAAATCCTTGGACTCTCACTGCCATGACATTTGAGCATGGCTAGAGGCAGAGGGGAGGGGTGCTTTGGTGTTGAGGCCTGGACTCTCGCTTCGGTTTCTCATATGGGACAGAGCTGCCTCCGTATCCAGATCCTGGTGGAGGTGGGGAGAACGGCAGCACGCCCCCAGACGGAGGAGCGGGGGGCCTTGGTGAAAGGAGACCAAGAATGGATGCTGTTCGAGCCAGCGAGTGAATGAGGGACATGCTAGAGGGAACTCATCAGAAAGTCCCTATGAGTAGTTCAGGGAGGACGGATGTGTCCTAAGACCCCAGAAAACAGGGAATATCCCTGCTACGGTGTGCACTGCGGGAAAGCTCCGGTGGATATCCAGGCTCTGCGGAGACTCACGGGCTGAAGTTTGCAAACGGGACCAGGGAGGGCTTTGCGGCAACAGTCGCATTGAAAAAGCCTGAAAACCTTGGCCAACGTTAAGAGCCAGTCGCTGCCCGACTAAGTGGGGAACTGAAATCAGGAGGGAGGGGAGGCATTCCCAGGAAGCGGCAGAACGGAGGGCCTTGACAGCTGGGCCAGTGCCGTACCCACTAAGCCACATTGCCTCTTGGACAGCATAGTCCTTAAAGGCACCAGGCAAGGGTACTATGGGGAGGGGCCCATATAAATGCCACGTTGTCCCTTCTGCACCCCCATTACAGAGGGCATAGGACGGTGGGACTGTGAAGGTCATCTGGAGACGCATGGAGACCTTCAGGACGATCTGGGACAAACCTGCAGGAGACCCCCCCCACCCCGAGGGGGCTGTTCCCTGCCCTTAGGCTGAGAAAACCATTCCTAATAGACAATGCAAAGCTGCCTGGCTGCACATTCAGCCCATGGAAGTGGCTGCAGCTCCTGGCTAGGGAGCCACGGTCGTCCAGCTCATGGTTTGAGTCTGGAGGTGTCCTGTTCAGTGCCCACCATGGCAGACAGGCCTCATCACATAAATGCTTAGCAAGAGGAGACAGCCATCTTCTCATGTACATGAAACAGAGCAGGTCCTTCCACCCTGTCTGCTTTCATCCATTTTTCCAGAGCCGTCAGGCCTAAAACTGGTCTGATGTGTCAGCTGGGCATTTAAGAGACTAGGAAACTCATCCCCTGGTGACACGCTAAAGAGATGCCTGCACTGCCAAAGAAAAATAAAGTATTGCTCACACGGGTGAGCCAACCCAGGTTAACCCAGCAGCAAAATGAAGGCCACCTGGGTTTTACTGCAGCTCAGATGAAGGTCTCCGCAGCTGAACTTGAGTTGCTCACGAGTTAAGACCCAACTTGCCTTGTTTTCACTGCTGCTTTAGCCCGAGCTAGCTAACCCAGGGTAGCCAACTGTTCGGACTCAGGGAAGGGGTCACACCTCATCACGGGGTTCAGGCATGGAGGTAAGGAAGCGGCTTAGAGAGCCAGGCATCCGAGGGGGGTGGGGAAGATGGTGAAAAGAGCAGGAATTTGGGATCGAGGACCGCAAGCAGAAATAAAGGGGGTGAGAGGAACCTGTGGATAAGAGCTGCGCTTGAAAAAGTGAATAAAGGTCTGTGACCATCCTAATCCTCCACGGAGCCAGAGAAGGAAGCCAAGACGGTTCCTAGGCACTGCTCTCATCCAACCCGGTCTCCGCCAGTAGACACGAGCATCCAAACCCATTGTCACAGAGCCACGTTCGTGGGCTTGTAGGGAAGGAGGCCTGAAAACCTTGGCAGCCACCTGCCCCCCGGTATTGGACGATACCTGGTTCAGGTCAATATTGGATCCGTTTTAGCTTTCCCAGGTGGAAGAGCTGGACCTGGCTTTGGAAATGGGAGGTGCCAGCTTCAAGGATAAAGAAGGCACTTTGCTCTGAGGCCGCCTCATCCCAGCTCAAACGCAGCTGTCCGCGAGTAAACAGCGGGAGCCCCAGAACTGCGTTGACCCCACTGCAGGAACGGGCCTGGCCAAAACTGGTTTTCAGGTTGGAAAAAACCACTCTTCCCTGTCACCCCTTAATCTTCCTCCTTTAAAAATGTAGGTACTGGTGGGACGTGGGAAGAGTTTCCCCAGAAACAAATGATTTGGGGGGCGGGTTAGTGGAAATCTTCGGGCTTTTTATGCAGAAACCCATCATCTCATTTTCATGTTGGGGGGAAAAATGGGGGGGACCCCCAAAACCCAAAGAAACAAAAAAAAAAAAGCAGCTGATTTTTCCAAAAGAGCAAAGCAATGCTTTCCATCTTACAGCCAGGGAAAGAGGTCACAGGTGTCTCTGCTGCTATGCAGGGCCCCCCACAAGCCTATACCTGCCAGTCCTTAATCCTGAACACACCTGAGCTCGGGTCCCAGCCTGCACGACCACTGGCCGGAGGTCAAGGTCAAACCTGCCTCCTGGCCCTTTTCCTCCCTGCAGTATGCCTGGGCCACATCTGCAGGCTCAAGCACCAGAAGTCATCCGGATGTTACCCACACATCCTTGGGCCTGACTCCTGGGCCTTCTGCTCCCCACTTTCTGTCTCTGCTGCCTGTAAGTAGAGCCAAGCACAGCTGGAGAGACAAATCCTGGACACATTGATTCCTGGAAGGGCTTCGCTCCAGGAACGGACTTACTATGTGAAGCAGCTGTAGGATAATGTAGAGATGGGGAAGGCTGGGCTCCTGAGACTCCATGCAGCAGCACAGAGAGGTGCTGGGTCCCTTGTCCAAGGCCCCACAGGATGTGAGGACCCAGGTGAAGAATACATGGTGGTCCATGGAGGGACCACAGACTTTCCTGTGTCTCATAGGGGCCATTATACCTTTCATGTGCTCATATCTAAACACAGCTCCAAATTTTGCTCCGTACGTTGGGCACGCTCTTCTTTAAGGAATTAGATTGTATTCACATGTGATCCATAACCAAGCCGGCTGGGGTCACTGCTTTGCTTTCCAGTTGGTGGATTGGTCGCAGGCAGACACGTGCGTGATAGCTTCGCTCTAGCCGAGACAGGCAAGGTAATGCCAGCAACAAGGAAACAAGGACCCCCGTGCTGTATGCAGGGTCTCCGGTGGGTGACAATCTGTGCTGAAGGCTATGCCTCTGTGTCTTTGCTGTCACACGAGCCAGAACGGGCTAGGCCAAAGTATGGCCACGCAGGACTTCACGCAACCACCGTGAAGACAAGGCATTTTCCCCATTGTGGATGCTTGGGATGGTGAAATCCTCAGGGATTTGAACATGGCAACGAAGGTGGTATTGGGGTATGGGGTCCTAGGAAGAGACTTATGGACACCTGGGGTCTAAGTCCTCATTCAACTGCCCAACTTGCTTCCCTTTCTGCCTGCGAGCACTTGAGAACCAGAACAATCTTTCCACGGGTTTACCCAGGATCTAGCACAGTTCTGGACATAGGCTCCCCTTTGCAAGACGTACCTCAGCAGTTCAAAACTACTTGCAAACTTGGGAACGTTCCCCAATAGGAACGATACTTTACCAGAGCCTGCAAAATCTAAATTGCCCTTTCTCCCCAGCTGCCCTTCAGAGTCTCTGTGCCTTGCTCTGTGCTTTTGATTAGACCCACATGCTGTGAAAAGGCACATCTGGTTTAAGCCCATGGGGATCCTGGGCAGGTTTGAAACCACAGCTGTATATAAATAGGCCTCTGCAAGGACCCCACTTTAACCCACAGGATGCAGGGCCTCATTCTGCCATGGCACAGACTTCCCTATGCGTTAACGAATAGAAAACATGACCCATTCCCATGACTTTCATTTCATAAGGCTCTGAGTTCTTCTTACAGCTCCAGTTCCCGGAGTCAGGAGACATCAGACCCTTAGCTTCCCTCTTAACAATAAAGGGAGACTCTTTTAAGGCCTCGGTATGGCAATTCTCAGCAGGGTGCTGGGGCACCCTGGATGCTGCCAGATTTTCTGAAGCATGCCATGAGGTGTGAGGCGATAAATGAAGCATTAGGACAACAGCAGCTCCATTGAGCAGAGCAGCACAGGCTCGGGCTTGTCCCCATTCCCACTGCCAGGCCCTTCGCCAAGGAGGTGAGTACCAGTCTATACATTAGTGATTGAGACTGGACTGAAGGCACCTTCCACCACTCTTGTGAATGGAGCCACACCCAGTCAGGGGCATCTTGAGGCCACAAAGGGTGAGAGCCACTGCCGTGGTAGCTGCTAGGAAAAAGCTTGCACCAAGATCTAGGAGACAAACAACCCTGTTTCCAGTTCTCTCCCTCGGCCTGTATCACCTTTGACATCCGTGGTTTATGGGAGTCTGGCTTGAGCCTGGTAAAGACTAATGGGTTACCTTCAACTCGCTATTACTGAGTGTTGCAGGGTCCAGGGCCCTGCTACCAAGTTTCACCCCAGAGCTTTGCCCTCCAAACTGTCTCTGGGGTCACCCCCATGCTGGGTCTTTCTTGCAGGGCGGTAGCTCAGCTGCTTTCAAGTTACTGGGAGCTCCCACTTGCTGCAGTGGAGGCTGCTCTGATATCAGCACCCCACTCAGCCAAGACCTGGGGGACAGCCCAGGAGCCAGCAGCCCAAGCTGCTAACTAGGTTCACAGACCAGAGCTTATCAGAAACCTGCGCCATGCAGGCCTGTCCTTGCCGTGGTGCCTGCAGTTCAGGCCTAAGCCAACTTTAAAGATTAACCCTTTAGCTCAGGGGTGTCAAAACCTTCTGGGCCTGCAAACTGGAAGAGCAGTGTGGGACTGGTCCACAGGCCAAAGGAGGGGTAGGGGCTCAGCCCCGCATGGGGTCCCCATCATGCTGGATCCAATGCTTGTTCCAGGACCATACTGACCACCCCGACTGGCTGGAGTGGCAAGGGGCTCATATGCGACTTGCATGCCAGTGCAGGCACTACACAATACACAGCGTGGTCCTGGAGGGGCTGGATCTGACATGCAGGTGCTAGGAGCAGCACGTCCTGGAGAAGACACGTGCTACACCTCCCAGAGGGGCTGGGGCAGGCACCATGGGCAGCTCAGGCCCTGCGCACAAGGCTGGTCAGGTATGCGCAGTGTATGGATCAACTCAAGACTCAGGGGCACCAAGGGCCAGATGATGAGGCTCAATGGGCTGCACTCAGCCCACATGCCAGACCTTTGACACTCCTGCTTTAGCTCCAACTCCTACAGTTGTTCAACATTCAAGGCCCAACTGCATCCTCATGACACCGACACCAACACCAGATACAGCAGCTGTCACAAGAAGCTAAAACAGACCCTCTTCCTCTGAACTCTGGGTGGGCCCAGTCATTCTGGGCCTGCTCCTTGAGCTATACATTCATTTAACGTAGCCTGAACGTGGAAGGGACTGTTCTCTGCCTCCACACGGCAGGCGCTGAGAGCGGCGGCGAGAGATGAATGGAGCCTTGTGCCTTTGGGTGGGAAAGAGCTACACGGGCTATTTACAGAAGCTGCTTGTGTTTGTGCAGTGTTTTAAAGATGCTAATTTGGAAATATTGGGTAAAACCCTGCTCATGTCTACGAATAAGGATGTAGGAAGGAGGGGAAAAAAAAGTCAACATGACCTGAAAATCCCCAGACAGGGATGGGCTGGCAGGCTAGGCGACATGATTTATTCTATTAGTAGGCCTGAAGGAGGGGCAGGTCTGAATGCTGAATGCTTAATTTCATGGCTGCAGAGAGAAGGGAGCCTGGTGTGGCAGTATCTGGATGCAGTGCTTGTAGGTGACAAGCAAATCTTTGCCACAGGCACAAGTGACTTTTGACACATTAGTTCTCCTGTTCTTAGGAGCCAGTAAAAATAGTACAGATGCTTTCTGAGTGTCAGGACCTGAATACAGGGCTCCTGGGTTCCCAGCTCAGAGCTTTGGCTTGGACAGCCTTGGAGCTCAAAGAAGCTGAAGCAGAAAGAAAGAGGCAGTGATGCCCAAACCACCTTAACTCTGCCCTAGCTTGGCACCAGAGTCAACCCCACAGCCAGAACAGCTACATGATACCCTATTCATGGGGACGTGCCATCTATCACAGATAGAGCCAGGCTGCAGGACAGGTCACATTCTGTTGGTGTGAACAATCATATCAGGCATCTTGAGAGGACAAAAGAGCTTTTAAGCACCATCCCAGGATGCCCCCAACTCAGTCCCCATTGCCGATCGAGACCACAAGCGACTCTTTCCTCACATTGTCACTGTGGCCATGCAGAAATGATGCACCGGCTTCTCACTACCTATGAGACACCTCCACGATATTCAAGATGTCCCCTGGCACAGAAAGGACCATGGGGAAAAATACCTGAAACTAGGCCACAGGTAAGCTTACTGAAAGTGATACATGTTAACACACAAAAGAATTATGTTAACCATTCAAAAGTGAGAACATTTTGCTAGCTATATAAAAAAAAGAAGTCTCTTGGCTTGCCACTTAAGAGTTTTACAGGCAATTTTATTTAACAATAAACCATTACAAAAAAAAAAAAATACAGGTGTGGAGGGTGGGGTTTTTTTTTTTGTTTGTTTGTTTGTTGTTTTTTTACTTGCAGTAAAAGATAGAAAAGGTACTAAAATGAGTTTGGTATAAAACACAGAGACAGAGAGAAAGATACAAACCTGTCTATGAAGAACACAACCTGGTGGGGAGAATATCTCTTTTGTACAAAACTACTGCTTACAGGTCCAGCAAAAAATGTATAAAATATTATTCCCTATTTGGAGACAAAAATACAAAAAATGGACATTATTTCATCCTTTGCTCATTTTTAAAAAGGTCTGTACACTGGGGAGAGGAACCGGGCGTAGCCGTTTGGGAAGCTGCTGTCAAATATTCTCTACTTCCCGCCTTCCCTTCCGCCTCCCCAACCTTGCTTTAAAATAAATTATACAGCTGAGTCTATCAGCAAAGACAGAGGCTGGGACTTTCAAAGGAGCCCAAGGGTGTTAGGCGCGCTGGGTACGTTTTTAGAAGCATGGGTGTGATGGGATGCCAAAATCCCTTTGGTTTTTAAAATCCAGGTTTAAATTCTTCTGAAAAGTTTCCTTCTTTCACTGCCACATGGGTGCCTAATTCCCACACACCCCTTTGCGAAAGTCCTAGCCTGAGTGTACTTAAAAATGCTGCTGTTGGAAGCACAGTTTAACCTGAATCCAGTTCCCAGAATTAAAACACAGCCTGTCGTCAGTTATGCCAAGGCAAAGTGTGTGCAAAACCATACTGAGAAGTGTCGGGGTGTAGGGGTTACCTATTTGGGAGGACTTGACACCCCTTGCTGCTCAGCTGAAGCTGCCTGCACAAGGAAAAACATCAGGAGAGAACCAAGTCCTTTGGCTTTTGGTAGGAATTTACATCAAGGAAGCAAGAACACAGGCACAGAGTAAGACACATGCTGCAACGGTGTGTTCTTTGTTGCTTTGGGAAGTGCTCCAAAGCATGCCTGACAATTCCCCTTAGCTGGGACACCATCTGAACCCATGGCAACACGTGGCTGTACCCAAATTCCATGAAGGTTTGCTGCTAAAAACTGGGAGGTGTCTGTTTTCCCTTTGGTCGGGGAGGGAAAAAAAAAAAAAAGAAGTGATTTTGCCAAAGCCGCACCCAATCCAAACAGATCCATTCTCAGGGATCTTACTTGGCTCTCAAAATGTCACCTGCACACTCAGGTTTCTCTCTCAACGCTGCCAAACAACAGAGGAGTATTCTGTTCTGCCTTGGGCACTACGGACGCAATTAAGAGGCAGGTCCTGATTGCAGGATTGTCCCTGGTGGTGATAAGAGGCTGAGCTCACGATTAGAAAAAGAGAATGCTGGCTTGGAAACAGAGAGGAAGGAACACGGGAGTCACCTGAGGGGACGGGCAGAGAAAACCCAGAAGCTCCTTATGCCAGTCACCTTTGTGACCAACCTTGAATGCTATTTTTTTTTTTCAGTTCTACCAGACTAGCCATTTAGTGGCCATAGAGCACCTGCTCAATGTGCTGGCTTCTAATAGGGCTTCCTCCTGTACTTAAGGGTAAGCCATCTTCACGCATTGAAAACCTACCCCCCCTTAATCACCCCTGCACCCACTGTGCAACTGCCCAGCTCACTAGACATTCAAAGCTGAGGATTTCCCACTTGTGGGAATGTTGAGATCCATGTAAATGCTTCTCCCTTCCCTGAAATCCCTGTGAAGCAAAGCACAGTCAGCCCTTTGAGACCGACAGCAAGAGATCTTAAAATAGCAGAGAAGGTCCTTGAAAGTTCCCCAAGCTGCCCCCTCAGTCACAGCACTGGCAATTGCTTGTTTAAAAAAAAAAAAAAAAAAAAAAAAAAAATCAGTTTCAGAATGAAAAAAAAGAAAAGAAAAGAAAAAAAGGCAAGTGTGCTTCTGAAAGTCTCCATTGCACATTGGTCCATGAATGGAGGTTACAAAAATACTATACAGAGTCCTTTAAGATGTCTCTGATTAAAAACCCGTGTGAGTGACGGCGAGAGCTGAGAATGCTGAAGGGGGCAAGTCTGAGCATTTCCGATATGAACTCTGAGGGAGCTGCCTCTTGGCACAAGGTCATCAGAGGAGTTTGCGATGTAGGATCTCCCAGGCCATTCTCTTCCGGAAGTAGGGCATGTGTTGCTTTGGGCACGAGGGAAGAGGAGAGAGGAAAGAACACGTCAACGCCCTTTGCTTTGGGCTAGCTTGGGTTTCTACACCAGATAACCAGAGAGCCCCCACAGCCTGAATGCTCCCAGCCCAAATCAGAAGGGGAAAAGCAACCAATTTCTCTGGGAATCATTTGAAACTGGATAATCAGTATGATGGGATCATTTCACACTTCCTCCATTTCCAGCCTCTAGGACTGAAACCTCTATGCATGGAGCTGGAGGTGTTACAAGCCACCCGAGGACGCTGGGAACACAATGCCCTTCAGCATTCAGGGAAGAAATTGGGCTGCAACGCTTCATTTGAAAGCCCCTGCCACAATCCTTTCCCCAGCACATGAGAGATCTCATCATGCGATAGCTCAATTCTTTTCTGTTCCTTATGGTACTTTTAGTTATCAACCCTTGAAAAGCAAACACAGTGATGTGGTGGAGTCGGATGGTGGCACACTTTGGCACAACCTGGAGAAATCCTGTTTCAAGCAAGTCCCAGCTTATTCTGAAAGGGATATCCCTGCAGAGAGGTAAATTTGATCGCACGCATGAAGACTAACACAGCTAATGACAAGAAGGCCAGTATGAAGACACTACAGGAGCAACTCTTGACATAGCAAAAGCTGCTAGGAAAAACTGGAGGTTCCAGAGAATAGATGTGCAATGAACTAAGATGCAGGCAACAGGGGAAGTAGACAAATACTTAGTATTGAATTGCAACACGGGGAGCAGGACAGACCCTCACAACATTGCCCCATGAGCAGGCAGCTTCCCATGGCAGAAGACCCCAGCCTGGCTATCAGAGGACACCTGTGGGCAGCTTACCTGAGTGAAGTTGATGGGTTTGTCTTTGGTGATGCAGTCTGCATACTTGCAGGCAAACATGCCACAGTCGCTGCCATTCATCTGCTGAGGGATTTCCTTATGAAATGGAAACAAACCCAGATTTTTACATGGAGGCAACAACAGACCTTTCACGTGAGCCTTCATGATTTCCCCCAAATACAAAGAGCCCTGAAGGAGCCAAAGACGCCTCTCCTTTTCTGGGGATTTCAGGTGTCATGACAAGACAGACCTTCTAAAGAGTTGAACCAGCAGCTGCCTAGTCAAATGGGGAGGAAGGCAACTGGGGCAGAGATATTCTGCAATGTATCCCACACTCTTGTTCCCAGAGCTGGCTGGGAACGTTTTCAATGGAGTGCTTTTTCCATTAAAAAGCAAAGCTTATCTTTAGAAGATCCCTAGTTCAATCAAATGTTCAACAGAAAAGGCACATTGAGAGGCCCAGGAAGGAATTCCTGGTCAAAACAAGAATGAGGAAAACACTTTCTATGGAATAAGCCAACAGCCCAATGTTCCAGGTCCTCACCAGGTGCAAACCCACTGCTCTGATAATTTCAGAACTGGGACTTGAAGCTCGGCATCCATCTACTTCCCATGGAAGCAACTTCACCACCAGACTGCTGGCCATCATGGGGGTCTAGCACCACTTTCTGAAGAGCCTCTGCTTCATCCCAACACAGAACAGAATAGTAAGTGTGGTACCAAAATGGTTCTGCAAGATGGGGAAAGTTTCCTTTCTGGCTGTGCTTGCCTGCCACCCCCATCCCAATCAACACCTCGCCTGAACACCTCCGCGCTTAGCTTTTACAACACGTTTGAGAAGCAAGGCAGAGATGGCCCTATTGTAATAACAGGAAAACGTGACTTGCAGTCACATGCAGTCTGTGGCACAGCCAGGAACAAAGCCCAGGTTCTTCCCAAGCCAGTCCCTGAATCACAAAGCTATCCTCTCTTCAGGGCAATGGTCAGCAACAGGTTTTAGCAGTGGTCTGGAATGACTCAGCTCAGGTCTAAGGTGAGCCAGTGCTAGGACTTGGTCACTGCAGTCGCTTTTCCTAACCGCAGCATAAGCAACACCTTCACTAGTGCTGTGGCCTGGATCCAATGGCTCCATGGTTGCTGGCCCCTGCTCTAGAGGGACAGCACTGTGTGCATGGACCACATACCCTATCACGAAGTGAAATCCTTTTAGAGGTGACAACTGCTGCTAATATATTTGAGAGGAAAGCAGCTCCATCAGACAACTTTCAAGGGATGCTGGAAGACCAACACTGGGAAATGCCCTGAGTCGGCCATGATGGATGTATCCATCTCTCCTTTCTATGAGCTCTTCTCAAAGCACAGTGGAACCAACTTACCTGGCTCTTCTTGCACAGCTGAAGCCAGCCATTATCATCAAATTCTTTCCGTTTTTTGTCCAGACTTTCCTGCTTTAAGTATTGCCTGCAGGAGTCAGAGGATAAAGAGAATGTGTTTAGAGGGAAGCAAAGAAAAATGAATGTTTAAAAAAAAAAAAATTAAATTAATCACAATTTATCTAATTTTTCCATTTCCAAATAATTCTGAGAACTGGGCTGGAGAAAGTCAATATTTTCCCCTCTCTCAAAGCTGGCAGCTCTTTCGTCTTCTCAGTGCAGTAATTTCAAGCCCTATACAATCAATAGGAGGACTGAGCAAAGTTTCAGTGCTCATCCTAAACAAATAGCTGCTGAGCAAAGGGTCAAAGCCGCAAAAATGTAAGCAGAACTCTCCCGATTCATTTAAAAGGAGTGATTCATGGCAAAGCAGAGCCAAAACTGACAGGGGCTGTCTAAGAAGCCTTCTGCAAATGGGGCTTTGCATTCAAAGAGAGACTGAATTCACTTCTCCCATGTATCTAAGGCTTCCAGTACACTTGGTGCTGCCCTTATTCATCATCTTCCACTTCACCTGCTGCCATCCGTGAATGTGGACAAACAGACATTTGTCACCATTTCAACAGCGCAGAGGTAGGTGTTGAACAAGCGCCCAGCAGCTGAGCGGTGATGGACACCAGCCACACACCACTGCTAGCATCTCCTCCAAGCCTCAGGTCTTACTTCCAGACCTCTCCCACCCACGACTCCCTTCAGCTGTTAAAGGGCTTCAGAGATCCTTTTCTTATCGAAATGGAGGAACTGAGTGAGGGTGTAGGCCAAGTCCAAAAACCAATAATAAAATATGGAAACTCAGAGCCTGACACGGTGAATTATAGAATCACAGATCATGAGGGCTGGAAGGGACCTCAGGAAGTCACGTAGTCCAACTCCCTGCTCAAAGCAGGACCAGCCTCAATTATAACCTGGTAAAGAAGGGAAAGTTCATACAATGAACCAGAACTTAAGGGGATTTAATTCTCTTCTTGAGAATTCAATCTAGTGAGCAAACAGCACTGAGAGAAGACTGGACCCAGAAGCAGAAAGAAGGGTGGGGAAACCAGAAATAACTGTGTTATCAGCATTGGACCATGAGGTCAATAGGAAAATGCAGAACAAGTAGCAGCTAGAATAACTCAATGATGAGAAGAAAGACCTACAAGCCAGTTTTGGGAAAAAACTATACCTACCGACATACAGACAGCTGCCAGGGCACAGCAAAAGGAGCTAATCCTAACCAAGGGGCTTCTACAAATCTACTCAAGGAAGAGAAGCAGCGAGTGGAAAGCCATCACTGAGTGTATTATGGCTTCTCTAGAAAGGCCCCCAGGGGACCAGGTGCCTTAATTGCTTTGCAAAATCTGCTTGCAATAGAAAGACTAACAAAGATACCTACTGCGATGCAACTACATGCAAGGGAAAAAGTTAGGAGGAAACCACAATGAGCCTGCCTCAGCATTCACACCTGAACCATCACTGGAGCCGTGGGCAGGAGCTCAAGAAGGGAAGCACGGTCCCAGGAATGAAAATCTGTTACCCAAGTACTGCCTTTTGGGGAGTGAGCTCTGCCTCAGGGAGACATTTTGGCTCCCTCACTTTCCCAGGATAGAGAGGCAGCTTAGGCCTCGCCAGTAAGTGCCAAACCCCAGAGCAATGCCTTTCAGGGCGAGTGCTTTCAAGGCTAGACTGAAACTCTAGGGCCAGATCCTATTCCACCTATTGGGTGTCTACGTGGATTTAAGTACAGTTCTATTCCACTAAGTTCAGGTCCCTGAAAATCCATCAATGCCTCCACCACTTTTGTGGCATGCCACGATCTTACCTTTCAGACTGAGCCCAAGAAAGTACGGAGGAAGAGGAGAACCCACCCACCTACCTACCTTTGGCCTTATTTATTTTTCAGGGAATCAAACGAGATAAAATAGGAGCTCACCTAGGTGCCCAAGTTCACTTACATGCCCAAAAATCTAAACAGACAACATACAAACCACGTTCCTCCTACATTAGCTGCCATCTTTTCCAGTGTATAAAATGTTCCTGCCCTTCAGAAAAGTTCTAAAATTAAAGTTGCATTATACCTCAAACCTATATAAAAAAATCCCAACTGAAATCACTGTAATAAAAACACAGACCAAAACTTAATTATGTTTAAAAAAACCCCAAAAAACTCTTTTCCCTACAATTATAGCTTCTTTTGGATGATGCATCTTAGCCACTAGAACATGGAATCTAATATAATGGAATACAAGATACAGACATGGACTTTGGAAAGGACTGAAGGCCAAGCCTTGGAGGGAAGAGCGTTGTTAGGAAACAGATTCTCAGTTCCATAATTTGATCAAGAGATCCATTCCTAGAACAGAAAGCAGTAGGTAGCTGTTAGGAGAGAAAAGCAGGTTCAAAAGAATGCGGTTCCCTTTCCCCCACAAAAATTACTATGGTTGTAAGGTATTTCAGAACTGTGTTTTCTCCAGAAGGTCGTCTTTGCAGGTTGAACCTAAAGGAGAAACAGGCAACAGCTTTCTTCTCGGATAGCCAAGATGTTTTCAGCTCAGTATCCTGGGATGCGCCAACAAAGCTCTGATCCATACAGTCAAATCTGCACAGCACTGGTGTTGTACAGTTCTACCTACATGTGGACATTCCTCCAGACAGGCATCAAAGGGTGAGATGTGAGGAACAAAGATGTTTCGCCTCAACGATTTGCTTGTACAGGGGCAAGTTTCCAGGATCTAGCTAATGGCATCCGTTCATCGGCAAGTGATGGTGGACAGCGCAGCTATTCTACTGACTGGTGGTGCCTTCTCTTATGGCTGTAGAGACCACTGTTAGACTTGCAGGTCTTGCTACAGCAGTCGCACGTGTACATGGCTTTAGCGGTCATGTTTCTTGTCACGATGTTGGACTCCATATTAAGAAGAGAGCGCCATTTTGTCCCCTCTCCTGCCAAGGCTTCCCAAAGGTTTGGGTAGATTCCAAAAGCCTTCAGATCCTGCTTGCAGGACATGTTTAAAGCGAAATTTCAGGCACCCAACTCTTCTCTCCTCACCTGCAGCTTGCCCATAAGGGATATCCTTTGGGGTGCACCCATTGTCCATCCTGCAGAGATGGCCAAACCAGTATAGGCACTGCTGCTTGAGTAGTGCAGTGATGTTTGGCAGGTTGGCTTTGGTGATGACCTCTGTGTTGGTGATTCTGTCTTGCCTCTCAATGTCAAGGATGCATGCACGCACCATAAGCAGCATAGGTGGATACTGTTTAGCTTCTTTTTTTGATATGCTATACAAAAGGACACTGAGGACGCAGGCTTTATACCCAAGCGGGTTAGTTTTGATTGTGAATTTTGCATTGTTCCAGACTCGTTTGGAAAGCTTACTGAAAGTGGTAGCAGCCTCTCCAATGCGCACATTTAGCTCTTCATCCAGTGATAGGTTGTTGCTCACTGTGGATCCAAGGTAGCAGAACTTGTTCTCTGCCTCAAGAGGTGTGTTGTCAAAGCTGATAGATAGTGACTGGCAAACACCTTGTTGGGACCACAATCATCTTGATGCTGATGGTCAGGGCAATCATCCTGCAAATATGGTAGGGTCAATTCATGAGTATGCATAGTTGGCTTTCATGGGTGGTGAGTGCAGCATCATCAGCAAAAAGGAGATCCCTAATGACCACGTGCCTCACTTTTGTCTTGGCCTTTAGATATGATGGACTGCAGGGTCTGCCATCTGATCTTGTGCGAAGGTACATGCCTTCCTCCAAGCCATCAAAAGCACAGTGCAGCAGCAAAGCGAAGATCCCAAAAAGTGTGGGTGCCAGAACACAACCCTGCTTCATTCAACTCTTTATCTTGAACCTGTCAGAGTATCTAGCACCTGCCATGAAACAGGGATGATTACAAAGGACTCTTGGGAGGAATCTGAAGAAAGCCACATCTGTCTGGAAGGTGACTAAGGGCTGGCTTCTTCTCAAACCAGCATTTTGAGGACTTTCCTCGCTGTTGTGACTGTGATCAGAAAGCATGGAAAGGACAAACAGAGGCTTCAATACCATTGACTCAAAAGGATGGGTCATCCGAGCATCCATCTCAATGGGACGCCATAAGGTAGGTTAGGCCGTCAGCTTGGATAGATGCGTCATCCGAGGGAAAGCCAATTTGCTACCAACATGGCTACCCTGGAGTTTGATGCTAACAAAATGGTTTGATGTGGGAGTCAAAATGGTTTGATGTGGGAGTCCAAAAGCCAGGAGTGGACGTCCAGGAGAGCGCGAGTCTTTCTGCCTTGGCTCTCCCAAAGCTTTGGAGAAGTATAAAAAGGGAGAAGTGGACTGCACTGTGAGCATCACTCCAGGAAGGCAGGCACAAGATGACACACAGGAACCCTCTGTGTAGACTCAGCTATTATACAAGGAAAGAAACAGCCCAGAGATGGAAAGAGCTGCACAGGGGTCACAGCTTCTAGACTGCCTCCTCTTTAATTGATTTTACCTCTCCTATTTCAGCCCCAGGACAGGGGGTTTAGGGAGCAAACTAAGTCCAAACCAATGGTGTGGGAAGAAGAGCCGAATCCTTGTACCATGCCATACGGCTCACCAGAGGGGGAGGATTTTGAGAGCAATTTAGGGGGTAGCAGATCCCCATACAAAAGCTGCACCTGGCTGAGGAATATACTGGATGATGGGCACTGAACAATCACAGGACTGAAGAATTGGGATGTGGGGGTAGGAAAAAAACCAACTTGCTCTTATCTCTTACAGTCCAGGGCTGTGTGTCCTTCAGTGCATAAGCCAGGGGTTCCCAAACTGTGGGTCATGACCCCAAATGGGGTCACAACATCAGCGGATGGGGTCGCAGGGGTGGGGGACCATGCTGAGGAAAAAAGTTTAGGAAGCACTGCCATAAACTTAAGTTAACAGTTGATAACTTTACTAAAGAAAAGAAGAAATTTTGGCCATTACCACCTGACAGCAAGTCTTACATCACTTGTTAGTCAAACAGTGTAACCTGGAAGGTCTGTAAACAGGTTAAAAATAACTAGGGGTAGGGACAAGAAACGGCCCTGATTTATAGAAGAATGTGTCACGTGAAACCGGAATGCACTTCAAAACAATGCTTTGACTCTGCAGTGCAAGCTGTCTGCTGAAGCCCAGGCCTGTGACTGCAGGTCTGAGCCTGGAGGAGAAGGGGCTCAGCCAGGGCCTAGGTGAGCTTCAGTGAAGAAACTGGTTTGACAGCTCAGTTAGTTCTGCAGCTGCCATGTACAGAGGCAAAAACACAGCAGTCAGAAAACTCCAAGCAACGGTTTCTAGAGCAGCACTGGGAAGAATGCACTACGTATTTTGTATTGGTAGTGGCCATCTACCATGACCACTGGAGTCCTGTGCCCAGTTTTGGGCTCCCCACTACAGAAAGGACGTGAACAAATTGGAGAGTCCAGTGGAAGGCAATAAAAATGGTTTGGTGGCTGGGGCACATGACTTGTGAGGACAGGCTGAGGGAACTGGGCTTATTTAGTCTGCAAAAGAGAAGAATGAGGGGGGATTTGACAGTAGCCTTTAGGTACCTGAAGGGTGGTTACAAAGAGGATGGAGCTGGACTGTTCTCAGTGGTGGCAGATGACAGAACAAGGAGCAATGGTCTCAAGCTGCAGCAAGGGAAGTTGAGGTTAGATATTAGGAAAAGCCTCTCGCTAGGAGGGTAGTAAAACACTGGAACAGGTTACTTAGAGAGGTGGTTGTATCTCCATCCTTGGATATGACCCTGCTTGGAGCAGGGGGTTGGATTAGATGACTTCTGGAAGTCCCTTCCAAACCTCATATTCTACAATTCTACACCGATTTTTTCTGCCATGTCAAAGCATCCTATAGTGATTTAGGGGCTACATGTAAAAAGGATCCCTGAACCAGCATGAAACTGCTGGCCACACAGAACACGGAAAGCACCTGGCATAGGTATCAATAAAGAACAGGCTTTCAAACGGGGAAGGGAAGAGGTACATCTCCAACTGGAATTCACGAGAAACTTTAAGGAAGCAGGATTGAACTATTTGGGCTGAATTTTGTTAGGATCCTGGGGTTCAGGACAAAAAAAACGATGGAGGTTCTTCCTGGTATTCATTCCCGCTACAATAAAAACTCACAACTTCCCAGCAAGTTGCTGTGGGTTTTCCACACTCCCTAATCCTCAAGGAATGTTTGCTTTCAAAAGACAGTCTAACAGAAGAAATCAACCAACCCCGGTGGTAAAACACTGGATCTGATTATGCATTGTTCTGTTAAATGATGCAACGCACACTTCTAAACGGTGAAACCCCCCCCTACCCCCCCCCCAAAAACAACAACAACAACCCACTCACTAAATATAACACTATCCCCTCTCATAAGCACCAGGCATCCTTAAAGGTTCTTCTAACAATTGGTAACAAGCTTTCAGAAATAGTTTTAGATGAATGCACCCATTACTTGTCCTAAAGCTCCAACTATTGATAACACAATACCGAGCTTTTTAATGACCACAGCAGGTGAGAATTTTAGTCTCCTATGAGTCAAAATGCTGCATCTGCCACCAGAGCATACCAGGCCCCATGAGATGGAGCCCTGGATTTACAAAGGGAGGGTCTAACACTCAATGCCTAAACCAAATTGCTAACACCCCCCACTTCCTAGACACTTTCTGGGAGGTCTTCCATTCACCCACTGACCAGATCCAACCCTGCTAAACTTGAAAGCTTTAACACACAGCTATATTGGCAGCCAACAAGGCCCAGGTCTCTCAAGAGCAGCTGACACCACAGCATTCAACCTCCACAAGGCTGTGGACTCTGTATTCTGCTACCTGCCAACTACATGACCCTTCAGTGAGCCATGCAACTCCTCTCTGCCTTGCATCTTCCCATCTGTGAAATGGGTCTAATTATTTAAGGACTCACCGCCTTCAGGAAGCTCTAAAGATTGAAAGCATGAAAGGGTCACTAACCATGAATAGGACCTCCGTCCCCTCTTCCCGGTGTGATCCTCCCAGTGCAATCAACCAATAAAAGCCTCCTGAAAGGAAACAGAAAGGGAAATGCAGTTACGGCCACGGCAACAGCAAGCTGACATGCTGGCTCCCTATCACCCTTCCCAACCACGCCGTTAGCCAAGAGGCCAAAATTCAGGGCCCTTACCTTGCATCCTGGCTAGCAGATAGTTCTGCTCTCTACAATGCCCTCAGCCCACACTCAACACAGCATGGGCTAAGAAACAAAAAACTCCTGGGGTCTTTGCTACTTAATCATGTTTGTATCTCTTTGCATCTTGCACAAGGCCTGAAACCACTATGTACAACCCCACTTCACATCATTTTTTCCCCTCTCCTCCCTTTCCGAATGAAGTTCCTCAAGGGCTCACACCAGACATTGGGACCTGCATTGTATTATTGAGGAGGTAATACTGATATACAGAGCTTGAAAACACTTGAAGATCTTAACATGATGAAAGTGTGCTGAAAAGGATTCTTCCCTGAACATGCATACTGTATCCCTCCCTCACCTCTGGGTCTCTATTACACTGTACTATCAACGTGGTTGCAGCCTGCTCCCATTTGACGCCTAAGTCAGTGAGAGCGTGCTCGCAGACAGCAGAAAGGATTTAAGAAAGGTACCTACGTGTGCTTCCAATACCCAAGTTCATTTTCTGAGCACCAGGATTAGGCACCAGAGCCATTCAGCCCCTTTTAAAGAAGAGAGGCTGAGCTGACTTTTCAGAAGTGCTTACAGATATAGGACCTTGCCTCCTGTTTTTCATTGCTGGGTGGTACGTTCATGCTGACAGCTCCATCTGCATCGCAAGGTCATTCTCATGGGAATGTGAACAGGGCCTTGAGCTCAGGACCAAAGGGGAGAATCTCTCAGTCCCAGCTCGGATTTCTAATGGTGGCTGAGACCATTACATCCCCGGTAAGACTCAAGAGAGGAAAGATATGCCCAGATGTTTTTTGGGAGGCCCACCATGTAAGATACTCCAACAACCCACCTCAGTCACCACAGGATTTACTTCTGCCGTGGAAGAGCTAAAAGTACTTACTCGGCTGCCTCTGCCATGGACAGGCCAAGGTAAGGACACAGGCACTACGACTGATAAACCTCAGTGGAGAAATGCCAGATCCAAGCCTGGAGGAGATGGCCAACAGGGGCCAGCTCTTACAGAGAAGGCCCTGCTCAAGAATGCCTCCGAGCAGCTGACTGACAAGTACCCTGCTCCATCTCCCTTCCAGGGAAGATCACCAAGAATACTGGCCTGGACAACAGGCGCTGTCAGAGTGCTCCATCACCCTTCATGCACAGGTCTGTCTGTTCTTAAGCCATCTGTCTGAGACAATGATCTTGTTCTGGCTACAAATAAAAATCAAGCATCCATCTTTCACACCTGCCCTTCAAGCTGCCCCAACTGCTGCAGACAAGACACCTACCAAGACAGACAAAGATGGACCCACATGCTTGCAGACTCCATTGCCAGGCCCTGAGAATGGCACGGTGCAACAGACTGAGCACCCTGACAGACCCACAGCATGGGGTCATTGCACAGTTCAAATTCATCAAATTCTCCCTGCAGCGTGGGAGGCTACTGGAGGGGTGAGGCATCATGGGCTACAATGGCTTCAGTATACGGGTGTCACAGCTGTACGCATTTACTTCATCAGGCTCAATGATCAATTTTCCTGGCAGCCAGCCGAGGTCAGGTTTCTGGATGACAGCAAGCTGAGCTAAGCTCACTCGAGACAAAGCAGAGGTTCACCACATGGGGAAACCACCGGAAAGACTGAGGGTAGTAACATCTGCTCCTTCAGTATGGGAGGACGCCTGTTCTTGGTTCTGTTGGTCACTCCGAGGGGGCGAGGGATCTGGCAGGAGCTGTGGCTGCCTCTGGATAGCCATAGAGCAGCCCAGGCTGAGTATGCTGTGCTCCATCTATTCTTGGAGCCTTGGTTTTCTAGTGAATGTTACAAGCATCTGTATTTCTCCCCAGCTGGGAAGCCAAAGAAAGCAACCCCAACAGAAACCTGCTACTCACAACAGTATGCTGCAGGCTTCTGTGTTTCTTCCACCCATGGAATCGTAATAGGTGATGGTTTTTTTCCTGAAGTCTACAACCTGCAAAGAGAGAGGCTTGTGAGATAGTAAACAAGGGAACCGATTCTTGCTCTGGGGGGTATTCTGCAAATCTAAAGCTAAGCTCCTATAAAAGAAGGAATCTAATCCATTGACTTAGTTTTCCCTAGTGACATGGAGAATTTTCTGATGACTCTGGTACTCCTACAGCTCCCATCAATGCAGTCTTTAATGCAGTTCTCTCCCTCCCTCACACAGGGCCGTGCTGAGTGAACAACATAGCATATAAAGGATAAATATGCTTCCTAACAGTCACATGGGAAGTCTACACCCAAGCACATCTCCTTAGTTCCATTCTAGGCACTGTCCCATCCTTTTCCTCCACTACTACTCTACTCAGCCTTGATCTTGGATTACCAACCTCTATTGCTATCATAAGGTACAAAGGCAGCTGATAAATTCTGCACTCCCTGCCACTTGTCCACATTGTTTGGGTACTGGAAAACCCCAAATAGCAACTACTATGCCAGGACTGCTGAGAGAGATTCATCTAGTTTTGCTGTTGATAATCACCTACAGCTCTGCTGTTTTACCATGCTGCTTTCACCAGACAGGTTTAGACACGTGTGACAATGTGAAGGTGACAGGGCACTGTGATTGTAAGATGGACAACAAAACAGTGCTACCAGAAGTGATGGTTAAGATCCCAGCCTGACCTTGGAGCCTAAGATGAGTTTTGCAGAACTGGCAGAAGGGAAAAGGAGAGCTCAATTCATGGAGTAAGCAAGTCTGACATGAATCCTAGCAGGTCCTTTGCCCTCTTCCACCCCACCACACAAACAGCAACTTTTTGGGGTAGAACTGCATATTAAGAAAAATACATGCATTTCCAGCTTGTCTCAGAATTGCTAATCTTTGGCAACAGCCTGACTTCTGTACAGGTCTGCCTAGTATGTGCATTGCATACAACTGTAAGGATGATGTAGGGTGAAACAACTGAATTCAGGGTGAAACAGTTGAATCCAACTGGATCACAGACAGATACAGGAGGGACACCAGCCCACCAACTGTTAGTGCAGACTTAGTGAAGGGGCACTTGGAGGGGCTGGATGTGTTCAAATCAACAGGCCCAGATGAACTTCATCCAAGGATGCTGAAGGAATTGGCCAGTGTCACAGCAGAGCTGCTGACATGGCTGTTCAAGCACTCATGGTGCTCCGGTCAGGTCTCAGAGAACTGGAAAAGGGCCAATGTGGTCCCTATTTTCAAGAAGAAGAAGAAACTCAGAAACTATAGGGCAGTTAGTCTCACCTCTATCCTTAGGAAAACTCTGGAAAAAATCATTAAGGATCACATTTGTGGGAGCCCAGCAGGGGAAATATGGCTGAAAGAAAAATTGGCATGGATTTGTTGCCTGACTAACCTTGTTTCTTTTTATGACCAGGTCACAAAATGTTTGGATGCAGGAGTCGAGGTAGATGTCATCTACCTATACTTTAAGAAGCCTTTCAATACGGTATCTCATTCTGTTCTCATAAAAAAAAAAACTGACAGGCTGTGATATACATGATTACACAATAAGGTGGGTGGCAAATTGGCTTAGGGCTCATACCCAGAGAATGGTTGTGGATAGGTCAACATTGACCTAGAAAGATGTGGGCAGTGGAGTCCCGCAAGGCTCAGTCCTTGGACTGGTGCTACTCAATGTCTTCATTGGCAACTTTGACGAGGGCGTGCGGAGCACCCTGTCCAAGTTCGCAGATGTTACCAAAACATGGGGCAAAGTTAATATGCCAGAGGGTAGGGAACGGATCCAGGCAGATCTGGACAGGTTGGAAAAAAAATGGACAGAATGAAATAGAAGGCAGTTCAACAAAGTCAAGTACAAAGTGCTGCACCTGGGCAAAAAGAACCACCAACACACTTACAGGCTGGGCAAGGATCTTCTCAGAAGCACAGCAATGGAAAGAGATCTTGGAGTCATAGCTGACTCCAAGATGAACGCGAGTCGTCAATGTGATAAAGCGATCAACAAGGCTAACCGCACTTTATCATGCATTAGCAGATGAACAATGAACAGGTCCAGGAAGGTGATGCTTCCCCTCTATGCAGCACTGGTCAGGCCAAAGTTGGATGACTTCGCCCAGTTTAGGCTGCTGTACTTCAAGAGGGATGTGGAGAATCTTGAAAGGGTTCAGAGGAGGCTACTCGTATGGTCAGAGGCCTGCAGGCAAGGCCCTACAAGGAGAGACTGAGGGACCTAGATCTCTTCAGCCTGCACGAGAAGGCTGAGAGGTGATCTTGTGGCTGCTTATAAATTCATCAGAAGAGGGCAGCAGGAAATAGGAGATGCTGTATTTACTAGGGCACCCCCTGGAGTAACTAGGAACAATGGCCATATACAGATGAAGAGCAGATTTAGGTTGGATATCAGAAAGAACTCCACAGTAAGGGTTGCCAGAATCCAGAATGGGCTTCCAAGGCAGGTGGTGCTCTCCCCTACTTTGGGGTCTTCAAGAGGAGACTGGATGAGCACCTAGCTGGGGTCTTCTGACCCCAGTGCTCTTTCCTACCCAGGGCAGGGGGGTTGGACTCAGTGACCTACTGAGCTCCCTTCCACACCAACATCTATGAATTCATGCTGCTATCCATTTTAGTTACCCACAAATTTTAACACCACTTTAACAACAAAACACTCACTGCTAGACACCAATGGACTCCAAGATGAATAGGCACCAAGAGAATGTCCACAGAGAAGATATCCACTTTCTTAGTCCACCGTTTCACAGCTTGGTACCCAGCAGTCTTTAATTTGGTAAAAAAGAAGGTGTTGAATGCGTGAACTGTTGGCAACCCCTTCTCTTTGCTTCGCTCCATCAGCAAATTCATGTAGAAATTTATTATCTGGAAAGGAAAAGTTCCCCCACACATATGTAACTGTTTTTGTTGGGCAACCTTGCAAAGAGAATCATCTGCCTTGCTCTCAAAACAAAATAACATTTTTTTATTTTTTTAAAAAAAAGCAATCTTGTACTTTGTTACTCATGTGTAAAAATTTAAGCAAGGCAATGGTATCTAGTATGGTTCAGCATTTTTGAAAGGCCCACCTGCTAAAAAGCCAGAGCCAATGAATGAGGAATTTAGTTTTCATAGTTTCATAGTTTCTAGGGTCGGGAGGGACCTGAGCAGATCATCTAGTCCAACCCCCTGCCATGGCAGGAAAGAGTACTGGGGTCAAACAACCCCAGCAAGGTGTTCATTTAACCGCCTCTTGAACACCCCCAGGGTAGGAGCCTGCACCACTTCTCTTGGAAGTTGGTTCCAGACCCTAGCCGCCCTGACCGTGAAGTAGCGCCTCCTGATATCTAACCTAAACCTACCCTCTGCCAGCTTGTGACCGTTATTCCTGGTCACTCCTGGCGGTGCTCGGGGGAACAGTGACTCCCCCAATGCCTGCTGATCCCCCCTGACTAGTTTATAACAGGCCACAAGATCCCCCCTCAGCCTTCTCTTTTAGAGGCTGAACAGGTTCAGGTCCCGTAGCCTCTCCTCGTAGGGCCTGCCCTGCTGTCCCCTGATCATGCGGGTGGCCTCCTCTGGACCCTCTCCATGTCGTCCACATCCCTCCTGAAGTGTGGCGCCCAGAACTGGACGCAGTACTCCAGCTGCGGCCTGACCAGTGCCGCATAGAGGGGGGGGAAAATCGCCTCTTTGGATCTGCTCAAGATGCATCTGTGGATGCATGACAAGGTGCGGTTAACTGCCTCCCCACACTGCTGGCCCATGTTCATCTTGGAGTCAATGATGACCCCAAGATCCTTTTCCGCCTCCGTGCTGACAAGAGGGGAGTTCCCTAACCTGTAGGTATGGTGCCGGTTGTTCCTCCCCAGGTGCATCACCTTGCACTTGTCTGTGTTGAATCCCATCCTAGTCTCATCCGCCCACCCTTGTAACCTGTCTACATCTGATTGTAGCCTGTTGCTTCCTTCTAGTGTGCCCACGTCCCCCCACATCTTAGTGTCATCAGCAAATTTGAACAGGGTGCTTTTTACCCCCTCGTCCAAAATCACTGATGAAGATGTTGAACAGTGCGGGCCCGAGGGCCGAGCCCTGGGGGACCCCACTGCCCACGTCCTTCCAGGCTGAGAAGGACCCATCCACCACCACCCTCTGGGTGTGGCCCTCCAGTCAGCTGGCGACCCATTTGACTGTGTGGGTGTCGACACCACAGCCCCCCAGTTTCTTAATGAGAACGGGGTGAGAGACAGTGTCAAAAGCCTTCCGGGAGTCCAGGAAGACGATGTCCACTGCTACCCCTGCATCTAATGATCTGGTGATCTCATCGTAAAAGGCCACCAGGTTGGTCTGACAGGACCTGCCACTGATGAACCCGTGTTGGCTGCCCCTAAGCATGCAGTCCCCTGCTGGCCCCTCCTGGATGTGTGCCAAAATAATTTTCTTGAACAGCTTGCCTAGGATCAAGGTAAGACTAACCGGCCTATAGTTTCCCAAGTCCTCCTTCCTCCCTTTTTTGAAGATGGGAACCACGTTGGCCCTCTTCCAGTCCTCTGGCACCACTCCTGAGCACCAGAGTGCTTGTAAAGCCGTGCCAGGGGTCTTGCAATGACCTTGGCCAGTTCCTTTAGAACTCTAGGGTGGAGATCATCCGGACCGGCTGACCTGAATACGTTCAGCCCCTCCAGAAGCTCCCTAACTAAATCCTCGCTACACCATGGCCCAGGTGTGCCTCCCCCGGGGCCCGAGGGGGGCCCAGCAGGGAGGTGGCTGTTCTGGTCCCTACTTAGGAAGACGGAGGCAAAGAAATCGTTAAACATGTTAGCTTTGCCGTCTGGTGTGACGACCAAGTTTCCCAACACATCCTGCAAGGGCCCCACATTACCCGGGACCTTCTTTTTACCCCCTATGTATTTAAAAAAGGACTTCTTATTGTCCTTAATCTGGGAAGCTAGTCCCAGTTCCATCTCTGCCTTGGCCTTCCTGACTGCCCCCCTACATCCCCGAGCAACTGCAGAATAGTCCTCCCTAGTGATGACCCCTTTCTATTGGGTGTAAGCCTCCTTTTTAGCAAGGAGACATTCCCGGATGCTTTTGGTGAGCCATGGAGGCTCGTGTGCTCTCCTGCTCCCTTTGATCCTGGTTGGGATTACCTTCCTTTGGGCTTGGAGGATCGTCTCCTTAAGGAGCGACCACTCTCCTTGGATACTTTTAAACACTCAGGATTTGGCAGTTTTAACTCCAACAACTTCTGTTGCTCTTCTAGTTGTCATGGAGGTGGGTCAGTATGTCAGTCTGAAGCCAAGCAGAAGATTGCACAGAGGGCATATGACATAGCAGATTGTTGCCTATGAAAGCTCATACCTCTCTGAACCAGTTAATCAGAAGAGGTCACCTTGTCCAACCCCTTGCTTGAGGCAGGACCTTCCCTTTCCAAGCCATCCTATACAAATCCATAACCTAAGCTCTTTGTAAAACTACTGTCAATCTGGACGCAACAGGACATCACACCCTAACCTGCCACAGGTAAAGCAGGTGAACCACGGCAGCCAATGTCCTGCTTCTGTAAAAGGTTGTTAAGTTAGGCTCTAGAGATGCCAGGTAGAGGGCCATGCCCCCCATTACAGAGGAAGTCCGAACCCCCCGCCCCCCCGAGCCTGTACCAATCTGAGTTTGTGGTAAACTTCCTTGCTGATCCTAAATATGGTGACTGGTCTGACACTGAGCAAAGGGGCAAGATCCTCTAGCCAGGAACCTCTGCCCTGCCTAGACATCATAGGTGATTATCCTATAAATTAAGACCCTCCCCAACCTCTTCAGGAAAAAAAAAAAGAATAAGCACTGCCTTGGTACTTTAGTCACTCTTGGCCCAGGCCCTCCATCTCAGAGGAAAGAGGAAGAGGTTTATTCACTTCAACTTGCTACCCAGCATGCTTCCCTTGGTAAAGGAAGGAACCTGGCATTACCTCATCATTAAGCCAATTCAGGTGGTTGAGGGTCTGAATGTCTTTCCGAGTGATTGTTAACCGAAAAGCTTCACTCAGGACCTCATCCTGGTGCCCACCACGGAAGACACTCCTTATTTCCTTCTCCATTTCCTACAGAGAAACAGTAGCATTATGAACTGGAAGGAGAGTTGCTATTTCAATCACATAGACTGCACTCAAGACCAGATTAACTCCCTGAACAAGAAAGAACTAGTTCCCATCTAATGGGATGATTGGTTCTGTGGCAGCACAACAAAGATCCTGAATGCTGCCCAATGCTAGGTTGAAAACAATTGCCTTTGAGAACATCCAACCCCTTGGGGAAGGCTGAATCATGGAGGCTTAAAGCTAAAGACAAGTCCACCGACATCTCTGTGAACTGAGCAACAGGATCACTGTAACAACAGGAGGAAGTCTGCGCTGCTCACTTGTTTGGTTCACTGGAACAATACTAAACAGGTTGGAAGCAATGGCACAAGAACAAAAACAAGGCAAAAGTTCTCCGTGCCGATACTTCTGTCTTTGGGATTTGTAGTTTTTAAAAGCTGAAAAGGACCATTACAATGATTTCACCCAGGGGTGCTTAACCATCAACCTGCAGGCCAGATCCAACCCATACTACCATGTCCTCCAACCCATGGGGCATCCCATAGGTCCAGAAATTTGGTGGTGGTAGAACCAGCAACACTCCCCTGCTGCCAAATCTTTAAACCCACAGAGCCCCAGGACCTCTGTCCTGGATCTGGTACCTGATAGCTGCCTGCAGGGCCAGCATGGGGCCCCAGGGCCAATCCTGGTGGGGACTGGGAGGGGGCAGTGCCAAGCCAAGCCCCTGGAACCCAATCCTAGCATGTGGTTGTGTGATTCTGGGCCCCCAAGAACCAATCCTGGTACACTTGGGGGTGGGAGGGAGAAAGAGTAAAGGGCCCTAGGGTCTTATCCAGCTTGCAGACTGGGCTGAGCCCCAAACTACTGGGCCAAAAGTTGAGCACTGCTGATCTGGTCCAAACCTCCAGCCTAACACAGGCCAGAGGACTTCTGTCAGCAAGTCCCATGTCAAGCCAAAAAAACTCCTCTGGGAAATGCAGCATATTTTTCCAAAGCTCATGGGAGCCTTCACTATATTGATTTTCCTTTCTTCACCAAGACATCCTGCACTTAATTCCCACCTCTACAAGTCCTTCTCCAAAACCTGGGAAAGGCCACCTGCAGTAACAGCCTGTGCAGATTTACCTCCGTGATCTCAGGGAACTCCTTCTCATTATCAGCTGACTTGGTGTCCTCTTTGACTGTGACTGGGATTTCTTTCTCAAGAGGCACTCGAAGATGTAAGTCCACCTGTTCCTGCACTGAGTGTTCCTGCTCCTGCAATCTCTGAAAGAGAGGTCATTATGTTAGAATGACAGCACCCACCGTCCAGCAGTCTGTCCCCTGTACGGCCCCTGACTTGCTTCTGCCCTCCTGTACAGTTTAAGGTAACATCTCCTTATCATTGCTTCAGATCCCAGGGACCAGAGGTTGCTGCACAGGCCTAGATATCACTCACCTGGCTCTGCAGCTGCAAGGCCAAAGCTTTTTGCTCTTCTATCTGTCGCCACCTCTCCCGGGCTCGTGAATCATAGACACTGGTTCTGGAAAAGCCAAGGAGTTTGGAACAGAAGAGTGCTTAAATACTTTAGGGGTTAACGAGGAGGAAGGAGAAAGGAAGACAGATCAGGTGAAGCCACTGAAACCCAATGGATGAAATCCTTGCTAGATCAATCAACGTGCCCAACACCAGACACATTCAGCTGGCACACAGCTCTGCTGCCAGCGGAGATGCAACACTGTCATTTGTGTTTGCTTACTTGATTTCTGGTGGCAAAGCCATTAACAGGCATCCAAACCCCATGGGCTGAACTTCCCTACATCATAGAGCACCAGGAAGTGCCTGAATACAGATTTCAGGCACAGGGCAAAAAATAATTACTCTCTCAACCAACAGCCATGTTGTCTCCCTCCAGCCCTAAGACATCCAGTGCTGGGGACCCTGACCAGGCAAACCAGCCTGGATAACTACCTAGGCAGCTATACCTCCCTTGAGTCAGTGGCTAACAAGCTCTGCCCCTGTTTAGGAACTGGGGTAGTCCACTTTGGCTCAGCTGTAGCCATAGGCTTCCACACCAGCCAACCATTTTTAGTCTGCTGTGGCAAGCCTCCTGTGCTATGATTTTCTGCCTGACAGCCTGGGGCCAAGAAAGTGTTACTATAGCACATCACCTGCAGCTTAATCCTGCACAGCGCTGAGCGCTAAAAAACATGCCTGTCGGACTTGACAGCACGCAAATATTTCTGCTGGGCTGAGGGTGTGTGCGTTACATAGCTTCCTATTTGATTCACAGATATCCCCTGGCAGTAGTCTGTAGGCAGCTTAAGGGAATCTTGTGAAAGGACGCAGAAAAGTAACAGCACATCTCAGAGTTTATACCAAGCTTAAGGGACCACAATGGGGAAAGCACTGAAGTGCTTAAGGAATAAGCCTGGTAGGGAGACAGTCGATGATGTGATAGTAGATCCAACAGATTGGGATGAGCTAAACTGCAGTGGGCCTAAGAGGCAAGGACAAGAAGCCAGTAGAAGATGGATCCAAGACAGAGCTGAGGAAAGGTTCAAAGATGGAGAGGATATAACTAAAATGCCAAGACAGGGGGTGGATTTGTGAGGCAGGGTTCTTATGGCAAGCAAAGCTAAAGCATGCAAGCAGAGGAAGGAGGTAGGACCTGAAAGCCTGGGTGAGAACCTGGCCATCTGGACAGAGACAGGGGCTGGATTTACAAAGCTATTTAGATTTCTGAAGACACGGAGATGTGCGTTTATAAGTCATGCTGGCACAGAGCACCTAAAATACTTCTATAAGCCTGTCTCTGTGTCTTAAGGTATTTGCCGACCTTCTGAATAAACAGCAAATCAAGGCAAATAGAAAAAACAAACTGAAATATTATAAACATGGAAAACTTACAGTTCTTTAATCCACAACTCTGCCTGGAAGAAGGGAGGGCTAAAAGAAAGGAAACAAGACAAGTGTAAACAACACCGTGTGCATGGGCATTGATTGCTTTAATTGCTCACAAAATGAAGAAATATGAGCAGAGAACAACATTATCCTTGGAGAAACAGTAAAAATATTACAGTGAAATCTTTAATAATAAGGTGAGTGGAGTGCATGCATCTCAAACCAAAAAATTGTAAGTAGAAAAAAAAGTTTGGCATAAATAGCTTGTTACAGCATCATGCAAGTATCCATAAGCACAGGAGTTCACATAAACTATTACATCCTGAACTCTCTCTTAGAAATCAAAGAATTAGAAGTAGGGCTTGAAAGGGACCTCCAGAGGTCACATCTAGTCCAAAGCCCTACCTGAGGCAGAATCAGCCCTGTCCAAAGCCTCCCAGACTAATCCATTGTCTAACCTGTTAGACAAACTACACAGTCAACCCTGACAGCCACAAGTCATATCACCCTCACCTGAGACAGGTAAGAGAGAGGTATAACAGTGGCCAACATCCTGCTGCTACAAAGATTGACAAAATATGCTCAAGAGGTCCAAGAGAGCCATGATCGCCATTACAAAGGAAGGCAAGCACAGCCCCCAGTCCATACCAATCTGATCATGGGGTAAAATTCCTTTCTGATGCCACATATTGCAACTGATCTGACCCTGAGCGGAGGGGCACGACCCTTTAAGCCAGAAACCTCTGGCCTTAAGTCCCAGCAGAAGCAATGGCACACCAAATCAAAATCCCCAGGCTTGACTGCAGCCAACACCCAATGCTTCCTCTTTTAATGCAAAGAATATTGCATTATTCTTTGCAATAACACTGTGAAAAAGTGCTATTTGTGGATACCTTAGGCAGAAGAGCTGCTGAGAGAACCAGGGGGGTAACAGAACTGCTCTGTGTGTGTCACCTCTGGAAATCCCAGCACTGGAGTCTTCAATTGAAAAGGGACATGAGGAAAAATGGAAGGAATGGACCATGCAATACCGTGGTGAGACAGAGCATGGAAGCTGGGACTCCAAATCCACAGAATCCAGGCAAAATGGATATGTCACAGAACCACACCAAGGGAAGTTGTCCAGTAAAGGAAGGGAACTGATCACAAGCCCAGACACCTACCAGACAAGAAAGACCTCAGCTAAAGAGGGAGGTGTTTAGATTAGATATTGGCATACAGTCCTAACACAGTAACTGGGCAGAGAGCCTTTCACAGGATGCGCTCAATGTATCCTCATTTCAGGGACATGCTCTGTTAGGGGAGTGATGGAGAAATGTACCCAACGTGCAGGTTATTGGAATGGAAGACAATCAATCCCAAACAATCCATGGGATTGATTGTCTTCCGTTCCATGTGTGGGGTACAACCCTTTGGAACAAAGAGAGTGCCTAATTAACCCCAGAGAGCGCGAGACACTTCAGTGCATACAGGAAAAGCTGCACGTGTTCACGCTGTACAAACCTACCTCGGCACTGGAGTTCTGGGATCTTTAACCTTGAGCACGATGACGGAGTCTGAGCCTATGGAAAGCAGAATTAAAACACTCAGGAAAGCCTCACAAAATTTTCACTGCAGTCCCTACAAATCTCAGTAACTGTTCTCCACATTAGGGTTTCACTTCACTTTCACCTGCCCTCCATTTAAATCTTCAGCCTGTGTTTTGCAAAATCTAAGGGAATTTGGTACCCAAGTTCAATATGCTATGGGTGCCCAATTCCTTTGAGCAGCTCAGCTTGTAAAGTGTGTTAAGTGGCAGATCATAAAATCATTCTCATCTGAATTTTGTTTGGTGCATCGAAATACCAACTGTGTTTGAAGTCACAAAAAATAACTTGGAAATAAATTCATCAAATTGGCACTAGGTTCAAGCTAATCACGCTTATTTTTACCTTCCGACTGTGTGTTAGATGCTGGTAAATTGTCTTGCTGATGCTGGGTTATGGTATTACTGGACTCAAAGGTGTTGGAAGGATAACTGGAGACAGGGTAGAGGGGTGGTTTGTGTGACGGCTGCTCTTGTGTTCTCAGGATGCTGGGGGGCTGGCTGGTTGGAGTGATGTTGTAGGTTTCAAACAGCTTTGCATTCTTGCTTGAGGCTTCTTTCACTACCGTTTTATTGGAATTCACACACCTGGACCTACAAAACAACAACAGGTTAAAAATGCCAGAGCAGACAAATGGTGCCAGGTTAGTCACTGGTGGCTGGGGAGGGTTTCACACACTCACGGGTGGAAGGGAAAATGCGAGAAGGGTTTGGACATGAAGAACTGCTTTCCTGTGACCATCTGAAGCAGCCGCCTGTAGATCTCTCGCTCTTCCTCCCGAACAGTCTGCAGAGAAATAAGCAAGATGCCTTGCAACTGTAGACTGAGGTCAGGTGTGAGTGCTTTGCAACACTGAGTGAGCAGGAACAGAGACAAAAGCTATGAGGTAAAGGGACTATGAGGCAGTGCTTCTTGACCTAACTCAGGGCACCCCTCCACAACTTTGAATGTGGCAGCACCCCGGGTTGAGAAACACTTACCTACTGCAATGTGCTTTTCCTACGGAAAGTGCTTTAAAGGAGGCATAAAGGCGCCATGAAAACCTTGCTGTGCTGAAAGGGAGGGTTGGACCCGACTGACAGAAAGGGATTGTGGAATCACCCAGCTCTAAACCAACAGTATTTTCTCTCCTCTCTGACAAGGCTTCTGATTTTTTTTATCAATCAGAACAGAGCGGCATTGACGAGCTAAAAGCAGACACTGCACAGTCTTATTTTTCCAAATCTGGGATAATGCATGTCTAGCTCTACCTGTTTTAAACAGCGAACTAACTGCACCCATTTGGGGAGTACACATGGAATTGTTATAATGTCCTGTGATCAAGTCCCATGTGAATCTCCTTCAGTTCCAGCACACAGCTCCACCAGACTGAAATCTGCTACCACAACCTACCTCATGGCTCTCAGCCAGGCTGCTGCCATTGCCACCACAACCAGATATGCATGTGTTGCGTGCCTACTGTGGAGCCAGACCAAGGCAGGTGAAACTGTTCTACATGTCTTTGTTTCTGAAAGGAACATGGCTGGGGAGGGTTTGGACCAAGAAGGGTTGTAGCACCAGCCTTTAAAGCCCATAGAACATGCTCCCCCTCCACCCCTGCAAACCTCATTATGCCTCATGAGGCTGACACGGGCTGTGCATCCCATTATGTCATTGTATTCAGTATATAGGTCTTCCTTTGCTTTTCCATACCTCTTCTACAGTGCTGATGAACCTCCGGGGGGTTTTCTTTGGGCTCAACAAGCTCCGACGACAGGAGCCGCTCCACGAGGGGCTCGTAACAGGTTTGATTGGGAAGGTTTTCTCATAGGCAGATGCATGACAATGATGGTTTGATTTTCCTACAAAGCTATTGGATGACCCACTGTGGAAAGCAGAAAACATGAGATTAGCCTGTTTTAAAGGTGTTACTCAAAGGCACCGATTTTTCCCTCCCACCTCCACCTCCACCCTGGAAAGAAGCTGGGAGCAAAAGGAGACAGAGAGGCTGGATTCCCTTTATTCTCTCCTTTCTCTCCTGTGTAGAATAGGACCCTCTTGTCAGGGTCCTGTGTGGAGTCAGGGAGCAATGGTTCTCTTGGGGTAGAGCAGGAAATGGGATGTTCTGCTTCCTGGGACTTCTCTGCAAGGAGCCTAGGAAAGCACTTAGATGTGTAGAGGCCCTGCCTAGCCTAGGCATGGGCAGGAGGGCAGGGTTAGAATACATTTAGTACTACTGATCTCAGAGGAGCCTTTTGACCATCACCAAACAGAAAATCCCTGAAAAGAGCTTTTGATCTCTTGTAGAAAATAGCAAGCCGTCCAATTATGATCAGAAGCTTGCATTTAGGCTCGTAGGAAAGTTGGGCTGGAAGGGACCTGGTGAGGCCATCCAGACCAGCCCCTTGCTCAAGGCGGGATCATTCCTGACCAAATCATCCCAGACAAGTGTCTGTCCAACCTGCTCTTGAAAGCTTCTAAGGATGGGAGATTCCAGAGTTTCTCTAGGCAGCCTGTTCCAGTGCGTGACCAGCTTCAGAGTCAGAAAGTTCCTCCTCATCTCCAACCTAAATTTCCCCTGCTGAAGCTTGAGGCTATTGCTCCTAGTCCTGCCCCTATGGTGACAAAGAAAAGCCCATCTCTATCCTCTCTATAATCACTCTTCAGGTATTTAAAGACTCATCAAATCTCCCCCCTCAGTCTTCTCTTGCCCACAACTTTCCTGAATTGTAGAACACAGAACTGAACACAGTGCTCCAGGCAAGGCCTCCCCAGTGCTGAACGGAGTGGGAGAATTGCTTCCCTTGATTTGCAATGCAAAGCAAGTGCTCTACCATTGAGCTACAGTTTCAAAGCCAAGAGTAAAGGCTAGGAACAACTGCTGCTCAGGGACAGCTCATTAGCTCGAACACCAGAGGGCACCGTGGCTTTGACTAAAACAACAAAGAAACTGGAGCTGGAGGAGATCTTGATGGAGACACCCCAGTAAAGCAGCTGGACTCATGCCACAAAATGGCTGCAAAACCATCTGATGGGAAGAACCCCAGCCCAGGATAAAACATGCAGCTGTTCTGCAGCTGGCAGCTTAGCGACTCATGCACATTGAGGAAAGTAGCGTGCTGGCACTGGGCACTAGTCTAGAACTAGTCTAGGCAAGTTAAGTCTTCCTGCACCTGAGTTCCCCCTTGGCGATATCAAGGCTGCCCTAGCTTGCAGGTATGTTGTGGGAATAAAGATATTAACACATTTCATGTAGGATAACCAAGGGGGACCAGGGGAGTTTGAGACAGATGAACGCCATGCCAAGCGTGATCCGTGCTAGGCTCACACTGGTAAGACGGCCCTTTCATTTATCTTCCGGGCCAGTCCCCTTTGCACCGGCCTCTCCCCCCTACCCACAGCCCAAAAACTGTTCCTTTAAAATAATCTCCACATACTGCCAACCTTCTTTCACCTCCAGTACGACACAGTATATTTCTGTGCTTGCAACACGGGGGGAAAATCCTTCGGAGTGTGATCTCCCTTATTTTTATTTTTACAGCGACTGCCACACAAGGATTTTCTACAGGCCCAAAAGGCAACAACAAGGCAAGTGCTGCACATCCAGTTTCTGGATTTTCAATACAGGCTCAGCACATCTGTGATGAACTTAATCTTCCCTTGAACAGTCATGAAGTCCCTTCTCACTCAGAGGTAATTCTCCCCCCCTACACACACACTTTGCTCATCTCTGCCTATGGGAATAATTAATGAGTTCACAAGGCAACTCAGATAGGAACTCAATAATTACTTCTAAAAGCAAAGGGAATTTGGTTTGAAGTCAGGAGTTTTGTTTTGTTATCATAGAAATAGTTCATCTGAGGAGGTAATTTTTTACTGAGCTAATTCAAGTGGTAGCCACCACTATGATTCCAGTTCTTATATTGCTTTAACTAGGCTGGGAAAATGCAATAGCTTACGTATACACAGACGAGGTAACTGCCGGGACTAAAATTGCCCTAACTGGTTTTATCATTCGCTTCATTGGTTAGATTAACAGCAATCATTCTGAAACCCCCTCCCCTAGGCTGTTAGGCTGCAGTGGTAATCTTATCAGAGACCTGCCAGATGCAGCCAGGAGCTCAGGTAAGCCTTGGGCTATGAAAAGTGAGAGCAAGTTCATTAGCCACTAAATCAGCTCATTCTATACAATGCTGAAGCTTGTCAAAACCATTTACTGACTGGTGGCTGTTATGAAAAGCAAGTCAGACTGATCGCACCTGCAGCCAGTGTACAACCTTCGGGACATAACCGCTAAGTGACTGAGGACCCCATGCCCAAGCGTGAGAGAACATGATGTACCTTGGGGTCTTGCGGGCTTCGAGATATGAGCCCCGGCTCGTCCTAGCTTTCTGAAGTGCGGGACCCGGGCTGGGAACCCTCCACTGCCCATTGGCACTTAGTCCAAATATTTGAGGCTCTGTTGGTGCTCGGTAACTCTCTGAGGATGGAACTTCTGCATGGAGAGAAATATTAAAGCAGTAAGGATGGAACCACACTTGTGCCTCCAAACAGCATAGCATCAAACACCAGAAGACCTCAGGTATCACATGCCTTGAGCAAGGCTGTCAGGTCTCTGTGTGCAGACAAGTGAAAAAGCTTGCAAAACTGGGGTTTTAATGCTGCAGTAACATCTGCGTCCTCCACCCCCAGGCTACACAATTTATATGGCTGCAAAATGTTATCCTACCACTCCAAAGCACACCTCAGCTCTGCTCTGATTTGAGACTGAGCATGAGGAACATGGGCACTGAATTTCAGCAGGACTTGGGCACTTAACACCCTTTTATAGATTCACAGCTGTTAGGGTCGGAAGGGACCTCAGTAGGTCACCAAGTCCAACTCTCTGCCCTGGGCAGGAAAGAGCACTGGGGTCAGACAACCCCCGCTAGGTGCTTGTCCAGTCTCCTCTTGAAGACCCCCAGAGTAGGGGAGAGCACCACCTCACTTGGAAGCCCATTCCAGATTCTGGCAACCCTTACTGTGAAAAAGTTCTTTCTGATATCCAACCTAAATCTGCTCTCCATCAATTTGTGGCCATTATTCCTAGTTACTCCAGGGGGTGTCCTAGTAAATAAGGCATCTCCTATTCCCTGCTGCCCTCCCCTGACGAATTTTTAAGCAGCCACAAGATCACAAGATCTGGGTCTCTCAGTCTCTCCTCGTAGGGCCTTGCCTGCAGGCCTCTGACCATAAGAGCAGCCTCCTCTGAACCCTCTCAAGATTCTCCACATCCCTCTTGAAGTGCGGCGCCCAAAACTGGGCGCACTACTTCAACTTCAGCCTGACCAGTGTCACATAGAAGGGAAGCATCACCTCCCTGGACCTGTTCGTTATGTATCTGCTAACGCACGATAAAGTGCAGTTAGCCTTTTGAACACTTTGTCACACTGACGACCCACGTTCATCTTAGAGTCAACTATGACTCCTTCCTCCAGGATCCCTTTTAGCATTTCAGCCAAAAAGGATATTAGAGAGCAAAGCAGCAGCTTAATTTTCACAAGAGCATTTTTACCATCATTTGAAAACAGTGAGGAATCACAGAATCAAGGACCTTCAGAGGGCACATCTAGTCCAACCCCCTGCTTGGGGCAGGATCAGCCCTATCTAAGCCATCCCATACAAATCCATAATGTAAACTCTACATAATACTACCATAAGCCCTGACCCAACACAAGACATAACAACTGAACCTGCCACAGGTAAAGCAGAGGGACAATGGCAGCCAATGTCCTTCTATAAAAGATTGTTAATATATGCAAAAGAGAGCCCTGATAGAGGCCGTGCCCCCTGCTACGGCGGATGGCAAAAACCCTCACAATTCGTGCTATGGGGTCGGTCTGAGCCTGAGCAGAGGAACCTCCGGCTTTAAGTCCCAGCAGGAGCACTGACAAGAAGGAAGTTCTTGTGAGCCTGATCAGCAACCAAGTCACTGTGCCTTACCTGGGTAGTAACTGGGGCTGCACGACGCATCTCCAGCTGGACATGTGAAAGCTTGTTCTGAATTGCCAAGCTTGTCTGGTGAAAACTAAATGAAAAAACAAAATGAAAATCAGGATTATGACCTGCCAGGGACCAGTTTTATATACAAACTACCTACAGTGCATGCCATAAGCTACACAACAGCAACAGCTTTTAAGGTACTAATTTACAGCAATGTGAAGCAATGTGATCATAGCTCAATCGTGCCTTATGACGGCATAGATTGTCTGACAAGAGGGCAAATTGTTAACAATCTACCCCCAGCTGCCTGGCAAAATTGTACCCTTGGAGATAATGAAGGGAGCCAACTACTCATTTTCTCCTTGCTGCACAGAGCAGGCAAGTAGATTTCATGCCTGAGCTAGTATATTTTCTGGTAAAACTGCACACTTCTTTTGCAAGGGGTGTCAAGAGGATGCCCCCCCTCCCTCCCGTTTGTTAAGCTTCCACAGGATGTAGTCATGGACAGGTTTGCCAACCTGAAGATTTTGTACGTGCATATCCACAGGCAAGTATGCACAAGTGTAGCCTCCACAGAGGAGAGGTCATTTGCACGTGTGTACACAGGCAGGCAGTTTTCTATGCCGAGTATGCCCAGACTTCAAGCTCTTTGCAAATGGCAAAGCAGAGTGACACCTTAGAGACTAACTGGTTCAGAGAGGCATCAGTTTTCATAGGCAACAGTGGACATCATCATCAGATGTCATCTTTTGGCTAGTGAGGTTCAAATGGCACTTGGCAGAACAGGGCTTGAGTACAAGCATCATCACAGTCCAAACAGTAAAAAGACCATGATTCTGCAATGTGCAAAGTGCCTGAATTGGGACTAACATGCACCACTACCATGCATCATCTGTTATGTGGGAGCCCCTGGAGATAAGCTATGCCAGGTGCTATATGAACATATCAAGAAGTCAGAGAGTTCCTGCCCCCCAGCAGCTTGTAACAGACTGGCAGGCAGATGGGACGAGCAGAAGAAAACTGGTCAACATAAGGAGGCCGCGGGACACCACACACTTAACCAGTGGCGAGGCGGTTGGCAAGCATCAAGGCAGAACTGTGAGGACTGATTTAAACGCCGATCCTGGCTCCTCAAGAGGTTAAGAGCCAGTTGGATTCACCAAGGATATGCGTCCCGGCAGTGCACATGAGCTGCCTGAATTGCTAGAAGGGAAAAGGAATGGCTCCCAAACCTTGGTTCCAGGCAGCAAAAGCTGATTCCCCAGAACTGCCCTCTGTGATGGTGGAAAGGCCTTGAACGTGGAGCTGTGGTTAGCCAAGGTTGCATCTCCAGCATCCATCCTCACAGGATCAGCAAACTCATCTGAGGAAACAGACAGTGCCCATGGCCACACACAGGATTGCTCCCCCCACACTCAAGCAGCATGGAGAGATGCAAGAAAGCCCCTAACGTCTACACACTAAAGTAATGACATGGCCAAGGACCATGTACACACCAGGACAAAAGCAATGGTCTCAAGCACTGAGCTGCAAGTGCAAAGCCCTGAGTTCCATACCTGGCTCCGTCAGGGACCTACTGTGAAACTCCAGGCATCTCTCATGGTCTCTGCTCCCTCCTCCCTATCATTTCATTTCTATTTTATCATACTCCTAAAACACAAAGGTCCTAATCTCAGGAGGAACCTCCAAGCACTACAGACATATTAATATTAATATTAATAACAGGAGGTACGCACCAGGAAGGGAGAGGAAGCTTCAGACTGGTGCCAGGGGATAGAACCAGGAGAAGTGAAACAGGGTGAACATCAGGAAACTTTCTTTAGAGCAAGGAAGCGATTAGTCTCTACAAGGCTCACATGAAGAGATGCAAGCCTTATCGAGACACCTACAATTTGTCTCAATCTCATGCTCACCTGTTTTATAGTCCTATATTCCTGTGCCCAATTCTTCACTCCTACTCACTTCATCCCTTGAACTTCTACACATTTCTCACCAATTTATATTCTTTTAGCAGGCCTGCCCTTTGCATCTCCATGACAAACTGCAGCAGCACTTGGATACTGATGCTACCAATGTGCATCACCATAAGGAAAAAAAAATGAACACCAGAAAAAAAAGCACCACACAGTTCAAATGAAACCCGTTCCTACAATACATCATAATTACGGACAGAGAAACCACGGACAGATGCAACATTGGCTCCTGCACATTTCACTCCTTCAGAAAAACTGAGAGACTAACATGTTGATCGGAAGTTGCTTGGTAGCCACTTGTTCAAGTGATTCTTTAGGTGATGTTATGCAGATGTGAGGTCCACACGGTCCACAGCGGGTTCCAGCGGCTGAACGTCCCTTCTATATTCCCCACTGGGTTCATACATTGGGCAGCATAAACCCTCCAACCTGGCATGGAGAGAACACACTCACTCACCCATCTCCAGGCTGCTCACATCCCTGACACGGATGACATAACTTCCAGAGGTCTGGGGGGAGGGAGGGAAACAAAAGGACACAATGACTATGTTTGCAAACACCCTGTATACAACATGAGAGTCGACGTCAGCATAAAACTCTGGTCCAGAACAGACACTCGCTTTTCCCAGCTGAAGAGGAGCTAGGAGCAGCAAATTGAAGCACAAGTCAAAGGCTTTCAAAGCTTCTGCTCCAGGCTGTGACACTGCACACCCCCGACCAGCCTGCTGAGGAATCAGAGGACAGCCAACGCACCAACACTTAGAGAATGGCTCGGACAAGCAGCACGGAGGGCACGGGTCAGCAGGCTCCCTCGAGCACAGCTGTTCACCCACGACACACGCCAGCTCCCTTACCACCCCCCCAGCCAACATGGAGCAAGACAGACGCCACTCACGCTGGCCCCGTGGACAATCTCCCAGCTCTCCGCTTAAAACAAGCAGCTCTTGCAACAAACCAGGTGCATCCGTGCTACATGGGGAGAGCCGATCTGAGGAGCAGGACGAGGGCAGAGCTCCCTGCTAGGTTCTGGGCAGACAGTGACCTGAAACCGTGCCGCCAGGGCAACCCCATCTGTCCCTGCGGCCCGGACAAGTCCCGGAGAAGCCCCGCCAGGACCAGGCAGGGCTTCCCTAGGCAGGGAAGCACCTGCCAAATGAAGTAAGGCGCGAACTGAAAGCGGAACAGGTCTCCTGCACTAACCCCCTAAAGGTGAAATGTGCGTGCTGGGGGGACCCACCCCTGGAGCCCAAAGCAACCCCAACCCCTCTGGCAGAGCTACCAGGACGCAGGGCTCGGGGCTCCGGCTTGCGGCCTCGCCTTTAAACCTACCTGGCCGCAAGAGGAACTTCAGCTCATTCCTTTCCGGCCAGTGACAAGCTCCTGGGCTCTGCTGCCTGCCCGCCCCCTTTCCGCCCTTCGCGCTGCTACGGGGCCTCGCCCGCTCCCCCGGCCCGGCCCCAAGCGGGGGCAGGCGGGGAGCGGCCTTCCGGGCCCGGCCCGGAGCTCCGCCTGCCCGCAGCGAGCAGCGCGACCGGTACCTGCGAGCGGGTCCAGCAGCGGCGGCGGGGCGGGGCGGGACGGGGCCGGGGCCGGGCGAGCCGAGCTGCCTCGGGCGCCTGTCGCCGGAAGCGGAACCGGCCAGAGCGCGCGGATTCGCCCCGGCCGGAAGTGGAAGACGAAGCAGCGGAAGCGGAAATGGCGCACAGGAAAGACACCGGCCCCGCCCCCTCTGTATATATGCAAATAAGCTTTTTTTCTTCCATTTGCCCTTTCCCCTTATTTCCTCCCTTTTCTCCTTTTCCCATTTGTTTTTCTCCCCTTTCACTCCTTTTCCCATTTTTCTCTCCTTTTCCCCCTTTTTCCCATCTTTACCCATTTCCTCACCCTTTTTCCCCATTTCTCCCTATTTCCTCTCCATTTTCCCCACTTTTCCATGTCCAGTAATAATTGGTGTTTAAGGGGTTACAATATAAAACACATGCTGGTAGGGTACGCGGGCAGCTGCGAAGTCTGGGAGTGGGGCCGCGAGAAGAAAACATTTGGGAATCTGTTCCAGGCCAGCTGAACCGGAGCGGCGCAGAGCGCGAGTTCCCTGAGCTCATGGGAGCTTAGCTCTATAGAAATGGGACACGGCCTCTGAAGTGCAGATCTCCCTTGCCTTCTACCTGGCTCCCCACCAACACAGCTCCCCACTTCTCTCTGCTCTGGGTCCAAACCATCCTGGAGCTTCAAACAAGCCAGTCCTTGCCCTTGGTCCTTTTTTTTTGTTGTTGTGATTTTTTTAAAAATTACTTACGTGCTTTTTTTCTTCTTGTGGCTTTAATTAAAACTGGTGAAATGCAGAGGCCTGAGGCTCATGGACCCTTTTCTTGCTCTTCAAGCAGGAGCAGAATGGAAGCTGGGAGGGAGTTTAAGGCAGTGATTCTTAACCGGGGAGCCATGGCACCTGGGGGTATCTTGAGATGCTTTTGGGGTGCTGCCAAGCACCAAGGAGTGTTAGCACTGCTAGGTGTGCAAATAGGATTCACAAGATAAGCCCAGAGATTTCAGATAGGAATCCCTAGGCATAGGCTTCCTGAGTTCTTGGCAACAAAAAAACCTGTTCTTTGGTTTTTCAAAGACAGAGTCCAAAACAGAGTGAAAACAAAGAGCTGGCATTTTCCAAGGGATGTCATGAGTTTAAAAAAGGCTGAGAACCACTGGTTTGAGGTACTTTACACCACCTTTCTGGTCTTCCACAGCTGTGCCTTGCCTGACTCTTTATGCTCGTTAGAACAACCTTGAGGCTGCTCTATACTCTGCTTCCTGGAAACCAGAAATGCCCCCCTTTCAGCATGCTCCACCCTCTCCCCATGTGCCATGCAGCAGCGGTGGAAGGGATGTAGACACCCTGTGATGGTTCTCTGCTAGCCAGGGAGGTCCTTGGCAGGGAGGGGATTCAGGCCAGGATGTGTTGCTATCTAGCATATGGCATTTTTGTGCTGGCAAACTGGCACCTAGAGGCCTTAAGCATAGGGCCTCAGGCCCTGTTCCTTTAAAATCAATTTGCAAGGCAATCCAACTCAACCCTTTCAAGGTAAGGCCATGCCCTTTATATCTGCCAATGAGGCAGCAGGAAGACAGAGGCAGCTGCTGCAGCGGGCTGATCTCATGTCTATAAATACCAGGCTGGAGAGCTGGCCCCTTCTGGTCATGTGGGCTCCCCTGAACCTCATACTCCTTTGGTCCAAACTCTTCCTTTCTGTGTCGCTCACTTTTGCTGCCGTTTTCTTTTTCTTCACCTTCTTCCCGTTTTCCCAGAAAAGGAAAGAGTTGCCAGGTGAGTGGGGATGGGCAGAGCATTGAAAGCATCTGGCTGTGCACAACCTGGATCCTGCCAGCGATCGCCCTCTTGATTTCAATGGGGCGACCGATCGCCTGAAATACACCCAGCCATGGGAGCTCCAGCCTGTCCTCAGTTCTAGCTCTTAGTGAGTGGAACCAGGGGGTTCTGGCCAGGATGCAAGTGTGCATGTACAGTGCACGACGGGAGGCAGCAGGTACATGAAGAGGTTGGGTATTTGGGGATGCAAGTTGGGGCCAGCAGGAGCAACAGCAGGGCAAATCTAGTGTGGGAAATGGTTCTTCAAATGGATGCATGGGCAGATATTTCAGAGGATGCTGGACTGTATGGAGAGTGAGCAAGACAAAGTCCCTGGAGCTGGGACTAAGCCTATGAATGGTGCATTAGAAGGCATGGTGTGCCTGGCTCTTAGGTGGAAGGGATCACAAGTAGGCTGGAGGGGTGGGGATTTCAGCAGGGTGTGGAAGAGAAGGGTCTCAAGCGTGGGAATGTCAGGCAGCAAGATCGGGGAAAGTACGCCGTGCAGGACTGCCAAGGTGAATGCTGTTTCAGGAGGCTGTTCAGAGTGATAAGCACTGAGAGAGCTCTGGCATGCCCCTAGAAGGAGGCTGGAGCAACGGCCTTCTGCTCCCCATCACCCAAGCCCCAGTGAGACGGACACTTTGCCAACAAATGCCTAGCAGTGAACACCAAGGGTCCCGTGCCACGCTGAGACTGGGCCGATGATTCAGCAGGCCGGTGTTACCCCAGCTCTCTCCGACTGGGTACTCTGGGCATCTACAGCTGGCTCAGGATGCCAGGAGTCCCCATGCTGGGAAGGAAAGCCTGCTGGCACTGCTGCGGAGGCCTGGGACTGGGCCCAAGGGGGTTCACGGACTGTCCCGATTGAAGCCCAGGGAGGCGCTATTGATCCTGATGCTGCAGCTGCTAAGTGAACCCCAGGGCATGTCAAACGATACAGTGCAGTCTCTGAGCAATAGCTGGTCGTTGCCCAGATGTGGGATGTAGAATGATCCAGATGTTTGGGGGACAGTTGGGATACAGGCAGAGCCTTCTCGGAGCAGAACAAGAGCGAGGAGGACGGTCTCAGTTACGAGAGGGGTTAGACAAGGCTGCTGCCTGCAGCGACAGACTGGATGACCCAGTCCTGTGCTCCTTGTGGCTAAGACGCTGGACTGAGACTCGAGAGGTTCCCAGCTCTGTCACATAAGCACCTTCTCTGACCTTGGGCAAGTCACTTAAGCCTTGATTCAGCAAGGCTCGATACCCCATTGCTGCCAGCATAGCAGGGCTGTGGGCTGAAGAAACCTCCATCTGGCTTCAGGGGGTGGGATATGCATGAGAAGGACCATCACAAAGAACAAAGGCACGGGCTTCTAGCGGCATCACAACCCATGCTCCATGCAGGGGAGAGAAAGCTTGTGGGGGCAGACTGACGCTGTATGGGGCAGAGGGCTTGGCCTGAAGGGTAGGAAGGCACTAGAGGTGCCTGGCCAACCATGGCATTTTGGAGGGTAGAGAGCCTTCAGCAAGGTGCAGCTGTAGGTCATAAGCCCCAAGCTTGCCCCATCTCTTTCTGGGTTGTTGGCTGCCTCCATGGTGCTGCCCTTGCCCCGGTCTGATTTCTGAGGGCGTCAGACATATGGGACAGGATGGAGCCAGGAGCTGGCAGAGCCCAGGTCTGGCCCTGGGTGAAGAAGGCATCAATTTGTCTCCAGCCAGCTTCTGAAGGGAAGACAAATGTGCCCTCAAGTTTCCTCAGCCTAGCCCTCCACCCTCCCGGCAGCAGGGGCACAAGGCAGATGTCAGTCACTCCCCTGGATGTTCCTCTAAGCAGCTCAGGGTGCTGCTGGAGTTGCTCCCAAGGGGTCCTCTGGGCTGCCCTCTTTCTTTTGCCTTGGGACAGCCCTTATCCGTCTCCTTCCCTTTGGTCCCCAAGTACTGCCATTCCCCTGGATGGCATCGAGGGCAGAGTTTAAAGGGTCTTTGATTCGGAGACAGCTGCAGGCCTTACAGAGCAGACAGAGGTGCCAACCACTTTTCAGGCTCTGCAGAAGCAGTGAAGCCCCTTTGTATAGAGACGGCTGGGATGGTAAGAGGCGAGCGCAGAGGCGCCGGGCTGCAGCCAGAAGATGTGCAGATGCTCTCCTGTCTTCTGCTGGCTCCCGGGGTCCTTCTGGAGCTGGCGTCTTGCTGGGGTGCAGCCTAGCAGCTTAGTGGTGGCGACTGCCACCAAAAGACCTGGTGGGAAAGCACTGCCTCTGCACAGATGAGGCCACAGAGGCAGTTTCTCCCTGCACCTTGCCTCAGCTGCAGCATCGCCCCCAGTTCAGGCTGGGTGGGCAGAGAGGACGGGGAGGTGCTTTGTATGCACAGACGTGTGGGTCTGTCCTCATGCCAGAGCTTTGTGTGGGGGCCAAGGAGCTTTGCATCCACCCTCCCTGTTCCTGGCCAGGCTGGGAGACCCAGATCTCCATTCCTCACTGGCACTACACTTGGGCTTTTGCTAGGCATGGGAAGGATAGTCCAATGGTTAGGACACTAACCTAAGGCTTGGGGCAGCCAGGTTCAAGTTCCCTCTGCCACATACTCCCAGAGTGACCTCAGGCGCATTACTTAGTATCTTGGTTCTCTCTCCCCATGCCTCGCCGGGACGGGGAATGCCTCTGTGATGGCAAGATGCAGCTGTCGGTAACATGGGGCAGCAGGGAAGCATTTCATTGGAACTAGAGCAGCACCTCAGGCTGAACTGGGTTGGGGAGGGGGAACCGATACCCAGCTCCACGGTGCAAAACCTATGTCTTAGACCATGCCCAAGAGAACTTGCTGTTTAGCTCCGTTTGTCACCTCAACATCAGGCCCCCTGATGTGGGGCTGGGGTGGAGGGACCAGCACTCATGGATCTGTTCCTGCTTCTTCCCTGAAGATGTTGATGTGTCGGTGGGACTTGGGACTCCACGGAGCCCAGGCAGGAGGCAGCATGAGGGTGTCCCATGTTGGCGGTGTCTTGGGGATGGCATGAGCAAGACCCCCTTGCAGTTAATGCCAGGCTGGTGCCTGCGTGGCCAGGTTTATCTTTCCCCTTTGATCTCTAACCCTCATTCAAAAAAATCCCTACTGTTCTGCAGAACTTCCCACCTGGTACAACAGGGGACACCCTTGGCAAAGCTTTCTGAGCACAGCAAGCAGCATCTCAGCCAAGTTCGGGTTTCATTGCTCTCAGACGGAGACCCTGTCCCTGGCCAAAAGCTGTACGGCTTTCACTACAGGGAAAGCACAGCCACCCTTGAATGCAGCTAACCTAGCATCAAAGTGCTTAGCCTGAAAGCTCTCCATGGCAGGAACCATGTTTCGCCATATGTTGGTACAGCGCCTGGCATGACAGGGTCCTGCTTTTGTCTGAGTCAGTGCAACACCAGCAGTAACCGTCCCCATTCCTGGTGTTTCTACAGATGTCTCACCTTGGGGTAGAAAGAGTTGGCCCAGTTTCACTTCTGTTCCAAGCCCCTTTCTGGACAGCTGCCCTTCCTCATTCTCGCATCCAGCACTTCCATGGTTCTGGGGGCCAACGCTGCAGAGAAATGCTCAGGAAAGGTTTCACTGGAGAGAAAAAAAAATCTGACGACATTTCTATTAACTTCTATTAATGTTAGACCATCATTTCTTTGAGACAAAACCTTAAAAAGCTGCCTGAAAATTCCCCTTTCGGTAAAAAGGGCCTGATTCTTAATTCCCTGAAGGTCGTCTTCACAGCAACTATAAAAACGGGTCTGGAAATGAATAGAAATGTCATTCACCTTCATTTTTGATTGATCCTAATCTGGCCTGGTGCAGCTGCTTTCATCGATTCATTTCACTGCATGAGTCTGGACCGTGATCTGTGCTTTAGGAACAGGGAAACTGAGGCAGAGGGCAGTGCCCGCGAAGTCGCTCAGCAAATCAATAGCAGAGCTGGAAGGCTTTTTCCACTCCCCAGCTAATGGCCTGGGCAGGACTGCTAATCAGTGCTTCTGTTTGGATTTGCAAAACCCTGTCTGTTGGACTGCAGGAATTTGGATCAAAGGCAGCTAGTGGTAGGTGCATGCTGCTTTCAGCAGTTAGGAGCATTCGAGGACAATATCAACGGGGGTGATATTAGGTTCTGCCATCTGGTTATTGTGTGGGGTCCTGGTTATTGTGCGTTGCAGCGTTCACTCCCAGGGAGTGGCTCTGCAGGGCAGTGGTGTGTAAAAGAACTTGAAATGCCCTGGCATATGGCCTGCTGCCGCGTCCCATCAGGCGCGCTGAGCCCTCTGCCCATACACACATCCCGATTTAGGTGTGGCTGACACTGCACAAGGCAGTGACATTTTGGCTTGTCATTCGCTGCAGGGAGGCACATCGAAAGGCGATAGCGCCGGCTGCACGAGGCGCATCTGAGCTCAGAGGCAGCACGGCCGGCAGGCGGGCGGGAGGCACCAAGAAGGGGCTGCTACGCCTCAGTGCTATTAGATCTACTCTTGTTTTCCAGCTAAGAAAAAGATGCAGCCACAGGAAAGAAGCGAGCATGCGTACAGCCTGGGGACCGGGAAGGCCATCGCCGTGCTGACCTCAGGAGGAGATGCCCAGGGTAAGAGGCCATGTCCACAGGCTGAGTTTGCATTTGGAGTTTGTTTGCTTGGTGAAGAGTCGGTCTGTGGCTGCCGTGGGTTTCTGGGGGCCTCGATCCTTTTTGGTGGGTGGAAGTGGAACAACCATGGTCCTGAGACTCTCACTCATTGAACGTCTCGCTTAGCTGAGCATCTGAAAACCTTCAGTTGCTTTTGTGCTTGCCCTAGAAATACGTTGGCAAAAAGCATTTGGGGAAATCCAGTCCTAATCTTTTGAAGAACTCCAGTCTTGAATCCACTATTCCTCCAGTGCTCTAAGTCATGCATCCAGCCCTTGAAAATCCTAAAATTGCCTTAGAAGTCCTGAGATAAAAACCCCAGGGCATTCTGGGTTCTTTTTAATTTGCCTTTTAGCATTTGGAGCCTTTACAGGGTCCTGTTTTTAAGCTGTAACCAGAGCTAGAAATATCTGGTTAGAAAGGGCAAGGGAATTCCCACATAATCACGTGGCTCCAGCAGCTGGGATCTGGAGAATACTAATTAGACCAGGACTCATGATAAGCATCACAGGGTGTTAGTTTAGATCAGATTCCTACTTAGCTCAGATGGTCAGGAGTTTAACCCCCTCTGGGGGAGCAGTGGAGGGCTTTATGCCACAGGATGGCACCACAAGTGTGTTATAAACTGAAAGGGGGCATCTCATTTCAGGGGCTTTGTTTCAGAGGGGAAGATATATAAAGCAGAACACTCCCCCAAAAAAGTAGGCATCATTAAAAGTTGCACCGCTATAATATTGAAACACTTCAAATGTGGCTAAACAATAAATTAAAAAAATGGGTTTTTATATATTTATGCACATTAGCATTTTAAAATATGCACATTTTAATCTGCATTCATTGGTTGGCTTTAAAATGTACCTTATTTATTCACATACCATGCTCACTTTTCTCCTCAAAAATTAAAAATTGAAAATTAGCATGTGTCTTGCACCAGGACATTGATTCAAAGCAGTTTGGTTAAAAGGAAAGGACCTCAGAAGATCACTGAGTCCCCCAGGGCAGGAAGTCAGCAGGGATCGTAGGATCCCAGCAAGAAAAGCATCCAAATATTTCTTGAAGGCATTCAAAGTAGGTGCTTGAACCACCTCCGGCGGCAGGCTATTCCAGGCCTTGGGGCCTCCGACAGTAAAGTTCTTCCTTTTGTCCAGCCTGAAACAGTCATGGAGGAGTTTGTGACCGTTCAACCTTGTCATCCTCGGGGTGCTCTGCTTACATCTTTTTGTCTTCATTCTGTCTTCCCCAAAGAAGGCATGTGTCTTATTTGGAGGCGTGTAGTATATGAGTAAATACGGTAGTTGAACTCAAAAGCAGCACTTTCTAGCATGGATCACTACGTAGTTCTGAAAACACGGAGTTGACCAATACCCTTCCAAATAGAGGATGGCATTTTCAAGTACTTTATTGCTGGGAAGGATTTTGGAAGTGGTGGGTTTTTTGTTTTGTTTTGGTTTTTTGTCCCAAATCGTGAGAGATTTTCTACTGAAACAAGAATTCTTCACAAGACTCGAAGAGAAGGCAGAAACCTGCCCTGCAGAAGCAACGTGCAGCAACAGGCGGTGGATTGGCATGTGATGGATTCGAGTGTGGTTGTTCAGCGTTCAACTGTGTGTGGTTCTTCTGCAAGGTGGCCCTGGGATATTGCCCCTCTGGTAGGCAGAAGGGGCAGGAAAGCACAGACAGGCTACCCAGCCCTCAACAGAAAGAAGCGGGGAGCAGTGGAGGGCCTCTGGGGTCTGTCGAGCCAGGGGAGCAAGGGCGATAGCTTGGGGTAGCCTGCCAGGATGTGTATATAAGGCACGAGGTAAAGCAAGATGGCAACGTCACTACCCAGTTGGAGGAGACTCTGGAGAGATGCAGATGGGGCCTGCTACGTGCACAGAGCGGGTGAGTGAGCTGCCCAGAGATGGCTGTTAACACTGGAGATGAACGCAGGCTCCATGCATATCTAGATGCATGAAAGCTACTGCACATTGCACTGAAGCATGGAGAAGTTCCCTGCGTAACTGCAGAGAGGCTGAGATGGGCTCCAGGACCTCCTCAGTAGAAGTACAAAGCAAACCGGGCATTGGCCAAAGAGCCCCCTGAGACAGCACGAAGTAGATGAGACAGGTTGGAGCACTTGGCAAGAGCTGGGAGCTGTTGGCGCCATTTTGCAGAAAGAGCCTGGAGTCTCGGTAGTGCTCCAGCAGCCTTGGCAAACAGAATTGAGGCTCCCACCTTGAAGCCACACTGCTGCAGGACAGAAATGAGGGAGGTGAGAGCCCTGGAGCTGGTCACCTTGGAAGGGCCACTCTGGGCACTGCATGCAGGTTCCCAGTGCCCCACTGCCTGGGGGTGCAAGATGAGCAGCTCTGAGATGAAGAGTCCCAGGAAGGAAACGTGCCCTCCCCTGCAGTCGTAACACCTGCCAGCCAGCCCATCGGGGCTCAGTGGGCACTGGCAGACCTTGCTGAAGCAGAGGGGCCAGCTCACTCCCTTGTCTCCAAGCTTAAATGATGGAGCCTTAAACACCCCTTGGTGCAGTGACAGCTCGCACAGCAGAAGCCACCACCCAAGGCACCAGGCTGAACCAGTGTGGGGCACCAACTGGTGGAGCTGCACACGTGGCAAGCCGAAGAGAGCCCCTAAGCAAGCTGAGAGCAGCTGATGGTGCAGCCAGGGGGGATCTAGGCTAGAGGTCCTTTGGAGCAGGGCTCCAGTGGGAAAGGCAGGTGAGGAGACTGGGAAACTGGGAGCCAGGAATGGACCCTGCTGTTCTTTGCATGGCCGGTGGTCGAGCTGGAAGGATGCCCAGTCTAGAGCCCAACACTGCAGGGGCGGAGCTCAAGCAGCCACCTCCTGTCTGAATCCGCTGGGCATGACTGCCTCTTCTGGATCCCCTCCGTGGGTTGAGGATTCAGCCAGAGTTCAGGACTCAGGGTGCCTTCTGACTGGCTATCTGATTTGAACCAAGCTGCCAGCCCTGTGGGAGACAGTGCAGGGCCTGTTCCTCTCTCTGACACTGCCCTACTGTGTAACCTTGGCCGGGTCCCTTGTCCATCCTGATGCCTCTGTTTCTCCAGGCCTTGAGCAGGTCAGAAATGGCCTGGATATACTGGAGCCTGCTTCAGTGCAGGGGCTGAGCCAAAAGATCCATCAACATCCTTCCACTCCTAGATTTCATGGATTAATCTCTGCATTCCCCTGCTGTTCCCTCAGCAGCCGTTTGAGGAGTTGAGATGAGGCTGGTTGTTAGCTGGACTTCTCCCCATCACCCTCCAGCCTAATGAGCTCTTGTCCTAACGATGCAACAGGCTGGCAGCTGTGGCTGCAGCCTCTCCTTGAGACAGTCACATGAGCATGAGGTGGGGGGAGGCTTCCTGGGCAGGCAGGGGCTTGGGTTACCTCCCTGGCAGGGTATCTGCAGGCAGGCTGGGCATCAAGGAGCATTACAGGCACTTGCTGGTAAAGGTCAGTGCCTCAAAAATAAAACGTGAAAGTCATGCCCAGGATCAGATGCAGGGACTGTGTCGTGTTGGAGCCACCGGCATGAGCGGGGAGCAAGGCAGGGCTGGGTTATGGGCAGAGGCTGGGGGCTCTGAGACACCCCCGTGAGAGGCAGAGGGAGGTTTTGGGGTGGGCTGTTGTTGCCCCTGAGCAAAGCGCAGGGAACAGAGGCTGCAGAGAGGACACCAGGGGGTGGATTCCTCCTTGTCCCCTGCTCTGTGCAGCCAGCCGGCCCCTGCAGACATGGGGCCTAGTCTCAGCCCTGCCACTGACCTGCCATGAACCTTGGGCAGGTCCCTTCTCTTCTCTGTCCCCTCCCATGCTTTGCCTCTCTTGTCTGCTGAGGCTCTGAGACAGGCCTGAATCCCCAACAGCCCCTAGCACAGAGGGGCACCCTCCCATCTCTCCCACGCTACTATGCATGAGGGGCAAAGCCCGCTCTCCACCTGGCTTTGCCGGCTGGGACCCTGATCTGGCGTGGAGAAGGCTGCCAAGCGGAGAGTCGGCCACATGCCTGGGTTCTACCCGTAATGGCATTGGGGATGAAGTCACACAAGGGCTCGGCCCAGGTCTGATGTGCCCAGGCCTGGTCCGTGCTCTGCTCTAAGTCATGGGTCTGCTCTGATGCTCGCGGCTTCTGTGGGATCCTCTCACCTAGGATCCCTCTGAGCCCAGCCCAGCCGGGACGTCACTCTGTACAGTCCCAGGCAGCTCCTTCAGGTGCCTGCTGTGAGGCCACATCCCCGGGCAAACCGCCTCTTGCCCCAAAGCTGTGGAGCTGTTTGGATCAGCTCTCCTGGCACAGCCTTTGGAACAGAGATACTTCCCCTACCCAGTCAATGGGCACCAGGGCTGCATGGACGGTGAGGCTGAGCGCTGCCAGCATAACAAGCACCACGGCCGGTGTGTCCTGGCCAGGGAATGGGGCCCTGGATTGGGGCCTAAGAGACTTTGGTTCACAGCCTGCCACTGACTCCCTCTGTGACCGTGAGCTTGTCACTTAGTGCAAAATCCAACCTGACCCCCACTTAGGCATTGCAGCAGCTAAAAAATAGGTCCCAAGAAGCGATACAGAGACATGGGGCTGGGGGCTGAGGTCCAGAGGGGAAAGGTGCCTCTAGGGCCATGCAAGGAGCCCAGAAGCTGGGTGGGAGCTCCCACAGTGGGGGGGAAGGCAGCAGAAGCACATCTGCCAAGCAGGCATCTCCATCCCCTTGGGACATGGAGTGCGGAGTCCCCTGGTGAGCGCCAGCAGTGCTCTGGGCAGTGCAGGGGAGTCTAGTGGGTAGAGCAGTCGCCGTAGAAACAGGACCCTCCATAGCCTGTGGGGATTCAAACCCTATCTCCCTGATGCTAAGACCAGTGAGGGGACTTGGGGCACAGGGAGAGGCCCCTGGTCTTCAGCTGGGGTCACCAGCCATGCCTCTGTCCCCAGGGTTCAGAACCAGCTGGGGCTGCTCTGAGCCTCTGGTGCAGCTCCCGGCACAGCCCTAGCCCTGTGGGCAAGCAGGTGGCCCATCCCGCATGCCCCAGCCTGCTGCTCCCGGGTGAGACTCATTTCTCTGTCTCTCTCTCCCTCCAGGCATGAATGCAGCTGTCCGGGCCGTGGTCCGAGTGGGCATCTACACAGGCGCCAAGGTGTACTTCGTTCATGAGGTTGGTACGCTCGCTTCCTGCTGAAGCGGGTTCTCCCCTCTCTGCCCCCTGGCCAGTAGCCCGGCCCCTCTCTGGGGCTGCATCCTGGAATAGCATTGCACAGGACAGCAAGGAAACCCCACAGCAAGGGGCAGCAGCCCGTGAAACTGCAAGAGGGTTCACTGGGCGCTTCACATACCCCACTGCATTTAGTCTCTAACCCACCTCCACCTAGGAACTGGAACTGCAGGTCAAGGGACCTCCAAAGATTAGTGGCCCATTGGGCTACTGTGGTTCAGGTAATGCCAGCTACTGCAGCCCTCAGCACGCCAGGAAGGTGGTTGCTTCACCCCCAACTGTCTTGGACTCCCCAGCCTGAAGGACCAGAAGCCACTGATGGGGGCGCAGATCAAAAGACATCACATGGAAGCGGTGCTCCTCTCCTGACCAAGATGCATGGGGCGGCAGTGAAATGCAGGCCAGGGCATATCTGTTGGTCTGGCAGCACCTGTAGGAACCATGCACCATGGAACATCTTGCCAGGGCCCAGGTCATATTATGCACTTAGTACTGGAAATATCCATTGTTGTGGCAGGATGTGAGAAGAAGAGACATGGACCCAGAAGGACCTTCCTTCACCCACTGGGAAAGATGAATAGATTCACTCTGCACCAGCCCCAGGGACCACATGTCCCAGAAAGATCCTCCAAGCACCATCCTGCATCCAGTGACAAAGCCAACAGGAAAGCAAGAGGTCACTTGAGGCCAAGACTCCCAAATGCTGATTCAGACTCATGGTGATGTTCTGGAGTTCAGGATATGCTACCTCAAATGAAGAGACCAGCATTAACCGTGCTTTGTTAGCTCCAGTCTCCAGCTTTGGACCTGACTTTGGATAGGAAGAGTCGTCTCTCTGGGTGGGAGTGGGTCAGTGCAAGGAGAAAGCTGGTTATCTTTAGACTGTAGCTTGCTGTTGACTGTTAAATATAGTCTGTCTCTCTATATATGCTCCCATATGCATCCATCCACTGCTATATGTAGCCGTCTCCCATATTTCTAACATCCCCATCATTGTGGTATCCGGGCATGAGAGATAAATTACCCTAATCCAAGTCTGCTTCCTAATACTCAGAGCTGCAGTTGCAAAGGCCCCTTTCCTACAAAAGCATCTTGAGCAGAGGCTGCTTCTGACTTGCCCTCACCTCTCACGTTTCCTTCTAGGGTTACCAGGGGCTGGTCGATGGCGGTGACAACATCAAGGAGGCCACATGGGAGAGTGTGTCAATGATGCTGCAGCTGGTAAGTCCTGGCAGAAATCTCCTTCTTCCCGGCAGAAGGCAAAAGGGAGAGGGAGAGAGAGACCCAGACCAGCTGAGGCTCAGGGGTTTTCAGAGGAGCCCAAGGGACTTAGACACTGAACTTCATTGAATTTCAGTGGGGTTTAGTTGCAGTTTTGTGGAAGTCAAAACCTCCTGCAGGAACTTGATGGTTTCACTGCAATTTTATTTTGAGAAAAAATAATTGAAGGAAATTCTTCGTTGAGAACAAAACATACCAGGCTTGAGAGGGGTCAGGCTTGAGAGACGGCGGTTTCTATTGGGAACGTATTGTGCAGCATGCTATGAACTCTAATCTAAAAAAGACCCTATTGAAACAGAATGATGCCATTTTCCCAAAATAGAACATTTTAAATTGCACCATTTGTTGGTGGGGGAATAACTGTTGTTCGGTTGGAGGTGTCACAGCAGCATTGGCCTGTGCCTTGGATTGCACGCAGTAGGAATACCATGTTTCAGCCCCCTTGTTCACTGCATGTGGAACACAGGGTACACCAGCCCTGGCTTTGCCCCCATGCCCGCACCTACTAGGCAGGGCTGGAGAGAGGGGGTGGGATCAGAAGCTGAATCTGCTTCTCATCTCCCCACTGCTACCAGCTGTGGGAATCAAGGTTTAGGTCTTAGTTCAAATCCCAGAAGAAGCTAGGAGTGTAAAACAGGCCGTGCCCCCTGTCCCTGACCCCTTTGAGATCATACAGTCACAGAATCATAGAAAATGAGGGTGGGAAGGGACCTCAGGAGGTCACATCTAGTCCAACTCCCTGCTCCAAGCGGGACCAGGCTCAGCTATATCATCCCAGCCAAGACTTTGTCTACTCGGGTCTAAAAAACCTCCAAGGATGGAGAGTCCACGGTCTCTCTGGGTAACCTGTTCCAGTGTTTTACTACCCTCCTAGCGAGAACATTCTTCCTAATATCTAACCACTGGACTTACACTGGACAGAGGTGGGAACGGCATTCAAAGTTCCCGCAGAAGGGCAGGCAAGGGGAGGATGCGGCTGCCCTGTGGCCTTAACCAGAGTCCCCTGGACTCACCAGCACCCAGACTCGTGTCTCCCACACTCCCCTCCTCCCTGGAGCTGTTTACTTGTCCATCAGCTTTAAATGTCAGGGTGATTTCAGGGAAAGGTCCCTGCGAGGAGGGAAATGAGTCAAACTTCTTGACCTTTTCCCACCAGGGTCATTGACAAGCATTTGGGCAGTCAAGTGTCACCCGATCCCTGGGGGTGGGGTACCTCCAGCCCCTGGGCCCAAAATAACAAGAAACTGGAGAGCCAAATGGCTGTGCTTGTGACCGGCCCCACACTTGGGTTTCACAAACAAGGACCCCAGGACCCAGGATTTGCCCTTCTCCTCACACTGGGCCATGCTAGAGACATGAGGGCTGGTATCTGCTCCAAAGCATGCATTCATTGCTGTCTGGGCCTCGAGACTCTCCTGTGGCATGGGAGCATAAAGGAGGACTCTGGAGTGAACCCAGACCATGACAGCGATAGCCCAAGGGCAGAACTGACCCTGCAGCAGGCTCTGATGCTGCCACAACAGTAGCACGGACAGAGTAAATGATGATGTTGGGGAATCAGCACTGTGTCAATGTAAAGTGGTAGCAGACAGATGAGCTCTGAGCTAGGGAACTTTGCCAAAGCTGATGAAGAATGAGCGCTGAAAGAACCAGGGGTAAAAGTTACACTGGAGTCGGTGTCATCTGTCTCCATCTATCCTGGGGTAGCTGTTCAGCAAAGGCAAACTGGCTACCTGTTCCCCTACCAGCTGGCAGGAAAGCCCTCTCATAGTCAGGCTAGATATCAGGAGGCACTACTTCACTGTCCGGACGGCTAGGAGCTGGAACCAACTTCCAAGGGAAGTGGTGCTTGCCCCTACCCTGGGGGTCTTCAAAAGGAGGCTAGACAGCCACCAAGCTGGGGTCATTTGACCCCTGCATCCTTTCCTGCCCATGGCAGGGGGTCAGTTTAGATGATCTGCTTAGGTCCCTTCCGTCCCTAACAACTATGAAACTATAGTCGCTGCCCATGTGAGCTACCCCAGGACAGTGCATATCTGTCCATGCCACTTTTCTATTGGCTTCTGTACCTAGATCAGCTCCCAGGCAGGGTCTACAAAGCCCCCCTGGGTGGGTCGGGAGAGTTATAAGTGCTCATTCCCCACTGACCTGCCTCATGCCCCCTTCCCCCAGGGTGGCACCGTGATCGGGAGTGCCCGGTGCCAGGATTTCCGCACACGTGAAGGCCGCCTCAAAGCTGCTCGCAACCTGGTGAAGAGAGGCATCACTAACCTATGTGTCATCGGTGGCGATGGCAGCCTCACTGGAGCTGACACCTTCCGGGCCGAGTGGAGTGGCTTGCTAGCAGACTTGGTGAAGACAGGTAGCACTGGGGATGGGGAAGATGCTGCCAGGATAGCTTGGGGCCCATAGCACATGGCACTGCCCTTTCTCAGCTGGTTCTGGCTGCTCCCTTCCCTTCCCTCCCTCCATGATGAAACCTGCAGCCCATGAGCGCAACAGCTCGGAGACACCGTCATGCCCACAGGACACAAACTCATCTAGGTACACGCAATCCCTGAGGCCCACTCTGGCCCCAAGACCCCTCTCTCACCAGTTCTCTTTCCCACAGTGCCCTTTAATACCCGCTAGTCCATGCATGTTACACTACTAAGGCCACTCCTGCCCATGCCTGCCCTATTCCCACCCCCAGGCATACACCGGAAGAAGGTGGGAACGGCAACCAGAAGAGCTGGCTGGGAGGTTGGGCAGAGATGAGGGTTGGGTTGGCCACCTCCCATGTTCCCTGGGCCTGTCGGTCCCTCCCTGCAGGTGGCATCACGGCGGATGAGGCGAAGAAGTCCAGTTTCCTAAACATTGTGGGCATGGTCGGTTCCATTGACAATGACTTCTGCGGCACTGACATGACCATCGGCACCGACTCTGCCCTGCACCGCATCATGGAGATCGTGGATGCCATCACTACCACAGCCCAGAGGTAATGCCTCGGGGCTCACATCTTCCCTCTCAGCATCCAGAGTGGAAGCTAAGACTGTCCGGAGCCCAGGGACCACAAAGGCTTAAGGGAGACAAAGCAAAATCTGCCTTTATTAGTGACTACAATAGCCCAAGGAAAATCAGGCCCAGTCCAGGGCCCCAATCCTGCTGTGAGACCAATGCTGGCACAAGAGTCCACCAGGGTGGATTTAATGCATTGGCAAGACAATGATGATGCTGATGAAGTTGTGGGAAGGCCCAGCTGAGATCAGGGCCCCGCTGTACTGTGAGCGGTTGGAGCAAAGACCATCTCTTGCGTGGTGTGTTTGTACAGCTCCAAGCACCCTGGGGTCCTAGTTGCTGCCTGCAGCTTCCGACCATGACTGCAATACAAATGACTACTACTAATTGGTGCATCTACACAAGGTGCTTACTGCACATTGGCCTAATAACACTGTGCAGCTAATAGCCTACTATATAGTGTTATTAGGCTAATGCTCAGTAAGTGTCATTAAAACTACTGTGCGCCAGCACTAATGCATTGTAACTTTAGGTACTGCGCAGTTAGTTTGTCCTTTGTTAAGGAAGTAGTAAACTAAATGTGTAGAATCTAAGGTGCATTAATGAAGTGTAGATGCTCCCGCTAAGTAGTAAGATTATGCAAATGATATGTGAAAGCCAGGCCCAGCCCCAAAGCTCATGTGCTCACAAGACAAGCCAAACACATGGGGGAAACTGAGGCAGAGAGAACAGACTTGTCCATGTCATGCAGCAGAACCCAGGCACCTGCAGCCCCAGGCCTGGCCCCAGCATATGAGCCTCATGCCCCCAGCTCTGTGGGTGTGGTGCAGTGTCCATGCTAGCTGCTGTAACCAGCCCTGCTCTCTTATTTCTTGTAGCCACCAGCGGACGTTTGTGCTAGAGGTGATGGGCCGGCACTGCGGGTGAGTGACCGTCTTCTGCCATCCCCCTGTCCTCAGAGGCAGCCTGCAGAGAGGTGCCCCTGGCTTGGAGGAAGGACCGGTGTACTCTGTCCTCTACACACCAGGCCTATTGCTCCCCAGCTCCCATGCCTCCCACCCCCTAGCTGATAACATAGCCCCAGGGGTGTTTCTTGTGGAGCTGGCAGGGGTCCTAGCTGGATCTGTGCTGCTGGAGGGAGTGTGGACCCCAGTGCTCATTACGCATCTCCTTGCCCCCAGGCTGAGGCCCTGATCCACCCCCCAGGGCAGGCAATGGGCCTGATCCTCGGCCTGCGTGTGGATGTGGCTCTGTTGAAATCCCAGCTGCACTCCAGCCTGTGTTAGCCAGGCTGGAGGAGCACAATGGACCCGGTCAGGGTTTGCTGCTGGTGAAAGCCTGCCCCCAAGGCACAGGGTCTCGGCTCTCCTGGGGGTCTTCGATATAGGCCTTGAATTGAGGACCGCACAGTGCCCAGGGCTGGCTCTGCCATGCCCAGGCTCAGGTCTCTGAGCCTGGACGAGTTCTGTTCCCAGCCTTGACCCCCCAAACTACATGCAAATCAGTATAGCGAGGAGGTGGGGCACTTCCTGTCACATCGAGGCTGACACGGAGCCTTTCATATTAATATTATTTTATATTAATATTTATAAGTTGAAATGTATATATATTTATATTAATCACCCAACAGTGTTTCTGCAGTGTCCCAGCATCCCCACACTGCTCCTCCCCTTCTGCATGACCCCCGAACCCCAGCAACTGCCCATCAGCCTTGCCTGGTGCACTGACCCCTCTCTCCCTCTAGCTACCTGGCTCTGGTGACTTCTCTGGCCTGCGGCGCTGACTGGGTGTTCATCCCTGAGTCTCCCCCTGAGGATGACTGGGAGGATCACTTGTGCAGGAGGCTCACTGAGGTAAGGGGGCAGGATTCCCACTCAGGTCCCGCTCATGGTGAAGCTCATTGCCTTGCTCCAGCTTCTTGCTGGATGAGATTCCTCCCTGGAAAGGTTAGACCTGGTGTAGACGTGCAGATGAGCTCTGGCTATTGAACTGTTCAAGGACTCCACCAATGGTTGGGATTTGGAGGAGATGCAGGTGATACAGGTCACTTATTTCCTTGGGGCATTTGCTGTTTGTTCACGGGGTGTGACTACAGAGGCCCCAGACAGCAAGAACAGCAAGGATCAGGCTGTCTCCTTGTTCGCAGCTCCCACATTTGCCTCTCCAGTGAGCTCTGTGCTCCAAGAAGCTTTGCCCTGTTGCGGAGCCTTCACCCCACTGCCTCTCAGACACTCTTGGCAGCAGCTTAGCAATTGCCTCACTCTGGCATCTGTAGCAGACGCTGGAGGAACCTCCTAGCTCTGCTTTGCTCAGCATGTACCTGGGGCGGCAGCCTGTTACTGAGCCAGTTGTCCTGGCACAGAGGGGCATTTAATTGCTTCTTCCATTTAGCCTGAGTGAAGGGTGCTGGATGGCAGCTCTTTCACAGGTTCTAGGCTCACACAGGGCAGGGGCTTTATTGGAATATAAGAAATGTCCTACTGGGTCAACCTGTCTAGCCCAGCAGCCCATCTGCAGGAGCGGCAGCTTCAGAGGAAACTGGATATATCTAGAGTGATATCCCCTCCCTGTCCTCCACTATTACTGGCCTAGAGGTGCCGAAGGAAATATCTCCAACCACTCCATTCAACAGCTCTTAACAGAGTTCTCATCTGTGAATTTGTCTAGTCCCTGGCTGTGCTATATGCCTCTACCACCTCCTGTAGCAATGAATTCCACAAGTAAATTATGCTTTACATAAAATAGTACATTCTCTTGTTAGTTTGCAACCCTTCTTCTACTAATTTCAGTGGATGCCCCCTAGTTCTAGTGCTCTGGAGCCTGGAGAACAACAGAGTTCCCTGTTCACTTTGTCCATACCACGCCCTCCATGATTTTATAGACCTCTGTCAAATCCCCCCTCAGCTTTCTCCTTTCCAAACTGAAGAGTCCTAGCCTTTTTAGTCTCTTCTGGCCTGGCAACTGCTTCAGGTTCTGGTCATTTTGGTTACCCTTCTCTATACCTTTTCCCATCATACTACATCCATTTCTACTGTATCCTATTCCATGCCGCTGTATGGGGTGGATAACTCCCACCTTTCCTGCCGTGTTAAGAGCATCACCCCATCTGCTTGCCCTCTCCTTCCTTTTTTTCCAGACCAGAGGCCGGGGATCACGGCTGAACATCATCATTGTGGCTGAAGGTGCCATTGACAAGCATGGGAAGGCCATCACTTCAGAGGACATCAAGAGTGTGAGTGGGGCCTAGGGCTACTGGGTGCCCACAGGATGCATCTCGTATGTACATGCTTTACCAGACTGCACTGGGTAGCTCCGGCACTAAAACAAAAGGGCCAAATCCTTGGTGGAGGCAAACCAGCATTGCTCCGCCACCTTCAAGAGGGACCCAAGTTTGCCCCAAATGGGTCCACTCAGAAAGGTCCAAACACAATGAGGATAATGCAACCTCTCAGGAGGACACCCCAGGAAGATTTTGCTCAGTGAGGCGTGGGGCTGGGTGAAGTTTTCCCTGCTGTTCCTCAGGCAATAGATAAACCAAGGCAACATCCAGCCAAAAGCTTTGGCTTAGTTTCAAAGCAATGTTGTTCTATGTCAGCGTTGATGGCATTTGCTTTTTTACAGCAGGGGAAAAGGGGAGGGTCTCACAGCTTGGAAATACAGTGGGGCGACCCAAAACAATGGGTTTATTCAAGCTTTTCAGGTCAGCCACTAAATGTCTCCTTGTTGTGTGGCTGGGCTGGGCAGGCCCTGGCTTCAGATAACTTCAGCACGGCTGCCATTCCCACACACAGACCACATCTACTGTGGGTTCAAGGCATGTCAGGGAAGCCCGGTGAGGGGTCCATCTCCACCCCTGCAGTGTCCAGCCCAAACACTGGAGGTGAAGGACTCTCCCATGTTTGTCTTTCCCCTTCAGTTGGTGGTGAAGCGCCTGGGCTATGACACGAGAGTCACCATCCTCGGGCACGTGCAGCGTGGCGGGACACCCTCCGCCTTCGACCGCATCCTGGTATGCACTGGGGGATGTCTCCTTGGCGGCCAATGTTAGGTGATGAAAGGAGGCTGCGTCTCGCACCAAGTCTCAGCGCCTCTGGGCAGCAGCTGGGGATGGGAATGTCTGCCAGGGGCTAGGATGAATGGGTTTTCCCCCCCAGACACAGCACATGGCCCAGGGGGAACTTGTACCCTAGACCTCCCTGGCATGGAGAGACCAGGGAGGAATCCCAGAGCAGAGAGAGGTCCCAGGACCTTAGTGGGGGTCTTCAGTGATGCATTTGCCCAGGGTTCGTCTGGCTTCCTGCCTACACTACATAACCTTGCCCCGTAATCCCTGAACCCAGCCTGTGTCTTGTAGTCAAGCAAGTGCCAGGTCAGCTCCAGGCCACTATAAAGAGAGGGGGGACTAAGGACTGGCCCCGTGTTTGGGGCACAAATGGGAACAAGGACTTCAAGGAGGGATTGAGCTATCCAGTGTGGAACAAAGCTGTGTCTCTTCTGCTGCCTCAGGGGAGCCGGATGGGGGTGGAAGCTGTCATGGCCTTGCTGGAGGGGACCCCTGACAGCCCAGCGTGCGTTGTTAGCCTGTCCGGCAACCAGGCTGTCCGCCTGCCACTCATGGAGTGCGTCCAGGTGGTGAGTGTTGCGGTGGTGTGAGCCACGCTAGATGCTGCATAGATGTGTGGTGAAGGGCCAGGCCTGCCCCAAGAGCTCACAGCCTGGAGCGATGAGACTGAGAGGTGGGGGATGAGGTCAGCATTCGCTTTAGGATTGATTAGCAGCCTGTAGCCAACAAAGAGCTGCCACTCACAATGTACCAACCACCTCCCCAGAATCGGGGAGCACTGTCGACCTCAGGGGGCTCCTGCTTCCAATTAGCCAAGTGGCTAATCAAGGCAGTCTGCAGTTTTACGCCTGGCTCATGGCCACATCTCCATGCATGACCCCACCTCTCCTGGGGGCAGCATCAGAGTATGATACAGCTCTGGGAGCTATTGTATGAAGCTCTCTGCAGACTCAGGCAGGCATCAATCACGTTCAGGCTATGTTTCCTCTGAGAGCCCTTGGCACAACCAGCCATCCCTATTCCTTCACCCAGATCTGCTCCTGGTTAGGCTGAGGTGGGTGCGTCAGGCAACTTCTTTCCTTCCAACAGACCAAAGACGTCACAACTGCGATGAAAGAGGGCCGGTTTGATGACGCCGTCAAGCTGAGGGGAAGGTGAGTGCCCAGCTACTTGAAGCAAGCACTGCAATGATCCCAGAGCTTGGAGGTCTTGAAATATGCTCTGTGACGATATCGTATCCCCAGCCCTTCTCCATCAGTTGACCTCACAGCCCTTCACTCGGGACTGGAATCATCATCCACACTTTCCATGTGGCAGAGTTGAGGCACAAAAGGGAGAAGTGACTTGCCCAGGATCAACCAGCAGGGCAGTGGTGGAAACAGAACAGGACCCAGGTGTCCTGGGACCCAGTCCAATGCTTCATCATCAGGCCGCTCTTTGATAGACAAACAGTTCTCTAAGGAGACCTGACTGGGAGATTTTCCAAGGCAGCCATGAGAACAATCTCATCTGCTAAGAAGTGGGTGCTGGGGAAATGATCCTTGCGCCCGGGCATGGGGTCTTATCTGTGGCTTCATTAGACATCCCGTTTGAAGCAATGCACTCCCAGACAGCAGGCTCCGGGCTGTGTGCAGGGATTGAGGACAAGGCCCCATTAGCTTTTTGCCAGTTGTGTAGTCATGAGTCCTTCACTGTTTCCTCCTTGCAGGAGTTTCCAGAACAACTGGAACGTGTACAAGTTGCTGGCCCATGTGCGCCCACCCTCCACCAAGGTATGAGGGGATCGGGCTGGCTCAGGGCCCCCTGCACTGCCAGCGGGGCTGGGCGCTCAGAGGGGCAGGCTCCTGACAGCTTTACTCTCAGCAGGGGTAGGCAGCCTTGTGTCCCTGAGGACTGCTATGGCCAGGGGCTGCGGGAGGGCCAGGCCATTGGGGAACGCCTGGGACAGCTCCAGAGGGTCCTGCTATGGAGCTATGCCAACATCACACCCTGGGGTTCCCTCCTGCCACATGGTGCCCATGCAGGCACCGCAGCATGCGTCATCAGTGGGACGTGGCCTGCCTCTTCCCTGGACAGGGATTTCCAATGCTGGGCAAGGGCTTTCTATTGTCCCCATGTCTGTCTTCCCCCCCAACCTTTGCAGAGCGGTTATAACTTGGCTGTGCTGAATGTCGGTGCCCCAGCTGCTGGCATGAATGCGGCTGTGAGATCAACTGTCAGGATTGGGATCATCCACGGGCACAGGATGCTGGCAGTGCACGACGGGTTCGAGGGGCTCGCGGAAGGAAAGGTACCACTGAGGGCAAGGCAGCTCCCCCTCCACTGGTCTCCCCCTGCCCTGTGCAGGGTCCTGGCAGCGTAGGAGTGCTGGGGGGAGAGGGGACAGCTGCAGGGAGCTGACGACACGGGGGTATAGCGTAGCTGTTCCACTTGGCAACAGCTACAGGGCAAAAGGTGCTTGAACCAAGGATGCTGTCGGAAGGCAGGGCTCAGGGGACTGAGGGGTCAAGTCAGCAGGCCAGGCTGGGAAAGCACTTGATAGATGAGCTGAGCTGCAGCCTAAACTGTGCAGGGAAGCCAGCAACAGGGCTGCTGCCTTGAGGGATGGCAAGCTCGGCAAGGCAGGGAACGAATGACATGGAGGAGGGAAGGCTCCCAGGCTGCGTGGACTCAGACACCGTGTCGATACCCAAAAGGTGCCTTTAGGTGAGCAGCAGTGGCAGCTGCTCCATTGGCCGTGACAGGCCGTAGGGAAAGCCCTGCGGGTTCTCCAGTGCTGGTGGAAACACTTCCCAAGGGCAGAGGCAGTGGAGAATCAAGCCCCATCTCATGCTGTCACAGCTACCTGGCCCCAAACCCACAGCAGTTCTTTTGGGGCAGTCTGCAGGCTCTGGTTCTGGGAGCCGTATCCACGGCTGCCACATTGTTTGTGGAAGCCTCTCTGCCTTTCCCTTTTTGCTAGTAGATTATGGGCTTTTCCTCTTCCCACAGGTGGAGGAGATCGGATGGGCAGGCGTTGGCGGCTGGACTGGGCTGGGCGGATCGAAGCTTGGGACAAAAAGGTAGGGCAGGCATGGGGGGCGGGAAACAATGGCTCGATCTGTCACATGAGGGGACCTCAGGCACATCACAGAGCAAGGCTGTGGCCCTAGGTAGCTTGGTCTTCACAGATCCTGCCTCGTACCAACAACTGGTGCTCTACATTTCTCCCAGCGAATGCTGGGCCCTCTGTCTGCCCACCCCTGCCAGGCCCGGCAAACCTGTCCTGCTCCCAATGCCTTTGGGGTGGCCTAGTCCCAGGAGGATGAGCTGATACCTCCTCCTGTATTTCTGCTTCCAACAGGACCCTGCCTAAGAAATACTTTGAGCAGATCAGTGCAACCATCAATGATTTCAGCATCCATGGGCTGATCATCATTGGGGGCTTTGAGGTGAGTCTGATGAGGCTGCAGTGAGTCTCTTCATGCCAGCTGCTGAGTCTCCTCTGGAGCAGGGCACAGCCCGTAGTCAGATTCACCAGGGCACTAACAAACTTGGCTGCTGTTAACAGTGGGCTGATCGCTTCTGGGCCCCTTCCCTCCACCTCTTCTCAGCTTCTCAAGCTCAGGGTCCTTCCCATCTTGCCATTGCCATGGGTAGGATTTCCCACAGGCTCCACACCCTCCTGCTCCCTAGTGCAGCTTCCAAGGTGCATTAGATCATGAAGCTCCTGAGCCCTCCAGTTCCTGGAGAGAACCCAGATGTGCTTGTGTGGGATACCTTCAAGGGAGCCTGGCCTTCTACCTTTAGGGGTGTGAGGATCTCCCACAGGATTGCTGCTGCCCCAGCCCTAAGTTACAATAGAAATTGTCTTGGTTCTTTGTCGTGGGGGTCAAAGAATCCCTTTCTGGTCCTGGCTGGGCTCGTGCAGCCCCTAGCACAGCAGGGTCCTGGTCCACACTGGGACTCCTGACCACTGCAGCCTTGCTAAACATTAAGCCAGTGGCTCTCGACCAGGGTGCCACAAGAACCTACCAAGGGTGCCATGACACTGCCACTGCCCGCTGCCATTGCCGCAGGGTGAAAGTCCCCCGCATGCCTGCTTCTGGGAGATACCATGTAGGGTCAGACCAGCAAGGGCTGCATTCCTACCACCGCTGGTTTCCACCCCGGCTTTGCAAGACACACATAGTGCAGATCCACCTGGCCATGGCAGCAGCGGCAGTGGGGTGAATGCAGTTATAATGACTGAATCAATTAAGAGCATGATAATTAATAACAGAATTATATTCATATTATAATATTCATAAATTAGTTGGCAAAGAGAACACCACTACATTTTGAGACACTTTGGAGGGGGCCTTGAGTCTCAAAAGTTTCAGCAGCACTGCCCTTGGCATTATGAAGAGCTCTCTACTCAGAGCTCCAGGGAGAAGCGTGACGCCAATGAGAAGCCTGGGTCTGCTCCATGCCACTCAGCCTCCCTCCCTGTGCTCTGCAGGCTTTCACCGGGAGCCTGGAGATGATAGATGGCCGGGCCAAGTTCGAGGAGCTGTGCATCCCTATCTGTGTGATTCCAGCCACTGTGTCCAACAACGTCCCTGGCTCTGACTTCAGCATTGGCGCGGACACTGCCCTCAACACCATCACCATGGTAATGCCCTTGGCTTCTTGCCTTTGCTAAAGAAACCTCCACGCTGGCCCCAGCTGATGCCAGGCTGAATGGAAAGGGGCCCAAGCAGTTCCAGCTCTGGCAGGGGACCCCAAGGGCCTGTTGTTCTTGCAGCCCGATGGGACCATGCTCTGGGTTAACGAGACACAGTGGGTTTGAAGGTCTCTCCCCTCCAGTGAAGGGTTTTGCCAGGTGTTGCTGAAAGCCCTCCCCCCACCCCACGAACAAGTGACTGTAGGCCATTCGAGGTTCCGTTTCATCCTTTCCCCTTCCACAGACCTGCGATCGGATCAAGCAATCTGCAGCCGGCACCAAGCGGCGGGTCTTCATCATCGAGACCATGGGAGGCTACTGTGGCTACCTGGCCACCATGGCTGGCCTGGCCGCTGGCGCTGATGCAGCCTATATCTATGAAGATCCCTTCACTATCCGGGACTTACAAGTGAGAATGCATCCAAGGGGAGTGGGCAGCGAGGGGCCTGGGATCCTTCTCTGAACACCCTTCTCTGTGCTCAGCCCTGTACAAGGCAAATGCATCCTAAAGGGATGGATTGGATTCACCTGGAGTCGCAGCACCCCCTGCTGGCCAGGCTTGGGTGACTAAAGGTGGGGTGTTTTGAGAGCCAGAGGTTTCGATCTCTCTCCCCACCAGTGCTCTTCACTGGTCACTCCCAAGAGAAGGGTCACTGTACTGAGTGGAGTTTGCTTGCTTGGTCTCTTAACTGAAACCGCTGGAGAGGGGATCTGCACTGATTTCTTACTCTGAATAGCTGCATTCACAGCCCTTTTTCCAGAGGGTCTAAGCAACCATCCACCATTTCCTCTGGTAACAGATCAACGTGGAGCACTTGACTGAGAAGATGAAGACCACGGTCAAGAGAGGCCTGGTGTTGAGGTAACCAGCTGGCGGACTGCTCTGCCTGTGGACAGGGTCTCAGGCTGTAGTGCTAGACCGAGAGCCAGGACACCTGGGTTCTACCCCCAGTTCTGCATTGGTACGATGGATAACCCCGGGCAGGTCCCTTGCAACCTCTTCCTCATGTAAAACCAACTGCAGCTGAAGAGGGATGCATATATGCCACAGGATTGGGAGAAGCCAGACAGGCCATCTGAATCCCAGGGCAAAGATCAAGAGGTGCTTTGGCAAACTGACCCATTCTCTGCTGCCAAATGATTCCAGTGCCTAAGTCTGACAGTCTTTCAATGAGGTTTAGGAGCATCTGTCACTTCAGCCCTTTGGGAAACGTTCCCTGCTGCCCTCTCAGACCTTTGCTATAGAAATCTCCCTACAGGACACAACAGTAACGAAGGAAATCCAGTCATAGTTGATCTCAAAGGCAGGCTGTTCCAAAAGGGCACAGCATCATAGTTGCTCCTTCCGGTCCCACCATATCCCTGTGCTACTGAATTTCCTCCCCATACCTGGTTCTTCCCTATTCATCTACTACTTGCAAGACAGGTTTGTTTCTAGCGTACCCTCACTCACTGCAGTGAGGGGGATGGTGTTGTACTTCCACAGGAATGAGAAGTGCAATGACAACTACACCACGGATTTCATCTTCAACTTGTACTCAGAGGAAGGCAAGGGCATCTTTGACTGCAGGAAGAATGTGCTGGGACACATGCAGCAGGTACAGCCAGCAGTGAGGGCATGAGGTCTCCCAGTCCCAGCTTGGGCTACATAAGCAGGATTGCTCCAATGGTGAGCAGCTGTGGGCAATGCCTGTCTTTGTCCCAGTGCTCAGAGCTGAGTCTATCAGGGGTCTGGGGATGGTATGGGGAGCATCTGACCTACCACAGCTGTGATCTTCCCTAGCTGTTACTTAATAAAAGGAGGGATTCTCCTGTGAGGCAGGGGGAAAACATGCTCCTCTCCCACTTCAGTGCCATCTACCAGCTGCCCAATGGCATCCTCCTCTGGGGATAAGCTGCCTCCAGCGCTGCCTTCTCACCAAGACAGGAGCAGGTTTTGTGAGCTCCAGTGGAGAGAACAGCACTGGAAGGAAAGCACCTGGTGGGGTCCTGCTCAAAGGAACAGGACAGGGATCAGGGCTGCTGGGGAGGTTGTACTGTCCCCACTGCAATAGATCCAGTCAGTGAAGGATCACAGAGCCTTTGAGAGGCAGCAAATGACACCCCTGCCTACATGAAATCATTGGCTCCCTTTTTTTCCCCTCCCACAATGGCAGGGTGGGACCCCAACACCCTTCGACAGGAACTTTGGCACTAAAATGGGCACGAAGGCCGTGGCCTGGATCTCTGGGAAGATCAAGGAATGCTCCCGGCATGGTAGGTGATGCTTCTCAGTGCTACGGTCGGTGCTTCTGGCAGATACCTGTCAGATGAACTTTGTGGGGCAGGGAGGGGTGCAAGGGCAGGTTGTTTCTCTCCTGCTGCTTGTGGGGGAGCCTGTTGCACTTGCAGTCAGTGCAGCCAGTCCCCAGAAACAGAAATTCACCAAGCAAACCCTCAAAAAGTGGCTAGATCTAGCACTATGATTGCCCAGTTGGCAACACTGCAGAGCTGGAGGCAAAGGTGCTTCTGCCACCTAGGAGCAGAGGTTGACCACTGCAAGCAGCCCACAATGCATCCTCCCACCAGATAAAGTTTTTTGCACCCATTTAGTCTAATAAAAGATATCACCTCTACCAAGAGTTCTTAATACTTTTGCCTGTAGACTAACATGCCTAAAACCTGTAGCCTCTTCCCACCAGAGGCCTTAGGACTTAAGGCCCCTGTCTTAGCCAATGTGATTTGCTTCTTCGTGTGGGGGGATGGAAATACTGAGTGGATCTCACTGTTCTTCCTCTGCAGGGCGCATCTTTGCGAACACCGCGGATTCAGCCTGTCTCCTGGGCATGCGCCGACGGAGCCTTGTCTTCCAGCCGCTCGCTGAACTCAAAGAGCAGACAGACTTTGAGTAGGTTTTCCCATTCTTCTCCCTGGTTTCCTGGGCTGACCCACTAAGGACAGGAAATTAGTCTTGGAAAGGATACAACTCTAGGAGCAGACCTGGTGACAGGGTTAAGATAGGGCACAGCTGGACATTGGGTCAGTTTCCCCATCAGCAAGGCCTTGCAAAAGAGAGTATTGCAAGGGGGATGGTGAAAGTGCTGTTGCTTCAGGAACAATCTGCACATGCTCAGAGCAGCTACAGCTTGGTCAGCATGAAAAGGAGGCTTTCTAAGCCAAAAACCAAACATGAGCCAGGGTGTGGAGGCTGAAACCAAAGCCACCTTGCTGGACACAGGGTGCTAGTTTAATTGAGATCCTTAGTCCACAAAGCCAGGTTTCCAAGGCCTAGACTGGACTGGCCACTGCTGTGAGTCTTTGCAGTAACACGGAGGGGGTTTACTTAATGTCCTACTCTGGCATAGAGCTGGTGGTTTCATGAGCTGTTACATGGAGGTCGGACTTGATCAGAACGGTCCCTTCAAACCCTAGGAACAAATCATAGAAAATGAGGGTTGGACGGGAGCTCAGGAGGTCACATCAAGTCCAATCCTCTGCTCAAAGCAGGACCAGCCCCAGCTACATCATCCCAGGAAAGGCTTTGTCTAGCTGGGTTTTAAAAACCTCCAAGGATGGAGATTTTACCACCTCTCTGGGTAACCTGTTCCTGTACTTTCCTATTCTCCTACTAAGAAAGTTTTTTGTAATATCTAACCTAGCTTCCCTTGTTCTGTCAGCTACCACTACTGCAAACAGTCCAGCTCTATCCTTTTTGTAACCACCCTTACAATCAAAACATCATTTTTGAGCCCAGTTTTTTCTCCTGCCCAGGCGGGGGGTCGGACTTGAAGATCTACAAGGTCCCTTCCAACCCTACTTCTACGATTCTATGATCAATACAAGTTAACACGTCCCTGCCCATTCCACATTACTTCCTCTTGAGAACCGCATCTGCCACAGACCCAGGGTCACAATCAGTGTTTTATCCATCGTGCCAACACCTCCAAGTCTTTTCCAATCGCACAAGCAATGCCAGAAATATGTCTGGTGATAAAGATTGGGGGGTCAGCAGGTCCCTTCCTAGCATGTCGATTCTTATCATACACCATTTCTCTCTTCCCACCAGCCATCGCCTCCCCAAAGAGCAGTGGTGGCTCAAGCTTCGTCCCATCTTGAAGATCCTGGCCAAATACAAGATTGACTTGGATACCTCAGAGAAGGCTCACTTGGAACACATCATGCGCAAGAGAGTATCCATGGAGTCCAACATCTAAATAGGCTGAGGGGAAGCTACACAGCAGGAACACCCTGAGATCTTGCATTTTGTTTTTCTTTCATTGCTCCAGGGACCTCTAAAATAAATTCTTGCTCACTTCCCCACCTCTGCAGGCAGCAGTCTTGCCTATAGGTAGGAGAGACTGCCACAGCCACATGTGTGCAGAGGGAAACAATGAAAACGGCATCACACCGCAGTAGATACAGATGCCTGGATTTATTGGTTGTAGAGCAATTGTGAAACAGTTCCTGTTTATAGCTTCTCCTGCATGACTGAAATGGATGTCAGGCTTTTATTTTTATATATCCAAGTTAATCTTTCTAAAACACTAAAAGTAATTTGTTTTACTGTTCTGAAAACACACCGTGTTTGTCAACTGCCTCCTGTTACAGCTGGAGTCTGAAGTGACACAAAAATAAATGCTACAGGTAGAATTGCTGTGATGCCTCATTTTAATCCAAACTAAACAGGAACCATTGGCTGATGGTTTCACATGCAGGTCTGCGTGAAATCACTCTGAGATATCTGATCAATGGCAGGTGGACACCATGCCACATGTATGTACCCCTACCACCAGCCGCTTATGCCCAGCTAGCAGCATACAGCTAAGTACAGACCTGTTTCTGAGCTCACACATGCACTAACAGGCTCTACCCCCAAAAGTAGGGGAGTTGGTTCTATGGTACAGATATGAACTGAAAAGACTAAGATGTATATAGAGCACAAGCTTTCATAAACTGAAGTTTGTGTAATCAGATGTTGTAAAACAATAGCATAGTGTACAAAGTGAAGTCAGTTATCTGAGTACAAAAGGAAGAGACGAAAGGGTAGAGGAAGGGGAGAGGAGATCAAACAGGGTCCCTGACTACTGAAAGCAGTCTTGACCAGGGCAGGTTGGGCAGGACAGCTAGACATTTTCTGCCACTGGGACAGATGGGATGCTGGACTTGACAGACCTGCAGACTGACATGGGACAGTATTTCATGCTCTTACAATGCTGAACACTCAGTATAGATTAAGTTAATGTGGACAAAAAGTGTTCTCCTGGCTGTATAGCAAACCCTAGTTCCATAGGTGCCAAGTACCTTTGACAGGTCCTTTGCTTGATAACCATGGCTAAGAACTTATCCATACACAGCATGTTTGGCCAACTGAGAAGTGTCACCCCTCCACTTCCCCCCAGTCGTAACTCAGATGCTCCCCAAGAAGGACAAAGCTCAAAGAGCTTTTACTCCAAAGACTACTGCTGGGCTCCTGCCCAACTACATGAGAGCAGAGGCCTGGATACAGAGACGGGTCCCACAGTGCCCAGCATCAGCAAGAAGGGACATTGGCATAGAGGGGGCTCACAGGATGCTCAATGCACTGACAACTTGTGTTGAGTGATTTATTTCTGTCAACAGAAAACACAGACAGCCACAACAAATTGCTAGGGAAACCAGAAGGAGGGGGGCCACGCTATTCTCAGCAAAGTCTGTTCATTCTTAGGAGAAGCAATTCAACCCCGTGGTTTCCTTGTGTTGGCGGGTTCTATCAGGTTGCACATTGCCACCCTCAGTTGCTGGAGATGTCCCGTTCACAATGGAGACGTGGTACCAGACAAATGGCACTGCTGGATTTCTGCCTGGCTTCCCCCAGCAAGCGCCATGAGCACCTGCATCTGTTGCCATCCTAAGTTTGTGAAATGGGGTGTAGGACAGTGCCAAACTTCAAACCTGTTACTGTGTGAATGAGTGTTCCAGAGAGGCCGAAACTCCTGGGATGATGAGCTGTGAACCACCCGTGCTGTTCCAGGGTGCAAAAGCACCAGGCTACATTGGAACTGATAGTGCAGAGTACCACATGCATGCACACACGTGCCCAAAAGAGGTGAGAGGTGTGTTCTTGGTGCAAACTCCAGAGAAGGTGCAAACTCTCACTGCACTTCGGCATTTCCTTCTTTCAGAAGATGGCTTGATCTGCTTGAAGTGGCTCTGTGGAGCTGTTTGTTAGGGTCAAGAATGGTGAGGCATTACTGTAAGGGTCCACACAGAGATGCAAATGTGCTTTAACCCACTCTAGTTATTTCCCAGCGTCCCTGTGTTGACACAATTTGTATCAATGCAAGGAGCTGACACCCTTTCAGGGAGCAATTATGTTCCTTCCCCCACAACCAAAGCGGATGCCTCTGGAGGATTCTGAGCAGGAAAAGCAGAGCGTGCTGGGGAGGAGAGACCAGAGTGTACGTAGGGCTTCCCTTCCCTCTCCTCGGCCATTTCTGCTCCCGATAGGGCGCTGGGCTGGAGCTGTGAGGGGTGGTGGTGTAGGAGACATGGTGCTGAGAGCATCAAGTACATGTGCATGTGGGCCATGGGATAGCATTACCTTCCCCTCACTATGCAGAACACACACATAATACACATGCCTAGGGCACCTGTTCCTGGTTTAGAGTTAAACCATCAATAGGTCTCGCAGCAAGCTGGAGGCCTGCTTTTTGCCCAACTGGCTCAGCTGAGACCACATGGATGCTAACTGCCACCATACACACTTACTACAGCGGGTCACATCAACCACCACTACCCAGGTTCTTCCCATGCTCCTTTCTTTGTTTCTCCACATTGATGCCTCCAAAGGAAACAGACCCCTTTGTCTACTTGCTCGGCTGACCACAGAAGGCCTCTCTCTAGTGAAGTCTCAAGAAAGCAGGTTAGATGCAGTGGCAGGGAAAATGAGCTATGCCACAGGAGAAGGCAGGACCCTGGAACTGAAGAGAAACCCTGAGGGCGGAAGGGCAGAACAGGCACCTGCTGGAAAACCACAAGGAGTTTCGCCTCTTAAGACACAAACGGTACCAGACATCATGGTGGAGGATGCCATCCCAGGCGCTGCTCTGCAGCAGGACTCAGCTGGACAAAGCAGAAGGAGCTCTAGAACTTGGAGGGGGGAATCTTGCACAGCAATTGGTCAAGAGCCTGCCCGTCAGAGCGAGGGTGAGGAACCCAGCGCGCGTGAAGTCACAGACCAAGCCACACATCTAGCTACTACCACTGTCCCCACACAGCACAGGGACTGGGGCCAGGAATCCAGGCCAGAATCCACTAGTGCTTCACCTCTCCCTTATCTAAGCAGCAAAAGATAATCTTTCAGGGACTGCGGCAAGGGGAGTTCCTTCACGGCATCCGGCAGGAACTGCACGCCCAGGCTGCAGCGCACGGCGTAGCGAGCCAGCGTCTTTAGGGTCCCAGGGGCCGAGCAGAGTACTGTGAGTTTCTCACAGAGCTGGGGATCCCGTGTCACTTCCCGGGGCATGTTCCCATTCTTCCGTAGCTCGAAGTGCCCAACAGCTTGCTGGAGAAGGTCAAAGCAGGAGTCTTCGCGCTCAGTGCCCAGACCCCGGACCAGCAGCGCCACCAGGCGGGAGATGGGCGTCTGCCCTTTCAAGTTCACCACCCGCACCTCAGCACCGAAGTCAAGGAGGATGCTCACACTCTCCAGGTTCCCCTTCATGGCAGCCCAGCTCAGGGGCGTGTCGTTGTTGTAGTCCCGGGCATTGACGAAGGCACTGTTCTCCAGCAGGGCACGCACACATTCAGCATTGTTCTTGAAGGCAGCCCAGTGCAGGGGAGTGTCCTTGTTCCCATCCAGCGCATTGGGGTTTGCACCATATTCCAGCAGGATTTCCACGCATGTGTCATCCTTCTCAGCTGCATAGTGGAGGGCTGTCCGGTTGTACCCATCAAGGGCATTGACCTGGAGGGGGAAAGAGCAACGAACCTCAGGAAGCATCAGGAAAGGGGGGGTGCCACTGAGCTCCCACCAAAGTACAGCACTGTTTTACTGGGGTTGGCCCACTCAGCTAATGCAAATCTACCTGGGAGGCCAACAGCTCTTGCTTCTGTCTTCTAGACAGGGAAGAAAGATGCACAGGAGCAAGGTGCTCACACGATCTTTGTGCAAGCAACCTCAGTCTTCAACCCCCTGCTGCTGGGTGCCAACAAACTCATCTGCTCATCCTTCCTCCCCAGATTGACCTATCCACGAGACCCCCAACAGCTGAAAGGCACTTTGCAAAGCAAGGAAAGCAGCCATTTCCTTATTCAGTGGTTTCTCTACCAAAGCACACTGGCCAGACGGGTTCGAGGTACACACCAGTAGTGCCATACAGACACATACTTTTATGTGTTTGAAATCAGCATTTGTGCATCCCTTAAAAAGAGCCAGAGTCTGGCAAAACCTCCAGCTTGCTGAGCATGTGACAGGCCCAGGCTGAAAGCCAAAAGCACAGCTCTTTCTAAGCTGCACGATGCTGTGCACTTGCTGCACCTTGCACCCAAATGCGGCCCCAGATTCGTTTATGAGGGGTGTTTCTAATGTGTTTACCTCTGCCCCCTTCTGCAGCAGTAGTTCGACACAGTCAGCATCAGCCACCATGCAGGCGCAGTGCAGCGGCTTCAGGGTGCCATGCATGCAGTTCACGTCCGCTCCCTGAAGCGACACAGGAAACCAAGAGTGGGATTATTGAAGCCAGCTGCCCTGGGCCCCTCAATGTTGCAGCATCTGTAGCTTGCACAAACCAGCTCAACGGAAGACAGTTTTGAGCCAGGAAGTGTTGCCCTTTCTTAAAGGAACGTTATTAGACAGAGGTTGTCAACAGATGTTCCACAAGCAGCATATAATGTTTATTCCAATGCTGCAGGCACCAGGGCCTTCTGGTGCTGGACAAGAGAGACCAAAGAGATGCTTCCTGCACCCAACTGCATTTCCTCAGGATCTGGGAATCCCTGGCAGCCAATCACTTGCTACTACATTACTTGTAGCACCTTTAGCTTGTATCCTTACACCCCACCCTGCTGCCGCTACCACCGCCTCCCACCCCCCCACACACGTAGTCTGACCACCTGGTCATTTAAAGGGAAAACCATGACTGCAGATGTGAGCCTAAAAATCAATCCTGCCCCTGAATCAACACCAGCACAAAGCCTCTGGTTCTCTCTGTTTTGTGATAGCTTGTTCTGCCTGTCTGAGGTTGCAGAGAGTCCCTCAGTGCCGAGTCTGAAGCTCTCTCCAGCTGCAAGACACAGCAGAGGAAGTGAAGGATTGATTGTGCCTACTTTCAAAGGCTCTCTTAACCACCAAGCTGATCTGCAGCATGTCTGCTGAGCCCTCATAACCTTGAAATACCTAGGGATTAAAATAGCTTGGCAGCTGCCTGGATCAGTCAAGCCTAATCTAGATCCTCTGCCAAGTATAACAGAGCAAGTGATCTCACCCAATGGTGAGTTCCCCACTGCGCCTTTGCAGGGGCTTAAAGAAGGCCTCAAGTTTAGTTTTCAAAACAAGAGTTTAACACTGAAGTCTGCTGGAAGAGGACTCTGGTTTGAGGTGCCTCAGTCTGGACTGAACTGGACAAGAGCCTTCTCTCTCTCCTCCCACCCCTAAAGTGGCTAACAGGGAAAACTCCTGCTCTTTGATTGCAGCTGGGAAAATATCCCACCCTGACTCACTGATTACAGGGTTGAGTCAACCTTGGCCCCACTAATTCAGTTCTAAGAGTTCTCGATATCCCCCAGATGTCCCCACACACTGAACTTCTGCAGCAGCTCAAACTAACAAAAACCTCAGTATTTTAATTTCATTAACTAGCATAGACAATAGGAAAACTAAATGTATTGGATTATTTAAAATGCTTCTACTTTTTTGTTATTTAAATACTTTAATCAGCTAATGCATAGGTCTGGAGTGCTTATATGTGGGGGCAGAAATTTCAGGACAGCCTTTACTACTGACAGTACAATCAGTGGGGCAACAGGCTGCAGGGCTGTTTTTTAAAATGTTGTTGGAGGGCTAGGAGTGTCACAGAGACAAAGATTAAAACAATAGGGATTTTTATTGCAGAGAAAGGCAGCTTTGTGTGGCTCCAGCAGCAGATGTGAGCAGGAAACGTGTGTAAAGCCATAGGGCCAGTTTTCAGCACTATTAAAAGCTCAGACTAGCTAAATGTTGAGGCTTTGAACTATTTCAAGTTTTTGCCCCTCCTCCACCAGCTTTCCCTTGAAAATAAGATGGTCAGGGGAAGATAAGAAAAGGTTTTGGTAATGGGTCCAACAGCTGAAGAGAATTACTTTAAGGAAAGAGCAATCACAAACTTGACAGCTGAGTCTTCAATTTCAGCTTTGCCCTTCAAAACAGTCCCTCTAGTCCAGGGGTGGGCAAAATGGCAGATCCTGCCAGCAGCCGGACTCCATTTCCCAGCAGCCCCTGCCCATGTCCCTGCAGCTGGTTTCCATGGAGATCTGGCACCAGGGTTGGGATCTTGCAGCAGTGACAATGTGGTCTAGAGCCAGGGCAGAGCTGCAGTGCACTGCCTGCATGACCCTGTCCAGGGGTGTGTGGACAGAGGGCTGCAGCTCTGCCCAAGCTCTGCTGCAAGATCCCAGCCCTGGAGCAGCTCCCCGCCCAGCCAGCACTGCTGGAACCAGTCTCCACAGAAGCCCTGGCCCCAAGCTGTCATGGTCCCACCACTCCTGGAATCTCCATGGAAGCCAACCACAGAGATGTGGGCAAGGGCTGCTGGAAAATGGAGTCCACCACAGACCCAATCCAGCCCAGGGACTGGACTTTGCCTGCCTCTGCTCTAGTCTCTTGATTTTGTGCGCTTTTTTCTAAAAAGCAAATTCTCAGCCTTGTGATAGTGACCAAAAAGGCAGAAAAAAAACCCCAACCTGATTCTTGAGACTCAAAATCCCAAGACACACCAGAACTCTCTCTCTCTCTCTACCCCCTTTTAAATCTAAATTTTTGAGGCTGTGCCCCACGGTGACCTCTGCATGCTTCCTGTCAATAACTCCATTCTGTTCTGAAAAGGGATGAGGGAGGCGAAAACAGAAGTGAGAACTGGAAGTGTGTAGCAATGTGAACTGCAGTGGCACAAGACACGTAACAGAAAGCCCCGTGGCAGCAGAAGCAGCGCTACAATCAGCCAACAAAACTACGTTCCCTGAAGGGGAAGAGGCGAATCTTGCTCTCCTGGAGCTATCCACAAGGTGCTCGCAACACCCCCGTCATCCCCGTCTTTCAGTCCATCTGCCGGGCCTCCAACCGGCCTTCCCTTTTGTTGACAGCTCCTGCTCTCCCTAGATGACGTTCATCTCCATGGCACCTGCCTCCCTGCGGGCACGGTCTCACCCAGGGGAGAGATACGGATCAACCAGAGGGAGCTCAGGCTGGAAGCAGTGGATAGTGAATGCACAACACAATGCAACACACAACAACGGGTGACTTATCTCTAGAATCGCCCCGAATTACACATCCAAGCGCTCGGTGACTATACATCCACCATGGCAGTGCTGCTCCCGAGTCACACTTCCCAGCTACCATGCTATGAAACCAGAGAGCCGTTGTGTTCAAGCCCCGTAAGAGCGCAATAAAACAATCACTGCCTTGAATCTAAGTGGATAAGATGCAAATAGCGGAGGAGAAACAATACTCAAGAGAAGCACCGACTGGGCCCAGGTCCGCACCGGCAACAGCCCGCAACAGGACGCCAGCCCCTGCTCGACCCGTTGGCTTATGCCTCACGCGCACGTAGGCTGAGCCCCCACCCCCAACACCCCCCGTGTGCGGACGTACCCGGCCGATCAGGTCTTCCACATTATCGTGCGGGAAAGAGCGTATAGCTGCGATGGTCCGGATCAACCGCTCCGACAGGGAGTATTTACTCTGAATGCTTTGCATAATATACCACATGCTGGAACTCAGGCTCCTGGGATTTCTTCACATGCTCTAAAGAGTCTGGGAGAAAGAGAGCGAAAGTGTGACTCGCCTCCACCGACAGACCTGCCCTACCAAGGAGATGCCATCGGCCCTGGCCTGCCACTGGCATGCCAGCAGCTCATCTCCTGCCAGGGGAAGAATGTCGAGACTAAGAAAATATTTCAGGGCAAGTTTTAACCACCTTGCTGAGCTACCTGGGAATCCCGGGCCTGCTCCAAACGCCTGGCAGGGGCCAGCCGGCTTCTCGCGCGGGGAAAAACCCCGGGCCCACGCGAGACCCAGATAAGCCGACTTTCCTGTTCGGAAAGGGGAGGGGAAACACTCACCCGCGCCGCCGCCCCTGCTAAACCGCTTAGCTCAGACCGGAAGGGGTTGTCAGCGCCACCCGGAAGTGGAAACTCGCGACCGGAAGTGGGGGCAGGGACACGAGCGTTGCTGCAGGGAGGGGGTAGCGCATGCGCAGCACGAAAGCGGCGCCCCGCCGCCTGCGTTTCACCCTCTCCCGTCTCTTTCTGCCTCCCCTCCCAGCCCGGCCCTGGAGATCCGCCCCTCCCCCAACTCTCCTCCAATCGCCACCTCAGTTGCTTCACAGGCTCCGCCCCTCACCTTGCTCTCCTCCAATCCTCACCTCAAGTGTTTCACAAGTTTCTCCCACACCCTGCTCTCGTCCAATCCCTACCTCAGTTGTTTCACAGGCTCCGCCCCTCACCTGGCTTTCCTCCAATCCCTACCTCAGTTGTTTCATAGGCTCCGCCCCTCACCTTGTTTCCTCCAATCTCCACCTCAGCTGTTTCACAAGCTCCTCCCACACCCTGCTCTCCTCCAGTCCCCTTGGCCCCTGCTCCCTTCTGCCCCCTGCAGCTCAGAGGCTGAGCAGGGGCGGGGGTTGCCCTGCACTGGGGTAGCTGGGACACTGCCCCCAAAAGCTGGGCAATAGGTGCCCTCCTGCCTGGGGCCAGAGCCGGCTCCCCAGTGGGTGTGGGCCAGGCCATGACCTCAACCCCCTGGAGCCCCTGCCAGGGATATAATCTACCCGGCGCCTGCTCCTCTCTGCGAGGCCGTCCCTGCCCTTCCACCTCGCCCAACGGGTCTGGTCATGCATGGGTTTGGCAGCGTTTCCCTCTGCTGACGGGCACCAGGTCAAACAGACGCTGCCAGGGAGAGGTCTCCCAGCTCGATGGGCCTCGGCGCGGTGTGCTGTCCCCAGCCCAACGGCTGCCACTTTGTTTTGCCCTACGGATATGTCAAGCCTGTCTTCAGAGGGCCTGGATCGTTCCAACCACTGCCCCAACGTGTGGGTTGTGAGCAGGGCTCGAACTGGGGAGCAGCAGGATGGAAAGCCTGGGTTCAGGCCGCTCGAGTGGAGTTACTGCCTTGCTGGGAGATGTAGCAAACCCTGGCTGAAAGCAGCAGGGCTGAGCAGCGTAGGGAGGACAAGACCAGGGCTTGGATCCAGCCCACAGCGCTGTGTGATCGAGTGCACGGGGCTCCATGCAAGTATTGGAGAGTGGCGCAACCACACACCTTATGCAGCTGGATTGGCCTTGGCCAGGTGGGCCACACACGGAGGGATTGAGCCCTGTGCAGGTCATTTCTGCATGCTGGGATCAGGCTCCAGATGGGCTGTTTGCATGCACCCGGACCATGCCTTAGGTAGGCTATTGCTGCGTGCTGCAATCGGCCCCTGGTCGCATGGTTACTACGCACCAGAACTGGACCCCAGGCAGGTGGGGACCAGGCCCCAGGTGGGTGGTTGCTGCCTGCAGTAATTAAAACCTGGCCATGCCCACCCCACTCACCAGATCCAGCCTGTTGTCAACCTGGCACCACGCACCCAACCTGTGGGGCAAAAAATGTGGGCACCACTTCCACAGACCACTAGCTTCACAAGGACCACACATCACCCGCAGTGTTTAAACGTCTCGGCCATGTAGTGCCAGAGCAGGCCCCAAACACATCTATATTACTAGTTTTTACAGGGGCATCTCCCTGTTCTTTCTTTCCCGTTGCCCTTTTTGGCGGCTGTGCCTTTTTGACAACAGGCAGGCGGGAGAGGTGAGCAGGAACAATTCGTTTTTTTGGGGTTGGGCCCATTGCTGTATTCTGCAGCATGCAGTACCTAATACAGTGGAACCTTGTTTTGACTGGGCTCCGGGGTGATGCCACAATTCAAATAATTATCAGCCATAAATCATTTTTAAAAAACAAGAAATAAAATGCATTCATCTCACTCGGCATTACTGTATTGTCTCACATACAACACACCTTTCCCCCCAAAAAATAACTGCTGGAAAATCAGAAGGGAGGAATTTCGGTACCAGCACCTTCTGTCACTTATATGTCGGCCAGGCTACAGCGCAAGTAGCCCTGCTTGTGATCCCCAGGGTGGAGAACACCGAACAGGCTCTGCTCCCTTGCTGCTGCTCAGTTACTTATTATAAAGAAAGAGGGTTTTTTTTCCCTCATTCAAAAACAAAGTGTGTATCTTCTTCTGGGGCCCGTGTATGTAAGAAAATAAAGTCGTTGATATTGCGAGGACACTCAGAGATCTGACGAAGAGCATTTTGAACCCCAGCCATTCCAAATAACGGGCCTGGCTTGCATGATTTGCTTTAAAATAATGAGATTAGCCCTAATAGGTTTGGGTCTCTGAAGCTCTGATTTTTTAGCCTTATAGTTCATACTTTTAAAGTTTTCCTCGGCAGCTGTCAGCTCTAGCAATGCCCCAAGCTGAAATTATTGCATGAGATCACATGATTCCAGGAGCTGGGGCTTTATGGGGAGGGGGAAAAAACTCACAAGAATTTGCAACAAGACAAGACAGTTGTTTAATCCCTTTTGGCAGAGTATAAACCCAAAGGTCCCATCAAATGTATAATCCAGACAGACAAGACTGACAGATGTCAGGTCAGAAGTAAAATAGCTTGTGTCTGGCAATATAGATCAGTGGCAGAACCATGACGACACACAGCTCTCCCAACTCTTTGTCTAGGGGTCCTACCTCCTTAGATCCTCCTGTCTCTGCCCCATCTCACCCTGCTCCCCTGCCCATACCCAGCTAAAGGCAAGCAAAACTTGGGGATATCCGAACCCCAAGCCTCCGGGCTTGGGCCTGCAAGTAGGATGCCTGCCAAAGGATTTGGAAACATCTGAAGCCCCAGGGGTGGGTGGAGGATGTTTGCCAGTAGTAGGGCTACTTATGGTTCTGGCCTGCTGCATGGATTTGAAATTTGATTTGGCTATTTTGGATAGGAACATGGATACATTTAATTAAAAAAAATCTGTCCTACCCGCTTGTTGCAGCCTGTCATAAATCAAGATCATGCATGCAGCACTGTGTACAACAAGTCCTGGATCCCCTTGGGATCTGAAAGCTACTGTGATGCATGTCAAAAATAACAGCTCGTCTAGGGACTGGGCGTGGGTAGCTTTCCACTAGCCCCAGTGGTTGCAGGGCGACTGTGAGAGCAGTCACACAGCATCCGTGCCTGGATCAGTGAGCGATGCAGCCCCTTCAGACCAAATATCTGTGGTTTGACATGCCCAGTCCTGCTATTGCAGCCTGTATTTGCAGGAGTGGCAATAAGCTCATTTCCCCCCTTATTTTTATTGTGCACATGGACCCCTGCAAAGCAAGCCCTGGATTGGCAGCACTGTGACCGCAGGCTCTTTGTTTGAGGTTTTTCCTTCCTGCCTGGGGCTTGAAAGGGTTAAAACCATAGAGCTCCCAAATCCGCCTCTTGGTGGAGATGAAGAAGCACAGCAAAGGGGGAAACATAATAAAGAAAGGACCTTCCGGTTCCTAGCCTTCCCCTAGCCTTCCCCTGACCCCAGCCATCTTCAGTCTCACTGCTCCTCTCCCCACCCAACCCCACACTCCTGCCATGTGCTTGCAATGACCCTGATATAACTGTGACACATGCAGGTCTGATTCATTCCTGCAGGGAAGGAGAACCAGCGAGGCTGGTCCAACACACATCACACTGCTAGACCTGCATCCACACGCGGGGTTCTCCTGAAGCAGTCAATAATCACTCCCTTCACCTACACGGTTGCAAGTTTAAACCAGTTGTACTTACATGAGCAGCACCTGGGGGTGCCTGTTTTGGGCTTGGACAGCTCCTAGTGCACTGGAACCACGGTCTGAAATAATGATAATAATAGTAATAAGATGAGGGCTTCTAACTCCTTTAGGCTCCCACAGAAAGCCAAGCTAGGGACCTTAATTCACAGCTTATTGCAAAGCCTGGGGACATAATAATAATAATAATAATAATAATAATAATAATAATAATAATAATATGAAGGCTCCTAACTCCTTTAGGGTCTCACAGAAAGTCAAGCTAGGGACCTTAATTCACATCTTCTTGCCAAGGCTAGGGGCATAAGAAGAAGAAGAAGATGAAGGCTCCTAATTCCTTTAGGCTCTGACAGAAAGCCAAGCTAGGGACCTTAATTCACATCTTCTTGCCAAGGCTAGTGAAATAATAATCATAATAATAAAAAGGCTTCTAACTCCATTAGGCTCCCACAGAAAGCCAAGCTAGGGACCTTAATTCACAGCTTCTTGCCAAGACTAGAGGTTTGTAATAGATCCCTCTTGCTGCTTCTGATAGAGACTGGACCCCACCTGACCTCCAGGTCAAGACCGACACCCAAGGGAAAAACGTGCCCCAGTTCCCTGACTCTGCCCCCCGAGTCCTCCCAGTTTTAAAATCCTCCTCATTCACTCATGGCTAGAACGAGACAAAGGCCATTCTCAGCACAGCTTAGACCAGCTTCGCCAAGCTAGGTAGGTCTGTTGACGCAATGTCTCTACCTTCCACCCTGGTCCACGACGCCACTGCATTGCGCTGTCCTCAACCCCAGGGTATGGGCAGACCCCTGCTGTCCTGTGAGTGCTGCTTGTCAGGCCGGCCTCAGCACCAGTGCTGCTAATTGTGCTAATGAAGCAGGCACCACAACCCACAGATATCAGTGAGTTTGGCGCCAACCTCCTGGAATTATTCACTTCTTTAAACATTGGGGTGTGTTTGTCTCTGGGAAACTAGCTCGTCTAGGGGAAACAGCAGTGCCATCCCGGGACTCCAGGAGCTGGGGACTTCTGGGTGGTGGTGGGGGGAGGGAATAGCACGAGGCTGGGCTGTGTCTGCAATGGCAGCCCCCTCCCTGCTCCCCCTGCGCTAAACCTTTTCACTCCAGTGACACCACAACTGATTTACCCCACCAGGAGGGCCCTGTTCACAGTGAATACCATGAAGCTGAGGCTGATTTGCGCTCGTGGATTTCAAGGGGGCTCTGTCTGATTTGCCCCAGCTGGGGATTTGGCCCCATGGCGACTCTGATTTGCAGCAGCAGAAAGCCCAGCCCTGCTGGTGCCAGCGCTGCCCTGCAGCTGAGCCCAAGGCAGGGATCAGGCCCCCCATCTCCCCACCACCCTGTGCAGGGGCCCTGCAGCTGCCCAGCCTGCCCACTCCTGGCTGCTGCACGGCTCTGACAACCATAGAGCTGCAAAATCCGCCACTCCTAGAGCTCACGGGCAGAGCTGCTGGTGGGGGATGGAAAAAAAGCAAGCACCTTCCTGTACCCAGCCTCCTCCGGAGCCTGGTGCCAGAGCCCGGCTGCTGGGAGCCCTCCCAGCCCCGCCGGTCTCCGCAGCCAGGCTTGGAGCCCCTGGGGGGGTGGGGCTCGGTCCCTGTCTGCAGGGAGAAGACCCCGAAATCCAGCCTCCCCTGGCTGCAGCGGTGAGTGCGCTCCGGGCAGAGGCAGCCCCAGGGGAGGGGAGAGCCCAGAGCAGGGAGCCCAGAGCTGGAGCTTCGGCAGGTCCTTGAGGGGGGGTGGGGGCTGGCTGCAAGGCCTTCTCCACCTGGCTGGAGGGAGAAGCAGGGCTGCCCAGACACCCTCCTGCCCAGACTGGGGTGTCTGGGCACCTCCCATGCATCTGACCCAGCCCAGCCAGTGCCAAGGAGCACGGTGTCGAGCCCGGCAGCCAGGCTGCAAAGCCCAAAGCCCCAGGGCCTCTGCAAGGAAAAGCTCTTTCACTGCACCCGTGGGGTACTGCAGAGGGCAGAGGGGCTCTTGGGGTGCAGAGCACAGGCTGGGGTGTCCAGGGCAAGGAGCGCTGAAGGGGAGCAGGGGCTGAGATCCCCAGGTCCAGGCTGAGGTGCTGGGGGGAGCCTTACAGGGTGCCAGCCCTGCGTTACCACCCGGATGCCCAGACCTGGGGCTGCACAGACAGCGACGGGCAGCCCTGCCCCAGGGAGCTCCCATCTGAACAGGCAGAGTTGGGAGGAGAAACTGGGGCATGGCAAGGCAGTCGGTGGCAAAGCACAGCGTCCTGAGCTGTCTGTGCACCTCCCTCCCTGAGCCGACCCTGCTAAGCCCCTTCGCTGATGCCATCACCTCCCCGTCCCCCTCCACTGGGGTTCTGCTCCCTTTACCCTCTGGATCCCCTCTGCGCCCCCCAAGCCCTGCTGTCAGCCACCTGCTTGCTTTACCTCTCTCCCTCGGGCCAGGATTTCCTCCCGCTGAGCCCAACGCGGTCGCCTGGATGGAGCACGAGGCAGAGCTGCGGGCCCGGGACTCCCAGGACACTGGGGCGGCCGAGCTGCCGGGCGGCACCTGTGCAGGTGAGGGGGTCAGGGATGGAGGGATGGGAAAGGCTGTCTGAGCAATATTTGCCCCCAGCCCCCAACCCCAGGGCAGCTGAGGGGTCTGGCATGACACCAAGTCATCATGCAATGCGCTGCCCTGCTGATGGGTGCATCGTGGCTATCCTAGACCCCCCGCGGTGAAACCACGGGCAGACTCAGTGGCGGTGGCTGCTGCTTCTCTCCCCGCCGACCTGTTTTCCGGGGGCACTCAGGGACCACAGGTAGGATGGGGCAGGGGAGGGATTGTTTTGCTCATCAGTCCATTCACAGCCTCCCCTTTCCCTGTGTTATTTGTAGAGCAGCTGAATCCCCCCAGCCAAACTGGGGGGAGGGTCCTACGCAGGCAAGGCCCCTGAGCCAGCCTGTCCGGGCATCTCTCCTCTCAGCACCCCCCAGCCTGGCTTGAAGACCTACCCAACGCCACTGGCAGAGCTGGGGAGGGAACGCAGGTGCCTCACGGGCCAGCTCAGCCCCCTACATGCCCTCCCTTCTCTGTCCCTCCCAGCGCCCGACGGGCTCCTCACAGACCCCGAGGAGGAGGAGACCCCGCTGCTGGGGGACACAGAGGCCGGCGCACCACCGGAGGCTGCCTCGCCGCCCCCCGCCCTAGCCGGGCAGGCCAGGCCGCGGAGGAAGGCGCCAGCGCGGCGGCTGGGCAAGGCGGCACCGTGCGAGCGGGGGCTGCGGAAGCTGCGGGACCTGCTGGTGCTGCGGCGGGCGCCAGCCCGGCTGCGCCCCACCATCTGCGGGGAGTGCGGCAAGGGCTTCAGCCGTAGCTCGGACCTGGTGCGGCACCAGATCACACACACAGGCGAGAAGCCGTACCGCTGCACGGCCTGCGGCAAGGGCTTCAGCCAGCACTCCAACCTGGTGACCCACCAACGCATCCACACGGGCGAGAAGCCCTACCAGTGCCGGGACTGCAGCAAGCGCTTCAGCGAGAGCTCGGCCCTCATCCAGCATCAGCGCACGCACACCGGTGAGCGCCCCTACGCCTGCCCCGACTGCGGCAAGCGCTTTAGTGTCAGCTCCAACCTCATCCGCCACCGCCGCACCCACAGCGACGAGAAGCCCTACATCTGCGTGGAGTGCGGGGAGGCCTTCCGCCACAAGGCCCAGCTCCGGCGCCACCAGAAGCTGCACGCTGCCTAGGGCGGTGGGAGAGTAGGAGGGGCATGGGGTTGGGGTGGGGGGCTCAGGGCTTCATTGCAGGGGGTGTTGAGGCATTGGTAGATCTCTCCCTGCCGCGGTGGTAAGGTGTCCAAGGGGGTTAGGCACCCTGGCAGGTTGCACCCGTAGGTTTTAGGTGCCATCAGTACTCGTGGTTCCTGGTGTCCTCAATCCCTGCTGCTTTTGCTTCTAAATCCTACAAGAAGCTTGTGTCAACCCTGCCTGCGGTACCTAATGCCCTTGGGCTCCTTGGAAAAGCCTTTCAAGCTTCCCTCTGGCCACAGACTCCACCCTGGAGCAACTGCAGCTTTGCCAGTAAGACTGGAGGGTGCTCAAGAAGCTGAAACAGCTGGAGGGGGGGATCATCGAGGCAGCACAAACTCACATCCCGGCCAGAAGGAGCCGTGAGGGCCTGAGGTATCGAAGAGCGAGCCGGACCCCCATGGAATAGCAGAGCCACACGCTTGCTCCAGCTGCCTCTGTGGGTGAGAGGCGAGAACTGGCCCTGCATCCGACCCATCCCTGACCGAGCGGTGATGCACAGTGTTCGTTCGCACCTGTTGCCGCAGAGCCACATCCCCGATTCCCGAGGCATGGGCTCGACTTGGGGCTTGAGCTTCAAGTCTCCCTGAGCTCAGCCACGTTGGTCCCGATTCAGGAGAGCGCAGGATGGAGCCACCTCTCCTGGCTCTAGACATTGCGACTGTCGTGAAGGCCCACTCCAGGAGCCTACGCATCATCCCAGGAGCTCGCCGGATGGCGTGACGATGAAGAGGAAGAAACAACAGATTACTGCTTGCGAGGAGGAGAGCGTTCCCTGAGGGAGAAACTAAACCCAGACACGATGGACAGAGGAGGGGCGTTCTAGGCTGGTAACAGGACTGGCGAAGACACCTACAAGAAACACTGTCAAAGGGAGCGCAACCAGCCATCCGGCAGCCAAAGCAGCGCACGTGGGGCAGACTTCAAGGGGTGGCAAGGGACCCCGGGCCCTCCGCATGACACAGGCAGATCCCCATGCAGTGGGGCAGCAGCAGTTGATGTAGTGCCTCCTCCGGCGAAAGGAGATCCCTGGAGACCTGCTATAGATAGTGAAACCAGGATGACTCTCTTGGGGGAAGAAAGGGCTGGAACAAGGGGGAAAGTTCCTCTTCAGTAAGAAAATCATCTAGTGGACACTGGGAGACCTAGAGACCATCCTTGCTCCCTGGTGGCTTCTCAGATCTCAGCAGAGGTTGCTGGCTCTGATCTAGACGCAAGACGAAACCCACCAGCTACCAGGACAAAAGGATTTTGGAAGATCCCAAGGGGGGAATGTCAAGGATTTCTCATTGATGTGGAAGAAAGCGGTGGGGCGGCTTAGAGATCCCATCTCAGAAACCCAACCCTCAGGTGTCGGCGACACCACGGTGCAAGTGCTGTAAGGATCAATACGTGGAAGATGGTGAAGCCCTTAAAATCTCGGCCTGTGACAATGCCTCTCGTGGCCTGGGAGACGACTGGAATTTGTTCCTGAAACCAGCTGCCTTCCTGCAGCGTTTAATAGGCAAAGCTCTCCAGAAGCTGACAGGCCAGGGAAAACTTTGGAGGGCCGGGGGGAGCGGGGCCTGAAAAACTCACAGACTCTCCCCAGCATGGAGACCTGCCTGGTAAATGGACAGAGACAGACCCAGCGACAAGGGCATTCCTAAATGCACATATGTATCATAGTGCTGTAACGGAGGCAGATGTTAGTCAGGTCCAAGGCAAACCTGGCATCAGGCCCTCCAGGTCGGGGTGTCACTGTATATACGAGTTGCTTGTGCAGCATGGCTAGCCGTGTGGCAGCGTAAAGATAAGCATAGAATAGTTTTGTAGGCAGATCCAAATTAACGTAGTGATGAGGTCGTCAGGGGGGACCCCGAGCTCTGGATAGGTTCATTCTTGTCCTCAGCTCTACAGGAGCTTCTTTTGCAAGCCAGGAATGGGTGGGGTTTTGGGAGACATACCGGCTCCTACTGATCTCAGGCTGGGTTCCTAACTCCCTTAGGCGCCTTTGGAAAACCCAAGCACTTAACAGCACCAGCAAGGACCAGCTGCCAAGGTCAGAGCAGGCAATGGAGAATACTCCGCCTGCTCTTAGCTAAAATAGGCAGGGGGGCCTTTTCCAGACACCTCTTCAGCATGCAGGAGATTAGACGGTGTGGACATGGGGCGGTTGTACCAGCTGGGCAACGAGGACAAGGGTATTAATGGTCCAGATGGCCGATCCGAACTCCTGGATCCCCGATGCCAGTGTGGCGAAGGCCTTGAGTTGCGCTGCTTTAAGTAGCCCAAGAAACACAGCCCCTGCCAGTACAGGGAGGGGATCATGCCTTCCTAGGACTAGGAACCTTTGTGCCTGTATAACTGTTTCCATGCTACAGGGCTGTGCTGGTCTAAATCTACCAGTAAAATAAATCCCTGCCCCCCCCACCAGTATGGACCAGCATATGTCCTGTAGAAACCAGGCCAAAGGGTGGGTGACTGGCAGCTGGGCTGAGATGCAAGGGGTGGGTGTGAGTGGAGAATAAGATGGGTCCAGTCCCAAGGGACAAGGGGTCTGTGCAGGAGCACAAGCGAGCAACAGGAGCACAGTTGCTCCCATCTCAAAAGGGGTGGAGAAGGGGGCCAAGCACAAAGATGAAGCCTGTGGGAAGGGGTCCTGATCCTACCCAGGGTACGTCCCCCTGCAGAATGGCATTGGGTTTTCAACTGGCTTAGTGAAACGGGGGCACGAGTTAGGAGCTCTTCTGGTATCCACCAGGCTCGTCCGGCTGCAGCTCATTAGGCCTGATTCACACGAGCTGTGCTGAGACGCTTTGACGGATACCTGGGGCAAGTCTGAGCTGCTGCATGCCCGCTCCCTGCCGTGGTACGAGCCCAGCCATGTGGCACCCAAAGTGCCACGGTGGGGAAAATGCATTTGCGGAGCATGGTGGGCCAATCTCCCCTGCTCCTTCCTGCTGCACCCTTTAATCCGCCCGCCTCCCGCCAGCCTGCCTCAGGCCTTCAGCAGAGCTGAAGTGGCAGCGTCCGCACCAGTTGTGACCCCGCAAATCCAGGTGGAGGGAAACGCATCCAGGGAACTACTCCAAGTGCGACAGAGCAGCAGCAGCCAGGCTGCTCGTACTAGGGCAAGCGTACGGCGGTTGGGAGGTGCTGACTAGCGCATAGGACTTTGGCTAAGTGAACCCGTGGCTACTGTTTTCTAATCAATAAAACAGCCTGTTCCGCGACTGCCTGGCTTCTCTGACGCCTGCTGCAAAATCGTGAGATCGGGATTCAAAATCCTGAGATGGCATCTTCACTGGGGGGTGACATCATCACTGCAGGGTGACGTCATCATTGGGGGGGACACCATCATGGGGAGGTGACTTTTTTTTTATGCCTTGGGAGGAGGGGGGCATGGTTTCTTGCTCTGCCCTGCAAGAAGGGGAGAAATGTCTATTCTGAGCAGGCTCTTTGGTGCTGCGTGGTTCAAGCTGCACATGCCAGCAGCACCAACCTCCCCTGGGCTGAGAATCCTCCGGGGGGAGCCTGGCTCTTCCCAGGGGCATCGCTGGCCTGCCAGCTGCTCAGGTGGGCCCCCTGGAGCTGATCGCGCCCGAGCTGCCTCTGATCACAGCAGGGAGGCTCCTTGAGGCCAGTGCTGGGGTGCAGGGAAGCAGGCGTGACCCTGTCCCCCTGCCTCAACAGCAGCAGGGGTGGAGAAGCGGGGCAAGCACAACGCTGCCGCGGTCCTGATCCTGGAGCCTGCTCCTAAGGCCCAGCTGTATCTGCAGCCGCAGCTGCAGGCTAAGCCGCCAGGAGGGACAGGGCCCCTGGGCAGGACTTCGAGGCGGTCTGGAGCAGGGTTCCAGGTTCCCAGGGAGTAGGGAGACTTTTAAAAAGCCCCATCTCCTGGAGTCCTGTGATTTCATCACCAGCCCCCAAGTAACACTTGACAGGCTGCAGAGTAGGTTTCCTGACCCAGCCTACTTTCAAGCCAGGGTATGTCTAGACAGACAGCTGAGCAGCGTCTGATTAATCTCAGTCATGATGCAGCCACAGCCAGCAGTGCCACGATCCCCAGTGGCCCAGCCGGTCACATGTGGCAGGGGACCTGGCCACCAGCCGTAGATCTGGAGGGCCTGCCTGCGTGAGATGAGGAAATCCAAACGTAGGCCTACTCCTTGGACCCCCAGCTGGGGACCACACGGGGCTGGGGAGAGGAAGCAGGGGTTGTGGTTCCCTCCTACACCCAGCTCTGTGTGGCAGGGAGGTGAGCTGGGTGCTGTCAAAGCGAACATCCAGCCTTTTGGGCCCCCAGGCTCCTACAGTATGGCTAGGACCATGCAAGTTCCCTTTTTTTCCAGGACTTGTGCACACGAGAGGGTTTCATGTTTTGAAGGGCTGGATTTAAAGCAACTGGGAGAACTCGGTGCAAAACCCCTGCCTCAACATGGATTCGGGTGAAAAGGCAGCTTCCTCCAAGTAACGGGGAAGCAGTGGAGCTCAGCTGGAGTAAGAGCGAACCCACATGCCTGAGTCAGCTAAGCTGGCGTCAAAGCGATTCGGCGCCAAGGCTTCTCAAGTGCCCCTTCCACCAGGGCACTTGCCGCAGGGAGGCAACCGGCCACGCCAGCCTCTGCGGCTTCAGACCTCGTCCCCGCAAAGGCCACTGCAGGCTCCTGCATTTTCACCTGGACGGCAACATCCCTTCCCGCCGCCTGGTCTGAGCTATTCCCACAACCCCACCATCAGCCCCGGCGAATGATACCTAGACACCTGGAGCCCCCCACCTTGTCCCGGGCCAAGCCGGGAGCCAAGGGCTGGCACTGCCCGCCCCGGCAAGGGGCGCTAAATGCACTGGAGAGACCCCAGGCGGGGGCTGTGCCCCCCACCGCCGAGGAAGCCCACCTCCCCCAGTTTGCGCCAGTCTGGCCAGAAGCTAAACTCCCTTCCTGAGCCAGCGCAGCGGCAGGAGCAGAGGCAAGACCCCCTGCTTCAGTCCCAGCAGGACCCTTTGGCACGGCCGGTTACAACCCGCAGCCAGAGGAAGATAACCCTCTCCCGCCGCCGCCGCCCCTCCCAGAGCCCCTCAATCCCCAGCCGCCGGAGTCCTGGGGCTGGCCGGCGCGGACGCGCGTGGGAGCCGCCGGCAGCGGGCGCTGGGGGGCCGCGCAGGGACCCTGGGCTCGCAGCCCCGCGCCCGCCTCCAAGCCCGGCCCCGGCCCGGGGCGGCGAGATCCGGCGGCTCCCGGCGCTCGCGGGCGGGGAGCGGCGGCACCTTCCTGTTCCCGGCCTGCGCGGCCGCCTGCTCCCGCAGCCCGGCGCCCGGCGGCAGCGGTGAGCCGCGGGGCGGGGGGGGCGCGGGGCTCCCTGCGCGGGGGCGGGGGCGCGTGCCGTGCACACGTGTGCACGCGCCTGTGCGCGGGGGGGGGAGGGGGAGTATGCGCCTGGACATGCGGTGTGGGGGGGGTGGATGCGCGTGCGTGTGCGTGCAGATGGAGGTGCGTATTGCGGTGCCTGGACATGCCGTGAACACTTCATGCGTGCATATGGAGGTGCATGTGTGGCCGTGGGTGCGTGCGTACACACGGCGCGTGGGGGGGGGGGGAGGGGGATGTGTGTGCCTGCACGTATTATGCACATGAGTACGTATGTCGGGGAGCATGTATGCATCTGCGCATGCTATGTCTACGTGTGTGCATGCGCATGTGTGGAGATGCGGGTGTGCATGTGTGTGGGGGTATGGATGTTTGTGCACACACTGCACACGTATGTGCATGCGTGGGTATGTATGCATCTGGACATACAGTGTATGCATGTGTGCGTGTGCAAATGCGGCTATATGTATGTGTACACACTACACACGTGTGCATATGTACGTGCATGTGGGGGGATGCGAGTGCTTGGACGTACTATGCACGTGCGCGCCTGTGTGGGGGGGGGCCACGTATACGTGTGGACATACTTTGCAAAGGTGTGTGCATATGGGTCTGTATGTGTGTGTACATGATATGCACGTGTATGTATGAATGCACGCCTTTCTATTTATGCACAGAGTGTGCATTTGTATGCACGCGCGTGTGTCTTCGCCGTGCATGTGCCAAGCCCCCCAGAGCAGGCCGGTCTCCCCTGTCGCAGCCCGGCTGCCATCTCCTGGGCTCCAGCCTTGAGGCCCAGCCCCAGAATCAGGCCCGCTCCCTGGGCCGTGACCCCCGCAGGGACCAGAGCAGGGAAGGGGAGCCCGGGGGGGACCAGAGCCAGGCCGAGCGGGGCTGGGCCTGGGCTCACAGCCTTCCCGAGTCCTGGGACACCCTTCACATGCCTCTGCAAAAGGCAGCACGGTGTGTCCCAGTCCCACACAGAGGGTTAAAGCAGTGGAAAGAGGAAGTGTCGGTCTGGCAGGGAGAGCTGCTGGCTTGGCAGTGCCCTTCCTGGGCCGGAGAGAGCAGGAGGGGGAGCTGGGCTAACAGCAGAGAGAACAAAGTGTGTGTATTGCCCAAAAGCCCTTGGCCTGAAGGGATGGACTGCCAGGGTACTTTACAGCCCTGCCTCCAAAGCAGAGTGCTCTCATTTGCAGATTGCCAATACACAGGCTTTGTCCTCTCTCTCTCCAGCTCAGGCTTCAATCCCCTTCTGCCTTTGAACCAGTTATCTGGGAGGTGCCACCCTGCCCTGTCCTGCCCTGCGGCAGCCGGGGCCTCAGACCTGCTCCGGCATCTCCCAGCCTCTAGTGCAGCCCGGCTCCAGCCCCACTTCCAGGCTGTTGAACCCCAGGTTTTTTGTGGGGGGAAGAAAAGGAAACTTTTCCTCTAAAAAGAACCAACTCGGCCCCACAAAAACCAACAGGCCCTTCCCACCCGCCTCGCCTCGGAGATGCCACCAGCTGCCAGGAACAGCTCGGCAGTGCTGCTTGGGGCTTCCTCTGCGTTGGGGTCCGTGAACCCCTGAACTCTCTTGAACCCCAACCCTTTTTCTGCATCAGTGTGCTTGAACCCCTGAGCCCCACTGAACCCTAACTCTTTCTCTGCATCAGGCTCCATGCACCCTTGAGCCCTGTTGCATCTTAACCCTAACCCTTTCCCACATAGGGGTCTTCAAACCCCTGAGCCCCACTGAACCCTAACTCTTTCTCTGCATCAGGCTCCATGAACCCCTGAGCCCCGTCAAACCCTAACCCTAACCCTTACCTGCAGCGGGGTCCCCGGCCCCCGGTTGAACGCCGTCTCCGCGGGCGGCGGGGGGCCGGCGGGGCTCGCCCGGGGGGCGGGGGGCGTTGACTCTGGAGCCGAACGACGGCGGGGCGGGGCGGGGCGGCCGCGGGGGCGGGGCGGGGCCGGGGGAGGAGCCGCGGGCGGCGGCCTGGAGCCGGGCCCCGCCGACCCTCCGCGCCGCACCGAGCCTCCGCCGCGGCCCCGGCGAGGCCCCGCCGGCCCTGGGCCCGGCTCCTTTGTGCCGGCGCCCGCCTCCCCCGGGCCCTGCGGCGGCTGCTCGGCGGCCCGCGGGCAGGCTGCGGGCGGGCGGCGCGGCGGAGGCCGCCGGGGCGGGGGTGACTCCCGGGCCGTGCCCCCGCAGGTGCCTCCCCCATGGAGCCGGAGGACCCGTGCGCGGCGGAGCTGCAGGACTCCGACGACGGCAGCATCGTCCGGAGGGTCTACATAGGTGAGCCGGCGCCGGGGGGGCCGCGGGCGCCCACGGCCCGGGGTGGCCGGGAGCGCGGGCACGCGCCCTATCGGGGGGCGCGGGGGGCGGCCCCTCGCGCCCACTCCTCCCTGCCTTGCAGCCGACGACGGCATCGTGAGCGACTGCGAGGACCTGCAGGACGAGATCATCCAGACCATCGTCCCGCACAGCCCGCTGCCCCGCAAGCCCCGGCGGAAAGCGCCCCCGCCGCACCACGACGGCCCCCCGGCTTGGGCGGGGGGCGACCCGGAGGGCGGCTCGGCCTGCCTGGCGGGCCCCCAGCCGGACGTGGCGGGCGGCTACGGCGCCGAGGCAGGCGAGGGCGCGGGGGGCGGCGTGGCGGTGTCGGCCCGCGCCCGCGGCGGGGGGCGGCCGCGCCCCTTCATTTGCAACGAATGTGGGAAGAGCTTCAGCCACTGGTCCAAGCTGCTGCGGCACCAGCGCACGCACACGGGCGAGAGGCCTAGCACCTGCACCGACTGCGGCAAGAGCTTCAGCCAGAACTCGCACCTGGTGCAGCACCGGCGCACGCACACGGGCGAGAAGCCCTACGCCTGCCGGGACTGCGGCAAGCGCTTCAGCTGGAGCTCCAACCTCATCCAGCACCAGCGCATACACACGGGCGAGAAGCCCTACGCCTGCGGGGAGTGCGGCAAGAGCTTCACGCAGAGCAAGAACCTCATCAAGCACCAGCGCACGCACTCGGGTGCCCGCCCCCACCGCTGCCCCGACTGCGGCCGTGGCTTCGCTCAGAGCACCAACCTGCTCAAGCACCAGCGCGTGCACGCCGCCCGCCCGGCCCTCGCCTGCCCCGACTGCTCCCAGGCCTTCCGCGAGGGCGCCGAGCTGGAGCGACACCGGGCCGAGGCCCACGGCCACGAGCCCTACATCTGCGTGGAGTGCGGGGAGAGCTTCTCCAAGAGTGCCACGCTCAACCGACACAAGCGGGTGGTGCACAAGCCCCTTTTTGTGCGCTGAGCCCGGGGCCTTCCTGTGGCCCTGGAGGATGCTGCTGAGCGGGGCCGGCCATGAGATCCACGCGCACTGAGCAGGCCCAGCCATGGAGCCAGTCATGGATTTGCCGGATGTGGCTACAGCTCATCACTTGGCCACCTATGGGCTTGGCATGCCTGGAGCGTGACTGCGGCTGTCACGTGGCCCTACTGGATGCTGCTGAATAGGGTTGGCCATGGGATCCACAGGCATTGTGCAGGGCTGGCCACGGAATAACTGGACGTGGCCAGAGCTCACGGACTTGGCTGCCCACAGGATCAGCAAATCCTAAGAGTGACTGTGGCTGTCCCGTAGCCCCATAGGATGCTGATGAATGGCCCTGCCATGGGATCCACAGGCATTGATCATGGCGGGACGCAAATCGCTGAACGTGGCCACAGCACATCACTTGACTGCCCACTGGATTAGCACAACTGGAGCAGTCACGTGGCCATGTAGCATGCTACTGAGCTTGCCTGTCACAGGGTTGCTGCACGTGGCCACGGACATCCAGCCACAGCACCCACAACTGGAGCCAGTCACGTGACTACCCTCAGGATGGCTGAAACAGGCCATCTGCTGCATCACTACGAACATGGAAACCTCCTGGAACGCCAGGCGGGGCTGCTGGCCCATCCGTGGCACTGACATGTGGCTGGCCGTGGCCAAAGCCTTTGGAACCCAGACCTCAGAAAACCCTTAAGGGACAGAGCCTATAGATACTACAGGGGGGGTGGGGGGGTGGGGAGTGCTTAAGGTAGAAGCCATAATACTCCACAAGGCGGCTGCTCAGCCCCGGCACAGCCGGGCAAGGGTGTCCTCTCCTGGCAGGAGGTGGCACGATGGCGCGTGGCTAGACGGGGCCTCGTCTGTAGAATAAAGTTCTCCTGTTTGGGGAGTGTGGCTGGTTTGTGACTTCGGGGAGGGGGCACTGGATGGGAGAAAGCGGGGGCGGAGGGATCACACCTATCTCCCCTCAGAGGGGTTGACCCCAGAACTGGCACCAACCGAGCCTTAAACAGCGGTGAGGAATGGGTGGTAAGTAGCAGCTCTGCCCATGCTGTGTCCCTCATGGGCAGGGCAGGGCAAGGCTCAGTGGTGGGGCAGAGGGATGTACCTCCCCAGGAGTTGTCTCCCCCACCCAGGCCTGGACCGGCTGCAGGGAGGCGACAGGTCCCTGCAGCAAGCAATGGTCCGTGCTGAACCAGAGGCAGCTGGGAAGAGCCCTAGTTTTGTGGCCCAGGCAGGTGCTCGGCTCCAGCCAGGGCCCATAACACCTGCAAAGGAGCTGCAGGGACCCCCATCCTCCCACTCCCTGGAAGTGTCCCCCAGTCTGGGGAGGATGTGGTGCTGGAACCTCACCTGCTGCTCAAAGGCTGGCAGGGATCATCCTGCCCCTGTCTTGTGGCCTCTAGCCAGTCCCTGACTCCAGCTGCTCCTTGAAATGGGAGCACAGGCACTGCTCATCAGAGCCCCGGACTTGGACCCTGCTCATAGCGGAGGGGAAAGGGGGTACCAGTGCCTGGCTCCCTTTCAGCACTGCCCACCCTGAGCTACTCCTGCCACAGTTCAGTGGGTTGCCCATCTCCCTCCCCAAAGGGTGCAGGCCCTGGGAGCAGAGCTCTGGCCTGTGGCAACTGCAGTGCTGGCCCCTCACCTGTGTCCCACGTCCAAGTAGAGACCCATGCCCCCACCCCCAAAACCAACCTATTGTCCCACTAGGCTGGGAACAGCTTCCCCTCATCCCTGCCCTTTCCAGCCCCCTCCGTCTCCCAACCAAAAGCTCATGGACACAGGCAAGGCTGGTTCTCCATTCTTTATTTCTCCCAGACACCAACAGCATGTGCAACGTATAAAAAAAAAGGAGGGGGTGGTCCCCTGGATGGACACGGCACATATGTAACAGGGCAGAACCTGCACGACCTCCCACAGGGGGTAGGGGCTCCATGGCTCCATCCCCAGCAGCTTCTTGGCTTCTGCCTGAGTGCAATGTCCCCAGGCAAGGCTGAGGGCTGGCGCAGGCCACGGCTGAGGGCTATGCCTTGGTGGTGGCCACCTGTGAAGCCCCCACGGCCGCGAGCTGCTGGATCTTCTGGCTCAGAACCTCTGCCACAACTGCAAGGGGGAAAGGTGCATGGTGAGCAGAGCTGGCATCAACTGTGGACAAGGCCCTGGTGCCAGACCTGGGCTGCCCATACCTACCTTGCTTCATGGTGTGCTTCTCCTGCAACGCCGGCTGGATCTTCTCCATCTGCTTGGTCAGGAAATCGATCTTCCGCTTGAAGAAATCCCGGGCATTGTCAGCTGACTGCAAAGGGGAAGAAGTTACAAGATCCCCACTTCTAGGCATGTAACATGGCAAACACTGGGCTACCCAGGTAGCCAGGTGCTATCAGTGAACCCTGCATCTGTGCAGAGGGTTGGATTAGGAGACCCTTGAATCCCCCAGACCTGAATCCTACCAGGGACATGGCCAGTCACTCATGAAGCAGCTGGACTTTGGACAGAGATGGGTTGGGGTGGGATTAAACAGTTTTTTGGGCAGGTATGACCCCCTCACCTTCTCTACGTAGTAGCCGGTCCCCACATCGATGAGGACGTGGTTAACATCTGAGAGCTTCCCCGGCACATACATCTGATGGGGTTAAGGAAATCCCAGGTGGAGGGAAGTGGGGGGCTGTATAAGAGCAACATGGTTATAATGGGAGCTACCAGCTGAACTCTGGGGGCCAGATGATTTATGTTACAGCCCTGAGGCCTTGCCCTGGCTCAGCCTGCTGTGCTGGGTGCCATACACACAGTGAGAGTATCACTGCCCCAGAAGCTCGCTGCCTAACCATACTGGATGCGGGGAGGTGGCAGAGGAAGCGACGCACTCTAACTCTCCCAGCCAGCGCCCCAGCCACCAGTGTGACCCCTGCTAATAAAGACCCCTGGGGGGCCGAACAGGCTGCTTCCTGGGGCCTGAAGGGTTAAGGGGTGGATCAGTACAGGCCGCACACGCCGGCTGAAGGATACCGAGCTGGTGAGTGGGACCAGCAGCTCTTTCCCTGTGGAGGCAAAGCAAACGTCAGTGCTTTCAATTACCATCCCCTTTGCAGCACTGGGGGAGCTGGCAACCAGCAGCAGGACACATGGGGCCCTGGTGGGCTGGGACACCTGCAGCTCTGCAGGGGAAGGACGTGGAACAAGATCCTGGAGCCATGTAAGCAAAGCCCAAGGCCATGGGGAACCTGAACAGAGACTGCCTTGCCCTGGGCTGTGAATCAGCACAGTGGCAGAGGCGGGGAAAGAACCTGGGAGTCTGGGCTGCCAGGCAGACGCCCTCCCCTGGGGACCTAGGTGCAAGAGGAGGCGGCTCCAGGTGGCAGCAAGCCCAAGAAGGTGCATGGGGCCAAACCAGGTGGGGCTGGGCCCAGTGCTGTTTGCCCAGGGACACAAGCATGACGACACTTCCTCCAGGGGGGCGGGGGAAGGCTGGGGGCACTCGCCTTCGTTGCTTTTGTTGAGCACGTTGAGACAGTCCTTGGCTTCCACGTACTTGTTCTGCACCACCTTGAGCTGAGCGATGGACGTGGACAGGAACTCCACCTCCTGCAGGGCCGCACAGCCGGGAGATCAGCCCCTGCGCACGGGCAACAGCCAAAGGGACGGCCCTCCCGGGACAGGGGAAAGACCCCAAAGGGGGATGATGCAGGCAGGGGAGGGCCCAACACTGTCCACAGTGTTGATGGGGGGGAGGGTCTGCATCACTGCATGGGGGGTCAGACCCTAGAGGTGGGGGGAAAGGGACCCAGCACAGCCTTCAAGGGGTTCATAGGGGGAGGTCTGCATCACTGCACGGGGGGGGGGAGGGGGGGTCAGGGACCCAGCACTGTCCACAAGAGGTTAGTAGGGGGAAGAGCTGTATCAATGCATGGGAGGATCAGACCCTGTGGGGGGGAAGGGACCCAGGACTGTCCACAAGGGGTTAATGGTGGGGGGCAGCAGAGCAGGGTGCTGAAGGGGTTAGTGCCCCCCTCCCGGGGGCGGGGCCTGCCCGGGCCGACCTGGTCCAGCTGGCTCTTGACCACCTCGAGCTGCGGCAGCGATAGCTCCGCCATGTTCACCTGCGCCATCTTGGGGGGGGCACGGCGCCGCTCTGGCCCGCGGCCGCCCAGCTCGATGGTCAGCTCCGCCCCTCCCGTCGCGCTCCACTCTATGGTTAGCTCTGGGAGGAGCGGCGACGACGGCCGCGTTTCCTTCCGGCCGCTATTGGTATGCGAGGGGGTGGGACTTATTTCTCAACTTCCGCCCTCCTTTCCCTCGCTTCTGGGGGGTGGAACTTATTTTCTAACTTCCGGCCGCCATTGTTGGGGGGGGGAGGGGCGTGATGCTCCGGGACGGATTCAGCCCCAAGGTGCCCCCCCACCTCCTCCCTCCCCCACCCTTGGGCGGAGAAGCGCAAAGAAAGCCCGGGAGGGTCAGGCTTTAAGAGGAACGTTTGCATATGCAAATAAGGGGTGCACGTGGGATATATTTACCTATGCAAATTAACGGGTGCGCATGGGTGTAGCTGCATATGCAAATGGGGTGCACATGGGGTGTAATTGCATATAAAAATTAAGGGGCACGCGTGGGGCATAGATTTAGAGACCATGAGGGTAGGAATGATTACTCACTTCCCTGGACCTGCTGGCAACGCTCCTACCAGTGGAGCCCAGGATGCCCTTAGCCTTCTTGGCAACAAGGGCACGCTGCTGGCTCATTTTCAGCTTCACCCCCAGGTCCTTTTCTGCAGAGCTGCTGCCCAGCCAGTCAGCCCCCACCTGTACCCGTGCCTGGGACTGCTCTGTCCTAAGTGCAGGACTTTGCACTTGTCCTTGTTGAACCTCATGGGATTTCTTTTGGCCCAATCCTCCAATTTGTCGAGGTCTCTCTGAATCCTGGCCCAGCCCTCCAGCCTATCTACTACTCCCCCCAGCTTGGTGCCATCTGCAGACCTACTGAGGGTGCACTCTGTGCCATCTTCCAGACTGTTGATGAAGATATTGAACAAAACTGGCCTCAGTAGGGCAGTCCACTTGGCACCAGCTAGCAGCTAGCTGTTGAGCCACGGATTATTAACCTGAACCCGACAACTCCAGTCAGTTTTCTCTCCCTCTTATAGTCCAATCATTCAACTCATACTTCATTAGCTTGGTAGCAAGAATGGTGTGGGAAATGGCATCAAAAGCCTGCCGAAACAAACCTCAAAAGTCTTGCTATAGAAGGGGGGAGGGTCTATATCTGCTCCCTAGGCCCAAGACAGAGCAAACATCCATGGCCCCTGCTCCCCTCAGAATGTCTGGACCTGGAGGTTTAGTCCCAAAGTGGAGAATAGGTATATGGAAATAGAAACAGTTTGGGCTTGATAGCCGGAGGCATTATTTTACAGTGAGGGCTGCCAGGCTCTGGAATAGGCTCCCAAGGGAGGTGGTGTTCTCCCCTACCTTGGGGGTCTTCAAGAGGAGGTCGGACAGATATCTGCCAGTGGTGGGGAAGGAGAAGAGCATTTCTTTAGGCCTGTTAACAGCCAGGTGCTCTAGTGCCATTATTGTGGCAGTGGGTTGTGCAGAGCTGGACTGACTCTTTATCAAGTTTGACAGCAGGGTGGGGTCTATATCCTTTGCCTTCACTGCTGCAGCCTCCCAGCATTCAGGCTATGGCTCAGGGAATGACACAGCAGGGCCCTGGGCAGGAGGAGCTATCCAAATCCCTGCACTGGTTGTAAAGAGGCCTGGGATATCAACAAGCACTAGAGGGTGCAAAGGGAATCAGGAAGCAATGCAGCCTCAGCAGGTTGGATTTGCCAGGGGCTGTCAGGTTTGAAGCAGGGCTGAGCTGTACCATACAGACTAGCTGCAGAAAAACTGATTCAGAGAGGCACAGTGACAGCTCACTGGCAGATGACAAAACCCCGGCCCTGCTCCAACCAGTCAAGCTATGCTTAGTTATAAATAGGGAGCCCCTGGCTGCCCTCACTTAGTGTGAGCCCAGCACTCACGGAAGGCTCAGGGCTGGTATAAAATTGGCCTGGGACCACCCCCTTAGCTGACATTACTGCTAAGCTTCAAATAGGTAGTTGAACTCGATGTGACCTCCTGAGGTTCCTCCCAACCCACATCTTGTACAATTCAAGGACACAGCCACTAGCAAGGACACTGAGGGGTGACAGCTATTAGTGCTCTGCCTCAGGCCTGGACTCAAATCCAGTGCAAGAGCAGCAGCAGTGAACCAAGCATCCACACTTGTATCCTATGAGCAGTGACTGCAGCATCCTAGAGCCATGCACTTCCCCCTCCCACCACCCACCCTCCAAAGAAAGGGCAAGCACATTTTAGATTAGCATATCTGAACTTGTCGGTCAAGGGGCTGCTGCAAGCACCCACCCCAGCATTGTGGGGGCTGAAGGTCAGGAGCAAGGGGTGCTAACCTAACAGATCCTGGTATAAAGGAAGTTGAGAACCACTGCTTTCGACCAATGCAGCTGCCTAGGCAGGAGGCCTGCTGACAGTGGCACCCACAGCCAGGGCCCCAGCCTGCCCAGAAGAGATGGGCAGTGGCAGTGCCAAGTTCTTATTTAGGTGAAACCTCAAGGCAGAGAAGTCAGGCAGTGCCAGGTGAGGAATGAACGCCAACTGCCCTTGTGAATTGAGGCCTAAGAAATCCATGTGGGCCAAGCGAGACTCTACAGCTTTATTTCAAATGGTACAAAGTGCAACATACACCCGATGGTGACATAAGAAAACTGGGGTTTTTAATTAAAATAAGTTAAAATTTTGGGAATGCAGATTCCAGGGTCAGGATCCCCACAAATCAGCCCTTGTGCAAAAGCTGCAGGGCTAAAAGTCCCCTCCCTAGGCTCCAGCTGGGACCTTCCCCTAGGATCAGCTGAGGCCAAGATCAGCTGCAGAGTTCAAGGCACTTTAGGCACAAGGCAGGTTTGGCTTCAAGGTGGTTTTACAGTCAACTGCTTTGTGGAAGAACATAGGGCTGAGGCACTGAGCTGGGCACCCCCAGGGAGCCACTCCTGGCTCCTCAGTGCAGAGACACAGGGAGGCCATAGGCCACGGGGGCGGCACCGATGAGGTACTTGAGGCGTGGCGCTTGACGGGCCTGGATGACATGGTGCAGGAGGGGGGCACCTGGCCCTGCCCGCAGCCAGCTCTGGAGCAGCGCCTCCGTGTAGCGGTCAATGTCGCGGTCAGTGACATCCCAGAGGTTGCCCAGGACTAGGGGACTAGGGGAGGGAAAAGCCAGGGGGTTAGTTCATGGCAGGGGCTGGAGCTCTGCGACTGGCTGACAGCCATGGAGCTCAAGAGCCTCAGGTTTGGGTTTGCCCTGGTGGAGGCATGCACTGGGGCAGGTCCTTTACAAGGAGGGTGCTCGGCTCACAGCCCTGTTAGCTAAGCAAGAGGCAAGCAGATCTCAAGCTTCAGGACCAGGCCTCTGCAGGGACCAGGAAGGAGACCCTCAGTTTCACAGGCAGTTGCCTCAGAAGGGGTTTGGCCCCCACTGCAGGGTCCAGCAGCCATAGGAACCCCACCACCCCCATGGCCCATACAGTGCTGGGCATGAACTCACCACCCGGCCATGATGTACTTGAGGACAATGCCAGACCCCTCGAGGCTGCCACGTACAGCCAGGGCAACACTGCTGCATCCAAAGAGCAGGGTCACAGCCGCACAGTCCAGCTTCAAGATGGAGTGGCCGTCCAGGAAGCGGGCACCTGCCCCGTGCCCAGCATAGCTACAGAAGAACAATGGGTGTGGTGGTGAGCTAGGCAGCAGGGAGTGGGCTGATTTCTGATGGCGCTCAGCTCCAGCATCTCACTGTATACCTCAGAGCAGCTCAAGAAAGCAACAGGCTCCTGGTCTGGCTGGAAACCAGCTCTGCCACTGTAGAGGGCTCTACCAGTAGCACAGATGCTATCGTGGCAGACATGCAGGCCTGGCCAAGGGAATGTCCCACAGTACTAAGACATGGGGTCTGGGCTGCTTCCCTGCACCCTCCTTGGAATTGGAACAGGGCAGGAGTGCAGCAGCCCAAGCCTGGGACACTTACATGTACAGATCATGCTCCATGAGTGCCGCCTGCATCTGCTCCCGGCTTGGAACAGTGCCTGTCACCCCTGTCCAGCCAGCCTCACTACAAGAGATGACAGGGACTCAGAGCCAAGGTCACAGGGCACCCACCTAGTGTGTCCAGCAGTGCTGGCAGGGACCAGGGCAGTGTGCTATGCCCGGCTGGGTAGGCAACAGGTGTGCACCCACCTCTCAAACCATGCACGGAAGCGCTCCTCTGTCCCAGGCAGGTTGCTGTGGGGGTTGAGGACATAGAAGGCGCTGCTGGGATCCACCCCACGGGTCAGCACTGAGCCCGCCTGGTCCTGATGTGGGGAAAAAGATGGTCCTGTTGGTTCCACCATGGGGTGCCAAGTCCCTCAAAGCCGCTGATAAGGGGTGGGACTGAGGAGGCCCTCCCCATCTAGACAGGTGCTGAGCAGGCTAGTCTCCAAGGGGAGGCCTGGGTGCTCAGCACAGCCAACCTGGCTGGGTTCATCCCCACAGGGACCATCCCCTGCCCGCCACACCCCTTGGTCCAGCTTGATCCCCCAGCTCTGCTCAAGGGGGCTTCTGGCCTTGCATGAAGATCAGATGGGCCATCTGCTTCACAAGAACAGCTCAACTAGAGCCAAGCTCAGCACCTGGGTGCCATGTCTCAGCCCCCAGCACCTCCCCGCCCCTGAACACACCTGGCTGCGGAGCGAGTAGCTAAGTAGGAAGCGCAGCGAGGGCAAGCGGGTGACAGGCAGGGCCTGCAGGCAGGGCATGTTCTCCCAGGGCAGCTTCTGCAGATGCTATGGGGAGAAGAGCCATCATTAGCCTCAGAACTGGAGGCTGCAGGTGGGCAAGGCCTGAAGGCTCAGAAAGCTACCACTTACCTTATCCAGCACGAGCAGCAGGGAGCTGCCAGCTTGCTTGCCACAGGCCCCCCGCTCCTCCACCGCCACCTGCAGCAGGGCCTGGGCAGCAGCTGGCTGGGCTGGGCACAGTCCCAGTGCCAGGCGCTGCACATCAGGGGGGGCCAGGAGGTGGGCGCCATTCAGTACTACCTGGGGGAAAAGAGGGAATCTAGTGAGCCAGCATCCTCTGTGCTGGGGCCAGTGGGGGGAGGTCCGCTACCCTCCTTCCTCTCTTGGAGTCACGCTTCCATGAAAGCCCAACAAGCCCCTCCCACCAACCACAGGCTCCACCCACTGCAGGGAGTCCTGCCTACTGCTCCAGCTGAGCCCAAGGCCTGGCTGCCTTGGGGTTTCTCCAGCCTCACCTTGAGCAGAGCTGGGTCTGGGTCCTCCAAGCCACACTCACGGAGGCGCTTGTGTAACTCCAATGCTGCCTTGGTAGCAACTGGATCTGGGCCAGCTGGTAGCAGGGCCCCCTTCCAGCAGCCCAGCACCTGCTTCTCCAGGGTCTCTGTCAGGCTCTGGAAGAGGCAGGAGGGGGAGTGTAAGGTCACCAGCTCCAGCCCTGGGGGTGGGGCAGAGACCTTGGTACCACCTACCTTCATCCTGCGGTCCAGCTCTGAGCGGCCCAGCCACCAGTCCCGCTTGTCCGTGCAGTTGTTGAATTCCTTCTGCTGGGCCTGGATGGCATCAAACTCCTCCAGCACCGAGCTCAGGGGCACCTGCAAGACAAGCCACCTGTGACCCCTGCCCTGCCTCCAACCCACCAAGCTGCCCCATCTGCCCCCACCCAGTCACCTTGCTGCCTGCAGTCGGTATCCGGATAGTTACGGGGGCACCACCCCTCTCCAGCCGCGTCAACAGCAGTGTGTCCCCCACGGCACTGGGCTGGACACTCCCCAGGGCCAGGATGCACACAGTCACACCTGGTAGACAAAGCAGAGGGGTTGTAGGTACTCAGTGAAGGGCCCCACAGCTGTCATGCAGCACATGGGCTGCAAGAGCGAGTGTGGGAAGGGCCCTCCGTCCACAGAGGAGCGACATGCAGGCTCCCCATGCCCAGAGGACAGGGCTCAGACACCCACCCCCATATGGCTCTGATTAACCAGGGCCTCCTGCCTGGCCAGTCCCACTCAACCCTGGGGCTGCCCGCAGGTTATTGTTACTACATACAACTCCACACCCCACCACACTAGAGGCTGGGTCTAGCTGGAAAAAGTAGCCCCCCTTTCCTCCTTCATAGTTTCATAGTTTCTAGGGTCGGAAGGGACCCGAGCAGATCATCAAGTCCGACCCCCTGCCATGGCAGGAAAAAGAGTACTGGGGTCAAACGACCTTGGCAAGGTGTTCATCCAGCCTCCCCTTAAAGACCCCCAGGCCCTTACCACTAGGGATTTGACACAGCTGCTCCTGGAAGGCCTCCATCTCCTGCTGTCCTAGCCCAGCTGAACTGAACTGGAAGAGGTGCTGGAGCTGAGCAAGGCGCTGGCTCTGGGGATCAGCAGGCACCCCATGCAGGCTGAGCTCCTCCAGCTGCTCTGCCATGTCTCGTGACTTCTTGGCTTTGCTGGGAGGAGGGGTGACAGTGCTAGGATGTATAGCTCAAGGCCCAGTCAGGCACAGAAAGACAGAGGTAGCTGCCAGCCTGATGCTAACTGGCAGGGACCTTCCCACCCACATGCTCCAGTGGCTCCCAAAGGGTTTTTGCCCGGCACTGGGGTCACTAGAGGACCCAAAGGATGCTCTGCCAGGCAGTCGGGTTGCTGGGAGGGTGGCTGGGGAATGCTGTGCCAAGGCTGGGGTTAGGTGAGGAGGATCTTACTGGATTCTCCTGTGAATACTGCTCAGCATCTGGTGGCGGGTGGTGATGGCGACCGACTCTGAGACCAAGCAGGCAGTGGCAAGCGGGTCCCGGCTGCCCCTGCACAGTGCCAGGAGGCGGCAGAGCTGGCAGTACAGGGCACTCGGGGGGCAGTGGCTGATGGAAGTGAGGGCAGCCATCAGGGATTCACACACCAAGTCCAGGGAAGGAAGTCCTGCAGGCAGAGGGAGAGCCCAGGGGGCCTCCTTTAGAGGGAGGAAAGATTCGCCCAGGGCTTTGTCTGCCTGGAGGGGCATGGGGACCAGGTGGGAAGTAGGAACACAAGTTACTGGGGGGGCTGGGGGGAGGGGGGGAGGAGAGTGTGGAAAAAGCAAGGACATGAGCAACACAAGTGTCTAATCCAAGACCAGCCCTGCTACAGGGCCACACAGTAAAAAGAGGGATAGACCCAGCCCAGAACCAAGCCCTATCTGAACTGGACAGGAGTCTCTAGAGCCCAAAAGTAAGTCTTGTGGGGGTCCCTGGGTCTGTGCCCAGGGTGGGGTTTGATGGACCTACCCAGAAGGGATGCTGGGGGGCAAGGAACAGGGATCCATCTCTTACCTATGGCAGCTGACAGGGCAGAGGGAGGTTGCAAGCTGAGGACATCCCCGCTTCCTCTCCTGCCAGCAGCTGGGAAGGACTCCCATGGGCTGGCACTGGCGTCTCTCCGCAGCACCTCACGCTCACCTGGTGCCCAAGTCACACCCTTCTTTATGTCTGCGGGGACAGGCTGTGTATACACATCGTGCCCCTCCCCAGGATCCCAGGCTCCGACTTGCAGCAGGGGCTACCCAAATCCTGAATGAGAGGGGAGTGCCTGTGCCTAGCCCTGGTACCGCCTCCCTGGCCATAACCCCTCAAAGCCTCCCTGAGCTACAAGCCCTAAAGGCAACACAGGCAGCTCTAGGGCACAGGGTTTGGTCCAACACCTCCAGAGCCCCCTTTTGGGGCTGCGCCCACAGCCCAGCTGGAGCCTTGTCCACAGCAGCACAGCCTCCATTGATGGAGGCCACCCTGTCCCCATACCCTCTGCTCTCCCCCAGCCTACCTGGAGCTGGGCCCTCTTCGTCCGAGCCCCGCAGCACCTCAAAGCTGAGCTCCAGCTCCTCTTCCAGTGTTTCCTCCTCTGCGATGGCTCTCAGGAGCTCCCTGTCCTCTTCCTGCTCCCTGCTGGGGGCTCTCAGCACAGTTCTGCCCCTCAGAGCCTTCTTTGTGCCTGCTCTGCCTCGCTGCGGTCTGGCCATGCTGCCCTGGGAGACGTTATCCGAGGAGCTGGCCTGGGATCCCTTCCTCTCTGCTGTGGCCTTCTTGCTGCTGCCAGAGGGCTGTGTCACCTTGCTGCTGGCCACTGAACGCACCCTCCTGGGTGCCGGCCCTTTGTCCTCTGGTTGCAGAGCTGCTGGAGGATCATCCAGGTCACTGTCATCACTGAAGTTTACCTGGGAAGAGAATGCAACAGCAGTCAACTGCAGGGACCTGGTTTCTTGTTCCCTCAAAACAGGGAGGAGGGGGGACAGAGGCCATCCTAGCACCTCCAACTGGCCAGAGCTGCAATGCTGGTGGGGAGACTGACCCAGCCCTGTGACAGCACTGCAGGGCGGGAGATGTCCTCTGCAGGCAGACACCAGATGGCTGCATTCTTCACCCCTGACCCCTATGCTACTATGTGTGGGTGTCTGCTCACATCCAGCTATGCCTGTGGCCAGTGCTAACACATGGTTGCAGTCCCACTTTCCCCACTGGAAGCTAGACAGGACCTGGTGCCTGGACCAGGGGAACTTGAGGCAGGAGGGGACAAAAGGAGACATGACTAGGGGTTGGTCAGTCCAGCCTCTCTCCCAGGAGCAGCCCAAGAGCCAGCTGTGCTAGGCCTGGCCAGCAGGAGGTACCCTCAGTACCAAGCACAGCACCCACCCGCTCACCTTCAGGCGTGACTTGACTCTCCTGGAGGCCTTAGGAGCCTTGGCCAGTTGGGCCTTGGCCCCTGGCGGGGAGGCCTCATTAAACACAGCGAAAGGAGCCTGGGGTTGTGGGGCTTGCTTGGGACCCTGTGAGCGGGCCATGGGGGGTGGGCAGGACTTCTGGACCGGGGTGGCTGGCTCCAGCACAGGTTTGAGCACGATGCGAGGTACGTCAGTGTCCGAGTCCCCCAGAGTGAAGACATCCAAGTCCACTGGGGGCAGGGCCTTGGCTCCCAGGCCCCGCTTCACTCTGGGTTTCATGCTAGCAATAGCCACTGGCTGCTTCTTACTCCTGCTCTTGGGGGGCTGGGGCTCTTTGGCCTTGGGGGCTTTGGCTGCCACAGTTCCCTTGGTCCCAGCAGGTGGTACAGAGGGCTTCCAGGCCCAGGTGCTGGAGAAGACGTTGGCTGTGCAGCCATCATGTGCAGCGGCCAGGGTGTAGATGGTGGCCACGGCTTTTGTAAGCAGCAGGCTTGCAGCATGGCACTCAAGGCCAGGCAGATGTGGCGACCGGGAGGACAGAAAAGCCAAGCCAGCCTCCACCAGCTCCCACAGCTGCTTCTGCGGCTGGTGGCCCCTCAGGCTGTGAGCAGCCAAAGCAGCGTAGACACGGCCCATCACGTCATCCAGGAGCCCCAAGTTGGGCTGGGTCCCCAGCACAGCTTTCTTGCCCCAGGACACAGCCCGTATGGCACCAGAGAAGCGCACGGTCGCTGGGGCGCAGCGCTCTAGTGCAGCCTGCAGTAGGCCAAGGCCTTCTGTCACGTTCCCCAGTGCCAGCTCGCCTTGGGCAAAGGTGACAAGCCAGCGGAGGCCAACCACCATGAGGGCCACATCAGAGCAGAGGGGGCAGGAACAGGCAGGTGTATGGGTCAAGAAACGCAGGCGCTGTTTCCGTTTGGGCTTCAGTTCTGGGGATGTGGTGAGGGTAGCTTGCTTCTGCTCTGTTCCCACTGTGGCCACAAACTCCAAGTTGGGCCCCTTCAGGAAGGCTTCGTCCTCTGCTGCAGACTCTGCGCTGGGGCTGCGGTGCTGCCTGCCCTGGCATCTCCCTTTTGTCAGCTGGATCTTAACCTTGTCTTTGTGCTTCTCCTCCGTCTCAAAGGCTGGAGGGAGGTGGGGAAGGGGATAGAGGCAGGTTAGTCCAGGGCCTCCTGCCTGCCACAAAAAGCACCTCAAGCTAGGCCCCGCTTTGTGGCTATGCTGGAGATTAGGCTGTCTGTCCTGGGGCACATGTGCTCCCCAGAAACCACCCCTCCCATGAACTTGGGGAGGACTTAGACCCCTGACCCTGAAGCAGGACAGCAAGCCCCCCCCCCAGCTCAGGTTAACCCTGCCTGCCAAGGGGCAGTCAGTGATTCCAGGAGGAAATCACTCAGGTGATGGCAAGTCATGCCTTCCTCTCAGATGTGCTTCCCAACCCCATGGCCCTGGGACACTGGGAAGCTCACAATGATTTACTCAGCAGAGCTCTAGTAAAAAGGAGCCCCAACAGCAGTAGAAGCAAGACACGAGCCCTGAGAGAGAAGGGCCAAGAGACAGGGCTGGTCGTTCCTGGTGCAATGAAGCCTCTGCTCAAAGGGCAGGACAAGGGAGACCTGCAGTGGGGGCTCACCTGTGCCAGATTCCAGCAGGAACAGGGCCTGTTGCAGGTCCGACTGGCAGAGCTCCATGTCGCTGCGCTGCAGCTCCAGGTCACTCTTCTGGACCAGGAAGCCAGCGCACCTAGGAATGCACATGGATGTCATGGGATCCAAGCAGCTGGTATAGAGCTGCAAAGCCCCAGCCTCTTTCCCAAGAAGCACCAGAGATGCAGCAAGCAAAGAAGTCTGAGCAGCCTGCGCCAGTTCTACTCTCCTCCTTCCCAGGCCAGCTAGAAGAGGACCAAGGTATGGCCAACATGCCTGGAGGCCTCCTCTGCCAGTAGCTGCTCACTTGAGCCTCCCCTCCCGCCAGGGTTGCATCCAGCCCAGCCGAGACCCAGCACGTGAGCTTCCCCCTGGGAAGTGGCTGTAGGGAAGGCCTGGAAGGCAAGTTGAACCCTCCCAGAGTCAGGAGGTGCCCAGGCCGCAGCAACCTATGCTGAGTGTGCAACAGCATGGGCAGGAGCCCCTGGACAGAGGACACCCAGCCTCAGCAGGAGGGGGATGATGCCAAGGGACCCAAGTGTGCTATACATGCAGGGCCGGCTTCAAAATGCCCAAGGCGCCTTGAACACAAGGTGCACGGCTGAGCTGCCAGCCATGCATGCACAAAGCATGAGGTGGTTGGGCATTCTCCCAACTTGGGAGACAAAGCAGCTCCCCACCCCCCCGCCAGGATCCTCACCACCGAAGGGCCTGGAGTTTCATGGAGAGCTTGAGAGCTTCCATGCAGAAAGCCTTGGCTTCGCATACTGTCTCCACCGTGCCCAGAAGGGCGATCAGCTTCTCCGAGCAGGCCAGCATGTCTGCCAGCACCTGCCACTTCTGCAGCAGGTTCTCCCCTGTGAGGGAGGGAGAAGCAGGTGAATGTCACCCCACCACAAGCCAAGAAGCCTGCAGGGGTGGCCCCAGGAGTGGATCCTTGCACTGCCCCAGGCATCAATGCCTGCTCCCTAGAGCTCCTGGCAGTTGTTTTCATCATCTGTTGTCACTCCTCGGTCACCAGCAAGCAGATCCTCCAGTGCTGGAGTGGCCTGCTCCAATCCCTCACCTCAGCCTTTGACTTCAAGAGTCTACAGAGCACCGATCACAGAAACAGGACTGTTCCATGGGGATCTGGGGGACCCTCTTCATTGCATGGAGGATACCAGCCCTCTTGGGCTCCAAGGCCCACCCAGAGTTATTAGATGCCATTACCACTCTCCAGACCTGAAACCAGACCCCCTCTTCCCCCCCCAGCATGCTCTCTGCCCATGGTGTCTGACCCTAGGGTGCACCAGGAGCAGCGGGACGACCAGAGGAGACCCGATGCGGAAGGCACAGAGCACTAAAGGGCTGTGAAGCACTTTGCACTCAGCTCACCATAATCTACAAATGGGGCATCTGTACCCGCTGTGGGGGAGGACAGCACATCGCTGCCAAGCAGGAGGAGAATGATGCTTCGGAAGAGCTTGTGGGCATCAGCAAGAGCCGTCTCGGGGGTCTTCCACCCTGAGTGTGGGGAATGAGTGTCAGACAGCAGCAAGCACCTGTGGATCTCATGACATGGGAAGGACACCCAATGGGAGAGGTACCCTGTAGAACAGCCCCAGGACCCAGACAACAGCCCAGCAGCGTAGTTATAGAGGTCAACACAGACCTCATCTGGCTGCAAATCACCAGTCCTTTAGGGTCCATGTTCTCCAAGCCTTGGGGAACACCCCTGAGGCATTGCCACAAGTCCAAGCCATTGTGGGCAGCTGGTTGTAGCTGCCAGGCTGGGATAAAGCCAGAGGGAGGTGGCTGCAACTGCCCTGGCCCAAGCCACAGAATGCCTGCCGATGCATTTCATGCCTACAGCCCTTCCCAGAGTCCAGGCTGCAGCCAGGCTTGCCTTGCCTTGCCGTGCACTTGCCTTCAGCCCAGATCTGTTGTCGGAGCTCCGTTGAGAGGCTGGTAGAAGGGAGGCCCAGGTAGACCGCCACCAGCTGGAGGATGTGGGCTCTGAGCAGGTACCAGACCTTGGCAGTTTTCTGCAGGGTGGGGCTCTGAAGCACCTTGAGCAACAGAGCAAGGCCCTCTTCGATCTGGAGGACAAGTAGAGAAGGACTGAGGCTTGCTGTGGGGGGCAGAGGGGGGTAAATAAAGCAGCTCCCGGGGCAGGTGGAAAAAGGTAAGGAGTGAGGTTAGCAAAGAGGCTGTCTTTTGCCTGGTCTCATATAAAGGGAGGAGACTTCCTTTACAGAAGAGTTTGCTGCTCCAGGCAAGACCTGGTGACCAGGCTACAGAGTTTTAGAGTCAGGGACACCATGGTAATATTTGGAGTCCACACCAGAGCTTTTGCATTCCCCTCTCAGGAACCCCGTTTCCCCCAGCAGGAAACATCATGGCCCCTAACAGAGAGCACAAGCCATCATATAGGGGTTCCAACCAAAACGCAGATAGAGTGCTTTCATGCCAGCCCTTGGCTGGCCTCTCGCTCTGCAGAGTTACCTTGTGCTCCATGCAGCAGAGCTGGCTGCGCAGCACAGCACATGTCTGCTTCAGCAGCAGGCTGGGCTCGCTGCTGCTGTCAGTGTTTTCCAAGCAGGACTCTGCTTCTTCCAAGAAGAGCTGGAAAAGCCAAAACTTCGGAGTGTCACACACATGCGCACATCCCCACCCCCTTTCAGAGACTGCCATGGGGCAGTGATCAATGTAGCTGGGCCTGGTTGTACTAGAACCTCAGGTCCCTGTCCCTATTCTTTCAAGTAGAGTTGACATGATGGTCCAGATAAGGTCCACTGCACATGTGGTAACGACCCTACTTAACGAGCTTTTTCCCATCTGCTCTTTAGCTTAGTTGAGTTTGCTTCCCTCAGAAGCCTGAGGAAGGATACCGTGACACCTAGAAGTCTGCCTATGTCTGGATCAACTGTACAGTTGGGTGCAATAAAAAAAAAAGCCATCACCCACAGGACTTCTTGCCTCCCCCTTTAAGGAATGCTTCGTTTGTCCTATAGCTGCGCCATCGCTAGCCTAGTTCTTGCCTTGGCATCACTGGGACACCCCAGGTGGAAGAGGAGCTTGGTCACGTGACATAAAGCACTGGCGGTACCCAGCTGGTCCCCGAGGGCTCTGCAGAGGGTCCGAAGCAGCAGATAACACTCCATGGCCTGCAGGGGCTACAAGACATCAGGGAGCACACACACATTATTAAAGGTCCATCCCCCCACTTCAGAGGCAGTGCACCTCAATCCTTGCCCCCACCCCCAAATACCAGCTAACTGGTCTGTGGGAATGCAGCCGTTCCAGGCCCCAGTCTATAGAGGGAAGGAACATAGCAGTCAGGATCTATTCACAGCTCAGGACCTGGGGGCTGGGACCCATCCTGCCTTGGCCAGAGCAGTGCACAAGTGAGACAGGCTGGGCTGGCTCTTTTGAGGCACAGCCCAGAGGCAAAGAGCTGGTTGTTTTGAAAAGACATCTGAGAGCCAGGGCTGGTGAGAAGCCCTGCTGCACACGGACCCAATCTGCAGGCATATCCGACATGCTCACAGCTCCCTCCAGGCCAACCACTCTCCCCCAGTACCTTGGCCATCATCCTGTAGAGAGCAGCTGCAAGGTGCAGGGAGGCTGTGGTCTGCTCCACATTGCGCACTTGCGGGATGCCCTTCCTGGCCAGGAGCTTCTTCCAGAGGGCAAAGGCGTCATCCAGGCTCTTTGACTGGGCTAGAGATAACGAGCAGCAGTCACTCAGCTGCTACTGCCTAACGCCTCTGCCAGGGAGGGAGTAGATGGCAGCTAAACCCAGCCCAGGGGACTCTTTGGGGCAGGCAGTTCATTGATCCCTGAAGCCATGAACAGGTGGATTAAGGGAGGGGTGGGTCCAGGCAAAGCCCAGTGAATTAAGCGAGGCCAGGCTGAGGTCCCCCAGCCACCCCACTCATAACTCACCCCACTAAGATCCTCCTCACTGGGGAGGGCAAAATGGACAGCTCTGCCCCATTGGGTGGTGGTAGAGCAGCACATGCCCCCAGTGACCCAGTCAGGGACATCCCTTCCTTGCCACAAAGCCAGCAACTCTGCCCATTCAGAGTTCCTGCAGTGCCTCAACATCCCTTCCCCGAGGGGCCTCACCAGCCTCGGCCGCCAGATTGAAGGTGATGCTGTTGTACAGGAACTTGTCGTCCTGGAGCTTGTCTTCATAGTTGAGGTCATTGGGTTCAAAGTCCTCCAGGTTCTTCTGGTCCTGGGTCCAGGCTCTCTGCTCCTTCTCAATGCTCTGCAGGCATGTGAAGAAGCCACAGCTGTTGTTACAGCATATTGATGGAGCAGAGCCAAGACAGACTCCTGCCAACACCCATCTGCTCCTTGGGCCAAGAAGGGGCTGAAACAGACCCCCAAGAAGGGCACCCCAAGGCACTGCAGAGACAGGGCAGACCTGCACATCCTGGGCACATCCCCTGGTGTACAAAGGGGAGCAGCCACCACAGCACCACCTGTCTCCTACCTGCTGCATCTTGGACTCCAGACTGCAGATGTACAGCCAGAGCAGGGCTTGGGCTCGGTCATCCAGCAGCTGGTCCTGGCTTTCTGGGCTCTCAGGCATGTAGTCCAGCAGCTGCAGGGCCTCTCGAATAGCATCCAGGGCAGAGCTATGGGGAGAAGGACTGGCTGCCATGATGCACCCTGGGATCTCAGACTGCTCCGCAGAGGTGGTGGAAGAACTGGCTTGCTTAACCCTTCCCAGCCACAGGGCAGCAAGGAGAGGCAGATGCAGGAATGCATCTCCCATGCACCAGCCCCTTCTAGCTACCAACCTTGCCCACACTGAGTCCAGAGGGGCTGTTCAGGCCCCGTGGCAATAGTGTAGTCCTGCAAAATTCACAAGGAGGATGAATCTTTGCAAGGCTGAAACTAGAGACCAAACTGGAGCCCAGGGCACAGCTCCAGCCCTGGGGCAGCTCTCCCAGTGAAGAAAGCCAGTGGGATGGTTTCACATGCCCTGCAGAACCCCCTGGGTGCTCTGGTTGGCATGACATGACCTGGCTGGTTACACAGCAGAGGCTGCAGTATCCCATCTTTCTCCCCTGGTGCCCAGCAGCACTCACCACTCAGTCTTCTCTGTGTAGTCATGGTAGCACAGCACCTGGGCCAGCTCTAGGAGGACCCCCGCACGCTCCTGCACCTTCCCACTCTCCTCTGGGCACAGCTCCAGCAGGTCGCAGATGACATTGAAGCGCTCGTGCCCAGTGTTGGCCCGCACCGTCTTGTAAGCCCGCAGCTCCTCGGAAAGCAGGGCCACCAGAGACTCCGGGGCCAAGCTGTGCCCCTCCAAGGCATCCTTCAGAGTCCTGTGGCAAGGCAGATTTGGCAGTGGGACAGGAGCTATGGCTCACGTGCCACTTTCTACCCAGCAGCTCTTACAGCAAGTTACCCCTGAGGCATTTCCAGTGCTGACCCTTGGGCAGACAGCCAGGTCCATGCTGTGTGCAAGGGTAGGCAAGTCACAAGGTGCTGGAAGAAGCATCCCCATTTCAGATAGGGAGACAGACACAAAGGACACTGACCACACAAGTCATGTGGCAGAACCCAAGAGAACCCAGGAAGCCAAAGCAGAGCTCTCCATGGGATTAGGTCTTTCAGTCCAACTTGCATCATAACCCCAGACACCCTCCCTGCTCCATTTCCTCCTGCAGCAGCTTCCCACCAGGGACACCAATGTTTTAAATAGGCCAAAGCTGATTCCCGAGAGTTCCCACAAGCCAGGTTTTGTCCTGCCTGCCCCCCAGCAGAGGAGCACTATCTCCACCTTGCTCCCACCCACCTCCTTACTTCAGTCTCAGGTCTTCATCCCCCTTCTTGCTCGCATCCATCTTGACTCGGACCCAGAGAGACACTGGCTCTACCATGTGCTCCGTGACCCGGCCACGCAGTGCCCCCAGCCACAGTGCCACCACCTCAAGGCCCTTCTCAAACTGGCCCAGCTTCCGGTAGCTCTCCACCTGCAGCTTGAAGCACTTATCAGGCTGTGGAGAAGGGGAGAAAACATAGGAGCTGGCACCAAGGAGAATCACTTCGGCTCAGTGCCTGCAGAAAGAACTGGCCTGTGTCTGGAGTTTCCCCACCTGACAGAGCTGGGCTCCAGGTAGCAGCCACTGCCCTGACAGAAGAACATCAGGGACTCCATATCTGCTCCAGAAGAGAGCAGAGTGCCTCACCCCTACCACACCCAGGGCCCGAGCCAGGAACTTCAGGCTGCATCTCTCAGGTCAAGCCTAAGTTTCTGACCTGCTTGCCCCACTTCCTACCCCCCAAGCCTTCCCACTCACCCTCTCCGTGGGCATCTCTGGATAGGGGCAGGGCTCCATCGCCAGCCTCTGGCAAAACAGCTCAACAACAGAGCAGGCCTCTGCATACAGCTTCTGGCTGTAGAAGCCATAGGCCAGCTTGAACACACATGATGCTGCCATGGAGAAGAACAGGGTTGTCAGCAGCTGCCTTGCATGGTCATCCCTCCCTTATCCCATCCCTGATGTGGGCCAGGCCTTCACCATCTTAGTTCTACGTGGCTCAGCACAAGAAAACTCATTTGCCCCACCTCTGTGCAGAAGAGACACAGAAGCAGCTGATGGGCTTTACAGCTTGGAAGAGCTGGTGCCAGCCGTGATGGAGACACTATGAGGGACACAGCTTGAAGTGTGTTGATAAGGGGAGCCCAGCAAGGTTTGCTGGGGGTTGAATGACACTGGCATGGGATTGAATGGCTACTGGCACTAGGTGGAGGGGAGCACTGGCTGCAGGTATGGCCAGTGCCAGTAGCCTCCTCACGTGAGGGAAAGGAGTCTAGGCAGGCGAGCATCCTCCCACACCCCTGGGCTGGAGACACCTGTGGGGCTGCAGGGCCCAGAAGAGAGCAGGCAGACACAGAGTAAAGGTTTTTTGGCCACACCAAAATCGTTGGTTGACTTTGCACTGTTTCGTGGTGGTGCCCAGCTGCTGGGAGGAGCTGCCACCTCTAGAGCTGGAGGCAGAAAAGGGCGCTCCCCTCACTTAAGGGCCACAGTCCCACCCCTCTTCCAAGGCCCCTCTCAAAAATCCCCTTGTCCTCTGGCCTGCAAGAGGCAGGGCATAGATGCTGCTTGCTCCTATGGAGAGCAATACTAGTCCCATCCTACACAGGGGCATTTTTGAGGATCTCCTCTCACTGTCTGGTCTCTGGACCCTGTTGCTGGCCAGAAGACAGGAATGGGAAGAGCTGGAGGGACTACGGGAGGTCAGGCAGCATGCAGTTGGATGTGAGAAAAGCCACATGAATGAGACCAGCAGTGGCAGGACTGACCCGTCACATCGAGGTACTCTGCCTGCTCCGGTTCAGGGAGCCCCTCAAACAGCTGTAGCATCCAGGTGACGACGTCTCGGCACGGCCCTGCCAGCTTCTCCAGGCCGGCTGCCTGCAGGAGGCACAATAAATACACTGAGCAGACAGAGTGGAGGCAAACAGGGTTACAGAGCCCCTCAAGGAACAGATAGCTCCATTCCCAGGACTCCATGGCTGATCCAGAAACAGGACCTGATCTGCCTGGTACCTGAGCTGGCTCTCTGGGTCTGGGTGTGTGAACCCAGGAGCAACTATGCCCAGGCTGGCTGATGAGCACCATGACCCATCCAGCCAGAATCCTGGGTGTTCAGGGCTGCCCAGGATTCCCACGGCTCTGGATTAGCACCAGAGATGACTGGTTCCCAGGAGAGCTCCCTCTTCCACTGGTACCTGGGAGCCCTGGAAGGCATCGTATGCCAGGCCAGCATAGAGCTGGAGGCAGTGGGACTGTAGTTGTTTCACGGGCTGCTGCTGCTTCGGGCTGTCAGGAGGCATCTGCTGAGGGAAAAGGAACGTGTTAAGTACTGTCACAGCCAAGGCCAGACCAGGGGCTGGCAGCCACAAAGGCCATGCTGAAGGGGCGTCCTGTCTGATCTACAGCACAGGGCTGATAGGTGGGTTATAGGGACCCCAACTTGTGCTGTCTCCTTTTCACCCCTGCCACCATCAGCAGAACCCCGGATCCAGCAGACATGCCTCCACTCCCCCACCACAGATAATGCCCCTGCACGTTCCCTTTTGCAGTGCCCACATGCTGCTGAGCCAGCCCAGCAGTGGGCAAGGCCCAGCTGGATGCCAGATGCTCTTGTACCCCAAAACCTTAGTCACTCCCAGATGCTGCCCCCAGCCCAGCCAGCAGAGTCCTGTTGCCTCAGGCCAGGTCCTACGCCAGAGGCTGCACTCACACTCTCCAGCAGCCGCCACAGGAGCTGAAAATAGCTCTTCACGAAGGCCGAGGCACCCAGGGCATCTTCCAGCCCAAAGGGCCTGTGCTCGCTCCTCCTCACATATCCGCTGAGGGAGGAGACCATGAACTGGCAGCTTTCCACCAGTGCCCGGAGCAAGGGGTCCTGGGCTTCAGAGGCAGCATTCAGAGCCATGGCAGCCTGGGACAGAAGGGACCCGGTCTGGCCCTCACCCACGGCCAGCACCCGGCTCAGCTCTACTCCAATACGCAGCAGGTCCAGTGCAGCACCAAATCCCTCCTTAGCACCCCTGAGTACGCTCAGGTGGACCTGAGCTTGCTTCAGGGCACCCTTGGCTTCTTGGAAGCAGCTGCTCCTGCAGAGGCGACGGCAGCGCTCCAGCGTGAGCTCCAAGAGGCACAGGGAGGACTGGAGGGGCCAGGGCTCCATTCTGCCTCTGGCCTCCAGCAGGACTGCGAGTGGGTGGCAAGCAAGCTGCTCGCTGAGGTAGTGGGCATCCTCTGGGCTTAGCGGGGCTCTTTGAGCCTCAAACATCAGAGCGGCCGCCGCAGCCTGGCGCGCTGTCTGGGAGGTGAAGAAGGGTGGCTCCTGGGGCAGTAAGGGGGACTCGGCCTCTTCCAAGAGTGCCAGGAAGCACGTCGCCTGCAGACGCCCTGAGAGCACCGCCCTGGCATCCTCAAGACCCTGGCTGGACTTGGCAAGGGCGTCTGCCCCCTTCCACAGCACACTGAAGCTGCTCTTGGCAATAGCCTCAAAGTCTTCACTGGGTACTGCCAGACGCTGGCACTGCCCAAGCTGGGTACGAAGGATCCCTGCGAACTTCAGGCAGGCAGCGTAGGGGCCCGAGGCAGCCACACTTTTCAGCAGGTGGTAGAGGATCTTCTCAAGATAGAGGGGAGCGCGCGGAGGGCAAGCCACAATGTAGCCCTGGCACGCCAGCTCCGCTAAGTCCAGAAGGCTCTGGAAGTGCACCACGCAGCCCTGTGAGAGCCCCAGCCAGTGGATGCAAGCGCGCAGGACCTTGTCGCACACAATGCCCTGGCAGGAGGGCTGGCCCAAGCTGGCTAGGTCTTCCGGGGCAGAGGCCAGGCATTCCTGGAAGGAATCGAGATTATTAGAGCAAGTACACGCCCCTCCACCCCCCTGGGCTCTGAAACCCTCGTGTTGGAGGCTCCACAGCCCCCTCCTGGGGTAAGACTTGTGCAATTCCCACTGCGGTAGGGTCACCCAGGAGGTTCAAGGAAAGAGCTAGGAATGCTCCTCACTTTCCCCCCAGCCCTTGACTGCAGAACACCCCTGGTCCTTGGTGCCCCCACGCAGCCTCCTCCATGCCGGCACCCCCGGTCTCCGCGCGATGCATCTTCCACCACTGCGCCATGCCTCCCCTGACCACCACTCACACAGGGGGCGAGATGGCAGGAGGGCCGGGTACACGCGCGGCCCGCAGAAGGGCTGTCAGGGGCAGCCTCACCTTCAGCTCCGCCAACAGCGCCTCGGCCTCCTCCCGGCTGCCGACCTGCGCCAGTAAGTCTGCTCCTTTCAGGCGCTTCATCCTGCCCATGGCCTGGGGCAAAGCGGAGTCAGTCCCGGCACAGAACGGCATGACCTGCTCTCCGGCCCGTGCCCAGCAGGGACGCAGCCGCGGTCGGTCCCTCCTTCCAGGGCTCGCCACAGGATCAGAGCACCCGGCTCCCCATGCAGCCTGCGCCCAGCCCCTCTCCCCACGGCCCTAAGCCCCCAGGCCCCCCTGAGCCAGGCTTCTTGACCCCTGACCCCCATCCCCGTGCCCTTTGACTCCGGCCTCCACAGTCCCCCAGGCGCTCTGACCCCCGACCTCCCAATCACAGCCCCTCTGAACCCTGATCCCCAGGCCCCGCAATCCCTCAGTCTCATCGAAATTGACCCCTAACTGCCCATGCCCATGCCCATGCCCATGCCCATGCCCATGCCCATGCCCATGCCCATGCCCATGCCCATGCCCATGCCCATTGATCCTAGGCCCGCGGCCCGCACTCACCACCACTCAAACACACCGCCAGCCGCAGCCCGGCCCCGCGCCCGGTTCAAATCCAGGCCGCAGCCAATCAGCGCGCGCCTCCTCTTCCCCGCCCCTTCCACCGCCGCGCTGCATGCTGGGCACTGTAGTCCTGCTGCCACGGCGGCGGGGAGAGGGAAGGGAAGGACTGCGCACGCGCAGCTCCGCCGGCGCCCTCAGCCGTTGACTTCGGGCGGCGCGAGAGACAAGGGCGGTTTGGGAGCGCGCGTGCAAACCTGCGCGTGCCCCTAGCGTCCCGCGTGTGCAAACCACTTGTGCAACGCTAGATGTGCTCCCAATCCTCGTGCGTGCAAACCTCTGTGTGCAATGCTTGGCATGTCCCTTTTCCCCCACATGTGGGAAGTGCTGTGTGCCTCATCCCCCTGCGTGTGCAAGCCTGTGTGCAAAGCAGGGCATCTGTTGTGCAAACTGGGCCATATTCAAGGCACCTGCGTGTCCAAGCCTGGGTGTGCAAAGCTTGGTTTGCACTGAGCCATCCCCAACATGCCTGCCCTCCCTCCCCCGCATGTAACAATAGGTGTGTATGCGTACATGCCTGTGCAACACATGCAAACCCTCTCAGGGCCCCACGCAAACTAGAGCGTGCCCAGCCGGGTGCGTGTGCAAGCCGTGCGGCACGGACCACGTGGGGAGCAACCTGGGTGGGCCCCAGGGGCCCTTCTGCTCACTCCCTCTTTGCTCTAGTCTTCGTGGTTTCAGGGGCCGAGCTCTTGGCTGCGGGGGCTGTTTTGTCTGCTCCTTGTCCCCCCTCACTTGCCCTCAGTCTGGCTTCATTGGAGCAAAACCGTAGGAACAGGATGCCTTACACCAAGGGAAGAGATGGGAATGGGGAAAAACCTCACTGGACATTCGGGCACTTCCAGGCTGGTTTCGTTCACCCTCGTCAAGTCCGTGCCTGTGCTCAAGGCCTTTGGCACCAAGACAAGTGAGATGGCAAAATGCCGGCAACGAGCAGAGACACCGAACGGGCCCAGCAGAACCCGGCCCTGGCTGCTGGCAGGATTCAATCGCAGCACTTGATCCCCCTCCACTAAGCACCTGCTCTCGGCTTCACTGTATCAAGGGGAACCTCTTTTTATTGCAAAGATTTCCAACTCTCACTGCAGGCAGAAAATCTAGGAACCAGGATCCCAGCCTGACCCGGTGAGAGGTGCACACCCTAGGTTTTCAGTTGCCCCTCTGCTTTTTGGCATGCACCTGATGACTTGTTGAAGGCTCGGGGGCTCGGCCTCACCTGGAATCTGGCACTACTTGAGTCTTTATTAAAACTTCATAGGCTCCTGAGTCGGCCGCGTCCCTTGAAGCCAACAGCGAGAGCCGCGACCTGCCCCGTGCAGCCGGCTCTGTTGAAAGAAGCCATGTATTAAAGGCTCAGAAGCAGACACGGCAACCCTGGGAGAAGGCTCCTGGTGCTGGGGTTGCTGCTATCCAGCCCTTAGATCCACAAAGTGGAAGGGGTCATGCACTACAAACTTGAGGGGAACTGAACGCATTGGCTATTTAGTGCCCAGGCCAAACATGGTGCGAACCTTAAACAGAAAGGTGTAGAGCAGCAGCAGGCAGGTGAATTTCTAGCCTTCCCCCTTAAGGTGCTGCTAGTACAGGGGGGTCCAGCCTGTGCTCTGGAGCCATGTGCAGCTCTTCAGAAGTTAAGATGCATCTCCTGAAGCTGGTCACCATGTGATTGTGCAAAGATTCAAGGAGATGCATATTGACTTCTAAAGAGCTACATGTGGCTCTGGAGCTATAGGTTGGCCACCCCTGTGCTAGTAGCACAGCTAAGAGGGGCTTGTTGGTGCACAGCTTTCAGATCCCAGTGCTGTGTGGCTTCACAGCTGCATCCCAAGTCTTGAGACACTCAATGTTTATTCTTCCAACTGTTTTGGGGAGAATCAGTGATCCTGCATCCACAGACATGTCTGGCACCCAAGAATGCACAGAAGCCTGGAATCAGGACTGGGGCTTGACCGTAAATCTCAAGAGACCGAGAAGGCGACAGAAGAAAACAACTGCCTAAGTTTATTACGGAAACAATTAACCACACCGCTTTATGGGACACCTGGCTCCTAAGCCCTTGAATGGTGTAGGATGAGCACAGTTCCAGATGTTGTGCAGGAGGTTCTGGCCGGTTCACTCCCAGAGCAGGGTCCCAGCACTTCTGTACAGGCCTTTATCCCACAAACGGTTCCACCCAGTGGGACTGAGAGATGGGCCAAGCCACATGCCACCCTCCAACAGCTTAGCCCCTGTGGCTGTCAACTCCCTCCTCAGGTGAGTGGGAGGCACAACAAGTCAAACTTGCCCTTCCAGTCAGGGAATACAGGCAGGAGCAGGGGAAAGAGCTGGGAGACTAGCCCACCAAGGCTCTGGCTTCCCCAATGTTAAACACTTATAGCCAGATAAAACATTGTATGGCCCCGTTAAGGCTCCTGTTAAAACTACCTCAATGCTTGAAGCCCTCTGAGCTTTCCCACTGCCACTATTATACAGATCAAACATCAAAACCTCTCCTGTGTTGGCTTAACCCTAATAGCACATATCTGGGGGCTGGGGGAAGTAGGCCTGGGGCAGGGACTAGGCAGCATTTTGTCAGCAAGGGCAATTGAGTTGGAGGTACTGGGGATGAGGCTGGAAGCCTGGGAAGGCCCTCTCCAGCTTGCAGGCAACTACTAGCATCCTGTGCTGGAGGACTGGTATAAAGGCAGTTGCAGCAGCCATAGCAGGAGCCAAGGTCCAGGCCCGGGGGCCATGAATGGACTGGGAGTCCAGACCCGGGGTATGGTAGAGCCTGAAGGGACCAAGGCAGCCACAAACAGGAGCCCTGGGCATGTGCCAGGTCCATGAGTCCAAGGTTTAACCTAAGGGTAAAGGAGTTGCTGAGCTGCAGCAAACTGGATGGAGTCCACGTTGTGGCATGGCATGTGCAGGGACAACGGCAGCGGCTACCTACCAAGGAGCAGGGAAGGCCCCTGAGCTGTGCACTGATGCAAGCACTCCCACATACCCCCTGCAGCTGGAAAGGAACCAGGACAGGGATTGGCAGCCAGTGCTTCCCCAGGAAAACAGAAGGAAAAGAGTGAGAAAGAGGGAAGGAGAAAATCTGGGAAGAGGATGGGGGAGGAGGGTGAGTCCAGACACACTTCTGGGCAATGACCTTGACCTGCTGGGTACTCCCAGGCCTCAGGGATTCTCAGCCTCTCCAGCAGCCCCTTCTTCTAGGAGACGTACATGAGGTTGCGAGTGCACCAGGTTCTCCAGCGCATGTTGGGCTGCCTGCCCCTCCAGCAGCTGCATGCCCAATCACCTTGGGATGGCTTCCAGCACCACAGCTCCTCTGAGCATGGGGAGAAGCCAAGGCAGCACTGCAAGGTGTCATGCAAGAAGCAGACTGGCTTCCCTCTGCCTCTGCCACCTTTGCCTCCCCACGCTCTGCAGACACAGCAAAGTGGGGCTGGTCCTTTCTTGCTTGGATCCTGACCGTCCACAGCCCAAGCCCAGAAAGAAACCTCGCGGGCTCAAAAACTATTCTGTGGAAGCAGTTTTATTTTTCTTAAAAAATAATAACCAGAGTGGAGGGGGGCCCTTGGCTTCTGCAGTGACAGGGGGTCAATACTTTAAATACACAATCCCCCTGCTGGCAAATGCTGGGAACCAGGTGGCTGGGCCCTGCCACCAGTGTGTTGCCTGCCACAGGCAGGCCCTTCCCCAGCACCGCTGACATTGGCAGCTTGAGAAAAGAGGTAGAGGAGGGGAAAGAGAATTGGGAGCACCAGGGGTGAGAGGAGAACCCGGGGGGTGCTGCACCACGTCAGAACAGCAAGTTCCCCAAAAGAAGTTCCCCAGTGCTGTGGCCTGGGCCTCAGAGCCCATTTCTCCTCAGCAGCCCGGTGGCCTACAGAGCCCTGCCCTCTACAGGAGAATCACAGGCATCCGCACTGCCCTCTGGGACCATGCCGGCTGGTAAGGGTTGTTCCGTCATGCCAGGAGGCCGCCACCCTGCTCAGAGCTCTGGGGATGACAGCTCTGTTTGTCCCTGCAGGGGCGGCACCCGCAGCTCAGCGTTGTTCCTCACCACAGTGAAAAGGCTGACGACAGCCAGCAGTGCCATGACCATCATGACAGAGCAGATGGTGAACATGTTCCGGGTGCCTGTCTTATAGTCACTGTCGTGCAGGATGAGCATGCCCAGGCAGGCCAGCAGGTTCAAGGGCACCCGAAACCAGTTCAGGACACCCGCTTGGTCCTTTTCGGGGATCACCTTCCGGCGGAGGAAGCCCATGGCCGGGAAGTAGAGCCCACAGGAGAGCTCGATAAGCAGGAAGGCTAGGAAGGACTCAGAGGGATTCTCCTGCCCTGGGTTGGTGGAGAACGTCAGCATGAAGAGGGAGAAGAAGACCATGAGGACAGAGAGGGAGAGGATGTGCATGGGCTGTAGGTGGTACCGCTTGGAGGTGGCGATGCGGTACAACGATGAGCCCACCATGCTGGCAGCCATGAAGCTGGAGAAGACGATGCCCAGCGGAGGCCCATGGGGGTCTAGCACAGGTGTCCAGAGGAAGATGAAGATGTAGATGACGCTTTCAAACAAGGCCTGGATGATGCCCAGCAGCAGGACACGCCGGTCCGAGAGGAGGCACTTCAGGCCATCCATGCAGGTCTTGGAAAGCGCCCGCTTCTTACCGTAGTTCTCCTCCCAGTTCTTCATGGCAAAGATGCCAACCAGGGCGAGGAAGGGGATGGACACCATGAAGGGTGCCACCGGGCCCAGCCCTGCCCACTCAGCAAAGAGGTTGGCCACCACGCCAGCCCCCACGGCGATGACATTGTTCCAGAAGGCAGCTCTGGCGAAGGTGGAGGGGATCCACTCAGCGGGGAAGTCGTGCCGCTCCATGTGCTCATGGACATACCATGCCTCGAAGGCGGAGAACAGCAGGGCCGTGGACAGGCCGCCCAGGATCCTCCCTACCACCAGCACGAAGTAATCCCATGACAGCTTGGTGAGGCAGCAGATGGAGTAGGTCAGGGAGAAGAGGATACAGGATTTCTTGCGGCCCAGCCAGTCCACCAGGGAGGTGGAGACCAGCCCAAAGAGGACACTAGATGCAAAGCCACACACGTAGATGATGGCGATCTGGCCCTCCAAGAAGTGGTAGTGCTGGTACAGCTTGTAGAGGTAGGGGCCCTGCAGCCAGTCAGCCGCCAGCGCCAGGAAGTACACCTGGTAGTAGTCCAGCTGGAAGCGCAGGAAGGCCGGGTTGGTGCAGGCGCTGCCCGTGAGCCTGGAGCGGCAAGGGGAGAACTCCAAGCCCAGGCATATCGCCAGCAGGACCACAAAGGCCACGTACGCCGTGAAGAACATGGTGCCTCAGAGCATCCTGCGCGCCCCTGGGGCTCAGCTCCTCGGCTCCTGAGGCCAGAGAGGGACACGCTGTGGGACGGGTGGGAGACAGCCAGCTGCGCGGCCTTGCCGGTCCCCAGGAGAGCCTCCTCCCCTGGAAACACCGAGGACCCTCCCCGCTGGGGCCCCCGGGACACGGACTCCAGCTCAGCCCCAGGTCTTCACCTCCCGCCGGCGTCGCCACCCTGCGCCCGCCCCCACTTCCGCTTCCGCGTTTCCTCTCCTGGCCGCCGCCATGTTGGGCAGCGTCACGTGATCCTCCTCGCTTCCGCATTACCTCGCCTGAGCACCGCCACGTTAGGCGGCGTCACGCGATCCTCCGTTTCCGCGTTACCTAGTCTGGGCGCCGTCACGTGAGCCCCACTTCCAGGTTGCCGCTTTCGGGCGGCGTCACGTGACGCTCCCACTTCTGCGTTGCCTCTCCCGGGCGCCGCCATGTTGGGCGGTGTCATGTGACCCGTGTCCCCCCCCGTCCCCCCCCCAACTCTGTAACCTTTTCCTTTTTTTGTGGCTTTTAACTCCCACTTTTCCTCTATGCCTCCCCCCGCCGCCCTTGGTTGTCATTAAGAAAAGACCCACTGCCCCCCCATGCCATCCTTGCATTGCCTGCGGGGGAGTGTGGCCGTGGGCAAGCACGGCCCTGGCATGGGCACAGCACAGCAATGGTGTGGGCATAGCATGAGCACAGGGCAGCATGGGCACAGCCGGAGAGTGCTGCAGGGCAGCCATTAGCAGGGGCCACAAGCCACAGGGCAGCTCCCAGCCTGGTCCCATGGTCTGGCACGCCCAAGTGGGCCCCAGCCCCAGCAGGGCAGGGAGGCCGGAGGTGGCGTGGCCCGCTCCTGGGCTCCTGTGATGGACTGGCTTCTACCCAGCTCGTCCCCAGCTCCCCTGGCTCCTGACACTGGGGGTTCACGGTGCAGGATTACCACCCCCCCCATTCAACCCAGCCCCAGTCCCATGACAGCCACGCCTGGGACATGCTGCCACGCACACTTCTGTTTTCCGTCAGTTTATTGCACTTTGATATTCGAGAAAAAATAAACGCTCTCTGTCCGCGGCGTCCAGCCACCCCTGGCCTGACTCCGAGGGGGCAGGGGAGGATTCACTGTGCATCATTCCTCATAAAAGTGCAAAGTTTGGGGGCTTTTTTCTTCTGACGACCGAACAAAGCAGCAGCAGCAGCAGCAGCAGCAGCAGTTCCACATGGGACGCCTGGCTCCTGCAGAGAACACCCCCTGCTCGTGCCATGCATGGGGTGGGCTGGGCATATCTGTCCCCCCCCTCCCCACAGACCTGATATGTATGGGAATGTGATGGGGGGCGGGCATTGCCCTGTGCTTGGACCCCAGCCCAGTGACTGTCCCCCACCCAGAAGGGGAATAGAGTCTAGTGGTTAGAACAGGAGGTCAGGGAGACCGGAAGAGTTGGAGGCAGGTTTCCTAAGTTCAATGTGGGCCACACAGCTTCTTCAGCAGGGAAGAGTCCATCTTCAGGAAGCCCCATGGCCCAAGGCGGGACCTGTGTGGGCAAAGGAAGGTCCCCAGGGAGGTCAGCCAGCAAGTTGCCCCCCTCGGAGAACTAGGACCCCTCCCCACAGGCTGATGAGCCCCCTGCGAGCCACAGAGACGCGGGCTTAGCTGTGCCAGGCATCAGCAGAAGCCCCATTTTTGCATGAGATGTTAAAAAAAAATCCAAGACCAAACAAACACAGCAGGTGGGGGGAACAGGGAGACGGGAGTGAAGGAGCTGTGGGACAGTCTCTTTGCATGGCTCTTCCCCACAGCTGGAAACAAATGCAGGCCCCCAGAACCCCCACAGGAGACAGCCTGGGCTGGGAAGGGGTGGGGAGGGGAGACATGGGGGAACACAGCATGCAGCTGGGGGGGCATCTGTCCCCTGGGACCTACTTGGCATGTACAACGCAGGCAGGCTGGATATATACAGACGCGAGCCTCGGGACAATAGAGAGGCTTGCACATGCACGTTTGCACGTGCTGCCGGAGGAAAGTAGGGCATATGTACAGTGCCGTGCACAGTGTGCCACGGCGGGGCTCAGTCCAGGCCACCATGCGGGGCGGGGGGGCCAGCAAGGTCTTGAGGCAAGCAGAGCCCAGCTCCACGGGGCCCTGGGCTGCCCAGCAGCACCGGCCACCCCCTTCCCTCCGCCCGGTCCGCAAGTGACATTGGCTCCAGCTCTGGCTCAGGGGTCAATGCGGAAGGCAAGGAGCTTCTCCGAGTGCTGGTTGTTGAGGGTCCGTAGGTCAGGCAAGCGCAGCAGCAGCTTGGGGAAGAGGGTGGAGTCATCGGGGTGCTTCTTGGTGACCAGCGTCCGCAGCGCCCGGATCAGGGTCTCCTGCAGGATCTCCACGGCCTCCACGTCTGAGATGCCCGAGCGGTCTGTGGAGCATACAGAGCTGCCCGGTAACACCCTGCCCGGTCCCAAGAGGATCCCCTGAGCAAGGAGGCAGCCGTACGGGGTGTATGACACATGCAGCCTCTCTCAACACAGGGACCAAACTCTCTGGGGGAGGGAAGGGAAGAACAGGACTTATAATACAGACCTGTGAACCCCCTGCCCCTCTCTCACACCTGTGGAAGCCCCCAACAACAGCTCGGCAATGCTTATTTGTGAAGGCCCTGGGACAAACCCCACCGGGGCTGGAAGGGGCCAGGCTTTGGCTGCCCTGATACCCCCAGGCTGAGCTGTGCCTTGTCACCAGTGAGGCTTGTAGCCTTCTTCCTGCCTAGGGGTAGAGAGCGGGATCCTCCCCCCCTCCACCCAGAGCACTCCCCCACCTGCGGAGACGAGCACAACGGCCATGAAGAGAGCCATCTCCTGGGCATCGAGCCCCAGGGCGCCCAGCTTCTCACTGAAGTCGAACATGGCATCGAGCAGGGCACCCATCCCCATGGCCTGAAGCCCTCCTAATGCGTGCGTCTCCCCACTCAGGAACGTCACCGCCTTCTCCTTGGGGTCGAAGAGCGCCGCAAAGCGCACCATCAGCACCTGCGGAGAACCCTGGTCAGTGCGCCTTGACCTGCCCCAGCCTGGCGCACGGCAGGGAGCACCTCTGCGGGCAGCGCTGGAGCTAAGCCACGTGGCCCCAGCAGCTCAGACGGTGGCTGGGAGCAGGGCTTAGGAAATCCGTCTGCGCGGGCGGCGGTGGGGATACCCACAAGGTATGGAGGACTGCAAATACATACAGAACTGGACCCCTGCAGCAGGAGACAGCATGCATGCATACACATGCATATACATGCACACACACACATGTGCCTGCACACACAGAGAACAGGGCCCGATCCCTCCAGCATGGGGCAGTGCATGCATACACACACGTGCACACGCACGCACAAAGCTGGGCTGGCTCCCTCCAGCAGGGCAACATGCATGCACACATGTGTGCGCACACACACACACAGTTGGATCCCCCCTGCAAGGGGCAGTGCATTCACACACACAAACACAGACACACACACCTGGAAGGTGCCGGCCTTGAGCAGCATGACCTGGTCCTGCTGACAGAGACCCTGGAAGCCGGGGATGCTTTTGGCGAACTCCACCACCTCCTTGACAGCGGGCGTGAAGCAGCGCGAGAACTCCTCCCACGCCTGCTGCCGGCTGGTGCCCGGGCTGCAGCAGGGGCTGGCGTTGAGCGGGCAGGCCTGGGCAGCATGGCATGGCAGGGTCAGCTCTGCCACACTGGGGTGCCTGGCTCCCAACCCCCCACAGGGTCCATCCTGCTCTGCCCAGCCCCCTGCCCCCCAGGGTGACTCTGGTTTGTCCAGGGCTGGAGGGAGCTGCACAGCTATAGCTGCTGGGTTGTATTTCCAGCTCTGGGAGAGTAGTTGGGCCTAAGGAGGGTGGTTTGGGAGCGCAGACTCCTGGGCTCTATTGCCAGCTCTGACTCCAGTGCATGCCCCAGATGCCACTGCTGGCCTCTCTGTGCCTCAGTTTCTCCCCAGATGCCCAGCCGTGCCTGCCCTACGTCCCCCTGGACAAGGGCCCTGTGCTGGGCTCCCCCACTCCGCCCAACTGGGGCCAGCCCCATACTTACAATGCCTCTGCTGGCAGCCCCCCGCCATGGGCAGGTGCGCGGGGGGCTGCCCTCAGCGTAGCTGTACTCGAAGGCGGGGTAGCTCCCGGGGCTGGGCAGGTAGCCAGGCTGCTGGGCACCGTAGAGGTCCTGGCTGTAGTGCCGGGAGGTGTTGTCGGGGTAGCCGGCGGGGTCATACCCGGGGAGACGCAGGCTGGCAGGGTCGTGCTGCCCATAGCTGTAGCCAGGTGAGAGGTCGGCGTAGCCAGGTGGGGGGCCAGGCCCGCCCGCCCGGTCCTGCCTGCTGCCGAAGATGTCATGGTAGGCGCGGGAGATGGCGCCAATGGCCTCCTCCTCCTGGGCCACGGGGCTGGGCGGCGCCTCGCCCTCGGGCCCCAGCCCCGCGTCCAGGGGCGCCTCGCCCAGGCTGCTCATGTAGCTCTGCATCTCATCCAGCAGGCGCTGCTTCTCCCGCTTGGGGATGCGCCCAAAGCGCACGGCTGTGGGGGGCATCGGGGGTGAGTGGGGTGCAACCAGTCCCCGGCAGGGAAGGGTGCAGAGGGGGCCCTGCAGGCTCTGCTTGCCTCAAGACCTTGCTGGCCCCCCCGCCCCGCATGGTGGCCTGGACTGAGCTCCGCCGTGGCACACTGTGCACGGCACTGTACATATGCCCTACTTTCCTCCGGCAGCACGTGCAAACGTGCATGTGCAAGGTCAAGCAAGGCTGCAGTGTGGGGGGAGCTGCTTAACCCACCCCCCACAGACCCCCTCACCTCCCGTCCCAAAGTGCCCGGCTGGGCTGGGGGGTACTCACCGTCGCGGGACATGCCGACGGCCAGGCACTTCTTGAAGCGGCAGTGCTGGCAGCGGTTGCGGTTCATGCGCACGATGAGGCAGCTCTCGTTCTTCACGCACATCTTGTAGTGGATGTTCTGCTGGATGCTGCGCCGGAAGAAGCCCTGCCGGCCCCGGGAGTCAGACCCAGCAGCCCGCACCCCAGCCCCTGGGGACCGCGCCATGGTGATGCCCTGCTGGTTGCTAGGAGGGTTTCCCAGCCCCATGGTGCCCCATCGCTTGCTGGCCTGCCCCCCACAGGTGGGTTTCCTTGGAGACAACTCCATGGAGACACCCTGCTGGTTGCTGGCCAGGGTATCCTGTCCGCATAGCGCCCCATCACCTGCTACCTCACCGCCCAGGGGTGGGATGCCCCAGAGACAATTCCATGGCGATGCCCGGGTGGTTGCCGGGGGCATCCCGTTGCCAGGGCCCCACCAGCCCGCCTCACCTTGCAGCCCTCGCAAGCGTGGACGCCGTAGTGGAAGCCGGAGGCGATGTCCCCGCAGACCTTGCAGAGCAGCACCATCCCGCCCGCCTCTGCAGGGAGGAGGAGGGAGGCAGGGAGGGGTAAGCGCTGCCCGGACCCCAGACCCGCCACCCCGCCTGCCTTGGTCCCCCCCCACCCTTTCCTGCTGCTGTCTGATGCTCCCCCAGCCCTTCCTATTGCTCTGCCCCATAGATGGCTGCAGGGCAGGAAGTGGGGGGAGAGGGCTGGGAGCCTGGACGCCTCCTGGGAGAGGAGTTGGGGCCACTGGTTGAAGCAGGGAAGAGGATGGGAGGCGCTCACAGCATGGGGAACTGAGAGTCCTGTCCCTCACCCCCACCCAGCCTGCCTGTGCCTCAGTTTCCCCAGCTGGGGGCACTTACTGGAGAAGCTGCCTGGACACTGGGTTCTCCCCCGCCCCCCACCTGCCCGTGCCTCAGTTTCTCCAGCTAGAGGCACTCCCTGGGGAAGGTGCCCGGACGCCTGGGTTCACCCTCCCGTGCCTCAGTTTCCCAGCCCAGAGCACTCACTGGGGAAGGTGCCGGGGGCTCCGCCCTGCTTGGCTGCCCGGCTCTGGCTCTGGCTCTGGCTCTGGCTCTGGCCCGGGCCGGGGCAGCGGCCACCGTCGGCGAAGGGGAAGGCGAGGCCGGGCGAGGCCGGGGAGATGCCCGGTGGCGGTGGCCCGAGCTCGGCCAGCGACAGCTCCTCCAGCGCCGCAGGCAGCACGGCTGGGCCCCCAGGCGGGCTACGGGGGCCGGAGCCCGCGAACAGGATCACGCCGCCTGCGGGACACGTGGGTCAGGAGCCACACGCGTGCGCTTGCACACCCACGCTTGCACGCGCACGTTCGCATGTGCCACCGCAGGAAAGTAGAGCAGAGGCGGGGGGGGAATGCACTGAGTCTCTCTGCAGGACACCCCCCTCGTGCCCCACACTCCAGACCTGCCCCCCTGCCCCTACGTGCACCGGTGCCCATGTGTGGGAACGCGGCCCCGATCCGTACAGGCGCGACCTGCCGCCCCTGCCCCCAGCTGCCCCACAGGGGAGGCAGGAGCCGCAGGCAGGGCGTGAACCCATTGCTTGGAGAAGCCACAACCAGGTCAAGCAGCATGTGTTGGCGGGGGGGAGGGGGTGAGAATGGGGTCTGGAGGTGGTGCACAGGGGCTGGGGAGGTCATGTGCAGTGGTGCCAAGGGCTGGCACCTGCCCCCTCCCCCCTGTCCCCATTAACACACTGGCACCGGGCTGCTTGCCAGCTGCACATGCCCACGTGCCCTGCCCACACGTGCAGCTCAGCCCAGCCACCTGCCCTGCCCCCCTCCCAGGTCCCTTTTGAAGGCGGGGGGGTTCCCTCTGGAGGCATCTGTGGAGACTGAGCCCTTCTCTCCTGGCTGTTTGCCTTCCAGCAGCCCTGGAGCGGATCGGGGCCAACTCAGGCAGCTCCTAAAGCAAAACCAAGTCCCTGTGCCAGGAGCCCGTGGCTCCAGAGCTGAGAGCCAGGCAGAGAGAAGCCAGGTATCCCCAGCCCCTGCTGTCTGAGGCGCTTCTAGCTCCCAGCTCCCCCCCACAACAGCCGGGGGGGCGGCACTGCAGGCCAGGAGAAATCCCCCGGCGAGGACAGGATGCAGCTCCAGAAGCAGCAGCAGCCCCATGGACCTGGTGACCTGGATTCTCCTGACAAAGGCAGTCGCAGGCACGTGCCTGCTCCCTCCTGCCTGCCGCGGTGCCTAAACCTCCTGCTCTTCTCCAGGGGTGGGAGCAGCAGGATGGGGATGCCCCCCACTCTGGTGCTTGCGCCTGTGCTCCTGCCCCCCCCCGGTCCCGCTGCCCCCACGCAGCCAGCCTGGATGGCAGCCCCTGGGAAAAAAGGCAACGGAGCCAATTTTGGCTGCAGGGATGTCAGGAAAGAGGAAGCGACCTGGTCCCAGCTTGCAGCTGGCTCTGGGGCACAGCGTTGTGGTGGGGGCTGGATCTGGCCAGCCCCCACTCCAGCAGAAGTGCTAAAAACCAATGCTGTGCGGTGCACGTCTGAGCAGCGCTGGGAAGAAGCTGCCCGTGTTTCCACCCCGGGGCCGGTTCTGCCCAAACAGGAAGGCGCCCAGACCAGACCCCCGGGCTGCGCGATCCCATTTCCAACCCCCAGCTGGGAGCTGTGGCTCTGAGTCCCTGAACCCAGTGCCCAGAGCAGCCCGGGGCCATGGGGCAGCTCTGGGCCCACTTGCAGGGAACCAGGGAGCTACAGGCAGCTGCCCAGGGCAGCTGGAACTGCTGTGGGACCGGCCCACTCCACCACCCACCTGGGCAGTGGCATGAGCCGGACAGGAGCATATCTGCGGGGTGGGGTAAAGGAAGCTGGGGCAGGGCTGGAAGCATAGAGCTGGGATCCCTGCATAAGCTGCTGCTTTGTTCCACCCCAGAAGCAGCTACATCTTGGCACTGGCTGGGTAGCCCCTGGGGGGCTTCAATTGGAGTAAGCCTCCGGGGGGACATCACACAGGGAAACCGAGGCAGTGCCAGGCCCCATGGCAGCACACCCAGCCCGCCTCCATCCTTCGGGTGCCATGGCAGGCAGGGATCATGCCAGGCTTTCCCCACCCACCCCTGTAGGGACCCGCTGGCTGGTGGGGGGCTGCACCCCGCCCGGGGCAGGAGGGGCAGGCCTGCCCGCTGCAGCAGCCAGGGGCATCCCCTCTCCAGCAGGGACCAGACCCCCGCAATGCTGCAGCCTCAGCGAGCCCCGGGCCCTCCCGGCACCTGCGCCCTGCAGCAGCCGGCGCAAATTAGGTCAATGTCACGGTGGCGCTGGGAGACACAGAATGAGGTGACGCAGCCCGGGGAGGGGGGTGTCAGGCCCAGGCCCCCCCTCCCCCTCACACGTGGACACATGCATGCCCGCCTCCCTGCACTCTCCGGCCCGGGAACGGGGGGCAGCCCCAGCGCAAAGAGCAGGGAAACAAAGGGGATGGCTGCAGCAAGGCGGCGGAGAGTGAGCGGGCCATCTGCTTCCACCCGGGCTTGGGGAGGGGGGTGGAAATCAAGCCAGCTGCCCCCTCCTCCCTTTCCCTTCCCTGCATTAGGGAACCGAGGTCCTGTTTTCAGTGTCAGCTACCCTGAGGTCCCCTACCCGCTCCACCCCTGGGAGCAGCATGAAACTCCAGGGCAGGGGAGAGGAGAGGGCCAGCCCCGGGGACAGCGGGGAGGCAGGGGGCACCGGACCATACAAAGTGGGGGCCAGGGGCACCTGGAGTCCATGCTCCCCCCGCTGGGGAAGCTGGTTTCCCGCAACCTGCCAACAGGAAAACAGGGGAGCCAGAGCCAGGCGTCTGGGCAAGGACAGGAGGTCCCAGGGGGCAGGGAGCAAGCCCGGATGCTGCTTACATGGGAACCCCCTTCTCCAGGGTTGTTTGGGGTCCCACCGGCGCCGCATCTCCAGCACCTGCTCTGAGATCCGCTCAGTCCTGCCTGCCACTGCAGCCTTGCAGGTCTCGGAGGCCCCTAAATCCCCTGGACACCTCTGAATGCCCCCCTGCCTGTGCCTTCAGCAGGCAGCACAGGCTGGATGTGCCAGAAGTGACTTCTCCCAGAACACATGGGCGAGACAGCGGCCGCAGCCGGGCAGGGGCACTGCGATGCGCGCGCGGGCGGCCGCGGTGTCCCGGGGCGGGCGAGCTGTCCGGGGTAGATGTGGCCACGCGTGGCCCCCGGAGACTCGGCCCTCCTGAAACCTCCAGGGCTGCAGGGCCGCGATGGGGTAAAGCCCAGGCAGCAAGGACGTTTCGGGGCTGTGCTCAGCACAGGCGGGGGCTGAATGACCGCAGCGTGGGGGGCCACCGGGCTCCGCTGCCCCTGGGCGTGAGGCACCGGCTCCAGCCTCTGTGCCTGGGTCCTCCCTACTGGCAGCCACACACCTGGCCCCCCACTCCCTGGGTTAAGTGTCGGGTTCGGGGTCACCCAGCCAGTCAGTGGCAGAGGTGGGAAGGGTTCCTGCTCCCAGCACAGCTCCCTCCCCTGCCTGCCCAGGCCAGCCGGGCACAGCTCCTGCAGTGGGGTGGATCCTGGGGGCTGCGGCCGTCTCTTCAAGCTGCCCCCGACCTGAGGTCATCGGAGCCCGGCCTGGGAGCTGGGCACTGCTAGAGCGTAGCTGCACCCCTCAGCCTTGCACACGCATGCCCGCACACATACGCGTGCTTGCAGGCAGACGTACGCATGCTGCGGGGCCTTTCCTGGGGCCCCTCAGCTGCCCCTAGTGCTCCGAGCCAGGGAGGCCTCGGGCCCTTGCTGCGGGCAGCCGCAGCAAGGGCTGCAGGAGGTGGGTGTAGCCCAGGTCAGGGGCTGTGCCAGGCCCCCGCAGGGACGAAGAAGCCAGCCAGGGAGCGGTGGCACAGAGCGGGACCCTCGCCGGGCAAGGCGTGGGTCCGGCGGGTGCAAGACGGGAAGAGTCGCCACGCCAATACCATGCAGCCCCCCCCCCCCCCGCCTCACGGTGACATCACGGCGGGCCCCGAGCAGCAGCCCATCCCTTGCCCCAAGCGGGCATGACATCACTCCGGGGGCACGGTGACACCACAGCCCCGCCGCGAAACGCTGACGTCGCCGCCGCGCGAGACACGCGTGACATCACGGCACCCCCCCCACGATGTCACCAGGGCCACGGAGAGAACCCCCCCATACCTGGTGCAACCCCAAGGCGTGATGTCACCCCCTCCAGGGGCGACGTGACATCACCCCCATGACATCACGCCCGAGCTGCGCGCGGGGGGCAGCGGGGCTCCGCGGGGCCCCCTCGCCCCCCCGGCGGGGCTCGCGGCAGCACAATGCGGCGGCGGCGCTTACCGGAGCCGGGGTCCATGCCGCGGCGGGCGCTGCAGGCGGACGTGCGCGGGGCGCGGCGGGGCGCGGCGGGGCGCGGGCGGCTGCGCCGGGCTCGTGTGCGGGCGGCATGTGACGCGGCCCGGCTGCCCCACTGACACACATCCCGGCCGGCACATGGCGGGGCGGGGCGGCGGGCGGGGCGCTGCGGGGCTGCGGCGGCCCCCTCCCCGCGCCCCCGGAGCAGCGGCGGGGGCCGGGCGCCCGCTGATGGGGAGGGGAGGGTGGCACTGCAGCGAGGAAGCTCGCAATATTGGCCTTGCAGCTGGGGGGGGGGGTACTTACCGGTGGGGGTCACTTCCTGGCCCTGCGGGCTCCCAGCCGGCGGCGGGCGGGGCAGCATGGGGGGGGGCAGCCGGAGCAGCAGCAGCAGGGGGGCAAAGCCATGGGGCAGCAGCAGGGCGGGGGGCAGCAGGGGCAGGGCGGGGGGCAGCACGGAGGCGGGCAGCAGAGGGGGCAGCGGGGGCCGTAGCAGGCGGGGCAGGCCATGGGGCAGCAGGGGCCCCAGGGGCAGCAGGCGGGGGGGGCGCAGGGGCAGCAGCAGCAGGGCAGCCGGGCCCAGCACGCCAGCCCCATGGAGCCGGCGGCGGGCTGGCGACCCCAGTATTTATAGCCCAAAGCCGGCTGAGCCTGCGGCCCCTGCTTAGCCTCGACGCCCGGGCCCGACGGCCGGATGGGGCGTTCCCTGGCCTGGCCTGCCACAGACCCCGGCCCGGGGTGCCCCACACCATGGCAGGGCAGGCCACGGGGCACCTGGGTCCGCGGCCTGGCTCTGGGGGGTCACGGCGGGGCGGCCGCCGGGCAAGCGGCGCCGCCCTCGTGTCGCGCGAGGGCCCGCGTGTCGCACGACCGCCCTCGTGTCACACCACGGCCCCCGCGTCCCACAGCCGCCCCCGTGCCAGCGAGCAGATGGCGCGGGGCTGCGGGCGGCCGCCGGGGCCTGGGCTCCAGCACGTTCCTCACGCTGCGCTCCGCCGGCGGCAGCTAAATATATCTGGGCCACGGCACGAATCTGGGTCAGGCGCGAAGGCGGGCGCCGCAGCGCAGCCCGGGCCCCCGCTCCGCCCCCGCAGCCGCCCTGGCAAGGGGGGGCTGGAAGCCTGGAGCTGAGCCAGGGCACGCTCGCTTCACCCAGTAGCCCTGGGTCCTGGTCCACCGCAGCCCCTGCCCCTCTTCGCCCCTGCACCCCCCAGCCTGCCCCAGCTCCCAGGAGGGCGCAGACCTCCCCCCGCAGGCCGCTGGGGTGGGGGAGGTGGCCAAAAGGCCCAGCTGGGCAAAGAGCCCAGGCGTCTGGGTGCCCCCAGTGCTGGAGGGTGCTGCCCCATGGTGCCAGGCCCAGCCGGGGCGAAGGGGGGAGGGTGACCCTGGGGCTGGTGCCCCTGCAGAGTAGGACCCCCCCCAACCAGTTGGGGGGGGCTGGGGGCACTGGGCCCCCCCAAAAGTCCTGGGCTAGTGCGGGGGGGGCAGAAGGCAGGGCTCAGTGGGTGGCTGCTGCCACACTGTGGTGAGCACGGGGATCTCTGCGCAGTGTGTCCTGGCTGCAGCACGGCGCACAGTGCGGGTTGGGGGGGTCATGCATCCTATATATTATGCGTGTACATGTGTGTGCATGGGTGTGAGTGTATATGTGTGTGTGCACCTGTGTGTGCAGGAGTCTATGTGAATAGGTGTGAGTGCCTACAAGCGTGTCTGTGTGTGCGTGCGGACATGCGTGTGCATGAGGTGGGCAGGTATCTGTATGTGTGTGGGTGCGTGCAGGTGTGTTCACGTGTGTGTGTATGGGTGTGTTCTTGTACATGCATGTGTCTGCATGCATGTGCACGGGTGTATGTGTGTGGGTGTGTGCAGGAGTGTTCGTACGCATGTGCATGCATGTGCGTGCATCTGGATCTGTGTGTGCATGTGGGTGTGCATCTATGTGCATATGTGTGGGTGCGTGCAGGTGTGTTCATGTGTGTCTGCATGGGTGTGTTTTTGTATGTGCCTGTGTGTGCATATGAGCATGTATCTGTGTGTGCAGGTGTCTGTGTGCATAGTTGTGTGTGTGTGCAAATGTTTCCTTGTTTGTGCATGTGCATGTAGATGCATGGGCATGCATGTGTGCACATGCACAACTGCACCGGGGTGGTGTTCACATGTGTGTGCACATAGGTGTGTGCCAGTGCCCGCTGGCCTGGGTAGCATCTGCAGCAGGGCCAGGCTCCAGCAGGGGACGCTGCACTCTGCTCCCATGCCAGAGGGGGCCCCTGCAGCATCCCCGGTGTGACAACACATGAGTGAGTCACACACCGGGAGTTACCATGGCAACCAGGGGCGCCCCGTACACACAGAAACGCACGGCTCCAGCACCAGTTGCACATACACCAATCACACATGCACAAGCATGCATGGCCATGCACACGCATCACACATGCACACACACACAACGCGCATGCAACCACATGAGATATGCACACGTGCACACATACCGGGCACATATGCACACACACCAGACACATGCATGCACGCAGGCATGCACACCCACAGGGCACGCACACACAAGACGCACACATGTGAACGCACACACGTACATGCACACACACCAGATACAGACAATACATGCATGGTCACACCCCAGAAACACACGTACACACAGACAGACACACATGCACAGCCTCATGTGCGCAAGCTCACACAGACTCATACCAGAAGCATGTACAAACACGCGGCCAGCCCTAGGGAGGTGCACACGTGCTGACACGCACCCAGCCACCTGCATGCAGGTGCATGCAGACACGCACGTGCATCTGTGCACATGCATCCACTCACACACAAGGGACACTGGATTGCCTTCGGTGACGGGACAACTGGCTCTGTGGATGCAGGGGGAGCGGTGGATGTGATAGACGGTGACTTTAGCAAGGCTTTTGATATCTTCTGTCACAGCGTCCTCACAGGCAAGCGGAGGAAGTACGGGCTGGATAAGTGATCCGTAAGGTGGATAGAAAACTGGCTGGAGCATTGGCTTTGGAGAGTAGTCATCAGTGGCTCAATGTCTATTTGGCAGCCGGTATCATGTGGAGTACCCAGGGGGTCAGTCCTGGGGCCGGTTTTATTCAATGTCTTTATCAATGACCTGGAAGATGGCTTAGAGCGCACCCTCAGCAAGTCTGCAGATGACACCAGACTGGGGAGTAGTAGATACGCTGGAGGGCAGGGCTAAGGTTCAGAAAGACCTTGACAAATTGGTGGACTGGGCCAAAAGAAATCTCATGAGGTCCAACAAGGACAAGTGCAAAGTCCTGCACTTAGGACGCAGCAAGCCCATGCACCGGTACAGGCTGGGGGCTGACGGGCTGGACAGCAGCTCTGCAGAGCAGGACCTGGGGGTGACAGTGGACAATAAGCTGAATACAAGCCAGCAGTGTGGCCTTCTTGCCAAGAAGGCTAACGGCATCCTAGGCTGCATTGGTAGGAGTGATGCCAGTGGGTCCAGGGAAGTGATTCTTCCCCTCTATTCAACACTGGTGAGGCCACATCTGGAGTCCTGTGTCCAGTTTTGGGCCTCCACTCCCGAGAGGATGTGGACACATTGGAGACAATCCAGGGGAGGGCAGCGGACATGGTTGGGGGCTGGGGCACAGGACTAATGAGGAGAGGCTGAGGGAACTGGGATCATTTAGTCTGAAGAACAGAAGACAGAAGACTGAGGTGGGGATTTAATAGCAGCCTTCAGGTCCCTGCAGGGGGCTTGCAAAGAGGATGGAGCTGGACTATTCACAGCGGTGGCAGATGGCAGGACAAGGAGCAATGGGCTCAAGTTGCAGCAAGAGAAGTTGAGGTTGGATATTAGGAAAAACTCGCTCAAGAGGAGGGTGGCAAAGCACTGGAACAGGCTCCCCAGAGAGGTGGTGGAGTCTCCATTCTTAGAGGTTTTGAAGACCCAGGTAGACAAAGCCTTGGCTGGGATGATGTAGTTGGGGCTCGTCCTGCTTGGGCAGGGGGTTGGACTAGATGTGACCCCCTGAGGTTCCTTCCCACACTCATTTTCTCTGATTCTGTGACACACCCAGGCCCTGGGCACACACAACCCATAGATGGCTGCAGCGTCAGGGTCATGCGTGAGCACTTGAAGCCAGGGCCTGCGGCACACTGGGGCCAGGGTGTCCTTTGGGCATTACACCCCCGCCCTGAGTCCCAGAACCCCCCTTTGGAGCTTTGGTTTCCCCACTAGTTTTACAGGTGAGGCACCCCAGCACATGCAGACGCATACAAGCACACACACACATGCACTCACACATGCCCACACACATGCATGCACTCACACACATGCAGAGGCATGCTCATGAAGACACACACATGCGCACGCGCACATGCCCTTGCACACACAAGCATTCACATGCATGCTCATGCATACACCCATGCATGTACATGCACAGGCATGCCCATGTAGGCACACACATGCACACACGCATGCACACTCACCCACACATGCCAGGGACACCTGCAGGCGAGGCACTCCACTTCCCCCAGCGGCAGCAGGAGCACACCATGGTGGCGGGGGGCTGGTTTGGGGCCCAGGAGTCATGGTCAGAGCTTGCCCTGCCCTCCAATGCCCCTAGCCCCAGCCGGGATCCTGGCAGAGCGGATGGGGGTGGGGGCTGCAGGTCAGGAGTGAGGGGCATCACGGGGCTGGGGGGGAGATCCAGGCCTGCTTACCCCCCTGGATCCAGCCCTCTGAAGCGATGGGGAAACTGAGGCACGAGGGACAGGGCAGCAGCAGGACTGGGGCAGGATGCAGGAGTCCTGACCTCCTCCCTGTGTCATGAAGAAGCCAGGCGTCCAGGGCCTGGGGCTGGTGCTCTACCTCCTCCGGGCAGCTCTGTGGCAGGGCCCGTGTGCCCAGCGCTATCCCCGGAGAAGGCCAGGTGGCGGGAGGGGGTTGTTTCCTGCCCCAGGGGTCTGGCCCTGCCTGGGCAACTGAGCTTAGATGAGCCCCTGCCTCAGTTACCCTCCGGGCTGGGGTCTGTTGGAGCGCCCGGGGCTGCGCTTCTTCTGCCTCAGTTTCCCCTGACTGGGGATCAGCGGCTGGCATGGAGAAGGGGCAGGTTGGGCTCCTCTGATGGGGACACCTGGGCTCCAGGCTTCCCTCTGCCACTGCCTGGCTGAGGCCTTAGCCAAGCCCCTTTCCTGCTTGATGCCTCAGTTTCCCCTCCTGCCCTTGGCTTGGGACCAGGCCAGGAGGGGGCACTGAGCCAAGCTGCCCGTTCTCTGCCCCCAGGGGCCAGCAGCTCCCCCGGCTTGGCTGGATGTGGCCATGGCCCGGCAGACCTGTCCATCTCTATCCTGTGACAGGTGCAGCTCAAGGCGATCAGAGATGGGTGGGCAGGAGGAGGAGCAATGCGGCTGCAGCTGGGGGGGGGCAGCATGGGGGGGCTTTGGGACAACTTGGCCCCTCTCTCCCCAGGGTAAATCAGGAGTTGTCCTGTGGGGACTGAAGCATGTGGCTGGCCGCCTGGCTCCCCCAGCTGCCAGTGCCCAGCTCTTGTGCCAAACACTGTCTTCCCACTGCCGGCCTGGGCCTTTGCTGGCCCCTTCCCTGTGCTGGCTGGGGGGTGGGGGCACTTGTGGGAGCCCTTTCCTTCCCCCACCCCCAAACCTCCTTGCCTTCATTAGAGCTGGAAATTGGCACCTGGGGCAGGTTGGCGCCCACAACCCCAAGGCGACCTGCGCCCAGGGGCTAACAGTGTCTCCGGGGAATTGGATTAGTCACTGCCCGCTCGGCCATGCGCAGCTATTGATCATCCCAGGATGGGTGGGGGGCGCTGCACCCAGAAGGCAAAGGGTGCCCGTGGTGGCTGCATGGAGTAGGACAAGGTCGGGGGGGTGAGGGGGGGCAAAGGGAGCTGCTGTCCCCTGCTGGGTCAGTCAAGAGGCGGTGCGTGCACAGATGTACTGTGCAGGCACGGGTGTACATGCGCCATCGTGTATATGAGTGCGCCTGTGTGCAGTGCTCCTGAGTGCAAGTGCATGTGTGTGCATGCAGGTGTGCATGTGGATGCAAGCTTGTGATTGCACAGGGGAGTGTATGGAAAAGCGTGTGCCTGTGTGTATGAAAGGGCATATGTGTGCCTGCATGCTCACATGCATGCACCTCTTCATACATGTGTGTGTGCAAGTGTGTGTTCATATGCATGTGCCTCCTCCTGCGTGCGAGCGTGCGTGTGCAGGGGTGAACTGGTGCCTGAGCCCATGACACTGCCCCGGGCCGGCCGCATTCAGCGCAGCGGGTCGGTGCCAGCACGGCGCGCTCAGGTGCTGGGGTTGGGGTGCAGGGAAGCCCCCTCCCCCACCCGGCTCCGTCTGCACCACCCTGCGGTTGGCCCTGCAGGAAGGGGAAGCTTCAGCCTTCGTGCGAAGGAACTTCACGCACGCGTGAGTGTCACGCCCAGGCCTTGTGCAATGGCAGGGGCGCAGTCCTTCCCGGCAGGTTGCCTCACCCCAGGCTTGGTGGGGGGACGACCCCCACCCCTGCTGCTCTCTAACTCCCTGGAACCAGGGCCATGGATCCTCACGGGCCCTGGGGCACTGGGCTTACTGGGACGTGCTAATCCGGCTCAGCCCGCCGGGGACCCTGCATCTGCCTGGCCCTTCCCAGCCAAGCCCGGCCCGCGGAGGAGGGAGAGCCCGGGTCAGAGGTCCCGGCTGTGTTTGTCCGGCCGCGGGGGGCGGCTGCACGCCGGTGACAGCTGGGATTTATGGCGCCCCGTCCTGATGGAGACAGATGGCTTCTGGAGCTGGGCTCCCAGCCCCTCATTCCCTAGCACCTGCTCCCCCCTTGCGTGGCCGTGGGCGTTCCCTTGGGATGTGGCCACTTCTGGGGCGCAGCGTGGGGGATGCTCGCCCAGCCCCGCTGGACCATATCTTTCCCCCACCCCGCCGTGGCAGGGGGATGAGATCTCCGGCCGGGCCAGAAGTGCCAGCCCCTGTCCAGGAGTCAGCGGGGAATCCCCCTGCCCCCCCCCGCAGCACAGGGTCTAGGGCGTTCTGAGTCGTCCCAGCAGAGGGTGGGGGTGAACACATACGTGTACACACACACACACACGTGCACACCAACCCATGACTACAGACCCCTGTGCTCCCACCCTGGCTGTTCCATACCTACATCTGGTCCTCCCACCCCTTTGCTAGGACCGTGATGGGGGAACTGAGGCACAGGGCCTGCAGAAATCCCTACCCTGAGCCTCCCCAGCCAGCCAGGGGCAGAGTCCAGGAGTCCGGGGCTGGCGGGGTAGAGAGCTCATGATTCCTGGTCCCCCACATCTGCATTCATTTGCAGCTGGCAGAGCACAGGGGGCTACCTTCCACCCCAAGGACACCCCTCCCACCAGATGTTGCCCTTCCCTGTGGGACGGGGGCCAGCAGAAGCTGCTGCGGGGAGGGGAGAGAACTGGGGTTCAGTGGGGTCCCCCTATTGCCTCTGTCCAGGCCAGGGGTCAGTGCAGTAGCTAAGTTTCCCCTCTTGCAGGCAACACTTTTTGGGCACTCTTTACTCCATCTCTGGGGGGGCGGGGGACCCTGGGGGGGCCCCCACAGGTATGGCAGGGCAGCTGTGATGCAAAGTGGTGGTGCCAGGCAGCACGGGGCTGCGGGTGGAAAGAGGAAGCTCCAGGCGGGGATAGGGGGGCGGTGGCCACCCGGGGACGTGGGGCCCACCCTGGGGTGGGGTTGCGGCCCCCTCTGCAGTGCTGCAGGGGAAGCCTTGCAAGGCGGGGGGGTGGGGCGGTACACAGAGGTGCTGGGGGTTGCACACAGGGACAGGCCCCTGCTGCAGGGTGGGGGGTGTTGGCTGCACAGAGGACCCCCTTCAGGGTCATGCTGGACCTGCGCTGCCTCCCCCACCTCGCACACATACATGCACACACATACACATGCATGCCTTTCACTGTCAGAGCACACTGCAGCTGTGACCTGTCTGAGTCACGTCACCACGTGATCCCCCACCCGCAAGGTCAGTTTTGGTTTGAGCTGGAGCCGAGCAGGGTGTTTGGGCACATCCTGCACTCGGGCTGGGGACCCGCCAGCAGCCTGGCCCCCTTCCTAGGGCTGTGCGGGCTCGGCCAGGCAGGCCTGGTGCCCAGGCTTCGGAGTTTGTGGCAGCAAGGCCTGTCCTTCAACTAGCCTCATCCTTGGAAGCCCAGGCTGCATGCACACGCGTGTGGAAATGCACACGTCTGTGTGCACATCCTGCGCGGCTCTGATTCCCCTCTTCCGCCCAGACCCAGTGCAGGGGCCAGGCGTCACCCATGAGAGTAGTGGTGCTACCAGCCCCCCGGCTCCCAGTCATCTCTGTGCCCACATAGCGGGTGTTTGCCTCGGCGGGGGGGCAGGGGACATAACCCCCACCTCTGAGATGGGGGCAGGGCTGGACTCGAACTCACCACCTCGCGGTGCCTATCTTGGCCGGCCCGGGGAGACTGCAGGGAGCAAACCCCAGGGAGCAGGGGAAAGCTGGGCCGCGAGTGGCGCTTCCCAGAGCCGATGCCCGCGGTAAACGAGGCGGCGCGCGGCCGGCTCAGCCGCGTCATTTCTCTCCTGTGAAGCCAACTGCCACGGGCAGGTTCCCAGGCCCGGCTTCACCACTTCCTGCCAGCTCATGCCAGCCGGCCCGACGCAGCGCACGGCGCAGCACACAATGCGAGCAGCCGCTGCACCAGGGCCCGGCTTGGTCATAGCGAGAGTCGGGCCCAGCGTCTCGCACACACGCACGCTGCAAGCATCCTACTGCTCACATATTCACAGATGTGCGTCTGTTAGATCCAATACAACACACACGCACGCACGCATGTGTGCATGAGCCAGATCCAATGTCACGCCCTCACACAATCCAGATACAGCATTGCATGCACACACATGCACCCCCCACACACAAACACACAAGCTAGATCCAATGTCACACACACACACACACACACAGCCGCCCCCTTTGTATACATGCACAGCCCCCCACATGCATGCACACACATGCACGCGCGCACACGTGCACATACAGCCCTGGGTTCATACGTGCCCCTCCCCACACACACATACAGCCCCTTGGGTAAGTGTGTACACACACGTGCGCGCGCACATGCATGCACAGTGCCCCCTGGATGCACACGCGCGCGCGCACACACACACACACACGATATGGCAGGCACTGGGGCAGACAGGAGGAAGGGAGGGAGGAGGTGAGGGCATGAGTCAGAGGCAGGGAGATGGTAGCACTGATTGAGAGGAAGAGGAGGGGAAGGAGGAAGCCACTGGGGAAAGGGCTGGGGGGGCAGAGCTGCCTGCCCCCCCAGAGAAACTGAGGCCCTGGGAGGTAGGGGGAAGCCCCATGGCGGGGGGCCCATCTGGGCTGGGCATGGAAGGACCCCCCCAGCATGCCCCATGTAGGCAGCACAACACAGTCCCACACAGCTACACACACAGATCTGGGACACCACAACAGAGAGTATCACATGGCCCCAGGGGACACCACAAGACACAGTCCCACACTGCCTCACAACCACACACAGAGCTACGTCTTCCCTGCACACACACAATCAGACACACAGCCCCTGAACAGCCGCCACCACGCACAGCCCCAGAATCGCACTAGAGCACACCAGCCCCCAAAACACACCCAGCACCACCGCCTGCACGCACCCCTGGAGCCCTCTCCACTGCACGCCACGCACAGCTGCACTCCCACAACACATCATCACACACTCCCCAACATGGCAACACAATCACAGCTCAGACCCCCCCTTCACATCCACCACTGTGATACACACGCAGGGCACACCCCCCCACGCCACACACGATTGCAAGCTCATGGTCCCACACCTCCAGCACACTGTAACACACACTGGCACCTGCTGCTTGGGGCATGCACGCACACACACACACATGCATGCACGCACATGCCCCGGGACTGTCTCCTTGCACTTAGAGGTCTTGACAAATGGCGCTGTCTTGTTAAGCCAACACCATCCATCATCATCATGTCTTCCCCTCCCTGGGTGATTTATCTGCCTGTCTGGCCCCGCACAGCCCCGGGCAGGTGCCTCAGCCCTAGCATGGGGGTAAACTGAGGCAGGAAGGTGGTGGGGGGAAGTTCCCAAGGGCAGGGTGCAACTGGGAAGTGAACCCAGGAGTCCAAGCTCCCGGCCGCCCCTGCTCTGTGGCCTGCACTCTCGTGGGTGACCCCAAATGCACCCAGGGGAGGGGGGCAGGGCGTGAATTCCCTCTAGATGTGGTGCAATAACACTGCCCCTAGAGGGGCTATGACACACAGCTGGGGGCACCTGCATGCCCAGCACCCCCCTCCTCTCTGGCACGGGGAAGGCGGGTCCCGGTGCATCGAGCGAGGGCTGGCCTCCCCGTGAGACGTGCCAGGTCTCACGGGGGGGAGTGTGGGGCTGTGCTGGACACCACGCAGGCCAGCCGCACCCCTGCCATGCCCCCATGGCTGGGCATCACCCCGGCATGGGTTCCCGTGGGGCACTGGCAGCTGGCAAGCTGGGCTGGAGGGTGACGTGGACTAGCGTGGGGAGGTCACGGTCGTGACCTTGGCCACAGCCACGGCCATGGCCTGCACCCGTGGGGGGGGGTTGTCCCCCCCACCGCTGTAAATCTCGGGCTGACAGCTGCTCGCTGGGAGGTCTGAGCCTGCCTTTGAACCAGCATCTGGCCGTGGCGGGAGCAGCTGTGCGGGGCGTGGCCGCGGGACGGCGTTTGTTCTCGGCACCGGGGGAGTTCAGGCTTGTTCCAAACATCCCCCCCCACCCCGCGCCCGCCCCCCGCGCCCATTCCCAGGAAGCCTCCAGGCAGGTGAGGTGGCAAGAGACTCCACGGAGCAAACCCAGGAGTCCGGGCCGCCTCCCCGGGCTGGCGAGGGGGGTCCCCGGCATGGGGGGACGCGGGTCATCTGGGCCCCATGCCAGGGTTGTGCCAGGCCCCTCTCGCCAGGGCACGCGGTGGGGAGGGGGCCACGGAGCGAGGGCCATGTGTTGCCCCAGAGTCTTTTCTGCCCAGCCAGCAGCCCTCCTCCCCAAGCCAGGCTGGGGCTCCCCTGCCCTCCCCCACCCCCGCCACGCTGCCCTTCCCATCCCCCACCGGGCGCTGCTCCCCCTCCTACGCAGCGCCCGCTCCACTGGCACCAGCGATGGTGGTTTCACAGTGACTGAGACGCCAGGGATGATTCAGCCCAGCTCAGCCGCTGCCCCCTCCCCCCCTGCCTGCTCCTGTGCCACAAGTCTGCCAGGCCTCAGCCCGTGCCCTGCGTGGCCACGCCGGCGGGGGAACTCGGAGCAGGCTGTGCCCACCTTGGCCTCGGCCCCAGCCCCAGCCCCAGCTGCCCCCTGCTCTGCTGCTGTTCTTCGGGCCCCACCCTGGGCTGGGCTGGCGTATTTCGTGCCAGTTAAACCTGTTTGCAATTACAGCCTCTCCCAGCATTTACCAGTCATGGCTTGAGCTGGGTGGGGGGGCCCCAGAGCCAGAGTGAATCCAGGGGGAGACAGCCGGCCAGGCCCCCATGGCAGCCCCCAGCCTGGGCAGAGATGGGCGGATGCACCCCACCCTCGGGCCCGTTTTCCCCCTGCGACAAGGCTGAGCCCCCCTCCACGGTGCCCCACGCTGCCTGCCACCCCACGGCTAGCCTGATGCTATGGACAAGGATTGGATCAGAGATGCAGGGGCACACGCGTGTGCATACGGACCGGCCGGGGGGCTGCGTGCCAGCCCGGAGGGATCTGCCGAGACCGGCCACTCCGGCTTCCCGAGGGGAGCGGAGCAGGTCCCAGAGACCTGTGGGTCCCAAGCTGGATCCAGGCCCCAGCTTTGCATTTTGCAAGGGGGGCCGTCAGGAGGGAAAGGGCCCTGATTCTGCAGTGGGGGGCACAGGATGGTCCCCCCCAGCCCTCTGGGCAGGGAGGGGCCGGGCCCTGGAGCGGAGGGATATTTCTCCTTGCTTTGCCCAGCAATGAACTAATCTCTCCTCATCGGGAAACTATGTCCTTTAAGAGAGGGCTGCCCCCCCCTCAGCCCAACCCCCCCCTGCCATGTCGTTGAGGCGCTGGGGGGGGGCGGGGGGGGCGTGTGCGTGTGTAAATTAGGCCCTGCGTTTCCCAGCGCCGAGGCCCATAAATTGGGTTAAATGGAGCTCTTGGCCGCGGCCCATCGCCGCTCCCGGCCCCGCGGCTTCGCCTTCAGTATGTTAAATGAAAACATGTGTCTCTGCAGCGCCGGCCTCGCTGCTCTGCGCCTGCCGTGGCCTGCCGGGGACCCGCGGCAGTGCCAGGGCCGCCTGAGCTGTCGGGGGGCAGGGGGTGCCCAGGGCACCGGTGTCCAACAAGCTGGGGTACCCATTGCCATGCACCCCTGTCTGCCCCCGGGGCTCAGCTCCCATCGCCTTGGCCCCGCTTCTCTGGGGAACGGCGTCTCCCCTCCTGCTGCACCCGAGCGTATGTGTGTGTGCATGTGCAGAAGCAGGCGGGGGGGTGTGTGTGTAAGTATGGGTGCCTGTGGGAGTGTGTGTGACTACCTGTGTGTGTGTGTATGAGCATGCATGAGTGTATGTGCAAGGAGGTGTGTTTATGGGAGTGTATGTGCGTGACTGTATATGTGTGTGAGCATGCATGTGTGTGTGCAAGTAGTTGTGTCTGTGGGAGTGTGTGAGCGTGTATGAGTGTGTGTGCATGTGTCTGTGGGAGTGTATGTGTGGCTACACATGTGCATATATGTGCGCCCGGGTGAGTGTGAGTGAGGGTCTGTGCATGCACAAGCGTGCACATCTAGGAGTGTATGTGGGTACAGCCGTGTGTGTGAGTAGACATGTGTGTATGTGCATGCCTGTGCAAGTGTGCATGAGTGTGTGCACATGCAAGTATGTGTGTCTGGAGAGTGTGTGTGTGTCTGTGGGAGCATGTGTGAGGATATGTGCACACACACAAGTACATGCTTTTGTGGGAGTGTGTGTATGTGCATACAACCGTGTGTGTGTGAGTATACACATGCGTGTGTGCATGTGTCTGTGCGAGTGTGCATGAGTGTGTGTGGGTGTGTGTGTGTGGGGGGGTGTCCCGTGGTGCCAGGCCAGGGGGCAGGCTGCAGCCGTCTAGTGGTGACCTGGGGAGCCCGTCAGGGCCCGGGGCACCCGTGGCAGTTCAGTGGAGCCCTGCCTGTGGCTGGGCCGGTGCCCGTGCCACCAGCCTGTGCCCCCAAGGGACGGCAGGCCCTGGCGGGCGCTGAAAACTCCCTGCTCCCTTCCTGGGGCCTGGCAGAGAAGGAACCCAGGAGCCCTCCCGCCTGCTCTAACCAGTAGGCCCCACGCCCCTTTTGCAGAACCAGGGAACCACAGCAGGACCCCTGCAGCCCCTTGTTCTCCTCACACCATCCATTTCCCATCCAGAGCCCTGGGCTCCCCTGAGTCCTGACTTGCAGCCCCCCTCCACTCCAGCTCGCCACCCCGCCTGGGCCACCCCTGCTCCCGGCAGTGGGAGGTGCCAGCAGGGCGCAGGTCTCGTGGGGGGCGCTGTCTGGGCGCCTGCTGCCAGGCGGATGATCCAGCCTCAATGCCCCTTTTGTTGCGCTGGGCTGTGCCCTGGGGGGTGGCCGGTCATGGTGCTTCTGGGGGGAGCTCGTGGGGGGCCCGTTGCCTGGTCCCGAGCTCCCTGAGTGCCATTAACCCTTTACTGGGGGGCACCCCCCTCTCTGCATTTCCCTTGGGGCACCCTCTGCCCATGCCACAGCCCCCCCCCCCGGCTCTGGGCACCCACTGGTTGCTGTGTTTGGAGTGGGGCTGGCTGGCTGGCAGGATGCCTGGGTTATCTTTCTGGCCGGGGCAGGGGGCTTCGAGCACCCCGCTCTTAGCCCAGGCCCTGTGCTGGATTTGCAAGCACCCTGCTGTCCTGCCCCTCCCTTGCCCTGATCTCAGACCCAGGCCCTCCCCAGCCCCCCAGAAGCAGCGGGTGCCTGCAAAGCACTTCAACATGCAGCCCCCCGCCCACCCCCCTGCCTTCCTGCCTGCATGGAGGCCCAGATGCAAGTCATTAGGGGAAGCCCAGAGATGGGCATTCACTGCAGGCCCTCGTGCCCAGGAGGGGCTTGGCACAATGGGCATCCCCTGGTCTGGGACTGGAGACCCTGGGGGAAGGTGGGGATGAACTGGGGGCTGGTGGCAAGTGGAGGTGGCTGTGGGGTGCAGCTGGCTCTGGGGTGTGGGGGATCGGAAGTCTCTCCTGGGGGCTCCAGGGGTGAGAGCAGGCCCTGGGTGCCCAGAGAATAGGGAGCAGCCTGGGAGAGGGATGCAACCTGGTTTACACGCCTGTGGACTGCAGGGCTGCTCACAGCTCCACCCCAGTGGTGTAGGCATGAGCCACAGGCTGTCACATAAGCTCTGTGGTCAACGTGGCTGGCCTTACGGGGGTGATGGGCACTGGCTGGCATGGTGGACAGTGCTGAGGCTGGTGCACTGCGTGCTTGGTCTAGCCCTGGGTGCCTTGGTCCATGCTGTGTGTGGATTGGGCCCCTTGGGGGCAGGATTGGTGCTGACCATGCCCACTGGCTGCCCATGGCCTTTGCTGCCTCAGTGCTTGCCAGGCTGTGCCCTGCCCGGCCACTGGCACAAGCAGTGCTTGGCAGGGAAAGCAGGTGGCAAGCTTGGGGCTGGCTGGGGCCAGCACAGTGTGAGCCCTTGCTCTGCTGGCCATGGTCTACCTGCCCCACTTGGCCTGGTGCGTTAGGGCATTGGTGGCACTGTCCTGGCAGGCGCTGAGCTCCTGCCCCCCACCCTGAGAGAGGAAGTAGATGGATTGGTAATGCCACCCCCCATGAGGCCCATGGTTAATAAAGGGTTAACAACTCCCTTTCTGCTCCAACTCTCCCCAGGGGAGGATTAAAAGTCAGCACAGGCAAGTGTGAGCGGGTGTGACGGGGATCTGGCTTGCACATGTGTGTGAGGGCATGGCCTCGGGTCTGGCTTGCGTGCCTGTGTGTGTGTGACACTGGATCTGGCTTGCATGTGTCTGTGAGGGTGTGACATTAGAGGTGTGTGTGTGTGTGATACTGGATCTGGCAGATGTGCATGTATGGGTATGTCAGACATGGGATGTTTGCAGTGTGTGTGTGTGTGTGTGTGTGTGTGTGTGTGTGTAAGAGAGACAAGAGTCTGGTGTGTGTGGCTGTGACATCTTGGATTCCGGTGTGTGTGAGAGCAAAATAAAGACCTGGCCCCTGTTTGTGCATGCATCTGTGCGTGCATGCATGTGTGTGCGTGTGTGTGCGTGTGTGAGAGAGAGAGAGTGGGGGGAGAGAAACTGACTTATGGGATGTGTGAGAGAAATTGACTCTGGCTTGTGTGTGGTTGTGGTACTGCATCTGGTGTGTATATGAGAGTGTGTGGTTGTGATACTAGATCTGGAGTGTGTGGTTGTGGTACTAGATCTGGAGTGCACGTATGCAGTTGCGATACTGGTTTTAGTGTGTGCCCACGTGGCTGTGCCACTATATCTGAAATGTGTGTGTGTGTGTGTGTGTGTGTGTGCAGCTGTGATACTAGATTTGTAGCGTGTGTATGTGTGTGTGTTACATGTGTACACGCACACAGTTGTGATCCCAGGCCCGGCATGCGCGTGTGCGACTCTGGACTCTGGCAGGCGCGTGCGCTCCCAAATCTGGCACGCACGTGTGCTGGGGGACTCCCAGGCCGTGTGCGTGCGCGCGTGCGAGCGTGTCCCGCAGGGCCAGGGCCTGAGAGGGACCTGTGCCCCTGCCTGCGGGGTGCGTCCCTGGGCGTGCGGGTGCCGCGGTGGCCCCGCGTGGAGGTTCCTGGGCTGCGCGGAGCCGTGCGGAGCGGGGAAGGAGGCGCGGGGGGGGGAGCGCAAATATTTTCCGTGTCTTTGCCTGAAGTCATTCTGTGGTTTCTGAAAAAATGTGCTGTATATTTTCAGGGCTGCGTCACATGACCGGCCGGGGTTATGAATAGACGAGTATAATGATTTCTTAGTGAATGTTAGAAAACACACACACACACACTCACACACACACACGCACACACGGCACCGCGGCCGGAGGAGACGCAGACGCCCGCTCGCCGCCGCCGGGGCCCACGGAGGCTCCCTCTGTGTCCTCCCCCCGTGCCAGGTGTGACACCCAGGCCCAGGTGAGTGCGTAGGGGGGGCTGAAGCTGTGATTTGTGGTAGGGTGGGGGGATCCCCACGGGGGCTGCATGGCGTGGGGGGGCGGAGGGTGATGGGGCAGGCCCTGGGGTGCTGAGGGCACGGGGATGTGGGGCGGGAAGCGTGGGGTGGAGGGATGGTGGCAGGGTGTGGGTGGGTGGCCGGCGGCAGGGAGTGAGCGGGGGGGTGTGTGCATCCCGGCAAGCAGGAGTGAAGGGTACAGAGTGTGTGTGTGTGTGTCCCGGCAAGCAGGAGTGAAGAGTATACTCTGTGTGTGTGTGTGTGTGTGTGTGTGTGTGTGTGTGTGTGTGTCCTGGCAAGCAGCAGTGAAGAGTATACTCTGTGTGTGTGTGTGTTTGTGTGTGTGTGTGTGTGTCCCGGCAAGCAGCAGTGAAGAGTATACTCTGTGTGTGTGTGTGTTTGTGTGTGTGTGTCCCGGCAAGCAGGAGTGAAGAGTATACTCTGTGTGTGTGTGTGTGTGTGTGTGTGTGTCCCGGCAAGCAGGAGTGAAGAGTATACTCTGTGTGTGTGTGTGTGTGTGTGTGTGTGTGTGTGTGTGTGTCCCGGCAAGCAGCAGTGAAGAGTATACTCTGTGTGTGTGTGTGTGTGTGTCCCGGCAAGCAGCAGTGAAGAGTATACTCTGTGTGTGTGTGTGTGTGTGTGTGTGTGTGTGTGTGTGCATGCATCCTGGCAAGCAGGAGTGAAAGGGTGCACTGTGTGTGCATGTGTGTGTTGGGCTGTGTCCCAGGGAGAGTTGGGGGGTGAAGCAGGAGGGTGGGTAGAAGGGTGCGTGTCTCTGTGTGTTCATGTGTGTGTGTTTATGTGTGTGCGCGCGCATCCCAGCGAGCAGGAGTGAAAGGATGCACTGTCTGTATATGAGTGTGCTTGGGTTTGGTCTCAGAGAGGGTTGGGGTGTGAGGCAGGAGGGTGGGTAGGAAGGTGCATGCCTCTGTGTGTGTGTGTGTGTGTGTGCCTCCTGGCAAGCAGGAGTGAAGGGGCGCACTCTGTGTGTGTGCATGTGTGTGCATGCTGAATCAAGGCAGTATGTGTGTGGTGTGGGTGCATTGGAGCATGCACAGTGAAGTGGGGATGCGTTGGTGCATGCCTAGGGACTGAGGTTTGTGTGGGGGGGGATGAGCTTGGGAGGGGCTGTGTGTTGGGGGGTGATGAGGTGTGTCACGGCGTGCGTTGGTATGCCCCACTGCCCCCATCCTTTCCCCCCTCGCCCTGGCCCCCCTCCCCCCCGGCACTTTGCGGGGTCAGGACAGGGGACGCCGGGACCCCACAGCCCCTCGTACCACAGCACTCTGGGGGGTCTGCTTGTTGTCGGGGTGGGGGCCACCACAGGCCAGCAGGCAGGGAGAAGGCCTGGGGAGTGGGGGCGTGGCGCAGGGCTTGAGGGCATCTCAGGCTGCCTAGGGGATTTAGACACCCAGCTCCTGCCAGCTTGGACACCCAGACACCTGGGTTCTCTCCTGAGCTCCAGGCGGGTCCGTACTCTGAGCGGTTACATGGAGGAGCCCAGACTCCTGGGTCCTCTTGACAGCTGGGCTGCAACATGCCGTGCCTCGGTTTCCCCACCGCAGCTGCAGCTGGAGAGGGCCCTGGGCAACAGGGCCCTGCAAGGGTCCAGGGGGTCCAGCCGGCGGCTGCCCCATTCAAAGAGACACCCGGGAGCTAGGGTAGGGTGGGGGAGTCAGGCAGGCCTAGGGTGTGGCAGACTGGGGTGCACCCCAAAGACCTGGGGTGTAGCCATGTCCCCGCTCAGGCCTTTGTGTACCCGGGGCAGGAAGCACTGCCCTGGGATGGGGACGCCGGGGGCTGGCAATGCCCTGGACCCTTCGTGGGGGGGGGCAGCAGTGTGGCTTGGTGGTTAGAGCGGCGAAGCCTGACTCCAGCGTTGCGTTCCCGTCTTGGGGGCAGGCCTCTGGTTTGCTGGTGGGTTGGGGTCTGAGGGGGGCACGCCGGGCATCCAGGACTCCTGGGTACTCGGTCATGGACGGAGGCTCAGAACAGCTGGGTTCAGGCTCCGAGGCCCGGTGCAGGGTGCAGCTCTTGTGCCTCAGCTTCTCTGTGGGGCCATGGGGCCTCTCACACCCCAGGCAGGGAGCTCCCCGCATGCAGCCAGCTCTGGGGTGGAGTGGGGTGGGCAGAGGGGTGCCTGCATAGAGGGGCCTGCAGGGGGGCCTGTGGAGCTGCTCGCCGCCACCCCCTGCTGCCTGTGGTTTGGGCCCGCAGCTGCGTGTCCTAGCCCCAGCACTGCCAAGGGGGAGTCTCCCAGAAGGCAGCAGGTCCCATGGAGAGTGTGGGGGTGTGGGCCAGCTCTGAGCTGTGGCGCCTCTGGGGTAACCGGGGTTCGTGGATTGTGTTTCCATTGGGTGCCAGGGCCAGAGCAGGGGGTGCCACACATGGCTGGGTCCCGGCTCTGCCGCCCCTCCTGGCTGCCCCCCAGCAAGGCCCTTCCCTGCCCCTTCCCCTCTGGCCTGTAAGAGCGGCTAGACGACGGGACAGGTGGGCACCAGCCCACGCCGTCTCTCCCCCAGGACACCTGGGTTCTCTCCCTGCCACCAGACACTTCCCACGCCTTGTGCCTCAGTTTCCCCTGGCCGCTTCATTGGCAGAGGGCAGAGCTGGGGCTCCCGGGAGGGAATGGCAGGGACACGACTTGCCCCGCCGCCCACGCCAGGAGCCTCCACAGGGTTCCCACACCACCGCCCCGCCACGCCCCGCCTCACCAGGGCCTAGCTCTGGCCCCAATGCCCGTGGGCTGCAGCCCCAGCTGGGTGGATGTGCAGAGAAGGGCAGAGCAGCAGGACGCCTGGGCCCCTGCGGCCCCGAGAAGAGCAGAGGGGTTCGGGGGGTTGGTAGCCAGGACTGCTTGGCTCCATTCCCAGCTCGTGGCGGGGAGGGGTGGAGCAGGAAGGTGGCAGGGCAGAGGGCCACAGCTGCTGGCTGGTGACTCAGCGCCGGGCCCGGCCCAGCGCCCGGGGCAGCAGGAGTGAGTCAGCCCTCCAAGAGGCAGGCAGGCAGCGGCTGGGGGCACCACCCACTTGGGCCCAGGGACGCTGTCGCATGAGGGCACTGTCGCACGAGGAGCTGCACACCAGTCTGCTAGTGCCAAGGACTCAGCCCCCTGCCTCTGCCCCCTGCCCCCGCGCCGCCCCTCCCAGCCCCCCGGCCCCCTTCCCCGTCCCAGTGCCAGATGTCGGTGCTGACATGCCTGGCGGAGGGGGGTGCCGGGGGCCCCGCGACTCAGACGCTCCTGCCCCGCTGTCTGCCGACAGGCCCCGGCTTGCTGCCCATAAAGGAGAGAGGGGGGAAAGAAAAAGCCCGAGCTAATTCGGTCATGGAAAAAGGTTTGGGTGGAAATACCTTCCCCGCGCGGGCGCCGCAGTAAAAGGCAGCTTTGTTCGCCGGCTGCAGCAGGGAGGCCCCAGCTGGGCTGGGGGGAAGCCACTGGCAGCACAGCCCTCCTGGCGCCCCCCACCCTCCCGGGGGGCTGCAAAAGGGGCAGGGGCTTCATACCCCCTCCAGAGGCCTTGCACTTGGCTACAGGCAGATGGGGGGGAGCTGGGCTGGGTAGCTCTACCAAGGGAATGGGGGGGCCTCTGCCCCGTGCCTCAGTTTCCCCCAGGTGCAGGCATCCAGCTCTGTGGCCAGCCTCCCATGGTGGCCGGGATTGGGGCGCACACGGCTCTGATCACTGCAGGACCCACAGACTCCTGGGTTTTTGTCTTGGTGCAAGGAGGGGAAGGGGGCACAGCCGGGACTCCTGGTCTCTTTTCCCAAATCTGGGAGGAGAGTGAAGACCAGGGGTCAGGAGCGGGGTAGGGGCTGGCAGCTCAGACACCTGGTTTCTGTCCACAGATTTGGGGGAGCTCCATGTTCAGAGTCCTGCTGGGCTGTGGGCTCACAGGGGGATGATGGACACATCGTGCCTCAGTTTCCCCAGCAGGGCGAACCTTATGGGGGGGTGGGACACTTCACATAGGCTATGGATGGCTGGATGAGGCTTGAATGACCCCTGGGAACTAATTAGCCAAGGCAGTTGCTTCCCCCTGATTAGTTGCCCACCAGGACCCCTTGCCCCCTACCGCTGACTCAGGGGGACCAGTCGTGCCCCTGCCCTGCTCACAAGTGCTCGTGCAAGGTGTGAGTTAGTGTGGGGACTCCCACCCCCTGGCTCCAGACCAGGCTGGTCAGCTGGCAATGGGGAGCCCCCATCCCGGCTCAGCCACCTGCGCGGCTCTGACCCCCCCCGGCCCCCCAGGCATGGCAGACAGGGTGCCAGCCCCAGAGCTGCAGGTGTGGGGGGCTCTGGGGGCTGTTGCCTCCCTCCGTCACTGCACCACGGGTCCATGGGCCTTGTTCTGGGGGGGGTCCCAGGCCACTCCAGCCCAGCTCTGTGCTGACCCTGAGCCCCAGGGTCCCGATCCTTTGGGATCCTTTCTGGTGGGGCCTGCAGGGCCCGTGGGGCACACAGGTTGGCGCGGGCGCAGGAATGCAGCGCTGCAAGTCAGGGAGCAGCGCAGGGCTGGGCCCAGGAAGCTCCAGCTGCCTTTGTTCTTCTCGCCCCAGCCGGGGGTTGGTCCCAGGCGGGCGGGAGAGCAGGTTCTGCTGTCGCCCCCGGCGGGTGCAGGCCCGGCACTCCCAGCCGAGCGGGGCGGCTGCCATGCGGCTGCGGCAGGGGTGGAGTGTGGCAGGGAGAGGTGCGCTCGCAGGCCCAGGCCCAGCATGCACACAGAGACCCGCACACACGTGCATGCACCCCACCCTAGCACACGCACACACCAGCCCACCACACAGGCATGACACACACAGAGACCTGCACGTACACTCTAGCCTGGTGCACATACATGCATACACACAGAGATCTGCACACACCCCCCAGCCCAGCCCACAGGAATGACACACGCAGAGACCTGCACACCCCCCCTCCCCCTGCTGCCCAACACATACACACATGCATACACGCAGAGATCTGCACACATGCCCCCAGTCCAGCACACAGGCATGACACGCACAGAGTTGTGCACACTGCCCCCCAGCTCAGCACATGGGCATGACACAAGTGGAGACCTACACACACCTCAACCTGACACACACACACACATACATACAAGCAAAGATGTGCACACACACCCCAGCCTAGCACAGAGGCATGACACACACACAGGTGTACACATTCCCCCTAGCCCAGCACATAGGCATGGCACACATGGCAACCTACATACACACACCAGCTGAACACACACACACAACGAGAGATTTGCACACACATGCACACTCCATCCCAATGTAGATGCATGCACACACCCCAGTCCCCCCGGTATACTCAGTCAGCAAACAGCCCCACATCACCGTGCCCAGTCAGCTCACACACATCCGTACAGCCACCCCCCACCACCCAGAGACAAACCCAAAACACTCCAAAACACACCACAACAAACACCTACGCCTGCCAACAGGCAAATGCACAGATACATGGACAGATGCATCAAGATACACACATACTCCCAGTCAAAACATGTGGGATACACCCCCGACACACCCATGAATGGGACAGCCCAACATCCCAGCATACTCTAACACACACTAGACATCTCTATTCCCATACACATGTTGTAACACCCATGCACATGCACCCCTGTTGTAACCCACAGCCCCCCAGGCCTTCCCTGAACCAGGTCCAGAACCCAGATGTCTGCTTGCCCTGTGCTATGGGCCGGGTGCTCCCCCTGGCCCGCCGATGGTCTGGGATGGCCTGGTGCTGAAGCCTCTGATGCCATGCACTGGGGTGCCCACGGGCACTAGGGGCAGGGGTGGATACAACCTGGAAAGTCTCTCCTTGTTTTCTTCTACCTTTTCATGCAAACATCCCCCAGAGAAAAGGGCTCAGCCCATGCCCCACCTCGCCCATGCAGCCTCCCCCTTGCCATGGGTGTGTGCCAAGCCTTTGGGTCTGAAGGGATCACACCTCCAGCCATGCTCCCCTCCCTACCTCACCAGCAGGGGCTCCAGGGCCAGCTTCTGCAGCTGGGAGATGCAGGGTAGATTCCTTCCTCTGCCACTGACTTCCTGTGAGACCCAGGGCACATCACTTAGCCTGGGCATGGCAGGGGTTCCCCAGGGGCATGAAACTCCAGGAGTGAAATCAGTGGAAGTTTGGTCCTTGTGGGATGGTGGGTCTGGGGCTGTATGTGCAGTTCCTAGTGCAGAGGCAGTGGGGTGTGGGATAATGGGGGGCAGTGGGGCTCCTGGCATGGGTAGTGCAGGAAGGCACTTGCTGGGGCAGAAGAGGTGTGTGTGTGCGCATCTGCACGCATGCTGGGATGGGTGAGTGTGCATGTATGTTTGTGTGTATGCTGGGGCCAGTGTGGGTGCATGTGTGTGCATGCACATGTGTGTATGTGCTGGAGCTGCCACATGTGTGCGAGTGTGAATTGGGGCTACTGTGTATGCAAGTGTGCTTGTGTGTGAGTATGTAAGTATGTGTGTATGTGTTGGGGCCAGTTTGTGTGTGTGTGTATGGGATGGGGCCAGTGTGTGCACGTGTGAGCTGGGATTGGTGTATGTGTGTGTGCTGGGACTGGTGCATATGTGCGTGTGTTGGGGGGGTGTATGTGTGTATGCTGAGGTTGGGGTATGAATGTGTGTTGGGGTATATGTATTTGTGTACTGAGGTCAGTGTGTGCATGTGTATGTGTTTGTGTGCTAGGGTTGGTGTGTGTGTGTATGTGTTCTGGGATTGGTGTATATGTATATGTGCTGGGGATTGGGGGTGTGTGTGTGAGCTGCAGTTGGAGTGTGAATATGTGTATGGGTGATGTGTGCTGGAGTTGGTGTGTGAGTGTTTGTGTGTATACTGGAGTGCTGTGTGGATGGGATGGGGTTTGTGTGTGTTCTGGGACTGGTGTATATGTGAGTGGATTGAAGGGTGTGTGTATGTGTGTGAGCTAGGGGGTGTGTGTGTGTGCATGCCAGTTGTGTGTACACTGGGGCTGGTGTCTGTTAAGGGGTGTGCATGTGCATGCTGGAGTTGGTGTCTATGTGCATGAACTGGGGGCTGATGTGTGTGTGCGCGCACATGTGTGCACTGGGGTTAATGTGTGGCATGATACCCGCCTCTGCTGGACCTAAACCCGCCCCTGGCCCCCAGCTCTGTGAGCTTCCCCCAGCAGTGCCCAGAGAGGGTTCCAGAGCAGTGCACACTGGGCGTCAGTCCTACATGGTGCTGCACCCCCATGGGGCGGGGTGGGGGGGAGGTGGTCGTGGCCTCCTCCACGCAGGAGGGGTTGTCCCGCTGGCTCCCGCGCTGGTTTCCGCGCACCGGACACCTCGGCCTGACAGCGGTTTATTTTTGGAAGGCGAGTGCAAGGGGCCGCACATATGGAAACGCTTACGGAAACGAAGGCCTCGAGCAATCGCCTCCTCGCTCCCCATCTAGTGTCTTTCCCAGCTCGGGTGCTGGGTCGGGGCAGGCAGGACAGGCCTGGCCCAGCAGCCTTAACATTGCAAAGGTGCCTGGCGCCACCCTCCTGCCCCCCAGCCCCAGGGTGATCTCAGAAGCAGACCCACTGCTCTGCTCCCAGGTTGCTGCGGGGTGGGGTGCTGCTGTGCGGAAGCTCACACCATTGCTGTTCCCATGGGGCACTGTTATGGGGAAGTTTGCAGCCCTAGGGCTGAGCTGGGCGTTGTGGTGTGGAAGTTTGCAGTGCTGGGGGTGTAGCCATGCACTGCTGGGAGAAGCTCACAGCTCTGAGAGTCCCCCGTAGGCACTGCTGGAGGAAGCTCGCAGCTCTGAGTCCCCACTGGGCACTGCTGGGGGTAGCTCACAGCTGTAGAGTACCTGCTGGGCATTGCTGGGGGCACCCCATGCCCTCCTCTCCCCCCCGGGGGGGCTTTGTCCCTCTGATCCAGACCACCCCTGTGTGCCCTGTGGGGCTCACCAGGCCAGTGCCAGGCTGTTCGCCTCACCCTACTGCCCCCGACCTCCAGCGGCCCCTACAACTGGGGGCCCAGCAGTGGCAGGGGGCAGTGGTGCTAGAAAGGGGCAGAGATGGAGAAGGGGGCCGCGGGCAGGGGTAGCCGGGGGGAAGAGGGGCCGGCTGGGGGGGAGCGCAGGAAGGCGCGGGGCTGTTGTGAATTAGGGCCGCGGTGTCGGGTTCCCCGTGGAAGATGTGAGCTCACATTCTGCCCCCGGGGTGGTACGGCGGGCGGGCGGGTGCGGGTGGGGCCGCCCGGGCCAGCGCTGGCACCGAGAACATAAGCTCCATTTATCTGGGAACCTGAAATGACTCTTGATTTGAATCATATGGTGAAAGCGCAGCAAAGCCGGGCTGGGCTGCCGCTCAAGAGGGAAACGCACACACAGGCACACACACACGCACAGGCACACACACATGGCCACGGAGTCACACAGGCACATGCATACACACAAGCACACAGTTACAGAATCACACACACACACAGGCCCAGTTACACACAAATACAGAGACACACAAGCACACAGTTACACTTACAGAATCACACACACAGGCCCAGTTACACACAAATGCAGAGGCACACAGGCACACACACATACACATGGGCACACAGACCCCCACAGAGTCAGGCTCACAGACACAGACAGTCAGGTCCCCATATACACACAGAGGCACAGTCACAAGCGCACATGCACATAAGCACACACGCACTGAGAGACACACAGTCTGAGTCACACGGACACACACTTAAGCGCAGGTACAGAATTGTACACACACAGACAGACACAAAGGCCCAGCCACACAAATACAGAATCACATAGGCATGCGCATATTACACAAGCACACAGTTACCAAATCACACACACAGACACACAGTCCCAGTCACACACAGAAGCACACAGGCACACACACATACACACCGGCACACAGACAATCACAGTCAGGCTTACAGACACACTCGGTCAGGCACCCATATACACACAGAGGCACAGTCACAAGCACACATATGTACACAAGCACACACATATGCACTTAGAGGCACACAGGCACACACATAGGCACACATATACAAGCACACACACACAGAGAGGCATGCAGGCACACAGTCACAGGCACACACAAAGAAGCACAGTCACACAGGCACACACATACACACAAGCATACAGTTACAGAATCACACACACAGACACACAGGCCCAGTTACACACAAATACAGACAGATAGACACATACACACAGAAGAACACAGGCACACAGACCCACACAGAGTCAGGCTTACAGACACACAGTCAGGCACCCATATACACACAAGCCATATACACACAAAGGCATAGTCACAGGCACACATGCATGCACACACTCAGAGGCATACAGTCACAGAGTCACATGGGCACACACATACACACAGGTACAGAATCATACACGCACAAACAGGTACACAGGCCCAGCCACACACAAATACAGAAGCACACAGGTCCACATGCGTGCACACAGGCACACAGACATACACAGTGAAACAGTCACACACATGGCAGTCATGCAGTCAGTCACACACAGGCACACACAGTTAGTCACATATGCATGCACATGCATATGCACATGCCCTGGTGCAGAGGCCTTTAAAGGGCCAGCATGCTACACCATTCTGGTTCCAGGTGTGGGTACTTGGGGGGTTGTCCCGATGGGTGTGAGGGAGCTGGGGTCTGAGTGACACCAGTTTGGGTGTTGGCTGGGGGTGGGGGAAGGCAGGGAATGGGGGTCTGGTCTGTGTGTGTGTGTGTGTGGCAGGGTGAGCGTGAGCTGGCATTTGTATGTGAATGTGTGTGTATGTATGAATGTGTGTGTTGGCATCTGTATGTGGATGTGGTGTATATGAGTGTGTATGTGTGTGTGTATTGGTATTTGTATGTGAATGTGTGCATGTGTGCGTGTCAGCTGGCATTTGCATGTGAATGGGTGTGTACATGAGTGTGGCAGATGGTGCTTGTATATGAATGAGTGTTTATGAGTTTGTATGTGTTGAGTGTCTATGAGTTGATGTTTGTATGTGAATGTGTGCATGTGTGAGTGTGTCAGCTGGTGTTTGTATGTGAATGTGTGTGTGTAGTATGAGTCTGGCAGCTGGCATTTGTATGTGAATGTCTGTGTATGTGTGTGTCGGGGTTTGTGAATATGTGCATGTGTGAGTGTGTGTCAGATAGCATTTGTATGTGAAAAAGCGTGGTTATGTGTATTGGCATTTCTATGTGAACATGCGTGTGCATGAGCATGTGAGCTGGCATTGGTGTGCGCATGTGTGGGTTGGCATTCGCAAGTGAGCATGCATGTGTTGCCGCATGCATGTGCCAGGATCCCTGCTTTTGCATCCTGCTTGTGGCTGAAGAAGCCCCGGGCTCAGCTCGGGGGGTGAGAGAGGATCCAGCGTGGCCGTGGGCCAAGGCTCCTGAGTTTGATCCACAGCCCTGCTGGGCAATTAGCCCCTGCCCTGCTCCGTGCCTCAGTTTCCCCTCCTGCAAAATGCCTGGGGAAACCGGGAATGGGGCCCTGGAGCCCAGGGGCAGAGAGGGAGTGTGGGGGACAGAGGGCTGGCTGTGGTGTCCCATGATGCATTGCAGTTTCTCATGCTGCCTGGGGGGCTTTTGGCCAGCCCATGCCCGCTCTGGTCTCCCATGATGCACTGGGAGGTGTCTTGGCTTCCCCAAGGTGACGGAGGAGCTCTTGGGCCAGCCCATGCTCATGATGCCCACGCCCTGGGGTTGCCCTCCCTGTGTGTGATGTAGCGGGGCCAGTGCGTGTGTGCCCATACATGTGCAGGCATGTTTGTCTGTCTGTGTGTGCACTGCATGCATGTATGTGCGCGTGCATCCCAGGCAGCACTGCCCAGCAGCGGGAGCTCCCGCACGCGCATGTCCGGCTCCCCTGGGAGCAGGAAGGCGGGGGTGGGAGTCTGTGGCACTAACCGGGGTGCCTGGGCAGTGCTGCAAGTGGGCACAGCAGGGCTGATGCCCCGGGGCTGGGCGGCGCCCACGCTCCGGCAGCCGGGCAGGGAGGAGCTGCACCGACACGGGCGGCTTTTCCCTGCCGCCTCCTCACCTTGCTCCTCTTCTTCCCCAGCCGACACGAAGCCGGCGCCGAGTCTCCCACTGGGGGCACCTCCCGGAGGACGTGGTGCCCAGCCCCGGTGCGCTCGGGCCCTGTCTGGGGGCCATGGGACACTCGCCCCCAGGGGCCTTTACTCCCCACCACGGCTGAAGCCACCTTAGGACCGGGTTTTACCTGCTGACCGCGGACGCCAGGCTTCCTCCCCCCGCACCCTCCAGACATGGCAGCCAACAAGGAGCGGATGTGCCCCGGTGGCACTCCCCTGGGACACATGAATGGCTTCCCGCCCGCCGTCTACCCCTTCGCCTTCCCCAGCAGCCTCCGGGGGTCCCCCCCCTTCGAGATGCTGACGAGCAGCAGCTACTTCCGCGGCTTCCCCCCGGACCTGCCCAAGGAGATGGCATCGCTGTGTGAGTACCCCGGGCCTCAGCTGGGGCGTGGCATCGTGCCGTGGTGCCAGGGATGGCACACGTGGGCATGCGTGGCACAAGGATGTGGCGGGGAACAGGCAGGGGGTCACGGCAGGTCAGCGTCGGGGCACGGCGAGGTTGGCGTGAGGCCGTGGCGGGGTGTGGCATGGAGGCGGGGCTGGTGCTGGGTTGCCATAGTGATGCCTCAGTGATGACACCCGAGTGGCGGCACCCCGGGGACATGGTCCACCCTTCCCACAATGCTGTAGGCTCTCAGACCACCCCCCGGGGGCATGGTCCACCCTTCCCACAATGCCGTGGGCTCTCAGACCACCCCCCGGGGGCATGGTCCACCCTTCCCACAATGCCGTGGGCTCTCAGACCACCCCCCGGGGGCATGGTCCACCCTTCCCACAATGCCGTGGACTCTCAGACCACCCCCCGGGGGCATGGTCCACCCTTCCCACAATGCCGTGGACTCTCAGACCACCCCCCGGGGGCATGGTCCCTGCTTTCCCACAGTGCCCTGGGCGCTCAGGCTGGGGGGGACGGTGCAGGGGGGCAGCCAACCTGCCTCCTCCCTGGATCTCAGGGCCCTGATGCTGCACCGGCCGTGCCAGGTCCCGTGTGCGGGGGTGTGTGAGCAGCGCCGGCCCCCCCCAATCCCAGGCCTGGCTCCCAAGATGGCTGCCACCCCCGCGCCCTGCCCCAGTGCATTGTGGCGGGGCCGTGGCTGGCTGCCAGGGCTCGGGGGCTGAGCACGGCTTGCCCCGTGGAGCCCAGCCTGCACCCCGGCGGGCAGATCCCGACATGCCGGAGCTGCGTCCCCACGCCGCTGGGCTGTCAGTCAGTCACTCCCGTGGCATGTGGCTGCCCTGCTTGTGGGCGGAGGATTAACCCGTTGGGCACCAGCCCTGCCCTTTGCAGGGCTCCTAGCCCGGGGGTGGGTCTGGCAGAGCAAGGGGCTCTTCATGTAGCTCTGCTGGTGCCCTTCAGCCCCGACCCACAGCCCCCACCATTCCTGGCCCCCTTCTTTGCCGCGGATGCTGCCGCCATGACCTGTATTCCCCAGGACACCTTGGCCATGTGTCAGATGAGCCCAGGGGCATGCAAACCTATGTGTGTGCGTGTGCATGCACATGCATACCTGTGTGTGAACGCATGCAGCCTTTTATGTGTATGTGTGTGTGCAAACCCCTAGTGGCACGCACGTACGTGCATTTGAGCCTGCATGCATGCCTATCTGCGTGTGTGCATTGCAAACCTGTGCAAACCTCCACAGGTGTGTGTGCAAACCTATATGTGTGCGTGCATGTGTATGCATTGCAAACCTGTGTGTGAGCATGTGCACGTGGAAGTGTGTGTGCGCATTGCAAACCTGCATGGCTGTGCGTGCACCGTGTGTGCATTGCAAACCTGTGTACGTGTACACATGAAATCTGGGTGTGTACACGTGTGTATTGCAAACCTCTGTGTGTGTGTGTGTGTGCGCGCGTGTGTGTGGGTGGACAACCCTGTACGTGTGTGTGTGTACACTAACTCATGCCCCCATCCCAGGGTACCAGCAGACGGCTGGTGTCTGTGGGGGTGTTGGGTCCCAGCAGGGCACCCCATGGTGTTTAGTGCGGGTCCAAGTGCCCTGGGCCTGCTCTGGCGCCGGGGGGGAGGCTCTGGGGGTTGCGGGGCTGAGTCTGTAGGGAGGGGGCCGCGCCTGGGGCTGACCCGGTGACCTTGGAGCTTGCTGAGAGAAGGGGAAAGACGGGGTCCCGGCTGGGCCCGGCAGGGAGCCCCCCGGGAGGCGAGGGAGCCAGGCCCAGCTCAGGCTGGAGAGCGGAGGACGAGGGCTGGAGCCGCGGCCTGAGTGACGGGCGCTGGCAGCGCCGCTGGAAAGAATTATTTCATCTGGCTCCAGATGAGACGCGGGAGCGGGGCCGGCCCGGGGCGGCCGTGAAAGGGGCTCTGTGCAGCCCCTCGCCAGCCAGCCGCGGCGCCCCCACCGCCCCCTCCTTTCCTTACCCCCATTTTCCTCCCCTTGAACTTTCCCTGGTGTTTCTGGCCATCACAAACCAGTTCCTCCCACCCCCCGGCCCCAGCGGTGACTGGGCATGCTGGGCGGGCGGGCGGGCTGGCGAAGCAGGCCTTGGGGCAAGGGCCATGCCCACCCTGTGGACTGGGCCCCCTGGGTGGGTCCTGAGCAAGTGGCCAGGGCAGTGGGGGACTCCTGGTTTCTCCTGCCAGGGCCCAGGGGAGTGGATTGAGCCGGGAGAGGGAAAACCAACCAAGGCTCAAAGGGACGGCAGTGACTAAGGGAACCCAAGCATCCTGGCGCCTAGCCTGCTGCTCTAACTGCTGTGCCCCTCCCTCGTGCCCCAGTGCCTAGGCCGTGAGCCACCCACCCAGTGGGGCCAGAGCCAGCACCGTCTCCCCACCCCCATGGCCTGGCCGGGAGCTGGAGCAGGGCCGGGTGCTGGCAGGGACTCCCCAGCCCTTATCTCATCCTGGGAGAGCCCGTCCCCCCCCACTCCTCCTCGTGTGAGCAGCCCAGGACAGGCGCTGACAGCCCTGCTCAACCAGGAAGCCAGTGCTGCGAGCTTCCTCCGCAGCAGTGCCCCGACAGGCCTGCAGGGAGCTAAGGATCGCCCTAGATGCTCCCCCCCCACCCCGCTCAGTTCTTGCCCCAGCTCCGGGCTGGCCAGGACCTGTCTTTGCCCTGAGTTCAAAGGGGGTCGCCCGCACCTCTCGCTGTGGAAATCCACCAGGGATCTCTGTGCCAGTGGTGCCATGGGCGTGCGGAGATGAGTCAAGGCGTGACACAAGAGCGCTGAGTGCGTGGCTGCGATTGTGAGCGTGGGGTGGGGCGGAGCTCCGTGATTGTCAGTGGGTGAGCAGGTCTGGCTGGGGTGAGCAGGGAGTGTGGCCACAGCCATGCGAAGGTGGGGATGGGGGTGTGGGAGGAAAGCCACTTTTGAATGGCGTGAACATCATGGTGGCCAGTGGTGACCGCGGCTGAGGACTGCGGCTGGCTGAGCGGCATCAGTCATGCGACGCTTGTGTGAGAATCCGTGTGACTGTGATGATGGACACGTGCGATGGCGACTGCAGCTGTGAACGAGCGTGGCCCCGATCGCGCGCATCCGTGTGATTGCGGCGGTGCCCGCGTGTGCACACGCGAGGAAAGCAGAGCAGGCTTGCATCCAGGCGTGTGAAAGCCAGACACCAACACCTGTGCTGGGTGAACAGGTGTGAACACGGTGTGTCTGTCCGCCCTGGGGCTCAGAGACCGGGCCGGCAGGGCAGGGCAGGGCCCTGACCCGTCTACTGCCAGCGCGCCCATGTCCCTCTGCTCAGAGCGAGTGCCTGGCAGCTGTAGCCGGCAGCCGCAGGGCGTGCCCCAGGCTGGGGCTGGCTCAGGGCCATGCGGCCAGTGCAGGAAGTCGTCAGCGTGCCGCAGCAGAAAGCAGCCATGCCAGCCTGCCCTCCGCATGGGGTGGTGCTGCGCCGTGCACCCAGCCCCGCTTCCTGGAAGCACAGCCTCCACGCAGCCCCGGGGGGTGGCGGGGGGTGACGCGCCTTCCCCAGCAGGGCGTGCCATGCCCAGGGGACCAGCCTGCCCCCCCCCCGCCCCCCCCCGGCCTGCGTCATTTCAGTCACAGAGTTGCTCAAGGCTCTTCTCAGAAATGCGGACGGGGTAGGGAGCGCAGGGCCAAGCCCGGCCCAGTCAGGGCCAGCAGGAGGCGCTGCGGAGGGCAGGGGTCCCATGGGAGGGGGATGGGGGCAACAGGGCGTCATGCCCCCTTGGGCCGGGGGGGTGCTGTGTGGGTGTCAGGGGGCTACGAGCTCCCCCCGAGCCCTGGCAGGGCCCTCCCGGCCGGCGGCACGTGTGCAAGTGGGCACATGGGAGTCAGGAGCCAGCAAGAGGAGGGATTGGTTTCCGGCCTGGGGGGGGAGAGCGGGGGGGGGGGATGGATGGGGGAAGCAGGGAGGCCTCCAGGAGTGAAAAAAAAAATCAGTGCGAGCGTCTCGGTGCCAAACAAACGGGGTTTTATTCAGGCAGGAAGCCCTGGGGGCCGCAGCCTGCGAGCTCCCCGTGCCCCGCGGCCTCCTCCCGGCGCCCCTTGGCCAGCCCTGCTCCCCACAGCAGAGAGGCAGCAGGGGCTCAGGAGAGAGGTGAAACCCCCCCCCATCACAGCATGGGGCCCAGGCTGTCACCCCCCAGGCCTAGAGGGTGTCTCCATCCCCCCTGTGCGGGGCAGGCACCAAGGGGCGTCTCTGGGGGCGCTGGCGGCGGTCCAGCCCTGGCGGGGTAGCTCGGCATGCCCAGTCCCTTGCCCTGGGCGCCAGGGGCAGGGCCGGCTGTGTGGGGGGTGGGGGGGGGCCGGGGGAGCCTGCCGTGCGCCCTGCCCCCCTGCCGCCCGGCGCGGGGACATCTGGTTCTCGTGAAACATTAGAAGGCTAATCGTTTTAATTGCCACAGGCGGGAAGGGGGGGGCGTTGAGTCCTTTGCAGCTGGGGGGGGGACGACTCTGCAGATCCCTCCCTTGCCCCCGGCCAGGCCCCCTCCATCTCTGAGGGCCGCCATGCTCCATGCTGCCTAGCCTGGGAGGCTCCTGGAGGGACCCGGTGAGCACTGGTGGGGTCCCGGGGACCCCAGCACCCCGGAGGGGTCCAGCAGAGCATAGCTGCTGGGGGGAGCCATAGGGGCCGGGCTGCGCGGGCTGTGGTGGGGGCCCATCCCAGGCCTTACAGCAAGGAGGCACAAGCCCAGGTGTACACGCATCACACTAACACAGGACATCCATGTGCGCTGCCCCACGGACACGTGCACACTCCAGGCACCAGCACGCGTGCGATCACACGGGCCTGGGAAGCTCCCTGGTGCCATTGCGCGGGGGCCTGCCGGCATGGAAATGGTGCCGGGTGACAGCCGCACATGAGGTGCAGGAGTGGGACCCCCCCTCTCTGAGTGACAGGGGCAGGGGGCCACGCTCAATCAACGAGTCCTTGCAAGGCCTCGGCTTCGTCCCCATCACGGCCTCAACCCCAAGGGCAGGGACGGGGGGCTGCGTCCAGCACGGAGGGAGGACATGAGCAGCCCCCCGGCCCTCCCTGCCACCGGACCCCCCCACTCCCCGAACTGGGACCTCCTCCGGGAGCCCGGGAGGGCGTGTGCCGTGCTGTGCCGGGGCAGTGAGGGAATGTCTGCAAGCCTTAATAGCGCCTGTGTGAGCCGGAGGAGAGCGGGTGCCCGCCCCTCCGCGCTCCGCCTGCCACAGAGCCTGGGTTTGTGCGCGGCAGCTTCTGGTTTTAATTACCCGGCAGGCGGGTCAGGCTAATTGGGACCTTTTGGATCGCAGGCGGCGGGGAAGGAGCAGAGAAACCCTTTCAGGCCCTGGCGCACCGCAGCCCCAACGTGGCATGTCCCGCGTGGGGAGCGGGCATTGGTACCTGCCCCTGCTCCCCAGGCCTGGGCAGCGAGGCCTTGGCACACCAGGGCGGGATTTGTGGGGTGCAGGGTCGGCAGTGCGGGGCAAGGCATCAGCTTGGGGGAGGCACTGCTGTGTCCAGGGGGCTCCTGCTCCCATGCCCAGGCCGCAGGGCAGGGACCCCTGCTCACCCCCGCCACTGCCGGGCCCCTATTCCCGCGCCCTCCCCCTTGGCAGCAGGCGCCGGGCTCTGGCCCCGGCTCCCGGCTCTGTGGCCAGCACGCAGGGCGTGTCCGTCTCTCTCCCGCTGACGGTTTATTTTTTCCAGGCAACTATAAATTGCTGGAGCCGCCTGCCCGGGGGCTGTGTGCGGGAGCCACGTGGCTCCTCTTGCCCGGGGCAGGGCCCCCAGTGCCCCTGCCCTGCAAAGAGACGGGGGAGATGGGCGACCCTGCCAGCGGCTGGGCAGGAGGCAACGCGAGGAGGGGGTCAGCAAGGGCCGGGGAGCACGGGGGGCAGTGGGGAACCCCTTTCCCACCCCCCGGAGCCCCTGCAGCCCCGGCGAGATCCTGGCTGCGACCTGAGCTCCCCCACCCCAGGGACCCGGGGCCTCCAGCTACATGCGCCAAGCCTGGACCGCCGGCCTGGCTCCAGACACCCCGGCCCTGTGCCGGGCCCCGAGTCGGCCCCTGCGGGCGGGGGGCAGGGGGGATTAGCCTGGGCAGGGGCCCACGGGGCACGGTGTGGCCCCAAGAGCCCCGGCTGGGGTCCGCGGGCGCGGGGGCCCGGTGGCGGGCCCCACGCTGGTGCTGGGGGGCTGCGCGCTGCAGGCGGGGAGAGGAAGGGCTGCCATGGAGCTGGGTCAGTGGAAGGTTACGGTACCCAAAGGGGGTTCTCGCAGAGTTCACGCTGAGCTCGTGCTCGCTCCTGGCTCGCTCGGCCTCCGCGCTGGAAGGAAAGGGAGGGGACGGGACAGGGGCTGGCCCGGGCAGCCGGGAGGGGGGAGGATGAGGGGCAGTTTCCCAAGCAGAGGGGCAGGCAGGGGGCAGGTCAGGACAGGTAGTGGGGGGGGGTGTAGGAGGAAGGAGCGGGGTGGGGTTGAGCCAATGCTGGGGTGGGCAAAGATGGAGGTGGGGGGCACATGGGCTGGGGCAGGCCTGGGAGCGGTATGGGGGGCCAAGCCTGAGGGGAGAGGGGCTGGGCCAGGTTTGGGAGGTGTGGGGGGGTCCAAGCCAGGCTTGGGATGGGGCCAGGCCTGGAGGGGGAGGGGGGCTGGTGCCTGGTGGGGAGGGGGGCCAGGCCTGGGGGGGAGAGGGGTTGGCTGGGCCAAAGGGGGGGGTTGGGCCAAGCCTTGGGGGGCGGATCTAATTTTTACTGAGAGGCAACTGAGATTGAAAGGAAATGGAGGCTTTGCAGCCGCAGGAATGTCCCGCTGCCCGGCCCGGAGGGGCCTGGGGGCACCGACAGGGTCTGGGGCTCCCCCAGCTCCTGGGCTAGGCCGACAGGGCGGCACTGCAGGGACCTGCCCCTGCCCTCGCTGCTGCGGGCATCAGGACTTTGCCAGGCATGTCCCTGCTGCCCGCTGAAGGCACCTGGCTAGGGGCTGTGGGGGGAGTGGGACAAGCACACGTGTGTGCGAAACAGGGCAGAGGTGTGGGGCGGGGTGTGTAGGAGGAGTGTGTATAGGAGACTTACACCAAGTGCATATAGGAGACTTACACTGCTGAGCATGTGCGGCTGTATCAGTGTGCACATCCTCGTGTGTGTGCATGGGAGGCCCTGTGTAATGGCATTTGTGCAACAGTGTGACAGCATGTATGGGTGTCACTGAGTGTGTATGCCAGGGACTCTAATGGAGTGTGTGTGATTGTGTAATGCTGTAATTGTGTACAAGGCCATGGTGATGATGTGTGTGACAGTGCGTGTGTGTGTAACTGTGTATATAGATGCTGTGTTACTAAATGTGTGTACGACTGTGATGTAACAGTTGTGTAACTCTGTGTGTGTGTGTGTGTGTGTGTGTGTGAGAGAGAGATAATGTTTCTTATGAGATGCCATGGGAGAGTGATTGCATGTGAGTGAGTGATAGACTAACTGTGACTGCAACTGTGTCGGGACAGTATAGCTGAGTGTGTAACCATGTGCCTGTAACCTAGTGAGAAAGGGGGTGTGAGAGGCTGCAGAGACTGTGTGTGCAGCTGAGCATGTCACTGTGTCACAGAGGGCTCCGTGTGAGTGACACTACCGTGTATGTGTGTTTGACACCTTGTGTGTGAAAGATTGTAAGAGACTTTGTGTGAGATGGTGAGTGGGGGAGAGATGATGTGTGAGAATGGGGAACTTTGCGTGGCTACTTGGGAGTCCTGGTGTGTGTGTGTGAGAGAGAGAGAGAGTGGGTGCACGCACATTGGCTGTGCAGATGTGTCTGCAAGTGTGTTTGGCCACTGTGACCACAATTAGCTAGTGTATGTATGTGGATGTCTGTGTGACTACTCTTTTATCCACCCTGTGTGCCTGTCATCCTGTTTGGTTGGGCTCTGTGTGTGTGTGTGTGCTCGTGTGTGCGTGCGCGTGTGATGGTGTTTGGCTACTGTGTGTATAACCACATTTGGCCAGAACGTGTGTGTTTATGATGGTATCTGATCTGTGCGTGAGTGTGTGTGTGGCTGAGGTGTGTGTGCATGTGTGTTTTTGTGTGTGTTGGTGTTTACTCACTGAGGGTGCATGCACTGGGGCTGGTGTGTGTGTGTGTGTTTGATCAAGGCGCATGTGTTTGAGACAGTGTTTGATCACTGTGTGTGTATGTGTGTATGTGGGATAGCGTTTGATCACTGTGTATGGGTGTGTGTGTATGGGTGGAAATGATGGTCTTTAACAGTGTGTGTGTGTGAGGGTGTTTGACTGCTGTGTGTATGTGTGTGCGTGCATGCGTGATGGTGTCTGATCACTGTGTGGACAAGTGCAATGGTCTTCAACCCATGTGTGCAATGGTGTGTGATCCCACCCATGTATGTGTGTCCATGTGTGATGCACTGTACGCACGCGTGGGATGGTCTTAGATCAGTGTGTGTGTGTGCGTGTGTGTGTGCTGGTGGTGGGTCACTGTGTGTGTGTGAGAGAGTGCCTGTGTATGCGGGTGCAGGGTCACACTTGGTGTGTGTGTATGCGTGTGCCGGTGCAGGGTCACTCCGTGTGTGTGCATGTGAGAGTGCCTGTGTTATGCGCATGCAGGGTCACACCTGGTGTGTGTGTGTGCGTGTGCCGGTGCAGGGTCACCCTGTGTGTGTGTGTGTGTGCGCGTGTGAGAGTGCCTGTGTATGCGCGTGCAGGTCACACCTGGTGTGTGTGTGTGCGTGTGCCGGTGCAGGGGCACCCCGTGTGTGCGTGTGAGAGTGCCTGTGTATGCGCGTGCAGGGTGACACCTGGGGTGTGCGCGTGCGTGTGCCGTGCAGGGGCACCCCGTGTGTGCGTGTGAGAGTGCCTGTGTGTGCGCGTGCAGGGTGACACCTGGGGTGTGCGCGTGCGTGTGCCGTGCAGGGGCACCCCGTGTGTGCGTGTGAGAGTGCCTGTGTGTGCGCGTGCAGGGTGACACCTGGGGTGTGCGCGTGCGTGTGCCGTGCAGGGGCACCCCGTGTGTGCGTGTGAGAGTGCCTGTGTGTGCGCGTGCAGGGTGACACCTGGGGTGTGCGCGTGCGTGTGCCGTGCAGGGGCACCCCGTGCGCGCGCACGCGAGAGTGCCCGCGGGGGCAGGGTGACACGCGGGGGCGCGCGCGCCCGTGCCCGGTGTAGGGTTACCCCGCGCCGCGCCGCCCAGGCCCCACCCCGCCCCGCCCCGCCCCGCCCCGGCGCGGGCGGCGGCGGCGGCGGCGGAGTCAGTCGCGGCGCGGCGCGGGGGCGCGATGCACGGCTGCGTGGAGCCGCCGGCCCGGGCCCCGCGGCAGCTCTACGATGTCACGAACCGCGGGTCGTGCGCGCTGCGCCTCGGGCTCGGGCTCGGGCTCGGGCCGTGCTGGGAGCTGGAGCGGGGCTGGCCGCGCTGTACGTGGGGCGAGCGGGGCGGGGGGGGGGGCTCCGCGGTCCCCGCGCGTGTCCGTGCCCGGCCTGCCTCAGTTTCCCCGGGTGCGCGGGGCGGGCGGGGGCTGCCGGGACCCCCGGGGGGCTGGTTTGGGTGGCCCGGGGGGGGGCCCACCCCGCCTGCAGCCGCCCAGGCACCCCTTCCCCTGCCCCCCCCCGCCCTCCCCTCGGTTTCGGCCCAGCCCGGCCGCAGAGATGTGGCACGTAACCCCCCGCCAGCCCGGCCGGGCCGTGCCCCCCCCGCAACGGGGACCCCTGTGCTTTTCGAGGGGGGCCTCACCTGCACTACCCCAGGGGTCTCCCAGGTGGGTCACGGACTTGAGACTCCCTTCCAGCTCTCCCAGCTACTGGGGTGGGAGCCCTGCCCCAAGCCGGGGACCCTCTGCCCCTTCCCCACCCCAGGTGCCCCCCTTGCAGGAAGGGTTGGGGGGGGAGCCCAGCTTGCCGTGCCCTGCCAACCGCCCCTGCCTGCGGGCATGTGGGCAGACTGTGCAGGAGCCGGGGGGGCCCCGGGCCCAGGGTGGCAGCTCCAGCAGGGGCCTGAACCCCAACCCCAGCACAGCCAGGTCCCTCGGGCACAGGATCCAGCCCCACGGGCCTCTGGCAGGCCAGCATCGGGCATAGCTGCTATATGGGAGCTGAGAGTACAGTGGAGGGCACAGCATGAGTGTGTCCCCCAGAGTGTGCGCACACACGTGTGTTCCCGTGCATGCACGACAGCTGGCGATGTTTTTGGTTGTGGCATGTCCATGCGCTTCCTTGGCAGGGGAGGGGGCTCCAGAGAGGCGTGTTTGTACAGAGCTCGCACACATGTGTGGCTGTGATGCAAGTGCCAAGCCTCTCGTGCAAGGGTCGGCAGGGGTGGGCGACACTAGAGATGTGTCTCCAGCGCATGATTGTGCTGCATGTGTCACAACCCGGTGTGCAGTGGTGACGCGTCTCGCGGTGTGCGCTGTCCCTGTGGTGATGGCGGGTGGTGACCTGCCTCTTGTGTGATGCAGGTGATGGGTCCCCGGTGTGTGCCACGTCTCTGGCCCGTGATGCGCAATGGTCTTCCCGGCGCGTGCTGTTGGTGACATCCCCGTGCCGGCGCCTGTCTGCTGGCGAGAGTCTCTTGGCTGCCATGTACCGCGTCTCTAGCACGTGGTGTTTGTGCCGTGATGTTTGTGTGCTTCTGGCGTGTGACACTCGATAGTGGTGTCCCCGCGGGGTCAGTTGTGACGCATCTCTCATGAGCCAGGCATCTTGGTGCCATGAGCACGCTGGCAGGGTGCGATGCGCCCGGCTCAGCGTGGGGCGCGGGGGACCGCACGTGTGCCCATGGGCGTGTGTGCGTTGGAGCGTGCGGGGCGCCCCTTCTCCGATGCTCAGGAATGCGGCTCAGCCCGGCAGACAAATGGGGCCGGCCCAGCTGCAAGCAGTTTATAGCTGGTTATAAAGGGCCATTTGAAGCCTCGCAGGGGCAGGAATTTCCTCAATTTCAGCAATTTAGGCTTTAAAAAAAAAGAAAAGTACCCTAATACCAACAACCAAGCTTCCCTCGGTCAGGCCCCGGCAGAAGGGTTGGGGTTGGGGCTGGGTGCGGTCCTGGTGCCGCCTGCCTCACGCCTGTAACCCACGGCGGGGGGTGGCATCGGCTCCATCTCTCTGCTCTGCTGCCCTCAGCATCCAGGGGGATCTGGTGGCCGAGGAAGCCGGGGGGAGTGAGCATCCGGTGCTGCCATGCAGGGCAGGGGGCACCGGCGGGGATGGAGATTTGGGCAGCCCTGGGCACGCCCTGAGTGTGCGTTGCCAGCTGCCAGGCCTCGTGCAGGGCTGTTTGAGTCAGACAGGCCCCCCTCTCCGCCCCCCACACTTCCTGACCGCAGGTGCAAGCTTGGCCCATGCTCGCCTGCTGGTGCCCGTGAGCGGGCACCCCCCCGCCCCCAGCGGGCAGCCTCTGATTGGCTTGGGAGGGCTCCTGCTGTGACACCCCCCGGTACTGCTGTGATTGGCTTTGCGGCAGGGCGGGCGGGGGTGGCACCTGCCAGGCTGGGAGGAAATGAGCCAGCAGTATGGCAGCGGGCTGGCAGCGGTGCCCACGTGGCATCTGGGGCAGGGGGGGATGGGACTGGCGTGCCCGGCTCTTGTGGGCATCGGTGAAAGGAGCTGGAGGCAGAGGGGCCCGGGCATGCCGCGGACGCTGGCACCGGGGACCCTGGCCTGGTCTGAGACCAGCCGTGAGAGCGGGGAGGGTCTGTCCAGCCCTGGGGAGGTCTGCCTGCATGTACGTCCGTCTGTCTAGTCCTGTCCACCGTATCCGCCTGTCCATCCATGCACGTGCCCTTCTGCCCGTCCACCTCCAGGCACCGTCGGTATCTAGCTATCCCCGTACACTGTGTGATGTATCCGTCCCCACCCGTCCCTCCATCCATCCCCATCCATTTTCTTCATCTGTCCTCCCGCCCCGCTGTCCCCATCCGCTGGTCTAAGTACCCGTGTGCCCATCTGTGGGTCTCTCTGTCTGTCCGTGCCCATGCGCTGCCCCGTCGGGCCAGGCCCAGGCCCAGGGGCTGCTGCGGTGGGCTCCGCTGCCGCCCCCCGCCCTGTCCAGAAGCTCTTGGGGGATTAGGTTAGGGCTGTAATGTGATTCTTGCCAGGAAATGACCGGCCTGAGAGCGGCAGCCAGAGCCGGGCAGCCCAAGGTAAATTTGCCAGCGGTCCCCAGCTGATAAGGGCCTGGCTCCTTCCTCCCCTGGAGGAGGGGGGGCGTGGGGAGGGGAGACTGCGTTCAGCTCTGGGTTTGGGAAACGAGGGCACCAGGGGAATCAGGGAGACTGGGCCATGGGGGTCCTGGGACATGGGAGGGAGGTCTGGGGCCTGGGCAGTGGCCATGGCGGACTGGCCGGACTTGGGACACCTGGATTCTGTTGCTGGACAGTCCTGCCTCCTGTTGTGCCTCAGTTTCTCTTCTGCCTCTTCCCTGCTGGGCTGCTCAGCCGGCTCTCGGGGCTCAGGACCAGGACGGCTCACTTCTGGTTCAGCTGCCCCCCGCCCACCCCTAGGACTCCTGGGTTCCCTCCCCAGCACTGGGCAGAGGGGGTTCACTGGTAATAGCAGGGCCTCTGGGCTTGAGCTCCAGATCTGGGCAGAGCGGGGTTAGCACGGGGCTCCCGGGCTCTGTCCCCAGCTCTGTGCCCTTGGCATAGTCCCTGGCCTCGGTTTCCGTCTCCCTGAGCTGAGCCCCTTTGTACCCCCCTGCGCATCAGAGGTGGCGGGGTGGACCCGGCAGGGTAGCCACCACCTGGCAGAGCCGGTCAGGGCTCTGGTGCCAGGCTGCCCGGACCTCGGGCAGTCCCTGTCACAGGTGGGACTTGGGGAGCTGCACGCTGTCCCGGCTCCACGGCTGTGCCAGGCCTGGGGCTGCTCTTCCTGGGCTGATGGAGCGATAGAGGCGCCTCCACAGAAATGCAAAGGGCCATTGTCTGGCTGGAGCCAGGTTGCTGGGGGGGTGGGCTGCTGGGGACTGTTTGCTTTCCCTCCAGGAACAGGGAGCTGGTGGATGCAGGGACATCAGGCGATGGCTCCAGGCAGGCTGCTCCCTTGGCCCCCCAGCCCCGCTGCATGCCCGTGTTGGTGGGGTCATGGGGAGCCCAGTGCTGGAGGGGCAGACAGGCTCCCCTCTGGCACTCGGGGCTGGCCCCCACAGGGAGAGGCAGCACCCGGCTGGACATGAAACCCAGGAGTCCTGACGCTGCCAGCCGGGAGCCCCTGTCCCCACAGGCCCTGTTTTACCGACTAGGAAGCTTGCTGGAGGGTGGCCCAGGGGTCCTGGCATCGACCCCTAGCATGGCATGAGACTCCGGGCATCCGGCTTGTGGGGCCATGCTTCCCCAGCTCTGGGAGAGGAACCCAGGTTTCCTGGTTGCCTGCCCCAAGCGGCGCTGGGGACTTGTGTTTTGCCTTGCACGGGGGGAGCTGGCACCCCTGCCCCCTACCCTACCTTGGCAGGGCATCAGAGGGCTGGGGGCTGGTGGGAGGGAGGTGGGTGATGGCCTGCTCGGGGCGAGGGGGCTCCCACAGCTGGTTCTGGGCCTGGGCTTATTTCCTCCCACCTGTTGCTGGGTTGGGGTTATCACAGCTAAAGATGCTGCAGCCACTGCGTGTGTGGGAGGGGGATGGGGGGGATTGCCCGGCGGTGGGGGGGCAGCTGGCTGGGGGGAGCTGAGTGGAGGGGCCTGCATTGCTTTGTGTGTCCGTGTGTGCCACATGCTCCCCCCCGACCCAGGCCTGCTCCAGGCAGGAAGGAAGGAGGTTGTAAAATGCTTCGGGAAGGCAAGGGCTGAGCGGGGTCTGGTGGGGGTCAGCGGGGTGGGGGAGCATCTCAGCCCCAGGGCAGCTCCCAGCCAGACACAGCCCAGCGCCACCCTGCTTGGTGACATGAACCCCAGACAGACCTGAGCCACCGACACAGGGCCACACACGTCCAATCGTGCATGTGACACGTGTATCCACACATGCATTTGCACACACACATACACCTCCCAACACACACACGCTCTCAGAAGTGCCATCACAGTTGTGCGCCTCCACACACACACAGTCTAAGCAATAGGCACATCCAGCCTTGCGTCTCCACCCCCCACTTTGTCCTCCCAGCAGTTTTTTTTTGGCGGCCCCTGGGGTGTGGGGATGGGTGGACTGCAGGTAAATAAAGCCAGGGTGGGAGATCTAATCACTGCACCTCCCTGCCTTGTCTGTCCTCTCCTCTCCCATCCCATTGTTTTATCTCAAAGACCGGCAGAGGGTTAAAATTCATGAGCTTCTAATTGCCCCGGGGCTGGAGCCCTGGGGGGAGGGGGTGGCTGAGCAGTGTGTACGCACACACCCACACACACCCACACACACTTCCCCGGGACACATGGATTGTGGAGTGTTGCTTGTGCGTGCACACACGTATGCACGGCAGTTCCCTGGGGGCACGCAGATTGCAGAGTGTCACCCCCCCACTGCCTGTGCCTGTGCTGGGATGCAGGTGTGTTGGCTGGGCGGGGAGGAGATGCAAGGGTTGCCGCCGCTGGTCTGGGGGGCTCAGGAGCAGCAAGGAGCTCGGGGGAGAGGGGCGGGGGTCTGCGCCTGGGGGGCTAGGGGGGCTGGGGCGTGCCAGGTGTGGTCACCAGGAGGTGCCGCTCCCTGTAGCCTGGTCACGGAGGGAGAGATTGATGCCAGGGCCAGCACGCGCCTTGCTTTGCTCTGCTGAAGGCTCCTCAAGGCAGGACACTGGGCTCAGGGCTGGGGACGGGTCACCTCTGTGCCATTCAGGACCACCCCTGTCCCAGGTTTGAGACCCAGTCCTGGAGTCTCCTGAGCCGGAAGATGATTTCACCCGTATCAGGATGTGCCAAAGGCATCTGCAAATCCGCCTGCGGCCATGCCAGGTGCTGACCAGGCTCTGGTGACACGTGCGGTGGCAGGAGGCACCGTGTTGCTGGCTCCCATCCTGCACAGCCAAGCTATGGGTGCCCAGAGCAGACTCACACGTGTGCACACGCTTACGTGCACCCCAGAGGGTCAAGTGGCTCCCAACTGAGTGGGCTCCTCTTTCTGCACCCCAGGGCACGTGTTTCTTGGCTGTCACCCGCTTGACACCACAGAGCTGCCCTGCCCTCGGGAGCGTGTGGGCAGGGGGAAACTGAAGCGCCCTGTAGGAAATGACTCGGTGAGGGTTTCCCAGTGCGGCTCCTGATCTGGGTCCTGCTCTGCTCACCCCGAGCCTCCCTCTTGGAGGGTGGGCAGTTCCCTGGGGAGGCACCTGCAGCTGGGGGTGCAGCTTGGGGACCACATAGGAGCCAAACAGCAGCAGGGCCTGAGCTCAGATCCCTTCCCACGTTGCACAGGGGAATCCCCTTTCCCTGGCTGCCAGTACCGGGGCTAAGACACACAGTGGAGCAGTTCCGCTCTCAGGCAGCAGAGGGCAGCAGTGCTGGGCTGGGGCTGGGTGTGGGATGGCTCCGGCTGGCCCCAGGTCCTGATGCTCAGCCCTGTGCCTCCCGCAGCGGTGGAGACGCAGAGCACGAGCTCGGAGGAGATGGTGCCCAGCTCGCCCTCGCCGCCCCCGCCCCCCCGGGTCTATAAGCCCTGCTTCGTCTGCAACGATAAGTCTTCAGGCTACCACTACGGCGTCAGCTCCTGCGAGGGCTGTAAGGTGAGCGCACACGTGCATGCGCACGCATGTGCACACACAAGCATGCATGTACACGGTGCTTCCAAGGGGCCAGGGGCCTGCTAGCTGCCCCCACCCAGGATGGGGAGACGAGGGTAGGCAGGGTCGAGACACGCACAGAGAGTCCCTGGGCCCTCCTGATGCCCTCCCTACACCCAGCTCAGGCACAGCCAGGCCCCCCATGTACCCCAGGCATGGACCAGCCCTTGTGCCCAGGGTCTATGCAGTCAGGCCGGGGAGTGGGGGGACGATCCTGGGTCCTGTAGTGCCCAGGGCAGGAGGGAGCCCACGATCAGTTGGGGCTGCAGGGTGGGGGTGAGGTTGGTGCCTGCCTGGGGCGCTGGGCCCCGCTCACTTCCATGCTCCCCACAGGGCTTCTTCCGCCGCAGCATCCAGAAGAACATGGTGTACACGTGTCACCGGGACAAGAACTGTCAGATCAACAAGGTGACGCGGAACCGGTGCCAGTACTGCCGGCTGCAGAAGTGCTTCGAGGTCGGCATGTCCAAGGAAGGTGAGCCCGGCAGGGGGGGCTCACGGGCGCCCCCCCCCACGCTCCTGCCCCTCTGTGGCTGATTCTGGGGTGCGGCTGGGTCCCATGTCCCGGGTGACGGGACCGGCGGTCTGCTTGGCCGGCAGGGCAGGGCTCAGCTGCGGGGTCACGCTGTTGCCTGGGCCCAGTTCGGAGCTGCAGCCCCAGCCTCAGCTGCTGGGCTGGTCTCGGGCTTGCTAAATGTGGCGCCTCGACTGGGACATGCTGGCACACGCTGCCAACATGTGTGGCCGTGGGCATGTGTGGGCAGGCCAGCCCTGGGGCACCAGAGCCATGGGGAACCTGGACCTTGATCCCAGTGGGCCAGGACACGGGGTCCGGCTCGTGTTGCTCTCCGAGGGCTGTCAGTGGCTGGCGGGAAGATGGAGCGTCTCTCCGTGCTGTTGCTTTTACTCCCCCTGGCGAGGGCTTGTCCCCGTGCCCGTTAGGGCAGGCCCCCCATTCATCACCGTCTCCTTAAGAGCCCCTAATTAGCCGTGTCTGTGTCTGCTGAGATTGATTTCCGGGCGCCTGTCACTTTAAGTGGAAGGGGAGGGGGGATTATGGGATGCAGGGAGACCTGTTGCCTAGCAGACAGGAAGTGGGGGGGGTGTTAGAGGGGGTTTCGGGGTGCCCCGCTATGGGCCCTGCAGCAGGGGAGGGGGTGCTGGAGCTGGGGGAGAGCTCTCCTGGCCCCCTCCCCAATGGGATGGAGGATGGGGTAGGGGGGGTCTCCCAGATCCACAGCCCCTGCCCCGGGGCTGAACAGGGTGGGGGGTGCCAGCTGCCCCCGTGCTGGAGGGGGATTCTTCCCCCCCCGGCGGCCCTGTGCCGGGGTGGCTATAAGTGGATATCCTGCCGCTGGCGCATCCTGTTGGCAGCTCCCGCCTGGTGCAGTCGGGTTAGCAGGAAGTGCAGCCCGGCGAGCGCCGCGGGGGAGCAGCACGTGTGGGGGGGCTGCTGTGCTGGGTCGAGTCTGGGGGGGCACATGCTCCCGTCTTGCACAGGCTGTGGGCGATGCTGCCTCCCAGCCCAGCTCCCCCAGGCACCTGGGGGCAAAGGGGGGGTCATGTTGGTCCCCCTCCTGCCCCAAGGGAACCCAGGTGTCCGGTCTGGGCAGAGCCCTAGGGAGGAGGCAGCTGGGAGCCTGTCCCCTCCAGCCCCTTGGCACCAGCCGCCAATCGCCCTGGGGTTTTCCGGGCAGGCAGCCAGTCTGGGGCCGTGCTCCCAGCTGGCAGGTGCCCGTGCAGCCAATCAGGCCCAGTTGTGACCCCCCCAGTGCACACCTGTGGGACACACCTGGGTGCAGGGGGGGAGCAGTGGGGTCTACGCCCTGGCTGGGGGGCAGAGAGGGGTGGGAGGCTGGCTGGGCTGTGCCCCCCCGGGTGTGGCGCTATCCAGCCGTCTTGTCCTCGGCTTCCTGTTTTCCTGCGGCTGAGAGCAGAAATCTCGGTGGTTTCCAAGCCGGGGCGGAGGAGGGGGAGGGAGATCGAGGCCTCTCTGGCACAGCTGATACCAGGCTGCCCCTGTGGTGCCCGGTGGCTAACGCTGCCACCAAACCACCCTCCCTCCCTGCCCCTCAGTGCTGCATCAGGGGGAGAGGGCTCCGGGGAAGGGCCGGCCTGGTATGACCCGGCTGGGGGGCGTCCCTAGGAAGCAGAAGGTGGCCGCCCATGCAGAGACCAGGGCCCCGGGAAGCCCAGCCGTGTAGGCAGCCTTTCACAGAGCCCAGGGGAGGTGGGGAAACTGAGGCACGGCGCCACCCTCAACGGGAGTCTCAGTTCAGGCCACATGGCTGCCCTGCGTGCTGACCCCCACCCCTCGCCTGCTCTGCCCCCCAGCCGTGAGGAACGACCGGAACAAGAAGAAGAAGGAGGTGAAGGAGGAAGCAGTGGGGGACAGCTACGAGCTGACGCCCGAGCTGGAGGAGCTGATCCAGAAGGTCAGCAAGGCGCACCAGGAGACCTTCCCCTCGCTGTGCCAGCTGGGCAAGTACACCACGGTGAGAGCCTCTCCTCGAGTGTGAGTTGCACATGTTGGGCTGCTCACTGCTGTCACGAGCGGAGGCCGTGCTCAGCCCAGCTGGGGGATGGGGGAGGTCCCCAGACACAGCTGCAATGCTGCAAGCCGGGCGCCAGGTGGCACCTGGCGCGCTCGCAGCAGGACGCCTGGGTTCCTTGGACACCCAGGTTCTCTTCCCCAGCCTGCGAAATGGGTGCAGAAGCCCCCAGCGTCTCTCGGGGCGCCGCTCGGCCTCAACCCCTTCCCCTCACACAGAACTCGAGCGCTGACCACCGGGTGCAGCTGGACCTGGGGCTGTGGGACAAGTTCAGCGAGCTGGCCACCAAGTGCATCATCAAGATCGTGGAGTTTGCCAAGCGCCTGCCCGGCTTCACCTCGCTCAGCATCGCCGACCAGATCACTCTGCTCAAAGCCGCCTGCCTGGACATCCTGGTGAGGGGCAGGGGGCAGCCGGGAGGGGACTGTGGCAAGGAGGGGGCTGTGCAGGGCTGACCCCTGCCCGCTCCCCCAGATGCTGCGGATCTGCACGCGCTACACGCCGGAGCAGGACACCATGACCTTCTCAGACGGGCTGACGCTGAACCGCACACAGATGCACAACGCCGGCTTCGGGCCCCTCACCGACTTGGTGTTCGCCTTCGCCGGGCAGCTGCTGCCCCTTGAGATGGACGACACTGAGACTGGGCTGCTCAGCGCCATCTGCCTCATCTGTGGAGGTGCCAGGGGCTGTGGGCTCGGGGCGGGGGGAGCCCCTGGCTGTGCCAGTCCCAGCCTCTCCCACCAGGTGGGCGCTGGGCGTTGTTCCCGGCTGCTCCATTCCCCAGCGGTGCCGGCAGGGGGTGCTGCGAGTGTTGGGGGCAGGGGGGCGGCAAGGCTCAGACCGCTGGTGCCCTGCAGACCGCATGGACCTGGAGGAGCCCGAGAAGGTGGACAAGCTGCAGGAGCCGCTGCTGGAAGCGCTGAAGATCTACGCGCGCCGGCGCCGGCCCAACAAACCCTACATGTTCCCCCGCATGCTCATGAAGATCACCGACCTGCGCGGCATCAGCACCAAAGGTAGCGCGCGCCACTGCTCAGGGAGCTCGCAGCCTTGGGTCTAGGCATGGCACTGCTGGGGAAGCTCACCGCCCCGGGGCTGGGTGCAGCACTGCCGGAGGGCAGTGGGGGGCGAAGCTTGCAGCTCACAGCTCTGGGGCTGGGCATAGCATTGCTCGGGGGGAAGCTCGCAGCCTGGGTGCCGCAGCAGAGAAGCGCTCTCTGCTTGTGCCCCCCCACCCCCACCCCTGCGACACTACCGTGCGGATGCTCGCAGCGTGGCCCCCTGCGCCAACTCTGGTCCCTGTGCCGGCAGGTGCGGAGCGGGCCATCACGCTGAAGATGGAGATCCCAGGGCCGATGCCGCCCCTCATCCGGGAGATGCTGGAGAACCCCGAGATGTTCGAGGACGACGTGTCACAGCCGCCCGTGGCGGCTGAGCCCCCCCACGCTGCTGACAGCCCGGGCGGGGGCCACAGCCCCGAGGAGGCCCCATAGCGCCCAGGTGCGCCCCTGCCAGGCTCCCTTGCCCGCCGGGCCGGACGCTCCGACCTGCCCTGCCCCTGGGGGCCACGCAGCACGATACTGGACGCTGACTTGGGCCCAGAGGCCCACCCAGAGGTATAGCCCTTGCCTTAAGTGGGGTGGGGGCAGCCTGGACCCCCGCCCTGCTCCAGCCCAGCTTCTCATTGCCAAAGTCCCGGGCAACCTCAAGCCAAAAATGGGGGCAAGGCCGAGCCCCGGATAAGGACCAGGGGGATCCCCTCCTCCTGCATTCGCTGCCCCCCCACACCAGCAGAGACAGACCCTGGCCTGTGTCCCTGGGGGGGGGCATTGAGGCGCCCCGTCCCCAGTGGATCCCCGCCGAGAAGCCGACCAGCTGCATGGGACCCAGGCGTCCGGGGCTCTATTTATTCGACTCGTTGAAGACGAAGAGGGATGGGGCCAGGGGACGACATGGGGGGCGCCAGCCCCCGCCCTGCCTCACGGAGCTGCGGAGGGGGGGTGTAACGGGGGTGGGAGGGACGCGGACCTTGGGGCCGAGGTCCAAGTTTGGGAGGGAGCCGCTACCGAGGTTGTTGCTGTATAAAGTGTGAGTGGGGGGGGCTGGGAGTGTGTGTGGGGGCTGCAGAGAGGTGCCTGGGGTGGGGAGCGGGGGCTGGGGCTGCCCTGAGCCCATGGGTGCTGAGGGACATGGGACCAAGGGGACTGGGGGGGGGAGACAGGTGGATTCCTCCAACATGGACTCCCCAGGGACCCCCTCCCAGCACATGCCCCCACTCTGGAGATCCTAGGGCCTGCTGAGCCTTGCCTCGCCCAGCCTCTGGCTTGGTCCTGCCCCGGGGGGGCCTGGGGGTCCCAACCTGCTACACTACAAGCTGGAGGGTGCAAGGCGGGGTGTGCTGCAACGCTATGCACAGGTTATTTATTCCCTTGAGTTTACATGGGATGCAGTGCCCCCCATCCCCAGCCCCCCCGCTGTCCCCCTGTTGCGAGGAGCCCACCCGCAGCCCCAGGGCAGCCCAGCACCCCCAGCCGGGGGGGCCGCACCCCGGCATGTTTACAGCCCCCCGCCCCCTGCCCACCCGGGCAGCACTTTTCTATTTTTGCAAAATAAAGCGATGGAAACATGCCCGTGGCCCGCACGCTGTCTGTGTCCGTGTCCTCTGAACGCTCCTGGGCCGCTGCAGCCTGCCACGCGTGTGGCTTCACGTCACTGTGGGCTGGCGTGTCCCATGCCACAGCCCTGCCTTGCCTGTGGGTGGCGTGTCCCTGCCATGGCTCGGCTCCCTAGCGTGTCATCTGTGCATCCTGATAAGGCCCCAGGCGGGTGCAGTGATCAGGCCTGGAAGGACGTGGAGGGGGGGGCCTGCCAGCACTGCCCCCTGTCCCCAGCAGGAGGCACCTGTGGCACGAGGAATGGGGGCAGAGGCAGCAGCACCTCCTGGTGGCGGCCGGCAGGAGCCAGGCCCTGGGCCCCACGCGGGTTCGTGGGGGGGGAGGTCCTGTGTGTACCAAACCACCGGCAAAACAGGAAGGGGGAGCTGGAGCAACTGCTGTGGGCAGAGCCCCTCCCCCCCGGACACGCTGCCTGGACACTCCCCTGCCCACACAGGGAGCTCCCTGTGCACACGGAGGGTCTGCATTGTGTGTGCTCATAAGCAGTGTGCACCACTGGTGCATGCACACGCCTGCAGGCCCTGGTGCCAGCATGCAGTCCCCCCCCGGGCGCCCCCCACCCATGTGGCACGTCTCATGCACACACACGTACATACGCAGAGCCCTGCCCTACAATCTGGGCACTGCCAGGTAGGGGCACAGCTTCCCCTTCCGTGCACAATGCAACCCCCTCCCACCCCCCGACACACACAGATACATGCACACACGGCACCCACGGGAACCCACTGCCCCCCACACACCCCTGTGCGCACACACCTTGTGCACACACACTGCCCCTGCGGTGACCAGGCTGCAGGAGGGCCCGGGGCAGGGGCATGGGGCTTAGGGCTGCCAGGATGGACATGGGGGCAGGATGGACATGGCCGTCACTGCAGATGCTCCAGCTTGGGGTCCAGGCCTGCACATCCCCGCAGCTGCCCCCCTGCATCTGGCGGGTGATCCAGGGCCGCCCCCTGCACCCGATGCAGTGACCTAGGGCAGTGGCGGTGACCCCAGCACCCTCGGGCCTAGCCCTAGCGGCCCAGCCTGGGTGATGCCCCTCTGCTCCCCAATCCCCCCGCTGCCCCCAGCCCCTCCTGCCTCCATCCCTGCCCCTCAGCCCTCCCCCACGCGCTGCGCCCCACCCCGCGGTTGTGGTTTCCTATCACAAAAACTTGATGCAAATCGCGGTGCAGCTGCCTGGGGAGTTACGGTCAGGCATACCGGAGGCTCCAGCCGCCACCCCCTCACCTGGCACCATCCGTGGCCAGACCCCGGAGCCAGCCACACTGCCCCCGCCAGCGCCAGACACCTGCCACGGAAGCGGGGTGAGCGTGCACGGGCAGGGCCCAGGGCTGGGGACAGAGACAGAGGCCAAGACCTGGGGCTGGAGAAGGAGGGACGATGCCACTCCCAGGCAGACCGGACCAGGGGTAGACAGGGGTAGATAGAGGTCAGGACCTAACAGAGGGAGGCGGGCAATGGAGCGCAGGGGCAGGCACCACAGCTGCAAGAGGAAGGGAAGAGGAAGGGGAAGGGGAAGGAAAGGGGAGCGCGACGGCCAGACGGGCCAGGCCTGTGCCGCTGTCCTGGGCCCTGCTGCAGGGTGGGGATTGTACTGTGCCGTGTGCGGCTGCCTGGGTCCCTGCCGGCTTGGAGTGGGGTGCTGGGTTTCAGCTTCTCCCGGGCTGGCAGGGCTGGGGCAGGACCGGGCACTGGGCATGGCTGCCCCGGCAGGCACACAGCATGCCATGCATGACACCCGACTGCAGCCTCGAGGCCCCATGGGTGCAGACAGCCCTGCCCAGCCCTTGGAGCCAGGAGCGGCTCTTGCCCCCACAAGCAGGTCCTAGTGTCTCCGTGGGCGGCTCTGGTCATGGCCTGGCCAGCCCCGTGGGCAGCCTGGGTCCCACCACCCGGGTCACTGAGGGGGAAACTGAGGCAGGGAGTGCCGGGGCCAGGGAGGGGATCCAGGAGTCCCGTACCTGGTGGTGTGCTGCAACTGCTGGGCTCCGCTTCCTGCCCTGCCGTATGGAGCCCCTGGGTTTCGCGTGCAAGCAGTTGGGGTGGGGTGAGGCAGCTTACACGCACACGTACACGTACACGCTGTGTGCACAGGAAATGGGCGGGCGTGGGGGGGGGCACAGGCCTGAGGGGGGCACCTACGAGCCCTGGCCGAGGGTGTCGCAGCCTGTGGGAACCCCTCGTGCGACTCGCAAGGGTGTGACACTCCCTCGCCCCTGTCCCTGCAGGCGATGCCGCGGGACGCGCTGCGCGTGGGCCTGGCCCTGGCGCTGCTGGGGCTGGTGGCCGGGACGAGTCCGCAAGAGGCTGGAGCAGGTGAGCAGGGCCGCGGGGGCCCGGGGGGCCTGGGGCAGTGCAGGGCCGGCGCTGCTTCCGCAGCCCCTGGCCCTGCCGAGCGTCACTCCCGGCTCGTGCGGTCCCCGCAGGTGCCTGCCAGCCCCAGGCCTCCTGCCAGGATTGCATCCGGTCCCACCCCAGCTGCGCCTGGTGCAAGGACCTGGTAAGTGTGTGTGGCGGGGAGGGGGGTGGGCTGCAAGTAGAGCAGGGCGTCCCAGCCCTGCTGTTGCCCCTCGCTCCTGACCCCCAGCCCTTGCTGCCCCCAGCCCTGCTGGTGCTTCTCCTGACCCGCAGCCCCCTGTCCCCCCCGGTGCCGCTCACTCCCGATGCGCAGCCCACCTGCCTGGGCTCCGTGGCTGCCCCGTGGCCTGCCCTCGGGTGATCCCTAGCAGTGGGAGCTGTGACCCAGCCGAGCCGTGGCCCCTGGTTCACCTTCACTCTTCTCCTTTCAGTTCTCGGTCTTTCTCACGAAAAAGCCAGGGGAAGTAACAAGCTGAGTCAGGGCATGTCCCCCCTCTGCCCCCCCACCTCAGATCCAGCCCTTCCCTGGGAAGCCCCCTGCTCCCACCCCCAGCCCTGCCGGTGCCCCTCCCTCCCTCCCTACCCGCAGCCCCCTGCCAATGCTGCCAGTGCTCCCTGTGACCCCTGCCTGCACTCCCCCAGCCCCTGCTAGCTCAGGCCTGGTTGTCCTCCCCCCCCCCCCCCCCGCCGTCTCTGGCAACCTGCTCCCTCGGGCCCTAAAAACGGCCTGGAACTAGGTCAGCTCTGGTACCCGTGGGAGCTGGGAACCGCTGTGAGCCCCGCAGGTGCCGGCAGCCCCCCCCCCCCGGAAATCCTCCGCGGTGCTCCCCCAGCACAGGGCAGGAGTGGGGGCTGCCTCTGTGCGTGACAGCAGCAGGCCACATCCTGCCCAGCAGCAGGGAGAGTGGGCTGGTGGGGCTGGGGCCGTTGGCCCGCGTCTCACTTGGCTCTGGTCTCAACAGCCAGCACTGTGCTGGGGGAAACTGAGGCAGAGCTGCCATGGCAGGGCAGGGTGAGGAGGCTGCGGCTGGCCTGGGGTGCAACCCCCGTCTGTCTGTCACCTCCGGCAGCAGGAAATGCGGGTGGCAAACGGCCACGATAAGGATCTGCACCCGTGCTGCATGTCTTGTGCGTCGCCGGGCGGGGGGGGTGGCAGTGCCCGTGGCGGGCACGAGATGCCCCTGACTCGGCCCTGGCCCTGCATGCTTGGCAGGGGTTCCCACAGGCGGGTGAGGGCAATGGGGCACGCTGTGCCCCGCGGGATGTGCTTCTGCGCCGTCGCTGTCCCCAGGATGAGGTGGTAGAGGCCAACAGCGAGACCCGGGTGCTGGAGGATGAGCCCCTGAGCCCCAGTGCCAGCCATGGTCGCATCACCCAGCTCGCCCCGCAGCGCATTGCCCTGCGCCTCCGGCCCGGTGCGTGTGGGGTTTGGGGGGAGATGGGCCCAGGGGCCCTGCAGCCTGGCAAGCATGTGGTCCTGTGTCACGGGGGGCTGGCGTGTCCCTTGCCACGGCCCTGCCTTGCATGCGGGTGGTGTGTCCCTGGTATGTCACTGGGGGCTGGCATCTCCCTGGTATGTCACCGTGGGCTGGCATGTCCCAGGCCGTGGCCCCGCGACTCCTGGTGGGCTCCCATGGTGGGTGCATGTTCCCTGGGCCTGGGCAGACAGATAGTCGAGCGGAGGCTTGTCCCACCGCCCTCCCCCGCCCATTGTGCCCCAGGCCCTGGTGACCCCAACCCTGAGCCCTGACCCGGGCTGTGTGCGCAGGGGCGGCGCAGCGGCTGCAGGTGCGGTTCCGGCGAGCCGAGGGCTTCCCCGTGGACCTCTACTACCTCATGGACATGTCCTACTCCATGCGCGACGACCTGGCCAACGTGCGGCGCCTGGGCAGCGCCCTCCTGGACACCCTGCGCCGAGCCACCCCCTCCGTGCGCATCGGTGTGGCCCCCCGTCCGGACGCCTGGGTTGCACCCCCGGCTCCGGCAGGGCAGCAGAGTCTGCTCGGAGCCGGGACCCCTGGGTTTCATGGGCAGAGGCATCCCTCAGGGTGGGGGATCAGGGTTGCTCAGGGTGGGAGGGTTGGGGAGGGCTCCTCACGGGCATGGGCTTGGGGGAAGATCCTTTGGGGTGGAGTGGGGAGGGGTGAGGTGGGAGGGGTCCCCCAGGGTGGGGGGTCCTTTGGCACAGGGGGGTTGGGAGGGTCCCTCTTGGGGTGGGAGGGGTCCCTGAGGTCAAGGGGGGGGTCCCTCAGGCCAGGGGCCCCTGGGGCAGCCCCCCGCACTCCTAGGCTGATGGGCGTGCGGCCCCGCAGGCTTCGGCTCGTTTGTGGACAAGACGGTGCTGCCCTACGTGAGCACGGTGCCGGCCAAGCTGCAGAACCCGTGCCCTGAGCGGGGCGAGCAGTGCGCCCCCCCTGCCAGCTTCCGCCACGTGCTTCCCCTCACCGCTAATGCCAGTGAGTTTGAGCGCTGCGTCGGGCAGCAGCGCATCTCGGGCAACTTGGATGCGCCCGAGGGCGGCTTCGACGCCATCATGCAGGTGGCTGTGTGCAAGGTGGGTGCTCACACGCGGGTGCAATGGGGCCCTCGTGTGAGTGGGGGAGCGCTGCCCAGCTGCGTGTGTGTCCACACACGTATGAGCCAAGGGGGGGCTGAGTCCACAAAGGTGCATGTGCACGGCAGGGCGTGTGCACAGCTGGGAAGGAAGGCAGTGCATGGGTGTGTGAGCACACTTGTGCAGACAGGCATGGGTGTGCTTTCATCTCACCTTATGTGTGCATGTGTGTGTGCATGCACAACTGGGATCATGTGTTCACAGGCGTACCAGTGTGTGCATGAATCAAAGGATGTACATATGCATGGCTATGAGCGTGAATGGAGGAGGGGTGAGCACACGTGTGCAGACAGCTGTGGGTGTGCATTTGCCTTGCCTCGTATGTGACTAAGGCTGTGTGCTCACAAGTGTGTTGGTGCATGTGTGAGTGAAGGGGCATGCTTGTGCACAACCATGAGTGTGCATGAGTGTGAATGGAGGAGGGCTGAGCACACGTGCAGACAGCTGCGGGCAGATATTCAAGTGTGTGCTGTGCACAGCTGTGTGCTCACAAGCCTACAAGAGTGCTCAGGATGTCTGTGCACAGAGGTGTGTATGGAAGCAGGGTCACACATGTATACCCAGGGGTGTGTGTGCACAAGCGTGTGGGGTGCATGGGCCTGGGCATGCCGAGGCTGGTGCCCATGCAAGCGCGTAGGGGGCCGCAGTGCTGCCAGGCCCTCACCTCCTGGCCCCCCAGGAGCAGATCGGGTGGCGAAATGTGACACGGCTGCTTGTGTTCACCTCGGACGACACCTTCCACACGGCCGGCGATGGGCGTCTGGGCGGCATCTACCTGCCAAGCGACGGGCGCTGCCACCTCGGCCCTGATGGCCTGTATGCCAAGAGCCACGTCTACGTAAGCCAGGGCCAGGGCCAGCCTGGGAGTGGGGCCAGACTCCTGGGTTCTTTTCCTGGGCCCAAGAGTGGTGGTGGGTGGGGGGGTCTAGGGAGGGAAAATGCATGGGACTGGGGTGGGGAAGGAGCTGGATGCCCCCAGCTCTTGGAGGGGAAGTGAAGCTTAGTGGTTATAGCAGGAGCCAGGACTCCTAGGTCCTGTGCTGGGCTCTGGCACAGGGGCAAGGTGGGCACCAGGACTCCTGGGTCCCTCTGGCAGGGTGGGCACCTGGACTTCTGGGTCCTGTGCCCCGCCTGGCACTGATGCCTGCACCCGCTCCGGCAGGACTACCCTTCGGTGGGGCACCTGGCCCAGGTGCTCTCGGCCGCCAACATCCAGCCCATCTTCGCTGTGACGGCTTCGGCACTGCCTGCCTACCAGGTGGGTGCTGGGGGAGGCGGCCACCTGGGGCATGGAGCAGGGGTCGGAGGCCTCTGCCTCGCTCAGCTGCCCCCACCTGCAGGAGCTGAGCAAGCTGATCCCCAAGTCGGTGGTGGGGGAGCTGAAGGAGGACTCCAGCAACGTGGTGCAGCTCATTGCTGATGCCTATAATGTGAGCCCGGACCCCACTGGGGCTTCAGGGGGCTGGCTGGGTGTTTAGGGGCATGACTGAGGGTGCAGGGGCCTGGCTTCAGGTGCAGGGGGTTGGTTAGGGTTGCAGGGGGCTGGCTGGGGGGTGCAGGGGACTGTCTGGGTGTGCAGGGAACTGGCCACAGGTGCAGAGGGATGGCTGGGGGTGCAAAGGGATGGGTTGGGGTGCAGAAGACTGGACATGGGTGCAGAGGCTGGGGGTGCAGGGGGCTGGCCATGAGTGCAGGGGGGTGGCTGTGGGTGCAGGGGGCTGGCTGGGGGGGTACAGGGACCTCTGACCTGCTGCCCCATTCCTTCACAGAGCCTGTCATCCACGGTGGAGCTGCAGCACTCAGAGCTGCCGCCCGGCGTGTCCGTGACCTATGAGTCGCACTGCGGGCCAGGGGCCAAGGAGGCCGGGCCCCCGCAGGCTGAGGGTGGGCGCTGCTCCGGGGTGCACATCAATGAGCAGGTGAGCCAGGGGTGTTGAGGCGGGATGGGGCAGGGGGTCTCTGTGGGGTCCCGCGGCTCACCACCCTCCCACCCACAGGTGGAGTTCTGGGTGACAGTGCGGGCAGACGCCTGCCTGCAGGGCACTCAGGGCTTCACGTTGCGGGTGCTGGGCCTGGCCGAGGAGCTGCACGTGGAGCTGGAGACGAGTTGTGGCTGCAACTGTGGCCCTTCCCAGCCCCATGCCCCGCACTGCGCCGGCCTTGGCAACCTCACCTGCGGCATCTGCAGGTACTGCCCAGCATGCGTGGGGGGAGGCATGTGCATGTGGGGATGTGTGTATGCAAGAGCTTCTGTACATGTACACGGGTGTGTGGGGTGTGCACTGGGTGGTGCATGCAGGGGTTTGTGTGCGAGAGCACCTGTGCATGTGCATGAGGATGTGCGCACAGGGGTGTGCGTGGGGTGTGCATTGGATGGTGCTTGGGGGGGCATGTGTGCATGTGGGGTGTGTGCACATGTGCATGGGAGGTGTGTGTGAGGTGCATATTGGGGCATGTGTGCATGGGGTGATGCATGGGGGCACATGTGCAAGGGGCATTTGAACGGCTGTGTGTGTAATGCATAGAGGCATGTGCCTGTGGGGGGGTGTGTGCCAGGAGCCACCATGAAGGGTGAATGACATGGGGTGGGGGTGCCTAAGGCACAGAGAGGGATAATGGGGGAGCAGGGGCCACCCCCAGCCCCGTGTGACCCTGGCCCCATTCCTGGCAGCTGCCCGGCAGGGCGCATGGGGCGGCACTGCGAGTGCGAGGCAGCAGAGCAGGGTGCGGTGGGGCACGGCTGCCGGGCGGCCAATGGGACAGGCCCCGTGTGCAGTGGGCGGGGGCGCTGTGTGTGCGGCCGCTGCGAGTGTGACCCCCACGTGCGCGGCGACCTCTGTGAGTGTGACGACGCTGGCTGTGAGCGCCACGGCGGGCTGCTTTGCGCAGGTGAGTGGGATGGGGGCTGGGATGGGCTGGGGGGTGAGAGCGGGCGTGGGGCGGGGTGGGGGGTTGGCGCTGGAGCTGCAGGCTGACAGCAGGGTCCCCCATCTCCCCAGGGCATGGACAGTGCATGTGCGGGACGTGCCAGTGTGAATCAGGGTACACGGGCAGAGCGTGCGAGTGTAGCCGGAACACCAGTGCGTGCGAGCGTGACGGGCAGCATTGCAGTGGGCACGGGACCTGCCTCTGCAACCAGTGCAACTGCGACCCTGGCTACTTTGGCAGCCTCTGTGGCCGCTGCCTCGCCTGCCGCACCCCCTGCGAGCAGCACCGGTATGGGCCTGGGGGCAAAGGTCAGGGGTCAGAGATGTGGGGATAAAGGGCAGGGGCCAAAAATCAGAGGACAAAGGGCAGCAGGCAGAGACCTAGGGGCAAAAGGGGTAAAAAATCAGGGGCAAAGCTCAGGGATCAGAGGGCAGGGGCCAGAGATCGCCCAGAGGCTAAAGCCAGGGGTCGCAGACTGCCGGAAGGCAAAGGCCGGGGCCCAAGCTGGGCTGGGAGGGGGCAGTGCCCAGCCGTGACGGCTCGGGGGTCCTGGCAGGGACTGCGCAGACTGCGGGGCCTTCAGGACAGGGCCACTGAGCAGGAACTGCAGCGCCGCCTGCGCGGAGCAGGGAGTGGAGGTGACGCTGCAGCCTGCGCCAGCCGTGGACGAGACCTGGTGCAAGGAGAAGGCGGAGGACGGGCACATCCTCATCTTCCTCATCGTGCCCCACCCTAAGAAGGATGGCGTGAAGCTTATCGTGAAGGACAGGGAGGGTGAGCCCCAGGCGGGTGGCGGATAGGGGTGCCCCTGGGGGGTCTGGCATAGGGCGAGCACAAGGCGGGGGGGGGGGGTCTCAGATGGCTGCTCCCCTCACCCTCTCCTCCCGCCTCCCCCAGCCGCGGCTGCAGACCTGACGGCCCGGCTGGTGGCAGGGCTGGTCGTGGGCATCGTGACGCTGGGACTGGTGTTTGTGGGGGCCTATCGTTTCATGCTGTGGTCCTACGACCGCCGGGAGTTTCAGCGCTTCCAGCAGGAGCAGCAGCGCAGCCGCTGGAACGAGGTCTGTGCTGCCCCGTGCCTCGGCCCCCCCCAGCCAGGGCAGGGATCCCTGTGTCCGCGGCCCTGGGCCCAGCTGCCCCCCCGCAGCCGGGCTCAGCTGCCTTTCTGCTCCCGCAGGTGAACAACCCGCTGTACCGGAGCGCGACCACCACCGTCGTCAACCCCAACTACAACCAGAACTGAGGCAGCGCCGGGGTTGGCTGCCCCCTCGCTCCGTGTGCCGGGGCCTCCGCGCCCCCCGGCTCGGCCCGCGTAACTCGGCTCCCTCGTGCAAGCTCCCACAGCGTGCTGATGCCACCTGCGCCCTTCGGGCAGCAGACCTGTTGGGAAGCTAGGACTGCCCCCCAGCCCCGACCCTTGGCTCCCTCCCTAGGGTGCCCCTGGGGCAGGAACAGCCCGTGGTGCTCCAGGGGCAATAAAGGGCTCCGGCGCTACCCAGGCCGCTGCATCCTGTGTTGTTTGTATGTGTGGAAGGTGAAGGGGCGTGGGGTGCAGGGGAGGCCTGTGTGCACATGCAAGGCCTCTGCCCTGTTTCAGAGCATGCTTCTAGGAGTCCCCCACAGCCACAGCCCACCACCCGCTCCCAGGGAAGGGGCCGGCTGCCACATCTTCCTGCCCTCCCCCGCGTGGGCGCTTGCACAGTTTCCCCTTTTCCAGCTGGCCATGCAGCCTCGAGGCCCAGCTGTGTCCCCGCTGCGCAGTGCTGTCAGGGTGCTCAGAGGACCCAAGCCACAGCCCTGCTCCACCTGGGGCAGTTGGGAGGGCTGGGCTGCGGGTAGGACAGGCCCCTGCTTTCTCTCAGCACTGCAGCTTCCCCTGCTCGGAAGTGGAACGTGCCCCACCCTGCACGCGTGCATGCACATGTGGGTGAGCTCTTGCACCCGGGACAGGCGTGGGGGGGCGAGGCTGACGGGAGCAGCCAGCGCAGCTGGGGGCAGAGCTGGGGACAGGGCCGAACCGGCTTATTGTGCAGCACCCTTGGGCCGAACCCTTACACCGGGAATTAGCTTGGCACATCCAGCTCCTGCAACACCCCAAGGCTTTTGCTTAGTTAATAAAGCCGCCCCCATGAGCCAGGGCAGGCTTGTGGCTGCTGCAACCGTGGCTCCACCACACCAACAGCCTGACGCTGGGGAGAGGGAGCCCCCATGCTTGCCCTACTCCCAGGAGAGCCCCACTGCAGGGCAGGAGCCTCGTGGACAAGCTGAATGGGCTCTCATGGGCTTGCCTGGCCATGCCAGGGGCTGCACACGCAACTGGCAGGACTCGCCTCGGGGACTCTGCTCGCTGCAAGCACAGGCTCCTTTAGTGCTATAACCCGCACAGGCCTGGGGGAGCTCTTCCTTCTCCCCCCGCCACCCCCCAGCCTGTGAACGGAGAGAAGAAGCAGGGCAGTGGGTTTAGAAAAGGAAAAAAAACCCCACGAGTTTTATTTAAATACCCTCAGTGTCTCAGGCAGGGAGGGCCGCCGGGCGCGGTAAAAAGAGACACATTTCCAACAGCTTAGAAAAACTACGGTTTAAAAGTGACCCCGGCTTATCTGATCTGTAACACGCTTCCCCGCTCCCTCCCGCCCCATAGCAAAATAAGTATATTTAAAAAAAAAAAAAAAAAGACAACAAGCGACAGGACGCGGCAAAGGCTGTGAGCTCTTGGTCTGTCCATCCCAACCAAGGTGGGATGGCGCATGCCCTGCCTCATCAGGGCCAGGGTCATGTCACCATGTGGCTGAGGGACCCAGCTTTGCTCCTCTGGACAGATGGACCATGAGCTGCCAGCACGGTTTCCTGCCCTCACCAGCGCAGACGTGCCCCCAGGAGTGCGAGCCCCGGGGGCTTCTGAATGAGGCAAGCTGGGAAGGAAACTAGGCTGGCTGGCCGCACCAGGAGCAGCTGGGGTAGAGAGCACACCCCCCACCTCAAGGGGGGGAGGTCAGCTGCTTTCCCCAGCCAAGGGGTGCAGGAAAAATAAGCTGTACATGAGGAGGGGGGGAGGGAGCTGCCCCCTTGCCCCTGGTGCCACATGAGCCCTGAACCCCTGACCTGCAGCACCACACATCCAACCCAGTGCAGGAGCTAGGGAGGATGAGTTTGGGGTAGTGGCTACCCACAGTGCAGGGATGCCTTGTGCCTGCAACTGGGCCCTGCCCGAGACTAGACGCCTGCAACTCTGAGCTACCCTGGGAAGGCAGCACTGGGCTCGGGCCCACAGTGGAACCAGGCCGTGGCCCTGGCCTGGGGCTGCTGCTCCCGTGTCACAGCCGCCGGTGTGCCCTTTCGTTTGCCACGGCTCAGACAAGTGTTTTCAGTTCATGTCATGTTTCCTTTTTGTCACTTGTTGCGGTCACTGCCCCCACCTTTCCCATGCCACGGCTTTTGAGGGGAAACCTAGAGAGTCGTCATACACATACATCAACAGTGCACCCGCCCCCCCGCGCGGGGCGGCAGGGGGGGAAGGGGACAATTAAGTGCTGCAAGGGGCCGCTTCCAAGAGAACAAGGAGCCGGCTCCAACTGCGGACGTTCACCCATTTCATACGGGCGACAAGTTTACCCCGTTTCCCTGAGGCAGGGGGGCTGTGGGACACAGGCTTTCTGGGGAACCCTGAGCCCCTCTGCCTGGGGGAGGGGGAAGAAATGCTTCTGTGATGGTTAGGGGGAAATAACCCGAGATGCAGAGGGCCCAGGCTGCCTGCCAGGAGCTCTCCCACTGCAGAAGCGATGAGAGGTGGGGGCTGAGTTTAGACAGGGCACAGATGAGCAAGGGCCCCCAGGACGGGCACACTTAGCACCCCAGTCGCACACCTGCCACTCCTGCCTCCCCCAACCCCTCCCGCAGCACTGATTGCTCCCCATGCGCTCGAGCTGGGACATTCCCGCCAGCAGCTCTGCAACAGGTGGCTCTGACCACGAACCCTCCCCCGGCTCCAGCCTGAAGTCTCACCTACCCCTGCTGTTAGTACCTGGCTGAACTGACCAGACCGTTGGCCAACGCCCTCCTGCAGGGGATCAGCGTGGGGCCCTTGCGGCAGGGATGGGAGCTGCCACATTGCAACTGAGCCTGAGAGATGCGCCTACAGCCTATCACCAGCCCTGCTAGACACATCTCATCCCTCCTCGCTTCTATGCTACGCTCCGATGCCTGTCTGTAGGCAGTGGCTCCGGCACAATCAGCCGCCGTGGATAAAGGCAGAGCGGAAATCAGAGCTGGGACATGAGTGCCAGTCCTCCTGGCTCCCAGCCCACCATACCCCCACCTGTCCCAGCACCAAGCACATTAACGGGGACTGGCTGCAGCTATAGCTCTTGCTCACAGGCACAAAATGGTACAGACAAGCTGCAGGGATGGGATGGGGGGGTGGGAAGAGAGAGACTAATGCCCCACACCCACTAGGGTGAGAGGCTGAAAGCCAGGAAATCCCAGCAGCACCCCATAAGCAAATCAGCCTCCTCTATGCTCAGCAATGCCATCAGCACCCCCCCCCCCTGCAATCCTGCAAAAGCAAGAGACGCAGCAGGTAAGGAGCTGGCGCTACGAGAAGCCGCAGCTGCTGCGGTTCCTTCACCGGCTCCTTTCTGCAGTGAGGGTAAGGGCGGGGGCAGGCGCTGGCCTCAGTGCTGTGCGGCTGCTTCGGCATGATAAAGGGGGGTGTGTGTGGGGGGGGGGCAGGAAAAGATGAACCTCGCCGCTTTCAGCCCCACAGAGTCAGGAGGAGGGGGGAGGGCGGCCAACTCCTACTTCCTACCTGAGGAAGGTGAAGGCAGGGGAGGAAGCCCAGAGGGTTCCTTGCTCCCTTAGAGCCTCCTTGATAGGAGATAAGCAACCACTTGTCTTCTCTCAGGTTTTGCCCTGGCTGGGTGGCCTGGGGCATGCAGAAGCAGCAGGCAGCGCCACCAGCCGTGATGGAAGTGCTACACCAACTTCCCTCTTTGCTCCGTGCACAATGCAGTCGTCCTCCTACCCCGCCACGCAACGCTGGGCATCCAGAGGCGCTGCGCTTGGTCCGATGTTGCAAGGCTGCAGCCTCAGTTTCCACTGCTGTCCAGGGGACACGGTGCCACAGCCCAGCATGCCTCTGGGCACAGTGGGACGCTTGGCCGATGCCAGGTGCTGAGAAGCTGCGATTCCTGGTGCAGGGACTTGCATGTTGGGCGTGCTCCGAAATGGCCTCTTCATGGGGTCAAGTGCAGGCTCAGCCCCCAGGGGGCAGTAGACCTGGGTCAGGAGCTGCTGCTGGCAACCCCCAGGAAGGCCCAGGGATCGCTCAGGTTGCTGACGGAGGCTGCATGGGCTGTCTTGGGTCCCTGTGTATGAAGGCTGCAGCTGGAGGCAGGAAACTGGCCCCTGCTATTTTGAGCTTGGTAGAGTTCAGGCACCTTTCACTTTCACCAAGCAGAAAGCTGCTGCTGGCAGGGACTCGACTCCCCGACTGACGCATCTGGCATCTCGGTGTCGGCCCGTCTGGCTGCTTCTCAGGGCTGCGATGGACTTGCAGGGGCCTCCAGACCCCAGATGCCAGCCCAGGACGGCCCTTCACAATCCACTGAGATGAATGAAAGCTCAAGGACAGGCCAGCAACCACGACAGCAATATTCCTTCCAGTGACATGCTGGCCATGCCAGACAGGGTGAGGCCACGGGCAAAGCCAGGGAGGCAAGAGATTGGTTTGGAGCTCCTGGATCACCTTGCTGATACGTGGACTGAGTACAGAAAGGGTGTAGCCGAAATGGCATGGGTGAGCTGACTTCATATGATCATTGGGAACAAGACCGATGAGAAAGATGGAGAGCTGAGGCCACCACTGGGCAGCGGCAAGAGGTTTGGTGCATTTCCCTGCCACTGCAAAAGGGACGTAAAGAAGTGCGGGCAGCGCACAAGCAGGTGTGAAGGCTGCAGGAGGAGACGGCGCAGAAAGGACGGGGTTCTGGGAGGAAGCATCAGAACCAAAGACACGCAAAGAACCAGCAGGATTCATTCCCGGGGAGGGGGGCTTGTCTCTGATGCCACTGTCCCCCCTCTCCCATGTCACCTGACCCATGGTGGCCGCTTGGAGGGGGGCAGGGAAGCAGGGTGAGATCTTGGACTGCAGCGCGCAAGCACTACTGGGCCACAGTTTCAGCACCAAGCAGGGTCCACATGCCCTGCTGTCACGGACACCAACACAGGGCAAGGTTGGGAGCTGCAGGGCTCGGCGGTGCACAGAGCTAGATGCCAGGGAGGGAGGGTGGGGGATGCAGCTGCACCCACCCAGAGAAAAGCGGGTGCTTTATTCTCAGAGCCGCCAGGCCAGTGGGTCACAGCAAGAGGCTTCTCACAACAGAGTCTCCCTGGCTATGTGGCTAGATTACCTACTCCACACTGCCCCACATCAGCAAAGCCCCTCTTGCCCCATCTCCCCATCAGACGGAGCCAGTTCAGCACCTAACACCAAAGCAATACTCTCTGCCCACACAGACCCACTGCTCCAGCTGAACACCCCTAGCAATCCCTCCTCTACTTCTCCTGACCTGGCACCGGAAGGCAAAAATGCACAGGCCCCAAAAGCAGACGAGATACGAGTCCTGCAGGCCCCACTCCCAGACGCTCAGCTTGCACTGTGAAGCCCCAGTGGCGCCCTCGTGAAGCCAACGTCCCCCTCTCTCACAGCAAGACTAATTAAAGAGGAAAATTTAAGTCCCGCCCCTGCTCGCCTCCATACCTGTGAGCCAGGGTCCGCGCAGGCCAGGCAGTTAGTCCGAGGCCAGCGGAGCCAGCTTCCTCTGCTGAGGCCTAGCGGTCCTCCAAAGCCTTTCCTGAGACACCCATTGTGGGACTTCAAAACCAAGGGGGATGGGAGTGGGGGAGTAGGAAAGGATCTAGAAGGTTTATACACAGCTGCCGGGAGCTTCTGCTGGTGGGGGAAGGAGGGAGAGAAAAGGATTCCAGATCATCTTCAGCGTATGTACAGTGTCAGGACCTCGACTGAAAGTCTGGGACAGTCCTGGCTTGGCCCCCTTCCCTGCCCCCCCGGCCAGGGGGCTGGCCAGGCAAAACCCGGAGTAGGAAGGCGCCAAGGGGTCGGCTTCCTGGCTTGTCCCACGGCGGCTCGGCCCCTAGAGCAGCAGCTGTGAGTCGGGGGTCTTGGTTGGGCAACCTTGGCACATCCGTTTGTGTCTCAGGAGCCGGTCTGTCCTGGAGAAGCTCTGAGGGAGGGGAGGGGAGGGGAGGGGAGGGGGGTTAGAGTGGAGCCTGTGGACAGCACCGTGCTGCAGCTCCTGGCCTGCTGCAGTTAGGGCTGTTCCTATGTATGCCGGTGGCTCGGGGGACTAAGACCAGGCTCTGTCTCACCTGCTTGCCCCAGGGTGGAGAGCCAGTACTGAAATGGGCCCTGCCCAGCTGGGAGGGCAGACGTGGGGGTCCCCACCCTCCCCAGGGCATGGCCTGGGGTTGATTCCAGCCAGGACCCAGCTTTTGAGTACAGTCTGAGCAAGGTGGAGGGGCTGTAGTCCTGCCCCAGCACCCAGGAACGCTGCAGCCTCCAGGGATGGGACACAGATATCTTGTCCTGCTGGAGGAAGCCAGGTCCCCCCGGAGTCTAGCCTGGGTCTCCGAGGGAAGCCACAGATCAATGGCTGTGCCTGGCAGAGAGGAATCGAGCCAAGGCGCAGGAGCAGAGATGCGGGGCCAGGCCCTCAGCCTGTGGAATTAACCCCACAAAGCCCGGGGAGTGGGTGGTACCTGCAAGCAGCGCTCGCACTGGTAGGGCTTCTCCCCGCTGTGCACACGCTTGTGACGCTCCAGGTGGTACTTCTGGATGAAGCGCATGTCACACACGTCGCACTCAAATGGCTTCTCACCTGGGCGGGGGGGGAAAAAGGACTGTGAAGGTAGTTGTGGTGTCACCCCGCTCCCTGCAGTACAGAGCCTGCCTGCCCTGGATCAGGGCAGCTCTGTTTTCACGCACTGGCCTCCAGGACACCACGCACTAGAACATGGACCATGCATGTGCCATCCAACACCTGCCTTCGAGGATACCCCACCCCTGCCACAAATCACAGCACCACAACGTGCTCCCACTGGATGCTGGCTGGGGTAGGGGTGGAGTCCTGTGTCGATCCCATGCCAGGCCTGCAGCAGCCACAGGCAGGGCAAGACCTCAGCTTCCCCCAGCCCCGTACCCATACCCGTGTGGATGAGGATGTGTCTCTTGAGGTGGTAGCTGCTCCGAAAGGCTCCATAGCAGTGCTCGCAAATGAAGTTCTTGGGGATGCGCAACTGGAAGGAGCCGTTCTGCTCGATCACCACCACCTGCAAGGCACAGGGGTTTAGTCAACACCAGGCCCTGGAGAACTGGGGGGGAAGTGCCAGTCTCCTGGGGGGACAGTGCTGTCAAGACACTCACCAGCTATTCAGCCACCTTCTTACCTGCTTGAGGATTCTAACGAGAACGGGACCCAGGAGTCCTGGATCCCAGGCACGTGCTCGACTTAAAGACCTGTGGGCTGGTGGCTCAGCACCACAGAGAGTGCTGGGATGGGTGGCAGGATGTGGCATCGATCTGCCCTGCCCCTCAGTGTTCCCTCCAGAGCCTGTCTCGCTAGTCATGCAAGGCAGGGAAACTGGAGGTGGAGCTGTGCAGGCCAGGCTGGGCCCTGGCATCTGCTACAACTCCCAGCCCTGCTTGGACCGCGCCCGATTACCTGCCTTTTTGAGGGATTTCTTTGGCTGCGATGCTTCCGCTGCCTCCTCCTCCTTCCGGTTCCGGGGCTTCTCGCTCTCCGTGCGCAGACCCTTCCAAAAAGAGAAACCCCAGTCAGAGCATCCCCCAGAGACCCTCCCTCTTCTCCTACCAGACTTCCCCCTCCCCCAGGCTCAGAGCAGAGCCACTAAACCTTTACACACACTGTGGGGTGTGCTCACAGTCGGGGGCATGTCAGGCCGAATCATGACAGGACAGACACCCCTCCCCTCCACCCCATCTTGCCTCCCCCGTACCAGCATGTCTGGGCTGTTCCCACGCTCGCCATTCTCAGCCTGTTTTGAGCTCTGTTTTGGCATCATCTTCTTGCTGGCAACAGTTGGCACAAGGCACACACCAGACAGCCCCTCACAGGCTAGGAGACTTGCCTGTAGAGAGACAGATTGGCACGAACAATGCAGGGGCGAGCTGGGCATGGGCAGCCGACTGTCCACTGCTAGCCAGTGTGTGACCAAGCCGAAAGCCCTGTGCCACCCGGCACGGGATGCGCTCCATCCCGGGTAAAAAGCCAAAAAGTGGCTCAGGGAAGACCTACAATGACTAGCGGGAGAGTGTCTTTGGAGGTGCTCTCCTTGGGTGGCTTTGAAAAAGGGACAGCCCCGAGGCCGGGAAGCAGCCCACAAACATGTATCCACGTGTGCGCGCACTGAGCCACCCCTCGCATGCCACTGCCGCCAGATTGGGTGACGACTCAAACTGCTTGTGTTACGTAGAGCTTTCTCCCTCTAGCAAGTGGGGCCCCCGCGGCTCTGCAGCCTGTTCAGCTGGACGTGGGATCCCCGCGTTACCGATGGGGAAATTGGGGGCTCATTACCTGAGCCATCTCGTCTGTTTGTCCTCAACAAATGGACTGTAACAATTCTTTAGCCTTAATTCTCTCCCAGGAAAGAATTTTACGATTAGAAAGACTGTGTCAGTTAATCATTTTTTGCTGGTCTTGTCCAGTACCCTCCACTTCGCTGACATCTTGCTGGGATCTGGGAGCCCGGGGTTGTGCGTGATGCTCTAAAGCCGTCCTCCCCCCGCGGGGCGAAGGGCTGCAAAAGCTAGAGGGGAAGGCAATGGGGCTGCACCCAGCAGACAGACAGGTCAGCCCGAGCCTAGTCCCTCTGGCTGGATGAAGGCCACAGGTCGCGCTGCAGATGCTCCTGGAACCTGGGGGGGGAAAAGAAAAGAGAGGCTTGTGACAGGACCCGGAAGAAGAGGCAGGGTCTGGCGTGATGCTTCCGACACCAGCCTGCGAGCAGCTGCCAGGTGAAGCGAGCCGCTTGCTACCGAGGAGCAGCATCAACGAACCTTCGCCTTGGTGCTGAGGGTGCACGTACGGAGGGGGAATGAGTACAAGGAGAAGTGATGGGCCCCGGCGCTCCCAGGCTGCGCCACGGGACTGACCCCGCACGTCCCTGCTCCTCTGAGCGCCCCATGCCATGGCACCCAGGCTGCCTGTCCACACAGTGGGATGGGTGATGGCCGCCAGGGCATGAAAGGGGCTCCACAGGGGGCCGCACACCCCATGTGCAAGGACAACCGTGCACGTCTCTCCTGTGTGTGCATCTCACACAGGCACACGCACCTTGCACGAGCACTTTGCATGTCCACGAGCTGCAAGAGCACCTTGCATGAGCACACCCCGTTTGCAGGTTCACGGGTACACGGAGTTCTTGCGGGGGGAACGCGCCTCCCCGCGACAGCGCATGCGCGGCCCGTGGGGGGGCGCGCAGTCCGAGGCCCCCGGGCAGACGCATGCGCGCTGGGCGGCGGCCGCGTGCCCGGGCGGGGTCGTGACCCGCGGGAGAGACGGGCGGGGTGGTCGCGCTCGTCTTTCCCCCACCCTGGGCGGAGAGCTGTACCTGACCGCGCCGCTCCCGACGCCGCCGCTGCCGCCGCCGCTCCCCGGGGAGGGAAGTTTACAAACAGCGGCCCAAGCCCTCTCGCCCGCCGACCCGGAACCGGAAGCGCTCCGCGCCCGAGCGCTTCCGCCCGCCGCGCCCCACCCGCGCCTGCGTCGCGTTTGCGCTCGACGCCATCTCGCCGTCATCTTGGTGCCGGGCACGGGGCAGAGCCGTTACCTGGGCAACGTAGAGCGAGGGGGGCCGCCTTGTTTCCCAGTGCGGAGGGCGGGGGCGGGGCCTTGTCTGGCCCCACCTTGAAATCCCCCCACCGGGCAGGGGGAGGGGCCTCTGTTTGGTCCCGCTCGCACCCCCCTACAGGGGGTGTCTGTCCCTCTAACACGTGTGTGGGCTGCACTTGCCCCCCCACGAGCAGCCCCTGTGAATGGGAAGGTCCAATGCACCTCACCCCCCGGGGCAGGAGCTTCCCTACCCCCACCCGTAGGGCTGTTTTTTGTTCGAGCACCCCCAAGTCCCCCTGGGTCTGGCACCCTTTCTATGCCCCCCGCCCCCCCAGCTTCTGAAACCAGGAGCGTTTCACCTCACTTTGCAGATAGGGAAACTGAGGCACGGAGCAGGATGGCACTGGAGCCGGGGGCGTGGGAAGGTGGGAGCCGAGGGGCACCCGGGGGCGGGTGCTGCGGACAGCGGGCGAGAGAGCAGCCGTGCCCCAGGACTGTGCAATGTGCTTTTTACCAGCGGTGGGGGGTGGTCCCTTCACAGCTGTGCGAATGCGGAGACCAACACAACAGCCCTTCTCCATGTCTCGTGAGGCGATGGGCACGTCCCTCCCGCAACCAGAGAGGTTTGGTGCTTTGGGATGAGCTGGGCAGGAAGAGCATCTCTCCCTTTTGCTGACGTCTGGGTTAGCCCTTTGCCAAGCGCTGGCGCGGGCGGGCTTCTCGTGAGTGCTGGTGGGTTTTTCATGGGGGCCCGTATCCCAGTTAGTCCCTCGGTGGGAGCTGTAGGCTGCGGTCCTGATCTTCCCGTGCGTGTGACCTCTGTGCCAGGGGGAGAGAGGAATCCCATGGACGCCTCCGGGGCAGGTCAGCGGGACGAAGCCGCAATTTTGCCCGGGCTCCTGGAACTGCCGCCTGGCCTGGCCCCGCCAGGATCAGGCCCCCGGTTGACAAGGCACCGGGGCATTGTTCTGCCCCGGCGGTTTCTCTCTCCGACCTCCTGGAACCGAAGGTGGGCATCTGAGGTCCAAAAAACGTGTCCCTGAAAATCTCCGCGGACAATCACACGCACGGGATCTGCCTTGGACGAAGCACCTCGGCAGGTATGTGAGTGGGGGTGAGGAGGGTGCAGAGCAGAGCTGTAGGAGGACACTGGCTCTACTTGCAGATGTCAGTTGCTCCAGGGGCAGATAAGCATGGGTTCAGAAGTTGGCGGTTTAAAATAGAATCGGAGAACATGAGGGTAGGAAGGGACCTCACGGGGTCGCATCTAGTCCAGGCCCCTGCTCAAAGCAGGACTAGCCCCAACTACATCATCCCAGCCAAGGCTTTGTCTAGCCAGGTCTTAAAAACCTCCAAGGATGGAGAGTCCACCACCTCTCTGGGTAACCCGTTCCAGTGTTTTACTATCCTCCTATTGAGAGAGATATTAAAAAATACAAACTTAAACTTCCCTTGCTGCAATGTGAGCTCATTGCTCCTTGTTCTGTCATCTGCCACTGCTGAGAACAGTCCAGCTCCGTCCTCTTTGTAACGCCCCTGAAGAGAGTTGAAGGCTGCTATTAAATCCCCCCTCAATCGTCTCTTCTCCACATTAAATAAGCGCGGTTCCCTGAGCTGCTCCTCTTCAGTCCCGTTCCCCAGACCTCAAACCATTTTCATTGCCCTCTGCTGGACTCTCCAATCTGTCCGCATCCTTTCTGCAGCCTGCCCCTCACAATTTCTTTGCAACTCTTGCTATAGCACAAGCTTTCCCTCTCTGGATCTTATGTGCAGAAGAATCAGGTTTGGAGGCTCCCTGCTTGTAGGGAGTGGAGAGCTTGTGTGTGTGAAGTGAGCACCCCCTGAAGGCAGGAAACCAAAAGGCAGTGAAAAAAGCCCATATCTGACTATTTTTAAAAAAAAACAAACTCTCATGACTTTTAAGCCAATGCTGTGATTTGGCTGACATGGGGGCTGAGGGATGCTGATGTGGCAAAGCAAATGCAGGCAGGTATGGGCCTATGAGCATGTTTCCAGTCTGACTGGAAGTGATTTGTCCCTTGGAAGTGAGCCCTCAGCCTGCAGCGACACTGCTCCCCACACCCGTCTGCCTCTCTATCCTGCTCTGTGGCATCACCCGCTTTTAGATTAGAAGACCTCTCCGGGCAGGGATATCGACTTCTTGCATGGCTGGGAGGTGCCCTTGTGCCTGTGTGGTGCTGTGTGCCACAAGATAGTATCTCTGCATGTGAACGAGGAGTGCTGGAGGCAGACGTTCCCTGACTTCAGGGAGAGACTTGGATGTGAGCTGAACACATGTCCCAGGGTGAAGCAAAGGACTCAGACCCGAAGGGCAGCTCTGAGGAGTGGGAAAGGTGGGTTTGGAGCCGGGCGGCACTTCACAGGACCATGCACTAACATCTGGGTTCTTGCCTTACAGCACGTGGAACGGGGCAGCTCTGCTACACCACAGGGCAGGCCGGGGGCAGGTGGAAAGTCGGCGTGCTGATCTGCCCACGGCCTGATCTAGGGTTCACGGAAGGCACAGTAGAAATCTCTTAAGACGTCTGGAATTTCTGAGCCCCTGGATCAGGACTCGGCACTCAGATCTGCCTGTGAAGGCTGGGAGGGGCATCAGTGGCACGTGGCTTAGCCTGGCTCGGCCCTCCGTCTGCTCCCTGGCATGCCAGCGATGCACCCTGCAGCGACCTGCCCTCCCACCCCGGGGCAGATGTTGCTTACCTGCTGCACTGAGCCCTCAATGCTGCGGGAAGATGGGGATGGGCTGCAGGGCAGGCAGAGGGCATGGTGCCCCACTGCTGTCTGATTGCCAACCTCTGTCCTGGGCAAAGGGAGGGTGAGTGAGTTTGCACCAATTGCAGTATTTACAGCCTGTCCCAGATAAGCAGAGCACCTGACAGCCAGGGTGGACCAGGGCTGTGCAGTTGTTACTGCCCAAGTCCCTCCTTGGGGTCGTCTCCTTTCCTCATGGGCTGGAGCCAGGCTTGAACTGGATAAACCAGTCCTCGTATCCTTGACAAGGCAGGGATTGTTCCACTCCTGTCTGGGGAGGCGTGAGCTTTGCCCCGGGGCGCTGGTAGGAGGCAGGAACTGGGGTCATCCTCACAGGCGAGGGGAGACCTGGTGCTGGGACAGGTCAAACCCAGGGACCGGACGTGAGAGCAGGATGTCTGCAGCCCAGAGCTGCCTGCAGGAAATCAGGTGAGTGCATGGGAGGTTCACTGGGCTCTGTCCTGGGCATCCAGAAGTCTCTGGGGGTCTTGCCCATGGACCCCTGGAGGGTGCGGTGCGGACATTGGATGCTGCCTGGCCATGCCCGCAGCCCACCCTGGAGAGGTGCAGGGGGGCTTTGCTGTAGGGCATTGCAGTGAATGCTGGGCTATGTAGTGCTACCCCGCTCCCCTCTGTATGGGCTTATTTTGGGCCACGAGTTGTAACTTAGTGAGAGCTGCCATTGCTCCTGGCACACCGGTTCTGCCTCCGCTCTCAGGTCTTGGCCAGGGGGAGAGGAGACAGATTGAGGGAGGGAAAGGCAGAAAGGGGCCTGGTGCGGGGGTGGGGTGGGGTGGAGCTACACTCATCATCCCCACCCCAAGCTGCCCCCCTTGCCCAGGGATCCTGCGCCACGGCTGCCTGCACTGGTATTCCAGGCACGGAGATCTTTCCAAGCCCAGATCCCTGGAACGAGCCCAGGAGGGGGGATGGGGGGAGTCCATTTGTGTGCAGCAGACAGAAAGTCCCAGGAGGTAGCTGCGTGCCTTTAAAAGCAGTTGTGTGAAGATCGTTTCTTGTGGACTTTGCTCCTTTGGGGGCTGGGACAGGTAACAGGAGTGGGACCGGGACCGGGCTGAGGCAGCCTTCCAGCACTGCGCGCTGGTGGGGTGAGGTCTCTGTGCCACGTACAGCTCCAAGCACAGCCCCAAATGGGTCGTGAGGAACTCTAACAGGTGCAGCCAGGCTCCCCCGGGCACCGGGCTGGCACTGTGGGGCTGGCAGGTAGGGGGGAGGGCGTGGGGGGGCAGCACAGCTGAGGAGTTGGCTGGGCCTGGCACGAGGAAAGACATTCTAGCTTGCGCTGAAACCACATCTTCTCCTGCCTCTTCCTTGGTTCCTTGTGCGCTCCCTCCATCCCGTCTGTCTGTCTGCTGGATCTATCCTTTATGCTTAGCACTGTGGGCCGTTCTGCTTGTACAGCACCGAGCACCTGTCCTGGTCCAGGGCTGTCTGCAGGCAGCTGGTACTATGACGGGGTGGGGAGGGGAAGCTGTAGGCAATGCGTCTCCCTGGGGACTGTGCTACATCTTGGCTTCCCTTCACTCCCATGCTTACTGTCAGCTGCATGCAGAAGGCACCCAGAGCCCCCCAGTTCATGTCTCCCATGGCATCTTTCCCACCCAGCTTTAGATCCTGAGCTGCTCCAGAAAGCAACAGGCATCTGCCGTGCCCGGCACAGTGCCATGCGCAGCGGTGATGGCCGAGGCCGACCTCCTGGATGTGCCCGCCCTGGACAAGGCAGCCGGCGAGGAGTTTCTGCAGGAGGCCTTTGGGGTCATCCTGGAGGAGGCCGTCAGGAGGGGGACAGATGTTGCTGAGAAGGTGGGGCTCTGGTGGAGCTGTGTGGGGAGCACTGGGGGGGGGGGCGGGGTGCGGAGAGGTTTCCTGCTCACTGTGGGGTGCTTTGCATGGGGTTTGGAGCTGTTCCCAGAGGGCTGCTCTTGCCACTAGGCCACAGACCCTGTGGGCAAAGGCTGTGGCAGCAGCTGGTTGGGAGCCCCCAGCCCCTCTAACATGGGATCCCGTGAGCCTGTCAGAGAAGGGCCCAGGGGGAAGGGCTCAGAGCCCCCTCCGTGGGCTGGACCAGATTGTCCTGTGCCCCCACAGGTCTGCAACTGGAAGGAGCCTGAGGAACTGCGGCACCTGCTGGACCTGGAGCTGCGGGGCCACGGGGAGCCCCGGCTGCAGGTGCTACAGCGGTGCCGCGACGTCATCCGCTACAGTGTGAAGACGTGTAGGTGACGTGGGCACTGGCTCCACCCCGGGGCTACCCCAGGGGACATGGCTCTTCTGTACAGAGGGATATGGTGATGCATCCCCACTGTGTCTGTACCAGAACGCACGGGACTGACGCTCCCGGTAGCCACAGCCCAGGGAGGATAAAAGCCCTATCACTGCTACAGCTGAGAGCACAGCTCCAGGGGTCAGAGGGCTGTGTCTGCAGCTCCTGGGTCCCCCCAGTACTGGACTCTGATGAAGTTGCCTCACGTCTATCCTGGTGGTAGCACAGACCCGGCCTCTGTCCCCATCTCTGGTGTCCTGCTACAGGCCCTCTCTGTCTCCGCAGGCCACCCCCGGTTTTTTAACCAGCTGTTCTCTGGGCTGGACCATCACGCGCTGGCTGGACGGATGATCACGGAGACCCTCAACACCAGCCAGTATGTCCCTGTGCCCCCTCCCCAGCCTGGAGATACATGAAGGTGTCCCATCGTGCTGGAAGCTGGGGGCGGGGATGGACAAGGCCCTCATTAATCTGGTCCTGGGCCCCAAGAGCTCTGCTGATGCCCCTTGCTCCCAACCCGCAGCTCCTCCTGCCTCCCTGGGGTCAGACACCTGCCAGGTCTCACTCCCCTCCTGCCCCCCTGTGTAGCCCCAGGTATTTTATGGCAAGGCCTGCTGCCCCCTGCCTCACTGTGGGGGGGTGGGGGTGCTGCATGTTGCAGGTACACATATGAGATCGCGCCGGTCTTTGTGCTCATGGAGGAGGTGGTGCTGCAGAAACTGCGGGAGCTCGTGGGCTGGAGCAGCGGAGACGGGATCTTCTGCCCAGGTGTGCCAGGCCTAGCCGGGCCCGGCTTCTCCCCCCCCCGGGTTAGCTGTGCCCAGCCCCGAAGCCAAGCAACTTCCAGGGGGTCCTTGGCCCAACCTGCCCCTTCCCTGCCCTTTGTCCCCTGTCTCAGGGTCCCTCCAGCCCTCTTATCCCCTGGGCTGGACCAGGTGCCTCTGTGTCTGCTCAGGCAGCCCCATGCTGAGTCAGCAGAAGAGCCCACAGAAGGCGAGCTTCCTCCCAGCAGTGTCCTTGTGGTCCTTGTCCATAGCAGTGTGCTGTCTGTGCCTGTGAATCCCAGCTCAGGGCAGCCCTTTCTGTTCCATGCCCCCAACCCAGGCTGAGCCAAGCTGGGTTCCTGGTGACCTCAGTGTTTTACTTCCCTGCAGGTGGCTCCATCTCCAACATGTATGCCATGAATGTGGCCCGCTACCACCGTTTTCCCGATTGCAAGCGCCGGGGCCTCTGGGCACTGCCACGGTTGGCTGTCTTCACATCAGAGGAGGTGTGGCTGAGTGGGGTGATGGGATGCCAGATCTCCTCTGCTCCCTGGGCGGGAGCCACAGTGATGGGTGGCTGCGGGTCCATGCTAGGGATTGCTAGCTGTTGCTGCAACAAAGGAGATGGCCTGGGCACCCAGCAAAGCCTGGGGCAGCCCGTGTCTCCGAGCCGTGGGAGCGGGGGCGTCTAACGCGCCAGGGCCTGCGCTAGATCCGGTCCGTGGCCTGTACGCTTGACCCCCACCTTAGCTCCTCACCCATGCAGTGCAGCCAGTGCCTGGTGGGCAGGAGCTGACCCTTTTCTTTGCCACCCCAGTGCCACTACTCCATCCAGAAGGGAGCTGCTTTCCTGGGTATCGGCACAGACAATGTCTACCTGGTCAGCGCCGACGAGAGGTGCAGGGCAGGCGCAGGGACGGCTGGGGGGATTGGACAGATCCAGGGGTCCCTGACATCCTCCTCCTGCCCTGACATCCTCCTCCTGTCCCTGACATCCAGCTCCTCCTGCCCTGCCCTCTTCATCATGCCCTGCTGGCACTGCAGGAGACCTGGAGACCTCCCCCCACAGCTGGGAGAGGATGGGACCAGAGAATGCTGCTCCCCCTCTCCCACACACACAGCCATGCCCCCATCCCAACTTTTGGCAGCAAGGGGCAGGGATCGCAGGACCTGGAGGGGCTGGGGTCCGGGCAGCGTCCCAGTAGCCTGGGTGGATTTGGCTGGTGCATTCTGTGGGTTTGGGGGTTGTGGAGGGCTGGCACAGACGCTTTCCAGGACTTAAGATGCCCCAGAACCCCCTCCTGGTCTAGAGTCCGAGCCTGGCCCTGACCTGAGCTCTGCTCCCAGGGGCAAGATGATCCCGTCTGAGCTGGAGAAGCAGATCAGCCAGGCACAGATCGAGGTGAGTGGGTGGGGGGCACCAAACCAGGGCTGGGAGCTGCAAGGGCAGCCCAACACGCTGCCCGGCCTCCAACCCGCTCCCTCTTGCTTCCAGGGCGCTGTGCCCTTCTTTGTCAGCGCCACCTGTGGCACCACCGTCCTGGGGGCCTTTGACCCACTCGTGGCCATGGCTGACGTGTGTGAGCGCCATGGGCTCTGGTTTCATGTGGATGTGAGTCCCCAAGGGAGGAGAGAGCGGGAGGTTCAGGGTGGACTGGGTTCTTGGGCCCGGGGATGGTGGCAAGGGGCCCGGGGACTCAGGATAGGGAACGTGGCTGGTCACTTGACCCCTGTCTACCCACCCCTGGATCGTGGCCTCTGCTGGTGGCTCCTTCAGTCCTCCAGCGCCTTCCGGCAGTCCCCCTGGGTTGCTCAGACGCTTGTTATCCCATGCAACCAGCCTCTGCCCCAGCCCAACTCCTATATGAGCCCATTCCTGGGCTTGGAGCCCCAGTGGGGATGCCAGCCAGTACCACAGCCCGGCCACCCTGTGCTGCACTGCTCCCCTTGGCTGGTTGTGGGGGGTGGGTGTTGGGCAGAGACTCCCCAGGAGGGGTGCCACTGCCTATTAGCAGCTGCTCTGGCTCAAAGGGCCCATCTCCCCCTTCCTCTCAGGCTGCATGGGGTGGCAGCGTCCTGCTGTCCCAAAAGCACCGGCACCTCCTGGCTGGGATTGAGAGGTGAGTGCTGCCCATGTGGGGGAGGGAGCAGAGCAAGGCGCAGGTTGCAACACAGGCCTGTAAATGGTTGCGAGAACATGGGGATGCAATAATGGGGCCAGGGCTAGGCCTGGGGCTGCTCCGACTTAGCACTAAAGACCCACAAAGAAGCATCTTGTCCTGTGCAACCCACAGCTCCAAGCCCCCGGGGGCTGCATCAGTCCACAGCCCCCCCATGAGAGCCCACCCCCAGCCCCTGCATCCAGCCCTGGTCACCAGCTCCAGACCCCCAGCCCCAGCCAACACTGATCTCTGAGTCTGTCTGTCCCTTGCAGGGCAAATTCGGTGGCCTGGAACCCCCACAAGATGCTGACAACCGGCTTGCAGTGCTCGGCCTTCCTGCTTCGCGACACAGCTGTATGTACCTGCCCTGCTGCTCCCCACACCCCCTGCGGGAAGAGGCTGGGACCAGAGTAGCTGCTGGGCAGGGCTGGAGTGGAGAGTGCTTCCCCTTCTGCCCCTACAACATTGCTTGCTGGCTGTGGCTGGAAGCAGTACTGCTGGAGGCACCTCGAACCATCCCAGGTCTCACTGGCCCTGCTCCTGGGTGGCTGACCCGCCGCCTGGCCCCCTTCCCTTGGCAGGGCCTGCTGCACCGATGCTACAGTGCCGGAGCCACCTACCTCTTCCAGCCTGACAAGTTCTACAACGTGGCCTGGGACACAGGCGACAAGACAGTGCAGTGCGGGCGCAAGGTGGACTGCCTCAAGCTGTGGCTGCTGTGGAAGGCTGTGGGCACCGAGGGGCTGGAGAAGCGTGTGGACCGCGCCTTTGCCTGCACCCGGTGAGCACGGGCAGGGGATGCCTTGGGAGCTGGCCCCAAGCCCCACGGGGCAGACACAGAGCATTGACTCACGCTTGTTCCCTTCGTCTGCTCCAGGTACCTGGTGGAGGAAATAAAGAAGCGGGAGGGTTTCCAGCTGGTGATGGAGGTACGTATTGTGCAGGGCTGTGTAGTGCAGCCAGAGTGACCCAGAGCAAGGGGGCCCCATCAGGTCATGCCCCCCCATTCTCCTGGCATGGGGCCATGTTCATGGGCAGCAGCTGGTGTCCCCTATCACCTGACGCTGCAGGGCAGGCTGGGGTGTGGCAGTTAGCAAACACCAGGCTGGACTCCTGGGTTTCTCTCCCGCTTGGCTTGCTCTGGGACCATGGTCCAGACACACTTTATGCCTCAGTTTCCCCACTTGTAACACTGCCCTGGTTCACTGGGGCCCCTTGGAGACTCTTAGCTGGTAGGTCAGGTGCTGGAGAAATGGGTAAGCCTGGTTCCCGGACCCCGCTTCACCCCTAGGTGAGATGATGCCGCTTTGGGGGGTGCTTGGTGGCTAGTGAACCTCACTGCAGTGCAAGCCAGCCCTGGGGTGCTCCAGGGCAGTGCAAGCGTGGCTGCTTGTTGAAGACCCCAGGAGTGTCCCTTGACATGCAACGGGGAGTCCCTGTATGCCCTTAACGGAGTTCCCTGTGGTGACCCCTTCTTCCCCCCCTGCAGCCTGAATTCATCAATCTGTGCTTCTGGTTCGTGCCACCCAGCCTGCGGGGCAAGGAGGCCCAGGCCGACTACTGGGAGCGGTTGGGGAAGGTGAGTGCAGGGGGCCTTGCTGGATCTCATGCTTCTGAACATCATGGCAGGGACTTCAACAGGTACCTAAGGAAATTAGGTATCAACTCCTGGTGAACCTCAGTGGGACTTGAGTGCCCGGCTTCCTCCATCCCCTTTGAAACCGTCTAAAGGTGCTGGCTGGGGGTCTGCTCCGTGCCTGCCCCGGTGCCAGGCTGATCCCCCCGCCCTCTGCGCCCAGGTGGCCCCCGCCATCAAGGAGCGGATGATGAAGGCGGGCTCCATGCTGGTGGGTTACCAGCCACACGGCAGCAAGGCCAACTTCTTCCGCCAGATCGTCACCAGCCCCCTGGTCACCAGGCAGGACCTGGACTTCTTCCTGGATGAGATCGAGAGGCTGGGCAGGGACCTGTAGGGAACCAAGCTCCCTGCCCTGTCCCCATCACTCCTCCTCCATGGGATGCCCCCAGGACACTCATGCCCACGATACTTTCTACTCTACCCATGGAGGCCCGACTCCTACGCCAGCTGGGCAGAGGTGCCGGAGCTGCAGGGAGACACGTTGGTCCTTTGCAGATACAAAGCCTGGTGTTTATTGAGAATAAAAAACCTTTGTACGTTGTCCGAGCGGGGTTGAGGGAGGGGGCCTCCACCCCACTTCCATCACACTAGGCTTCATTGGCATTGGATCCCAGCTCCTGAGACATCCTCTTCCCCCCAACCCCTTGTCATGGCCTCTCCATCCGGGGCCAGCCCCAGCACATGTGCCACCTCCTGTCCCGCTCAGTCCTGCCCTGGCTCCAGGAGGCAGTCCAGGGCCTCAGGCTGCAGGGGCACTTTCTGGGCAGAGAGGATGCTGTGCAGGTGGGCGGCTGTGGCTGCCCGCCCCTGTTGTTGCCTCCACTCGAGCAGCATGCCGAAGGCCTGCAGGACCAAGTTGCCACGGTGGTCCTCTTCCACCTGCTCCAGCTGGTGATACTCCAGCCCAAGGAACTGGATCCCAATCTGGCGCCACTTCCGACCCATGCAGCTGGCTAGGTTCATCAGCTGTGACTGTGACACCAGCCTCGGCCGCCCTGCTGTGGAGGGGACTGGAATCAGCCGGGCGGATGCTGGGGGTGGCTGCCTGGGGCTCCTGCCCCCCTGCCTGGGGCAGAGTGGGGTCAGAGCTCCCTCACATCCTCTGCCTTTGTGTCATCCCCTCCTGGGACTGGTGTTCCTGGGAGCTCCCCCAATGCCCCTTGCTGGGACAGGCCAGCTCTCCCTGGCCCCGTTACTTACCTGGGGCCAGGGCTGGCTCGTGGCCCTTGGCAGCATCCCCACCGGGCGTAGTTCTGTTCTGTGGGGGCTGGAAGCACTGGGCCAGGTCAAGCCGGCAGATCAGCTCCAGCAACTGCAGGGTCAAGTCTTGGGTGTTGTGAGAGTGGCACCGTAGCATCAGGTTGACAGTCTGCTCGCGCGAGGCATTGGCCAGGAGCTCCCAGGCGATCCGGGGCTCGGGGGCTGAGTGCCGCAGGAAGAACTTGAAGTTGTTGAACTGTTCCTCATTCAGCTCCTGCAGGAGCCCTTGCAGCTGCCTGGCCATGGCGACTCCTGAGGGCCTGGTCACCGAGCATGGCCAAGGTCATAGGGGGCTCTGGGGACCCCTGCACTTCTGGTTGCCCCCAGACCCCAGTGCCCCACTCCTTGGCCAGCCTGGCTCAGCCCCATGCCCTCTCCCCTGCACCCCCGCGCCCTCCCATAACCTCAGTGCCCCTCATATGCCCCCCGCCTCTGCACAGTCTGCCCAGCTCGACGCTGTGCCACCCTCCCCACCCCAGTTGCTTCAGCGCCCGCCCGGTGCTTGGCACTGCACAGACTCACCGTGCCCAGATTGTGCCCCTGGGAGAAGGGTCGGAGCGTGTGACATTCATGTTGAAGCACGGAAAAAACCACTGGTTTCACTTTTGCTTTCGCTCTGGCTCTTTCTTTCTCTGCTGCGTGGGGCCCGGTGGGGACTGAGGCACCCTGAGCACAGGGGTGTTATCCCCCAGAGAATGGGGGTTCCCTTTGGAGGGGGCACTTTGCTGCTATATGGTGCCTTTGGAGATAACCCCCAACCCCTGACACTGGATTTGCTGCCAGCCAAATGCCAGTCACCTGGGAAGGGGCATTGGCTTCATGCATGGGGAAAACTGAAGTGTGTGGCTGTGGGCAGGGCAGGTGGCTTTTTGTGGCTGTATCCTCGATCTGCAGCAGTGACGCATCCTGGATGTGCCAGCAGGAACAGCAGTGCATGGATGCCCTCGTGTGAATGGTGCTTTACTGGCAGCGGGTGCTGCGGGGCACAGGTCTCCTGTACAGAGCGATGAGGCAGCATCATGCCAACAGCAGGAGCCAGAACCACCTCAGGGGTAGAAACCAGTCCTCAGTGCTGTGCCAGCCCAGCTGGGAGAGCCTGGCTGAGCAGGCAGGGAGCCTCAATTGCCATGCCTGTCTAGAGGGGACTGGCAGCTGCCTGAGCAGAGAGGGGTCTGCAGGGGCCCCAAGGTCAGGCTGGGCTGTGGGGCTGGGAGGTTTCACAGCAGGCGTTGGCAGGGGTTGGGAGACCTGTGGTGCCCAGTGCGAATGGAGCTGCAGTCCCCAGAGCCAGGTCCAGGATGCAGGAACGAGCTCAAGGGACTGGGAGCAACAGCAGTGGATCCAGACTGGAGAGTGAGCGGTGCAGAACGATTGCACATGGGACCAGATGTCCAGAGATGCCAGGCCAAGCGGGGCCAGCTACCTCCCTCACACGGGGCAGGATCAGGAGCAAGGTGTCAGCAGCCCCTGAGGACCTGGGGCACCTGCTGGACCTGGAGCTACGGGGCCGCAGGGAGCCCTGGCTCCAGGTGCTGCAGTGCTGCCGCAACGTCTACAGGGTGAAGACACGGAGGTGACGTGGGCACTGGCTCTACCCCCTGGGCCGCTCTGCAGGACACAGCTCTTCTGTGCACAGGGAGATGGCGATGCATCCCTAGAACGTGGCAGGTGGGCCGAGCCCAGCTCACTACGTGGGACTGGCAACCCCAGTGGCCACATCCCAGGGAGGATAACAGCCCTAGCACTGCTACAGCTAAGAGCACAGCTCCAAGGGGTGGGGGGCTGCGTCTGCAGCTCCAGAGTCCCCCCAGCGCTGGCCTCTGTGTTGAAGTTGCCTCACCTCTATCCTGGTGGTAGCACAGACCCAGCCTCTATCCCCCTCTCTAATATCTGGCTACAGAACCTCTCTGTCTCTCCAGGCTACCCCTGGTTCTTTACCCAGCTGTTCTCCGGGCTGGACCATCATGCACTGGCTGGACAGATGATCACGGAGACCCCCAATACCAGCCGATATGTCCCTGTGCCCCCTCCTCAGCCTGGAGATACATGGAGGCATCACATTGTGGTGGAAGCTGGAGGGGCTGGGGGCGGACAAGGCCCTGGGAGGGAGCACGTGGGGGCTGTTGGCGATGCAATGTGGGCACGAGGTGGCTGCTTTGAAAGGCCGTGGGCGCCAGGGGGTTGGAGAAGCACGTGGGCCATGCCTTCGCCTGCACCCGCTGAGCACGGGCGGGGCATGCCCAGGGAGCTGACCCCAGGCCCCACGGGGCAGCCACAGAGCACTGACTCACAGCTGCTCCCTTCATCTGCTCCAGGGACCTGGCAGAGGAGATGAAGAAGCGGGAGGGTTTCCAGCTGGTGATGGAGGTATGTCCTGTGCAGGGCTGTGAAGGGGTGGCAGAGTGACCTACAGCAAAGGGGCCTCATCAGGCCATGTCCCCCCATTTTCCTGCCACAGGGCCACGTTCATGGGCAGCAGCTGGCATCCCCGATCCCCCAAGTCTTTGCAGGGCAGAGCAGGATGTGGCAGTTAGCAAACACCAGGCAGGACTCCTGGGTTCCTCTCCCTCTTGACTTGCTCTGAGACCATGGCCCAGACACGCAGTGTCATGCAAGCAGTGTTGCTACCGGTGCTTCTGTGCACCGCACTGGTCTTCCCCCCTCCAAAGCGTATTGCCCACGAAATCCAGACAGCCACGTGCATTTTCTTCCGGGGATCCCGAATGGAGAAGCTGGCAAGGAAGACCCTATGCCAAGGGAAATGTGCTGGGGGCAGGAGGATGCCAGACATTCACCTGTTCCTGCGGGCATGGTACACGACTCAGGTCTGCAAGCTGGTGGCCGGGCCAGTGACTGAAACAGCCTGTCTAGTAAAGTTTTTTGCAGGTCTCCTGAGTCGGTGGGGGGTGCCTGCACCAACCAACGGGAGCCTGTGGACCATGGAGCCGCCCTAGGTCTACAGGGTCCTGAACGAGTTTCGGAGTGAGTATGGGCTACAGAAGGAAAGCCCGGCGACCGTGTCCAACCCCAGGAAGATACAGTCAGAGACAGACACCAACTATCAACCACAGCGATGCCCCCTGAAGATGCCTCCCAGGCTATCTGGGACTGGGTTTTTCATAAGGACCAATGGAAAGACCACAACTGGACCATAACCTACGGAAAGACTAATAGCACACGGCGTACTCCAGTGAGGGCATGGAGGCACAGAGAGGGACGAGGGATGAAGGACTCGACCCCACTGCCCCAGGGAAACCTGCCAAGATGAAAGCGAGACCATCGACCACCTCCTATGGCTCTGTCCCTATGCCAAGGGAGCGTGGAAAAAGGTAAGCCAGCTCCTTCAAGAGGTGACAGGAGTCAGGCTGATGACAAGGGAGGCAGGGGTCCCCGACAACCCACTTCAACCAGTTTGTGTCTTGTGTTAGGAGCACCCTGGGGCAATGCAGGAACCTACTGGGGTGCCGACACACGGAGCTTGAGGCAACGGACTGTGTTAAAATGTTCCTGAGTGAACGCCAGTCCTACTACCAGAAATCAGTGGGAGAAGATGGAGAAAGCGTGTCCGACTCCACCTGGAAAAGGGACTCTTGGCAAACGCTATTCCAAAACACTCTGAGAGGCGAGTGGTTAGCAATTGCTGGGGAAATGGGTAAGCCTGAGTCCCCGACCCCACTTCACCCCCAGTTGAGATGCTGCAGCTATGGGGGGTGCCCGGCAGCTAGCGAGCCTCGCTGCAGTGCAAGCCAGCCCCGGTGTGCATCAGGGCAGTGCAGGCGTGGGTGCCTGCTGAAGGCCCCAGAAGTGTCCCTGGACCTGCAGCAAGGGAGACTACAGGTCCTTACTGGGCTTCCCCGCAGTGATCCCACCTCCTTCCCCCACAGCCCCAGTTTGCAGTGCTTCTGGTTCGTGTCACCCAGCCCCCAGGACACTCACGCCCACAATACTTTCTACTTCACCCATGGGGGCCTGGCTCCAATGCCAGCCTCAGCTGGGCAGGGGTGCCGGAGCTGCAGGGAGACACCTTGGTCCTTCGCAGATACAAAGCCTGGTGTTTACTGAGAATAAAAAACCTTTGTACGTGGGCTGAGCGGAGTTGAGGGAGGGGGACTCCACCCCACCTCCATCGCACTAGGCGTCACTGGCATTGGGTCCCGGCTCCTGAGACATCTTCCCCTCAGCCCCTTGTCACGGCCTCTCCATCTGGGGCCAGCCCCAGCCCACGTGCCACCTCCTGTCCCGCTCAGCTCTGCTGGAGGCAGTCCAGGGCCTCGGGCTGCAGGGCCACGTCCGGGGCAGAGAGGATGCTGTGCAGGTGGGCGGCTGTGGCTGCCCGCCCCTGTTGTTGCCTCCACTCGAGCAGCATGCCGAAGGCCTGCATGACCAGGTTGCCACGGTGGTCCTCTTGCAGCTGCTCCAGCTGGTGATTCTCCAGCCCCAGGAACTGGATCCCGATCTGGCGCCACTCCCGGCCCATGCACCTGGCCAGGTTCATCAGCTGCGACTGCGAAACCAGCCTCGGCCGCCCTGCTGTGGAGGGGACTCGAGTCAGGCCGGTGGGGGCTGGGGGCGGTTGCCTGGGGCAGAGTGGGGTCAGAGCTCCCTCACGTCCCCTGCCCTTGTGTCATCCGCTCCTGGGACGTGTCCTTGGGAGCTCCCCCAATGCCCCTTGCTGGGCCAGGCCAGCTCTCCCTGGCCCCGTTACTCACCTGGGGCTGGGGCTGGCTTGGGGCCGTTGGCAGCACCCCTGTTGCCCTGAGTGGGCGCAGCTCCACCCTGCGGGGGCTGAAAGCTCTGGATCAGGTTGAGTCGGGGGATCAGCTCCAGCATCTTCAGGGCCAGGCCCTCTCGCCCGCCGGCCCGGACCCAGAAGCGCTTCTCCCCGACACCGCCCCGGGGTCATCTTGGACCCGGGCACGGGGCAGAGCCGGTACCTGGGCAACGTGGAGCGAGGGGGGCCGCCTTGTCTCCCAGTGCGGAGGGCGGGGGCGGGGCCTTGTCTGGCCCCACCTTGAAATCCCCCCACCGGGCGGGGGGAGGGGCCTCTGTTTGGTCCCACTCGCACCCCCCTACAGGGGGTGTCTGTCCCTCTAACACGTGTGTGGGCTGCACTTGCCCCCCCACAAGCAGCCCCTGTGAATGGGAAGGTCCAATGCACCTCACCCCCCGGGGCAGGAGCTTCCCCACCCCCACCCGTAGGGCTGTTTTTTGTTCGAGCACCCCCAAGTCCCCCTGGGTCTGGCACCCTTTCTATGCCCGCCCCCCCCCCCCCCAGCTTCTGAAACCAGGAGCGTTTCACCTCACTTTGCAGATAGGGAAACTGAGGCACGGAGCAGGATGGCACTGGAGCCGGGGGCGTGGGAAGGTGGGAGCCGAGGGGCGCCCGGGGGCGGGTGCTGCGGACAGCGGGCGAGAGAGCAGCCGTGCCCCAGGACTGTGCAATGTGCTTTTTACCAGCGGTGGGGGGTGGTCCTTTCACAGCTGTGCGAATGCGGAGACCAACACAACAGCCCTTCTCCGTGTCTCGTGAGGCGATGGGCACGTCCCTCCCGCAACCAGAGAGGTTTGGTGCTTTGGGATGAGCTGGGCAGGAAGAGCATCTCTCCCTTTTGCTGACGTCTGGGTTAGCCCTTTGCCAAGCGCTGGCGCGGGCGGGCTTCTCGTGAGTGCTGGTGGGTTTGTCATGGGGGCCCGTATCCCAGTTAGTCCCTCGGTGGGAGCTGTAGGCTGCGGTCCTGATCTTCCCGTGCGTGTGACCTCTGTGCCAGGGGGAGAGAGGAATCCCATGGACGCCTCCGGGGCAGGTCAGCGGGACGAAGCCGCAATTTTGCCCGGGCTCCTGGAACTGCCGCCTGGCCTGGCCCCGCCAGGATCAGGCCCCCGGTTGACAAGGCACCGGGGCATTGTTCTGCCCCGGAGGTTTCTCTCTCCGACCTCCTGGAACCGAAGGTGGGCATCTGAGGTCCAAAAAATGTGTCCCTGAAAATCTCCGCGGACAATCACACGCACGGGATCTGCCTTGGACGAAGCACCTCGGCAGGTATGTGAGTGGGGGTGAGGAGGGTGCAGAGCAGAGCTGTAGGAGGACACTGGCTCTACTTGCAGATGTCAGTTGCTCCGGGGCAGATAAGCATGGGTTCAGAAGTTGGCGGTTTAAAATAGAATCGGAGAACATGAGGGTAGGAAGGGACCTCACGGGGTCACATCTAGTCCAGCCCCCTGCTCAAAGCAGGACTAGCCCCAACTACATGATCCCAGCCAAGGCTTGGTATAGCCAGGTCTTAAAAACCTCCAAGGATGGAGAGTCCACCACCTCTCTGGGTAACCTGTTCCAGTGTTTTACTATCCTCCTATTGAGAGAGATATTAAAAAATACAAACTTAAACTTCCCTTGCTGCAATGTGAGCTCATTGCTCCTTGTTCTGTCCTCTGCCCCCACTGAGAACAGTCCAGCTCCGTCCTCTTTGTAATGCCCCTGAAGAGAGTTGAAGCCTGCTATTAAATCCCCCCTCAATCGTCTCTTCTCCACATTAAATAAGCGCGGTTCCCTGAGCTGCTCCTCTTCAGTCCCGTTCCCCAGACCTCAAACCATTTTCATTGCCCTCTGCTGGACTCTCCAATCTGTCCGCATCCTTTCTGCAGCCTGCCCCTCACAATTTCTTTGCAACTCCTGCTATAGCGCAAGCTTTCCCTCTCTGGATCTTATGTGCAGAAGAATCAGGTTTGGAGGCTCCCTGCTTGTAGGGAGTGGAGAGCTTGTGTGTGTGAAGTGAGCACCCCCTGAAGGCAGGAAACCAAAAGGCAGTGAAAAAAGCCCATATCTGACTATTTTTTAAAAAAAACAAACTCTCATGACTTTTAAGCCAATGCTGTGATTTGGCTGACATGGGGGCTGAGGGATGCTGATGTGGCAAAGCAAATGCAGGCAGGTATGGGCCTATGAGCATGTTTCCAGTCTGACTGGAAGTGATTTGTCCCTTGGAAGTGAGCCCTCAGCCTGCAGCGACACTGCTCCCCACACCCGTCTGCCTCTCTATCCTGCTCTGTGGCATCACCCGCTTTTAGATTAGAAGACCTCTCCGGGCAGGGATATCGACTTCTTGCATGGCTGGGAGGTGCCCTTGTGCCTGTGTGGTGCTGTGTGCCACAAGATAGTATCTCTGCATGTGAACGAGGAGTGCTGGAGGCAGACGTTCCCTGACTTCAGGGAGAGACTTGGATGTGAGCTGAACACATGTCCCAGGGTGAAGCAAAGGACTCAGACCCGAAGGGCAGCTCTGAGGAGTGGGAAAGGTGGGTTTGGAGCCGGGCGGCACTTCACAGGACCATGCACTAACATCTGGGTTCTTGCCTTACAGCACGTGGAACGGGGCAGCTCTGCTACACCACAGGGCAGGCCGGGGGCAGGTGGAGAGTCAGTGTGCTGATCTGCCCACGGCCTGATCTAGGGTTCACGGAAGGCACAGTAGAAATCTCTTAAGACGTCTGGAATTTCTGAGCCCCTGGATCAGGACTCGGCACTCAGATCTGCCTGTGAAGGCTGGGAGGGGCATCAGTGGCACGTGGCTTAGCCTGGCTCGGCCCTCCGTCTGGTCCCTGGCATGCCAGCGATGCACCCTGCAGCGACCTGCCCTCCCACCCCGGGGCAGATGTTGCTTACCTGCTGCACTGAGCCCTCAATGCTGCGGGAAGATGGGGATGGGCTGCAGGGCAGGCAGAGGGCATGGTGCCCCACTGCTGTCTGATTGCCAACCTCTGTCCTGGGCAAAGGGAGGGTGAGTGAGTTTGCACCAATTGCAGTATTTACAGCCTGTCCCAGATAAGCAGAGCACCTGACAGCCAGGGTGGACCAGGGCTGTGCAGTTGTTACTGCCCAAGTCCCTCCTTGGGGTCGTCTCCTTTCCTCATGGGCTGGAGCCAGGCTTGAACTGGATAAACCAGTCCTCGTATCCTTGACAAGGCAGGGATTGTTCCACTCCTGTCTGGGGAGGCGTGAGCTTTGCCCCGGGGCGCTGGTAGGAGGCAGGAACTGGGGTCATCCTCACAGGCGAGGGGAGACCTGGTGCTGGGACAGGTCAAACCCAGGGACCGGACGTGAGAGCAGGATGTCTGCAGCCCAGAGCTGCCTGCAGGAAATCAGGTGAGTGCATGGGAGGTTCATTGGGCTCTGTCCTGGGCATCCAGAAGTCTCTGGGGGTCTTGCCCATGGACCCCTGGAGGGTGCGGTGCGGACATTGGATGCTGCCTGGCCATGCTCGCAGCCCACCCTGGAGAGGTGCAGGGGGGCTTTGCTGTAGGGCATTGCAGTGAATGCTGGGCTATGTAGTGCTACCCCGCTCCCCTCTGTATGGGCTTATTTTGGGCCACGAGTTGTAACTTAGTGAGAGCTGCCATTGCTCCTGGCACACCGGTTCTGCCTCCGCTCTCAGGTCTTGGCCAGGGGGAGAGGAGACAGACTGATGGAGGGAAAGGCAGAAGGGGGCCTGGTGCGGGGGTGGGGTGGGGTGGAGCTACACTCATCATCCCCACCCCAAGCTGCCCCCCTTGCCCAGGGATCCTGCGCCACGGCTGCCTGCACTGGTATTCCAGGCACGGAGATCTTTCCAAGCCCAGATCCTTGGAACGAGCCCAGGAGGGGGGATGGGGGGAGTCCATTTGTGTGCAGCAGACAGAAAGTCCCAGGAGGTAGCTGGGTGCCTTTAAAAGCAGTTGTGTGAAGATCGTTTCTTGTGGACTTTGCTCCTTTGGGGGCTGGGACAGGTAACAGGAGTGGGACTGGGACTGGGCTGAGGCAGCCTTCCAGCACTGCGCGCTGGTGGGGTGAGGTCTCTGTGCCACGTACAGCTCCAAGCACAGCCCCAAATGGGTCGTGAGGAACTCTAACAGGTGCAGCCAGGCTCCCCCGGGCACCGGGCTGGCACTGTGGGGCTGGCAGGTAGGGGGGAGGGCGTGGGGGGGCAGCACAGCTGAGGAGTTGGCTGGGCCTGGCACGAGGAAAGACATTCTAGCTTGCGCTGAAACCACATCTTCTCCTGCCTCTTCCTTGGTTCCTTGTGCGCTCCCTCCATCCCGTCTGTCTGTCTGCTGGATCTATCCTTTATGCTTAGCACTGTGGGCCGTTCTGCTTGTACAGCACCGAGCACCTGTCCTGGTCCAGGGCTGTCTGCAGGCAGCTGGTACTATGACGGGGTGGGGAGGGGAAGCTGTAGGCAATGCGTCTCCCTGGGGACTGTGCTACATCTTGGCTTCCCTTCACTCCCATGCTTACTGTCAGCTGCATGCAGAAGGCACCCAGAGCCCCCCAGTTCATGTCTCCCATGGCATCTTTCCCACCCAGCTTTAGATCCTGAGCTGCTCCAGAAAGCAACAGGCGTCCGCCGTGCCCGGCACAGTGCCATGCCCAGCGGTGATGGCCGAGGCCGACCTCCTGGATGTGCCCGCCCTGGACAAGGCAGCCGGCGAGGAGTTTCTGCAGGAGGCCTTTGGGGTCATCCTGGAGGAGGCCGTCAGGAGGGGGACAGATGTTGCTGAGAAGGTGGGGCTCTGGTGGAGCTGTGTGGGGAGCACTGGGGGGGGGGGGGCGGGGTGCGGAGAGGTTTCCTGCTCACTGTGGGGTGCTTTGCATGGGGTTTGGAGCTGTTCCCAGAGGGCTGCTCTTGCCACTAGGCCACAGGCCCTGTGGGCAAAGGCTGTGGCAGCAGCTGGTTGGGAGCCCCCAGCCCCTCTAACATGGGATCCCGTGAGCCTGTCAGAGAAGGGCCCAGGGGGAAGGGCTCAGAGCCCCCTCCATGGGCTGGACCAGATTGTCCTGTGCCCAGGCTGGCTACTCAAACTGGCTGGGGAAGGTGAGTGCAAGGGGTCCTGCTGGATCTCATGCTTCTGAACATCATCCATGGCAGGGATTTAAGGGAATTAGGCACCAACTCCTGGTGAACTCCAGCAGGACTTGGGTGCCCTGCTTCCTCCATCCCCTTTTGAAACCCCCTGGAGGTGCTGGCTGGGGGTCTGCTCTGTGCCTGCCGCAGTGCCAGGCTGATCCCCCTGCCCTCTCCCATCAAGGAGCGGATGATGAAGGCGGGCTCCAAGCTGGTGGGTTACCAGCTGCACGACAGCAAGGACAACTTCATCTGCCAGATTGTCACGAGCCCCGTGGTCACCAGGCAGGACAAGGACGAGATTGAGAGGCTGGGCAGGCCAAGGGAAATGTGCTGGGGGCGAGCTCCCTGCCCTGTCCCCATCACTCATCCTCCATGGGGTGCCCCCAGGACACTCACGCCCACAATACTTTCTACTTCACCCATGGGGGCCTGGTTCCAATGCCAGCCTCAGCTGGGCAGGGGTGCCGGAGCTGCAGGGAGACACCTTGGTCCTTTGCAGATACAAAGCCTGGTGTTTACTGAGAATTAAAAACCTCTGTAAGTGGTGCCAAGCCCAGACCTGGTGTGCCTCCATCCACTGGGCTTCACTGGTGGTGGATCCCTTCTCCCACCCCACATGGTGGCTTCTCCAGCTGGGGCCAGCCCCGGCACACGTGCTCCTGTCCCGCTCAGCCTTGCCCCAGCTCCAGGAGGCAGACCAGGGCCTCGGGCTGCAGGGCCACATCCGGGGCAGAGAGGATGCTGTGCAAGCGGGCAGCTGTGGCTGCCTTCCCCTCCTTCTTCCACTCCAGCAGCACGCCAAAGGGCTGCAAGACCAGGTGGCCACGGTGCTTTTCTTCCACCTGCTCCAGCCGGCGGTTCGGCAGCCCCAGGAACTGGACCCCAATCCGGCGCCACTCCCGGCCCATGCGGCTCGCAAGGTTCATCAGCTGTGGATCTGCAACCAGGCTTGGCCGCCCTGCTGCAGAGGGGACTGGAGTCACCAGCCGGGCAGGTGCTGGGGTGGCTGCCTGGGGCTGCTGTCCCCATGCCCAGGGCGTGTCCTTGCCCTGGACAGAGTGGGGTCAGAGCATGTTGGCTCCTGGGCCTGAGCAGGCGTGGCTGGGATCACGGGGGGCTCCAGGGACCCCTCTGCCCTGTGCTGCCCACATAGTTTCCCCACCCCGGCATGGAGTCCCAGCAGCGGGGCCGGGCCGGGCCAGGCCAGGTGTGGGTGGCGGGGCCCGAGCACAAGATTTTTTGAGCGCGGACAGAGGCCGCTTTTGCTTTTGCTCCGTTCCTGCCTTTTGCTACATGGGGCTGGGCTGGGTGGGGTCTGGGAATGGGGACTGGGCACTCTCAGCACAGGATACAGGGGGACCCATGGGTGGGGACTCACTGCTGGAGTGTGGAGGGCTTGGAAGTGGGGGGTCACCTTTGGAGTGAGCGAGTTATCCCTGCAGTGGGAGGGGTCACCACTGGATTGACAGCAGCAGGGGGTCACCCCGGGAGTGGGGGGTGTCCCTGGATTGGGGGTATTATTCCCTAGAGAATGGGGGTTCCCCCTGGAGGGAAATCCCCAGGGGAGTTTGCTGGGAACTGGCTAGCACGGGGCCTTTGGGGATAACCCCCAATGTCGGGCACCATGGTTGCTGCCGGCTGGATGCCCATCCCCGGGCGAGGGGCACTGGCTTCGCACACTGGGAAACTGAGGTGCGTGGGGGCAGGCGGCTCTTCCTGGCCTTGTCCACCTGCCCCTCCTTTAGCTGCAGCGGTGATGTGTCCTGGATGCACCAGCTGGAGCAAGGGTACACGGACTTTCCCGTGCAAATGATGCTTTACTGGTAGTGGGTGCTGCAGGATGCAGGCCTCCTGTACAGAGCGACGAGACGGCATCATGCCAAGGAGGCCCTGCCCACAGCAGGGGCCAGAACCAGCCTGGGGATAGGAACCAGGCCTCCGTGCTGTGCCAGCCAGGCTGGGAGCTGGGTGGTCAGGGAGCTGCTAGGGGAACCCCAATTGGTGTGCTTGTTTAGCGGGGACTGGCAGCTCTCTGAGCAGAGAGGTCTGCAGGAACCCCGGGAGCCCCCACAGCAAGTGCTGGCAGGGGTTGGGGGACCCATGGTGTCCAGTGCAAGGGGAGCTGCAGTCCCTGGAGCCGGGTTCAGGATGCAAGGACGAGCCTCAAGGGCTGGGAGCGACGGCAGTGGATCCAGACTGGAGGAGCAGTGCACGGTGCTGCATGCAGGATCAGGTGCCTGGAGATGCCAGGCCAAGTGGGCCCCAGCTGCCTCCTACAAGCAGGGCAGGACCTAGAGCAAGGGGCATCGCCAGCTCCTGAGCACCTGCAGCACCTGGAGCTGCGGGGCCACGGCAAGCCCCGGCTGCAAGCGCTGCCGCGACGTCATCCGCCACAGTGTGAAGATATGGAGGTGTTGTGGGCACCGGCTCCACCCCTGGGATGCTCTGTGGGACACGGCACTTACACACACAGGGAGATGGCGATCATTTGTGCCGCCCAGTTTGTGGGGCAAGCAGGCCTGAGCCGGCTACTGGGAGCAGCTGGGGAAGGTGAGTGCAGGGGACCCTGCTGGACCTCGTGCTTCTGAACATCATTCATGGCTTCATCCAAGGGACATCTACAGGTGCCAACAAAGGGACTTCTACAGGCGCCTAAGGGAATTAGGCACCATCTCCTGATGAACCTCAATGGGACTTGGGTGCCTGGCTTCCTCCATTCCCTTTGAAATGCTTTGGAGGTGCTGCCTGGGGATCTGCTCCGTGCCCGATGCCAGGCTGATCCCCCTGCCCTCTGTGCCCAGGTGGCCCCAGGCATCTGGGAGCGGATGATGAAGGCGGGCTCCATGCTGGTGGGTTACCAGCCACACGGCAGCAAGGCCGGCTTCTTCCATCAGATCGTCACCAGCCCCCTGGTCACCAGGCAGGACCTGGACAAGATTGAGAGGCTGGGCATGGACCTGTAGGGAACCAAGCTCCCTTCCCTGTCCCCGTCACTCCTCCTCCATGGGATGCCCCCAGGACACTCACGCCCACAATACTTTCTACTCTACCCACAGGGGCCTGGCTCCAACGCCAGCTGGGCAGAGCTGCTGGAGCTGCAGGGAGACACCTTGGTCCTTTGCAGCCTGGTGTTTATTAAGAATAAAAAACCCTTGTACGTGGGCGGAGCGGAGTTGAGGGAGGGGGCCTCCACCCCAACTCCATCACACTAGGCTTCACTGGCATTGGGTCCCGGCTCCTGAGACATCTTCCCCTCAGCCCCTTGTCACGGCCTCTCCATCTGGGGCCAGCCCCAGCCCGCGTGCCACCTCCTGTCCCGCTCAGCTCTGCTGGAGGCAGTCCAGGGCCTCGGGCTGCAGGGCCACGTCCGGGGCAGAGAGGATGCTGTGCAGGTGGGCGGCTGTGGCTGCCCGCCCCTGTTGTTGCCTCCACTCGAGCAGCATGCCGAAGGCCTGCATGACCAGGTTGCCACGGTGGTCCTCTTGCAGCTGCTCCAGCTGGTGATTCTCCAGCCCCAGGAACTGGATCCCGATCTGGCGCCACTCCCGGCCCATGCACCTGGCCAGGTTCATCAGCTGCGACTGCGAAACCAGCCTTGGCCACTCTGCTGTGGAGGGGACTCGAGTCAGGCCGGTGGGGGCTGGGGGCGGTTGCCTGGGGCAGAGTGGGGTCAGAGCTCCCTCACGTCCCCTGCCCTTGTGTCATCCGCTCCTGGGACGTGTCCTTGGGAGCTCCCCCAGTGCCCCTTGCTGGGCCAGGCCAGCTCTCCCTGGCCCCGTTACTCACCTGGGGCTGGGGCTGGCTTGGGGCTGTTGGCAGCACCCCTGTTGCCCTGAGTGGGCGCAGCTCCACCCTGCGGGGGCTGAAAGCTCTGGATCAGGTCGAGTCGGGGGATCAGCTCCAGCATCTTCAGGGCCAGGTCCAGGGCGCCGCGTGGGTCGTGCTCCAGCATCAGGTCAGCAGTCTGCTCGCGCGAGGCATTGGCCAGGAGCCCCCAGGCGATCCGGGGCTCGGGGGCCGAGTGTCGCAGGAAGAACTTGAAGCGCTTGAACTGCTCCTCATCCAGCTCCTCCAGGAGCCTCAGCAGCTGCTCGGCCATGGCGGCCCCTGGGCACCGGGCATGGCCAGGGTCATGGGGGGGCTCTGGGGACCCCTGCGCTTCTGGCTGCCCCCAGACCCCAGTGCCCCGCTCCTCGGCCAGCCTGGCTCATCCCCGTGCCCTCTCCCCTGCGGCCCCCCTGACCACGGTGCCCTTCATATGCCCCCTGGCCCGTCTGCCCAGCTTGACCCCGTGCCCCCCCGCTCCCCCCATTGCTCCAGCGCCCGCCCGGTGCTTGGCCCTGCATGGACTCACCGCGCCCAGGCCAGGCCGGGGGCAGCGGGGCAGGAGTGTGTGGCACTCGTTCCGGAGTAGAAAACGAACCACTTTTGCTTTCGCTCTGGCTCTTCCTTCCTCTGCTGCATGGGGCCTGGCGGGCACTCGGGTGCCCTGAGCATGGGGGGGGCACCTCTGGGTGGGGGGCTGATGTTGGGGAGCACCCCTGGAGTGTGGGGGGGGTCATCCTTGTCCCTGGAGTGGGGCTAGCAGGGTGGGGAGGTCATTCACAGACCGGGGGTGCGGATTTGGGACAGCACCCCTGGAATGGGAGTTTACCCCAGTATCGGGGTCACCCCTGGTGAGGGTGTTATCTCCCAGAGACTGGGGGTTCCCCCTGGAGGGGGCACGTTGCTGCTATACGGCGCCTTTGGAGATAACCCGAACCCCTGGCACTGCATTTGCTGCTGGCCGGAAGCCCATCCCCGGGCTTTGCACACAGGGCAACTGAGGTGCGTGGGGGGCAGGCAGGGCAGGTGGCTCTTCCTGGCCGTATCCCCCCGCCCCGCCTGATCTGCAGCCGCGACGTCTCCTGGGCCCCTGGGCACCGGGCACGGCTGGGGTCATGGGGGGCTCTGGGGACTCCTGCGCCCCGGCTGCCCCCGGTGGCCCACCCGTGCGCCATGCCCCCGCCGCTACCCACCACTGCCCCAGCCCCCGGGGCCACGGTGCTCGGCGCTGCACTCACCGGGGCAGGCCGGCGCTGCTCGAGGCTCCCGAGTGAAGACAAAGGCGTTGCCTTCGCTTCCGCTCCCTTCCCGCCACTGCTGCACCGGGCGGGGGGGCCAGGGCGCCCTCAGCACTGAGTGAAGGGGCATCCCTGGATGCAGGCTGGGGAGTCACCGCTGCAGTGGGGGGCTGGAGTGGGGGGAAGGGGTGGGGGGGTGCGCCTGGAGTGGGGGGGTGCCCCTGGAGTTGAGGGTTGGAGTGGGGGGCACCCATGGAGTGGGGGGCAGGAGTGGGGGGCACCCCTGGTTTGGGAGGCAGGAGTGGGGGGGACCCCTGGAGTTGAGGGGTGGAGTGGGGGGCACCCATGGAGTGGGGGGTAGGAGTGGGGGGACCCCTGGAGTGAAGGGCACCCCTGGTTTGGGGGGCAGGAGTGGGGGGGAACCCTGGAGTTGAGGGTTGGAGTGGGGGGCACTCCTGGAGTGGGGGGCAGGAGTGGGGAGGCCCCCCGGAGTTCAGGGTTGGAATGGGGGGACACCCCTGGGGTAGGGGGACCTCTGGAGTGGGGGGGAACCCCTGGAATTGAGGGTTGGAGTGGGACGACACCCCTGGAGTGGGGGGCAGGAGTGGGGAGGCCCCCTGGAGTTGAGGGTTAGAGTGGGGGGACACCCCTGGAGTGGGGTGTAGGAGTGGGGGGACCTCTGGAGTGGGGGGCACCCCTGGTTTGGGGGACAGGAGTGGAGGGGACCCCTGGAGTTGAGGGTTGGAGTGGGGGGACATCTGGAGTGGGGGCTGGAGCGTGGGGAGCACCCCTGGAGTGGGGGGGTGCAGTGGGACACCTCTGGAGTGAGGAAGTTATCCCTTGGATTGACAGCAGTAGGGGTCTCCCCTGGTGGGGGCTCTGGAGTCGGGGGGGGGGGGGGTCCCTGGATCAGGACTCTGGAGTGGGGCTTTATCCCTGGAGCGAGAGGAAGGTCACCCCTGGAGCAGGTATTATCCCCCAGAGAGTGGGGGTCCCCCCTGGAGGAGGGCAATCCCTGAGGAAGTTTGCTGGGAACTGGCCAGCACGGGGCCTTTGGGGATAACCTCCGCCCCCGGGCACCACATCTGCTGCTGGACGAACACTCGTCCCCTGGCAAGAGGCAGCAGCCAGGCTGGCTTTGCATACAGGGAAATGGAGGTGCATGGGGGTGGGCAAGGCAAATGGCTCTTCTCAGCCATATCTGCCTGCCCTTCCACCCCTTTAGCTGCAGCAGTGATGCATCGTGGATGCACCAGCTGGAACAACGGTGCACAGACACCCTCGTGCAAATGGTGCTTTACTGGTAGCAGGCGCTGCAGGGCACAGGTCTCCCATACAGAGCGACAAGGCGGCATCGTGGCAACGCAGCACTGCCCACAGCAGAGGCAGAACCAGTACAGGGGGTAGGAACCAGGCCTCAGTGCTGTGCCAGCCGGGCTGGGTAGGTGGGGAGATGCCAGGGGAGCCCTGCCTGCCCTGCCCGTCGAGGGAGGGCTGGCAGCTGCCTGAGCAGAGGGCAGGCAGGGCTGTGGGGCAGGGAGCCTTCACAGCAGGTGCTGGCAGGGGCTGGAGGCCCGTGGTGCCCAGTGCGAAGAGAGCTGCAGTCCCTGGAGCCGGGCACAGGATGCAGGAGCAAGCCCAAGAGGCTGGCGACGGTGGCAGATCCAAGCTGGTGGCATGAGCAGTGCCCAGAAACGCCACGGCTGAGCAGGACCTGGCAGCCTCCCTCACATGGGACACGACCAGGAGCAAGGTGTCAGCTGCCCCCAGAAGGTGTCCTGTGGAGAGAGCTCCCGGTCAGGGACGCAGCGGGCTCTGGACAACCCCAGACCTCACTGCCCGCCGGGCAGACAGAGGCTGCCATTGTGCAGGGCTGTGGGCATGGCCTGCTTAGGCCCCACACAGGGCAGTGTGGCCGATGGCTGCCACGAATACCTCTGGGCCCACCTGGAGTGGGCAGTGGACACAGGCGTAGTACTCCAGGCTGTACAGCGCAACCTGCAGGCCCTGCCCCACAAAGAGCAAGGCCCACACGGCCACGTTCCACGCTGGGTGCATGCGCTTGTCGCTCAGCACGAAGTTGAAGAGCACTGAGGAGATGAGAAAGCGGGGCTGGGGGGTGGTGAGGCCCCGGACCGAGTCCCCTCATCCCTACTGGCCCCCGATGCCTCCCCAGCCCCATGTTTCGGATGCAATTCAGGATGAGGCAGGTGGCCTTAAAAGGCCATCACCCTTGCCAGCCGCCGGCAGAAGGAGACGTGGCCAAGGCACCACTGCCTGCCTGAGACTGGGGGCAAGGGGCAGCATGGTAGGGAGAAACTCAGGGCTTAGAGGGTCCTTCCCCTCAGGCCACGGTAGCTGAGCTGGGGACATGAGGGACTTGGGGCTGAGCCCGGCAGGACCCTGGGGGCCCCGGGGATTCAGGGCATGGGGCTCAGCCTGGTTGCGGTGCTGGGGACCATGGTGCGCTCACCTCCGAAGATGGTGTAGGTGCAGAAGAGGATGGGGTAGAAGACGCCCAAGCAGAAAGAAACCACGTACTCATGGGCGACAGCAGAGAGGAGGAAGGTGGCCAGCATGGCGGCCACCCGCCACTTCTTTCCAAAGAGCTGCAAAGCAAGGGTGAGCTGCCCTGAGCCGGAAGGCCCGGGGGCAGGAGCTTGCCCCTGCCCAGCTCCTAGCAGAGCGGGCCCACAACAGCTGGGCTGGGCCCCAGCTGGAGCCGGGAGATGGCTGCGGGCAGAGTCCCCTTGGCAGCCAGACCGCGGCTGCAAACGCAGATGGACCCCAGAGCTCAGGGCTGGGCTCTGGGCAGTGTCCCCCTTCCCTGCCCCACTGACAGCCCAGCCCACGTACCCAGAACAGGTCCTGGTAGATGTAGAGGTGGAGCCAGTTGTGGACCATGATGTTCCACTTGCGGTAGTAGGTGGCGAAGGACCTGGCGTTCCACCAGTCCTGGGGGGAGATGCGCGTGACCTGGGGACCGCTTGCCTGCACCCCCTGCTCCTCGGCCCCTGTGGCCAGGCCTCCGGCACGGGTGCCTGCCCCCCTGGCAGCACTGGGGGGGCACTGCCAGGCAGCCCAGCCCCACTTTCCGGCCCCCGCCTGCCCTCACCTGGTAGAAGCCCCTGTCGGCAAAGCGCAGCACCTCAGCGAAGATGTTGAGCCAGCAGTGCAGGACGCCATAGAATGAGACCAACAGCATCACAGTGGCTGCAGGGGGGCACAGAGGGCACATCAGACCCCTGGGGGCCCCTGGCACCGCCTGCCACCCCCACCTCCGGGCTCATGTCACTACCCGGTGACCCTCACTGGGGCCCTGCCATCCCCTGCAGCAGCCATGCCACCCTACCCAGTACCCCAGCCCCAGCCCGGGGGAGTAAGCGGGCCCCGCGCACCAGGCAGGATGGTGCTGCACAGGGCTGGCACGAATGTCTGGAGGCGGAAGGGCTGCAGGCTCAGGTGGATGTACACCGGGTTGGACAAACGGCGCAGGATGAGTGCCAGTGAGAAGACGAAGCCCAGGAACTGCAGGGCACAGACAGGTGTGATGCTTCCCCCTGTCCCGGCCCTGTGGCGATCCACGGGCACCCAGGCTGCAGGGACAAGTGGGTGCGGGCCATGCCGGCAGGAACCCATAGGCACCCAGGCCACAGGGATGAGCGGGTGCGGGTCATGCCAGGAAGGATTCATAAGCACCAAGGACACAAGGACGGGTGGGCATGGGCCAAGCCAGCAGGGCCCGGCTGCTCTCACCTTGGCACAGTTCTCCACCACGACTCTCCAGCGGATGATGGAGGTCCTAGTGGGACCAGAGGGCTGGTCAGTGCCCAGGACACCCAGGGCAGGCTGGAGTCCTCCCGAGGACTCAGTCCCCTGAATCTGTCCCCTCGGCCCCCGGCTGGCAGCCCCAGTGCCCTCAGGTTCACCTGGGGTAGGTCTCCTTGTAGAGCAGCGTGGGGCAGCACAGGAAGTACAGGTAGGTGGACCAGGCCGGCAGCTTCACCTTCCCTGGTGGAGAGAAGCAACTGGGAGCTCGGGGTGGCTGCAGGGGTACCCTGGTGCGGGGGGTGGCACTCACCAGCTGTCATCTGGGCACGGAGACCGGGCACCGTCTCCCGCAGGAACGAGTGGCTTTTCATCAGGAACCGCAGCTGAGGAGCAGAGGGCATGAGGGGCTGGGTTGCAGTGTCGGGAGCCACCGCCCCAGCCACGGCTGCAGGGGGCATGGGCACCTCTTTCCTCTGTCCTGGGGCCTGTCCCCACATCGGGGCAGCTGCTGCACCCTGTGGTGCTGGCCCAGGCAGGAAATGGGGGTAGGGTTTTTGCTCTAAGCCACCTGCCTGAGGCCCTGGCCCCACTCTCTGCACACCTGCTCTGTCACGAGGATGGTCTTGGGGATGTATTGGATCTGCTGGTGGACCATGGAGTAGATGGGGAAGATGCCCAGCATGACGGTGTGGCCCTCCAGCAGCGCCCCCACCATGCTGGCCACCAGAAGCCGCGGGTGGCGTGTGGTGCGGGATGCGTGGGCCCAGAGCGCCAGCGCCGCGTAGGGGGCCAGCAGGGTGTAGATGCACATGATCAGCCAGACCCCCAGCGCTGAGCCCATGCCCTGGGAGTTGGCGATGATGAACTCCAAGTCCTCCTTCAGGCAGCTGCAGGGCGGGAGGGGACAGTGACCTCAGCACAGCGCCAGTGACCTCTCTGGCCCTTATAGACTGCCCTGGGCAGGGCCATATAGACTCTCTGGACCTTATAGAGCTGGCTTGGGGGTGTGCATGGCCCTATAGGCACTCTGGACCCTACAGCACCTCTTTGGGGTATGCATGACCCTACAGAGGCTCTGGCCCCTATAGCACCTCCTGGGGCTGTAAATATCCCTACAGACTCCCTGGATCCTCCAGCACCTCCCTGCGGGGTGTGCACAGCCCTACAGACTCTTTGGGCCCTATAGCACTTCCCTGGGGCTGTGTGTGGCTCTACAGACTCTATGGACCTTGTAGTACCTCCTGGGGGTATGCATGGGCCTACAGACTCTCTGCATCCTATAGTACCTCCCCAGGGGTGTGCATGGCTCTACAGACTTTCTGGGTCCTATAGCACCTCCCTGGGGCTGTGTGTGGCTCTACAGACTCTATGGACCCTATAGCACCTCCCTGGGGGTGTGCATGGCCCTACAAATTCTCTGGTCCCTATAGCACCACCTCGGGGCCCGGTAGGGCTGTGCTGGCGGAGGCAGGGACCTTCTCCTCCGCAGGCACATACGCTTCTGATTAGCCAGGGCAGGGCTTCAGCACAGGCTGTGCTGGATCAGGGTGGGGCTCCCCCTCGGGGTGCCCAAGGCTGGGATTGCCGAGGGTGGAGATCCAGGCTGGAAGGGTGCTGAGAGGTCATCCCGGCCGGGGGTAGGATCGGTGCTGCCAGGTCCCGCCCAGGCCGCTCCTCGCCTGCCTGCTCCACAAGCTCCTCCGTCAGCCCCGTTGCACAATGACCAGGCCGTTGCCCAAGACACCAGGAGCCCCCAGACCTGCCTGCATGAAGCTGGGGGCTGCGGGCGAGTGCCTGCCACTGCAAGGGGGTGTTAGGTGCATTTAAGAGTTCCCCAGCAGGGAGGAAGGCAGCTCCCCCCACTAGTCTATACAGACCTGACATGGGCTTTAACCGAGGCAGCATCAGGCAGACCCTGAGCTGGGGGGCAAGACCCTTCAGCCAGGAGCCTCTGGGTTTGAATCCCAGCACCTGAAAACCCGCTGACCCCTGGAGCAATAAGAGGGGGGAAATTTCCCTCCAGACCCACGCAGCAGCTGGCAAAGCCCAGAGGTCTGGGAACCGCCCCCCCCCGGCTCTGCTCTGCAGCCTGGGGACAGAGGGCAGAAAAGCCACCCCTCCCTAGAAAGCCATAGCTCCCCAGTGCACGTGCCACCCTGCGGACCCATCCCAGCTGCTTGGAGGCCTGGGGCGGTGCCCCCGCGCTCTGCCCTACCACCGGTGGTTGGCGAGATCCGTGGCGGCAGCGCCCAGGGTGGCGATGCAGAAGGCGGTGATGCATAGGTGGTAGAGGCTCCGGAAATGCTCCACCGCCATCAGTTCGCTGCAGGGCAACGGGGAGGGGGCCCCAGGTAGTCAGTCGCCCGCCGCAGGCCCCTCCACGTGGAGCTCAGACCTTCCCCGCTGCTCCCCCTCCTCCCATTTCACACCGGAGGAAACCGAGGCACGGAGGGGCTTGCAGGCACACCGGGCACGTTGCAGGCCTGGCCGTGGAAGCCGGGAGTCCTGGGCTCTCAGCCTTCCCTCTAGCTCTAACCACCAGGCCCCACTTCCATCCTAGGGCCAGGGAGGCCCAGCTCCCAGGCAGCTCTAATCACCAGCCTCTACTCATCTCCCAGAGCCTGGGAAAGGACCCAGGAGTCCCCACCTGCCTTCCACAACAGGCACCTCTGGGCCCACCCCAGCAGGGATCCCCCCGCCACCCCGCCCTCCGCTAACCCCTGCTGGACTCACTCCAACAGTGACTGCTGGGGGATGAAGACCTTCTGCTTCTCCAGCCAGGCGCCTCTCCCCCTGCGTGGATCCCAAGGGGGGCTGTTATTTCCAGGGAAGGGTCTTAGCCACCCCCCACACTACTTCCCAAGCAGGATGCAACTGGGACATAAGTGTGTCCTATGCCCTCTACTGCAGAGCGGGGTTCTCCAGGGCTGTTTGGGAGCAGGGTGATCTAAGCCACCATGCGGGACCTGTGCAGACACTGTGAGAGGCAGAGGGGGAGAGGGGAAACCGAGGCGCGGAGCGGCAGAGTGACTTGCCCGGGGCTGCCCAGGCAGGCAGAGGCAGGGGTGGGGATTGAACCAGGTGTCCTGCCAGGCGGTGCCGAGGGAGACGGGTCTAGGAGGGGTGGGGCGGAGGGATGGGCTTGGCCTCCAGCCCCGTGTGGTCACTTTGGGGGGGGATAGGCTCCCCCAGCTCTCACCTGGCCTCGCTCTCCAGCTGGCCTGTCTTCGGGGGTGGGAGGTCTGGCTGCGGCCCCTCTTTCTCGGCCCCATCCTGCGCTGGGGACTGCGCTGCCTGCCAGGCCAGTGCAGGTTATGCCCCTCAGGGAGTTTCCCAGCATGCACCTGGGCATCCGTCCACCCCCTGCCCCATCTTCCCAGTGCCTCCCTCCTGCCCCCGTCTTGCCCCCCTAGCCCTTCTTGGCCCTTGCAGCATCCTCCCCTCCTCCACCAGGTCCCTGGTGCCTGCAAGCAGCCCCCCACCCCTGCCCAGGGAGGCCTGGACTGCCCTTCCCCCTGCTGCGTTACCTCCATGCGTCTCCGGCACTGGGCGAGGCTGGGGATGCCATCCAGGTGGGCAGAGGTACCTGGAGCAGGGTCAGCGGGTCAGCGAAGCCTTGGGGTGCCCCCCAGGCAGCCCCAATGCCATGGCAACCCACAGCCTCAGGGGACGTGCTGGGCTGGCAGCCCCACAGTCACCCCCACCCTGGCTGTGCCAGGCAGGGGCCATCTAGTACCATGGGACAGCAGCTGTGGACCATGGGCCACGGGCACTGGCCCTGCCCAGGGAGCTGCTTGCTCTGGTCTTGTGGATAGAGGTGGGGGGGCCAGCTGGGCTCCACCTATCAGCTCCAGGGGCAGGGAGGGTATCAGTGCACCCACCCAAGGGGGCTGGGATCATCTCCCACAGTGCCCACGCTGCCCCTGCCCTCTGCGCCTACCAGCAGCCCGGCGGTCAGTGCACAGATCTCTGCAGCCAGCGATGTGCCGGGGCTGCTCCATGCTGGGCACCTGCCCAGGCGCTCTCTGCTCCCGCTCCCGCTCCCGCCCTCTGTCCCCGGGTGCAGGGCCTCGGCATTTGAAACGCCATTGCCTCCCACCAGCGCCCTCCCACCATAGACTCCAGGTTAGTGCTCACTGTTGGGCACCCAGAGCTTGGCCGCTTCCTCGTGCCCCTCCTCTTGGCCTGGCCTCCGCCTGGGCATTGCAGTGCTCCCTGGCGCTGGCTCCATGCGTGCTGGTCCACTCACCCAAGCAGGTCAGTGGGTCTCCGCAGTCCCACCTCCTCCAGCCGGATCAGCTGATCACAAGCAAATCCTTGAGGCAAGCCCACGTCCTGTTCCTGCCTGCCCATGGAGATCAATCATTACCTGGGCAGGGAACAGCCTGTGTCCCAACCTCTGGTCCTGTTGGCTCCATCCCTGCCCCTCACCACCATTCAGCTCTTTGGCTTATGGCACTGACTCTGGGGCCAAGGCTGCACTGGTGGCAGGACTGGGCCATGCCCATGCCATCCCATGAGTGAGGTTGGGATGCTCCCAGCATGCTTTGGGCTTGCTCAAGCTGCCACAAGACAGGAGTGGGAGTGGGTGCCTGGTGGGCAGGTAGAAATGCCAGGGCGGGTGGGGGCTGGCATGAGTGCCACGGAGCCAGCTGTGTGCGCTGTGCTTTCCTCCGGGCGCGGGGGCCGTCTCTGCGGGCTGCTCTACTCTGCTGCACCCGAGAGCCCCTCCAGAGGTGGGTGCAGCAGCTCTGGGGAGGGGTCATGACAACGCAGGACAAGGACCCAACGGTGCCCGAGTGCCTCTGGCCAAGCTGTGCTGTTGGCAGCAGTCCCGCTCCCACAGGGCACATGGAGGAGTGATTTCCCTTGGGACACCTGGGTACCTAAGGGTATAGCTGTGGGGCAGCGGGGGTCCCTGCGAGGACAGACTAAGGGACCTGGCCCTTCCACTCGAGGGGGAACAGGAGACGGGCTTACAGACTCCCAGCACCGTCCCGGGGGAGTTGCGAGGTCGTTCACGAGGGGCTGTGCCAGCCCTCACAAAAGGCAGTTCTTTCCCCCCCCGTGGGTCATTAAACAATGGGGGCTCGTGGACACCGGCCGCGGTGGAAGAGGATCGCTCAGGCCGATTTGCCAAGCGATCAGACGTGGTCTTGGAGGGAAGGGGCATCGGGAGCTCTGGAGCCAGGGAGTGAGGGGCACAGCCTCTGAATCAGACCCGCCTGGGCCTTCAAATGCTGGAGGCTGCAAGGGAGAGAGGAATGAAGGGGGGACCCCGGCGCCTCCCTTCCAGCCTCCACTCTCTGCCACCGGAGCCTGGGCAAGATGGACAGGGTCCGACCCGGGACGGGGCAGTTCTGCCCGTGTGTGCCTACCCAGCATGGGGGTGACCGGGGCTCAGGCCCTGCCTGTCTTGCTGGCTGCAGCCAGCTGTGGGTGGGGGGTGTTACACAGCCTATGCCGCAAAGCCGCCGCATCGTTCTTGCAGACCAGACAGTGCCCTGTGTCCGGCTGGCACGGGCTTCCCCAGGGCCTAAGGTTCGAACTCCAGGGCCACTGCGCTGGCTCCTGCCCAGTGTCCCCTGTCCACTGCAAGGGGAGGGGGCTGTTTGCTCACCGGCAGCCACAGCCCTTGCAGTTGCTGCCCCTTGACCCCTGCTCCAGTCTGGCCCAGCCCCCAGCACTTGCCCGGGCACAGCCTGTGCTGGGGATGCAGTGCCTGGCAGAGAGGGCAGGGGAAGCCCCCAGTTCAGCGGGCACAGCCCCCCACCCTCCCCAGAGCAAGGGCATGGAGTGGGACCAGAGGAAGGGCGGGCACTGGGCCCCGCCAGCACGAGGACAGGGCTAGAAGCAGATGCTGCCGAACACAGAATATCTGCCGCGCGCCCAGGAGATCCTGGGGGCATCTCTGGGGGCAGAGAAGCGGGGCAGGTGCTCCCTGGTTCCTGCGCAGAAACTCCTGGGCTGCCCTGGACCGGGCCCCTCCAGGCTGCAGGGGTGGTGAGGGAGTGCGGGCAGCACCGGGCTGCCCCTGCCACGAAGCACATATGGGCAGATGTCGGCCACAGCAAGCAGTGCAACGATTTCTTCTGGCCTCTGGCTGTGGCCCCGTGGCTCGGGCAAAGGGCCCCGCTCTGTGCCCCACAAACACAACCCTGTGCCCCGCAAACTCCTACCCTGGCCCTCCGCGCACAGCCCCAGGGAAGGGTGCCCTGCGCAGCGGAGTCAGTACCCCTGGATGGGGGGGAAGAAAGGAGGAAGCCGGGAGCAGCCCCCCAAAACACAACGCGGCTTTATTTACAAACAGAGCAGTTCAGAAGCATGAGTACATGATTCACACCCCCCTGCCCCCCCCTGCAATGGCCCACGTTACATGCATGGATCAGTGCACCAAACCCCTGCCCGCCCCCCGCCCCCGGGGAAAGGGGGCGGTATGGAAAGGCCACAAGCCCCCCCCCATAGCTGAGGGGTGCAGACTGGAACAGGTAGAAATGCCCCCAGCTTGCAGCAGTAACCCCCCCCCCATGTCCACTGTGCCCCGAATCCCCCAGTCAGCAGCCCCCCCACCCCTGAAAAGCAGCTTAGGCCCCCCCCTCCCTGGGAACGCATCCTCCAGGGGGCAGCAGTGGGACAGGGTGCCCCCCCCAAGCCCTTAGTGCAGCCCCCACATAGCTTATGAACCAGGGCACTTTGTACAGGACCCGACACAGCCCCAGGGAGAGGGGTCTGCCTCCCCCTGCTGTAGCTTAGCACTTAGCAGCTGCAAGGCACTGCTCATCACGCCATCCCGGCAGCCAGGACCACCCCCAGCTCCTCCATCCAGAGGGGCTGTCCCCCCCCTTGCAGCCCAGCCCCGGCCCCTCAGTCTCCACTGGGGGGCAGGCAGTGGGGCATGCCCTCCGCGCCCTCCATGCCGGCCAGTGGGTGGCCCTTCTTGTCCACGCACCAGCACTGGCCGCGCTTCGGGCCCTTGGACGCCCGGCACTGGAAAAGAATATGGGAGTGGGTGGGTGGATGGGCCACAGGCTGGGAAACTGAGGCACAGGGTCGGGGAGGACACTGGCCAGCATCACTGAGCAGGTAGAGAAGGACCCGGGAGTCCTGAGACCCCCCCCCAAAGCTGGGCCCAAGCCCCAGGGGATGCCTTTCAGCCCAGCGTGGGGGTAGGGGGGTTCAGGGCAGAGGTGCCTCTGAGTTTGGGTAGGGAGGGACTGGGGAAGGGCAGGACACCAGGACCAAAGGGGGCAGGGAGATGGGTGCCAGGGGTCCGGGCCGTACCTGCTTCCTGCGGTAGAAGCCGCGGGTGTCGCAGTTGGGGATGAAGAGGTCCTCGCCGCTCAGGTACAGCGAGGCCTTGAGCTCCTGCATGACGGCCGCCAGGTGCACGCGGCACGGCGCCTGTGGGGACGGGCACTCAGTGCCGGGGCCTGCAGCCCCCCCTCTGCCTGGGACCCCGCGGGGCCTCTGCCCTCCTGCCCCTGCACGGCCTCGCCCAGCACGGGGGCCGCTCCCGGCTACCCGGGCCCAGCTGGGGGGCTGCGAAGGAGCTCCCTGCAAGGCGCTGGGGCCGGACCCTCTGGGCCCCCCTGCCCCACGCACCGTCTCGAAGGCTTCCTTCGCCTCGCTGCTCAGCGAGACCTGCTGCACCCGGGCCTTGGAGCCCTCGGGCTCAGGGGGCTGCGGCTCCGTCGTGGGCTGGGGCGGGCGCTGCCCCTCCCTTTGGCTCTCCCCTGCAGGGAGGGAGACGCTCAGTGCTTCTGCATGTGCCGGGGGGCTGGCAGCCCCCACCAGCCACCCCCCTAGAGCAGCCAGCCTGCCCTCCACATCTGCCCCGGGCTCCAGGGCAGCGCCTGACCTGGGGGGCTGGGACCCCAAAGGCAGCCCTTGTGGAGGGCACCCCCAAACAGCTCTCAGGGACATCCCCCCAGTCCCCAGTACAGCTCCCAAGGGTGCAGACATCCCTAGTACAGCTCCTAGAGGTGTGCCCCCACCCTTGCAATAAGGGTCCGCAGGCTGCCCCTAAGCAGTCCCTGAGGTGCCCTCCAGCCCTATAATAAAGCTCCCAGGGGTGCCCCCCACCCCCAAGCAGTCCCTGGGGTGCCTCCCAGCCTTGCAATGCAGCTCCCAGGGGTGTCCTCCACCCCCACAACAAAGCTCCTAGGGGTGCCACCCACCTCCTACGCAGCTCCTGGGGGTGTCTTCCCCACCCCAATCCAGGTCCCAGGGGTGCACTCCCACCCCCTCATAAAGCTCCCAATGGTGCATCTCCACTCTCACAATACAGCTCCTACGGGTGCTCCCCCAGGCAACCCCAGGGTGCCTTTTAGCCTTGCATTACAGCCCCGCAATAAAGCTCCCACCCCCGAGGCAGCCCCCAAAACAGGACCCAGGGGTGCCCCCGCCCCCACTACAGCTTGTGTGGGCGCAACCACCCCCCAATACAGCTCCTAAAGCTGCACCCCACCCTTGCAATAAAACTCCCCCACCCCAACACAGCTCTGAGGAGGGGGGGGCACCCACATCCTCGCAACGCAGCCCCGCAAGACAGCTCCTATGGGTGCCCCCCCGGCAGCCCCAGGGTGCCTTTTAGCTCTGCATTACAGCCCCGCGATAAAGCTCCCACCCCCCGGGCAGCCCCCAAAACAGGACCCAGGGGTGCCCCCGCCCCCACTACAGCTCGCGTGGGCGCAACCCCCCCGCCCAGTACAGCTCCTAAAGGTGCAATAAAACTCCCCCACCCCAACGCAGCTCGGGGGGGGCGCCCAGGCCCCCGGCCCGCAGCCCCCAAGGGGCGCCCCGCAGCCCCCCGGGTGCAGCGCCGAGCACGGCCGGGCGGGCACTCACCTGCGGGCTCGGTGCGGTTGCGGGCGCGGCGGCCCCCCACGGCGCGGCACGCGCCCTCCCCGCGCAGCAGAGCCCGCAGCGGCGCGCGCTCGCCGGGGCGCGGGACGCAGCGCAGCCCGCGGGCGCAGCCGGCCGTGTAGACCCCGCACGGCTCCCCCGCGCCGGCCGCCGCGCCGGCCCCCGCCCCCAGCGCCAGCAGCACCAGCAGCGCCAGCATCGCCCCGGCCCCGGCCCCGGCCCCAGCTCGGCGGGGGCGCCCCGCCGCGGAAATGACTGCCCGCCCCCCCGGCCCCGCCCGCCCCCGCCCCGGCCCGGCCCGGCCCGGCCCGGCCCGCCTGCCCCCCCGGCCCGCGTGCCCCCCACGTGCGCGGGGCCCCTCCCGCTCCCGAGGGTCGCGGGCCCTGCCTGCCCCCCGCCAGCACTCGGGGGGGGGGGCGGCAGGGGCGTGCGGGGGTCACTTCCAGCCCAGCCGGGTGCCAGCGTCCCGGGCGCTGAGCCCTGGCACGGCGGGGGCCATCGGGAGGCCCCCGCTCCGTGCCAGTCTGGCCCGGGGGGCATCGTTGTGTCCCCCGGTGGAGGGGCAAGCCAGCTTTGGAGCATGCGCGCAGCCTGCCCCCCACCAGGCCCTGTTTTCCCAGCCCCCCCATTTGCAGGCCAGGGCTGGGAGTGGGGGGGGCAGGGCAGAGAGCAGGGGTACTGGGAGGCATGTGGGGCTGGAGTGTGCCCCCCGCCCCACTATCCACTGACAGAGCCCCGGTCCCGCTCCCGCTTACGCCCCAGCCGTGTGCCCGGCGGCCTGCGGCTGGCGGAGGAGGAGGGAAGCCGGGCGCCTGGGCGCTTGCCCTCTGCGGGAGGGAGCCGGCTTTGGTGCCTGGAGTCAGGCTGGCAGCCAGGATTCGCTTCCCAGCTCCGGGAGGGGAGTGCGGTCTGGCGGTTAGAAAGGGCAGCTGGGACGCCGGGGTTGTCTCCCAGCGCCGAGGGGAGTGCGGTGTAGTGGTTAGAGAGGGCAGCCAGGACGCCTGGGTTCTCTCCCTCCCTGGGAGGGGATTGTGGTGGCGAGGTCCGGGCAGGGCATGGGAGTCTGGACTTGGCCTGCGGGGCGGGCCTTGCGGTGGGAGTGGGGCGTGGGAGTGCGGCTCCGTCTGGCCTGGGTCAGAGCTCTCCGGTGTCACCGCTGGCTTGGGGCTGCTGGGGGTGGGGTGGCTGGGGCAGGGGGTCAGGGCTCCCGGGTTCTCGGCCTGGCTTGGAGCTGCGCGGCCCGGCGGCGTGGGCGAGGAGACCTGGTGGCTCTGGGGCAGTGTGGGCTCGTGGTCGGGGGGGGGGACGGGACTCCTGGCTGCCCAGGACCGGTTTTCCCCAGTGACCCGGTAAGGGCCTTCCCCCAGAGCTGGCTGGAGACAGGTTTGCACCCGGCAGGCAGGCAGGCACCATACACACTTCATCCAAGCCTCAGGCTAGCTGCAGCTGGAAGGAGCTTTGCGCCCATTGCCCAGCCCCTGGCTGAGGCTGGGAGGGGCAGAGTGACAGTCCCAGGGGGTCACCGGGAGGTAGCAGCAGAGCCAAGTGTTGCCCCCCACCCCTCCAGCTACACTCCCCACCAGGTTGGTGCTGTGCCCAGCTCCCCTCTTCCTTGGGGCAGCCAGAGACCAAGACATAGCTCCCTGCAGGCGCTGGTGACCTCAGGTAAGCCCCGTGCCTCAGTTTCCCCAGTGCCCAGGAGGCTGAGCCATGCGGGTGAGGAGCTGGCATCCAGCATCTTTGCACTGGCAGCCCTGGGCCAAGATGCAGTCAGTTGACACCGGGCCATCGCACCCCAATTCCTTTGTGCCCACCAGGCTCTGGGGGGAGAAACCCCAGCTCCCAAGCCTCACAGCCTCTGCCCATGGGCAGGGTGCCCCGCTCTCTGGGGCCGATGACGGACAGGCCTCCTTGCCCCGGGCCCAGGGCCTGAGCCACGTCCTGCTCAGTGGGACAAGATTTGCAGCCCGACTTGTGAGCCCAGGCTGTGCCAGGAGGCTGCCGCAAGCTGCTTCCATAAACAAGGCATTCTTGGGGCCTGAGTGGATCAAGCCGCCTGGGCTCTTTCCCCTCCAAACTTCTCTCCGGGAAGCCCCATGCATTCCTCCCCTCGTGGGACCGAAGCCCAAGGCCGGATCCTGATTCCCTGTGACTGCCAGGAGGAATTTGCTGGGGTCCTTCCAACGGGAAATGAGATGCAGACTCTGAGCAGGGAGGGGGGATGGGACAGCGGGCCCTGCTTTCCGCTGGTGGCGCCGGAGATGCGAGATCCTGCCCGCATGGCCGTACCCGGGCAGCGGTGCAGGGTGCTGAGCCCGGGGCAGGCCGCGTCGGGGATCAGCATCTTTGTCGTGGTAGCGGGAGCAAGCAGGGAGCGGGGCCATCACTGCAGCTGGGCACTGCTCTCTTTACTCCCAGCCCCCCGCCATGCAGCCGGGGGTGCCCCCATCCTGCACCGGGGCACAGGGCCTGGGGGGGGCCCAAGGCCACACGGTGAATCGGTGGCAGAGCAAAGGGGCTGAGGCATCGGCCCCTGTCTCTGCCCTGCAGCAGGCTGGGCAGGGCTGGCGGGCCCAGGCAAGGTGAGCCCTGTCATAGCCCCTCTGCTGCTCCAAGCCACTCCCCCCCGCTTCAGGGGCTGGTGCCGGGGGCGGCGGGGGGCTGTCTCCCCACCCCGGGGGCTGCCGGGCTTCAGCCCCGAAGTTGGCGGGGTCTGGGCCTGCCGTGGGGGGAGGTGCCTGCACTAGGCCCCGCCCCCTGCACTAGGCCCCGCCCCCAGGTCAGCCTACAGCCCTCCCTTAGACGTCATCAGCCCGCGACCACAGCCCCCTCCCTCTGGCGTCCCCTGTGACCCGCCCCCTTCCTGCCTTCCTTGGCGACGATTGGGATGCGGCGCCGTCCGTATGAGGGGCGCCTCCTCTGATTGGCTGGGAGCCTGAGTGGGGTCCCGGATGTGAGTGGGGGGCGGAAGCAGGAGCCGGTCCGCAGAGGAGGAGCAGGGGGGCGTCCATGGAGCCAGCGCGCGGGCCTGGCGGGGTGAGGGGGGCCAGGCTGCTCGGGGGGGTGGTGCCCTGGGTGGGGGGCTGCCCTGGGTGGAGTGGGGGAGGGGAAAGGAGGGGCTGCCCTGGGTGGAGTGGGGGAGGGGAAAGGGGGGGGCTGCCCTGCGAGGAGCTGCCGGGCAGGGATTGGGGAGGAAGGGCCCGTCTAGTATTTGAGGCGGTGGGGGTGGGGCTGGGTGAGGCGTGAGCCCCTTTGCGGTCTCCGTCAGCCGATTGTCGGGTGGATCCGAGACCTGCTGAAGCCCGGTGAGGTCGTGGAGCCACCCAACAAGCAGGCGTCTGCCTCTCAGCTTGCTGGTGCAGTGTGGGGGGTTCCCCCTGCATTGATTGGGATCTGACCCCAAAATCACGTGCCCTGCCACACACTTGTGGCATGGCAGGGGGTGGGATTGTTGGGATCGGGGATCTGATTCGAGGGTGCTTTCTAAATTAATGTTTGTCCGTCCCTGTGACCCTGATCCGCCTTCTGTGGGATGCTCTGTCGCATCCCGCTGGCGCTGCCCAGCAGACACTGGGGCTGCAGTACAGTGCAGAGGGGTGCGGGCTGCATTTGGAAGTTTCTCCGCTCACCTGATGGAGGGACAGAGCAACTTAGATTGGCGCCGCTTTTCTGGCTGAGCCCTTTAGGGCTGCTCACCTTTGGAGGGTGATGGTTTTCAGCAAGCTGGCGGTCTTGCCTTTGGGTTGTGCTGAGTTTGACCTCCTGTTCGAGGTCGCTTGGGGCCGGGTGCTTGGCTTGATCCAACCCACCCAGCAGCAGCTAGAGGGGGAGAGCCCTCTGTGAGGCTTGTGGGTGAGGCCAGTGTTGTGGTATAACCACGTGCTGCTTCTCTTTGTGTCTGGATCTTGCAGTTCATCTGTTTCCAGGCTGCCACAGTCCAAGTTTCCCTGGCAGGGGTTATGTTGGATAGTGCAGGGAAATGGCTTTGGCATTCAGCTGACCCTCTGGATCATACCTTGTTCCTGGCATGTGGACGCATTTTCTGGGGATCTCTGCTTAAGTGGGTGCTACAAAGGTGTTGTCTCCTGGCTAGAGCTGTGGCTAGAGTCAGGACTCCAGGGTCTTGAGCTAGAGGTTGGAGCAGGGCCTGAAACGTCTAGTTTATGGCCTCCTTGCCTGGGCACCCATAGCACAGCAGTAGCAAGTGACCATTTCTCTAGTCCTCTAGGAGGTATCAGATCTGAGTGGGGTTGGTACGGTGTTTTTGGACTGAGCTCACATTCTTCCACCATCCTGGGTCTTGGGAGAATATCAGGACATGTCTGCCTCTGAACCCTGCTCCCAGGGTAATGCCACCATCCTGACGGCACATTATCAGGCATGGGATGGAGGATGGCTGCTGTAGCATGGATGCGTGGCTCAAAGTGCTGGGCCCTGTGGGGATGAGGGTCATGGCATGGGGGTGCATTATGAGCCTGTATCTCAGAGTGAGACCCCAGCCACATAGGGGTGACTCTGCTCCCTCCTGTCCCCAGCTCGACTCTTTCAGCTGCGATGGATGACCTGAACCTGCACTACCGGTTCCTGAACTGGAGGCGTCGGATCCGGGAGATCCGTGAGGTGCGGGCCATCCGCTACCAGGAGCGCTTCAAGCACATCCTTGTGGATGGTGACACATTGAGGTAACTCCAGGCCTGGTACCTGGGCCAGGGGGTGGCTAACAACCTCCTCATTTGGGTACAGGGGCAGCTTCAGCTGCTGGGGGGCAGGGGTCTGCTTTCCAGCTCTTCCCCTCCCTCCCGCGATGACAGTGTCACAGCACCTGAGGCCTGTTTCCTCTTCTGCAGTTATCATGGGAACTCTGGTGAAGTTGGCTGCTACGTGGCCCCCCGGCCGCTGACCAAAGACAACAACTACTTTGAGGTAACTGTGAAAGCTCCCTGTGCCTGAGCTGGCTCTCTCGTGCTCCCTGGGCAACACCTTCCCCCTCCTCTTCCACTGATCCTGCACGCTGTGCCCTAGGCTCTGCTCCCTTGACTTTACAGCTGGCCAGGGGTTTCCCACACCCATGTATAGTCTGATCGTCTTTGTGTCCCTAGCAGGGAGTCTTGGTCCGTTCCCACCTCATTGTTCCAGTGGTATGAAAACATAAACTGAGCAAGTCTGGCTCTACACCAGTACCCTGTAGTCCTGTCTTCCTTTGCTAGCCAGTCTGGGAGGTCAGAGGTCACCTGAGCCTAGCCTTTAAGGCTCTTTCAAGGGTGGCAGGCCAGCCTTGGTAGCCGGTGGCAGCTGAGGGAGTGATGTGGTTGGTGCGTCCCTGGACCCAAAAGAAAAAAATCTAACTCTATGGTCAAGGCCCTGCCTGGTTGTTTTCCTCCCTGGCGTGGCTAGGCCTGGTCCGTGCAGCTACGAGGAGCTGCACGCTGCAGTCCCCCAGCTTCCCATCATTCTCTTTGCCCCCAACAGGTGTCAATTGTGGACAGCGGTGTGCGGGGCACCATTGCTGTGGGCCTCGTGCCGCAGTATTACAGCCTGGACCACCAGCCGGGGTGGCTACCGGACTCCGTGGCTTACCACGCTGATGATGGCAAGTGAGTTGGGAGCTGCCCTCTTTCCTGGCTCAGGGAGTGGGAGGGAGCACGTGCATCCCCTTTGCACTCCCCTGAGCCCCTTCACATGACAGCGTCCCCTCCTGGTGTCCTGCCTGACTGGATCTCCACCTTCCCTTTGGCTCTTTTCCTGCTGCCTGTGGCATCACCCACCCACGATTCTTGGGTGGGTTCTGGTACTTTGCAGGGCCCCTGCTACTCCCTTCTTCCCACTGCAGCCACACTGAGGTCTGTATCTTCTAGGCCCATCTCCTTGGCTGGGGTTTGCTTGGCCCCACTTGCCACATGCTCAGGGGGGTGGGGCACACGGAGCACTGGCATGGGAGCTGGTAGACCTGGCTGCAGGCTCTGTCCTGTCCCAGACCTGGGTCAAGTTGCTTCAGCTCTTCTGGTGGTTGATCACGTGTATCAGCATCTCCAGTTACTTCAGAGTGGAGATCGTGGGGTGTCAGGCACTGCTGTAAGGGGCTAGATTGCTGTTTCCCAAACCTTTGGTACCTGGGACATGCTTTTTTTTTCTGGTTTGAAATTAGCAGCACATTTCTCGTGTGTGTGTGTGACACATGCAGTGGTGCCCAACCTTTTGGCCCTGCGGGCTCAAGGTAGTACTGGGTTGGCCTGTAGCTAGATCTAGTCTGTGGGCTTGATTCCTTTCTGTAGGATGGGTGCAGCCGGGGTCTGATTGCTCCAGGCAGAGCTTGGAAACTTGGTGGCAGGGGAGAAATAGCAGTGATAATCACCACTATTCCTCCATTGCCAAGTTTCTGGCCCTGTGAGAGCCCTGCAGGCCATGTGATGTGGCTCCACAGGCCGGATCTGGTACTGATCAAGTGTGTCCTGACATGGCCTTTGGGAATTGCTGGGCTAGACAGTATCTTCTCAGATTCAGACCCATGATATGCCCCCAGGTCCTTGCTCTGCTGAATTATGCCCTTCTGCACCCCCCAGGGCCCCAACCTCTATGTCCCATCCTGGATTTCCCCCATGCTCACACCTGCCATCTGCCCCCACAGGCTGTACAATGGGCGAGCCAAGGGCCGGCAGTTTGGGACAAAGTGCAGCTCTGGGGACCGCATTGGCTGTGGCATCGAGCCGGTGTCTTTCGAGGTGCAGACGGCCCAAATCTTCTTCACCAAGAATGGCAAGAGGGTGAGAGCATCAGGGAGAGATGCCTCTTTGGTTCTCGGGAGGGAGGTGGGGTTGGGGGTGCAGAGCAAAGATCTTCCCTCAGCTCTGTGGGTGTTGGAGAAGGCTTGCGGGGTGGGTTGGGGGGACTGAGTTGATCAGCTGGCTCAGCTGATGATCTCATGGCTAGCTGAGGCCCTTACGGAGCCCTTGGGTGGCTCTGCCCACAGGTGGGCTCCACCATCCTGCCGCTGTCCCCGGATGGGCTGTTCCCTGCTGTGGGCATGCACTCGCTGGGAGAGGAGGTGCGGCTCCACCTGCACGCTGAGCTGGGCACCGAGGAAGACGACAGCATCATGATGGTGGACAGCTATGAGGATGAGTGGGGGCGGCTGCATGATGTCAAGGTCTGCGGCACGGTGAGTGGGGTGGAGGGATGGGGAGACGCACAGACAGGGGAGCTGAGGGGACAGCGAGATGGCACCGCTGCCCCCGAGGACCTGGGAACTGGTGGCTTAGACGGACACCTGGGTTCCTCGCTGCTGAGGAGAGGCTGTGCCCTCCAGAGTGGCACAGCTGCCTGGGCAGGCACTAAGCTATTCCTGGCCAGGTGGGAGCAGGGGCAGGTCTTGCCCTGATGGCTTGGCCATTTCCGACACAGCATTGTTCCAGCTGGCTCTGATGACCCTGCCGCAGCATTGCTTTGGGTACCCTGGGCAGCGGGAACTGGGTGCCCTGTCAAGGGAAGAGGCCTGCAGCTTTCAAAGGAGGTGCTGGCTGCAGCCTTGGCCCCGATCACTAGCTGGGGGTGGCTTGTTTCTGCCAAGATCCAGGCTGCAGATGCAGCCTCATTTCAGGGCAGGCTCAGCCCTGCGCTGTGCTTTGAGCTGGGGAGGCAGGGGATGCTGGCAGGGCCTGGCACTTGCTCGCTTCTGGGCTGTCTCTTGTTCTCTGAGTAACGTCATGCGTGGGGATTTCCAGGGCTTGAGAACCCAGGAGTCCTGGCTCCCAGGGCCCCTCTGGCTCCACAGCTCCCAGCCCTGCCACAGTCTGATGTAGCCTGCTGTGGCCAGACGCGTTGGCTGAGCCTGGTGTGTTCATGGCTGTGGGACCCTGGTCTTCTTGGAGCTACGGCGTTCCTTCCCAAATCGACCAGGCCAGCGCCCGCTGAGGCTGCCTGGGACCTGCACACAGCAGGGCCAGGGCACTGAGCTGAGGGAGTGGGCTCTGGCTAAGACCCCTCCTCATGCTTCCACTCCAGGGTCACTGTCCTGCAGCCAGGTGAGCTGATGGGACCTGGGGGAGTCAAGAGCAGAAGCCTGGCTCCCATCTGCTCCCCTCCCCTCCTAGGGGTGGGGCAGAACCCAGGAGTCCTAAAAGCCCTATTTTTACCACCAGGGAGCTTGCCTCCCATCCTCCCCAGGCCTGCAAGAGTCCTGACCTTCTCTGTCCCTCTCTGGGCTGGGGGGGAGGTGGCACATGCCACCTCATTGCCCTCACAGTAAAATCTGGGGCCTTCTTTCCAAATGGGACGTACCTGGTATTGGCAGCAGCTCTGCCTTCCTCTGCTGTGCGCAGCCCGTGCTTGGGCCCTGGCATCTCTTCCCTGCCCAGAGATCTGGCTGCACTGCTCTTTGATCCCATTGTGCATGCACATGTATGCACTGCAGCCTGACCCAGGTGTGAGAGCAAGGCTGACACTTTTTTCACTTCTGAGTGCCTGGTCTGGCCCCTAAAGGAGCTGGCTCTGGGGTGGGGGTGGGTATCGGGGCCTCTTGGCCAGCTGGGGCCTCGGACAGGTGACTGCGTGCAATGGCTTTCTGTGGCATCTGCTTGGGCATGTGTGACTCTCCCTCCTTGCGTCCCAGAGAATACAGAGCCCTGTGCTGTGCCCCTTGAGGGTCCTGTGGGGCCCGAGGTGGGAGTTTCATCCCTCTAGGTTCCATTAGGGGAAACTGAGGCACCAAACATTGCCAGCCGCAGTCTCTTTTCCCCTCCCCGCCCCGGTACCCAATGGCTTTGCCGGTGCTGGAATCTACCCTCCCGGCGGCCTTTCCGCTCCGCTCCAGACGGGCAGGAAATGATAGTGCACATAACTTGCATTCCTCTCCCAGGCGCTTCGCATTCAGGCCCCTTTCTGCTGGGCTGCATGGGGGTGTCAGTGCGGGGGCAGCGGCGGGGGGGAGCTCCAACACGCACAGAAGGGAAACGTCTGGCTGTTCCCAAGCGTGGGCTGTCTTGGCATTCCTGGTGTCAGAGCCGCCAGCGCCCTGGGCCCTTCTCTGCGTGCGGCCTGGCCAGAGATGACGCAGCCGGCTCAGGGTTTTTCCACACCTAGCTGCCAGCTCGGTGATCTCGGCTGCAAGGAGCTGGTGGGGTGGGTGCGAGGCACCCTTTCCCCCAGCTCTGCCTTGGGGAAGGCTGGGAGGAGTAGCTGGAGGGGCGGGTGCTGTGCAGCTCTGGAAGGGGGCACAGGCGATGCCTATGCAAGCCAGGAGCTGAGCTGCTGCTCAGAGCCTGTGATCCAGCTGTTGCCCTTAAGATGCTGACAAAAAAGGGAGCTGGGCACTTCCAGGATGATACCTACAAAGGACCCAGTGCCTATGCCTGCCCCAGGCTGCCTGAGGGAGGCAGGGCCCTCAAGCTGGCATCTGTGTGCCTCCAGCCTGGGGCAGGAGAAGCCCCTGCAACAGGCCAGGGTATGGCAGAGGCACATACAACTCTGAGCCCTGTCCTCTAAGGACCCAGGGGTCCTTTCCACCAGCTCCCAGGGCTGCCTTGGCAGCCAGGGACCTGGCCTGGTGTGTGTGCTGCTTGTCCCCTTCCTGCCCAAGCCCAGCGCCTCCTCCAGCCTTGCTGTGGGATTTGTGTGGCATAGTGAGTAAAAGCCTGCAAGCCCCTGCTGCAGTGCGGGGCCACGTGGCTCAGCATGTTGGTACCTGCGGGCCAGGAGACTTGGCCTGGGGGTTCTGCTTTCCCTGCTGTCCATCAGCTCCCTGCACTTGGATTCCCCCTGGCTGCGGCACGGTGGGGCATGGGTGCACAGCAGGGTGGGGGCCTCTCGTCTTCACGGCCCTCTGAGGAGTGGGCTGGTTCGCGTGCAGCTGAGCGCAGGCCTGGCCTGGCCAGGCGCGGCAGGAAGAATGATCTGGAATGCTGGGTGCTGGCCAGAGCTGGCCGTGTGATATAGGGTCCTTGCCCAGCCCCGGTCCCGAGCCGCGTAAACATCCGCCTGCCGGGGGCTGGACCCGTGGCTCCCCGCCCTTCCATTCAGCCAGGCCATGAGGGTTGTCCCAGCCCCTTTTCTTGGGATGGGAAGGCTGCCCCCAGCCCAGGGCTCTTGTTGGCAGGAGCGGAGTTGGGGCAGGTTGTCCATGGCCTGTGTCAGAGCCGGGGAAAGACGCCTGCGAGGTAGCAAGAACCCGTTGCTCTGCCCCTGGCGGTAGTTGCTGTGCAGGTCTGGGGGGCAGCTGGCTCTGAGCAGAAAGGGGTGCATCTGGCTGTGAGGTGGAATGGAGGAAGGGTTGTATGGTGGGTGGGATGGCAAACAGCTGCCCCTGCTCTCAGCACTAATGCCTTCCTCATCCCTGGCAGCTCCTGGAGTACGTGGGCAAGGGCAAGAGCATCATTGACGTGGGCTTGGCTCAGGCCCGGCACGCGCTCAGCACCCGCAGTCACTACTTTGAGGTGGAGATCGTGGACCCCGGGGAGAAGTGCTACATTGCCCTGGGGCTGGCCCGCAAGGTAATGCTCCCCCTGCCCTCACGGGATTGACCTGTTGTGAGTCGGGTCCCTCACTGACCGGGTGCTGGCTTGCTTGTGCCCACCTGAGTGAGTCCATGCAGCCCCTTTCAGGCCCCCTCCTCCCACTGGCAGTGGGCAGGCACTTGGCCCCATGCCCAGCTGGGGTTCCCCGTGTCACCACAGCTCTGGCCAGGGCCTGCCTGTGGAGTGTTGAGGTCCCAGGTCCACCTCCTCCTCTCCTCCCCAGGACTACCCGAAAAACCGGCACCCGGGCTGGAGCCGTGGATCCGTGGCCTATCATGCAGGTAACCACCAGGACTGCCCCTCTGTGGGCCAGCCAGGGGGACCCTTGCAGATGCCTGAGGGCAGTAGGAGCAGGGCTGTACTGGGAGGTCCCTGGGGCTTGGTGCTACCATGTTTCAGTGTGAGTGTGCAGACAGGAGGGGAAACTGAGGCTCAGAGTGAGGCAGGCCTTGCCTTAGGGACCCACCTAGCCAGGGCTACAACCCATGACTCCCAGACTGCTGAGGGCTGGGCCAGAAACACTGCTTGCCCACAAGAGGCCATGTCTTGAGTGTGCCCGGTGCCTGTGTCCTACCCCCCTGGAGCAGAAGGGCATTGTTTCAGCCTGGCTGCCCTGCATGGAGCTGACACAGGAGCCTGCTGTAGTCACCAGGAGCTCAGCCAGGAGATAGCGTGAACAGTCCCTGTCCCCACCCCTGGGTGCAAAGTGCCCCCAGCTCAGCCACGCCGGTTCTTTCCACACGCGAAGGCAGGGGAACGTTCTTCCTCTGCTCCAAGACATGCGCAGCAGCCGGCACCTGCCCGCTCCTCCCCAGAACCATCCCCTGGCCTCCCCCTCCCCGCGCTGCCCACCCAGGGCTGACCTGGCCCCAGGGCCCTGGCAGGGACACTCCCAACATGAGCATCTTCATCCAGGGCTGCTGGCCCTGGGGATCCCCAGACTTTCTCGCCGAGGGGCCAGGAGGCAGCGGGGGTCTGGGCTACATCGTCCCCACTACGTGATGGTGTGACGCATGACCAGGTCGGAGAGGACCCTGGCGGGTTTCTGCATTGACTGGATTCCCTTGGCAGGAAGGGGGAGCTCTGGGGTCCCCCCGGCCTGGTCTGGCGCCACCTTCTGCCTCCACACGTGGCTGGGCAGCAAGCTGAGGCATGGGGGCTGTCCATCTGCCGGCCCCCGCATTGCACTGTTTACATAGAATTAGTCCCAGTGCGGATCGCCCTGGCAACGGGGAGAAATATTTACGGTCCTGTCACCCAGCGCATCTCCCTTGTTCTCAGGGATTCGGATCCGCCACATGCCTCTTCCCCAGGCTGCCCCATGCCTCCCGCCCCCAGAGTTGAGCTGCCCGTGCCGCAGCCAGCACCAGCCCGTGGCCCTGACTCCCTGGGTGCTGGAGACCCCTGGCATGGAGGGGTGTTGTGGTGGGGTCAGGCTGGGAGGGTAGGCGCAGTCGGGGGGGCTGGGCCGTGGGGCTGGGCAGCAGTGCCCCTAGTGGGGAGGCAGCGTGTGGCAGCGCACAAGGTTGCAGGGGCCCACTTCTCACCTCAGCCCAGCCCTCCCCTGGTGACTGACACCTCCCAGCCCTTCCCCTTCACTCCGTGCCCCTCCAAGTGGCTTTGCCTGGCCCCAGCTCTGGCCCTGCCCTGCTTCCATGCACCCAGCTTCAGCTGCCGCTGCTGGGGGCCCTCGGCCCCATGTGTCCTAGCTCTGCTCCCTCCACAGATGACGGGAAGATCTTTCATGGGAGCGGCGTGGGCGACCCCTTTGGGCCCCGCTGCTACAAGGGCGACATCATGGGCTGCGGCATCATGTTCCCGCGGGACTACATCCTGGACAGCGAAGGTAGGGCACGGGGGTAGGATCTGCTCTGCCCAGCTTTCGCCAGGCCCCTGCACCTACCTCTGTGTCCATGATGGGAGGATGGGAAGGTTGCGATGGGTGGGAGGAGCTGCTGCACCTGGGGCACAACCTCTCAGGCTGCACCAATGCCCCAGTGCTCAGGTGTGGGCCCCCCACCACACTCCCTCCCCCATGCCTGGAGCTGGGTCTGTGCAGCACGGTCACCAGAGGCAGTTGGAGAGCAGTGCCACTCGCCCCTCTTGAGGACCTGGCACGGGGTGACGCAGGTTCTGGCCCTGGCGCAGGTGACAGTGATGACAGCTGTGAGACGCCGGAGGTGCGTGCCCGGCCACGGGGTGTGCGCAACGTGCTGTACCTGCCCCACGAGCCTGACGAGGATGAGGATGATGAGGAAGATGATGGGGAGGACATGGAGCAGGAGCACGAGGGCAAGAAAGTGGTGGTGAGTACTGGGGCCACTGTGCCAGCTCCTGCCTCTCGGGCAGTACCTTCCTAGAGCCCCTGGCCCCTTCCACCCGCCGCAGGCCCCCTGGGGCTGGCTGGCAGGTGCCGCGGCACCTTGGGGGTGTTGGTGCCAGGGGCACTGCTGGCACTGCCCAGGTGTCTTGGCCTGCAGTGCCCCCTGGTGGCTGTTTGGAGATGCGTGCCTGCACCCCCGCCCCAGCTTGCAGCAAGGAGGCTGCGGCCTCCTGCCTGGTGCCCCCAGGACCCCAGTCACTGGTTGGCACCTCGGGGAACCCTCCAGTTCTCTTCAGTGCCCTGAGCTGAGCCCTATACCTGGCTTCCCCACAACACAGTCCTCTCAGCTCTGCCCTGCAGGCTCCGGTCCCTACAGTACGGGGCTGAACGCTGCAGCGCCTTGCAGGCTGCCCCCCAGTGTACACAGGGTCCACCTGGGCTGAGGGGATGGCGGGGCACGGTGACAGCTGGGTGACATTTGAATTCTGTCCCCCAGGTGTTCTTCACCCGCAATGGGAAGATCATTGGGAAGAAGGAGGCCGTGGTGCCTGGCGGTGGGTTCTTCCCCACCATCGGCATGCTCAGCAGCGGCGAGAAGGTCAAAGTGGACCTGCATCCGCTCAGTGGCTAGGCCCCCTCGCACCTTCCACCGCTGGGGCTGGGGCTGTCTAGGGCCAGGGGTCTGGCTGCCCCTGGCCTCCGGCAGGGCACATCCTGAGCCCCCCTGCTCCACGGTGTTGTGTGCGTGCTGGCCTGCCTTGCGGGATGGCTTCCCCTCCTCACAGGGGCTCTGGCTCCCTGCCCTGGGGTGGGTGCACATCTGAGTCTGGCCCCAGCTGACTGTCCTGTGCTGGGGGCCAGGGACGCTTCCCTGCCTGGGCCCCCTGTGCTGCCCCCTGGAGGGGTCACCGCCTCTAGGCTCCCCCCTTGCTGGCCAAAGAGACAGGGCTCTGCTGTGCCCTCCCATGCCCAGGCATCCAGGACCTGCTTCAGTGCAGGGTTTGGGGATGCAACCCACAGCTTATGCCTGCCCAGCTGGTGGGTGATGTGGGCTGAGCCCCCCCATCCCTTGCAGAGGACCTAGAACTGTAGCTGTCCTCCCCCACCCCCCACCTCACTGCAGGCCAGTGCCCCCTGCCTCCCTAGACATTGGGGCCTGCGAGTGGGCAGGAGTGACCCAGTCTTGTTCATGGGCCAGCCCCAGAGCCTGGGCCTGGGGTGGGAGGCCGTGGGCAGGGGCTGCTGCTCATGCTCATCGTCCCTGCTTGCTCTGCTCCTGTGAATGTATCTCCCCACAGCCAAGGGCATAGCTGCGGGCAGGTGGGTCCCTGGAGAGGCCCCTTGCCTGTGGGTCCTGCTGCTGGATGGGAACCCCCCTGTCTGTACATATGAGCTTTCTCTGTGGTTAATAAAGCTGGGACCCTCTGGGCTGGCATCTCCTGGTGGTCCTGGTCCCAGGGCTGAGCAGTGCCAGGGGCCCTGGCAGAGGCTGCCTCGAGTCCCAGGTACCCAGAGGGGTTGTGCCCAACCGTCGGGAGGGAGGCAGGGGCTAGCTGGGCATGGCTGGTCTCCCCCTGCGCATGCGTGGGTTGACATGGACATGGAATAACACGCCGGGAGCCAGCAGTGACTTTAGGGTCTCTTGTTACGTGGCAGATATAAGGCCCTGTGCCACGTGGGGCAGGAGGAACTGATGATACAGGTCTGCTGCCCCATATATATTACTGCTTCTCTGACTAAAGCTCATATAAATTCTTTATTAGACAAAAATAGAGTTCTCTGTATTGGCCCCACACCAGGACCCTCTACTCTGCTCCCACCTTTCCCACCCTCCCCTCCTGGACACGTCCCGAGTACACCCAGCCCTGGAGGAGGGCAAGGAAGTCAGGACACTGCTTTTTGTCTCTTCCCTCCCCCCCTGCCCCCAACCGGCCCAACTAGGGCCAGGAGTGGGGCATGGTGTGCAGATGGGCCCTGTCTGCTGAGGGCTGGATTGTCCGGTGACGCTTTGCACTTGCTAATGGCCTGTCAGACAGGGGAGAGGTGGGCACAGAGCCCAGGAGTCCTAGTGCCCAGTGGCTACCCGCTCGCCCCAGCTCTCCTGTGCTGGGACCTGCGACCTGGACCGAGCTGAGAACAGAACCCGGGTATCCGGGCAGCCAGTCTCTGCATGTTGCCCCCCTCCCCCCCACCAGGCCCTGGCCCCTCCCAGCCAGGGGCTGATGGGATGGCATCTCTCAGCTGCCCCTTTCCCAGCTCCGCTGCCCCATGTGGCCTCCACTCCATCAACTCTCTCTGTCCGGGGGTTCCTGCAGCCGGGGCCTTTTTCTTTGCGGTTCCTTGAGGGATGTGGTAGCATCTGGAGCCTTGCGCAGGGGCAGGTGGGGCTAGTGCCCTGGGTCAGGCCTGGCTCTGTGGTCCCCTGCCCCACTCTGCTCCCTCCAGCAAGGGGGGCAGGGGGTGTTTGCTGTCCAGGGGCCTGGAGGTGCTCCGGTAAGAGGCCCCAGATGGCTGGGTTGCCCCGGGCAGGGGGCCCTCACTTCCGGTGCAGGCCCAGCAGGACCTTGGTGATGAAGTTGACAATGGCAGCGGCCGGCTGCTCGGGGTCCAGCTCGGCGAAGACGTGGCACACGTTCTCGCAGGGGCTGCCCTGCTTCTTGGCCACGAAGCCAAACAGCCTGGGGGGGGGCAGGGGGTGGTCAGAACATCAGATACTATGCCCCCCCCCTCCACACTCCTCCAGGCAGAGCCTGGACCCAGCCCTCCCTGCAGCTGGGACCTGGTTCTCTTCCCATAGAATGAGCTGTGTCCCACCCCAGAAACAGCTGCATTCCCAGCTGCATTCCCATAACAATGCCCATGTCCCATCCCAGAGGCAGCCGCATTTCAGCCCCAGGGTGATGAGGCCCAGGGCAGCTTGTGCACATCCTGGAGTGACAACTGCTGCCAGGAGTGAATGTGGCTGCTTCTGGGGGGGTGCAGCTGGCACTGCATCACCTCCTGCCCTAGCGCTGGAGGGGGAGGCTCTGAGCACAGCCCTGCATACACCAGGCTGGGGGAGGGGGAAGAGACCCTGTCCTGCCCCCACCCTCCGCACTCACTTGGAGGTGGTGCCGTCTGGGTTTGTCCATCTGCAGAGAAACGAAGCGGGGGGCACTCATGAGTTGCAGCGTCCCAAACTTGGGCGTCCCTGGGAGGGCACCGGGGGTGCAGCAGCTCCCAGCCGGGCAGCAGGGGGCACTGCAGGGGGTGGGGTTGGTACCTCCTGTCCTGTGGGTCAGTGCTGCAGTAGGTGATGCTGCTGACAGGGTAGTGGCGCCGGAAGAAGAGCCTGCAGGCCAAGCACAGGGAAGGGGGTTGAGCACAGGGGTCCGGGCAGGGCCGGGGGGTGGCACGGACGCAGCGCGGCACTCACTTGCGCTGGCTGTCAGTGAGGGTGATGCCCTGGGCCGAGACCTTGAAGTGCACGGGAGTGGCAGGTGGGCGCGGGTTGCAGGCCAGGGTGCTGCTGGCCGCCTTGGCCACGGCCTGTGGCCCTGTCAGCGACTCAGTCTCCACCGAGCTGAGGTAGAGCACACTGCAGGCTGCGGGCGGCACCGGGTCACAGGGGTGGCCGGACCCTGCTTGGCCCCTGAGGCCCAGCTGGAGCCGAACGCACCGGGCCGGCTCTGGGCTGAGCATGGCACGGCCTCCCAGCCCCTGCCACAGGTACCTACCTGCCCCCTGTCGCAGCAGGTCAGCGGCCGTGCTCATGTTGGCAGGAACGGCCACCTCCGGGCTCTCCTCCGTGGGGTCTGAGCGGGAGACAGGGCACCAGTGGCTGGGGGAGCCAGGACTCCTGGATCCCATCCCCATGTGGGGCGGGCAGCCCAAGGATGGTGCCAGGGGCAGGAGGCCTGGAGTGACCCCAGTTGATATGAGCTTGGGGGGTGTAGGGGGGTGCAGCCCCCAGCTCCGTGCCCTCATGGTGTCCATGGAGTGGGTCATGGTCTGCAGGCTGGGCAGGGCCCTCTGTGTCCCTACCTTTGCTGGGGATGCGCAGTCGGCAGGGCAGTGAGATGGGGGTGATGGCATGCTGCGACACCAGGGCTGGCAGGCTGCCTGCGGGGAGACCAGCACCCATGGGGTTAAGCCAGGGCTCTGCCCCCCCCACTTCCCCCTCCTCCAAGTCCCCAGGATCTTCCCCCCCCGGAGGTACAGGGGGGCAGGGGTTTGTGCCATGGTGGGCATGTGGGTGAGGCTGCCCCTGCCCCCCCACTCACCGAAGTGGGGCTCATCCTGGCAGCCCTTGATCTTCACACCCTTGGGACCCGTCTCGATCAGGAAGTGCCGCACCAGCTGCTCCATGGGGTCCCCTGGGCAGGCAGGGCCAGGTCAGCGCCCCCAACAGTGCCAATACCACCCCCCGCCAGGGCTGACCACAGGCTGGGGCACAGACCGGGGCCAGGGCTCCTGAGTACTATGCTCACCCCTGGGAAGGGAGGGGGTCTGGGGGTCTGAGCAGGGATGGGGCAGCATCCAGGACACCTGACATCTGTACCCTACCCTGAGAGGGCATGTAGAGGGGGAGCCTGGCCTCCTGGGTTTCTGCCCACCTCGAGGAAGGGAGGGGGCAGCAGCCAGGACCCTGCTGAGAGGGGCCAGGTGGGGTGGAGCTGGCAGCCAGGACTCCCGGGTTTTGGGCCCTGATCCAGCAGAGCCCTGCTGGATGGGTATGGACCAGCCCCTCTTGTGCCTCAGTTTCCCTCCTGGCAGTCTGCAAGGCAACCCTCCGGCTGTGGGGGTGCTGCACAGTGTTTGGGGGGGGGTGCCACACAGGCGCTTACCCTTGGAGGAGTGGGGGGCACAGTTGGGCGGGGGTGTTGCCACCTTCAGTGCCAGCCCATAGGCGCCCTGGAAGGAGTTGCTGTCGCGGATGAGGAAGGCGCCTGGCTCCTTGTCCTTGAGCAAGGCGATAGCTAAGTGGAGGGAAAGAGGCCACGTCAGCTCTGCACTGGGAATAGCCTCTGCCCACCCCACATACCCCAGCCATGGGGGTTCCCCCTGGGCAGGGAGCTGGGAACCTGCATCTTGAGTCCCAGTAAATGATTGGTTTGCACTGGCGGGGGGGGGATAAGGGACAGGACTCCTGGGATCTGCTCCCAGCATTGCGGGGGTCTAGAGGGCAGGGGCAGGACTTCCACCGAAATGGCCCTGACCCCTCCAACCCCTCATACCTTGGTCCCGGGACAGGCTGGGCTTGTGCCAGAACTTGGATGTGTCCTGCACGAACTGGATGTGGCCAGGCCCCTCTGCCTGAGGGTCTGCAGGAGAGAGGTGTCGTGAGCGCCTGGTGCTCTCAGCCCAGCCTCCTGCCCCAGCCAGGGGCGCTACAGGCTGCAGGGGCAGAAGCAGCGGCCCCAGGGTAATTCCCCCTCACCCCCAGGGGCCGTGACTGACCTGGCGTGGTGGTGTTGGGGGCGAAGCTGACGTGGGCAGGGGCCCCAGGGCTGCGGCCGGGCAGGGGGCTCCTCTCCCACAGCCCCGTGGGCACCGCGTGGCGCTTCTCGGGCAGGGGTGGCTGTGGCTGTGGCTGGGGGCTGCTTTCCCGCCCCGTGTAGTATGCTGTGGCCAGCGGGAAGGCCAGCGTGGGCGACCCCTGGGCATCCGGGGAGGCTGGTGGCTGGGTGCTGAGGGGGCTCCCGCCAGCACAGCGGGGCAGGGTGCCTGGCCGGGGCTCGGCCTGGGGGAGCCCGTTGTGGGCCGGCGTGGCCTGGAGCGTGGCCGCAGCTTGGTAGCTGGCTAAGGGGCTCCGTGGGGCGGGGCTGGTAGGTGGGGGAGAGCCCGGGGTCCCCTCAGCTGCCGGCCTGGGGGGGGATGGCTCAGGGGAGGCCGCTGGGGGGCTGGGGGGGTAGCGGGTGCGAGGGCAGGGGCTGTTGGCCTTGGCCCGTGGGGTGAAGCTCTGTGGCGGGGACGGGGTGGGCATGAGGCCAGATGTCCCCCCTGAAGAAGCCGGAGGCCTTTCCAGGGTCCTGGTGGCGCTGGATGGGGCCATAGCTGCAGGGCTGGGGGGTGCTGCGTTCTCCGGGGTGCCGTATGTGGTGCTGTGGACACACAGAGGGGGCACCTCAGTGCTGCCCAGTGCTCCCCAGGATGCCAGCTGCTTGCTAGCCCAGGCCTGGGGGTGTGGGTCACTGGTCCTGCGCCCGGTGCTGCACATACCTGTCCTGGCTCTGCACGGGGCTGCTGGTGTGCAGGGGGGTGGGCGGCTCTGGCAGGCTGGGGCTGCAGGACTCCCACGGGGGACGCAAGGAGCCTGAGCCATTGGGGACATCTCTCCAAGGTGTCCGCTCGCTGGGCGGTGGCAGCTCTGGGGGGAGATGGTAGAAAACCAGTCAGACCCCCCCCGAGACTCGCTCCATGCCTGTTGCCCCCCCCCATGTCGACCCTGCACCCCAGGGCTCACCAGGGTGCACGGGGCCAGGTCGCAGGTATCCGTTGCTGGGCTCCATGCCTGGCGGCTCGTAGCCGTGGGTGCCGTCGGGGGAGGCTGAGCCGGGCCGGGGGTGCGCGTGGCACTCGGGGCTGTAGCAGAGGCGGGGGGGGACCCGGGGGCTGCAGCAGGGGCAGGACCCAGGGGGCAACATCGGTGGGTAGGCGGGGGCATAGCGGGGGTAACGGCAGTGCTCTGGAGGCTCGTAGGCACGGGCGAAGTGCCTGCTGGGCCCCTTGGCATGAGGGAGCTCGAGCTCGAAGGCTTCGGGGTGCCCGCGGGTGTAGGGCAGGAACAGGGGCAGGGCCAGGGGAGGTCGGGGCGCCCAGGCCTCAGGCTCTCGCTCCAGACGCAGGCCGTAGCGGGCACCGGGAGGGGCTCCCTTGCCCTGGCAGTCCTGGCAGGGGCACAGCTGAACCACATCCAGGGGCTCCTCGTCCAGCAGCAGCTCCCTGCCAGGACCAGGCGGCTGTTCATAGGGGGGCACCAGCCCCTCCGACAGGGACCGATACAGCCGCCGCTTGTCGGCCTCGGCATAGGGCACCCCCTCGCCCATCTGGGGCAGCTCAAAGCCGTCAGGGCGCAGGGGGAGCCCGTTGGCGCCGTAGGCTGGGTGCCGGCGCTCCAGGGTGCCCTCGGGCCTGTAGCCAATGCTGGTGGGTGGCCTCTCGGGGCTGGGGGTGCCCAGGTAGCCGGCGTGGCAGGAGCAGTGGCGAGTTAGGCCACGCCGCCGCATGGGATAGGGCCCCAGCGTGGCGTCGTCATCCAAGATGGCTGTCTCTCGGGTCCGGGCACCATTGCCGGGGAGAGAATCCGGCTCAGCCCGGGGGGACGGCACGCCGAAGCCGTCCAGGAGGCGATCGAGCTCCTCGCGCTCGGCGGGCGTTGGCAGGGCGCGGGTGGGTGGCGTGGCCTCGTCTGCCCGCTCTGTCAGCATGGACGAGTGGCCCGAGTCACTGCTCACGGACAGGAGGCCACGTGCCGGCGGGGGTGACTCAGGGCTGGCGCTGCCCCCGGGGCCCGGGAGGCTCCGCTTCTTCTGTACCCGTGCATACAGGCTGCCGTCCAGGGGCCCTTGCATGTGCGACAGGTCTGCAGGGAGGGCAGGGGTCAGAGCAGGTGTGGGGCCACAGCACATGTGCACACCCCCAAGTGCAAGCACCCACACATTACACACACACACCTGTGTACCAGGCAGTGTGCATACATGCTGATGAACATGAACAACCATCCACACGTGCCAGCACACAGAAGCATGCATGCACACACGTGTGTGCGCACACACATGCATGCTGCCTGCTCCAGTCCTACCAGGGGGCGCCAGAGGCTGCAAACCCCTTCTCCCCCCCCAGCAGCCCAGGGGGGTGTTGTCTCATGCCCCCGTGCCTGCTTGCAGCCCCACCTTCCAGGCTGTCCTCATGGTGCACGTTGAAGCTCTCGTACGAGTCCCAGCGCACGGCTGGTTCACTGATGTTGTAGTCTACGCTGACACCAGGGCCGTTGCCCACTGCCTCCCAGCCTGCGACGGGGGGGTCAGGTCAGCACTGTCATGGCCTGGGCACCAGGGGGAACCCACCCCACCCCAGCCCCCCAACCCTTCCCCCACACACCAGCCCTCCCCGCCACACCCAGGCCCTCACCTTTGATTTTCTCGGGGCCCGAGGAGAAGATGAACTCCACGCTGGCCTCGAAGGGGAACCGCTCGTCTGCAGAGTGACACAGAGGGGCTGGTACTAGTTTGGGGCTGAATTGCATGAGGGCTTGGAGAGGGTGGGCGCAAGGGGGCATACAGCTTACACGGGTAGGCATGGGGACATGCAGGGGCTGGTAAAAGGGGATACAAGGTTTGCACACGGTCATGCAGCTTGCACACGGCTGGCACAAGTGGGCACGGGGATTTGCACAGGAGGCATGCAGTTCACACAGCTGGCACAAGGGGCACAAGGTTTGCATTGGGGAGCACAGCTCACAAAGGGCTGGCATGAGTGGGCACGGGGGTTGGCATGGGGGCATGCAACTTGTGCAGGGGCTAGTAAAAAGGGATACAAGGCTTGTACGGGGCGGGCATGGGGGACAAGGGGGCTTGCATGAGGGTAGGCAGCTGGCACAAGGGCCATTGTCAGGAGCACCATCAGGGGCCCGTGTTTGGGGGCATGCTCTGCCCGCAGCTGGGGCTGTCCCCTAGCCCCCACCTCACCTGTCCAGGCCTCGTCGAGCTCGTCCTTGCTGAACCAGAGCTGGGAGCCGTGGACGGTGCAGGTATGGAACTGCACCCGGAAAACCACGTCCCGCTCGGCCCCGTGGCTCTGCCTGTGGTAGCACTTCACCTGTGTGGGGTGAGGGGCGTCAGGCGTGTATGCGGCCCCCACAGGCGCACGCAGGCATGGAAGCATCTGTGCCCCCTCCCCTGTGCCCACCCACACACGTGCAAGCCCATGTTCAAAGCCATGCACACATGACACAACCAGCTGGGCGCGCACAGAGGGCTCTGTGCACCCTCCCTTGTGCCCACCTACCCCTTGCACATTAATTCGCACGTGCAAACCCATGTGCAGATGCCTGGCTCCACCACATGCACACACAGCCACAAGAGCATCCATGTGCCCCCCCCTTGTACACCCATTTGCACATGTGCTCACTGCTCTCACCATCACGTCCCCTTTCAGCAGCAGGGCCGGCTCCAGGGTGATGCAGAGCTTCTGGGTGCCAGGGCCAGTCAGACTACTGCAGAGGCAGAGAGGCAGGGGCTGGCTCGGAGCTGGGGGAGCGTGGCCTGGGTGTACCCTAGAGTCAGCCGCTATGGGCGGTGCAGGGGGGCTCATACTCACTAGATCCCAGAGGTGTAGACGAGCTGCATGGACTGGTAGATCTTCAGGAAGGGGTGGTATCCTGGGGAGAGTGGGGTCAGGGGTTAGGGGGGCAACACATGGGTCTGCCCTCGCAGGGAGTAGCACACATGTGCAGGCACACGCAGGTCCTTCTCTGTGTGCACATCTCTTGCCCAGGAAAGCATGCACGCAGGTGTGGAGGGCTGGGGTATGTGTGCACATGCATGTGTGCCTGGACTCTTCTCCATGCACAGGACCGCACCCCCCTGGAAAGCATGCGTGTGCCCGTGTGCATTGGCATACACCAGTATGTGCCCACACGTGTGCCGGTGGCTCCCGCGAAGGGTCGGGGCTGCTTGTGCACACTTTGCCCAGACGTGGGAGCATGCCTGTCTGGCCTGTGCTGGTGGGCTGCTACATGTGCGGTCACAAGGGTGGCCACGATGCTCCCCCCTTTCCTCTCCACCCCCGTGCATGAGCCCAGGCCTGTGCTGCTCACCTCCACGGGCCTCGAAGGCAGGCAGGGCAGGCACGCGGACATGGTGCAGGAACAGCGTGTGGCTGTTCATCTTGATGGCTCCCGAGAGCAGCCCGCTGAAGTAGTTGATGTACCTGGGGGGGGCGGGGGCAGAGCTCAGCCATTAGCCTGGGGAGACCCAGCGCCCTCCCACCTCCTGACGTCCTCCACTCACCTCCTCTGCGAGGGCTGCAGGGCTGCGGACACCTTGTCCTCGCAGAACTTGCGCATGGCTAGCGTGCTCAGTGCCTGGTCTGGGCTGCGGGGGGCATGGGGTCAGCACGGGGTTGAGGTGTGGGGGCAGGCAGGGTGGGGCAGAAGGGGGCAGCAGGGATTGTGGTGGGGGGGGGCTCCAGGAGCCCCCATGCCCATGCTGAGCTGGAAGGGGTCCCAGCCTCCCAGCCCCGGATAGGCTCTTATCCCTGCACAGCCCCCCAGGAGGTTGTCCTGGGCTCCCTGTACTGGGATGGAGCGGTTCCGGCCCCCCTGTACTGGGATGGAGGGGTCCTGGCCCCCCTGTACTGGGATGGAGGTGTCCCGGCCCCCTATACTGGGATGGAGGGATCCTGGCCTCCCTGTACTGGGATGGAGGGATCCTGGCCTCCCTGTACTGGGATGGAGAAGTTCTGGCCCCTCTGTACTGGGATGGAGGGGTCCCGGCCCCTCTGTACTGGGATGGAGGGGTCCCGGCCCCTCTGTACTGGGATGGAGGGATCCTGGCCCCCTTGTACTGGGATGGAGGGATCCTGGCCCCCTTGTACTGGGATGAGGAGTGCCAACCTCGTACCTGGCGGAGATTTTGCTGTAGTGCATGTAGGCTGCCACGATGACGCCTGTCTTGCCCTTGTTCCCCTGCACCAAGGAGGGTGAGTCAGGGGGGGTCGCACACAATGGGGCCCTGGGGCACAGGCATGAGAGTCCAACCTGGGAGACCCCAGTCCCTGCTGCCCCCCAACCCCTCCAGGGGCTGCCCCCACCCCTGCCAGTCCCCCGGCTCAGCCCCCACAACAAACCCCCCAGCCCTGTCCCCACCTTGCAGTGCAGCACAGCGACGTGCTGGGGGTGCGCATGCAGCCAGCTCTCCATGGCCTTGCAGATGGAGCAGATCCTGTCCAGGGGGGGCGCGTGCCCATCCGGCCAGCCAAACTCCTGCACCTGTGCAGCCGGTGGGGTGGGGAAACGGGGGGTATGAGCCGCCCACATCACTCCCCCACCCCATGCACCTCAGCCCCCCAGAGCTGGGCACCCCCTGCTCACCTTGGGGTTCAGGCGGGCGATGTCGTGGCGCTTCTCCGACAGGTTGAAGAGCTGCAGGGGACAGCGAGAGGCTCAGGGCTGCGGGTGGGGCAGGGCCCCCCCTGCCCACAGAGCATGGACCCAGCCCCCTGGTGCCAGTTGTGGGGAAACTGAGGCACAGCCATGCACCAGGCCAGACACCATAGCAGGGAGCAGGAGCTTGACTCCCAGCACAACCTGCCCCCCTTGCCCCCAGCTCTCACCACTAGGTCCCTCCCCCTCCTAAACCAGGGGGAAAACCCAGGAGTCCTGGCTCCTGCCCCTGCTGTAACCACTAGGCTCCTACCGTGTACTTGTCCTCGTGCTTGGACTTGAGCATCTGGGCCACCTCGCGGAGGTGGCCGCGGTAGCGCTGCTCCTCCAGCCCCGGGGGGAAGAAGACGGAGATGATGCGCTCGGTGATGTACGTCAGGTCCAGGTCGTAGGCGCGCTCCATCACTTGGTCCAGGCTGAAGCTCCTGTGGCGGGGGGAAATTATGAGCAGGCCATGGGGTCTCCCACCCCGCTCTCCCCCCAACAGGCACGGGGGTCCCAGGTCTTCCCCCGGCCATGCCCCCAGCCCCCTCACCTGGGCAGGGTGCTCCTCTGCTTCCCCGTGTTTAGGGACTTAGTGGAGCCCTGGAAGACAAAGGGGCTGTCAGGGTCCTGCCTCGTTTCACGGGCACTGGGCAGCCCCGGTCTCGCACGGGTTCACCAGGGAGCCATGTGCAAGCGCGGTTTCCCCTGGCCCCTTCGTGCCCTGCCAGCTCCAGCCGGGGCCTGGGGGCTTTGGGGGGCATTCCCGATGCGGGGGCCGGGGGACTCACCAAGTGCTCGATGCGCCGCGCCGGAGCCGTGTTCCTCCTCTGGCATGTGGGAAAGAGGGAGAGAAGAGGGGGGATGGAGCCAGATCCCGGAGCAGCCAGGCCGGGCGCGCAGCCAGCGGCCCCGGGTCAGCAGCTGGAGCCCGTATCCCTCCCTTGACGGCTGCACGGATGTGCCGGAGCAGGGGAGGGGGATGGGCCAGGACCCCCGCATCCTGGGAGCTGGAGACCCGGCTCCCTTAGCTCCTGGCTCTGCAGCCAGGAGGATGCAGATGTGGGGGATGGCGAGGGGCCCCGGGCAGGGGCTCCTTCCTGACCCCTGTCTGCCCGGGAGCATGAAGGTGGAGGCAGCTGCCGCATGCTAGCGATCCCCCCGCCCCGCGGCCTGGATCCTGCTGGGTCCTGCAATGCCCTGGGCTGCACGAGCCCCTGCTCCTCCGTACCCCCTGGTGCCAGCTGCGGGCTTGGGGGGGGACCCCCGAGACCCCCCACCACATGAATGCCCCGCACTCACCAGCTCAGGGGGGGGCGCCGGCTGGCAAGACGATGTCACCTGGGAGCAGAAGGGAGGGGGTCAGCGCCAGCCCAGGCGCCCCTGTGTGCCAGCCCGGCCCCCCGGCCGTGACGCCAGCGTGACCGGGCAGGAGGCGGCCCCGGCGGGGGCCTGGGGCTGTTTTCCTTGGCCCCTTCCCGCAGGAGCACACAGAGGCCGTGATTCACGGCGTGTGGGGGGGGTTATATATAGAGCAACACAAACAGGCCGCACCCTGACATGCACACACATACACATGCACACTGGGGCCATTCAGCCCAGACCCCTGCCCACCACTGCTGCGGTGACCCCCCTTCGACTCAGCCCCCCAGGGGGACCCCGGCCCCCCGCTCCGGCAGCTAGCCTCGCTCCTGGCCTGGGCACCCCTATGGCACGCCACGGCAGGGGGCAGCGCCAGGCCAGGGTGGGGGGACAGAGCTACCCCCTCCCCAGAGCCCCCCCCAGTCAGTGGGAGTTGATTTGCATATGCAAAGATGACATTGCCACTCCCCCCAGATGCCCCGCCCCCCACTGCTCTGCTCCTGCCTGTGCCCCTCCCATCTCAATCTGCCCCTCCAGCCCCTTCTGGCTGCTGTCAACAGCCCCTCCCCCTCCCAAAGCCCCCAGCCCTGAGATATAGAGCAGCCTCCTCCCAGCTTCCGGCCCCCAGCCAGGGCCTGGGAAAACATCTGGAGCAGCTGGGGGCGGGGGATGCGGGAAGCCAGAACCGCCAGGGAACGGCATCAATGGCCACCTGGGGAGGGGAAAACCGAGGCACTGGGCAAGGGCCACTGCCAGGCTCTGCTGCCCATCTGGGCAAACTGAGGCTGGATGCAACCACCATTAGACCCCGCTCTGTTTCAGAGCTTGGACCAGGACCCAGGAGGCTCCGGCCCCGGCTCCGGCCCCGGCTGGCTGGACGAGCCACCGACCCCTCTTCATCGGTGCCTGGGGGAGAGCCCAGGAGTCCCGGCTTCAAGGCCTCCCCATCTCCCCAGCAGCCCCTGCTCCCTCTCCGCGGGCACCCCAGGAGTCCTGGCTGATGCTCCCCTGGCTGCCTCTGCTCTCAGCACTACCTCCCCTCGCAGGGACCCAGCACCCGGCACCCAGGGAGCTCCCTGGGGCCATGCCCTGCCCTGCCCCAGCACCCATGGGCACCCCTGCCCTGGTACCAGCCCAGGACCCCATCCCTTTCCTCCCCTCCTCTCTCCCTCATGCCCTCGCTTTCTCCCCCATCTCACGTGCAACTGAGACACATGCGTGTGCACACAGGTATGTGCCCCAGCCCCGGTTAAACCCCGCCTCGTCCCCATGCTGCCGCCTATGGGGGGAGCTGGGAACAGTGGAGGTGGGGTGGTCTGTGGCATCCATCCCCCTACGTTACCTGGGGGCAGCAGGACACTTGCTCTCCGGGCTCCTGGCGCCGCGAGCAGGCCCCGTGCCCGTCCCTGCCCTGTGTGCCGGCTGGCCAGCGGGACAGCACTGAGCCTGGGGCCTGCTGTATCTGCAGCTCTGGCCCGGGGCCAAGGCAAACCCAGCCTTACACAACCGCCCCGCCAGGACTTAAAGGGCCAGAGAAGCCTGGGCCAGGGCCCTGGTCTCCCTCCTGCTGAACTGGCTGGGCTGCGAGCTTCCCCACAGCAGTGCCCTGGCAGGCTGCCCCCGCCCTCTGCACTCCCTGCAAGCCCCCCTGCCTGTCTCTGCACATCCTCAGCCCAGGTCCCCTGGGAGCATCCGGGACCCCTGCTCCTGTTGCCTCCTGGCAGAGATAAGAGCCCGGGTCATGGGGGAGGCAGAGGAAGTGGGACGGGGGGGCAGGAGACATGATCCATTCTCTCCCCTCCCCCAGCCAGCCCCAGCACGGTCCATCCCCAGAGCCATGTGCCGACTGGGCTGGACTGGGTGGGTTGGCTCTGTCTCCTGTGAAGGGACACAGCCCAGCTGCCCCCCGCCAGCTCTTACCTTGGCTTCGCATTTCCGGTGGCTGGCAATCTTGCACACTGCGGGCAGAGAAGGGGGTCAGGGGCCGCGGTGCCCGGGTGGGGAGCAGGGAGTCACCCAGCCCCCCGGCCCTCCCGCGTTACCTTTGCAGACCAGCCCCTGGGCCTCGACGGGCTCCTTGCAGGCGGCGCAGGCCCGGTGCTTCTTCTTGAACGCCTTCTCACGGAAGCTGTGGGGCTCTGGCCCCTTCCCCGGCTGCGGAGCAGAGACGTGGCTGGGCTGGTGCCGTGGGGCGCTGGGTCCCGGCCCTGCCTGGGCACCGTGCACAGAGCCAGCGCTCACAACAGGCCTCCCCCCCGCCGCATTCCCAGGCCTGCGGCGGCTCCGATTACCCCGCATCGCCCCAGCTGTCCCACCGGAAACGCCGCCGCATTCCAGCCGTGGGAGTGGGGGGGGGCAAATGCCGGCGTTCTCATTGCAGCCTCCCCCAGCCCATGCACGCCCCCCCCAGTCTGGGGCCTGACAGAGCAGGCCTGGGGCCTGGACGCCTGGGTTTTATCCTCTGCTCTGGCACTGACCTGCTGGGTGACCCTGGGCATGACCCCTCTCCTGAACACATCGCCTAGGGTATGGGACTCCATGAGGAACCAGCAAGGGGTGTGCCCCCGTGACGCAGCCCCCAGACCCACATCGCCTGCTAGCCAGGGCCCCGCTCTGCTAGCCACGCTCACGGCCGGCGTTGGGGCAAGGGCTCCAGCCAGGATCCCGTCCCCCAACTTCCATCCAGGCCTGGAGTGAATAAGGCAGGGCCTGGGGACCCCCGACAGGGAGGGGGCTCCTGGGAGATGTAGTCCGGGGCGGGGGCAGCGGGAGTGAAAGCTGCCCTGTCTGGGCCGGGCTGAATGGGCGCCTTTCACGCGCCGGCCCGGCTATAAATAGCCATGAATCGGACCCTTTGTTGCAGCCCGCCGAGAACACGAGTATCTGTGCTACAGGGCAGGATCGCAGCGCGAGGCGGGGGGCTGAGGATGGAGGTGGGGGGCTGCCGACAGCGGGGAGCCCCCCAGTCCCAGACCTGACCCCCCAGCGATGGGCTGGGACAGCCTCAGCCCTCCCAAGGGGGGGCACGGCCAGCCCCAGTGAAACAGCCGGGCCACGGGGAGCCCGGTGCACACATGAACTCACCCTCACCCCTGATGTAAAGGTGCCATGCACGCGTGCACCAGTGCGCACACACGTGTGGACACGCTGGCTCTCCTGAGTACGCGCCAATGCCTTATGCGTGCACACGCCCCTCTGGCACCTGCCCTTGCACACTCCCCTTGCACGCATGAGTGAGCCGGGCAAGCCGGGCCCTGCGCCCCGGCCACGGCTGGCGGGCAGAGTGCAGCTCCCACCCCGCCTCACCTCTTACCGGCATCCCGAGCGGGGAGGGGGCTGGCGCCCTGTGTCCTGGCGTGCCGGGGGGGCTCCGGGAGCCGGCCGAGCTGGGGTTGAGTCCTGCCATTGGAGTCCCAGGGATCTGCGCCATGGCACAGCCCTTGCCAGTGCCCGCCCCCCTCCCACGGCTAGGCCCGGGCAGCAGAACAACATGTTTACTCACTGGCTCCGTCCCACCGTGGCGTGTCAGTGCCCGTTATTGTGCGCGTGCCCCAGGCGCCGTGCCCGCCCCTGCCAGCTGGGCCACGACGCGGGGGGCTCCTGCTCTGGGACCCCTGTGAGGGGCCGAGCTGGCAGCCGGGGGTGTGGGGTGGGGGTTGTGGGAGAGAGGAAAGGGGGCAGGGACGTGGAGGGTGGGATGGGAAGGGCGGGAGAAGGAAAGGGGCGGGCAGCAATGTGGGGGGACGCCAACCTGGTCAACGCCAGCCCCGTGCTGGCCCAGAGGCCGCAGCATGGCCCGGGCAGGGCGGGGGCCGTTCCCACGCCCCCGTGACAGCGGGATGGGAGTCTCCCTGGCAGCTGGACGCTGCGTTCCCAGTGCAGGAAGCGAGAGGGGACAGGCTGGGGCCGAATGTGGGTGCTGAGGGCGCCTGGGCATCCTCTGCTCTGCTCTCTGCACCCTCTCTGCCCCGCCTGCCGCGGGCACGAGCCAGCCCTGAGCCCGCCAGGCCCTGCCCTGCCTCATACACCACACATGGGACCCCCATGGGGGATTTTACTCCTGGGTTCTCCTGCCCTGGCTTAGATACAGACACATGCACTCACACAGGCACACACATGTACACAGACATACATGCACACAAACACATGCATGCAGATGCACATGCATGCACACAGATGTTCACACACACGCGTATGTCGCCATGCGCACCCACGCATGCACGCACACCTGTGCACATGCAGATGCGCATGTGCACACAGACACAGGCAGGCAGACATGGGTAGACATGCAGATGTGCACACAGATGCATACAAACATGCATGCAGATGTGCATGCCCCTGCACAGATGCGACACATGCGGACGTACACATGCTGTGCACATACCCAGGCACAGGTATGAACACATGCACGCGCTTGCACACACTCACACGCACGCAGAGCCAGGACCTGGGCTGAGATTAGGTAGCTCATTGCACACCTGGGCAGGAGAGAGGCTTGACTCCTACCCCTCTGCCCCAACCCCCAGGTACAGCCTTGGCACTTAGAGGCAGCTCCCAAGTCACTTGGCCGGGGCCCCTCGTGCTCGGCGCTGCGAAATGGGTCTGGGGCAAGGGCACACGGCCCCTCTAGTCCAGCCGAGCCTGGGAACCGGGTCAGACCCATCCCTGGCACCTCCTGCAGGGACCTGCTCTGCGCCCGGCCCCCAGATCCCCAGGGGTCCCCTGTCCTGGACAACCCCAAACTCTGACCCTCCCTGAGCAGGGCTGGGCGGGGGTCGCACCTACCCTGCAGGTGCCTGGCGCCCGGGCACTGCCCCTCCGCCCCAGCACCCGAAGCAGCACGTCCAGCGTGTCCCGTGGCTTCATGGCCTGACTGGCCAGCGCCCGCCTGCCCGTGGGATCGGACGTGCAGCTGGAAACAATGAGGCAGGGCCGGCCCGCGGCAGGACGGGGCTTCCTGACGCACAATAGCTCCTTCCCGTGGCGCTGAGGTCATTGCCATGGCCCAGGCCCTGCCAGGGTCCGGGGTCCGCAGTGGCCTGGGGCGGCCCAGGCAGCCCGCATGCCCCACGGGGGACCCAGGCAGGCCAAGGGGCCGAGGGAGCCCGAGGGGCCGGGGGAGAGGGAAGGCTCTGAGCCCCGAGGGGTTCGTGACACCGCCGACACCGCCAGCATCGGCCTCGAGCCAGGCAGGATGCGGCTTGGCTCCGGCCCCCTCCCAGGGCTGGACCTCGGGTTGGCGTCAGCACCGGGGCCTGCCAGGGCCGGGGCCGGGGCCGGCCATGCACGCTGACATCAGCTCTTGGCAGGGAGAGGCCGGAGCACAGGGGGGCACAAGCACGTGTACACGCGTGCAGGCAGCCACCGCACGTGCAAGCTGGCCCGGACCTGCACACGCGTGTGCCCGTGTCGCACGCAGTGCTGCCCCACATGGCCTCCCACATGCCCGCTGTGACACACGCAGCCTCCCTCAGCTCCCAACACACAGAGCCCCTGCACCTGGGCACGCACATGTGCTCACACGCTCTTGCACATGCATCGCCCTGCCAAGCCCCCCCGCCCCACACACGCTCCCTGCCTGCCTCCAAGCCGGCCCCCGCTCTGCTGTCTCCGTGTCCTTGCCAGGACCTCAGGCTGGGACGCGCCTTGCCCGGGCCAGGGACTTTCCAGGCACTTGGTGCCCCCCGCCCTGCGCCAGGCCTGGGCCCGGCCCCTGCTCTGGCGCTGATCCGAGAGGTGGGTACAGGCCGGGAAGCCCCGGGGGTGTGGGGCACCCCGCTGCACGCCAGGGGCTGCACAGCCACGGCTCACACCCCCGGAGCCATCCTTGAGCCCCCAGCCCATGCACCCCTACGGAGCACCCCAGGCCCCCCAGGAGCAGGCCAGCCCCCTCCAGCCAGCCTGGGGGGCCAGGGCTAGGTCCCTGCTGTGGCCCCCCCCACATCCCAGTCTGAGGTCCTGGGGCACCGTAATGCTGCTAATATTCGGGCTGTGGATTCCCGCCCCCGCCCCTGCAGTCACCCCCCGCTATAAAAGCACCTAGCCTCTCCCGGAGCCAGGGCCAGGCCTCCGCAGGGGGGGCCCCCGCCCCTCCGTGCCGCCCCTGAGGCTGCCGCGGTGCAAGCCCCTGTCCCACGAGGCCCAGACACGCGAGCACCCTGTCGCACGAGCGCCCTGTGGTACGAGACCCTGTTGCACGAGTGCCACCACACGAGACCCCGTCGCACGCGTGCCCTGTGGTACGAGGCCCTGTCGCACGAGTGCCACCACACAAGACCCCGTCGCACGAGTGCCCTGTGGTACGAGGCCCTGTCGCACGAGTGCCACCTCACGAGACCCCGTCGCACGCGTGCCCTGTGGTACGAGGCCCTGTCGCACGAGTGCCACCACACAAGACCCCGTCGCACGCGTGCCCTGTGGTACGAGGCCCTGTCGCACGAGTGCCACCTCACGAGACCCCGTCGCACGCGTGCCCTGTGGTACGAGCCGCCGTCGCACGAGCGCCGCCACACGAGACCCTTGCACGACGCCCCGTCGCACGAGCGCCCCCCCGCGTCCAAGCCGGAGCGGCCCGGTCCCCACGGCCGCCGCAGCGCCCAGCCCGGGGGGCGGCTCTCCTCCACGGCAGCGCCTGGAGGCACCGGCGGTTATTATGGGCTGGCAGGAGCCCCCGCGCGGCTCTGCCTGCCGCGGCCCCCCCCGCCGCGGCGTGGAAACCCCGCGGTACCTTCATGGCGCCCGCGCCGGCTCCGGGCCCGCGGCCGCCCCCGCCCCTCGCTCCCGGGCCGGGCTTCCTGAGGGGCGGGGCCGCGGCGGCTCCGCCCGCAGCGCCAGGGGTTAATGGGGGGGGCGCCCTCCCCCTCCGCCCCGGGGCACAAGGGGTTAAACCCGGGCCAGAGGCTGGATGGCCCGGCTCCGGGGCAGAAGGGGTTAAACCCTGGGGCCCAGAGGGGGAGAATCGGGGGGGGGGGGTTTGAGCTCTTAGACCCCCCCCAAGGGCTGAAAGGGTTAATGTGGGGCGGGGGGGGAAGGGTTAAGGTCTGAGACCCCCCCCCCAATGAGCAGAAGGGGTTAATCTCCAAGGGGTGAAACTGGGAGTCTCCCTGCAGAGCTGAAGGGGTTAACTTCGGGGCGGGGGGGGGGTACCCCCAGCCCAGCTGCTGGGGCACCAGGAGGGGTTCGTGCCCCCCCAGCAGAAAGGGTTAATCCCAGGGGTGCCCCTCCCTCCCAGGCCCAGCCCTGGTGCCTGGGGCACAGAAAGGGTTAACCCCCTCTGTGGGGGGGGGGCAGCCAGAGGCAAGAAAGGGTTAATGTCAGAGGTTTGCCCCCCCCCGAGCTGAAAGGGTTAATGGGGCAGTGCTCAGCTGGGCCTGCCCCCCTGCAGCACCTCACTGGCATCCCTCCCACCCCAGGCCTGGGGGCAGGAGGCAGGATCTGCCCCCCAAGGGGCAAATTCTCCATGGGGGATGGAGAGCTCTGCCAGGAGGTGGGGCGCCCCCCTGTGGCCTGGCCGTGGGGCAGGAGAGGCAGGACGCCTGGGTTTTAAATCCCCGGGGCTGGGCAAAGAGGGTCCCCGGTGTGATGAGCCTGTCCGGTCTCGGCTGGGCTACGACCCCCCCGGGGGGCCGGGGACCCCCAGAACTCAGCGCCCCGCAGGGGATTCGAACCCGCGGCCGGGGAAGCTGCAGGCCTGGGCGGCTCGGCCCCCCGGCTCTCCTGCTCCCCCCACCGTTGGTGGTGGCATTTGGCCCATTGCACCACAGAGTTAATTTAATTGCCTTTGGCTAATTGCAGGAGGCTTCATTAACCCCTCAGTGGCCAGGGCAGGCCCCAACAGCAACACACCCTGGAGCGGGCACGGCTCCTGCCCCCCTGCCCAGCCCCAGCTGCAGCCCAAGGGACCCCCCCTTCCCCGCCCGGGGCACCCAGCGCAGAGCTGGCCATCCGGCTGCCTGGGCACTGTCCCAGAGAGCCGCAGCAGGGGCAGCCGGGGGACGGGGGTGGGGGCCCACATGTCCTGGCTCCCCCTCCACTGGCCATGGGTCCGGACGCCTCTGCCAAAACCCGCTTGCCAGCGCGGTGGGCCCGGGGAGCCTTGCCCCCTCCTGCTGCCCCCGGGCCCTCTCGCGCTGCGCCCAGACCTCGGGACTGCCTGAACCGGGCTTGAACCGAAAAAAATGCAAAGCGCTTCCTGTGCTGCTCCAGGCCCGGGGCTGCTGGCAGGGGGCAGGGGCAGGGCTGCGGAGGAGGCCTGAGGGGTGGGCGACAGAGCAGGCCCTGTCTGGGCACCCCCAGGATGAGCCCCCCCCCAGCAGCTGGGATGTTTCCTGCATCTCCACACCTGGGGGAGGGGGAGCCATCCTCATGCTCCCGGGCGGCAGAGCTGGGGTCAGGAAGGCTCCGGGAGCCGGCTGCCACCAGGGCTCCGGGCACTGCAAGGTTAAGCGAGTGCGGGAGCTGGCAGGGTTGTCACCCGGCGCCTGGCTCCGGCTCCCTGCTCCAGCGCCCGGTTGTGACGCCGTTTGCAAAACATCTGCCGCCAGGCCCTGACCCCCCTGCCATCACCCCTCCCACAATACCCCGCTTTGGCCGTGCCACCCCCTGTGCCCCTGCCCACCATGGGGCTCTCCTGGCCTGCCCTCTGCCCCCTGCCCCGACCCCACAGGCACCGCACCTTGGGCAGCTGCATCCGGCCGTGGCTCACGCGGGTCCCGGGCGCTGGGGGCCCCTGACAGCAGCCACGGTCCCAGCAGCGGGCGCCTGCCCCCCGGCCCATGCAGTCTCCCCCGCGGACGCAGCCCCACGCTGCCTTCTTCCTCCGCACTGTTTTTTTCCCCTGGATCTTGCAAACTCCACCTCCAGCTCCACTTCCCCACAGCCCCCCCTTGGCTTTGGCGCACACACACGCGCCCGCGCGCATACACACACACGCACACGTACATGCACACATGGCTTAATCATAGTTCCCTCCGTGCCAGAGCAAACTTGGCAGTGCCAGCGGGAGCCGGGATCTCACCCCACTTGGGCCCCTGGAGCAGGTGGAGAAGGGAGCCCAGGACTGGGGAGGGGGGTGATGGGGAGGGAGCCCCAGCCTTGGGGGGGTTCAGACCCCGGCGGAAGGGGGTGTGGATGGGAAAGGGGAGGAGAGCCTAAATCCAGTGGCGGGAAGGGGATAATTAGAAACACATTCCCGCTCCCACATCGGCCACGGTGGAGCTGTTCTGTGGTGATGTGTGCATGTGTGCACACATGTGCGTGCATGTATGTGTGCTCATGTACCTTCCTGTCCTCTTGTGTGCCCATGGGCATGTATGCAAGCGCATGAGTGGTGTGCGTGTGCATGTGTCTTTATGTGTGTGCACGTGTGCGTTGATGTGTGTGCATGTGTGCATGCACACCTAGGAAGCTAGGCTGCTGTCCCCAGCCCTGCCACTGCCCTTCCCTGGCCCCTTGAGCCTGTCACTCATTGCCCCCAGTTCTCCCCTGAGGGCTCTTGCCAGGGCCTGGCCTTAGTGTCCCCTGGCACAGAGCCCAGGCCCCAGCCCCAGCTGCATCATGGGTGGATGGGGTGGGGGCACTGGGGTGACGGCTGCAATGCTGGGGGTGGTGGCAGGGCTGGGGGGGGGAATGTTGGGGTCAAGATCATCCAAAGTCCAACCTTAAAAATGGCCCCTTCCTCGTGCTGCTGTTGGAGGAAGTTGCACAACCCTCTAGGCCCTTCTTCCCTGAGGCCTCGATGCCAGCGTTAACTCCATTACCTCTGGGAGCATGTGGTCCCCGGGCCCCTGGGAGGGGAATCACAGGGGTCCTTGTTGGCTCTGCCCCGAAGCGAGATCACAAATGGAGCCAAATGACATTGTCCCTCCACGGTGTGACACCACGGAAGGAATCCCGGGGACGTTGTCATCCGACGGGTACATCATACCCATCATCCAACACCGTTGGCCGTCAGTGGGAACCCCATGGCGCCTGCAGGTGAATGGGATGATGCCACTTCCTATTTGGGACGTCACAGCTTTGAGCCAGGTCACTGCCCCTTTCTTCTTGACTAGAACTGCAGGACCTTCCAGGTGGACTTAGGAAATGATGTCAACCCTCTGTGCACAATGGGAATCCTCTTCCTGCCCCACATCTGGATTCACTGAGGTCACAGCTGGATGTCGGAGCAGCACGGACTCTGTACCGACCCCCGCGCCTAGAGCCGGCTGCCTGGGCTGCAGCAGGGGACTCGGAGCCCTGGGACGCTCTGCTGGCCTCGGCCATGGGCTGTTTCCCAAGGGGCCCGGGCTTGCAGCCTGTTGAGCTGCCCAGCTCCGTCCCATTGCCTCCTCGCCTCCCGAGGCCCTCTCCTCCCTCACTGTCCGTGCAGCACCTGGCGCAACGGGGCCCCAGGCTGGGCAGGGGCTCCCCGGCAGGGCGAAATCCTGAAGGAGGCTCTGCTCTGATGACTGGCTGCTTCCAGCGGGCATCCCAAACACACTAGCTGCTTCCTCCCAGCAGAAGGATCTGCCTCCAGCTCACTGCTTCCAGGCCTCGTGCACCAGGATCCAGGCGCGTGGCTTTGCCCGCCCTGCTGGCGCTGGGGCTCTGGGCCAAGAGGGCAGAGGGCCAGGAGCGGGGAGGCACACTGGCAGCTCCCTCGTGCCTACCGTACTGTCCCAAGGACAAGCTGAGCCTGCCTATAAGCCAACCCTGTGCTTTTAGCCTCACTCTTAGGAAAACTGGCTTTTCCCCCTGCAATCCCCTGAGGGTCAACAAGGGCAAGTGCAAAATCCTGCACTTAGGATGGAGCAATCCCATGCACCGGTGCGGGCTGGGGGCTAAGTGGGCAGCAGCTCTGCAGAAAAGGACCTGGAGGTGACAGTGGGAAGCTGAATACGAGCCAGCAGTGTGCCTTTGTTGCCAAGAAGGCTAACGGCATCCTGGGCTGTATTGGTAGGAGTGATGGCAGTAGGTCAAGGGAAGTGATTCTTCCCCTCTATTCAACACCGGTGAGGCCACATCTGGAGTCGTGTGTCCAGTTTTAGGTCCCCCGTTGTAGAAAGGATGTGGACACGTTGGAGAGAGTCCAGTGGAGGGCAACAAAAATGGTTCGCGGGCTGGGGGAGAGGACTGAGGAGGAGTGGCTGAGGGAGCCGGACTTATTTAGTCTGGAGAAGAGGCGACCGAGGGGGAATTTAATAGGAGGCTTCAACTCCCTGCAGAGGGGTTGCAAAGAGGACAAAGCTGGACTGCTCTTGATGGTGGCAGAGGACAGAACAAGGAGCAATGGGCTCACATTGCAGCAAGGGAAGTTTAGGTTGGATATTAGGAAAAACCTCTCTCACTAAGAGAGTAGTAAAACACTGGAACAGGTTACCCAGAGAGGTGGTGGAGTCTCTATTCCTGGAGGTTTTTAAGACCCAGGTAGACAAAACCTTGGCTGGGATGATGAAGTTGGGGTTGGTCCTGCTCAGAGCATGGTGTTGGACTAGATGCGACCTGCTGGGGTCCCTTCCAACCCTTGTGTTTTATGATTTTATGATTCTATCTAGGAATATACAAAGTACCAGACTGGGTTAGATAGGCGGTCCATCTAGGCCAGGATCCCTTTACCGACAGCAGGAGGAGTGGATGCTATAGACTAGGAGAGTGTTGAGCCAGGTGCATCCAGAATGATCTACCCCTGTTCAATACCTTCCCTGGCATCCAACATTATAGGCCCACAGGAAACTTCTCCGACTGTACTGTTCAACAGCCATCGGTAGATCGATCAGCTGTGAATTCATCCAGTCCCGTTTGAGCACTCTTGTGGACAAGGAGCCTCCTGAAGAACAGAAAAGATGCTGTCGAGATCAGGAGCTCTCTGGCAGCAAACATCGGGCCTCTATGTTTGTACAGCGCCTATGGCACCTGGTCCGTGAAAGGACAGTGGTGGGGGATGGAGAGCAGGCTTGGCAGAGTCCCACCAGCCTCGTGGGAGCGGCGCAGACCCCACATCCTGTGCGTGACCACAGCTGTGTGCAGACGTGAGTCACGGCCAAACAAAGGAGCTTTCAACATCTGGGCTGGGCACCGGAGCCCCCACCTCCGGCCTGGAGCAGAGTCAGCAGCCCAGGCAGGCCGGGCTCGATCCAGATCCGCGGGGCGGGGAGCGGAGGGGAAGCACAGCCAGCTGTGGGAAGAAAGAAGGTGGCTTGCCCAGTGGTTCAACCACTAGGCAGCAGCTCCTGCCCGCTTTGACATGGGCTCCCGGATGCGTAGCAGAGCGAAACCCTGTAGCCTCGACTCGTTGTGGGGTGAGCAGTGGCACCGGGGGTGCAGAGCACCAACACGGAGCTGAGATGGCACCGAAACCAGGCCCAGAAACCAGCAGCACCAGGTTGCGTTCGAGGCAAAGCCAGGAGACCCGTAGGGATGAGAAGCTGCAGCTCGTTTCCTCCGCTACACGCACGTACAGCGCCGTGCACTGGGCCAAGGAGAGGGAAAGCAGAGATAAGCCTGCGCCAAGGCCCCAGCTCAGGTCCCTCCCAGTGGCTGGAGAGTTTCAAGGCTTCATTAAGGTGTAATGAGCACCCCAGAAGGATGGCAAGGAGAAAGCCACTGCTATTCCTGGCTGTGGCCCAGACCAGCAGCACCTGAGTGGGGCTCCAGCCTGGCTGCGCTTGCTCAGGCTGGATTGACCTCCGACCCAGCCCCTAAGGCCCTTGAATTTGGGAAGCATTAGCTGAGCGGTCCAGAGAAGCACTGTGCAGGATGCTGTAGGGATCCCCTAGGTTCTCCCCTGCCGCGAGCCTGGGCAGCCCCCAACCCCGCTTCTCCAAGCTCCCTGCACGGAGGTCCTGGGGCTGGAGCGGCTGGTCCAGGCTTCCAGCCGCAGGAGCGCACCGCTCAGACAAGGCACCGAATGTCCGGAGGCCGCTTGGCCAGGTTTCTCCTGCCTGAACAAAGGGCCCTTTGAGCCCCAGGCTGGTGAGGGGAGCAGCAGCCCCTGCTCCCGGGCTGGGAGTTGCAGCGTAGTTTCTGGTCCCACCTCAAACCTGCGCCTTGACTCCCCCTTGGTCTGGACCCGGGTTCCGGCCCCAGCTTTGCCACCGAGCTGCTGCGAGGGGTCAGACCTGGCAGGCCCGGAAACTCATGCTCTGGATGGAGACAGGAAGCCCCGTGCCCATCCCCTGCTGCCTTCTCCTCCATCCCCCTTGGTCTCAGACCTCTGCGCCCTTCCTGCCCTCCAAGAGGGGCTGCTCTTTAAAGATGGGTGGAGGCAGGACTGGTCTGCTTAGCAGCAGATGCCCAATAAAGGAGCCCTGTTCTGCATTGGGACGGGGGTGGAATTGAACTTGGACACAGCGGGAGATCCACCGGCCAAGCCGCAGGTGTGAGCACAGAGCGCCGATTGTGCAGGCAGGCAGGGCGCGCTGGCCGCTCCGACAACACGTGGAACTCAACCAGGCCCCCGAGGTGCTGTTTTCCCCCTCAAACAGGTAACAAGGCTGGGCACGTTGACCTGCTGCGACAAGGAAGCCCAAAGCCTGGAGCTTGTCAGCTCAGACTTCCTGCACCGCGGGCACAGGAGCCAACCCAGGGCCGTATGGGATGGCTCCAGGGTACCAGGCCCAGGTTCAGCCTTGCTGCTAAATGAGGCCAGGTGTTGTGTTGAACCGCCCCGGCGGTGAGGGATGCAGCTGCCAGGAGGCAAGGGAGCATCTGCACCCACCTGCTGCTGGCTGCCAGGGGATGGTAGAAGCCTTCTTCACTCAGAAAAAGGGTGCAACTTGTGGGGAGAGGGAGAGGAGGGTTTGCAAATGTATAGGCAGAAGGCTGCAGTGCAGACCTGGCAAAGGGGCTAACAGGGCCCTATTCATATAGGGAGCATAAAACAGGGAGATCACATGCAGGGGCTGGGAAGTGCTGTGTCCACTTTAGAGACGGGAAACCTCGAGGCACAGAGGGACCCTGGTTTACTGGCATTCGGATGGCACCCAGAGATTCACAGAGAAGTGGGGCCGGAAGGGACCTCTGGCCATCACCCAAGCCAGCCTGCTGCCTGCGGCTGATCATCCCTATCCAAAACGCGTGCACATCCATCATCTAACCCCGCACCCATTCATCATCTAACCTCTTCCTACAACGACAGGCAAATGCGACACGATCGCAAGATGTAATGCCTGAACCTGCCACCAGTACAGTGGTGAATGTCTTGCTGCTGCCAGGGGAGTTCGAATACACTCGAAAGACCCTAGAGGAAAGCAAAACCCACGCAGTCCGCACCAATCCGACCAAGGGGGGAAAATCCTTCCCGGCCCCAAATGTGATCTGTCTGACCCTCTATCCAGGAACCTCTGAGTTTAAATCCCAGCAGGAGCATTGGCACAACCCAGTCCCCACCCGCAGCCTGGGCTGCAGCCAATACCCAATGCCTCTGGAGAAGGGTTTAAGAAAGAAACCCTGACACATGTAGCAGCAGGAGGGGAAAATGAATCCCCCTCCAGCCCCATGGGCAACGCCTAGAGCAGAACGTGGGCATTGCTACATCTACATCATCCCCGACCCGTGGCTGTGTCCAACCTCTTCTTGAACACCTCCAGTGACGGAGAGTCCACACCTTCCCCAGGCGTCTGTTCCACTGTCTCAATGCTCGAACGCTGCAGAAAGTTTTTCCGGAGAGCCAATCTAAACAGACTTTGCTGCAACTTCAAGCCGTGGGTCTGGGCCGCACTCTGCAGTAAGAAAGAAAAGCTGCTTTCCCTCTCCTTTATGACAGCCCTTCAGGTATTTGCAGACCACCATCATGTCCCCTCTTAAGCGCCTTTTCAACAAGCTGAACGTGCCTGACTCCTTCAGCCTCTCCTGGCCTGACCTGCCTTCCAAATCCTTTATCTTTGGTGCCCGCCTCTGGACCCTCTCTAACTTCTCCCCGTCTTTTTTAAAGACATGGAGCCCAAAATCGCACACACAATTCCCCACGGGAGAGGGAATGAAGGGAACATTGTGATTGCATCTGACCGCCTGAGCAGCACAACTCCCAGATGAAGTTCTGGCTGCAGGACAGCCTGCCTTCCCCACCCCGGTGAGCAGGAATGTGGCTCCTCCCCGGCCCAGGCAGGAAGCCTGCGGCGGGGCAGAGAGCTGGGCTTGGAGTCCCAGGCTCGCAACCAAGCTCCCCTTGCTCGGGCACCCTGAACTCGGGGATCAGCTGCATTTGCAGCTCGCGGAGACTGGCCGAGGGCTGCTGCTCAGGGAGTCGAGCTGGAACCAGGCGTGGCGAAAAGCACGAGGGGTCCTACCGGGCCTGAGAGACGCTCAGCTCACAGCTTCAAACCTTCAGCCTGGGGAAAGAAACACATGTGCACACTTCAGCAGATGCCATGCATCCAGACCCGCTCCACTGATAAAAGCAAGGCAAAGTGCTGACAGGCTGGGCTGAGTGACTGTGACAGCCTCCAAGGAGGTCTGGATCCAGACTCTCTTCCCCCACCCACCCTGGGCAGCAGAGAGCTGTCAACAGCCTGTAAACTCTCCAGGGCAGGGAGTGCTTTTGGGTCCGCCCAGAAACCCTGCCCAAAGCCCTGGGAGTTTGAATCCAGTTACTTTAGACCAATGTTGCTCAACCGTGGGTCGTGATGACCCAAAAGTGGGTCACAAGAATATATAAATGGGTTGCAAACAAGCTTTAAAAATGGATTCTCTTTTAAGAGAAAAACATGGAAAACTGGATTTTCCCTTGCAGGCTGGCAGAGGTCCAGCCCACAAAGGGGCCTTCCCTGCCCACCCCCCTCGCCCCCCACCCAGGGTGGGGGGGGGGTGTCCTGGGGATGGGGGGCAGCAGGTTGGGAGGGAGGGGCACTGGGTCGGGACTGGCCAATGTTTAAGTGAGTCCTGGTACAAAAAAGGTTGAGAACCACTGCTTTAGACAAAGCTATGGGCAGCTGCTTCTGGGTGAAGTGAACCCCGATTTCTAGTTGTTCGGCTGAAGTCGATTCCTGCTGGAATCATGCTGCATTTATAAGCCGGCTTTAGTGGTTATACTGCTTTCTATAAGAAAGCCGCTTCAGCTGCTGGCAAATCACTCAGACAGTAATGGAGCTAGGACTTAAAGGAGTTTGCACTGAGTTAGTTTAACTAAGGGACAAGTCTGTGGATAAGCCAGGGGCTGGAGACATTCCTCTCCAGTCCCCCAAGTGCTGCTCTTAATACATGGATTATTTTGGCAGGGTGATTTCCAAACCATGCCAAGGGTCTAGAAGCTCCTGGCAATGGCAGCTGATGCTGTGGACGCTCCTCTACGAAGAAAACCCGAACCCATCCTATCTGCATGTCCAATTCATAGGGATTTTGGCTTTCAAGGGGAAGCTAAACAGAGGAGCGAAAGCAAGGCCTGGAGGTTGAGACTTATGTGGGACCTGGGGGCTCCTGGCTTGCAGTGCAGCCTGTGCCCACCTTGCATGGGTTTCTCTTTCTGCATGGAACATGGCCTGGAGCGAGAGGCCTGGTATATTCCAGGCAGAAAAGTTTCTTGAATGAAGCGTGGAGGAAAAAGGGAAAGGAAAACGAGTACAGCAGAACGACTGGTACCTCCCCCTGGCGGCTGCCAGTCCGTAGCACATGACGCCGGGAGCCCATCACCGTCACCATCATCGTCACCACCACCGTCAGCTCCAGCGCCTGGCATTCAGATCAAGAGTGAAGCGACTTCTCTCCTCCCCGCTCCAACGACTTGGCTGGCGACACAGCACAGCTGCAGGCCAGGTCGCCGTTCCAGGATCTTCTTGCTCTTCCCTGGCAGGCTGGAACTTGCTGCGTAAGGAACACGGTTACAGGCCCAGCCCTCAGTTGGGCACGGCGAGAGCCAGAGACTTGCAAGTCAGTTGCCATTAGAGGGTAATTTTAAAGATTAGTTTTTATTTGGAGGAAAACAGAAAAACAAAAACAGAACAAAACAAAACAAAAAAACCCCAAGGGGATGAAGGGGGTGGGCAAGGGGGATACATAATAAAAGACATCTCCCAGGAAGTCCACTACAGATTACAAATCATTTTCATAGAAGATATTTTGTACAAATTTTACATGTCATCTTCCGAATGTGGAAACCGCAACTCGATCCGGGTGAGCCTGTTTGGACAGCAGAGAAGGGGGTGGGGAGGGAGGGGGGTGAGGAGAACAAGCGCCTCTATGTTTTCAGATGCAATTCAGCGATAGCTATCTCGAGTAGAGCCATTATCTACACCTACGGCAATACTGCAGTTGACACTCGGCTCCGCTCTCTTGGTTTTGAAGCACAGTCCCTAAATCCTGCCTATGGTACCTTACTTTTTTTTCAAAACTAGCTAAAGAAAGTCACTGAAATAACCAACACCAACCACTGCAGCCTGACAGCAATGCAGCAAAGCCAGTGTCCGACAGAGGCAGCCCTAAACCAAGAACAGCAAGCGCGGGATTCTTTCCCCCTTAACTATGGGACAGAAGTGGTGGGTGTTCGTGCCTTGGAAGCCAAGCCAGTTTGCCTATCCACGTTGCAACAGAGGTGCTGTGCTCCTGGGCTGGTTTTCTTGAAACTGGGGTAACCCTTTGGTGGGCTGTGGATACCTTGTGCCAGCCAGGCTGTGCCTTGCTATTACCAACAACCTGCCAGCAGCTCAGGCAATCTGGGGAGGGGGAATAAAAACAGCTAAAACATTGACAACCTGCCTTGAAGGCCTTCCCGGTTTCAGGGACCAGAGATCTCCCTGGTGCCATCTCCTCTGCAGGTCCAGGAAGCCACGATGCCAACCTGCTTGCCCAAGGAGAGGGTGGGAGTTGGATTAATCCAATAGGGAGCAGGTCAGGAAGACACTCTGGTAGGACAGGCCTGTGCCCTGCTACCCCCAGGAAGTCCTGACCACATCAAGTCAACAGCCCCAGTGCATATGGTTAAGCTGTTTTTCCAAGGTGGGTGGGGGGGGAACTTCCTTTAGGAGGGGCTGTATTTAAAAATGTCTGCATGCGCATGTGTGTGTGTTGTGGGCAAGGGTGCAACAGCAGGCAGCTGGAGAACACCGGAGGAGAGCAGATACCGTCTGAGACTACCATCATTCCAGGCGCTGGTTGATCAGGTCAGGCATCGCTGGAGGAGCAGAGCACATGCTTCAGAAGCAGCAGGGTTATTCCTACTGGGTTCACAGCATCTGGGTCTTCCCCAAGGTGGCATCAACTTGATGCATCGTACCCAGTGATCCCCAGGGGGCAAGATCCCACTCTCACGCACGCTCAGGGCTTCTCAATAGAGGCTTTGTTCAACACCCCCTACCTCCCCGCCCCCACGCACCTCATGCCAGCCCCTTGCCCCCTCCTCTGCTGTCAGGACAAACCAGGCAGCCTTCTCCTTCCCTAGTGCATTGGGCAATGCTTTATAATTGCATTGGAGTTTGGAGAGGAGACGGCCACTTAGAAAGGAAGCCAGAATAACCTCAGAACTACATCCGCCTACCTTCAAGGCGATCTTTTATTAAGGTAGCGTTGCAGAAGTCATCCGGTTAGGCTAGCAAGATGAAGTGGGGGGAGGGGAAGGGGGGGGTGGGGAAAGCCAGTTCTTCCTCAAAATTTAGCTGCCCTACTGCCCCCATCCACTCACACCTCTCCAGAGGTCACCTGGCTGGCTAGCATGGCACGCATCCACCCTAAAATGAAAGGACCTGGGGTCTAGTCACAATGGAAGCCATGCCGAGTTGCTCTGGAGATGCAGCAGGGCCCTTTTCTCCTTTAAAAACCTGTCCTTCTCTCGCTACACTTTGCAGAGGTTTCTCCAGTTAGTTCAATACTTGAAAGGCTGCAGCAGCATGCAAGAGAAATTGTTTCCTTTTCTTTTGTTTTTTAAAAAGTTGACGAAAGGTCTCCCGGAGATGCTGAGTTTAGGTTTTATTTCGGTCTGGTCTGGATAGAAGTTTGGTTTGCTCTCCGTGCGGTCCTGGGTGGCCGTCAGCTAGGAGACAGTGCGGGGGCTGGAGAGGTTTAATCAGCATATTCGTCTTCAATCTCATCCTCGCCATCTACTGACAGAGCAGCATACTTGCTAGCAAGGCTGAACTTCTGTAAGAGGCAGGACACAAATGGAGCATGTTAAATAGCTAATGAGCCGTGAGGCTGAGGACTCTGAAGGAGCAAGGAGCCCACAACAGTTCACTTTGGGTATGAGGCTAAATAAAAAACCTGCAGCCTGTGGCCAGATGGGGTAAAACAGGCTGGGAAAGGCCCCATTTCTCTTGTGTGTCCAAGAGCCAAGCTAACCCCAAGCTGGGGTATAACCCTGGAAGTAAGCATGTGCTGCTGATACTGCAGGGAAACAGAGGAATGTAACTGTCCTCTGAACAGGGGAGACGGTGTCCAGTCTCTCTATGTTTATACCACCCAATCATCCCCACCCAAGGGGGGGTGAGATGTGGGGACAGAGCCAAACAGAACACACAGGAGCTCTATGGCCCAGCTGGGAACAGAGGCCTTGTACTAGTCTAGCATCTGAGGACACGACCAGCCCTCCTGTCTCAACACTGTCTGTTTAAAGCAGTGGCCAGTCAAATCAATGCTTACAGGGGCCGGATTCTCCTCAAGTTTCTTTGGCTCAGAAGCAGATCTTGAGTCATGATCCTTCCTGCTTTCTTTCCTGCAAGAGTCAGATGTTAAGTTGAACAAGAGTTCATTTCACTAGAGCAGCTGCCCCTACAGCCAGTTTAGTTGGTGCCTACTAGGCTAGAGGTGCGCCCACAGCAAAACAGTTCCCTGGGCTGGAGGGGGAGTTCATGTGCAGGGTGAGAGGGGATGGCCAGTTTCCCATGAAGCACAAAGGCAGGGAGCCTGCTTTATACAGTCAGGATCCCTGGTCCACACTGATCTCTGGCCAGACACAGCAAGCACTGCACTGCACTGAGCCTGAGAAGCAAGACCGACTCGATGGCTCCACTGCATGGATTTTGTTTGCATTATGTCTAGAGCCGGTGGGGAAAGGACACTGCTGTCTAACTAGTCTAGTGACCTCTGCCGGACAAATAGGAGATCCGCAGGTCGGGGAGGAGGCAGAGGTGTTCTGGTCCTTGAGCCCTGTAACTGGGGATGTGCTGCCTCTAGCCGAAGCCTGCTCGTTCACGGAAAAGCTGCCTGCCTATACGAGGGATGCTTTGTGGTTAACCACAGAGTGTCATGTGAAAAAGGGGAGGGGAGAAGAGGGGCAAGCTGGCTGACACATGCCTGTCCTCCCTTCTGCCTGGCTCTACTGTTGCCCACAAAGGGTTGAGGACTGTGCCCTTTTCCTTTACAATAATGGAGGCTGGGCAGGGACATGCCAACACGGAGACATCCACAGCTATTTCAAAGGCCTGCCCTGGTGCCGTGAGATGTCCGAACAGACACATTACACACCTGCCCCAGGCCGGACCGGAAGGGGCTGGTACAGTGCTGCCCCATGTCCCAGAAGTGAACTAGCTTCAGCCCCATGCTAGAAGAGGTATGAGCGAAGGAGACTTACTTATCTGACTCTGGCCACGACTCTCTCTCCCCTTCATCTCCTGGAGCACGGCCAGAGCTTCCACTTCGGCTTTTCGGAGGACTTTCTTTGCCCCCATCAGGCTTGTTCTCGTCTCCTGAAGAAAGAGCAGTGAAGCCTATCAAGACACCAGCAAGACCGCCCAGCTAAAGATTCACAGACATAAGGGCTGGAAGGGACCTCGAAGATCATTGAGTCCAGCCCCCTGCCCCAAGGGCAGGAAGTCAAGCCGCAGACACATGCGGCGCTGTGCCAAACCCTGCCATTGAGAATGATATGCCTGGGCACAAAACTGACTGGAGCCTTCCCAAAACCATCCCACCTTCCACCACCTGCTTCCTCTGTCTACAGCTTCACCAGGGCTGGGCTTCCATTTCCTGAGGATGCTGCTTGGGCTTCCTTTCCTCTCCTTCCTGTTTAGGGGACGCTACACTCCTGGACTGTTAAGATGAGCAGACACTGTATTCAGTTTAAAAACTGAGGACCACCCTTCTTCTTTTGTGAAATCCTCTTTCTGAAGGGCTGGGGGTCTCGTTCCTTACAAGAAGCTTCGCCAGCCAGCAGGAGACTCCAGCACAGACCCGATGATGCTAATCTGAACACGTGGAGAAGTGCCTGCCATCCCCCTGCAGCTCTGACACCTTTGCCCATCAAGAGCATCTTTCTCCTCCCATGGATGCAAGGACTAGTCCACCCGGAGAAGATAGCTGCCCTCTGCTGGCACAGAACAACTAGGCTCTGTGAGTTTTAAAAAGCAGCAGGCTAATACTTGTCCATAAGTTGCTAGAACTCTGCAGACTGAACAGCCTCTCCTAATCCTGGTCACACACATGCCCAAGGGCCCCAGGCCCTCCTTGTTGCAGGGTTAGGTAATTTCATTTACACGGGGGTGGGTATAATATGGCCTGCCAGGCAATTCCATTCAGCCTGCAATACCCTGCTGTAAGCCCTGGTCCTGGGCTGCCTCTCTGCAAGCCAGCACATCCCTGTAGGAGGTGCAGCTCCGATTAAGAAACTCCCCCCCTGCCCTTCCCACCAGCCCTGAGCTCAGGGTGCTGGAGACAAGGAGCTTCTGCCTGGCACAGGCTTTTGCTGGTGACCCCAAGGCTGTTCCCAGCCTCCCTTCCTGCAAGAGCAGGAATTCAGGTGTGGTTCCACTGGGCCGGGGCCAGGGACTCTGGCTGGGGGAAAAGGGGAAGGAGTGTGGAGAGCTGTATACTGTAGGGCCAGGTGTGGTTGGATCTTCATGCTGCCACCACCTGCAGCCAGGGACTCCGGCAGGAGCATGGGAACTGCATGTTATGGGGCTGGTCCTGCACCCTGCCACCATGTGCAGCTGGGGATTGGGATGAGAGCGCAGGAGCTGCGTGCTGGGCCTGCCCCATAACCCCTTTCACCACATGGGGCCGGGGACTCAGGCAGAAGTGCTACTGGGCTGTGTGGGGCTGGCCCTGCAGTCTGTGCCACCTGCAGCCAGGGACTGGGGTCCATGCTATGGGGCTGGCACGCTCCAAGGACACACCACTCCACACCCTCCCATACCCCCAAACACCTACACACACTCCCACACCCTTCCACAGCCCCACCCCAGCCACTGCACACCCCCCTTCCTTCCCTTCACACTCCAACCACACATACTTTCTTAACCACCCCCAAACACACAAGAGTAAGACTATTTTGAACTAGATATACTATGTAAACATACAAGTCAGGACAAAAATATTTTTAAAAATCAAGCTGAAGTTGTACTAAAAGAAAAATCAAACATCTACTATATGGTGTGGTTTTTTCCTTCCCCCAACCAGTTTCAAGATAGCAGCACTCTCCCTCCCAAAAGGCAGACTTCTGCGGCAAAGGGAGGGACATCTGGTGGCAAAGGTCAGGGGACGGGACTTCTGGTCCCAAAATGGCATTCAGGGGATAGGGCATTTATCAAGAGGCAGGGATACCCTTGCAGCTCACCAAAACCTGTTAAGCAGCCCTCCAGCTGAAACAACTGCCCACCCCTGGCATACACGATGCAGACATGTTCTTTCCTCCTCCTTGCCCAGCGACTGGCATCGAGCCCATCATAGATCATAGTCTTACCTCTCCTGTTGGCACTCCTGGGTGGTGTCCCGTCCTGTGAATGCAGAGGTGGTGCTGCCTGGCTGCTGCTAGAAAAAGTAAAAGTATATCAGTTTCAGAGACCCTGAATTGTCAGGTGAAGGACAGGGATTGTGTGGGACTCCAAAAGCTGTTTGCTTTCTCCCGAGATCTTACCTCTGGGCAAGTGAACCCCCATCATATTTCAGCACGTAAGTCACAGAGGCTCCTAACAAACAACTGCAGGGCCACTGCTTACAGCTTGGCTCTGTCCCAGCAATTCAGCAGAGACCAATATAGCAGCTTTAAGTCTTAGCTGTTTTAACCCCATCCTTCCCTTGGAACCGGTCTATATAGGTTAGCTCCTGGGTGAGCTCACCTCGTGGGAGAATGGTGCTCCGAGTCCGAGCTCTGTGAGCGGGCCGGGGGGTTGGAGCTGCGCTTCACCCAGGCATTCTCCTTTGGCGGAGGGGCAGGCATCACCTTCAGGGGGAGCTTCTCGTCTTTGGGGGCCTTGGAGGTGGGAGATGGGGCCTCTTCCTCCTTGGCGAAGGTCTCGTTGTCCAAGGACTTCTCGCTCTCCCTCCTTCGCGTGGCTGGGGGGACAAGACATAGCAGTGAGCATGAGGTGTGTAAACAAGTCAGCTTTCCCCAAAGCAAGGTCTAGATAGTCCAACACTTCCAATTTGGGTCCCTTGTTTCACCAGCCAATTTGGGTCCCTTGTTTCACCAGCCTTTCTGACCCTTCAACTATGCTTTTGGGTCTTCCTTGCCTGAAGCCAGCAGGCTGGTCCTAGATGTTGCCCACAAGTTACCAAGCTAGGGGTTCCTATGTAGCGATATCACCATAGCTCATTGTAATGATCTGGGTTATCAGCCTGGGTATCATTCAGACCACATACTATGTGAAATGGTAGCTGGAAGACTTCACATCAAGAGCATGGATGTTTGGTAACCAACCCGAGGTACACAGGCTCTGTACAAGCTACTGACCCCTAACGAAAGCTCCTTTGTGCACAGTCAACCTGTGCAGGAGAACCTGCCTGGAGACTAGCTCTATCTTGTGGCCCCCCACCCCTGGCCCAGCTTACTTCTTCCTGTGGGGCCTGTTCCCACGGAGGTGCCAGGGGGTCCAGTCTGGGAGGACTCGCTTCCCGTCCGCGATCGCTCCTGGTTCTCCTCGCTGCGCCAGCTGGGATGCCTGCAGCAGAAGGGGGAAGAACAGCACATTGTGTTAGTGTACTAGAACCCCGTTTCCCGACTCCTAGCCTTAAATCACCATCCAAAGGACAAGGCTGGCTCCTCAAGTCACCTCAGTGGGAGTCAACCCACTCACCCGATACAACCACCTGGCTCACAGGCTTGCTGAATTGAGTGTACAGGAAATGCAGAAGGGCTTTGACCAGCAGTTCCCTTCTCCCACCTACCTCTCTCTGGGCCGCCGGTCTAGCCTTTTATCATCCTCCAGCTGACGCTGCAGCTTCTCCTGCTCCTTCTGCAGCCGCTCTTCCACCTCACGCTCCCTTGCAGCAGTGTCCACAGGCTTGGCACCCCCAAAGATGGAGGCCGCACGGCTGGACTGGGTGGCAGGGGCTGTTGATGTGTCTTCCTCCCTGGGGGCACTCCGGGGCTTCAGGTTCAGTTTTGGCCTCTGAGTTGGACCTACAAGACAAGACCAAACACAGCAAATAAGGGCAAACCTCACAAGCCTCTGCTCGAGGCGGCAAACTAAGCTAGCACAAGAGAGAATTCTGTTCATACTCAGAGTTTGGTTTCCTTCCCAGCTGCTGGATCTGCACCCCACCCCCATCCCCAAACAGGATCCTTACCCCTATCATCACGTCGCATGTCATCTGAGCCGCGGCTGTAATCATCCCGTGAGCTCCACCTGTCCGGGCCCATGCGATCATCCCTCCTCTCGTAGCGGTCTTCATAACGGTCACCACCACCTCTAAAGTCATCATCTCGGCGGTACCCAGTGCCAAAGGCTCTCCGGCCACTGCCTACCCTGGAATCATAGCCTGCATGAGGAGAGGAAAGGCAGTCTGGGTTACTGGTGGCCTTACGTGTTATACGTAGGGATGCACACGGGACGGAAACCCTAGATCAGATGGCACCTCCTTTTATAGGAAGGCAAGAAAGGGCAATAGCAAGCCTACAGATGCTGCACCTAAGCAAGGCCCACCCTATAGGTACTAGAAGAATCCGAATCACCAATGACCGTAGTCCAGTGTGCAAGAGGACTGCAGAGCAAGACACAGAACAGTACATCTTCCATTCAACACTGACAGGATAAGAAAGACGACCTGACACCTTCACTAACTGATGAAAACCAAGCAGACAAAAACTAAGATGAAACCTCACAGCCCTAACAGTTCACAGGAACACTCCCACAGCCACCATACCTCTGTCATAATCTCGACGGTCATCATAACGATCCCTGCCACCAAAGCGATCCATATCCCTGCGAGGGCCATCACGATACCGGTCTGAATCGTAGCGATCTCGGTCCCGGTACCCTGCAGACAGGAAGAGAGATTACAGGGTGAGGTAGGAAGCCCTGGAGGACTTGCACCTCCTCCCATGGGAGGGGAAGCAGGACACATGCTACTGGAGGAGGTCTGCAGGCAGCCCTTACACTCAACCCAAAATACTTCTCCAGCCCCAGTGGATCACTTTGCCAGATTTCAGTTTTCAAAGTTCCAAGCAAGTCACATACACTAACATTAAAACAGCTCCGCCAGGCAGGAAAAGACTGTCACCCATTAACAGGGGGACAACAGAGATGAACCAACTTGCCCAAGGTTACTTAACAAGTCTATGGAAATTTTGAGACTAAAAATCTGAGCTCATCCCAATCCCAGTTTGGTGCTTAAAATGCAGGTACAAGGTCTCTCTCCCACACATCTACACAGGATCCAGCTCTTCTCTACCCAGGACTGAGTTTGATCCTGGTCAGAGTTCAAATCAAGCCCAAAGAACACCAGTTTCCCAGGAGATAAAGGATCACTGCAGCCAAAAGAGCCAAATCCAGCAAGTTATTAAGCAATCTGTGGGCCTACATAATAATGTGAAGCCAGAACAACCCCATGGGAAGCATTTCACTGGCTATGTAATGATGTTAGATAACACGCTACTAAATGGAAGGTTCTCGATCAACTCACTGTCTCCTCCAAAGCTGTCATCGCCCCGACGTGGAGGGTAATCATCAAAGCTATCAGTAGTAGGACGCGCCCTCCAGTCGGTCTCAAATCTCTCCGTGTCCCGGTTGCGATCACGATCTCTGCCAAAGCCGCGGTCATCCCTGTCTGCAATACGAAGGCAGCTACTGTTAAGCTCAGTGGAGGAGGTGAAGGGGCAACCAGCAAGGGGGAAGCGATGAATCTGAATTGCAGTGAGACTAACAAAGCACATTCCAAACTCACTGCTCCCCTTTGTAGGAGATATGCCCCTGGCAGCAGCCACAGGGTGACTGAACTAAGCTAGCAAGGGCACTGGGTACAGGATATGGAGGGACTGCCTCAACATTTCTGAACAAGTAACCAGAAGCTGCTGAGGTCCCAATCACATCCTTTGACAGCCTGTATTTATCACAGTTGTCGCTTCTGAACTACCCACTGCCTTGTTAGCCTGGGGGAAGGCAAAGCTTGCCCAGTTATGCCTTTAGTTATTTGGGATCTCAAGTGCAAAGGCGGATGCCACGACAGCTCCCAGTCCACCTGCAGCACTTGAGAAGCCACTCAGCTTATCTGAAGAGAAGACTGGAACTAGAGCAGTATTTACCTTTATCCTGAGCTTGATCAGCAATATCCACTCGTATTCTTCTGTTCCCTAGAGACTGAAAACAACACACGTTAGTTAGCCTGTGAATCTGAGGAGGCAGAGGTGACGAGGCACTCTATTGCAGTGAACTCTGGACAGACAGCAGCTTCAAGGAAGCAGCTGTCATAATAACAAAGGGTTTGCCCAGCATTGTGTAATGGGTTTTTAAACCACAGGAGAAACAGGCTGAAGAGACCCATGGAGAGCTGCACAAGAATTTCACACTGCCTGGGAAGTGGAATAAGAGACTGACCAGCCCTTCCTTCCCCCTCACTCCCACCGCCAAAATGCCAACCCCTGGTCACCTAAATACAAACGAAGCCAGTAAAGCTCACCAAGAGAAAGTCAGTGTCCCCATATGATACCCAGCCAGGACTTAGAGGTTTATAGTCAATTCTGAGTCAAAACACAGAAGTCTTCAAACTCATGGATTTAAATACAGGCAAAGAGGGCCCTGTTTTTACCCAGTTACATTTGCACCCAGCAGCACACTGCTCTGGAACAACCTGCGTGGGTCTTCCACACACCCATGAGGAAGAGGAACGTTAAAGATGTTGACAAGTGCGAGGGTTACAGAAGCCAGAACTGCTCTTGGTGTCTCAAACCAAAGAGATGTTGGCAATTCCCCCTTGGTTCAAGCTTCCGGCGTGGCCGCTTGGTCACTATTTTGCTTATGGCCCCTACTTAATGCCACAGACTAGTTTCTCACTGTAATACAAGGCCCTTGACTAGGTTTTCTAAATTCAGACACTGGTTAGTCACCAGGGCTCCTTCTGCACGGTCTCTACAGAGATCTGAGCTTGGGGAAAGGATTTGCTTTGTAGCTGCAGAGGGGAGATGAGGAACAGCGACTGCAGTGAAGCAGCTTTGCAGTAAACACTGATTGCCCAACGAGGCTACAGGACACCTCTCAGATTCCTGGCAGATCAGTTCAAATTAATCCCCCAGGAAGAGCTGGCCAAGGAGAGCAGCAGACATCGTGGCATCGAACTGTACTACCCTGCTCCTGGTAAGACAAGATATGGTTTCTCCAGCTTGTCTATGGTTCTCAGAGTGCTGAAACCTTGTTATGCTCAGTTTCAGTAAATCCTCCAGTCACTAATGCTGTCCCCCCCCCCCAAACTCCAACCAGAAAAACAAATCCTTTCACTCCAGTGATCAAGCCAGCAGAGAGAGCAGGGCCAGCAGAAACCCGTGCTTCCAGATTCCAGTGGACTGCAGCTTGGCAGCTCTGCCCTGCTTTTCAGCAGCTGTACCTCTGCCTGTCTGGCTTCCTATTCAGCCTCTAGAACACTACTTCCTGAGAGGTGTTTTTTCAAAGCCTTTATTTCAATGTGAAGGGCTGTTGGAATGGAGCAATCATTGGTCTCACATACCGAGACTGCAGGAGTTCACATCTGCTCTGCAGAGAGTGATGTAGTTGCTGACACATTTGCCTCAAACTAGGAGCTTCTCTCAGAGCACGGATTTGAGAGCATGTCATTTAAAACCCATGTGAACTCAAGCCCCTCTGGAGCTTTCCTTGGGTTTCTGGCCATGTAGAAGGACACCACTCTCCACATAATGGGGGCCTGCCCCAGGAAGTGACCGGAACCTGCCAATGGCTGTCAAGCAGATTGACCCTCTCCCCTGCACCGCTGTGAAATGGGCTAGAACAGTGGGGGCCAACCTTTTTGGCAGGAGTACCACAAATTAAAGCTATTCCTACCCCTTTCCTGATATACTGCTCTGCTTTCTGCTCCCTCTCCAATCTACTATGTGCTAGACATGCTGCACAGTGGCTGCCCCAGCTCTTGAACTGATGGGGCAGGACTGTCTAAGGCCGTTACAATACAGGATCAAACACTCCCTCCCCCTCAACACTTTTGGAAGCCATTTTGTTTCATCTGCACCAAAACCATTTCCTAGTCCAACCCACTTGACCTGTGGCTAACAGTTGAAGGCACTGCTTTCTTAATTTGTCAGACACACCACATAAAGCATTGCTGCAATGCAACTGCAGGGAATGCTGCGACTGCTCAGACGACGAAGAGCTTGTAGACTGTGAGAAATCAAGTACCAGAAACACCTTTGGGCACAAAATCTCGGGGGCCGACACTTTGATTCTATGTCTTTGCATATCGCAGCTCACCTCTTCATTGAGGCTCAGAGCACTGAGCATGGAGTCCAGGTCGTCGAACTCAGCATACCCAAAACCTTTCAATCTCTCAGGGTTAGTAGGCTCCCGTGGCAAACGCACAGCACTTATCTGCAGTTGAACAGATGAGGAGAGTTATTAGCAGGCTCAATCTTCCCTGAATGCTGTAAAGAGCACATAGGATTTAGTGTAAGCCACTAGCTGCTGAGCTACATATTCATATAGCGCTTTAAATCCAGCAGAGAAGATGGGTGGTCTCTACGTGCAAGTTATGGTGTTATTGGCAATCATGTGACTTATGATTCACGGATTAAGTAAATCAGGTCCCAACAGACTTGCAGGCAAGCAAGAGGATTAATTAGTTCTAACTGCATGTACCTGGGTCCTGCTTAAAGCATTGCTGTCTTTGGGAGCCCAGGTGTGAGTCTGGAGGGAGAGATCTGGTGCTAGTAGAGTGACTGACCATCAGCCTGGAGGCTGAAGTCTTCATACTGCTGTGTAGGAGTGGCTGAGCAAGTTCTGGGCAGCTCTGACCACTCCAACACAGCCTGGATCTCAACGCTGAACAACCATGCAGTCTGCAGGAGCTGCTGAGCACATTGTTACAGACTCCTTCAGCCAATTTTTCTCCCTTGATGGACACTGAATAGGGGTTTTTTCTGAACCCCAACCAGTTCCAGGTTACTTAATACTCCTGATCATGTCCTATTTCAAACCAATTCCTGACTCTCTTTAGTGGGAAGACCAGATTACAAAACTGGATTTTTTTTCCCCAGATGGTCAATGCCCCTCTGGGCAGGAAGAACAGCTTGCATGATGCATGTAGTACAGAATTTAAGCTGCCGTTACTGCTTATAACACAGCAAGTCATTTCGAAGGACAGAGTTAATTCTTCTACCACAGTACTGCTTTCCATTCCCTCTCTCATTCCATCACTGAAGAGCTCTAAAGCAGAGTGCTTTCCTGTTGCACTTCCTGGCCTACAGTGGTCTGGGAAGAAGTTTAGGCTTTGGAGACCAGTGGGAGCTAGCTGCATTCAGATGAGCCCCAAGGGCAGAATCACTTGAAACAGAAGTTAGTGAAATAGGTAGGCAGTGATTTGAGAGGTGCCTGATGATGGAAGTGGGGAGCAAGCCACATATATCATACTCTTCCCCCGCCGCCCCCCAGCCCTTGGATTTCCATAGGGAGTTTGCTCACTTTTCCCTTGGAGTCAGAACAACTGCTGCCAACAGGGAGATCTATCACCTTAGCAGCTGACCAAGTCTAATTTAATCTTTCTGCAGCATGTGCCATCACTAAAAATATCTTGCTTCTTTCCTATTCAAGATGCACTGGAAAGGACAGGGCAAGCTGCTGTTCACCAGTGTAGCAAGGATCAGCACTACAGCACTAAAGCTGTCAAGCTGTCTCAAAGGTTTGGACACTATGATGGACCCACAAGCTTCTAGTGTCCTCATCCTAGGGTCCTGCTGCAGGAATTTCCCCCACACTAGTATTTCCAACTCAGACAGATGCTGCATCAGCAGCCAGAGGGGCTGTAACGAAAAAGCTGAATAGGCACAGTAAAGGCGAGCAATGTCATTGTGCCTGGACAGAACAAGCTGCTGTGATCAGCAGAGCTGGTGGGCTGGCATGCGGGTACCATTCTGGCTAAGATCCAGTGCTACTCACTGTAGCTAATATTTGGGATCATTTCAGGAAGAGACAGGATAATTCTCTACTTGCAAGTTCTCTGTACATCCTTACCCATCCCTCCTCCAGGTTTAAGACAAAAACATTTGGGATCTCCTTAATAAAGCCCCAATAAAATAATTCTATGCAACAGTTCCCCTTCCTCAGCTCAACCCAGCAGATGCCCCAGCTGAAAATCAGGGGGAGAATTATCCTTCTGGCTAAGTCACTGGGACCCGACATGTGCTTGCATGTGACAGCTGAACTTTGAAGTACCTGAAGTTTCCCCCTCCCATTGTACCTTCATGCTAAGGGGAACATCCATCCAGATCACCTCTGGGGGAGGCTAGAATTGGAGCCGCAGAAAGGGGCTGGCACAAACTGCTTCCACCAGAAGCTTCCTCTTGCTCCATTAGCCAGAGAGGCAGAACTCTTCTTTGCACTTGATGTAAAAGCAGGACAGAGAATCGACATGGTGCCTAGAAAATGCTCTTCTCAGAGAGCTCCCCTGCCCCACTGCTGTTGAGCACTGGTCAAAGCAGTGGCAGCCTGCTGGTAGGCAGCCAAGAGCTGCCAACCTGAACTGGAGAACACACTCTCGGCAGTCCCCTGCCACAGTCGCAGAGCCACTGCTCAGCAGCATGTGGCTGGATAAGGAAGTCTGCTGCAGACGGCTAGAGAACAGGGATCTTTCCTGACACTACTGCCGGCTGTAGAGTACTACCAGACTATCCTGGTAGCAAGCAGCTTGCATGGCCCCTTCCTGGGGAAAGGGGAAAAGTGAGTTGCTCCAAAGAAGCCTTTAGAATCCCGAACTCTTAGAAGGATGCACCATACTTACATTGAGTCCTCTGAAGAAGTCCTTGATGGATTCTTCTGACACGTCATAGGGCAAGTTTCCCAGAAAGGCGGTGTAGGGGGGTGACCTGGGGAGACGGCTTCTGTCTATATTGGGTTCCCGAGCAGCCCGAGGTGCGGTGGGCAGGATGGAGCGGTCAATAGGAGGGGCACGGTAAACATCATCGTCGTTACTATGCCAAGTGGTGGAAACTACAAGAGATGGTTTGCATGTCATCAAAACAAACTATGTGCTTCTTATTTATAATAACCAAAGCTTGTAATAACATCCCAGCTTTGCTGCAAAAAGGGAATGACAAGGACATTCACTTACAGCCTCCTTGTTGTAAAAACAAGAGTTAGAGATCGTCAAGAAAGAGGGCTCCGCAATATTAAAATCACTGGTCATTGCTTTCAGGGTCCTTTCCCTCAAAGTACAGCAAAGATTCTGCACAAAAAATATGGGGCAACAAGGCTCACAAACAGATCTGAGCGAAGGAAAGCAAATCCAAGAGTCTGAGATCACAAGGCCAGAGGGGGCATTGTGATTGTTCAGTATGAGCTCGTTACCAGGCAACTTCTCCAAACTGAAGATACAGGAACTCAAGTTTAGAGGAACATCCTCTTGATTTGGAGAGCTCCTAGTGATGGAAAACCCACCACAGTCCCCAAGGAAGCCATTCCAATGCTTCGTCAGCCTTCCTGTTGGAAATCTGGGCAGACTCAACTACTGCATCTTGATTTTTCTTTTTTGTCTGCTACACTAAAGAGCCTTCTTAGTAAATTTCTATTTCTCATGCAGATTCTTCCAAGCTGAAGGAGTTGCTCTTAATCTTGTTTTGGATAAGCTACACAGATTGAGCTATGCGAGTCTCAGAAGGCTTTTTGTTTCCTCATCCTTAAGAGTGAGCCCTTGCCAATTTAGTCAAGCAGCTGGAGATAAAAGGGAGGCAAAAAGAGAATTTACTATAGCAGACAGAACAGATCTCAGCAAGCTCAAGGCAGCCCCTGAGAGCTGCCCACTTAAAGCCCCCAAATCAAAGCTTTCTGCATCCAGGTGAGTTCAGACCAACCTGCTGACATGCAGAATGCAGCTGATTTTCATATTGTAACTGCTTTCCAGAAAATAAATCAATAAATAAATTATATACCTACATATACCACATATCTACCCATACAAAAAAGGACAGCTACCAAGGGAAGCGAGCACTATGAAATATAGACAACGCTGCTGCGGGACACTGCCAAAGAATGAGCCCAGGGAGCCGAGTGTTAGTAGCTGGCTCTACTAACCTGAGAGTCACTGAAAACTTCTGACCTGCCCCCACTGCCATGTAAAAGATGCAAGTGGAGAGGAACTGTCTATGCTGTCAATGATCAAAAAAAACCCTGAAAAAATTAAGAGCAACTTTTCCTTCTCATCCATTAATTTCAGAGGCGCACAGTCATCACTATGCTTCATCAGCACAAAAGCATGTCAGAGCAGTGCTCAACTGCAGAATACTAATAGCACGCAAGTGGGAAATGACATTACCATCTCCTTCCAGGTCATCTGTCTCGTCTGCCCAGCTGACTGGTTTGGGAATATAGGTAGGTGCAGGACAGCTACCGGTGCCACCATCCTCCGCCAGAAAGTCCGTCAGTGTAAGGGTCTTCCCCTTCTTGTTCTTCTTTTTAGCTGCTAAAAAGTGAGAAAGGGAACCAAAGTGAGTAACTTCCCAGCATATCTAGATGCCTGACAGGAGAAGGGGAGAAGAACTGGAGGGGGTGCTGCCCAGCATACTCAGGCTAAGGAGGCACAGGGTGTGTACTACTCAAGCTGATGCGGGTCCAGTCAATAAGTATTCTTCATGCTCAGGAGCGGGCAGGTGATGCACAGCATTTCCAGGCCAAACCTCCACATGGTCCCAGAATGCCCAAATGGGAGCATGGAGGCCACCTGCATGTCACAATACTTTAGGTTACAAGGTGACTGCCTAAGCTACAGACTGGAAAGGTCATTTTTGTGACCCTCCTCCACAGAAATGGACTCCTGCAATTTTCATTAGCATCTCCTGCACCCACACTAGTGGGAATTCCCAGGGCTTCGAATGTTGGTTTCCACTTCTTGTATGCTGTGGGGCACTGCAAAGACAGCACTGCTGCTGCTCTTTGAGACCTTTCCAAAGGCACAGGATTATACAGCTGGCAAAGAACTAGGAGGCTCCTAAGTCTCATTCTGACAATCCCCACTTTTTTCCAAGCCCTTCCAAGTCCATCCTGGCCTATCAGTCTTTACTTCCAGGCAATCAGAAAGATTCCTCTGGACTATGTAACAAAGATATAGCAGCAGAGTCCACCCCCCTCAATGGACAAGACCCAAGTCTCTGTGCTTTAGGTACTCATTTGTAAGGATGCTGGCATTTTCCTACTTCACAGGGGCGGGGAAATCAAGCAGAGAAACTGAGGTTTTTATATGCTGACAAGGGCCAGAAGTGTCCATGACAGAAAGCCTCCTGAAGAGAATTTCCTGTTTATGTTGGTAAAAGCCACACATATCCAGGATAGCAACAAATGCACAAGCTAATATTCAGGCACCATCTTATGAAATTGCATCAAACCCAAAAAGCAAGCTGTACTGACATCAGAGCTGAGCTGATTTGCTCCAGAGCTAACATATACCAAATCCAGGAAGGGATTACATTAAAATCCATTTGCATACTCAAACAACTCAGGTCACATCTTGGAAACTTTCAGGAGCATGCTAGCACAGTTGCACTGAACTGGTATGCTTTCCCCCCTCGTTGATAGCAATCTTTGATGTGCACACAAAATGCTGTGCTGTTTTTGACTCTGCTAAAAGAATTCTCTCTCTGTATATATATTTATTCCTGCAATAAAATTATTCCTGGAATAACGTATTCCTTATAATAACCTGACAAACAGAAATCAGTGTCAAAACAGATCTCAATGTCTCCAGAAAGGCCCTGGGAAGCAAGGCTGTTGTAGGAAGGTAAGGTGCCATGCGTTTTATGAAGCTGAGATCATCTTTCCATATAGGATAGTGCTGTCCCCATCTCTCAGCACAGCGAGTGCTCACATGGTAAGAAGCATGTCTCTTGCTTGCAAAATGCATTTGAAATTTAAGTGCATATGGAATTTCTGAATCCTAGCTGCTTGGCAAATAAGTTGCATTTAATTAAATTAATCTTGCCATAATACAACATTGAAGCTACAGTTCTAACCATTCCAAGGTGGGATGTGCAAGAGGTCAGACATTTTGGTAACAGCTGGACACAAGAAGTGCACTTATTCACACAGTAACAGGCTAACGTTGCTTAAGCATAACTAGGGGATTATTATGGAAGCCATGAGACCTATAATTTTTGCCTGGAGGGTTTTAAAAGGTAAACTTGGTGTTATCTCAAAATCGTTTCTCTTTGCAACAGGGGATTCAACAAGCCAGCTAATCAAATTCACCCGGCAGCAGGGAGATGCGACTTTGGCGCATACAGTGAAATAAAGTGACAGTGCAAATCCACACCTTGGTAGCACTCATGTCACATGCACACTATTCTGAAATGAGAACAGCTTCACACATTGAAGAGAAATGCGTGGCATGCACATGCAAGGTAGGTAATTCCATAGGGGCCATACCTGGCAAAATTAAGCATAAGACCAGCATGCATGTCTACGGTGTGCAAAGCAACTCTCCAGACTTACATTTGCTTAACTGAGTATGCATGTTACTGCTCAGTGCTTCTGCAGCGTTCAAATTTAAGTCAAGTATGGTGGATTATTACAAGCAACTGGGCATTTTAAATGAGGGAAGGCAGCTCAATTCTGTCACCACAACCTGCATTTTCAGAAAGACTGCCACAGAATTAGACGGAAGGTTCATTTGTGAATAGAAAGCCAGCTAAAAGATATGAAGCAAAGAGTGGGGCTACTTTTTAGGATGGAGGGAGGTCAAAAGCAGGATCTGTGCTAGGGCAAATTTTGTTCAATATTTTCACTGATGACCTTTCACTGATGACCTGGAAATGGGGGTGCGCAGTAAAGTCTCTGAGTTTGCAGACAATACCAAGTGATTTTGGTTAGTCAAGCCCCAAGCCAAAAGAGAAGAGCTGCAGAAAGAGCTCACCAAGCTAAATGAGTGGACACACAAAAAATAAAGGCAGATGAACTCAAGTGTTGACAAGTGCAAGGTAATGCACCTGGGGAAAAATAACCTCAGCTATAGGGACTCAATGCTGGGATCTGAACTAGGTGTTAAGACTCAAGATAAAGGCCATGGAGCCATTGTAGACAGTTCTCTAAAAATGTCAGCTCCATGTGCAGCAGTGACTAAAAAAAAAAAGACAATAAAATGTTGAGCATCATTAAGAAGGGAGTAGAACAAGACAGAGGACAGCATTGTGCCATTATATAAATCTGTGGTGCCCCCCTGTGGGCATGCCTACATAAGATGCTTACTGCGCAGTGCCTAATAACATTGTGCAGTAGCGCGCTGGTCAAAAACCATGCTAATACACTACATTGTGCAGTGTTATTAGGCTACTGTGCAGTAAGCATCACAAAATAACAGTGCGCCAGCAGCAGTGTGTGACATCTATAGTTACTGTGCGTGTAATTAGTGCTTCATTAAGCAAATACTAAACTAAATGTGCAGTATCTACTGTACATTAATGAACATGTAGATACATCCTGTATGCAGTTCTGGTCCCCACGTCTCAGAAACCATGCAGTAGAATTAATGGGCAATCAAAAATGATTAAGGGAATGCAGCTCCTGCCATACCAGGAAGACTAAAAAAGCTAGGTCTTCATTTGGAAAGGAGAAAGCTAGGGAAGGGGAATAGGATAAGAGGTCTATAACATCACGAAACCCATGGTCCAAGTGAACAGGGAACCAAGTCCCAGAACATTAGAACTAGGGGGCACTCACTAAAGAGAACAGGCAAGAGTTTTCAAACCAACATGAGAAAGTAGTATTTTTTTTTTCCCTACACAATAGTTACTTTGTGGAATTCATTGCCACAGGAGGTGGTAGAAGCAGACAAAATATAGCCAGTTTAAAAGGGACTGGATACATTAATGGATGATAGAACTATTAATAGCTGCTCAACAGAAGGGTTGGAAATGTTTCCCCTGGCATCTCTAAACCCATGGTAGTGGATGCTGGGAGGAAATTGAATAAGGGATAGATCAATTCAGATAAGTCCAGTTCAATGCTCTACCTCTGTAGTATCCCTTCTGCAGCTGGGGAAGACAAGATAGAAAGACCACTGGTTTGACCCAGTATGGTACTTATGTTCTTATGACTTTGGGGGCCTAATATGACATCTTATGGGGGCATTATCTTCCAAACAGGCCTGTGTGGCACTTCTGAAAACCAGGCCTCTCTAAAACATCTCCAGCTGAGCATTCAAATACTTGAGGCATCTCAAAAGGACCATTTGCGACTGTTTGTCTTCTGCTCTTTGGTGGCAGTGCAAGAATTTATTGGGATTTGTATCCTGACAACTGGCTCTTTCAATAAATGCAAGCAATTAGAACTGCTAATTATTGTGCAAACTTTACAGAGTTTTCTGTAACATCCAGTGAGCCAGCAATGCCTGCCATTCTCTTTGCAGAGAGCCATTTCCTCCCTGAGCAGCAATTAAGGCATTGCTTCTTCTGGAATTTTTGGATGCGCATCCGTATAAGAACTACAGGCTGATCACAAGCATGAATCTGTACAGTGCTTGACACTGAGACACTGCAGCAAGTTGGGGTCAAACAATAAATGCTTCTTCACACTGTATTACCGAGCCCACACCCTTATCTCTTGCCCTTCATTACCCCCTGACTGCATCCCATTATCCCCTTTTGGTCTTGAGTCAGATTTTAGTGTGGCAAGAAGCCTCTGCCTTGTTACTTTAGCCCTGTGCTGCAACACACTGGATTTTCCACCCTACAGAACACCTACAGCTACCCCAGAAGTGTCCTTGGCCAGAACCGATTTCGTTCAGATGCCTTATACCAACACACAGGGCTAGCCCAGAACAGCCCTACCCCATGGGAAGTCCCTGCAGTGGTGATGGCCAAATCTAATTTATGTTCTCAGAAACCTTCCTTTTTATCTCTTGCAAAGCAGAAGCCAAGCTGTCCAGCTCTGAGCTGTCAGTACTGAAGCCCTGTGAACCAAAGGAGACCCTATCAATGGCTTCTTTGCAAGTGCCTGAGGGAGGACTTCACGCGTCAGACCTGGAAACAACATTTTGCAGCCTGGCAGAGGAAGATATGCAACAGCTAAAACACCCATATCTGTGACCTGTATATCAGGGCCAATTGTTTATGCCCACACCCACCCTGCTGTCATCTGTGCCCCTGAATACAGGCTCCAATTGTGGGCAGGTCTCACAGATCACCACCAAACAGCCGACAGGGCAACACATGGGCTGTACACTCCTGCCAGATCTCACTTGGAGTCCTAACGCTATCTAGACAGGCCAACAAGTTCCACTATCAAGATCAGCCCAACCTATAGAAGCAGCCTTAGGATTCCTGGGAGATGGCTCATAGGAAGTTTTGCTGTAGCACTTCCTCTGTGCTCACAGCTTTCTGGATCACCCATGACTTTCCCAGGACTGGCTAGTAAGATGCAGGAGCAAGCTTACTTATGCATTCAGCACCTTTAAATGCATTTAAAGGACAGTTTTAAAATCACTGCTAGATTGAAGCGAAACCCTGTGTCCATTTTTCTTCAGTCCCTCCACCCAGCTCTCCTTAGCAGCATGCCCAGCACCATCTCACTCCCCCTTTGAGCACCAGTTCATCCAGTCCCCAGCACAAGACAAGTCTCCTTGAAATGGGTTTGAATGCAGAGATCCCTATACGCATTCCAGCTAGGAGTGGCAATTGCACTTCAGTAGCAAGGATACCTCCACTAGCATCAGCAGTGGAAAGCGAATACTGTCCTTTCAACTAAATTGCCTTTCAGGTGACAGAAGACCTCCGCCTGCAATGCTCTGGCAACTGGAAGGGCAGCTCAGGCAACCAGATGTGTTGAAGTCAGACAGAGTTCAAAAGCAGCAACTTCAGTTCAGTATACTTACTTTCCGCAGCTGCCTGCATGGTAACTGGGCAGGTCCTAGACAAAGATACATGACAGTTGTTTGAACTGCTTGTCCTTCCCCCCTACCCCAGAGTTTAAAGCCAGCAATTAAGTCCAATGATCTTGGGTTTTTACTATCTCAGTCAGTTGCCATGGAAGCAATTGTGAAATCACACATTCAGCACTGAATGCGAGGCTGGGTGGGGAGTGGGGGTGGGGTGGGGTGGGGTGCATCAAATACCTTGAAACACAAGCAGTAAGACCAGAGGCCTGGAAAACAAGAACTGGGAGCCATACAGTTCTTCCAGCCCCCAAGTTGTGTTCTAGCAGCGGGCTCCAGTGGAGAGGCCACAATTCCCTTGGCCAAGAGGAAAGCAAAGACTCAGTGCTGGTAAGAGCCATATGCCAGGGAATTCACCTACAGGAAGTTCTCCCAGGGCACTCTGCAAGCCCGTTTTACTCCGTCATGCAGCAGAGAAGTGGGCAGGACTTCTCAGGAGCCCTTCAATAGCACTCAGGCCATCCAGGTGAGCCCTGTATTGGCAAGAGGCATCTACGGGCAGCTCCTGACTATGGGAGTTACGGGACTTGCAGTTGGGCCCTCACACATCTGTGCAACCACTGTTGCCGGAGCAGTTTCAAAGGTTACCTACAATATCAGCTTAAGGCATAAAGAATTTGTAAAAATAACAACCACCTTTATAGTCTGTGCGACTCTGCAACAATTCAGTCCTTTAGATGCTTCTTTCCCCTCCAAACTGTATAGGCAGAATCTTCCTATTGCACTGAAAAAAGAAAAACCAAGCATCTTTCCTGCCTTGCTGCTACCTTCCCAGTTCCTGCAACACATTAGCATGGCAAGGATTGCTAAAAAGTCTTGCTGGTTGCATGAACGAAGCTAAAAATAAATCAGACTGAAATGTCCAACCTGGGGCAAGATTCAGGAGTTTTCAGCAGATGCATTAGCTGCTTCAGTCGCAGAACATTAAGGAAGTCGCATACAAGCCACATGCTGCCCCCACTCTGCAGCTTTGGAGGCTTCCAGAAAAAAAAACATTCCCAGGTTCTTAAGAGCTGGCTTAAGGTGAAGGAGAAAAACTGCAATGGTCTCAAGTGCCTCCCCTTCCTGCAAAGGGCTCTGGGGAGCAGCAGTTCCACCAATCCACAATGCAATAGAGAAGCCTCTGCTGAAGAAATACAAACAGGGGCTGCAAGAGCTTTTTTCTAGAAAGGTGCATCTCTCGGGGAATCTAGGCACCGGTAAAGCGCTGCAGTCTCCAAGTGCTGGGAAGGAAGAGCAGGCTAGCCCTCTGGAATGGTTAAAGTTCAGTTTGCCAAGGGTAAACTCATGGAAATATGACGTCAGCAGTGGATAAAAGAACTGGCTGATCAGCAGCAATGACCTACTGCAGTGCCTGCCTTGAGAAAGGAAGCTGAAGAACCCTCCTGCTGCAGGCAAGTGCAGCTGGAAAAGAGAAGGGGCTAAAAGGTGCGTTCCACACCCAGCCACCCCCTTCTTCCCACCCTGACCTAGGAGTGCCGGAGATGGCTTTCTAAACCCTGGCAAATGGGCTGCTAACTAGCAGCCGCCTATTCCAGAAACCCTGCAGGCTGGCTGTTTGTTCAATTTGCATCAAATGGCTGACAAGTCACAGGCAGGAAAGGAACAGTATGAAGCAACTTCTGTTGCAGGAGGCTGCATACTGCTTATGCATCACCAAAGCTGCCACAACCTCGATGGGGGCTGGGAGAGACCCAAGGCAAGGAAAGGTACCTGAACCAAAGCAGCCCTCCTAGGCAGGTCAGGCTTTCTGACAGCCAACACCCTCTTTGCTCCTATCAAGGAGGCAGCCATCCCTCAACCACTCCCCATTTATCTTGGGAGGCCCAAGCCCTTCCAGGATGTTTCCTTAACATCTATGCTTAAGGATAAAGGATATGGGTCAAATGAAATCCCCCTTGGATTTCTCCCACTGCTATCTCCAACAATCATATCTCCTTGACACTGCCATTCCCCAGATGTAGAGGCACTTGCTATGAGCACCCTGCATTTCCAAAAACGTAGGGTTGTTTTTATCAGTGCTCATTCAGAAATTACTGGGCAACTTGACCCAAGTAGGAATAAAACCTAATGCTCATCTTTCATTATAGCAATGGAAAAGCTAGCAACATATTTTTACTCACCCCATGAAGTTTTCCCCAAGCAAGCCTGAGAATAATTTTCCGGGTTCAGCTAGACCCATATGACAGTACTCTTACAATATACTAAGCCCATGGCTTTCGGGCCCGAGAGCGGTTTTTTTTTTCTTTCCCTCTTGATCTGTAGCTAATGGCTGGGTTTGGCTTTAGCTTCTGCTCTGACGGTCCCATCAATGCACACGCACATTGTGATCAGCCATAAACACGCCTGTGCAGGCACCAAGGAAAAAGGGAGGTGCATCTCCTTCCTCTGCTGTTAGCTAGGAAATATGGGACCCTACAGTTCTGCTGGTAGCACGAACTCCAAATGACACCTGTGAATTGAAGGGTGTTTCAGTGCTGGCAAATCGCACTTCGGATCCACGCACCCAGATACTGCCGTCACGTAGCGAGAGCGATGTTTCTGCAGTAAAAACGTTGTGCGCTTGCCGAGGCACACTCTGCCCGGAAAGGGAAAGAGCGCTAGCAAGTTGAGGGAAGGGAAGAAAACGGCCCTATCTAGTGCACTGATGCCTCGACTTCCCCCCACCCCAGTGTCATTCCCCTGCGCCGGTTCCACCTTGCGCACAAGAAACACGACACAAAGCATGCGTGCTCTGCCGCTTCTCTTCGGAGCGCCATGTGGAACAGCGCCGACTGAAATGCCATCAGCCTTAGGTAGCGGGCGACTGCAATTAAGAGATGGGGCCAGGGGAGGGAAATGAGAGTTTCTTCTTCTTCCAAAAAAACATAAAAATAAGACAGGCTCAGATGAGATAGCTGCAGCGCGACCCCGACACCTTTGTAGACCCCATGCTTTGCTTTGCAAACTCAGTGCCAGGAAGCATGAAAGCCGATGATGCGTAGATCATGGGACAAAGATGCTACTCGATATTTTGGCAGACTCCAGTCTCTCCCAGCCCTGAGGGGCCTTTTTAAAGGTTTTTTTTGATAATCCCCGCAGACCCCCCAGCATGGGGCAGGGAGGACCCGAGACCAAGCAGGACCGGTGGGGGGTGCACACGGGGAGGGGAGATCGGGGTGCCACGAGGCCAGGCCACGCGGGGGGGGCGGGGCCCGGCCGCGCCCACGTGGGCGCCGCTCTTCCACCGCCCCCTCCCCCTCCCGCGCCTGCGCACTGCGCGCCCAAGGGTTCCGCCCCCCCTCCCCCCCGTCAATCACCGGCCGCGGCGCCAGCCCAAACTGTTCCGGGAGGGGGGCGCGGACCCGAGGGTGTGTGTGGGGGGAACGGGGGCCGCGGGGCTGGGCTCCCCCCAGGCGCGGGGCCGACAGGGCGGCGGGCGCGGGCCTTGGGCCGCGGCGGCCGAGCCGCACTCACCTGACGCCGCCATGTTGGGCCGAGGCAGAGAAGGCAAAGGACCCGGATGCGGCCGTCACGTGACTATAGCGGCGCGCCCTCCCGCCCGCGGGGCGGGGCCTCGGCTTGGCGCGGCGGCTCTGTGGGGCGCGGCAGGCAGGTGGGGCTGCGCGCTGCGGGCGGGCGGGAAAGCGGGAGAGGGCTTCGGCTTGGCGTCGCCGCCCGTGTCGGGTTCTCTGCCTCCTCCCCCCGGCATCTTGTGGGAGGGGGCAGCTAATTGCACCAAGGGGCAGTTATTGGGGATGACTGGGGGCAGTACTGCAATTTGGAGGGGGGCTGTGATTGGGGGCAATAGAGCAGCTGGGGCAGTTGGGGGGAGAAGACTATGCCTGGGAGGCAGTAGAGCGGCAAGGGGCAGTTTGGGGACTGGAGGGGGTATGATTGGGGGCAGTAGAGCAGCTGGGGCAGTTTGGGGGGCAGCTGGAGCCCGGGGCGCTGCAGCCAGCTCTGGGGTGGGGACTGCTGCCAGACCCCGGGCACAACCCCTGCCACTGCACCAGTGCAACCAGGCCGGCGGTGCTGGGCTGCTGCAGTCGTGCCCCTGCCCATGGTGGCTTTCCTGGGCCAGTGGAGGTGGCGGGGCAGGGTTTGAGCTTCGCCAGCCCCTCGTTCCCGGTCCGAGGGCGCCGCATCGCTGTGGCGGGGTCAGGCCGACCTACGTATCTTGGATCGTGGACGCAGCGGTGGCCGGGGGTGCCGCGTGCAGCTCCTGGCACTGCAGAGGAGGCCGTTCACCTGCTTTTGCTGGCCGCATAGGACGGGAAGTGAAGGGTCATCCCCCGGCAGCAAGGCTAATGCCTTCCCAAAGCACTGGGAGTCTTTCCGCAGCCCCCGACGGCTGGCACAATGGGATCGGCTGCCAGGGGACGTGAACGGCTCCTTTCTCGGTTTTTACCCCTCGTCTGAAAACCAGCCCTGGCTGCAGCACGGTTCCCGTCCTGCCCCTGGCACTGCACTGGGGCTTCAGGTGCAAAGCCGACCCGCCGGAGCAGAGCTGCACGGTGCTGGGGTGGCGCTTCATGGCTGGCTTGGAAGCAAATTTGGCGCCCTATGCAGTGCAGCTCTCCACCTTCTTACGGACCCAGCCAGCCCTGCTTAGCTCATGACTGGACCACGACAGAGCCCAAAACGAGGGCTTTCGATGCCAGCCGGGATCGGGCCTGCTGTTCCCGAGCGTCCATGTGATATCTGACCCTGTTTTTTATTTATGAGCAAGAGCCTCCAAAGTCTCCACTTCTCCAGACTGTTCTTACTATTACTGCTGGCAGCACAGGCTCAACTCTTCTCATGCACCCCTGTTATTACGAATGGGGAAACTGAGGCAGGGTGACATGTAATTGCTTTGAGTCTACCCGGGCGTCCCCGCCTCCCCGATCCCACCCATCCCAAGGAAGCCTTGGATTCAGCCCCCCTTACCTATGCAGAGGCGAGAGGGAAGCCAGGTAATCCTTGCTTCCCTGGTCCCCGGTTTCTGGCCAGGTCCCCCATGCCCAGGTGCCGTCCGGTTTTTGCTGAGGGACAGCCCCATCTCGGCCCAACCGCCGCAGAACGCTGCACGCCGCCGGGTTCTCGCCGTCTCCCTTAAAGGAGCTGGCAGTGTCCAAGACCGCCGTCCTCTTTTGAAAGGAATAATGTTTATTAGCTCCTTTTCTGGCTGCAGCTTTATCCAGAACAAACTGGGATACAATAAGGGGTGATCACACGTCAGTCGACGTCGGGAGACCCGACAGGACGTTCTGTTTGCAGCGACTCCCTTCTTGGTTTTGGGCCAGACTTAATGTAAAACGGGAGTAAGAGCGAAGTTAATGATGATAAACAGGCTAGGATGCATACAGGTGAAGTGCTTTGAGATGACAATACAGTGTACATAGGTGGAAAATATTAATGGAGAAGTGTTATATTCTGTCCCTAATGCCATAATCCAGCAGGTGAAACGAGGCTGGTGTTTTCTATAGGGATGATCTTCCAGACATGAGCGAGGACTGGGAATGGAGAAGGAACATTTGCCTGTGCTATGCTCTTGTCCATATATGCCACGAATATATGGACAAGTATGAAAGCAAGTGGGAGGCAAAAGGGTGTAGCAGTTAGGGCACTGCCCTGGGGGCATCGGGACATGAATGACTCCCCTGCTCCAGTGTTGCCCCAACCCCTGCCTGTCTGATCTGTTTACATTCCCAGCTCTTTGACATCTCACTACATTCACAAAGTGCCCATCACTGTTACTGGGATATGCATAATAATATGCAATATCTTCCTCTAGGGTGCTGGTTGTCAACTTAGACTCAAGCCACCCCTCATTAGACTCAAGGCACCGCTCCGAGGATGACAGCTCTGGTTCTCACTCGCTTTTTGGCTATAAAAAAGGCAATTCTGTTGCGAAGAACAGAGAGACTACAACAGGTTTTAATGCTATGAATTCCCATTTTAAATTTCTGGGTTCATCTTATGAATCACACTTGAACATCTAACACTGCAAATCCTGGAAATCCAGGAACCTCCTGATGCACAGACACACGAACCTTAAAAGTGGCAGACTGTGTTAAAATGACTTTGAGCAAACTTCAGTCCTGCTACCAGAAATTGGTAGCAGAAGACACAGCCCCATCTGCCTGGCAGAGGGACACTTGGCATAGGATCTTTCAAGACCTCCCCAGTGGGAAAACAGACCGTGACAGCGAAGAGGACATCAAGACAACAGGATTGGAAGACAGCGATGAGGGCAGCAGCAGGTCCTCCAGCAGAAGCAACAGCAAATGAACTGAGCTTTAAACTCTGTATTTGGGGATAGGACTAAGAGACAAGGGTTTAAGAGATGGGATACCTTGCAGTTGGGTGTATGGGAGCACTATCCCATGGGTGCATATATTGTAATGGGTGCACGGTACCTATGGTGAGTTAAGGAGGCAATGATCAGTGACTAGAAGGTGCGTGTGTGTGTGTGAAACCTTTATGTATATATAAAAAGACATATTTTTACCCCCAAAAAATGTTCCTACCCATAGTGGCTAGTGAGTAGTTGGAGGCATTCTCCTATGGCTGTGGGTCCTCCTCCATCCACAGGTCCCCCGGAGGTATACGAGAGGGCTGTCCAGGCTGTCTACGATGCACTAGTCACTTTTGCAGAATCAGCACAACAGGCTTCCTTTCTATGGCCTAAAACAGTGATTCTCAACCAGCGTGTCTTCAGATCCTTTCAAGGGTGCTGCGGGGTGCCATGCTTTGCACCTCCCACATAAACCCCACCTCACAGTGTGGATGGGCTTGGCCCAAGCTGTCTGCTCAAGCTGAGCAGGGAGGGATGCTTTAGTGCCCACCCCCTCACTTCTGGCCTAGGCCACTGCAGGCAGGTGGCTGCATTTCTGGAATCAAAAGTGCAAGTCTGGTCACTTGCTTATCAGTTCAATCTATGCAGCTTAGACTAACCCGCAAAGATGGAATCAATTCAGCCTCAGGCTTTTTGACTGTCTGTACTGTATCAGTCCTGGTGCTTCTTCCGGGGAGCTGCCCTATTCACTCGGTGTTCCTGCCACGAGATGGCAGCATCGCATGGAGGAGGCAGTGTAGACTTGCACCTTACAGACTAACCAAAGTAGGTATTACCTACATAGTGCCAGCTTTCATGAGCCCAGGCTTACCTCATCAGATGCTGTGATGGGACAGGCATTGTGCAGGGTAGCAAATGAAGACAGTGATTTGAACACAAAAGGCAGGGAGGGAGGGAGAGGAGGCAGTGCTGGGAGAGACAAGCAGTAAACCCCAGGGAACAAGGGGCTCACAAAAGCTAACCCAGGTCATGAGATATGAAGTCCCTTTTTAAAGCACACTTAACCAGTCCAGTCTGGGGCAAGGTCTCATTCCCCAGTTTTCCATTCAAATTGTTTTTTAAAGGTTTGCTGCCTAAAAGCAGCCATGCTCAGGTCAGTGATGGAGTGTCCAGGGAGGCTGAAGGGTCTGCCATAGGTCTGCTTGGACTCATGAAAACTTGTGCAGACTCTAGTCAGTCTATAAGAAGGGCAGGGATGCATCCACGGGGGCTGCACTGGTGTGTTTGCATTCCCCACCCCACTTTGATCTCTGCTCTGCCCAAAGCTTGGTCTGTGTGACAGTGGCAGCAGCATTTCTAATCAAGTGGTGCTCAGAGAGTCAACTGATTTCATGGTGCATTGTCATCTCCCTGATCCACAGGTCTTAAGAGCCCTCACTTCTTTATAATGGTCTTGATCTTCCACCAGTCATGCTGTTCTTGGTTCTGCAATCCTGCTTTCTGTGGCTGCTCCTGGACATAAAGCTCCTATTTCCCAGGCCTGCAGGTTGTTCTGAACTCATTCCAATGAAGTTTTATTTGTTTTTGCTTCCACCTTAAACTGAATAACATAGCCCTGGGACCCCCACCTCTTGGCAAAACTTCTAGTTTATTTTTAACTGGAGAAAAACGTGGTGTTTTATATGTGAGGATGCACCTCACCGTCTGCACCCTCCTTCTCAAAAGTCTAGATCCGCCCATGAACAGGGGTGCCAAACATACAGCCTGGGGCCTGAATCTGGCTCATGAAGCATGGCCCCAGTCTGGATGGGTGTCCTGGATGGCCTGTGAGTGGGGGAGAAGGGTCCATGGCTTGTCATTCGTGGGATGGGTGCAGGGGACTGGGCAAAACCATGTGCAATGCCCCAGACCACTGCAGGAGCAGTGCAGGTGTGCTCCCGGACATGTTCCCAATGCCTCTTGGCAGGGAAGAGGTGGTTTTTAGCCCAAGTGGTTTTACTGACCTTGCAGGGGAGACCCCTTCTCCTTGGCCTTGAATGACTTGGAGTACTTAGAGGGTGAAGACCTGTCCCTTGCACTGCAGGTAGGCTGACCCTTGCCAGAGTCTACCAAAGCCTCCCAATGGGAGGATCTCGACTACACAATTTACGGTGATGGAGGATTGCTCTTGGGCTTTCCCTCTAGCTTGTTCCTTTGGCCTTTTGGCTTAGGGCATGTGAGACTAGGGGGCATCTGAACTCCAAGGCCTTCGGGCTGGGGGCTTGCGTGTGGGAAGCCACCATGGATTTGGGAGTGTCTGAAGCCCCGGGTTGAAGAGTTTGGGAGGGAGGAGACTTGCCGGCGGGTGCGCCACACAGACTGAAAGCACTGAGCTCTGCTCATTTGAAATGTGGAACCTAATTCAGAACTGATTTGGCCTGGAAACAAAATTTTATTGCAAAAAAAAAATCCCTAGCACCAAGTCTATCTTGATTCTGCGTTGGCCCCATCCCATGAGAGTCAATTGACTTCAGGGTGTGTTATCACATGCCTGATCCCTTCTAAACTCTTTGTTGCACAGGTGTTAATGACCCTCTCTCCTTTTCAGTGGTCTTGATGTTCCACCAGTCAAGCTAGCCGTGGCTCTGCACTTCTGCCTGGTGCTGCTCCTGGTCGTGAAGCTCCTCTTTCCCAGCTCTGCAGGTTGTTTTGAACTCATTCCCGTGAAGTTAGATTTGCTTTTGCTTCCACCTTAAACTGAATAATACCCCAGCACACTAGTAAAGCTTCTAGTTCATTGTGAAGTGGAGGAAAAATGCATGGTGTCCTATATGTGAGGATGCACCTCACCATCTGCCTCCACCTCCAAAACTCCAGATCTGCCTGTGCTCATGTTGCAGCCTCTGTTCACTAATTATGGCCCAGAAATGGTTGCACTGGTGCCAGGTCCCGAGGGAACAGAGCATCTTGCTTCCTCGAGGTTTTCCTTCTTGCCTGTCCCCTGTCCATGAACCCTGTGCATGCTGGGCTGTGCACGGCTTGCGGCTGGCTATGGGACTAGCTAGTTGCCATCAGGGCAGTGGCTGGCACTGCCTGCTTGTGCAGCGTGCAGGGAGCTGACCCACATGGCACAAAATGTCGGTGGCTTAGCAGGAGTGGGCCAGAGCGGCCACACGATGGTGCTGCAGACTCAGCTGTGAAGGCAGGGGCTGCTTGAGATGCTTCCTCTGTCTCCAGCTGCAGAGACCCAGGAGGACCTGGTTCCCCGTCCCTGGGATCTCTGTGCATCCAGGTCCTTTGGGCCAAAATCTGCATCTGCTACTCTGGGGCAGTGCCAGAAGCCTCTGCTCTGCTGCTTGCATCCATGTGCCAGGTACTGCTATAGGGGAGGGCATCTTGCAAGACACAGGAATCTCCCACTGATGCCACGGGTAGAATGGTGGGGGCTGAGGGGCTGGCCCAGTTCAGGACTGTGCCCTGGTTTTGGATGGACCCCAGGGAGAAGACCTCACTCCTGGCACAGAAAGCCCCTGTGTCCAGCTCTCCCCAAGAGCCCTGGACTGGTGCCAGGCAGTGCCCGGGAGCTGGGGGGTGCTCTGAGGATGCAGCGGGACCCCACTCCCAGGCTATCTGATGCTGATGAACCCACCTGCAGCATGCACTCTGGCTGCTATGCCACCTGGGACCAGATGTGCTGGCACAGCAGGTCCCAGATCTTTCTCCCCATGGATGAGCCCTATCTCATCATGCCTCTTGGTCAGGTGTGAGGCCAAGGGATGAACAGGGATGGGTCTGGACAGACACCTGGACACTTGTCCTGCTGCCGCCATGAGGAATAGACAGAGAATTAGGGTACTTGGAGCCTACGGCCCCCCCGTCCCCACCGGTGCCTCATGCATCCCATTCACTAGGGAGCTTGCTACCTTTGGACAGGGGACATGAAAATCTCTGATGTGGCAGCGCTTCTCAAATCCTGTTCCTCAGGCGGCTGCTGTTGTGAGTTCCTTATCAGGGCACCGTTGCAAGGGAGTTTGCTGCACCTGAGCCAAGGGCTGTGCTGGGAAAGAGGAACCGGTTCAGAGCCTGCGCCAACTTTCACTTCTGCTCCACCTGGCCAGAGCTGGATTGCTGCCAGGAGCCTCCAAGGGGTAGAGTCTCAGCTGGGCACTGCTGCAGGAAAGATTGCAGCCCTGGACGTGGTGAGGTACTGCTGCGGGGAAGCTCGTGGCCCTGGACGCAGGGTGGCACTGCTGTGGGAAAGCTCACAGCCCTGGTTGCAATGGCATGCAGCTGTGGGGAAGCTCGCAGCCTGTGACTCCCACAGGGCCTACCTGGTGGAAGTGGGGGAGAATCCCAGTCTCTCCCATCCTGCCCTTATCTCTGCCTGGGAGCCGGACCCTGGTGCCAGGCAGCCCCAGGTGGGTAGATGAAAGGGCTTTGTGTCTGCAGATAAGGCGGTGACATAAGGGGCTCTTGTTCCTAGCAACAGACTGGCAGGTCAAGGTTATCCCAGCGGTGACACGCTCATACACACCCCTCCCCTTGCACACACAGTGCTTGGCAGCCCCTGGCTTTGCACCGCCCTTTGTACCTCTGCCTTGGCGCTCCCTGGCTACCCTCGCCAGGCCTGGCTGCTGCCCCAGCCCTGGCCCTGTTCCCTACCCCGCTGGGCCCCTGGGATCAAAGCCCTGGAGCAGAGTCCAGGAGGGGAGGCCCCAGAGCTGCTGGGAGACAGGCTGAGTCAAGGGAGAGGCGAAAGACTGAGTCTTCCAGGCCCCTGACCCCACGGGGGTGGCGGGGGGCTTCTGTCTGCCCCGGCACTGCCACTTCCTTGGCAGACAAGGCGAAATGTTCCTGAAGCAGGTGCCTTGTGGCGTAGCTCTCCACCACCTCCTCCCCCATTGTAGGTCCAGGAGTGGAGCCCAGGTGTCCTGGCCACCCACAGGGTTTCCATGTGGCCTGAGCTGGGGCAGGGACAGGTTTGTGGCTTGCACGGGACAGGGCTGCGAGGGGTGCGGAGGGAGAGGGGGGCACCGGGAGTGCCTGTGGGCAGGATGGAGGGACACCTGCTACTGGAATGGCAAGGAAGGGCTTCGGGGAAGAGGTTAGCTGCGCACCCCAGGCAGAGAGCGGCGAGACCGGGAAGCTCAGGGATGCACCCAGCAGGGAAGCCTTGTCCTGCACAGCCTGAGTGCATGTGCGTGCGTGTGTGTAGCAGGGGATGTCCTGAATCCCGAAGGTGCTGATGGGCTGGACCCTGAGCGTGTGAGCTATGGCTGACGCCCCCCAGTCCCATCCCCTGTCCACGGCGTGCCAGGAGCACCCACCGTGCCCCACTTTGGGACCACCAGGGAGCCCCCGGCTCCAACCACGCCTCAGCTAGGGCCGGCCTGGAGGAGACCCCATGGTATGAGCAGAGGCCCCCACCTGAGAGCTGTGAGCCCCATGGGGAGAAGCTAGCCTCTGTTGGACACTAGCTGAACAGGGCAAGTGTGTGCGAGTGCATGTGTGTGTAAGTGCACGCGAGTACACGTGTAAGCGCAGGCATGTGAATGCACGCATAAGTGAATGCATGAGTGCACAAGGGCACGTGTGCAAGTCCATGCGAGCATGGATGCATGTGCATGCAAGCCTATGCATGTGCAAGTGCACATGTGTGTAAATGCATGCATGAGCGTCCATCCCTGCACCGTGCTCACTCCAGGACCCCTGCGAAGCCGCTTCTGCCAGCGTCCCGGGGAGCAGCCGGCATGTGCAGGAGCCTGTCCAGCGTGCTTGTGATGCTCTGCAGCTCGTGTCCTGGGGCCCTCCCAGCCCCGCATTCTTTGTGCCAGGGTGACAGCAGTGGGCATGCTGGGTGGGCAGAGGTGAACACCCTCCTCCTGGCAGGGCACATATGGAGCTGGCTTGGGAACAGCTGGAGCTCTGGGACTGGGCTGGGCTGGGGGGAGATGGGGGAAGGCAGCTGCTCCTGCAGTGGCTGGGAGCCAGGCCCCAGAAGCCAGCTTTGCCCACAGAGGAGCCCACAGGCAGGGGAAGGGCTGAGTGCAGCCTCTCAGAGCCAGGGAGCAGAGGTGGGCATCCAGTGCTGGGGAGGGGGCACGGTCGAATGGGTCAGGCAGGGGACCCAGACCCCTGGGTTATTTTCTCGACTCTCAGCAGGCCGTGTGATGCAGTGGCTGTGGCAGGCGTTGGCCGGCCGTCAGGACTCCTGGCTTCTGCCTCCAACCAGGGGTAGGAATGTGGTGGGTGGAGCAGGCGGCTGCTACTCCCAGCTCCGCCACTGACTGACTTCACGGCCTTGTGCCAGGCACATAACCCACCCTGGGCCTCAGTTTATCTATCCGGGTAACCAGAAGCACTGCCCTTCAGTGGCTCAGGCCATAGGTCCGTTTTGCCCCATCTCCTGTGTCACATTCATTGTGGCACACCGGCCTCGGGACACACACCCACATGCTGCAGGGTCATGGTTGGCTTCCCCACTGGTGCAAGCCCCAGCATCGCTCTACCTCCCCCCAGCCCCCTCCCAACCTCCCCGAAGGCCACGGGGGCTGAAAGAATCCAAGAGGAGCGATTCCCCCAGGTGCTCGGCAGCTTTTTATTGCACTATCAGCCGTCTGAGCAGGCAGTGGGTCCCTGGGGGGCTCTGGGTGGGCCAGGGTGGGGCAGCGTGTGGGAGGGGAGTGAGCACAGTGTGGTGTGGTGCCTTGGTGGGGCCCTCACTTCAGGGCCATGGTTTCGGTGGTTTCGGACACCAGCTGCCCATCCTGGTGCTTGGTGGTGCTGACATGCAACACCTTGTGGCTGCTCTCCTCCATCAGCGCATCTTTCAGGCTGGGGCAGAGATGGTGGTCAGGCCCCAGGTCAGACCTCAGCCACCCCCTGCCACCCTCCAGGAGGGGACCCCTCTGGGCATTGCATGCTGAGGAAGGGGATGGCAGTGCCACCCCCATGGGGGTAAGGGGCTGGGGGATCTCCCAGGGCCTGCCCATAGCAGGTGAGGGGGGTGATGCTGGGATCAGGCACGGCCCCCCGACCCCCTGCAGGGCTCACCTGAATTCTTCGCCGCCCTCCAGCAGCCGGCGGTAGGTAGCGATCTCAGCTTCCAGCTTGACCTTGATGTTGAGCAAGGCCTGGTACTCCTCGGCCTGGCGCTGCACCTCGCTCCGCACCTGCATCAGCTCCGCCTCGGTCCGCAGGAGGAGCCCGTTGAGATGCTCCAGTTGCATCCCGTAGCGGTTCTCCACCTCCATTAGGTTGGCTTCCAGGCTGGCCTTCTGCGGGGGCAGGGATCAGGGCACGGGTGGTCAGCGGGGTCCCCTCTGGGTGCTGCTCCCCCCGCTGAGAGTGGAGGGGGCGAGGAGGCACCTGGTGAGGGGGACGGGGATGGCGGGCACGTACCAGGTTGTGCAGGGACTCGAGCTCGATCTCCAGGGTCTGGAAGGTGCGGCGCAGCTCTGTGAGGGTGCCCTGGGCCGTGTCCATGTCCTTGGTGCTCTGGGTGACCTCGATGGTGCTCTCGGTGATCTGCAGGCACAGGGCAAGATAGGAGGGTCCTGGGGGTGGAGGTGGGGTATCTCCCTTGCAGCCAGTCGCAGGAGCTCGGGTGTTGGGGAGGGCCTGGAGGTGGTGGCGGGGCTCGGGGGCAGCTCACCTGCTGGTTCCAGTACTTGTCTAGGTCCTCGCGGTTCTTCTGTGCCAGGGCTTCGTACTGGGCCCGGATGTCCGTCATGATCTTGCCCAGGTCATGGGTCTTGGGGGCGTCCACCTCCACCGTCAGCCCCGAGCCGGAGATCTGAGCCTGCAGGCTCTTCACCTCCTGCGGGGTGGGGACACACAGCCATGAGCCCCTGTGGCGGGGGGATGACCCCAGCATTTCCTCCCCTTCCCCCTAAGCACCCTGGCATGGCCTCACATCCTCATGGTTCTTCTTCATGAAGATCAGCTCCTCCTTGAGGTTCTCGATCTCGGTCTCCAGCTGCAGCCGGCTCACGTTGGTGTCGTCGATGACCTTGCGCAGCCCCGCGATGTCGGCCTCCACCGACTGCCGGATGGCCAGCTCGGCCTCATACCTGCACCGTGGATGGACCATGGAGGGGTTGGATGGGGGAGCTCAGGGCTGGGGGTCCCCATACGGTTTGGGGGGATGCTTCTGCACCCACTCATAGACAGGGAAGGGACATTGGGTGCCCATAGGTGCCTGGCACTTGGGGTGCGGACAGCGTGACCCCCATGCCCCCAGCTTCCCTTCCCCCTGCAAGGGCAGCCTCAGCCCCAAGCCCACCCAGGGAAGGGGGGCAGAGGGGACGCACTTGACCCTGAAGTCGTCAGCGGCCAGGCGGGCATTGTCGATCTGCAGGACAATGCGAGCGTTGTCCACAGACTCCTCGTAGATCTGGGGGGTCAAGAGGCAGTGTCACGGGGGCAGTGCCAGGCGGGATCTGGGGGCATCGGGGTGAGTCCCCATCCCTGCCATGGAGCAAAACAGGGCCCCCACCCCCTGCACCCGGGCACCTGCCCTATTGCAACCCCGCTTCAGCCTCTCCCTGGCCCAGACCTGCTCCCGGGACAGCTGTAACCTGAGTCCCTGGGCCCCTGCCAGCCACTGCCATTGTTCGTTAGCCCAGCACAGGTGCAATTAGCAAAGGGTAAGACAGGTGTGTTGCCCTGGCAACAAGGCGGCAAGGTGGGGCGGGCGCTTAAAGACACAGTTGCCTCCTTTACCATTCACCACCATCGCCTCCAGGCCAAAATAAACAGTGCCAGTCCCGCGGCGGGTTTCCGTGGGAGCCCGGGCGCCTAGGCTCCTCTCGCCAGGGAGCCACACCAGGCTCCCCTTCGCAGCTCCGTCATTGGGTGACCTTGGGTTAGTGGTGGCCTAAAGTTTAGGGCCACTTGCTTTTCAGCCCCGGGGTTGTTGTTCCCTATAACAGTCCTTGAGCGGGCAGCACTGCCCTACGCCGGCCTCGCTCGGGTCCGGGCAAGGAGACACTGTCCGGGGCCAGACCACTCTGAGCAGGGTCGTGGCGGGTGGCCTAGTGGGGAAACCTCCCTGGGTGTAAGCAGGCCGCTCCCCCTGCTCCCAGCTGGCCCTGGGGGCTGCTGGGGTGTAATTTAGTCTAATGGTTAGAGCCCAGATGCCTGGCTCCAGGGGAGGAGGGGGTGCTGGAAAAGGAGGGTCATGCCCACAGGGGCAAATACCCCAGGCTGATTCTCCTCTCCCGCCCACCCCGGGAGGGGTGGCAGGGGACGGGGCAGGTGCTTTCCAGCTGTCCCCTCCACCTGCAGCTTCTCCCTTCCTGCAGCTCCCTTTGCCCCCGACGCCTGCTTGGGCGGCTTCTCTGCCCCACCCCTGCAGCTGGGGGGTGGCATCTCCAACCCTGCTTTTGCCTCCTCTTGCACCTGCTGCTCCCCGCTGGCTCCCAGGTGGGAATGATCCCCACCCAGGGGCCTCTGGGGTGAGGAAGAGGAGGAGAGGGTGGGGACTGGGCTGCCAAGGAGGTGCCGACATCCTGCTCTTTGTACCCCAGGGACATAGTCTGACGTGGCAGTCGCGGGCCCAGGCTGGAGTGCCAGGATCAGGCCTGCTGGGGAGCAAATGCTCCATGCCCTGGGTGGGATCTGCTAACCCCAGCCCTGCTGGCAGCTCCAGCCCTCCCACAGCGCTGGGCTGGGCCCCTTCACCTGCTGTGGCATCGGCAGCCCACAGGGTGTGAACGTGGGGCAGGGCAAGGCTATACGGAGGCTCTGGAGGTCCCTGCTGGGGGGCACCTGGGGGGGTCTCAGGTGTATCCGAGCGCCCCCGGGGGCTGGGGCTGTGGCGGTGAGGGCGAGGCCCATCTCACCTTGCTCCTCAGGTCCTCGATGATGTCCCAGTAGCGGCTCCAGTCCTGGGTGCTGGGCCCCTTTTTGTCCAGGAAGTCCCGGATCTGGACCTCCAGTTTGTGGTTCTCGGTCTCCAGGCTCCGCACCTTTTCCAGGTAGGAAGCCAGGCGGTCGTTCAGGTCCTGCATGGTCTCCTTCTCATTGTGGATGACTGCTGAGCCCCCCAGGTAGATGCTGCTGGCTCCATAGCCCCCACCGCTGCCCCCCGAACCCCCCAGGTAGCTGCTGCTGGCTCCATAGCCCCCACCGCTGCCCCAAGGCACGGAGATCCTGGAGCCTGAGCCCCCTGCCCCAGCATAGACACTAGCCGCGGTGGTCTTCCTGATCGTGGTGATGCCTTGGCTGCTGCTCACGGGCCGCCGGGTGCTGGAGTAGACTGATCTGCTGATACTCATGGTGCCTAGACAGAGAGACTCTCAGCTGCAAAGGACAGAGCCTGGACAGGGCTGGAGGGTGGATACAGCCCAGCAGGCCTGGGATTTATAGCCAGGAGCCAGGGAGGGGTAGGAGGGCTCCCCAGCTCCACCTCCCTGCCTCTGGCTCTGCCTCTGCCTCTGCTGGGGAAGGTGGGGCCCAGATAATCCTCAGCTTTGCTCTTTGTTCCCGCGGGGGCTGCTCACCTGGGCTCCCTGGAGCTGGGGTTGGGAAGGAGCTGGAGTGACCAAGCTTGCAGGGTGGGGTGGGGTGGGTTTTGGGCAGGAGTGGTGGGGTTTAGTCGGGAGGGGGGGTCCGGCCAGAGGAGGGCTGGGAAGCCGGGGGGTGCACTGGTTCCCACTGCGTTGTAGGTATGGCCCCAGCTGGGCTATGAAGGAGTCCCTGGATGGTGTCCTGAGGTTGGGGGGACTCCAGCTGGGAGGGGACTCCAGGCAGGGACTGACTCTGATGCTCCTCATATAGCCCCCAGACCCGCCTGCCCCTGCCCTGAGCATCAGCGCCCAGCCTGGGGTCCCCAGCACCTTCAAGCCAGGGCTACATTCATCCCCAGAGAGGTGGTGGCTGGAGATGGGGGCAGGGGAGAGCCTAGTGGGGATCTCACCCCGCTTTTGCTCTGCCTGCTCACTCAGCCCCACCGCCTGGTCCCTGGCACCAGCCTGGGTTTCCAGGCATGCCCACCTACTATACCTGCTGTCCCAGTGGACACGTGTTGTTTGTGAGGCCCTGGCGCTTGCTAACCTGCATGCCCCCACACTATCTGTGCTGGCCCGGGGCTGTGACAACATCATCCTCCAGGCATCTTGCCAACCCGCTTCTTGCTGTGGGATTCTGGGTCTGGCAGCACAAAGCAAAGGACATACAACCCCGCACTGCCCCCTTGCCCTGCTCCCTCTACCCTGGGCCTGATGCAGGGGCAGGAGAATTGGCCTGGGGTGAGCATCGAGGACCCTCCTTGCTGCTGAAATGCAGCCTGCTCTGGGGCGCGGTGTGGCCGGTGCAAGGCCAAGTAGAACACAGCAGAAAGCAGAGCTGTGGAGGAGAGGGGCATGGAGCAAGGATCCTGGGCACGTGCCTGCTCTCACACCAATGGGGAAGGAGCGCAGGACTGCATTTTACAATCTAAAGCCCCCGCCCTTGCTGGAAGGGCTGGGCTGGGCTGGGCTGGGCTGGGGTGGACAGCAGCTCTGCTCTGAGGGCAGACAGCATGGGCGGTGCCGGGCCCTGACCCTTGGAGCCGAAGCTTTGTGCAGTCCCAGCTGGGGACTCATGCAGAAGCAGCTGGATGGAGCCAGGAAGGCAGGTCCTTATCTGCCCCACCCTGTTCCCATTCCTGCATTATCAGGGCAGGGAGAGGCAGTGCTTCCCTCCGGCCTAGTTCCTCCCCTTGCTCCCATCCATAGCCCCCATGTCCCACCTCCGCTTTGCTCTTGCTCTTTGCTGAGTCCCCCCTGCTGGTTTCTCCGCCTTGAAACCAAAACAGGCAGATTCAGCTCCTGGGCTGGGAGCCGTGTGCTTTGCAAGCTGACCCCCGGCCCCCGCACTCCTCTGGCCGGACAGGATCCTCCAGGCCATGAGTTCCCTGGGACTGGCTCTGCTTTTCCAGGCCTCCCCTGGCGCCCAGAACAGATGCAAGCCGTGGCGTGGCCATCTGCGGACCAGGGCTAAGACAGAGACCCTTCTCCCACGGCCTGTGCAGCTCCTTGCAGCAGGGTGGGACAGATGGGTGCTGGGGTCTGACAGGAACACTGTCCGCTTTTAAGGCAGGGATGGGGGCTCAAGCTGGCTCTGGCGTGCACAAAGATCCGAATCATTCCCCCGCTGCTCCAGCCGGGAGATGCTCAGGGTGGGGACTGGGTCTGAGCCGGGCTCTGCTGGGCCCCTTCCCTGATACAGCCAGGGTGGCTGTGATCTCAACAACCCATCCCCCCTCCCAGCCCCCAGCCACGCACCCGTGCCAGCGGCTCTCCCTCCCGCATGGCCCGGTGTTGCAGCCCTGGATGGCTCCAGGCCCCCGGCTGATTTATGCTCAGCACCAGGGATGCTTTGGAGCCCCATGCACACCATCCTGGAATGAAGTCACGGCAGATTCCAGGGTTGGGGGTTATCGGCGATAGGATCAGCCCAGCCAGATCAGGCCTGTGGGGTCTGGATGGGAGAGAGCTGGGTAGGGAACACGAGCTCCCACGTAGCACATACAGAAAAGCTGCGGCTGCTGGGACCTGCTGGACCGGGGGATCTCAGACGTGGACTCATCGGCCTGGCCTGTTACCGGGTCATGCTGAAACCTGCTGCCCTGGGGGAAAAGCCTACCCTAAGATTTTTTGGGGTGGGAAAGTGCATTTCTAGGGACAGGAGTTATTTTTGTGATCACCCCTGGAAACGCTCTCTGGACCTGTCCCTTAGCAGCCTGCTGGCTTCCCCGGGAGGGCAGTGGAGCATTTGGGGCTGAATTCTTTGGCTTTTGGTGGTTTGCATACTGGAAAAACGTAGGCTTTCCTGATGCTAAGTTCTCTGTGGAAGTGCACATGTGTATAGCTCTGTGATCAGGAGGACCAGGGGGGAAGGAGCTGGGCAGGGGTGGGCAATTATTTGGTCCAGGGGGCCACTTAGGGAGTTTTGGTGAGCTGTCATGGGCCGGGTCAGCACCTCCCCACCCTCCCTCCCTCCCTCCCTCCCCACAACACGTCAGGAAAACTCCCAAGTGGCTCAGCTCCGCGCTCTGCCGGACAGCTGGGACGGGACCGGAGAGCAGGATGGGTGGGTGGGAATGCAATTCTGAGGCCATGACAGCATGGGGATGGGGTCCAGAGCAAAGCCACCATTTGCCCCCTGCACACCCCTGCCTGCAGAACCGGCCCCTGTTGCAGGGGCATGCAGGGAGCGGATGCACTGCTGGGGCCCTGCACTGTCAGCGCTCTGTGATCACCGCTCCCGGACACCGCTCCCTGCTTGCCCACGGCCCCATCCCATCTGCCCGGCTGTGCACCCCGCTCATGCGGCTCCTGCCCCAGTGGTGGGTGTGGGGCAGATAGCCGGGTGCCTGGGCAACAGGGCCAGGTCTGGTGGCAGCAGGAGGCAGGCAGTCCAGCTGCCGTGTTGTCTTAGCCCAGGAACGGTGGGACCAGCTGCATGCGCCACAGCCCAGGCTGCCCCCCATGCCAGGACCTGGCGCAACCAAGGGACCTGCCATTGGCTGGACAAAATCCCTCGGCAGTCTGAATCCAGCTCACGGGCCATATTTTGCTCAGCCCTGAGCTGGGGGCTGTGCAGATGTGATTACACACTCAGCGACTGGGCTTCGGGGTGTCCTGCACCTTGCAGCTCGGTTCATGGCTGGGTCCAGATGCAGCTTGGCCTGTGCTTGCCCTTTGCTTGGCTTTAGCACGCCCCATCCGCGTGACCCCATCCGTGTGTCCTGCACCTTGCAGCTCGGTTCATGGCTGGGTCCAATGCAGCTTGGCCTGTGATTGCCCTTTGCTTGGCTTTAGCACACCTCATCTGCGTGACCCTATTCTCTGCAGGCTGCCATTCCCTGGGGGGTTTTGTGCCCTGTCACTCACTTTCACTGTTGGCTGCAGCAAATTGAGACCCCTGCTTGTTTGGACTGGATGGCCAACGGCCCCCACCTGAGCTCCACCCCACCTTGAATACCAGCGCCAGCCTGGGCAAGCAGCAGTGGAGGGTGAGGGCTTTGCCTAGGGTGAATGGTGAGTTCGGCCGCATCCCTATTCTCCAGGGATCCCTGCTCCAGCCAGCTCCTGTGTGGCCTAAACAACACAGCTCTGGCCAGCTGCTATCTTTGAGGTGGGGAGGGAGAGGGGGGACAGCATGTTGTTGGCTGTGATTTAAATCTTGGCTGTCTTGGCTTTCCAAGCTAATCTCCTGTGCCCTTTGCTTCAGCCCAAGCCTGCAGCCTGGAGCCGCGTGCTGGCGCGAGTGAGCCCAGGGCTGCTGAGGCTGTGCGGGGTGGAGGGTCTGACTAAGCCTTGCAATGGGGCTGGTTTTATGACACTTCCCAGGCCTCTATGGGATGGGCAGGGGGGTGAGGGGTCTCCTCTGGGCTCTGGAGGTGAGGCAGGATGCGGCAAGGTGGGGTCCGTTTGTATTGCTGCAAAAGCAAACTTCAGGCTCTTCTCTGCTGGGGTTCTTCCTGGCCTCAGCACAGACAGGTGAAAGGATTTATTTGGATAGATTTGCATATGCAAATACACACGGTCATCTAGGCAGGTGGCAGCTGAGGCCTGGGTTAGTGGCTTTGTGAGCTCTTGTTGGTTATGAGCCTGGAGCAACCCTGAGTTCTTCCTCTCCTGGCCCGTTTCCTGTGTATGCAAAGCTCCACTGTGTTGGCTGGCATTGCCGGGGCGTGAGTCAGTTTCCCTTCCCAGCGGTAAGAAATGCCGCACTTTGTGAAGATAAGAGCAGGGCGGGAGAACCAAGGCTTGTGGGCGTCATTTCTGAACTCTGCCACTGACTTCTGGCATGGCCTTGGCAAAGTCCCTCACTCTTTCTCCAGGTGTCCCTGTGCTGATCCCAGAGCTGCTGGGAGCTGAGCCCAGCCCATGCCCTCCACACACATTGGAAATATAGTTTCATAGTCGGTAGGGTCAGAAGGGACCTGAGCAGAACATCAAGTCCGACCCCCTGCCATGCGGGTGTCAAACGACCCCGGCAAGGTGTTCATCCAGCCTCCTCTTAAAGACCCCCAGGGTAGGAGCCAGCACCACTTCGCTTGTTCATCAGAACCTGGGCACAGCTCGACTGCCACCACCAAGTGCAAAGCCAAGCGTGCTCCCCCTCCCACCCGCCACCCACAATAGCAAAAGAGATGAGGTCTGAGCCCCAATATCAACAGCAGCACCTCCTGCCAGCCCCGCAGCTGCCCCTCTAGGCACATGCCCCGAGCTGCAGAAGCTCTTGGTGCCACCCGTGGCCATCAGGCAGTAGGCATTGGTGAGCATGGCGAAGCAGCCGATCTCCTGGTTGTTCTCGAAGCTCGTTTGCACCGCCATGGCCTGGGCTGACACCCGCGTGCTCGCCCCCCTCCCCTCCCCCGCTGCTGCCACTATGTGGCATGTTGCCCCTGCTTGGCCCGTGCTCATCTCGGCTGCCCCTCCTGCCTGCGGTAGCACCGGGCTGTGACCTAGCGAGTCATTAGCAGGTTGCACCCACATTCCAGCGCTGCCCTGAGATGCAGCCTTGTGCACGGAGGTGTTCCCTGGGCAGCCAGCGCCTGGCTGCTAAATCACAGGTGCAGGCCTGTGGGGGCTGCAGCAGGGCTGGGAGCGAGGGGCGCGTGCCTAGATGGGCACGAACCACAGAGGGAAACTGAGGCACGGGGAGGGGCCAGGGTTGGGTTTCATAGTTTCATAGTAGCTAGAGTCGGAAGGGACCTAGGTAGATCATCTAGTCCGACCCCCTGCCTTAGCAGGAAAGAGCACCGGGGTCAGATGACCCCGGCAAGGTGCTCATCTAACTTCCTTTTAAAAATCCCCAGGCTAGGAGCCTGCACCACTTCCCCTGGAAGCTGGTTCCAGGCCCTAGCCACCCTGACTGTGAAGTAGCGCCTCCTAATATCTAATCTAAACTTACCCTCCGCCAGTTTGTGACCGTTATTCCTGGTCACTCCTGGCAGCGCACGGGGGAACAGGGACTCCCCCAATACCTGCTGATCCCCCCTGACCAGTTTGTAGCAGGCCACAAGGTCCCCCCTTAGCCTTCTCTTGTGGAGGCTAAACAGGTTCAGGTCCCGTAGCCTATCCTCATAAGGCCTGCCCTGCTGACCCCTGATCATACGAGTGGCCCTCCTCTGAACTCTTTCCATATTGTCCACGTCCCTCTTGAAGTGTGGCGCCCAGAACTGGACGCAGTACTCCAGCTGCGGCCTGACCAGTGCCGCATAGAGGGGGAGGATCACCTCCCTGGACCTGCTCGAGATGCATCTGTGGATGCATGATAGGGTACGGTTGGCCTTCTTGACTGCCTCCCCACACTGCCGGCCCATGTTCATCGTGGAGTCAATGACGACTCCAAGATCCTTTTCCGTCTCCGTGCTGGCAAGAGGAGAGTTCCCCAACCTGTAAGTGTGGTGCCGGTTCTTCCTCCCCATGTGCAACACCTTGCACTTATCAGTGTTAAACCCCATCTTATTCTCATCCGCCCACCGTTGCAACCTGTCAAGGTCAGCTTGTAGCCTATTGCACCCTTCTAGTGCACCCACATCCCCCCACATCTTAGTGTCATCAGCAAACTTGAACAGGGTGCTTTCTACCCCCTCATCCAAGTCACTGATGAAGATGTTGAACAGTGCGGGCCCGAGGACCGAGCCCTGCGGGACCCCACTGCCCACGTCCTTCCAGGTCGAGAAGAACCCATCCACCACCACCCTCTGGGTGCGGCCCTCCAACCAGTTGGCGACCCATTTGACCGTGTGGGCATCGACACCACAGTCTCCCAGCTTTTTGATGAGGACAGGGTGAGAGACAGTGTCGAAAGCCTTCCGGAAGTCCAAAAAGACTACATCCACAGCAACCCCTGCGTCTAATGATTTGGTGACCTGATCGTAAAAGGCCACCAGGTTGGTCTGACAAGACCTGCCACTGATAAACCCATGTTGGTTGCCCCTGAGCATGCATTCCCCCGCAAGGCCCTCCTGGATGTGTGCCAGGATAATTTTTTCAAAGAGCTTACCCGGGATTGAGGTCAGACTAACTGGCCTGTAATTTCCCGGGTCCTCTTTTTTTCCCTTTTTGAAGATAGGGACCACATTGGCCCTCTTCCAGTCCTCCGGCACCTCGCCAGAGCACCACGAGTGCTCATAGAGCCGTGCCAGGGGTCCTGCAATGACCTCAGCCAGTTCCTGTAGAACCCTAGGGTGAAGATCGTCCGGACCAGCGGACTTGAACACGGGGTTGGGTTTGGCTTGCCTGGTGCTGGCCTCCTCTTGCTGGGTCTTGTCCTGCGGTCCCTGAGGCCTGGGTCCAGGCTGAGAGTCCTCTCCCTGGGGCAGGTGGGTGCTGGCTGGGGGGTAGGGAAGGGAGAGCAGCCCCTTCCCTGCTGCCCGGAGGGCCTGGCTGCCTCCCCACCCTAGGGCTAGCCACAAATTTGGGGTCTTGCTGCTGGCTTTGAAGTGTGTCGGCAGAGACGGGACTTCTTGGTGCCATTCTCTTTCCGCCTTGAATGGTGGAGGGACTGACCAGCTGGAGACCATGTCCCTGCCCGCTAGCCCCCGAGCCACAGCTTCCCCTGGCTGCTCTCAGTCCCATGCTGGCTCGGGCTGTGCCTGGCTTCGCTCCTCCATTTCCGAGCCCTGCCTGCTGCTCTGCCTGGCCTGCCTCTGCCCCGCTGTCCCCTTGGCACATTGCACCCCGGGCTTCCATCTGGCCTTGCAGGTGGCTTTGTTGTGGGTGCAGACACACCTGGACTTGGGGCTGCAGCAGCCTGCTTCATGGAGGGGGCCACTCACACTGCCAGTTCCTACAGGCTTTGACCCGTTGCTGGGCTGGGGGATCCAGCTGGCTCTGAATTCCTCTGCCTCAAGACGTTACAGCTGGGCACACCCCAGGCTAGCCCTAGTGGCTTTCCTGGAGTTGCTCGTGGGATGCCTGCTGGGCTCTTTCAGCCTGTGCCGGGATAACGGGAGGGGGGACCGTGTGCATTTTGTGCGTGTGCAGGGTGTTGCCGCAGTCAGGTGTGGCAGGGAAGGGCTCTCTGTAGAGCATGCCCAGGGCCCAGCGGCGCCGTGAGGGGCTGCATCTCGGGCTGCGGGGCAGGGCACTGCATCCCTGAGCCTGGTGGCCACATCTGGCTGGGTCAAAAGAGGCTCCTAGGACTGGTGCAGACCTGGTCTTCACCTTCCTTGGCCAGGAGAAGGCCAGATCAGGGATCTCTGTGGGGCATAAACATCTGTTAGAGCAAGGCAGTGCTGCGGGGGGGGGGTGAGCCTGGGGGCAGTGGGTACCTGGGGCTGGGTGGACCCGAGGGGGAGGCCGGGGCAGCTTCTAGGCAGGGAGTTGTCCTGCTGCAATCCAGCGTGCATCTTCCTCAAGACTAGTTTTTCTTCGTCAGGATCTGCAGGGAGCAGAGGCACAGCCCCCTCCTCAGCCCTTCCAGTCTGGGCCGTTCCTTTCTGGGGTGCGGCGGGGTGGGGTTGGACTGCTTTAACCGGGGAAGTCTCTGCCTGGCCAGAGGCTGATGATAGGCTTTTTAAATGGGTGAGGTCACCTGGGCTTTTGCACATGCACACGCACACGCTTGCCCTTGGGGCCAGGGACCCGCCTGCTTTGTCCAGAGCATACAGGCTAAATCATGCAAGCCTCCATAGCCCTCCAACGCCTTCCCACATTTCCTCGCTGCAGAAGGCCTGATGCTCGCTGGCAGCTGGAACGAGCCACAGCAGCCACAGACCTGATGCTCCTCTGCTTACCCAGCCTGACTGGGCTCCGGCTCTGCCCGTTTCAGTGGAGTGCTCTGGATTTATGACAGGAAGGGCAGGGCATGGTTTGGCAGCTCTGATGCACGCTGGTCGCAGGGAGGCGAGTACCCGGCCCAGCCCCAGTGCCTAGCTTTGCCATGCTGCCGCGTTGAGTGGGTAACAGGGCAAGAGGCAGCTGCCAGCACGCCACTTCCCCCCCGCCTCTGCTTCCTGGCATTGTGTGTTGCAAGCAGTCATGTCCTCAGAGGTCCAGCCTGGCGCATACATAAAAGCCAGGTGGGGCTGATGAGCAGATGCCTGTGGCATGAAACTGCCCCCGCAGACACACGCGCTGCCCTTGTTGCACCAACCAGCCATGAGCTAGGAGGCTGGGACCTCTGCGGGTTTCCTTGGTCTCTCCTGCATGGCATGGGCATGGCCCTGGGATACTCTTACCCCTCTGGGGTGCTGGGGGCTGTGGTTGGGGTCCTCCTCAATGTGACTCGGCTCAGCTGCAAAGCTAGAGCTTCAGTGGCTCCCCCAGCCGAGAGCCTGCTCCTGTCTTGGCCCAGGCCAGGCTGGCATCCATCTAGCTAGATGTACTCCCCAACTACAGCCTCTGAACATCTCCCCAGCTGCTCCGACCAGCCCAGGCACCTCCCAAGGGGCAAAGGGCCCAGTTCTGGGTTTCCCCGGGAGGCGAAGACTTCCAACATTTCCCCCAGTCTGAAGTGGAAGGAAGGGAGTTATTAAACTGAACTAAGAGCCTAGAAGCTTTTGCAAGCTGGAAAAGGCTGTGGTTGGACCCCAGAGACCTCTCCATTGCAACGTTCCTACCCCACATGTTGCAAAAAGAGATTAAAAAAAGGGGTGGGGTGGAATTTGAGCTTGGCTGCATTGAAAGGGGTGGGTCTGGCTGGTACCGAAATCACCTTTTCCCCATAAACTAGTCCAAAGTGGCTCTTTCCTGCAAACACTGGGTGCAGGATGCCAGGTTTGGAGATACTGGCCTGGAGGCACTGGGTTTCCGGGCATGCTTCATTGCTGAGCTGGTGGGGGGTTCTCCCCGCAGGGATCTGGCAGGTCTTGCCTTGCTCTGTGGGGCTGGTTTGAGTGCAGGATGCTTTCCCGGGGGGCCTGGAGCTGCTGGTCTCGTCCCCACTGAGCTGGTCTTCATCTGGTTCATCTCAGCTGCTGCACATGGCCGTGTTCAAACAGAGCCCAACCCTGGCAGGAGGATGTGCTGGGTAGGGTCGATGCTGCAGGGGGCTGGTGTGTGTGTGTGGCTGTATCAATATTAATTCATTCATGGAGCCAGTGAAAGGGGAAAGGGCAGGGGCCAGGACAGTGTGTCCTTGGGGCTGTGTGAGCACGTTGGCATTAGGCAGCACTAAGAGAGGTGGATTAGGAGGTGGGGTGCAGATAGCACTGTGCTGGGCTGCTTGGACAGAGCAGGGCAGGCTTCAGGCCGCAAGCACATGCTGCGAGCTCCGGTCTGCTTATTGTAGGACCTACACAAATACGGGAGATGCGTGTAGTGATTTGGACCCGCAGCGCTGCATGTTATATGCCACTACTCTATGTCAGCTGTGACCCTGGGGGAAAATCTTATTTTTTCCCCTATATTCCGCCGTCCGAAAACAAGGCGCGTGTTTTATTGAGGGGGTGCGGTATGTGAGACTATATGGTAATGCCCCTGCCTCTGTCCTCTTCATTACCAGCTCTGCATGGGGAAGGCCCTGCAGGTCAGTGGGACTTGCTTTGGGTTTACGCCAGCTGGGAACAGGTTGTGAGGTGCGTTCAAACAGAGCCCAAGAGCAGCAGCTCCGTGTCCTGGCCCGTGGCATCTTTCTGGCTTTGGCACTGACTGGCTGGGAGGCCCTGGGCACCCCATCACCTCTGGTCGTTCTCCTGCCCTGCCTCGATCAGCAGCTCTCTAGGGACAGCGCTGGTTGCTTGCTAGGGGCGTGCGTGTGTGTGAGCGAGCGTGTGCGTGCTTGTGCGTGTGTAGGCAAATAATGAGCACTGGTGCATAGAAAGCACCAGGGTGTCAAAGCCGGAACAAAAGGGCTTGGCTATTAAATAAACAAGGGAGCGGTGGATCGTCTTGAACGGGGTCCGTCTTGGCGGTTGAGGCTAAAAGGGGCTGGAACGATCCCCCTGGATTGGGTACAACTGGGAGACTCCTGGGCCCCTTTGCACAGCGGTTCTGGCTCAACTGGACCAGAATTTGGGAGTTCAGGATGCCAAGGCTTGGGAGAGGCTCTGTGTCCCTCCTCGAGGCAGCTGGAGGAGCTACCTGGCCAAGGCAGCACAGCCTAGCAGTTAGTACTGGGGCATGGGCCGGTGCGTGCCTCTTTGGCCCCTCCAGCCCTGCAAAAGTCCAGCATGAGCTGTGCCGGGAGGTGCATCGCGTTCCTGGGCCCAGCTGGATTTGGGGAGGGGGTGACCAGCACTGACCTATTGTAGTCCCTGGTCTGTGGGCCATCAACTGAGCTCCTCTGTGCCCTTTTGGGGAAGGAAGGCTGCTGATAAGACCCCCACACCCTACCCCACCCCTTGAAGGATGAAAGGCCAGGGATGGACATGGCTGATCTGGCTGCTGTCTCTTGCTTTGATGTTGCTGATCCCCCCAGCAGCCGCCTCCTTTGACACCCCCCCCAGCCTGGCGCATCAGGCAAACCAGGTGGGTCCCTTGTGTCTGTGGCTGCAACCCTGCTTTTCTGTCCTTGGTGTGGCTCATCTGCAGCAACTGGCGCCTCTAAATCTCCTAAGCTCTGGGGCCACGCAAACTTCGGATTTGCTCCCCTGGTGTCAAGGAAGCTACACACAACTCTAGAGGTCTCTGTAGGGCCTCGCCATGCTAATTGCTGCCCAGAAACAAGGAGGGGACTGCTCGTGTGTCATCTCTTCCCCTGTGGTAAAGTGCCACCTGCACCGCACCTCTGGGACCCTGGATTTAATGTGGCATGAGAGCGTGCACATGGCGCCTCCCATGGAGTAGCTGTGGAGGTTGTGACACTGAAGGCCCAGGGGAAGATGGGGGGGGGCGGCCCGCCCCAGAGGCGGTGGATCTCCCGGGTGTTGGTAAGGCTGTTTATGCAGCAGCGCCAGCGGCTGGGGGATGCTCTTTCCGTGTTTGTTAGCTCTGGCCACTCCAGTCAGACAAGTTCTTGCCGGTGTAATGCCCTCAGGAGCTGGGAAGCCAGAGACGCCTGCGGGCACCTACCTGGCCTCCCTCTGCGACTCACCTGGGGTGAGGTGGGGAACAGATACCGGCTTGCTCCAGTGGCTGCCGGGCTGTGGTCTGGTACCCTCCTGGTCTTAGGGGTTCAGGCAGCATCTCTTGTTGTGTGCCAGGGCTGAGCTGCTGGTTGGGGACAATGGAGGTGCTGGGGTCCATGCCCCTGGCAGCCCTCTCAGGTGCAGAGTGCTTTGAAAGTGGAGCCAGCCTGGGTCCTGGCGTCCTCCAGCTGTGTCCTGCCTGGAGTCAGAACCATGGACCTGTCCCCTGAGGTGCACCCATCACTCAGCTCCTAGTGACTCACTGGGGCTGGTTTGGCCCAGGGATGGTTTGAATCTCCTGGGAGCTTCCTTCCTTCCTGCCCTTTGCAGCTCCTACTGACACACTGGGATGTGGAGCCCTTGGGCTGGGGTCTTGCCTCCTGGAATAAGTTAGGCTCCTTGGTTAGGGCAGGGGACTGGGAGTCAGGACTCCTGGGTCTCTTCTCTGATTCCTGAGCTAGCAACAGACATTCAAAAAGACTGAGCCTGAATTGACTTTGCAGGTTAGTTTAACCTGGCTAGGCTGAATCAGTGTGTAACTGTACAGACATCCCAGAAATGCAGGCACATGGCTGGAGTGGCTCCTGGGGTGCTACAGCAGCCCACCCTTCCCTTCCATAGTACTTAGCTAAGTGGGGGGGGGCAGGGCATGGCCTGATTAGGAAGGGGTTCCCCCACTTCTGACCAACTCAGCAGAGAATTGATAACGCAGTGTTTATCACCCCTAACTCAGTGTTTATTATCCCATTAAGAAAACAACAGAGGGACATTGCCAGCTACCTGTTGATTCTGCCTTTGTCCTGTCTGCCACAGCACGGACCGTAGCCAGCACGTGGTCTGCTAGCTAATGCCGAGAGGTGTCTGTGTAAGGCAGAGGGGATGGGGCAATCCCTGTTTAGCAGGGAGTGGGGAGAGGAGGGGAGAAGCAGGGAGAAGCCAGGCAGACACCTGCAGTCTCTGCTGAGCTCCAGCCAGGGAGCAGAGGGGAGGGGCCAGCTCCCCTGGCTGGAGCTCAGCAGGGGAGCTGGGGAGGGGAGGGGAGGAGCTGCAGGCCCCTCCCCTCTGCTGTGGAGCAGAGAGCTCCGCCCAGCCCAGAGAAAATACCGGGATCCTGGGGGAATCTGGTTTAACTTAAACCAGCAATGGGTCTGGGACAGATATTGCATAAACTGGCCTGGCCCAAATCAGTTAAGTCTGATACTACCTTCAACCAGGTTTATCTCAAACTGGTTTCAGACTAGTTTATGTGCACTGAACATCTGTTCTGCTACAGGTTTAAGCCAGTTTCTGATCACTTAAGCCAGTTTATGTGTGATGTCTGTCCCTAACCCTAGTGGCTTCTGGCTAGTGCAGGACTCCTGGTTTCCCTTCCTGACATTGCTAAGGGAACATAGCTTATCATTACTGGGGGGTTTACGGGTGTGTGCCAGGACTCCTGGATTCTCTTTTCTGCTGTGTGACAAGTCCCTTGATCTCCCTGGCCTCCATTTCTCCACTTGCAATCGGGGCTGAGGCATTTCCCCAGGACCCACTGAGCAGTGCCTACAATGTGCATGGTGTTCTTCAGGAGCAGCCAGCTCCTGGGTGAGGGATGGGGTGGCAGTAGTCAGAGGCAGCTGGCATTTGGCCCTGTCCTGGCAGACAGGACACTCCTGGCTTAGCTACAGCATGTCCCGCAGTTGCTCGCAGGCTCCGACTGGGTAGAAGTGGGGATCTGGGTGGGTTTGGCCCAGCAAGAGCTGCTGCACAGAGCTCTCCAGCCTGCCTTCTGTGCCTGATGAATGCAGCGGGTGGAGAACAATAGGCCAGGATATCCCCAGATCTGGGATCAGGGTGGGGACAAGGATGGCCCATGTGGACGGCTGCTGGAGATTTGAATGATACCGCAGCCTCTGCTGATGGCTTTTGCCCCCCTGCTCCAATCTCCCCCTTCCAGTGCATTCCTGGGAGGTGAGTCACAGGCGGGGCTTTGTGATCTGTGTGCTAGTTTTCACATTCCTAGCCCCTGGGAGCCGCTCCCTGCACCAGCCCAGGGACGAAAGGCTAAAGGCAGCTGTGATCATCCCCTTTTTTTTTCCAAATGGGGGCTGCGGCGATTGCTTCAGGGCCTGGGGCCGGGGTTGCTATTGCAGCAGAGGAGGGGTGAGGAAAGCAGCGGAGGGTATGATTTGGATGCTGAAATGGTCGCTGCGTGTCTTGGTATCCTCCTTGCAACTCCGCACCCAGTGCCTGGCCTCTGCAAGACTCCCAGAGCCTGCGGCAGTGCCCAGGGACCTGCTGGCAGCCGCCTGGGGTTCCCTTTCGCACCCTGCACCAGGGAAGGGGCTGGGGGGGAAAGGTGTGCGTAGCCTCCTTGCATCTGCTCTCCAGCCATCTCTACCATCTCACACACCCTTGGCCGGAAGCCGAGTGCAGGCCTGATCGCCCTATGTCAATGGCTTCATTGCAGCGATTCTCAGCTGTGAGAGCCCCACACTACTGAGACCGTTAGGGTTGCAAGCACCGACACGATTCACCAGGAATCCAGGGGTCCGGAGCACCCTGCCCTGCTGCAGCCTTGCTGGGCTCTTTGCAAGAGAAGAGCCACTCCCGTATTTCTCTCATAGTCACAAGGCAGGGGAAAGCAATGAGCTGGGGTTCTCCAAGATGGGGCCCAGAGTCTAAGGAGGCTGGGGCTACTGGGTTAACGGTCGGGGCTAGTGGGGCCCAACTGGTGCGGCTTCATGTGTGGATGCTTAAGCTGGGTTTCAGCCCAGGCGGGTTTAGCGGGTGCTGGTAAACTTGACGGGCTTCCCCTGCAGCACAGGGCACCCTCCTCTTCATAGGCCCCCTGGGCCTCTACTACCCGCCCCCTGCCTCATGGGTTTGGGGCCAGTGCCCGCAGCCCTCTGCTCTCTCCGCGGCCTCTCGTGGGGTGTTCTCGGTGTTGCAGCTTGTGCCTTGTCACCGGGCGCGAGGGCTTCCAGTGCTGAGCTGTGGCTACCCTTCCCTGTGCGTGCTTTTTGGGGCTGGGCTCTGGCTGTGCCAGCCCCCCCAGTCTTGTGCATGCCTTAAGGGTCTATGTTTCCCTGCCCTCAAGGCTGCTCTTGTTTCGGTCTTCGGGGTGATACCAGTGGGAATGGGGGTGCTCAGTTTACCACTGGCGATTTTCCCTTGCTCTGAGCTGTGCCAGGTTCCCGCTGGCTGGCAGGATTTGTTGCTGCTTGTCTCCCTGGGGATCATTATCCACTGCCTTAATGACCCCTGCAAGTATCCCAGGCTTACTCTAGGAACCGTGAGCCCAGCTGCCAGCCAGCCTCTGGCCTGTGGAAGGGAAGGCAAACATAGCCAGCAGCCACAGCCGAGCAAACAAAGCCTGACACCCAGGGCGGTCTGCGGCCTGGGGATCTGAGAAGGCGGACGGATTCCAGAGCCAGGCATCCATGTCTCTGCTGTCTGCCCAAGCCCGTGGGTCTGGCCGGAGGATCTGTAGGGAGGGAGGATCCTGGAGCCAATGCACCTCCCAGTACAGACCAGTCCCTAGAGCCTTGCTGTAGAGTTCCCGGTGTAAAGTGTTAGTGCAAGGGATGTGGATGGGTACAAGCAGTGTGAACACCACCCTGCCAGCCCCGTCTCTTTGCTGGCTTCGTTTGCCCACTCTAGCATGCTATGGCCTTGCCCCTTCTGCTGCCCTGGTATCAGGGAGGGAGGTTTTCCAGCAGTCAGGCAGCTGTGTGGGACCCAGATGAGGTGATGGGGATGCTATGGACCTGTGGAGGCATGGCCTTATTCAGGTCCTGGTAGCATCTGGGTGCTGCAAATGGAACCAGACCCTCATGGTGCTGGGTACTGTGAGGCCCCGGGGTGCTAGGTGTCTCAGCCCCCCCACAAAGATCTCTTTCCACTACACTGTCCTCAGTGCAAGGGTTAACTATTCCAGGCAGTAACTCCCCCTCCACACCCCCAGCTTGGACATCCCCCACATTGCATTCCTGAGGGCAGAGGCCGCTGGCGGCTGTGGTGCGATCCCTGCTGGAATTCCCCATCTCCCCTTGCCGAGCCCCAAGGGATTGTTTTTGGAAGCAACCTCTGGCTGTTTGAAGTGCAAACAGCCTCCCTGTGCAGAGCTGGGTGGGACCAAAGCCCTGGCAGAAGAAACAGTCTCTTGCTTTTTTTTTTTGTAATTAAAATGTATTTCTATGTACAGTATATAGAGAGTTATTTATATATATTCCCTACCATAAGCTTTCTAGCGTACTTCTTAAAACTGCATTAAGAAACCTGTGCTTCCCTTTACAATAACTGCAACCCCTCCCCTACACCTCTGCCCACCCACCCTCCACCCTCACCTACCCAAATTGCAGTCCTTTAGCCCAAACCCCGATTTGGGGCTTATATTCTCAATTCATTCACTGTCCGTGTCGCTGCTGATGTCACTGTCACTTCCCCAGCTGCCGATTCTGTTGTAGTCCTTCTTGCTGTGTCCAGGTCCAGTTGTATCTCTGTCCTTTTTGTTCTCTCTGTCCACTTCCCCTCCCAGGGGGTTTTTGAAGTGGTGACACATAGGGGGTGCATGTGTACCCCTGACAGCGCTGGTGCACCCCCTGACAGGCTGTGGTCCCTGCTTGGGCGATGGGCCGGGGGGAGAGCAGGCAGGAGCATCGGTGCCCACTCTGCAAGTGCTGGCCAGGGAGTGGGAGCGCCGGATGAAATGCCATGGCCACTTCCAGGAGTGCTGCAGCCACTTCCCGGTCAGCACGATCGGCTGTGGGGGGACCCCCCACCCGGTTGGTGAGATTGGCCATGGGGAGACTCCCCCTGGTTGCTGACTGGTTGCTGGGGGAGCACGTGCCCCCTAACTAAGGTGGCACCAGTTTCCCAGGCGTCTTTGAACAACCTGTGCCAGGTGTCGCTTTTCCAGATGAAGTTGGCGATGTCTTCTCCATCCTCACTCACCGATTTCCAGTGGTAGGACTGAAGTTCGCTTGGAAACATTTTAACAGCCTGTTTCCTTGAGCTTGGCAGGCCTGTATACCAGGAGGTTCCTGCATTGCCACAGGGCGCTTCTGACACAGGACACAAACTGGCCAAAACGTGTTGTCTGGGACCCCCGCTGCTCAGTCAGGTGTCTGTACTGATCCAGGCCTTTGCCTCCATCCTGTCCTAACCTCTGAGCATCTGGGGACAAACGGGGCAGTGGCCTCATGCCCGAGGTTGAGCATTAGCCCCGTGTCCTTTCTTGAAGGGGCTCTGAGGTCTTGCAGGCTTTTGCCCCTTGCTGGCTTCACTGCAGCCGGTCCATGCAACTGCCTCTGACTTTGCTGCAGCCGGTCCATGCAACTGTGTGGCTGGGCGGGTAGAGGTGTGCGGAGCCGTCTCCTGACCCACTGATGGTTTTGGCCTCCCAGTGACCAGCGTTGGCTGGTGGCTTGAGCGCTGCAGAGCGTGCGGAGCCCCCTCCCATGTTCTTGCTGGCCACTGGAGTGGCAGGGCCATGGTTCTCTCCGGGGACTCAGCCATAGCAGCGGGCACACGGGTGCGACCCTGGGCCCTCATGCCCTTGCAAACAGAGCTTGGGTGGCTGGTCCAAGACCTCCGAGAAGAGGCTGCAGCTCGCCTGACCTTGTCCCCATCTTGCATGGCTTCCTCCTCCCATGGGTTGTCTGATGGCTTCAGGGCCCTGGCCCTGCTGGCCCTGGATCAGTGCTAGCAGAGGGGCATGTGCCCACCCTGGGGACACCAGCACCTACAGAGGAGACATCCTCGGTGCCAGGGAGATGACAAGCTGTGGCCCTAAAGACCAGGGTGGAGCAGCAAGCAGAGAGGAAGTGGCTGAGTGCACCTGGCAGGTGGGATGGCTTGTTTATGGGTGCTGTATACATATCTAAAGCACCTTGCCCTCCCTGGGCACAGCCCTACAGCAGGGCAAAGGCCCAGGGGGCATCTCACCTGGGCTGCGTGACTCTTGGCAGCTCCTTTCCCCTGCTCGGTGCCTCAGTTTCCCCATCTGCCAGTGGAGGCGAGAACTAGGGGGCTCCTCAGGAAGAGCTTTGGGAGTGACGGTGAGCGAGACAAGGAAGTGCTTGGCTTCTTGGTGGCACAGACAAGCCGGACCGGCCAAGCCCAGTTCCCTTTGCGCCTGCAGCCGCAGCCCCTCTGCTCCTTGTAAGCCAGCAGCGGCTTGTCTGATGGGCCCCACCTGCCCACGAGCCCTGGCCCCAGCCTGCTTTTTTCTCTTATCAGCAGGAGCAAAATCTGTGTTGGGGGTGTACATTTTTTTCCTGATAAGGGGATGAGTGAGAAATGATACCAGTGCTCCTTCCTCTAGTGAGGTGGGAGAGGAGGGATTTATGGTATTAGGGGCTGCAGCAGTTTGGCGATGGGGATTAATCAGCACAGGGCATGGTAGAGAGGGCACGTGTCAGGGGAGGGGGGCCTCCAGTGCCCGGCAATGCAGCACAGCTCCTTCCACCCGCTGGCGAAGGTGCCTCCCCTCTGTAGTTTGTGCTAACAACGTACCTGGCAGGGGAGATCCACTTCTTCTTGACTGTGAATGACCCAGTGTACAGGCAGTCCTCAACTTACAACGTTTCGAGTTACATTTTGCACTTACAATGTTCACAAACTGACACCCTGTTTCAACTTTCTGACCTCGGTTTTGACTTTGCAACGCTTGGTCCAATGCCATGCTGTGCCAGTGAACAAGGTCGCTGCATCGCCCAACTCCCTGGAGAGCATCTGTCCAAACTTCCTTGGACACTTTCTTTAAGAAAGCAGGCTCTCCAGGGACCTAGCGGACCTCCTGCGGCTAAAAAGGAAAGCCTACAAAGGATGGAGGACGGGATTCACCTCCAAGGAGGATTATTCTGCGCTGGTCCGGTCCTGCAGGAAAGCCAAGGCTGCAACTGAACTCCAACTAGCTTCAAGCATCAAGGACAACAAAAAGTCCTTTTTCAGATATGTGGGGAGCCAGAGGAAAAGCAAGGGCAATGCTGGACCCCTGCTAAACCAGATGGGGCAACTGACAACTGACGCCCAGGAAAAAGCCAACCTATTAAATAGGTACTTTGCATCAGTCTTTCATCAGTCCCATGGGATGCCCATGCCAGCTATGGGACAGGGAGATCCGGGTGATGGGGATCCCCTACCCTCCATAAATGCTGACCTCGTGAAGGAACACCTTGAGAAGCTGAATACCTTCAAGTCAGCCGGCCCTGACAACCTGCACCCCAGGGTACTCAAGGAGCTGGCGAGCGTCATAGCCCAGCCCCTGGCACGGGTCTTTGAAAACTCCTGGCGCTCTGCTGTAGTGCCCGAAGACTGGAAGAAGGCCAATGTGGTGCCGATCTTCAAGAAAGGGAGGAGAGTGGATCCGGCTAACTACAGGCCCATTAGCCTGACTTCTATCCTGGGGAAGATCTTAGAAAAGTTTATTAAGGAGGCCATCCTTGAGGGACTGGCCCAGGCTAACATCCTAAGGGATAGCCAGCACGGGTTTGTTGTGGGTAGGTCTTGTTTGACCAATCTCATTTCCTTCTACGACCAGGTGACCTATCACCTGGACGAGGGAGATGAGATTGATGTCATATATCTTGGCTTCAAAAAAGCTTTTGATCTGGTATCCCATGATCACCTCTTGGCCAAACTGCCCAGTTGTGGCCTTGGCTCCACCACGATCCGCTGGCTGGGAAACTGGCTCCGTGGTCGGACCCAGAGGGTTGTGATTGATGGCAGTCACTCATCATGGTGCCCTGTAACCAGTGGGGTCCCTCAAGGCTCTCTCCTGGGACCCATCCTGTTCAACATCTTCATTAACGATGTGGACATTGGAGTCAGGAGTGGACTGGCCAAGTTCGCCGATGACACCAAACTTTGGGGCAAAGCATCCACGCCAGAAGATAGGCGGGTGATCCAGGCTGACCTGGACAAGCTCAGCACATGGGCAGACGAGAACCTCATGGTGTTTAACACCGAAAAATGCAAGGTTCTCCACCTTGGGAGGAAAAACCTGCAGCACCCTTATAGGCTCAGCAGTGCTACGTTGGTTAGCGCTACAGAAGAAAGAGACTTGGGGGTCATCATTGACCACAAGATGAACATGAGCCTCAAATGCGATGCTGCGGCTAATAAAGCGACCAAAATGCTGGCTTGCATCCATAGATGCTTCTCGAGCAAATCCCGGGACGTCATTCTCCCCTTGTACTCGGCCTTGGTGAGGCCGCAGCTGGAGTACTGCGTCCAGTTTTGGGCTCCACAATTCAAAAAGGACGTGGAGAAGCTTGAGAGAGTCCAGAGGAGAGCCACGCGCATGATCAGAGGTCAGGAAAACAGACCTTACGATGACAGGCTGAGAGCCATGGGGCTCTTTAGCCTGGAAAAGCACAGGCTCAGGAGTGATCTGATGGCCACCTATAAGTTTATCAGGGGTGACCACCAGGATCTGGGGGAACGTTTGTTCACCAGAGCGCCCCAAGGGATGACGAGGTCGAATGGTCACAAACTCCTGCAAGACCGCTTCAGGCTGGACATAAGGAAGAATTTCTTTACTGTCCGAGCCCCCAAGGTCTGGAACAGCCTGCCAGCGGAGGTGGTTCAAGCTCCTACATTGAACACCTTCAAGAGTAAACTGGATGCTTATCTTGCTGGGATCCTATGACCCCAGCTGACTTCCTGCCCTTTGGGCAGGGGGCTGGACTCGATGATCTCCCGAGGTCCCTTCCAGCCCTGATGTCTATGAAATCTATGACAAGACTCCAGAAAAACCTGCCACCAGCACTCCTGAGAAGACCTCAGCCAATAGCCCTTCAAAAAGTCCAACCAAGAGCCCTTCAAAAAGTTCAGCAAAGTCTCCTCAAAGAAGTCCTTCCAAATCAATAGGATTGCTATTTACAATATAAATACATTAATGTTGCTATCTTACTCATCTATAATTGATTGAGTACAAAATTCGGGGTTATTTTTGGTGAAAATAGGGCATCGGGCCTTGGTTCAGGAACCAAACCTCCATTTATCATATTGTTTCCTATGGGAAATTGGTACTGAGTTACAACGTTTCGACTTAAGACAGGGTTTTCAGGAAGCAGTTGTGTCCTAAGTCCTAGGACTGCCTGTAGTTAGAGGGGGAAGGCCTGTCCCTTGCACTGCGGGCAGGCTGACCCCTGCCAGAGTCTAATGCCTCCCAACGGGAGGATCTTGGTCCCACAATTTATGGTGATGGGGGGACTGCTGGCTCCTTCTGCCTTTTGACTCAGTGAGACTAGGGGTCATCTGTACTCCAAGGCCTAGGGGCTTGCACGTAGGAAGCTGCCATGGATTTGGGAGTATCTGAAGACCAGGTGGAAGAGTCTGGGCGGGAGGAGACTTGTTGGTGGCCGCGCCGCCTGGGCTGGAACGAGTGAGCTCCGCTCAGTTGCGAGAACATGGGACTGATTTGGTGGATTTGGCTCCTGTCCCCACCCTGGGAAGGGGACCAGACTGCATGACCACAACCACGTCCCCTGCAGGGTGGGACGCACCAAACCGCCCAGCCCTGGAGCCACGGAGGAACTCCTGTCCTCACCACTGGGAAAAGCCTCTACTCCTGCCTTGTCCTCTCTGCCTATTGTTCTGGGAGCCTCTATCTGCCCTGGATCAGCCCACCAGCCGGCCTTGATCTCTGCACGCCCAGCTCTTCCTGGTCTTTGCATGCCTCTGCTGCCAGGCATGTGCATGGACCTGCAGGGCATTAAGTTCCCGGCAGCTTTGCTGCATCCTCCCCTCCCTGATTCACCTACAATGCCCTGAACAGAAGGACAATGCACTCCCCAGACAAGCTAATCCCCAGCTCCGGGAGAACGGGAGGATGCGTGTAAATGAACCCATTGGACACAAGGCAAGGCAATGCACCCTCATGCGCAACCTGCCTTGCCCTGCCATGGCTGTGAGAAGCCTCTGCTGGTCGTGGGACGAGGACGCGGGTGATGAGCCTCCCTCCTCGGTTTTGTGCTGAGGCCCAGCATTTCCCGGCAGTGAGCAGCTGCAAACCAGGCAGAGCCTCAGAGCAGGCAGCCTCATCGTGAGGTGCCAGGGGAGGAGTGTATGGGGGTGTGAACAGGGGGGAGAACATGAGGACTGTGGATGGACAGAACAATAAATATTCAGGAACGGGGTTTTTCTTTTTGCAATTTTGTCTCTCAGGCCCAATCAGACCAATCAAGTCCAAATTCTCTCTACCGAGCATCGCTCAATCGTTCCAGTCCAGGTGGCGCAACCACCGGCACGTCTCCTCCCTCCCAGACTCTTCAGCCCGGGGCTTTGGTTTCAGATACTCCCAAAGCCATGGCAGCTTCCTATGTGCAAGACCCAAGCCTGGAGGCCTTGGAGTTCAGATTACTGCTAGTCATGCTGGCCCCGAGCCGAAGGAACAAGCTAGACGGAAAGCCTGGGATCAATAGATCCACCCACTGGAGGCATTACAGACCCTGGCAGGGGTCAGCCTGCCCGCAGTGCAAGGGACAGGCCTTTGCCCTCAACTACACCAAGTCATTCAAGGCTGAGAAGGGGTCTCCCCTGCCAGCTTAGAACAACCACCTGGGCCGAGACCACCTCGTGGCACACGCCATAAATACGTGGGGATGTGTGTGGATGGATGCATGGCAAGGAGATGGGTAGAGAGAGGAGGGGAGCATATCCATGAGAGATGAGTCTCTTCCAATATAATTTTGAGACTTGCTGTCATACCCTTGGCTCTTTACACACACACACGCACGCACACATGCATGCATGCTGCTGTCATACCCTTGGCTCTTTACACACACACACGCACGCACACATGCATGCATGCATGCAAGATCCAAGATACATGCATGTACATGCCATGTGTATGTATAGATAGCTACAGGAAACCTCACATATCCTCTTCTGTAAGTGCGTTGTTGCGACCGACGCCAGCCGACATTTGATTTCTGGGGAAATTTGAAATGAAAAGCCCCTTGTTCATTTGGAGGCAGGCCAGGGAGGAACAAACTGGGGCGGGTCAGTTTGCTGGAAAGGCAAGAGAGCTCTTGTCCGGCGTGAGTGAAGCAAGTTGCTGCTGCTTGGCCTCTGGGCTGTTTGAAGCGTTTTTGGATTCAGATGACAGGCAGGGACGCCATGCAACGCGAGTCTGCCCTGGCCAGAGGGGTGTCGGGCTGGAAGCTGGCAGGCTGACACGGGAGCCTGGGGGGAGTCTTTATTTCCTTCAAAATGGGCCGTTGAGCAACCCAGCTGCCTCCCGGCTCAGCAGCTCCTGCTGGAGAACGGTTTGCTACACATTTTGCCTTCTCTGCTGATGCCTCCTAGGAGCCTTCTTGGCTCCTCTGCGTGTGGCCCTAGCAGAGGGTCACACCAGCCCCGCAGGCTTGGCCCTCCACAGTCTGGCCACGGGACCACTTTCCGCCGACCTGCATCCGCGGCCGCCTTTCTAGCCCAGCTGCACAAATACAGCTCGTCCTGCCTCCCCCACCCTGCATGCCAGACATTTGTGCTGTGGTTCCCCACCCCTGCTGCCACTGCCGTGGGGTGGGTCTGGGTGCCAGGGGACCCACTAGACTGGCACCAGCAATATGACAGGAGGCCTGGCATGCCCTATAGCCAGTGGGCTGGTGGAGGGGAGCACGCACGTCCTGATCCATGCCAGGCCTCAGCTCTGTGTGTGCAAGGGGCTGCAATCCAGGCACCGCTTCTTGCAGGAATACTTATCACCCCTGCTCCTGCCTGGCCTGTTATTTATGATGTGCGGGCGGAGATAAAGCTGGCCTGGACTTGTGCGTGCTCTGGCTGCTTCCTGGGAGAGCAAGGGGGTCCTAATCTCAGTTCATGCTTGGAGCAGGGGGTTGGACTAGATATGACCCCCTGAGGCCCCTTTCAACCCTAAATTTCTATGATTCTATGAATGGCAGTGAGTCGTGGGTTAAAGTCAGTTTGGGAATCAAGGGTCCCCGTGGATTTTTGGCTTGCTTTCCTGCTCTCTCTTTATCCCATGGACTGCTGCCCTCCTCCGGCAGAGAGCTCTTGCAACCCCTTCCAGTTGAAGGGCTGGAAGGGGCGAGCCCCCAGCTCCTCTCTGCTGCTGAAGGAGTTAACTTTGGAGGTGGCAGGTGCTGCCTGGGTTAGCTCAGCCCCTTTTGCCTTCTGCAGCCACTCAGGTATCCAAGCTCCAGGTTCCCCACCCCTTCTCTGGCTGGGATATAAGGTTGCGCACACCCAGCGCCCGCAGTGTCCCAGCCTCCAGCCTGAGCTTGCCCCTGCCAGCCTGGCCTGAGCAAAATGTCGGTCAGCAGCAGACAGAGCTTCAAGAGCAGCTCCTACACTGGGGCTCCCCGCACCTTCAGCAGCCGCTCCTTCACCTCCAACTTCACCCGGGCTTCCCCGCCCGTTGCCAACTATGCCCGGGTGGATGCCAGGGGGCTCCGAGGCCCAGCGCCGGGCCTGGGCGCCGGTGGTGGCATCACGGCTGTGAGCATCAACAAGAGCCTGCTGGCGCCCCTGAACCTGGAGATTGACCCCGACTTGCAGCAGGTGCGGACCCAGGAGAAGGAGCAGATCAAGAGCCTCAACAACAAGTTTGCTTCCTTCATCGACAAGGTGAGGCAGGGCGGCAGGTAGGTGTGTCTCGGCGACAGGCCGGTGCAACCTGTTGTCGTGGGAGGAGATGGGTCTGGTTTTGCTCCATTGTCCCCCGGTGAGACCCACGTGGGCCAGAGTGGGCTGGCACCGGGGGGAGGGCGGGGAGACAAGGCCCAGCGGTTACACCAAGGGGTCATGTTTCTACCCCTGCAGCCATGGAAGAGGAAAGGATCTTGGCTCAGGTTCCCACCGTGGGACCGGTTTGCAGAGTGCTGGGGCCTCCCCTGAGCTCAAAGTATCTCCTGCAGGGGTGGGAAAGCAGAGCCCCGAGCTCTCCTGGCAGGGAAAGGGCAGAGTCCCCGGGCGGGTGCAAACCCGGCTCTCCTGGTGTCCAGGGGTATCTGTGGAGCGGCCTGGGATGTCAGCCTGAGCACCCCTGGACACACTGGGCGTGTTGCCCATGTGGGTTTAGGGGCGTGGAAACGTGGTCCCTTCCCTGTGTGTCCACACAGTGCTGCACAGGGCTCGGCCCCTAGAGCTCTCCTAGGAGCATGTGGGTGTGACTCCACTGGCCTCTGTGCCAGGTGTGGGCGAGATCCGGCCTGTTCTTAACAGGGGACCCTGGGTGGGTGGGATTCCCCAGTGCTCTGCATGGCAGGGCTGTGTGTGTGTGTGTGTGTGTGTGTGTGTGTGCACGCGCACATGCAAGCAGGGGTGTGAGTCGCTAGTATTTTGCATGGAAGGAATGTGCGTGTGTGTGTGCGTGCAGGTGTATGTGTCCGTTGTTCTCAGTGCAAGCTCTGTGTGTGTGTGTGTGTGTGTGTGTATGTGTGCGTGCGTGCAGGTGTAGCATTTCATTGTTCTCAGTGCAAGCTCTCTCTGTGTGTATGTGTGTGTGTGCAGGTGTAGTATTTCATTGTTCTCAGTGTGTGCGTGCATGCATGCGTGTGTGTACAGATGTAACAGCCGTCATTGTTCTCAGTACAAGCTGCGTGTGTGTGTTTGTGTGTGTATAGGTGTAACAGTCTATTGTTCTCAGTTCAAGTTGTGAGTGCGGGTGTGTGTACACGTGTAACAGTTCATTGCTCTTCTCAATGCAAGCTGTGCGTGTGTGCATGTGTGTACCTGTTTCTTCTGGGCTGGTCCTGGCTCCCAGCCTCAGCTCAGGCCTGCAGGGTGGGGCACGCCTGAGAGCCGAGTCTTGGGGGTCCAGCCAGGCACCTCCACACCCAAGGGGCCCCAGATCTTTGCTCCTGGAACAGATGCTGTCGAGGAGGCTCCCCACCCCTGCGATGGGTCTTTCCCCACCTCCAGGCTTCTGAAATGCTTGCCTGCCATTGACCCCCCATTGCACCCCGGGGCCAGCAGGCCAGGAGGCAGCTGCTTGATCCTGGGGTCCCATCACGCAGCAGGAGGCTGCTCGCTGCCTGTCACACCATGCCAGCCCCCGCCTTCACCTCCTGCCCCTGGGCCCACTTCTGCCTCTTCTCACCGCTCCGTCCTGCCTGGGACTCTGACACCTGGGTTCATCTTGGGCTACGTCACAAAGCTGGGCCGTGGTGGAAATGATTAACTAATGCAAACATCCTGATCTCTTGAAAGCCCCTCACACCCTGGGCAACGGGGAGCTGTTTGCACCGAGGGGTAAAGCAAATGTGTCTTTCATGGCCTGCAGACTGAGGCTGGGTGTGGGGCTCGACATCCCACCACCCGTTACTGGGGCATCCCTGGCGTCCAAACACCCCAAGCTCCTCTCGGCTTGCAGGCTGCTTAATAATCAATTCGTGTCCCTTTGCCCACCTGCTGTGGGCCTGCCTGGCGGTGTGCAGGCAGGGAGCAGCTGGCCACACTGGTAGAAATGCACCATTCTCCTCTGTCCTATGCCAGCTCCTCCTGATTTGTGCCGGTGTCTGATCTCTTGCTTAGCAACGCCCGATGCAGGCTCTGTCCCCAGCCCCCAGTTGGTTCCCATAGCTCCCATCTCCCAAGCAGGCTGTGCTACAGCCCAGATCCACCCGTGGGCAAGCCCCCAAGGTCTCTGTGGCGGCTCTGGGGAGATGCTGGGGGTGGGGCGCTCCCACCCGTGGTACTGTGCCCCTTTAGGCATGCCCTGCTGCCCCTGCCCCTGGAGGCGAATGGGGCTTTTGCATGGAGGCTGCCTTCCTGCAGATACAGCTTGCTCTGAGCAGCGAAGACCCCCACGGCTCTGGTAGGGACTGAGGTGGTGCAGTGACCCCTGGCTGCCCCCAGCCTCATGGATCATCCTCACTTTCCAAGCACCTAAAGGGCCAGATTCTTCCTTTCTCGGGTGAAAATCAACAGCAACTCAACTTATTGAACTGGGCCTGCTTCTCATTTACACCCAGGCCCCTTTAGGCCACCCAAACAGGGGTAAATTGGCCTTGGCATCCCTGGAAATCAGACCCAATGCATTTATGGCCTGCTTTGGCTCTCTGTTACACTGGTTTCAATCCAGGTTTCTCCACTGAAGTGAATTTGATGGTGCAAATGGGAATGGGATTTGGCCCTGCCTGCTTCCCAGTGCTGTTGCAGTTTGCAGTAGGGGAGCTGGGAGCGGAGTATGCAGCGGTGTGTTGGTTTGTGGCTTGTTTGCCCCATGCTGGTACCAGGCTCTGGTCCAGTTCTGCGCCTCTAGCTAGAGGACTGGGCCCTGGTCATGCCAGTACATGGGTTGCAAGCATGTGAGTGGTTCCAGAGCATGGATGGGTGCCAGGCTGTGGGCACGGGCTCACCCCTTTCCTCCTTCCCCTTCCTTCCCCCATCCCAGGTCCGGTTCCTGGAGCAGCAGAACCAGATGCTGGAGACCAAGTGGAGCCTGCTTCAGGGCCAGCGCACGACCCGCAGCAACATGACGGGCATATTCGAGGCCTACATCACCAACCTGCGCCGGCAGCTGGAGGGGTTGGACCAGGACAAGTTGCGGCTGGAGTCTGAGCTGGGCAATGTGCAGGGCCTGGTGGAGGAGTTCAGGAGCAAGTGAGTGCCACTGACCCTTGGAAGGGGCAATGCCAGGCCACCCCTACCCCTGCCTCTGGAGCCCAGGACCTGTCCCCGGTCAGGGAATCCGCCGGCTCATTGCTCCGGCAGGCTGCACCCACTGCCTCATGGCCTTGCTTCTCTTGGGGCATGGACAGATGTTCTCACACCAGTGTCTTCTGCAGTGCAATGCACCCACATCAGCAAAGCAGTGGACAGATGACACAGCTCTTAACCTGGGTTAATTCTGCCCAGCCTGGTGGAGACAGCCCTTGGGGAGGGGTGGCATTTGCCCACGTCTTACCTTGGGGTTTGCTCTCAGTCTTGCTGCACCGTCCCCCTCCACCGCTGCAAGAGGGAGCAAGCATGATGCCCCAGCCCAGGCTGCCCCCCCGAGTCTGAATGATTAGGGATGATGAGCTGGACTGTTCTCAGTGCGGGCAGATGACAGAACAAGGAACAATGGTCTCCAGTTGCAGCGAGGGAGGTTTAGGTTAGATATTAGGAAACGCTTTCTCATTAGGAAGGTGGTGAAGCACTGGAACAAGCTCCTCAGAGGGGTGGTGGCATCTCCATCCTTGGAGGTTTTGAAGACCTGGCTACATAAAGCCTTGGCTGAGATGATTAAATTGGGGCTGGTCCTGCTTGGAGCAGGGGGTTGGACTAGATGTGACACCCCGAGGTCCCTCCCAACCCTCATTTTCTGTGATTCTTGGTTTCCCTGAAATCCTGTCCTGGGTTTTATTTGAGAGGGTGCCCAGGTGGGCTTCCCTGTCCCCCAGCAGTGCCCACATCTAATGCACAATTCCCTTCCTCTGCTGGCAGGTACGAGGATGAAATCAACCACCGCACCGAGAAGGAGAACGAATTCGTGCTGCTCAAGAAGGTGAGGCCGGCGGGTATCGCTGCGGAGCGCTGGGCTGGGTTTCTGTCTCTCGCCCCCCTAACGGCGCTTGTGCTCGGTTCCCACAGGACGTGGACGAGGCTTACATGAACAAGGTGGAGCTGGAGTCCCGCCTGGAGGGCCTGACCGACGAGATCAACTTCCTGAGGCAGCTGTACGAAGAGGTATGTCTCGCTGCGCCGGCACTATCTTTTCCTCCTGTCCTGCAGGGTGAATGCCACCGAGTTATGTTGAGTTCTCGCAGGCAAGGAAGAACTTGCTTAAAGGCCCAGTCCTGGGGCACGCCAGCAGCCAGACAACGCCCATCTGATCTGCTGTTATTAGGAGGGGAGCTCAGACGTCACCTTGCCACCGGTGACATAAGGCCTAGCGGATAGTGTGGGACAGGCATTATCCATCCAGCGCTGACTCACCTGAGCCGGCTGCAAGGCCCCGGGGCGGCTGGTGGGTGCACCGAGTTCCCGGTGCTTGCCGCAAGCCTGACTCTCTGCCGCCATGTCACAGGAGCTGCAGAACTTGCAGTCTCAGGTCTCCACGACCTCCGTGGTCCTGTCCATGGACAACAACCGCAGCCTGGACTTGGACAGCATCATCGCCGACGTGCGAAACCAGTACGAGGAGATCGCCAACCAGAGCCGGGCGGAGGCTGAGGGCATGTACAAGGTCAAGGTGAGGCTGTGGGGTGGGGGCCAGGGGTGTGAGCAGACAGCTCTGTGGCCACTGCCCCACTCTCCAGTAGGACCAGTCCGTCTTAAGAGTCACCTACATGCCTGCCACCCACAAGTGACCCATAGTGGCTGGGGCAGGCACAGCGGTGGAGCCTGCTCCATCCTTTTGCAGCCTTGAGATCCCTCCTGTTCCCCTCCACTGGCCTCTGGTCCCCCAGGGTTGGAGACAGCCTTGGGCTTCATCGTCAGAGAGCTGCCGAGTGCCCTTAACTGCTGAGCTGGTTGGTGCCCAGCAGGTCTGAAGTGGAGGCTGAGAAATCCCACTTCCTTCCAATCCTGGAGGCTGCGGGGGGCACGGCAGTGGGGCCTGGGGCTCGAGGAGCCTTGGATGGGGGAGGGAGCGGGGTCAAAACAACTTGACTCCAGGTGACGAGGCTGCGGGATTCCTCCCCCGAGACCCGTTGCTTGGTCTGTTGAGGCTGAGGCTGGGCTTTGCAGTGGCCAAGGAAGAGCAGGAAGACAGCGGGGCTCAGGGTGGGGGCCTATATGTCCGTGTGGAAATCCAGGCAGGGATTTCCCTGCACCTCTCTCACCTCCTCTGTTTTGAAGCTGCAGTCTGTGTGGGCTGGGATTGCACATGGGCTGGGCTCGCCACACCCTGGCAAGACCAGTCCCGGTTCCCACATGGCCCAGGCCAGAACCACCCCTTGCTGCCGCTCCCCGAGACACTGCTGCTTCTGCCCTGGCCTTCTCCAACCCGGATGAGGTGCCTGCTGGGCTGAGACGGCTGAACCCACGAGGGGCTGCTGGGATTCCCTGCCCCACGGACGGGTCCCAGCTCCTGGGATGCCCCCCAGCGTTGGCTGTGTGGCATTCTCCCCATGCCAGGGAAGCAATGTCACATTGAGCTTGCTTTGAGCTCCCCATAGTTTCTGACCCCCTCCCCCCCCCCAGCTCTCAACTGGATGCAGCCTTGCAAAATCCCTGTCCTGGGTTGCCGCTCGGCTGAGGGGCGAGCAAAATGTCCCCAGTCTCACGTGCATGGTGGGAGCGAGCATCTCTGCCAGCGCAGGGGGCCTGGCAGTCAACGCAGGGGGTGCGAGGTGCTTTGAAATCTCGGTTCCAGCTGAGCCGTGTCCCTGGCAGGAAGCTCCTGCAGTCGGCCTTGCTGTAAGGAGCTGGCCCTGGCCATGAGGGTCCTTTCCCTAAGGTCCTGGGTGATGTGGTTTGCATTGCCCCATCCCCTCATCTCTTTGCCTGCCATGCAGTATGAGGAGCTCCGCAGCACAGCCAGCAAGCACGGGGACGACCTCCGAAACACCAAGGCCGAGATCTCTGAGCTCACCAGGACCATCCAGCGCATCCAGGCGGAGATAGATGCTTTGAAAGGCCAGGTAGGCAGGAGGCAGCTCCACAGACCTTGCTGCCCCAGGACTGACCCCCGCACCGGACCCTTCTCCTTTCTCTTGCTCCCTTCTTCTGTGGATCCTGGGCTTTGTCGCTGGCTGGGGCGGTTGCAGTCGTCCCCAGCCCGGCTGCGGTGGCGATGCGTGGCTCTGCTGCTTGCTGCAGCTGGGGATGTTGGCCAGGTCCTCAAGCTGGAGGGCACGATGAGTCCCCAGCCTCCGGGCCAAGACTGCTGCTGGGGTAGAGCTGTGCAGCCCCGTGGCAGTCATAGCTTCTGGGCTTTGCCGGCTGCCTTGTAGGGCCGGGGAGGAATTATTTCCCTTCCTGTAGCTGCAGGGGTCAGGGCTTTTTCCACCTTACTGACTGCAGCCCAGGTCAGGGGTGGCCTATGGGGTGTGCCAGTGGTTCCCATCAGAAGCAACCGGGAGGGTCCTGGCTAGAGTAGAGGATCTTGAGGGTCAGCCCAACCATCACATGTGGGACAAGGAGGAATTTCCCCCCATAGTCAGGTTGGTGTGGATTGGGGGCGAGGCTCCATCCTCTGCAATGGTGGGGGAGGACCTCTGCCTGGGCTCTCTCAAGAGCAGCGGTGCTCAGCCTTTAGGCCTTGCTGGCCAGATGAGTGGTGCGGGCCAGATCGGGCCCTGGGGCCTGGCATCACCCCTTACTGCTGGAATTGCCCCCTGGGGGCTGGCACCATCCCGCCCCAGCCCCTCACACCAGGATTGGGCCCTAGGGCCCAGTGCTGCTCCGCCCAGCCCTGTGCACTGGGATTGGGTCCCAGATCCAGCTTGCAGGGCTTGGGGCTTCCCATGGGCCTGGGGATTTGCGGACCTATGGGGAGCTCCATGGGCTGAATGACGTGGTACCACGGGGTAGATTTGGCCCATGGGCCAGAGGTTGAGCACCTCTGCTTGAGAGCATTGTAACATCTCTTCCAGCAGTGGGATGCTTCCAGTCCTGGGTCATCCTGGCTTTGCCTTGGGTTCAGGGTATTGACTTTGCCCTGGATACTGCCAGGCCTGGGTCCTGGGCATCTTTGGGTGGCATGGGTGATGGTGGCATGTGGGGAATAGGGCAAACAAGGACATGACTGGAAAGGTTTGGCTGGGGCAGACCCTGCCTGGAGATGCGGCTGGATTACCTGTGACCCCCAGAGTTGCCCAGCCACACATCTGCCGTATTTCGGTTTCTCTAGCGGGCCAACTTGGAGGCAGCCATCGCTGAGGCTGAGGAGCGTGGCGAGATGGCCGTCAGGGATGCACGTGGCAAGTTAGCCGAGCTGGAGGCTGCCCTGCAGAAGGCCAAGCAGGACATGGCCCGCCAGCTGCGGGAGTACCAGGAGCTGATGAACGTCAAGCTGGCGCTGGACATCGAGATCGCCACCTACCGCAAGCTGCTGGAGGGCGAGGAGAGCAGGTGGGTGCAGTGGGGCTGGGCAGGGCATGCTGGGAAGGACGTGGCTTTTCTGGTCCTGGGCAGGGGGTGCCGGGGCACTGGCTGTACTGTGGTGCACAGCGCCCTGATTAGCAGCACCGATTAACCCCTTGCAGGCTGCACCCCGTCGGCTGCTCTCTGCACCCAGCTTGCTGAAAAGTCTCCTTCTCCCTCATGGCAGCCAAATTTGGGCTGCCAGGCTTGCAATATAAACCAGCTCCTTTGGAAGCCTGGCTCAAACTCCACAAGCGGAGGGGACAGGAGAGTTCATCTGCTCTGTCCTTGGTCACAACAGCCAGCGGAAGTTGGTGGCCTTTGCTAACTTGTTTGCAGGGGGAATGAAATGTAATGATTTGGGGCACCGATCCTTTAACTGTGGGCCGCAGAGGATGCACAGGTCCATCTGCCTTGAAAGCCAATGAGCGAATGGCTGTTTGCAGTATGGGGCCTTTGATATGCAGACGAGTCGTCAGTGCTTTGCCATGGACAGTGGCTTGCACACAGGCTGCACTAACTGCACCCTGGCAAACTGTTTCAGCCTGGCTGGGCACTGGTCATTCATGTCTCTCTCTTCTACTCACAGGCTGCAGTCTGGGATGCAGAACCTCAGCATCCAAACCAAGACCACCAACTATTCAGGTAATTGCCCTTCAGGTTTTGAAAGGGGCTGGGACTCTGCACAGCAGGCCTCGATGCTGGCAGACACAGGGCACTTGAGACTGTCCGGGGAGCAGCAGAGGGGTGGGGTGGGGACCAGGGAGGAGGAGTTTGTGACTGGCTGCACCAGGCCGTAGGGGGGAATTGAGCAAAGTGGCAGCTCCAGTTTGGCTCCTTGGGCTCAGAAGAAGGTACTTTGGCCTTCTGGTAGAAAGGGACTCTTCCTCTGGATGGGAGTGCCCATGCAGGGAGCGACTGTAGAAGGAGCTCTTGCAGACCAGCTTATTCCACGTTAGATTACTGTACGGATGCTCCATTCCAGGGCAAATGTCTGCTGCTGCTTCTGCAGTTGCTGATCCGGTGGTGTCCCCTCCATGGACCAGATCTTGGACCTAGGGGGAATCTAGTTGGGGCAGTTAACCCAGGATAGAGGGGTTGCACCACAGACTGAGAGCAGGCTCCAGGCCTGGGCATGCACTGTTGGTTTCCACTGGCTTTGAGGTGTTGCCTTGAAGCAGAGATCGGGCTCTAGTGCCACCCAGGGTCATGGGCTCACGCTGGTTCAGAGGGCCACGCAGCAGCCATGGGGCATGGGCACAACCCTGCTAGCACTGCCCTTGGCTGGGGCGCTGCAGGCATGGTCTCAGCGGTCACGGCGGTCTTCTCTTTCTTCTCCCGCAGCTGGGCCGGGCAGAGCATTCGGTGGCTACGACAGTGGCTATGGTAGGTCACTCTCAAGCAGTGTCTACTCGGTGAACTCTCCCCTGGAGAGTGCAGCCGTCACCAAGTCCAAGGCCGTCGTCATCAAGAAGATCGAGACCAGGGATGGGAAACTGGTGTCCGAGTCCTCGGACATCCTGTCCAACTGAGCATGACTGACCAGTCCTCACCTCTGCCTCAAGTGCCTTCACGGATGACCTGGGCTGCTGGGAAAGCCGGGACAAGGAAACATGGGGTACCCAGAGATGGTGCCCCATGATAATCTGGGGTGCTGGCTTTGATGACCCTCTCCATCTCTGCCTTCAATTTTCCTTGTCCTCCCCACCCGAACCCCTCCCAGCTCAGACCAGCTTGGGGGGAAACAAGAGTTGCAGTCAGTGCTGCTCAGAAATGAGGAAGCTCCTGGGGTCAGAGCCACAGAGGGGCCTGGGGCACAATCCCTGCACAACTGTCATTGATGTGGCATTGCCCTGGTGTGATGCCAAGCCTAGAGGCAGGGATCCAAACCCATTCCCCTAGCTCCAAACATCCCAGGGCTGTGAGGGTGTTTGCAGATGGGGTCTTGGGCATTGCTAGTGGCCCCCTGTTTCGTCACAACACAATGCCACAATTGTGCTCTGTAGTTCACTGCTCTGTGGCCCTCTCCGTCCCCTTGTGACCCACCCTCTCCCACACCCCTGTGGGATGGTCTCCCAGTGCCTCGTGTTTTCTCTGCCCCATCTCCTGGCTGTTTGGGGTGGTGGAAGCTGCCATTGTATTCCCTGTGGGTCGGCGACTGAGGCTCTCCTTGCTGGGCATCCAGGCAAGAGGAGACCCACTTGGACCCACGGGACATGCCCAGGGCTCCAGGTTCCAGCTGGGGCATAGCCAGCTCAACGCTTCGTCCGCACACCTGTGATAAACCTTTCTGGGGTGGCAGATGAAACAACAAGTCCCCCCTGTGAAACCCCTCCTGCCCTTCTGCTCCCTGGTACGCAGAAGGCAGGAGGGGAGGGGAAATGGAAGGAAAATCCCGCTTTTACTGAAGCTACGAAGTTGGGGTTGGTGGTGAGAAGCTGTTACTGCCTCTCTTGGTCCCTTTCCTGCGCCGCTCTGCGTGTTCTCCGCCTGGCAATAAATCTGTTACGGACAAAACCGTCATTGTCCGTCCCCGTGTTCAGGGATCAGCTCCTGTCTTCCTCATATTCTTTTGCAGTTGCTCTTGCCTTGTCACAGCAGAAGGGGAGAGGATGGGGCTGGATCAGCGGGGCTCAGCAGCGATACACCTAGCCTTATGTTTGGATGGGCATCTGCTTTGGTGTGCCAAGTGTCAAAGCTACGAGCAGTGCCCTACTTGGGGGGGCAAAGAGGGCTCATCCGCTTTCCCCAAAGCTAGGAGCTGAATGTCAGCATCCCTCACCCACTTCACACCACCCCTGGGTTTACCACCATTCAGATTTCAGGCCCCTGCATCCTTGCTAGGAGCTTCCAAAGGCAAACCTTAGCCTGCCCAAAGGAAAGCAATGCTGTAGCTTAAATTTCTGTTGAATGGTGGGGGCCTGAGGGCCCTGGCCCCCTTCGGGAAGAGGCCAGGGGGGGCACCTATCCCTAATTAAAGACTGACAAACCCAGGTTGCTGTGGACTCCTGCAAGGGGTTGCGTTGAGTGGGATGCAGGGGGCACCATGTGCATATATATGGAGAGCAGCTGCCTGCAGGTAGGTCTATGGCGGGGCAGGGAGCAGATTGAAGCCCCCATGGTGAGGGAGGTAGTAGGACAGGGCCAGGGGCTGTGCTGCCCAGCCAGGGTGGTGCATGGGCCATGGTGCCTGGGGGGTGGTGGGAGACAGAGCCGTGGGGGGATGTCCGGGCAGGGGGAGGGGTGTCCACATCCTTTTCTGTACTGGAGGGCCCAAAACGATGCAGGACTTCAAGTGAGGCCTCACCAGTGCTGAATAGAGGGGAAGAATTACTTTCTTTGATTTGCAAGTCGCTCTCCTGTTAATACAGCCCAGGATTTCATAGATTTCATAGACATTAGGGCTGGAAGGGACCTCAGGAGATCATCGAGTCCAGCTCCCTGCCCAAAGGGCAGGAAGTCAGCTGGGGTCATAGGATCCCAGCAAGATAAGCATCCAATTTACTCTTGAAGGTGTTCAATGTAGGTGCTTGAACCACCTCCGCTGGCAGACTGTTCCAGACCTTGGGGGCTCGGACAGTAAAGAAATTCTTCCTTATGTCCAGCCTGAAGCGGTCTTGCAGGAGTTTGTGACCGTTCGACCTCGTCATCCCATGGGGCGCTCTGGTGAACAGACGTTCCCCCAGATCCTGGTGGTCACCCCTGATAAACTTATAGGTGGCCATCACATCACCCCTGAGCCTGCGCTTTTCCAGGATAAAGAGCCCCATGGCTCTCAGCCTCTCGTCGTAAGGTCTGTTTTCCTGACCTCTGATCATGCGCGTGGCTCTCCTCTGGACTCTCTCAAGCTTCTCCACGTCCTTTTTGAATTGTGGAGCCCAAAACTGGACGCAGTACTCCAGCTGCGGCCTCACCAAGGCCGAGTACAAGGGGAGAATGACGTCCCGGGATTTGCTCGAGAAGCATCTATGGATGCAAGCCAGTGTTTTGGTCGCTTTACTAGCCGCAGCATCGCATTGGAGGCTCATGTTCATCTTGTGGTCAATGATGACCCCCAAGTCTCTTTCTTCTGTAGTGCTATCCAACCTAGCACCGCCGAGCCTATAAGGGTGCTGCAGGTTTTTCCCCCCAAGGTGGAGAACCTTGCATTTTTCGGTGTTAAACACCATGAGGTTCTCGTCTGCCCATTTGCTGAGCTTGTCCAGGTCAGCCTGGATCACCCGCCTGTCTTCTGGCGTGGATGCTTTGCCCCAAAATTTGGTGTCATCGGCGAACTTGGCCAGTCCGCTCCTGACTCCAATGTCCACATCGTTAATGAAGATGTTGAACAGGATGGGTCCCAGGACAGAGCCTTGAGGGAGCCCACTGGTCACAGGGCACCACGATGAGTGACTGCCATCAATCACAACCCTGTGGGTCTGACCACGGAGCCAATTTCCCAGCCAGCGGATCGTGGTGGAGCCAAGGCCACAACTGGCCAGTTTGGCCAAGAGGTGATCATGGGATACCAGATCAAAAGCTTTTTTGAAGTCAAGACTATTGGCTTTTTCACAACAAGGGCACGCTACGCTTGGCTCCTATTCACCTTATGGTCCACGAAAACCCCTAGGTCCGCACTGTGCATGCGGTTATTCTGCCCAAAGCACAGGACTTTACACTTGCCCTTGTTGAAAATCTGCTTGCTGATGGCAGACCATTTCCCCAGGTTATCCATGTCCTTCTGGATCCTAGCCTTACCCTCTGGAGTGTCTGCATGTCCACCCAACTTGGTGTCATCCCAAAATTTGCTGTGTGTGTGCTTGATCCCATCATTTACATCATTAGTAAAGTTGCTGGACATCACAGGGGAAGTCCTCTATTGGCCCTTCTGTAGAAGGAGAAATAAGTAGTGGGTGAGATTCCTGAAAGAGCTCTGAGTTTAAGTGTCATCTTGTTCTTCTAGGAATCAGTCCACTCTCTACTTTTCTGTGCTCCTGCCCTCTGTCGTGGCAAAGGGATGTAGATGCAGAAGGTGGCTTTGGGGCATTTGCAGATGACCCATCAGCTCCTCACAGAATAGAGGCCTGGATAATATATTCCCTAGAGGGTCTTGGGTTTCTTCTAGCCTGGGGATCTGATTGCTCTCGACAAGCCCTTCAGTGGAGTAAAATCCTGAGTGGGGAAGAGTTACAAAAGCTAAATGATGACCTTGGAGGAAGATCAGCTGGGTGCGGCTTGTCCACGAAGAAACTTCAGCTGGAAATTAGACAACAGAAATTAGACAACGCTAGGAGCATGGGGAACAAGCAGGAGGAACTTGCACTCGTGTTTGCAGGCAACAACTTTGACCTGGTCGGGCTAAGTGCAACTTGGTGGGCCCCTACTCACGAGTGGGCAGCAGGTATTGAAAGTTATAGGTTGCACAGATGGGATAGAGTGGGGAAAAAAGGTGGGGGGTGCTGCTCTCTATGTTAAGGAGCAATAATCAAGATGGGATCAGAGGAGGGCCAAACTGAGGTGCTGTGGGTTAGGATACAAGGGGGTTGAGGGGAAAGGGTCTTGGTAGTGGGGGTCTACTATAGACCGCTACACCAGGAGGATGAGCAAGACCTGGAATTCTCCGGGCAGCTCTCAAAGGCTGTATGGTCAAGAGATATGATTGTCATGGGTGACTTAAACTACCCGGACATCTGCTGGGAGGAGCAGTCAGCCAAATCTAATCGCTCACGTAAGTTCTTAACCTGAATACAGGACCATCACCTAACGCAGGAGGTATACGGTGCCATTAGGGAGAACATCTTGCTGGACTTCGAGTTGGCTACGGGAGATGACCTGGTGGGGGATCTGCAGGTACAAGGCAACCTAGGGGATAGTGACCATCACTTGATTGAATTCATTATCCGGGGAAGGGTAGGAAAAGTAAGCAGCAGGGCAGAAGTGCTAGACTTCAGAAAGGCTGACTTCAGTGTGCTCATAAGATTAGTTAGTGGGGTATTAAAGCTCGGGGGGGGGGGGAGGGGGCAGCAGGGAATAAGAGATGCTGTGTTCACCAGAGCATCCCTTGAAATAGCCAGCAACAATGGCCGCAAGCTGATGGAGAGTAGATTTAGGCTGGACATTAGAAAGAGCTTCACGGTTAGGGTCACTAATGGGCTCCCAAGGGAGGTGGTGCTCTCCCCTACCTTGGGGGTCTTCAAGAGGACTGGACAAGCACCTGGTTGGGGTCACATGACCCCCACACTTTTTCCTGCCACAGGGAGGGGGTCAGACTCGATGATCCTTTGAGGTCCCTCCCTTCCATCCGTAGCATCCATGACTCTATGAACAGTTTGTAACCACAAAAAAGGAAGAGGTTCTTGACTGCACATCTGGTTTAGGATGGAGTTTGGTGCATTTGTGAAGGGGATTACACGATGTGATAAAGGGACTAGCTTCAATACCCAGGAGGTCCCTTCTGGTTCTGCGTCCTAGTGTTCAGACACAAGGAATATGATCCCATCAGATTGATGCTATTCTGCTGTAGACATCAACAGCAGGGAGCCTGGTGGGATAGGGCAGCGGTTCTCAACTGTTTTAGATGCAATGCCGCCCTCATTAGATTCAATGCACTCCTCGTTGGACTTGAGGCACCCCTTGGAAAATGCCAGCTGTTAGTTCGCTCTCCTTTTTTTGACTACAGAAAAACAACAGAGCTGTTCTTCTGTTGCAAAGAACTCAAGGCCGAATGGCTTTAATACTCTGGTTTCCTTTTTGAAACCCCTGGGTTTGACTTGTGAAACATGTTTGCAGACCTAACAGTGATGACATTGCATAGGTCCTCATGGCATCCTTGAAAGGATTTCAAGGCACACCGCTGAGATAGGGGCTTTCCCGTCAGCCTTTGGACACGAGGTCTCACTTATCAGAGTGATCGGGGGACTGTTTTGCGGTAGGTCTATATGCCCAATTGATATATCTCAGTCTCCCCAGGTTACACGTGGAATAGGCTGACTTTGATGTCGAGCTGGCAGGGGAACAAGCTGTGGATACGCTACAAGTGGGGTGGGGTGGAAAGGGCCATCAGGGCCTGAGGGGGTCCTTCATCTAAGGAAGGAGACCCCAGTAACTGGAGATGAAGTTTAGAGTAGCACCCTGGAGCTGGGATCAAGCAGGGGTGCTGCTTCAGGGGCATCTCCCTGCTGGTGTCCTGAGTGCTGCTGCTCTTCCCTGAAGCATGGCCACGCTACACAGGCAGCAAGGAGGGAGCCAGGAGGAGCAGCTGGGTCCCAGGACAACAAATGGTCAGTGGGGCATGATTCGGAGCGCAGGACATGGCCAACTGCCCTGTTAGTGCTCCCGGTAAATGGAGGATGGCCAGCTGTGGGCTGTGGCCAGACCCTGGGAAAACCTCTTCTGCGGTTAACTGTCATCCAGATGTTCCTAAAATGATTTGGGCTCTGTGTCCTCTAACTCAGGGGTGCTCACCTCCTGGCCCTAGGATAGATCTGGTCCCTGGCACCATGCCATCTGGCCTGCGGGGCTCCTCAAACATCCGTGGGTAGGGTGACCATATGTCTTGGTTTGGCCAGGACAGTCCCAGATTTCATAGGCTGGTCCTGGCCAGTTGGTGAAGATTAAAATGAGTGTCCTGGAATTGCAGGGGGGCAGGGCCCAGTTTGGTGGGTGCGCCCCTGCCTGCTGGCCTCTTCCACTGCCTGCAGCAGCACTGCTGATTTTGGGGTGCGGGGCAGCATCCTGGATGCCCTGGATTTCCTTATGGTCACCCTATCCATGGGGAGCCCTGTAGGCCGTGGCCTGGCACACCTGATCAGGTGCACAGGGCAGTGGGGAGCCTGGTCCTGGCAGGTGGGGCTGGGTGGGAGTGGTGTGGGGCCCTAGAACCAGATTGTGGCATACGGGGCTGGGCAAAGGTGGCACGGGGCTCTGGCCTGGGTCCAATCCAGCCCCTGGACTGGTTCTGCACCCCTCATGTGGTTGATCGCCACTACTCCTCCTAAATCCCACTCTGATTAACCCCTGGGGCTTGACATTTGCAGAGGGGACACTTTGCCCTCTCACCTGGCAGTCATTTTAGTTTGCCCAGGTTTCTGCATGAGGGATCAATCCTGTTTTTACTCTAGCTCATTAGTAGGAGTCTCCAGAAAATGAACCCGCCCTTGCCCTTATCAGCCAGCTCCTGCCAGTCAACGCGAAATCTCAGGTCTGAATGTCACGGTTGCCTTGGGCCGACATCTGAACTGTGCCTTGCAATAGGGATGCTGCCTTCCCATTCCTCCCTGAGGGTGCACACATGGCATTTACTAGGCCATATGCTGGGTTTGCTCTGCCGTAAAGGCATCTGACATGCAGTCCTATATTGCAATAACTCACTCTGATCCCAGCAAGTTACTCCCTGAAAGCCACACTGTAACTATACGTAGTAGAGCTACAACCTACAACAACTTCTTGTGTCTTCTTCCTTGGTTACTATCATCCCCTGTTGTAGTTTGCCAACTGGTTGCTGGCATGTAGAGGTCAGGTGCTGTAATAACAACTGGCCAGTTTGACTGTCAATCTTGTGTCCACACCTTTTTACAGCATACATTTATTGCAGATTAACATGTAGGTTAATTACTCTCTAGTTATTAAGATACCTGTCCACGCCCTGTACAGGTCTCATATGATATTTCCTGGCTCCATTATGGTCTAAGCCAAAGTGCATTGACTGTATGATGAGATTTCCCCTCTTTTCATCTATTGTGATTACAATTTGTACACTATTTTCACTTATGGCCACAGGGACAGATCAGAGTCCTGGTCTACTAAGATACAGTACAAGCCCAATTAAAGATATATCCCAAGTAATTAGCAGTCTAACTACAGTAATCGCTGGTTGGAAAAAAAATGATTTTAATCCCTGCCAAAACTCACAATGAAAACATTTTCATTTCTATCAACATTTTGAATAATGAGCTGAGTTGAAACATGGGGGTTTTTTTGAAATCACAAACTGAGAACTATCGTCTGGAAGCAGGAATAAGAAAAGGCTTTTTTTTTTAAAACAGAACCCCGCCTAAAATTTCAGCAAAACCAGATTTTCCCTTGAAATGTCCTTGTCTCTCAAAACATTTTATCCTTGAAAACATATTTTGAATGAAAAACTCCAAGCAAGTCTAAGCAAGACCCTACATCCAGCCTGTCCCCTAGATAAGAGGCTAATTGAAATCCAGGGAAATCTAATCTAATCCAGATAAATATTTTAACTTTAGAGATCAAGATACCGATCATTTTTATGGCAGGTTTGAACGTATCATGAAGAATTAGCTAGAATTAGACCCCATGGGAAGATTGGCTTATAAAGAGGCTCAGGTTTTTCACTTCCCATTGTCAGTCAGTGCAAACTGTGGGTTCAAATTCTGTGGCTATCAAAGGTACCATTGGAATAAAAGCAGATAACAGCAGCACACCCACATTTAAGACAGTACAGGAAGTGATAGTGCTGGGCACAGCTTTCATGGGTAAGTATCTTGGACAGAGGGTGCAGTTCATGAGTAATTAGAGATCAGGGTTGAGGAATCAAAACAGGGAGGGGTGGAGCAGTGGAGGCAGTATCCAACCTGCTGAGTCAAAGATATATGTGTGGCCTGCAAAGGGCTGCAGCAGAATACTTTTCAGAAGGAGTAGGGTGTGACTCTGAGTTACAGTCTAGCCCCTGCTGTGACCTTGGAAGATGAACTGGTAGGAAATAATCTGGAAGGCAAAGGTTAATCCAGAATAAATATGAGCTACAACATCAGAGGGATAAGAGCACTGACTCCGTTGTTTTCTAACCCAAGCAGAATTACCTTCAATGACTCCAGCTCACTGAAATCCATCGATACTTTCCACTGAATGCAGTAAGCTTTGGAGCCAACCCTCTAGAGCGCTCCTTCATCTTTCTCCTCTCTTCTTTATTAGAGATATTTATGTTGCATCCAATATAGTGCATGGTGACCACGTCCTTAAATACTTTTAAAGAACACTTTTAAAACAGAGGCCGCTGAAGGAAGGTACCTGCTATTGTATTCCCCTTTCAGGTAGAAAAGGCTGTTGATGGAGTGGAGTGGTAATATCTCTTCCAGATACGAGGGACTGACATTCCTTCTTCCCCCCTACCTCCCTTTGCTCCCATGTTAAGATAAATTAGGTTATTAAACACAGCAAGTAGGCAGGCAGAAATGGATTGATCAACATTAATCAAATGATTCCCTGCTGTGAGCAACATTTCTGGGATTTCCCAGGAGATAAGGACAAAGCCACTTCACAGTTGCTGGTTTTTCTGTTGGTAAAAGGTGGCTCATGAGATAGAGCTAATAACACAAGTATGGGGACTTGGCTTTGTCCAGGACTTGTAGGAGACAGCCAAACAATGCAACAAGAAAAACAGCAGTAAAGTTCCCAGGTGGGCATCCATGTCTTCTTTCCAGCTTGTTTTCTGGCTTCATCTCTCACAGATCATCTGTAAGGGCTGATGCCAGTGGGAGTCTGACAGAGGCGGCTCACTCTACACATATCCTGTACATACATTATTCCTCTAAAGCATCTCCTACTTGCCACACAGGATGCTGGACTAGATGGACCATTGGTCTGACATTGGGCCATTGGTATGATACTGCCTATATTCTTATGCACAAGAAGAAGCTAAAAACAAAACTGCAAGATCATTTGGATGCAAAAAACAAACACTTTGGCTAAAAAACAGGCAGGTTTTTAAAAAAATACCATCCATTAATAACCAAAAAGACATGACTAATTTTACCATATGGTCCTGTTACACAAGCACCCCTCCCCAAACATGTCATGAGCTATTTAGATGAAAATGAAAGCTTTCTACCAGAAGATCATCTTAATTGAAAAGCCCATTGTTCAGCCCTCAGTTCTAAAAGTGGTTCGACCCCAAGTGTAACCAGTTCTGGTAATCAGCCCTGTAGGTGTTTGCAGTGATTATTTTCAAATGCCGGTATGCAGGATGGTAGTGAAAAGTGTGCTCCCTACTAGCCATGGAGGGGTTAAGTAGGTGGGGTTTATGTTGAGGAAGTGCCTGATGAACCTTGGTTTCGCTGAAGTTCTGCCCTTCTGCAACTCAGCCACTTACATGCTTCAGACACCTGTCCCCATCTCCCCTCCCCCCCTGGCTGTACCATATATACACCCTATATAATCCACGGTCTTCAGAGCCCTTTGACTGGCCAACAGACCAGCCTTGCCCTCTGCCTGTTGTGCCAACATGTCTTTCTACCCTACCAGAAAGGGCCAGGCAAGCTATCCGTCCTTCAGCAGGTTTACCTATGCCTCTCCGAGCACCCCCAGGATTGCCACCCCCATCTCTGTCGTGATGAGAAGGAAAGACCATGGTAATTTGGGAATGGGGTACAAACGCTTCTCATGGGATGACCAGGCTATTGTGAAGATCAACCCGGACCTGCTGGACCCCATTGAGTATAGGCTTGACCCCGCTTACTTTCAGGAAAAGTTCAAGGAGAAGGAGGACATCAAGAACCTCAACAATCAGTTTGCCCACCTCATTGAAAGGGTAAGTCTTGGGTCTTCCAGCCTCCCTGCCAAGGATGGACATGATGTTTGGAGAGGTCTGTCTTCATAAAAACAGAAGCAAAGCCACTCTGGGTCGGGCTAATGGATCATCTAGCTCGGTGTGCCATTTCTGACAGTGGAAGTAGTAGATGCTTTAGAGGGCTGCTGTATAAACAGGGCAGGTCAATCCATCCCCTGTCATGCCCACCTTAGCACCCACCATCCTTTGTTTGGAGATGTCGAAGGGAACATCTTTGACTGGTTTATGTGATAGCTCTAAGAATTTGTCTAATCCCTTTCTGAATCTGGCTACACTCTCTGCCTCACAATGTCCTGTGGCAACAAGTTCCACAAATTAACAGCATGCTTGCACAAAAAAAGTCCTTGCTTTTGTTAGTTTTGAACCTGTTCATAGAGTTAATAGATTTCTAGGGTCGGAAGGGACCTATTAGATCATCGAGTCCGACCCCCTGCCCTGAGCAGGAAAGAGCGCTGGGGTCAAGTAACCCCAGCCAGGTGCTTGTCTGGGTGCTTCATTTCCACCATTGCCTCTAGTTTTTGCATTCTTGGACCTGGTGAATAACAGCTCCCTGTTCTCTCTATCCTTACCTTCCATCTTTGCTTTCTTTATATTTCCTCACATTTCACCTTGGAAAACAGCAGGAAGAGAAAAAGCCATTCTCGACTGTGGAGTGGGTTAGAATTGTATGTGGCTGAAGTTTAATTATTATAGGACCTGATTAGACACTGATGGGGGACACAGGACATTTGCCATGGGCAGACAATACCAAGCACTGGGGAGGCCTTCTCGGACAAGCCAAATCTTACACAAAATGGAAGCTCTTAAGAAGACGTGCCCTAGCGGTGTGATACAACCATGTGAGCCAGATCACTTTCCATCTGGCTGGGATATTCTGAGCCAGATCCCATCGCCTGTGCCCGCTTGCATGGTCCAGCGAGGTGGGGAGAAACCAGTTTGTGTGGGGCAAGCTGCTACCCCAAAATGAAAGCAACTAGGGAAGAGGACACATGTCTGTTATATTGTATACGGAGTGGAGTGACTTAAGTCAGGGTAGGCACGATGTCTGTGTCTGCTTTAGTTTACCCCGGGTTAAAATCAAGTGACTCTGCAATAAATGTGTCATGTGTTCCTGCCCTGGATTGCCCCCCTTCAGAAGGCTCCTTGCTGCCAGTGTGAAGTTAAAGGGGCATTTAAGTAACCAAAAATTCAGCTGGAGCATGGGTTGAGAGCACAGAGGAAATGAATGTCTTCTCTCCCCAGGTCTGCTCACTGGAGCAGCACAAAAAGGTGCTGGAGACCAAAAGTAGCATCCTGAAGAGCCAGAGAGCAACCCCTGCGCACACGGAGAACCTCTTCAAGACGTATATCAGCCACCTGGAAAAGCAGCTGGCGGACCTAGGGCACGTGAAAGGCAAGCTGCATCAGCAGCTGCATGAATTCCAGGATATTATGGATGAAAACAAGCAGAAGTGAGTATAGACCGTGTCTCCTTAACAGGGTGGCCAGGTGGCTCAGTCTAGCCAGGTCTGTATCCAGCGGTTACACAAAGACGGTCTAAACGTGATCCCCCTAAATGGATGCTGCCTCCATCCGGGGCTGAACAACAGACACATGGGATGGGTTTTATGAAGCTGAAGGAAGGCGGGACGATAGCATGTATTAGCATGCTTGGGCTAGCTTAGTTAGCCAGCACAGGTCGCCCAGGACTGGTGGTGTGGGTTTTACTGCATGTGAGCAACCTGAATCCATGCCAAGCGTCCCCGGAGGATTCGTATTCTGGTTACTAGCCCATGCTAAAGCCTGGGTTGCCATGTCTTCCTTACTAAGGTTACCTCTGTTAGCTAGATGGAGCTAGTTTATGCTATTTTCCTACCCGAACTTTGCTGTGTATTCTTCGTGGGAGAGGGTCCTTGCTCTGAACAGACCCAGACAAAGGGAAAATGGCAGGCAAATGACTTCTTCAGGGTCACTTAGCATGGCAGTGTCAGAGCTGAACACAGAGCCCTGGTTTCCTCCATAGCTGGCGCCTCTCTGACAGAGCTGGGCAGATACAGCTCCCTCTGACTTCAGCTGGAGAGCTGAGGACCCAGCAGGCTCCCCCAGCCTCGTAATGTCTGCACAGTCGCTAACTCCCAGCCACCCCTGTAGCAAACTGGTTCCCTTCATACCCCACAGGTACGAAGATGAGATCAACTTTCGCACTGAGAGGGAGAATAATTTTCTCCTGGTGAAGAAGGTGAGTCCGTGCCACTTCCAGTGGTGCCAGGTGTTGAAAATGATGGTGGTTTATTACTTGTGTCGGTGCCCTGTGCACTGACCTGTGCCAGCAGCTGCACAAGCATGAGCCCAATGCCCAGCCCAGGGCAGGGTCTGACTCAAGGGTTCCTGGGCTCTTTTTCCCAGGAGGTGGATGATGCCTACATCTTCCAGAAGGAGCTGGAGGGCAAGCTGGACAGGCTGAGAGATGAGGTCGAATTCCTGAAGAACTTTTACGACACGGTAAGCGAGGCCGGGTCTGTTTCTTTGCGGTTCCTGGGGAATGCCATTGCGGGTGCGATGCCCCTACCATGGAAGACCCTCCTAATTCAGCAGAGCAGCCAGTGGCTTTTCACAGAGCCTCCACTCTCCGTGCTGCAGTTTCAGACTGAGAAAGTGGCAAAGCATACACGGTCCAGGGGCTAGGCACTCAGCTCGGCCCTGGGAGAGGTGGTTTCAATGGCTGTCCTGTTACAGACCCCCCTAGGATCATGGCCAGGAGAAAGACAGACAGGCTGGAAAATATCATGGTGGGGCCTTTGGAAACCAGGCGCAATCCTGGTCCCCCATCTCAGAAAGGATATGGTAGGATTAGGAAGGGCTCTGAGAGGGGGAATGAGGAAGATGAGGAGCCTGGAAGAGCTCCCAAGAGATGCTGGAGATTGTGCAGGTAGAAATGGGCTGAACGATGGCAAGAGGCTGTGCCCTGTACCATAATGAATGGTGCAGGGAGAAGGGATGGGGCGATTCCAGCCCTCCTGTCTCCTTCTGGGCAAGCAAAGGGGAGCTGATGAAGTGAAAGGCGGCACTTTGAAACCTTTCCAAGGAAAGCCGTGAACATAAAGGAAACACTTTGCTGAGGCTGCAGGACACAGATGGACTCTCGGGTTCTCTCTAGCGCTTCGGTGTAAAGACGGACGCTGCTTGGGCAGTGACCCTGCTCAGTGGCGCCCAGCTTGGAGAAACGGTGGCTCGTAGGTGGCCTTTGAGTTCAGCCAATCGGCTCTGAAGTCCCTCAGGTTGGGCCCTGGTGATGGCAGAAGCCGCGGGCATCAGGGGAGCACCTTAGATGTAGAAGTGGAGTCCTCAGAAGGGAGTCACGAATCCCCTACGGAGACCTCACTGCAGCTGGATTTGGGAGGTGGCGTGGGAAAAACCTTCCCTGAGACCTAGCAGTGAGGTTTTGTGGGACGCGGGTAGCTCTGAGATGTGGCTGATGCTGGCTCTCTTCTTCTTTATGCAGGAGGTGCATGAGCTCCAGGCCGAGGTTCATATGTACAAGGAGTGCGTGGTCATCTCCATGCCTCAGCAGCCCAGCCTGGAGTTGGATGGCATCATCTCTGAGGCCCAGAGCCAGTACGAGAAGATGGCTGAGAGGAGCTGCAAGGAGGTGGAGAAGGCCTACAGGGACAGGGTGAGGGAGGTCTCCTGCTTCCCTAAGCTGTCATCTTCCTCTAGCAAGAACGAGAGCAAGGCCATGGCCAATTTGGGCTGTGGTGGGGATGGGTGTCCATCTTGCAAAAATCACTTTCTGGTGGGGCACCAAGCCTGGCTGGCAGGGCTGAAGCCTCTGTTGCCTACTGTTGGTCAAGCCAGACCTTACAGATCTCATAGACTTCTAGGGTCAGAAGTGACCTTCTGGATCATCGAGTCCAACCCCTTGCTCTAGGCAGGAAAGAGTGCTGGGGTTAAATAACCCCAGCTAGGTGCCTGTCTAATCTCTTCTTGGACACCTCCAAGGTAGGGGAAAGCACCACCTCCCTGGGAAGCCTATTCCACCTTGCCCCTGCAAGAACCTCTTGTGGCTCTCACTTCCCTGCCTGGCCCCAAGTCAAAGCTCTCTTGCCCGTCAGGGCAGCAGAAGGTGATGTTAGTGGCCATTTCCTTCCTTTCCCTCTTGATGGAGACATGGGGTCAGGGCAGATCCTCCTTCACCATGTGGGGAAGGGAGTGCTCCTCAGGCCACCTGGCTGTGGTCGGATGGGAGATGCTGTTTCCTCACCCCCCATGGGCAACTGTGTGGCTGTGGAAGAGGACAGGCTCCCGCCTGGCCTCTTAGGCCTCCCAAGACTGCAAGGCCTCAGCCCCAGGGGACAAGCTCCTGAGCCCTTCTCACCATCACGTCCCTTTCATTGCTCTGCAGCACAACAAGCTCAAGGACACCATGGGCAGGCGTGGGGAAGAGCTCCAGATCATGAAGACAGAGATCAATGACTACACCAGGAAGAGCCAGCACATTCAGCTGGAGATTCAGACTCTGAAAGAGCAGGTCAGGGAGGCTGGGGCATCCTGGCAGGGTGGGATGGGTGCCCAAGCTGCCCTCCACGTGATCCATGCCTAGATCTCCGGGAGTGTAGCAGAAGCTTGGAGCCGTCTGATGGGGCCTCCTGCGGATGGGGGTGGTTGGGGCTAGAGGTTTTGCCTGTCCTGTGTCCCTGAGAAGATCCAGCCCTTATTTTGGGCGTTGATACTCTGACCCCAGAGGGAAGGATGGGAGCATGCTGATACCCCAGGGTGCGACACCAGAGCTGCACACTCAGTGCTGCAGGCACCTACCTCCCCCATTTCTCAGGAGCTGGTGGGAATGAAGGGGAGGGACCAGCTTCTTGGGCATCTTATGGAGGCTCCGTGGATAGCCCCACTTTTCTGCTGGTGCCAAGCTCTCTAAGGAGATGCTGTTGCTGTTGAAGACCCAGCTTAGGGCTGGCCCAGTCGAGGTCTTCTCAGAAACCTTCCCATGCCTCTTTGCAGTGCAATAAGCTGAAGGAGAACATTGCCAGTGCTGATGACCGGTACAAGATTCCCATTGAGGAGGCCAAAAAGAAACTGCAGATGCTGGAGGATGCCATGCAGCAGGCCCGGCAGTCCATGGCACACCATCTGCACAAGTATCAGGAGCTGTTGAACGTCAAGCTGGGGCTGGACATTGAGATTGCTACCTACCAGAAGCTGCTGGAAGGCGAGGAGAGCAGGTGGGTGCAGGGCACCGAGAGCTCAGGACCCTTGCACGACTCTCCTGGATGCACCCGCCATCAGGGAAGTCCGCTGATGGTCCGGGCTAGGGCTTGGTGATCTTTTGCTACCATGGGCCAGAGCTCAACCCCCTTGCTGCAGACCACATATCTCTGCCCCACGGAGCACCCAAGCTCCCTGCACTCACCCTTGCTGCTGCTCCCCCTCCCCAGTGACCCTGAGCTGTAGCGATCTGGGCTGCTGGCCTTTTACCTGTGGGGCTGCTGTTACCTGTGCATTGCTTGTGCAACCCTCTGGCTGTCGGGAACAGCCCGTGATCTGGATTCGCCATCCCCAAGCAGCGGCATGTCTGGTGGGCTCCGTCTGCAGCTGGGCCAGGGTAGCGGTGGGCAGCCTGCCAGGGGGATGAGTCAGAGTCTAAGTGGTGCCAAGTGGCCTTGGCCATACATACTGCTTCTGCTGCCAGGTGTCTCCGTGGCAGTGGCTGTTGTCAAGCGCCTGCACCCCCAGGCAGGCCTGGCCCCTCGGCCACAAAGTGCCCCCTGGGAAGGCCCCAGCTCCAGCAGGAACCTGGCGGCTGGCAGAAGGGGCATCTTCATGTGTCTTCTGCAGGCTGCCAGTGGGGTGGCAGACGTCTTAGCTCAGCAGAGGGAGGGGGTATTTCTGGCTGGCAGGAAGGGGGATCTGCCCCCATGAGTGGGGATGGGATGCACTTAAATCTTTGTTGGAAAGCTCCACGGGCATGCAATCCCTCAAATCTAGCTTTGCTGAGTCTCTGCCCTGCCTCCTGTAACTTCCCTGTGGCAGCCAGGTCCAACTGCTTTGAAATCGAGGCCCTTGTTGGTTTGGCCGAGGAGAGTCTCCAGCACTCGCTAGCGGCATGGGGCTCGTGGCACACATATGAGCTGTTGTGATTCTGCACCGACAGGCGCTTGCAAGCCCATAACGCCCCACGCTTGTCCCCGCCTGCACCCGCCTTCTGTTCGGTGCATGGCCTAGCCTGGCCGGCTCATGTCCTGCTAATTCATACCCCTCTCTTCTGCTTGGCAGGCTGGAGTCCGAGATGCAGAACCTGTCCATTCACCACAAGGTTCACCACCATCATGGTAAAGCCACTGACTTAGGCTGACAGGCGAGGTGTGCGGGTTGGGGCAGGCAGTCGGCCCTGGGGCAGTGTTCCCACCGGGGGTATGGCTGGAGGGGGAAACTTGGGGGGGTAGCAGGATATCAGGTCCTGGGGCTTTAGGGCACGTCTTCCTTGCTGGCTTCACTAGGCTCTTTCTTGGGTGTTACTTTCTCATCCACCTCCCGCCCGCACACAGGAGGGAAGTAGCCCAGGTGAGCTGGCCTGGCTCATGGACTGGGTTGGTTCTTGAGAGTTGCTTTCGCTCGGATAACATTAACTAAGCCCCGAAGACCCGCAATCTATTGCTAGTCCTTCAACCCCTTCCCACAGTTCCCGGCCGCATGCCCAGGAGGCAAGCTCTCCCACAGTCCGAGCTGGCTTTGCCCTTTCTCCACGTTCGGCAGGAGGGTAGAGCAGGGCATGAGCTGGGATCACCCGCTCCCCAGGATGCGGGGCTGCAGGTGTCGTGGCGGGGCTCAGTGGCTATATTGCGCTCTCCTTTCCTCCAGGGCATGGGGTTGCCTTAAGAGAAGTCTCCGCCTTTGGAAGCAGCAGCACCCTCTCCGCTGCCTGCCCCCTGGAAAATCAGATTGAGGAAAGGAAGCCCAAGATTGAAAATTGAGGCCATCAGCAACTGCAGAGCCTGAATGGATTCACCTTCGTGGAGTCGCCGAGCCGCCGGGCCTCGGCGGAAGGGAGAGGGTGAAGGAGCGGAGTTTAGGGTCAATTCTTGCTTGCTCGAACTGGGTGGGGTTTCCCCGCCTGGTTGGCTTGAAGCCCAGTCAAAGACTGGTCCTTTCCCCCTCTCCAGCTGCCTCTGAGAGTATTTCGCTGTCAGAGTTCCCCCAATAAACCTCTTGCCTGCACAAATACCATCTCCATGCCTTGGATCGTTGTGTCTTCTGGCCCCGGTGCATAGCCTTGCCTGGCTGTTTTCCTTATGGGGAGAAGTTGAGGAGAGGCATCGGGTGCATCGGGTCCTTTTCTTTGCAAAGAATGGACATAAAGTCTTGTTTCCCCGAACACAGCAGAAAACACAGCTGAGGTGTTTGTCTCGCTCAGATGTCACCAAGCTGGCTGGTGCTGGGTGTGGAGCAAAGCTGGGCCTGGGGAAGCGAAGAGGCTGTTGAGTAGGAGGCACCAGATCTTCAGAGGAGGGATGATTTGGGGTGAGAAGAGAGGAGAAAAAACAAAAGAGCGGGACAGGACAGGGTGTGTGGTCCTGACCCCTGCCAGCCGGGCCAGAGGTGGGATCCTATCTGGGGTGGCTCTGCAGGTTGGCTTATGGGGGCACAGAGTTGAGTAAATGTTTGCTGTCCCATTCCCCAAGTGGGTGAGAGATACCGAGTTGCCCATTTAAATATCCTCACCCTCCTGCTCTCTGAGGACACTGCGTCCTGCCTGCCGGCTCTGTGCCAGCTGCTGTGCGGGAGGATGAGGCATGCAGGGGAGTTGGCATCCTAGAGGGAGAATTGCTGTGCTGGGTCGAAGTGTCTCGACTGCCCGAGAACAGGGCTCAGTGCCATAGCCCCTGGGGCATTTTCTACAAGCCCCCAAATGTTCATGGAAATGGTCCCAATTTACTTTAAAAGTAAGAGCATTCCCAGTCAAATGCGAATGGTTGCAGCATGTCGTGCTTGCCTGCACAATGCAAAACAGCTAGGAAAGCTCCCCCAGCTCTAACACTGATGCTCTGGCACCCCTCAGCTTCGCCACAGGTACATGGCACAAACATAGAAGCAGTCCTTCCTCATCAGACTCCACCGTGGGTATTTAGGGGGCCCTGGTTGTACCTGGACCTCTCCCACTCTTGAGCTACAAACCCCAGAGCTGGAGTTGTCTCGAGGCAATTGCATGCTTGTTTTCTGTTGCTTTACTGAGAAGGGGCAGCTTGAATGACTGTACATTAAGAGGCTGGTAGTAAAGCAAAGCAGCTCACCCTGAGAGGACTTGTCCCTTCCTTGGGGCTGGTTTATGGCCTCACCTGCTGTAGGATCAGGGAAAAAAATACTAGCAAGCAGAGCAGCTTCCTTTAACAAAAGGGGTGTCAAACACAGCCTGCGGACTGGATCTGGTTTCTGAAGCTGCATGATCTGGCCTGTCGGTCTCTGGACTGACTCTACACATCGGCCCTGGCCCCGTTTCCAGCGTGCAGGTTGGATCTGATGCCATGCTCCCTGCACACAGCACACGGAGCCTGCGGCATGTGGGATGGACCCCATGCGGCACGTGACCCAAGGGATCCAGGGTGCAGGATGCATGTGGTATGCTGCCAGGCCGGCCCTGTGCCAAGGCCACTGGATAAGGACTGGCCTGGGAACCAGCAAGTGCCTTAGACTGATGCTGTGCTGCCTGCAGGGTGGGTCCAGCTGGCATGTGGCGGGCAACGTATCCCCCCCCCCCATGCCAGTCCTGTGTGCTGTGCACAGCAGATTGGTGTGTGCGGTGGGTGGCATGTGGACTGGACCTGGTGCCGTGGGCACTGTACAAGGGGGTGGTCCCAGTCTGGCCTGGGCAGGAGTTCGCCACCCCGAGTCCATTCTTGAGGAAAGGGTGCCCCCTGGCGGGCAGAAGAACACCTCTTGCACTATTTTGAATTCCTCTTGCACTAGTGGAAGTGCCCGTTCCCAGGGGTCTGGCTGCAGAGAGCCTGCTGCAACCGTGCTGAATGATGGGCCAAGACAACCCGGGCAGGGGCTGTCTCTAGGGCCTGACTCCTGGATGTAAAAGCATTTTGCATGTTGGGAGCACGTGACAAACCTCTGTGTAATGCAGCCACTAGGCGGGCCCCGAGAGCCACGGATGCCTCACCTGGCAGGGGCAGGGGCGGGGGCTCCCTGCGGAGCCAGCCCTGGGGGGTTGGAGAGTTTCCTGCATTCGCTGGGTGGAGCTGTGCCCAACCCTGTGCACAGAGACCGGGGGGGGGAGGAGGGGCGGGGGGAGTTACAGGGGCCACTTTCACATTGTCTGATTTGAAGAATACAGTGTCTACACGATACGCTTGCTGTGCATTAACCTAATAACACTGAGCAGTGCCGTGTCACAAACCACGCTAATAGCCTACTGTGCAGTGTTATTAGGCTGACGCGCACTAAGCGTTGCTAAATAAGCATGCACCGGCGCTACTGTGCAGAAACTCGAGGCACTGTGCACTTCATGAAGCGAGCACGAAACAAAATGCACGGAGTCTAAAGCACGTTAATGAATGTGTAGACGTGCCCGTGTGATTTCCGCCACCTGTTTGGCACGGGCCGCTGCAGTGGGATCTTCCGCAGGTGACAGAGGTGAGACAAGGGTCTCATTTGCCTCCAGGATTCAGCTCCAGGCTCTTTTAGGATCTAGGGGGCGTTTCCTGCTGCCCCTTTGAGCTCTGATGAGCCTCAAGTTCATGGCCAACCCCTACCACCATCCAGGCCTTTGCTCCTGCTGGCTGGGTATTTCATATCCTTATGGAGTGGGCTTCTTCATAACCCCCTGAGATGTAGGCAATGCTGGGCTACAAGCAGGGAATCTGCACCTCTGAGAGTATCCTGAGCCAAGGAAGGACAGCGGGGAGCTACTGCATCTAATCCTAAATCAGCTCCTCTGTGGCCTTGTGGAGTTTCTCAGCTCCAAGCCACGGGATTATATTTCCCAAAGAGCAAGGTTAAATTAACTAAATCCTATAGAGTAAAATGAGCGAGGGGTACGGGGTGACATTAAGGAGGAGCTATTAGGTGAATTTAATTGGGATTGTTAAAGTGAAATGAATGAGAGGTAAAGGACCGAATGGGAGTGGGGATTATTCAGGAGGATTGTCCTGGTATGGAAATGGGGGACAGGCTGATGGAGACCCTGCTGCAGGGTACTGAGCATCAGGTGCCCAGGCACAGGGGACTGTGGTGTGGGCAGAGATCCTGCGCTCATCCGGGTGCTTGGATGAAGGGACCTTTCCTGTCTCTGACTTCTGTGACGCTCCGGCTGATGGATGGGTTGCTGGGTCAGCACCAAGAAACTTGGAGAGCTAAGACAGGTCATTTGCTGCAGAATGTACAGCAGACACTGGAGGGCAGAAGAGGAGCAGAAATGGGTGAGTTTTCCAACCTGGCTGCGGGCCTGGAGGTGAGTCCTGGAGCAGGCTCCAGCTCCCCGGGGTCTCTGCTGAGCTAGGCCTACAAGCCATTTTAAAAAGTCCATGAATTTGGGGAAGTGACACAAGACGCTAATGTATTTGGTGCAGGAGAGGGCTCGAACTCCTGGGCCTTGTTTCCATCCAAGAGCTGTAATGTGCGCACAGGTGAATCGTGAAGAGACAAGGACTGAGAGTCGGGACACTGGTTCTAGCCTCGCGCCTGGGAGAGTCGGGGTCTGGTGGTTAGAACAGGTGAAATGGCATCAGGACGCGTGGGGTGGCTTCCTAGCTCTGAGATGGGCCCTGTGCAAGACAGAGATGCACAGGGCTTCGAGGTCTGTAGGCAAGAAGCTCAGTGTAAATGCTGCTCACTGGATTGGGCAGCTCTGATCTCCAGAGGGACGAGCACCAGCAGCTCAGCTGGGCTCCGCCAGGAGCCGTGGGTGCCCAGGGCTTCTGAAAATAAGAATAAGGCCTCACGGTTCAGCTGATTCCTAAGCAGCGAGAACAATCTTAAAGGAAACAGTGCCAGTGTTCGTGCAGGACTACAGCATGTCATGCAGCGCTGCGGCAGAGGGGGTGAATTTGGGCACTTCTCTGGCTCTCAGGGGCCTAGGTGCTATTCCATGCCCTGCCACAGACCTCCTGCGCGGCCTTGGGCAAAGCTCTTATTCCCTCTGTCCCCGCAGCCCCTATGAAACTGCTAACACTTCCTCGCAGGAGGATCGTGATGTGCTTGGGTGGGTGTTGTACCACGGCACGTGGTTAGCACTTGCCTCTAGCGAATGCATGTCTGGCCATGCCCAGGCGCAGCTGCGCCGGCTGGGCCAGAGTCCACGGGCTGCAGCTGAGCCTCGATAGAGGGTGCTCCTCCACAAGGTACATCCACGTGTGTGTTTGGCCAGACAGTTGGGTTGGCCCCGTCTGCGAGTACCAGCTGCATGCTGCCCTTGGGGTCTCTGCAAGCCCTGCTGAAGGGTCCCATCGAAAGTCAAGACCAGGGAATAAATGGTAGGGCCAGAAAGAAGGAACGTGGTCCTCGATGCTGGCAAACACCGTTCCCCCGTTGTGGGGTGACCCCGAGTGCTGCCCTCAATGAGCCCAAGCCCCGTGTGGCTGCCTCTGCAGAGGACAAAAGGCGAGACACGTAGCTAGCGGACTGACGCCTAGAAGGGGTCCTCTGGAGGAGGCTTTCTCTTCCTGTTCTTCCAGCGGAGTCTGCCTAGGAATTGGTCTGCCCTCTGCTTGTCTCTCCTTCGGTGGGGTGCAGAAGGGCGGGGGGGTCGGGAACTAAGCATTGTGGGATGGCTGCTGGAGGACTTCTTGCGCTTGCTGCCCGGAGCACTTGGGTGAGCTGCAAGCGTGCAGGAGGAGCAGGGGAGGGAGACAAGGCCACTTCTGGTGCAGGAAGCTCTGCACTTCGGGGGCTTTATAGAGCTTGCAACAAGCCTCCCAAACCCTGGGCTGGTGTGGATAATTGCAGGCCCCGAGCTTGCCTGCAGCCCCAGGGAACCCAGGAGTCCCGGGACTGAGTCAGGTGGGGCAGGATGGGGAGACTGCTTCTGGGGGATCACGTCTGTGCACCGGGAGCCCGGCAGCTCTTCTGCAGGCGGCAGGGAAGTTCCCGGCAGACAGGAGCTGAATGTCCCGTCCTGGCCCCAGAGAGTCAGCATTGCGCCAAAGCATGTAATTTCTCTTAATTAAAGGTGTGAGTAAATGCGTCCAATTAAGTCTTGGGTGGGGGTAGCTCTTTCTGTGCGTGTGTGTGCGCGCGCGCACCCGTGTGCATGCACACATGTGTGACATCTCTTGCTCTCCTTCATGCTGGAGATGGGACTGTTTCTTCCCTTGCTGAGGCCTCCCTCTGTCCTGGAAACCCTGGCTTGTCCACACAGGGACCTTGGAGGAAATGAATCTAAATTAACAACAAGTGTGAATGTAAAGGGACCCCCCGTTAGACTCCATTAACCCCCTGTGTGGAAATCCCGGGTCAGGCTCACCGTAGCGTCCTCCGCTGCAAGAGCATCCGCACGGGACTCAAATGCAGTTTAAAACCCAGGTTAACTTTCCCGAGTGTCCTTGTGTTGGCAAACCAGGGGCTTTCTCTACTCTGGAGAAAGGGGGGAAGGTCATGGTTAATACTGGGTTATCTTGGGATGCTGGGGGTGTGTGCGTGCATGTGTATATGGTTATCTCAGGTGACACAGGCTGTGTTTGTGCGTGTGTACATACGTATGTGCAAGGTGATGAACTGTAGGGGGGGATTTATGCCAGTGTAGGGCGGATATATGTCAGTGTTGGGAGGTTCAGCTCTACAGGACTTTGTGTGTGTGTGTGTGTGTGTGTGTGTGTGTGTGTGCATATGTCTACATGCACACATGTGTACATGTGTGTTGCAGTACATAAGCCCCTCTCCGGCATTACCACGAACAGCTCCATGACGATGCTTTGGATGAACCCCCTTCTGCAGGAGCCCGGGGCTGTAGGACAGGGACTGGCTTTGAGGGTCTCGGTGCCTGACTGGAAGGGGGCAGCCTCCGGCTCTTCCTCCCCCTTCCCCGCCAGGCGGGGGGAGCTGCTGCTCCTGCTGAGCTTTCTGGCTGCACGAAGGGGCTGGCTGGGCTCCAGGCCGCCGGCTCCCCGGGGCAAGGCCCAGGCCCTGCCTGAACAGGCCTGAACAGAGTGGGCTGGGAATGGGCGGGCTGCGCCGAGGCGAGGGCTGGGCTCTCGGGGGTGCGGAGCTGCCAGGGGCAGCGCAGGGGCCGTGCGCAGATGAGATGTTTTTGGGCCACTGCCCCACAGGTCCAGCAGCCCGGAGGTGGTTTGCAGAGCCAGCCGGCTCTCCGGTGCCAGCAGCCAGTGCTACCTGGGTGCCTCTCAGGGCCCCCTGCTTGGCTCTCCTGTGCTGGCTGAGGGGCTTGGGGCTTTCTGGCGGCGTCTCTTGCTCCGCTTCCCCTTGCTCTGCCCCTCCAGGCGTGCAGGCAGGAGGCTGCGTCTCCTCTGTAGGAGCTGCAGGCGCTTTTGGCTCCCTGGAGTCACTCCTGGTTTGCACTGAGAAGACAATCAGGGCCACAGAAGTGCTGCACGTCTAGGGCTCCCTTCAGTCTCCAGCTCCTGGAGTCCTTTGAAGAAAAGAGCTGTACAGCTTTCGTGTGACCAAACCCTCCCCAATTTCCTGCTGGCAGCTGTGACTTGGAAACACAGCCCTAAAATGCTCATCAGCCCCCTCCTTAGTATAGCCCTTGTGATTTAAGTGTGCCTCGTGCTTTTTGTGACCCAGCTCATGGTTATAGATGCTTGGGTCTGGTAGGACTGGTGCCCGGTTGGGAGCTCCAGTCCCTGGTCTGATGCGTACCCGAGGAGGCTGGAGCAAGAGGCACAATGCTGGTTCACAGGGGTGTACAAAGGGGTAACAGGCCTGCTTGCCTGGCAGAGGATGGAGGTCTTAACCTTCCTGTCCTGTCCTCCCCCTGCCTTCAGCAGCCCGACCCTGGCCCATGCCACCGCTCCTGTCTCTGGGGTGAGAAGCCAGGGTGCGACATCCAAAGAATCCTGCTGCCCCTTTCCAAGGGGAGCTTGATTTTGCCAAGCCCTGAAGGGCTGCCAGGGACCCAGCAAAGCACATACACTGCGATGTACACGGGGGACGTGCATTAAGGGCTGGAGCAAGCTCAGGGACGGGGCCAGGTCCCCTGAAGCCCTCAGCCTCCCGCAGCTCCTCTTGGGAGCGGTGGAGAACTGCTTGCTGGATTACGGGCCCTGCTGATGGTGCCTTGAGCCTGCCCTGTGTCTCCTGGAAGCTCCAGGTAAATGCAGCCCCCCTTGGATTGGGGCTGGACCCCCCTGGATTTGGGCACTGGGTTGCTACTGGCAGCCTGCGCCCAGCTTTGCAAGGCCTGCTGACAAGGTGCATTGCAGCGGCACGGGGAGGCTCCCACCGAGAACCTCCTGACTCAGCTTGCCCCAGTGGGCAGGGAGCGGTGGCCGCCTGCCAGGGCCCGTGACTCATCCTGGGCTCCCATCCAGGGCTGGGCGCTCCAGAAAACGATAGCGCGCGGTGCTAATCTGGCAGGGGGGAGTGGCCAAGCACCAGGCACCAATCAGCTTGCTCCAGGTGGCTCCTCGTTTGGGGGCGGGGTTCGGGTGCTGGAGCCAGGCTACCTCCTGTGACCTGTGTTTGCATCAGGGGCCAATGCATCCCCATGGGGTGGGATGAGGGGTCACCCAGCTACTGACATGCTTTCAGGGGGCCCCCAGGCCAGGCTGTGCCCAGCTGACACCGGAGGGTTGCAAAGACCCCTCCCTGGCCCTGGCGAGGGTTGGCTGCAGGGATGCTCTCTTGCTGGGGGTCTGGCCTGGCTAAGAGAGGGCTGGGGTCCAGGATGCCTGGGTTCCCCTCCAGCTTTGGGATATGGCATGGCTCGAGCAGGAAGGTGGGAGTCAGAGCCACGTGCCCCTCTGCTCAGCTCTGGGGCGAGGGAGAATGGCCTGCTAGGGTCTCCTCCTGGTTTTGAGCAGACATGAAAGCTAGTGGTTGGAGCAGGGAGCTGGCAGGCAGCGCCCCTGAGCTGTGTCCCCAGCTCAGCGAGGGTCGTGTGCCTCTGCGGCTGGAGCTCCAACGGGCTCCGAATTGGAGGCCTGGCCCCGTGCCTCTCCTCAGCGCCCCGGCTGGCTGCAAAGCTGTGATCTTGCTCTCTGGCTGCTGCTCAGGGGGTCCAAGTCATCCTTGTGGGGGGCTTTGGGGTTGTGGATGTGCTGTGTGGGGGTGCGGGTGGGGCAGGGCTGCACACGTGCGCGCCCACGCGCATGCACACAAAGGCCAAATCTTTATGCGAGGCCCACAAACCGGCGGGGCATCGCACAAAGATTTGCGGTGCAAAAGCAGGGAAGAAGGACCCCAAACGCAGAGTGAAACCTGCCCCTCTCCCTCTCCCTTGCCCTGGGAGAGCCGTCATCAGCGGCCCTGGGCTGGGCCTGCCTGGCACTCGAGCTGCAAGCCTGGCACTGAGAGCGGCGTCTGGGTGTGGTGTGAACCCGGTCCTCTCCCTCCCACTCGCCCGCTGCGGAGGAGACACGCCCGGCCATAAACCTCAGCAAAACAAACCCAGGTCCTGCCTCCCGGCTGCTCCGGGCATGGCTCCTCCCTGCCCGGGAGCTGGGCTGCCAGCAGACCTGTGGCCCAGGAAAGCTCCCTTAGCTTGGGACCGCTGACGTTTGTGCTGCACTCGCTTCTCAAGGCCTCGACTGCGAATCGAGGCCGAACGGCGCAGGCCCATCGTGAGAGACGAGCCCTGTCCCGCGGGATCCAAATAGATTTGGGGGAAGGGGCAGTGAAGGGGAAACTGGGGCACAAAGTGGTTGGCCCCAGATCTTCCAGCAGATCGAAGCCAGGAATGGAGATGAAGCCTCCTGGTTCTTCGTCGAGGCTCGTGGCCACGACATGTTTTACCCCTGGGTGGCAGCCGTGGGTTTTGTGCGCCGACATCAACTGCCCTGGGTTTGGGAGCAGACAGAAATAGGAGAAGCACCTTGTCCCTGTTAGCTCTACTTGGCTCCATGTTTAAGGCTGTTCCCTCTTGCTTCTCACAGCCGTGTGCCGCTAGCAAGAGGCACAGGACTTTCCTGTCCTCTTGGCGTAACTGTGGGGGGCTAAACCGCTCCCCACAAGATCAGTATGGCCCCTTTCCATGAACCCCCTCTTCTGCTTCCTTCTCCCCAAGGCTGGTGACTAGGGTGGCCATCACAGAGGATGTGCTGGTTTTCTGCTACGCTGTCCTTTATTGATATGCAACCCAATGCCTTTATGTCCTCTATTTTCCTCTTCGAGTGAAAAATAGATTTGTAGATGCTAGGGGGCATAAATCGAGGGCATAAAGGCATCCGGTTTTGTATCAACAGAGGACAGAGGACAACCAGACTGGCCTCTATGATGGCCACCCTACTGGTGACACAGGCCATTGGGTACCAAGACCCTTTGCTCAGAAAACAGGCCCTCGTCTGGATGTAGCCTTGTCCTTGTCTCCATGTCCCATGTCCTGCTGCTGGCTGCCCCCACCCCGGCATGCCCTCCACACCGTCCGGGCAAATTGATGGGACGCTCAGGGGTGAAGATCTTCTCCCCTGCCGCGACCTCGATTGCAGGACGGAGGTCACAGGCCCCTGTGGCTTCCTTTCACCGCCCCGGCCCATCTTGCTTGGGGGTGCTCGCAGACTGGACCAGACGAGTGGCACCGACACGTGACCTGCTTCGGCCCGTCAGTCCTCGAAGAGCAAACCCTTCTTCCCTCCGTTCCTAGCTCTCCTGCCCCAGTCAAGCTCCTCTTGCTGTTCCCAGCTCTCCTGCCTTTGATCTCTGAAAAAAGTGGATTTTTCTCTCTCTCCCTTTCTTGCTCTGTTTCCTGAACTCCACCCCCTAATCCCAGAAGATGCCCTTCCAAGCTTTCCCCCTCTTGCATTGTTCCCCCACCATCAGGGCCTTCATGTTTTGTGTGGTCTGCCAGGTTTGGATTCCCTTGGGTTTTTTTTTTCTTTTCTTTTTCATTATTTCTTTTTTTGGACACTTCAGCTAGCACCGTGGTTCCTCCCTCTCAGAAGGTTTAGCTGCTGTCAGGAGAAGGGGTGTGGGCCGGGCACCTTTCGGAAAGCAAGACTTGGCTTGCCCTGAAGTTTTCCAATGGTAATTACTGCTTACGCGGGATCCACCCAAAGCTTGTCTCTTCATATTTTCACACGCACACCCCTCTCTCTTTTCCTGTCTGTTAAAACTAATACAACAGGGGACTTCTTTCGTTCAGTTTAGTTTTGTTTTTGTTTTTAAAGAAAGTCTGTTGATGAGAGCAAAGTGCATGTGTTTGCCTTGCATTTTTAAATTGAGAGAAAAGAATTTCCTTTTAGCCACCTTCACCTCCCCAGCCCCCAATGTTTCCCTCTGACATCTCCTGACTTCTCCCAGGAAGGTGATAGACTTTTGCTGATGCAGCATAAAGCTGGAGAGGGTGTTGCCTCCTGGGAAAATACTATTAACCAAGACATGATCTAGGGAAGAAACACCTCCTGGGTGTAGTGTAGGATCCAAAAACAGGCTTTCAAATGCAGGACCTATAAAGCAAGAACTGGAATGCAATATTCTGGGGAAATGTGTCATCTGCTTAAGTGGGGGAAAAAATGGCTTTGTCATGCGTTTGCCGACTGCGCTTTCCTGGCAGGTGCGATACCGCCCGTGCCCGTCAGAGGTCGCTTCTACCTATTTACATTCCTGGGAAAAGTCCCTGCGAGGGAAGCCCTGATGTGTGGGAACCTTGAGCAGAGATTGGGCAAAAGCGCGAGAGAATGAACGACATGGATGAGCCCGTTCATTGGGGTGGATGGGATGGGCAGGGCGGCATCGCCCGTGCCAGCTGCTTCGTAGGATCACTGATGCGGGGTGGGCTCCGTCTCGTAGTGAGGTCCCGGCGCTCTGATTTTGGGTGGGAGCTGCTTTGGCCACTTGTATTTGGGGGTTATATTTGCAACTGCTCGGGTCCAGATCAGAGCTCTAATTTCTTTCCCCCTTTTTTTTTTGTCATTCCTGGAGCATTTGGCTTACAGGAGCCACCTGTGTTTTCTAAGGTATTTGTGGCTGCTGAGTGTCTCATATGACTGGGTGTGGGCGCTGGTGGGCTGATGCTGGATGAAAAACCCGGGCGCCCGATTTTGTCCATGCTGCTGACTTCTGGGGCCGGATTAACCCTTTACTGAGCCCTAGGCAAACAAGCTTGGGGGGCCCTACTTTTATTCACTCAGTAATTATGATATGTAAAATAAGCACAACTGGGCCCCTTCTTCACTTAGGGCCCCTAGGCATTTGCCTAGTTTGCCTATGTGGTAATCCGGCCCTGCTGATTTCCAAGGAGTCACTTCTGATTGTGGGCGACTGGTGCCTCCTGAGTCTAGGGGAGCACCAGTGGGGCATGGCTGTTGAGGGGTCCCCAGCGGTCTATCATGGCAATCGGGGTGTGGGGGGGTCCACCGGCACTTCTGCCACTGGCATCCCTCTAGCGGTGCCAATTTCAGGCAGGGGGCACGAGTGCTCTCCGTGCCCCCTTACCAGCCAGAGCACTCACTCTCAGGGAGGGCACCAGCACTCTCTGAGGGGCAGGAGGGGCACATACCCCCCCATGCCTTCCTTATGTATCACCTATGCTTCTGATTTGCAGGGGTGTTAACAGACCGGTGTCACTTCAGCATAACTGGAGGATCTGGCTCTGAGCCCTTGAGGCCTCTTGCTTTGGTTTATCCCTGTGCTTAGAGGATAAAATTGCACTAAGAATTAAACCAGTTAATTGGATAAAACAAGTGAGTCTCTAGGAAGGGAATCACCCCTTTCCAAAGAGGTTCTCCGCCCTTTGCTTCCAAAGCAGGTGTTCCTATGGTTTGTTCCCTGGACACCAGTGCCTTACCTGAGTCTGGGGATCTTGTCCAGGTTGCAGTGCAATGGGGGAGATTTATGTAGCCATCACATTGCTGGGTGATCATGTGTCCTTCTTGCTTCTCTGCAGAGCAATCAGCAGTAGCTTCATCCTTGGAGCTGAGGGTTGGAAACCTGCTGGGATAATGATCTCCCAAGTGAATTTGGGTGGGTGGTGGGTGCAACCACACTAGGTTTTCCCGAAGGGGCTCATCTCAAAGCAAGGACAGTCTATGAAAGCTATACAAATGATCTCTCTTCAAGTACAGAGAGTTTCCCCATTGCTCGCCAATACTTCTGGCCCAGATTCTCATGATGTTGGGATTCATCAAAAGTTTCTCTTAGAGCGGGTAGAGCCAGCTGGCCCTTACTCACCTGATCAAAAAGTGAATTTATGCAGAGGCCAGGAGGCTATGAGAGGCTATGAGAGAGGCCTTATTGTAAGAAAGTTGAGGAGGCTATATAAGATGCTCATCCTGTCTTCTTTATTATAGACTAAGAACCACAATCAGATTCCCTTTGCACCACAGCCCTTGGTAGCAGCAGTCTGGGGATTGCTAAGTTTTGCATACTATGTTATATATAAATGGGTCTTGGAGGGCTTTAGAGAAGGTGAGAGGACAAGATGGATGAAACTGGTCTAGTTGTTTAAGCAAAGAGCTCCACTGCTGAAGCCCTGAGTTCTCCCACTGATGTGTGGTGTCACCTATTTCATCACACGCCATAATATTTGCCCTGTCTCATGGGGAGGTGAGAATGAATGTCTGCAAGCTGCTCTGAGAGCCTTGGGTCACAAGATGCTTCGGAGACTTAGTGGGAAATGTAACGATGGAAAGAGAAAATGAATGTGGGATGGTCATAGTGTGATTACAGTTACTTTGTTCATGGATTTAGTAACTCTGGATTTTACACTGGTATAAGAAAAAGCAGTGTTTGGCTGTCTCTACCTCCCCCCTGCTGTAGCCCCAATGGATGTACATCCCTATAGCATGTACTAAAGTCAGTGGAGCGATGCTGATTTTCACACCCCATTATGTGGCCCCGTTCTGATCTCACACGGGCTTTACCCCTGTTTGATTGCATTGACTGGAATTCAAGAGAACATTGTCTGGAGATTTTTGGATTCTGATCTCATTTGCTCCTTTAAACCAAAAGCCTCCTGCCTTTCATGGAGTTATTCCAGATGTGCAGCATGGAAAAGCACTGGATTCAGAGCCTGGCTAGTGCAGAATTTGAGACTGGAAAAATGAAGGTTTTTCCCCCCATCAATTCTTCCCTTTTTTGGTTTCCCTTCTTTACCCTGGTTGCATGTAGGGTCATCTTTCAAGCCCTTTGCCTCCAGCTTCTTCCAGATCTGGGTCTCCATGGGGGAACCCTTGTCCCTCATGGAGACCTGGACACTTGGTAAACCTGCTTTGCTGGATGGTCTGTTCTCCGATGGTGAGGGAAGGCAAAGTCCTTGTTATGACATAGTCATCATCATTAGACATAGCAATCATTAGTGTTTATCCCAGTGACTGTCAGGCCTTTACCTTGAAGCCACCTCCTGATTGGGGCTCATCATCCCATGAACTGCTGATGGAGCCTTTCCCAGTCCAGGCTGGGCTGGCTGATTACAGCTGAAAGACTGACGACAGGGTGGACCTTTCACATAATGTATCACGCATCAAATGATAAGCACAATTTGCCCTTGTTAAACAGGGTGCAATAGCATTTTTATTGCAGTATTTGATGTGGCTTCATCCCTGCACATATTACCATGGCTGCAAAATAAACACAGAGCGGTGAATAACCCTGCCCGCTGATCCTGGCGCAAGGCAGGCATCAGAGGATGAGGCTGGGGCAGAACTATATTATCTTTGTTTTATAGCCACGCAGGAAATGGAGATGCAGAAGAACAACGCTGTTGGCCAAGGCATGCCAGTGGCAGAGCTGGGCTGCTGACTCAAGCTTGTGCGGCTGTGTGGCCTTTACTGCAGCACAGGGAGGTTTTTAGGGTGTCACAGCCAGGAGAGATGATGCAGCCGGGCCCCTTCTTTGCCTCTAGGTGACAGCACACAGCTCCAGTGCAGCAATCTGGAGTCACTCCAGTGACTGTCAGGCAATTCTCCCAGTTTGATGCCAGTCCCATGGAAAGCTGAATCTGTCTCTGCACAACTCATTCACCTTTCTGGCCTTAGGGATTTGAGGAGCGTTGGCCTCAGTTTGCTGGCTTTGGGATAATGGACCAGAGCCACCAAAGTAGAAGTCTGCTGGCTTAGAAGAGCTCTTTGGGCTTCTAAGGTGGTGCCTTTTATTGGCACCAGCTTTGGGCCCAAGACTGGCATCTTCCCCATGGTAGAGCTTAAATGCACCACAATATCAGGCGATGATGCCGGAGACCAGATTTTCCCATGGGTTTGGTTTGGTGTGTGAAAATCAAACCAGAAGTGTCCCACTAGGAACTCCCTTCTCTTGAAACAACCCGGTTCCAGCGGTGGGCGCTGAGCAGACCTGTGAGTGGAAAATGGTTTTTCGGTCTCTCTCAAGAATTCCTGAGATTTCAAAGGACATTCGTTTCCCAGACGGGGAGGGAAAGGGAAAGATTTTGGAAATGTTCACATATTTGTGACCCAAAAAACGTCGGGAATTGTCTCACTCCAGAGCCATCATTTCAAGAGCCTCCGTTTTGACGCCGACTTTTTCTAACTGGAATTCGTTACCTTTTCTAGCATAAATGAACTCAAAGATTGCAAGCTGTGTCAAACAACAGCAACAAAGCCAAAGTGAATTTTTTTAATGAATCCCCCTGAAATTTCCATGAAAACGTTGTGGGAAAATTCTACAGAAATTTCCCCAGGAACATTTTGATGAAGAAACCCCAATTTTCCATTCAAACCACACCTTGATGGAAACGTTATCAGCCAGATCTGAGTACCCTTCCCTCCCTTTAGTTGCGGAATGATTTGGATTTTGATGCAGATGCAGCCCCAGAATTGTTCACTGGATGTTTTTAGGCTGTCATCCAAAACGCAAGTGCCTTATGGTTGTAAATATGCAGATGCATTATATGGCAGCACAGAAAGCAAAACCTCAGGGTGTCTGCCGTTGTGGGAGAATTAACATATGAAAATGTAACTGTATGTGAAGTTTGACTCCCAAGAATTAATGCTTGGAGTGTGAGCTGACTATCCCAGAGGCCTTTGATCTGTTGTTCTCCGTGCTGCCACCTTTCTACCAGAGGGCTGTCTGCTTGGCACTCACCTTTTACCTCTTTTTTGAGTGGTTTCCCCGAGGCAGCAGGTGGGTAGGGGAAGGGATCTTGCAGGGAGCTGACACACAGAAATGAGGACTTGTGTGGCTTGATTGAAAGAGGTCCTTGTTACTGGGTGACCGGTTCCAGCTGCAGCTATATGGCAGGCGCTGAGCCACTTCAAGGTGCAGTTCCCAACCCCGTGTAGCCTACTGCTGAGTGTGTTTCAAAGTCCAGCCAAGACAGAAACTCAATTTTGATGGGATGCTTCTGCTTCAACCTTTACGAGCTGTAGTGGTCCTCAGTGCATGGACCAAGACCGTGGCTCTTCTGCTTGCACTGAACAAAGATTTTAGCACGTGCCAAGGGAAGCACCTGACATTTCAAGGTCACACTGTACCAAGGATTCAGACAGGTGACTATGGTGCACGTTTCTCCTTTGCCTTCCCTTTCTCTTTGGCATTTTCCACTAAATCCATTGCTCCATTGCCTTCCTTGGAGGCACTTTGATATAATATGGGACCGTCCTTTATGCCAAAGATCCATGCCCTATAAACAGAGAAGAAAGACTCTTCAATGTGCCAGAGAACCTGTCTACTTAGTCACCCACCAGAGATGGCTGGAAAAAATCCTGTTGAAATATATTTAAATAAAACCCCAAGAAAATAAGAACAACCCCCACCCCCCAAAATACAATGAAACACAAATCAGGGGATATTTTTTGCAAAGTTTTTTTTTTTTTACCTACTTTGTGAAACAACCTGTTTCCCTATCTGGGGACGGGTGGAGGGGAACGTAGCACGATGTGTAATGCCTACAGCCATATTTTTGTATGGTGAATTGTATTGGTGGAGTTGCTGGTAAGAGTGAGGTTGACCAAATCAAGATGATCAGAGGGTCTATGATCTGTTCTGCAGCTATGGAGATTTCTTTTTGCCTTGCGCCATGTATGCCCCCACTGGCCTGTGCTGTTTGTGCAGATTCTCCGGTTATAGCTGAGGCAGGTCCAAGGGAGAAAATGCTGTGAGGGTAAATTTGGCCGTAATTGTCTTCCTGGAATGAGACAGCAGCAGTTTTCTTGTGTACCCCACCCAAGAGGAGCATTAACTTTGCCTCTGGAGGTGCCCAGCCTTGCTGCTCTCCTTGATGAAAAGACAGAACAGGGGTAGTGGGATGGAGCTGTGATTTTATATTTGTGCTGCTTTTAATCCCCTTGACTCACTGCTCTTTCTGCACTGATGAGAGTGCAGAGAGACTGCTGGAAGCAGAGGTGTGGGAATGCAGGTCTACTCGTTTGCATTACCCATTGCATCCTCCAGTTTCCAGGCTGGTTTCAGGGTAGCTGATAAAGAGGGGAGTAATCACTAAAACAGCATGAGGCCAGCACCTGGGGGGGCAAACAGGACTGGAATGCCACTGGGAGGGGTGCTTTGCAGATAGCGGGTGGCAGCATGTTTTCAAATAGCAGTGGGGGAAGATCTAGAGTGGTTTCCCAAGGGCCAGGCTGAGGTTGCCGAATGGATTCCCCTTGCTGATACAGACTGCTTCATCCCCTTTCACTGTAAAGGCAAAGGCGCATTTCTTTGCCCCTCTGTGCAGCAAACATACAGCATCCTTCATGGGTGTGGGTATGCAGGGACCCCAAAAGAGTGAAGAGATTGTTTTGGACAACTGGCAATCAAGAGCTTCCTCCTGAGTCTGGGGTGGGGCACAATCTGTTCAGTGGCTTATTGCCTCCCCCTGCCCCCCACATGCTGCTGGCTCACACAACAAAAAACTGTCCCGTCTTGAGTGGTGCCGAGTCAGGGGCCAATTTCAGTGGGGCATATGACCCCCCATGCCCTCCCTACCAGTCACTTGTGCTTAGTTGTGCTTGAAAATAGATGGATTCATAGGCGCCAACTTTTATTTTTGCTGGGGGGAGATAGGGGGTGGGCAAGATGATGGACACGTGGAAAGTTTTAGGGGGTGCTGGTTATAGCCATGCTGATCTAAGGATATAGATAGACACGGTTCTTTGGACAGATGTGATATCTTTTATTAGACCAGCTAAACAGTTGGAAAAATTGTTCTTTGCAAGCTTTTGGGCACAGCACACAAACACCAGCAGCCTCTCCCTGTGCCTGAAGAAGGGTGTTTGTGTCGAAAAGCTTGCAAAGAACAATTTTTCCAACTATTTAGCTAGTCTAATAAAAGATATAACATCTATCCAAAGATCCTTGTCTGGAAAGTTTGATGCATTTCAGATGACAGGGCCTTCCCAACTCCACATGCTTGGCACCCATTGAGGGATGAGGGAACTGTGTCGGGTGGAGGGGTCGTCCTAACCTGACATGCAAGTTGGAGTGAAGGTCCTTCAAATAAAGGTAGAAATGGGGAGGAAGAGGATGTTATTCTAAGTGTCCTTTTAGGAGTTATTTTCCATTGTGGAAAGCTCTGAGATGGAAGCTTTGCTACCACTGGCCTGTTTTGGGGTTGGCAAAGAGAAGGAAAAAAACGTCATGAGGTGTGTGTGTTTAGGTTTCAGCGGGGGTCTTGCAGAGGCTACTGAGACCTCCTCGAAGGCGTTGGAGCCTTGTTGCTTCAAGGGGGCCTGGCAGGGCTGATATATGCAGCGGTGATCATACAGACTGGGAGCGGTGACCCAAGGCAGTGGCAATGATGTGGAGGCCTGCTTGGGGCAAAGCCATGGAGAGCAGAGCAGCAGCCCAGCCAGGGCCTCCTTGCCCAGTACCGAGGTAAGACTTGCTTCCAATGGGAGAGTAAAAGGGACTCTGGAGTGGTGCATCCCAGAGGTGCGAGAAATCAACTGACATGAAACACGGACTCCTCTGAGGTAAAGCAGCCAAGCATGAGTCGGGTAATGCAGGGGACAGTACTGACTTCTTCCTTGCCAGCTATGCCACCGCAGGAGGACTACTGCCAAAGGGCTCTGGGGGTGGCCTTCCTTTTTGGGTCTTTATTCAGGTATTCCTAAGACCCTGTGTGTTGGGCTTCCTTCTTCTTCTCTGAGAATGAAGTCAGCTGATTGCCTTGTGAGTGGGGAAATTTTGCTTGTCATGAACATCCAAAGGGAGTAATTTAGATTTCCCAACTTTCTGGGCAGGCATTTGCATCACTAGTATTTGAGTCTGCAAGAACCCTAGAAACAACCCAGGAACCATTGTTACTGCTGCATAGCCCCAAGCAGAGGGGTTGTGTGTGTGTGTGTACACATGCCCGTGACTCATAGAAGCATAGAAAGTGAGGGTTGGAAGGGACTTCAGGAGGTCACTGAGTCCAACTCCCTGCTCAAAGCAGGATCTGCCCCACCTAGATCATCCCAGGCAGGGCTTTGTCCAGCCAGGTCTTCAAACCTCTGAGGATGGCGATGCCACCACCTCTCTGGGTAACCTGTTCCAGTGCTTCACCACCCTCCTGGTGAGAACATTGTTCCTAATATATCCAACCTCAGCTTCCCTTGCTGCAACTGGAGCCCATTGCTTCTTGTCCTGTCATCTGCCCCCACTGTGAATAGTCCAGCTCCATCCTTTTTGCAACCACCCTGCAGGCTGCTGAAGGCTGCTATAAAATCCCTGCTCAGTCTTCTCTTCTTCAGACTAAATAAGCCCAGTTCCCTCAGCCTCTTCTTTCAAGTCCTGTGCCCCAGCCCTTGAATCATTTTGGTTGCCCTCTGCTGGACTCTCTCTAATTTGTCCACATCCTTTCTGTAGTGGCAACACACCTACCAGTGCAGCCCAGGATGCTGTTAGTCTTCTTTGCAACAAGGGCACGCTGCTGGCTTGTATTCAGCCTATTGTCCACTGTCACCCCCAGGTCCTGTTCTGCAGAGCTGCTGCTTAGCCAGCCAGTCCCCAGTCTACCAGTGCATGAGACAATAATATACACACCACAGTCTTTTGACTATAAGACATGCTTTTTAAAACCAAAGATTTCTTCTAAAAATAACCTGCATCTTAAAACAGAGCAGGGGAAAAACCACCAGAAAACTCCTATGTCCCATAGAGGTGATGTCCTTATAAATGTACCATTAGTTGATGGTATTTTTTTTCCTAAAATGTCAGAAAATTGGGTGAGACTTCAGTTCAAAGGAGCCTTACATTCAAAGGAATACAGCATACACACACACCCTCAGAATTACTCAGTACCCTCGCTCCTCACTAGCCATGTACATTTTTATTACCTATAAAATGCTTCACTAATCACACATCTCTCTTTGGGGAGAGGGTGAGGGAGCAGTCCTGGAATAGATGTTAATGTTGACTTGGGAGACCATCAGATGTTATGGGGTTGACTGTAGTGTAAGAACCTGTACATCCCATATGGATAGATTTAAAACAGACACTTGGAACAGACTCCAAGAAAGAGAACAGAAGAAGGTCCGATATGAAGGGAAAAATGATTCTCACCAGTTGTGAAAGGCCAGTGCTGAATGAATGCTTGTTTTGCACATGGGAGAGTGAAACAGTGAATTATGGCATGAAGTAGCTGACACACCTGTCCCTCTGGGGAGAATCATTGATAAAGGCAAGAGGAGAACCCGGGGGTCCTGAATTCCCACAGCTGTGCACCAGCAATGTCTACCTGGCAGCTGGCCAGATGTGGGGCTGTGCTTGCATGTGCCCAGTGTCCACCTTGTTTCAAGCTCTCATTTGGGCCAGAAGGCCTTGCACCAGTCTGCCCTGTGCGGAAGTCAGCCGCACTTCCTGCAAAGCCATCCGGCAAGAAGCAGGTGCTGGTGGAGCAGATGGCATTTTTGGCTTTTGGCAACCCGGGCGGCTTGCCCAGACAGGCCTGGAAGCAGCAGCCAGGATCCCAAATTAGCCCGGAAATGAGCAGGGAAACCCAAAGGAGAACATGTTAGCAGGAAATGCAGGGCCCTGCCGGCATGAGTTGTTCCAAAGAGACACCCTGGAGACCACAGTGGCTTCCTGTCCCCATCTCCGTGGGGTAGAAAGCAGGGGTCATGCTACCTGCTCTGTGCAGTGCCCTTCTCTGCTGTTGCCCAGTGAGGGGTGAGTTTGCTGGTTTCTTCTGCACCCACGAGCCAGGAGCAGGGGCATTAAACCCATTCCAGGTGAATGCCAGCATGCACGTTCATTCCTCCTCCACCCATGGAGCTCAGCGGGAAGAGTAGCTCCAGGTGGCAGGACTGGGTGCCCTGAATTAGCCCTGAATGAGGACAAGGGCCAGAAGGCAGGATGCAGGTCTGGGATGAGAAACCTTCCTTGTGCTAAGTCTAATGCTTGGGTTTCACTTCCCATAACTCCTGGGTTCCTGTTTGAGATTCAGGTTTCCCAGATCTCCATCACTTTTAAGGCAAGGTTAAATAGAAAGACAGACGTGGATTCAGCAGAGTGTGGAGCTAACGGTCCAGGCCTAGTAGGTACATCTATCCATCTGTCCCTCCCTCCATCTGTCCATCCATCCATCCCCTGTTATCTAAAGACAAACGCCATTCGGCAATTATTCTTGGTGCCCCCTGGAGTGGTCGCTGCAGACAATTCATAGATTCATAGGCTCTATGAATGTATGAATTGTCTGCAGTGACTGCTCCAGGGGGCAGCAAGAATAACTGCCCCCTGCATCTCCCTACATAAGAGAAGTGAGATTTATGCAGCTGGAGAGAAAAGTGATTTATTCACCTGACCAGTCCCCCTTGGAGGTGTATCTGTAATAGCAAAGAACCTGGGGTTGGTGCCAGTATTTGGGTCTGGGGGAAAGGGGTTCTTGGGTGCCAGCTGATTCCACTGGCAGGTTGCCTCGTGGCGGGGTGTATTAAATGCCTTCACTCATGGCAGATCCCCTATGCCAGCCCCCCTGTGCATGGTAACTCTATGGCAGCGTGTCTGTGCATTGCTGGTTTGATCCCTGCCCTGTGCAGCTCCTTCCAGCAGGGCTTATAGAGCGAGGCCAGGTGGCAAGTCTCATCCTGGAGCACCTCCTTCCCCCAGGGAGAGGCTGATGCTGCAAAGGGAAGGAGAAGATAGATTTCTTAGGGCAGCTAGTGTAAAGGATGCACTGGAAGTGCCCTGACCCCCACCCTCCTCTGCTTGCCAGGGAGAGCAGGGGCTGCTGCTCTGCACCTGTCTCTTCTCCAGTGCTTGCTCAGGGAAAACCTCCAATCTCCACCCTGCATCAGGGGTTCGGAGCCAGCAAAGCAGGGAAACCGGCTGCCTGTAGATGGCATTGCTGGGAAGCAAAGCAATGCCATCAAGCTGGAACATGCCAGTTGGCTTTTTGGCTGCTAACCAAGCACATTCTGTTCTACATCTTCCCTTCCCTCCCCGTGAGCGTGCCCCGATGGCAATGAGACACGGGCCTAGATCTGGTGCCCCGGCTGCTTGTGAGAAATCCTGCTGTGTCTACTGTGGAAACTGAGCTCTGAGCTTTCCAACTGAAATGCTTTGCTCATGTTGCAAAGTCCTGGCTTTGATGTGTTTGGGATGGAGTTTTTTTTTAATGGGATGTTTTGTTTTTGAAGCATTTCGGCAGGTGAACACAGGTCTGGGTTGTAGCCATGTTGGTCTAAGGACGTAGGCAGGCAAGGGTCTTTGGGTAAATCCAGTTTCTTTTGTTAAACCAACTATTAAACCCAATATCTTGGGTGGATAGGCATCTGAGCCCAGCACTCTTTCCTGCCTAGGCAAGGGGTCGGACTCAATGATCTGTTGAGGTCCCTTCTGACCCTACCAACTATGAAACTATGACTCTTTTATTAGTTGATCTAATAAAAGAAATCAGATTTACCTGATGAATCTTGTCTGCCAGGTGAATGTAGGTACATTTTCCCTTTCAGAGGGCAACAAAGACGTGAAACACTTGTGCTGTGTTTGAAGCAGACTGTTTCCTTTGCACATTTGTTGTGTTTGTCAACACTTCATTTCATGAACATCTTGGATACTTTTTTTTTTAAAGCTTTCCCTTTGTTCTGTTTCCTAATTGGGACTATCAATGAGCCAGCGGGATTTCGGGCAGGACAGAAAACACCCAGCTCTAGAAGAAAAAAAGTGCATAAATTCTGATGGATTTTACATCAATCCTTGCCTTTCCTTTCCACAGGTATTAGTCACTGGCTGTGTGTGTTGTTCATCACATCTGACCTGAATCTAATAACCCTATCTGGGCTCCAGATCTAGGAATACATGAGGCTGAGAACTGCAAACAAGGATAGATACAAGCTTAACACCTATTAAAAGAAGAGATGCTTGTTTGGTGTAGTTAGGAGGAAAAGCCCAGCTGCCTAAGGACATGCCCTACAGCCTCATCATAATCCTTGCTGTTATCCATGGAGGGGCATGTTTTCCCAGGTGAAGGTGTTGCCTGTGAGCTACCAAGTAGTTGATCGTACCTAGAAGATTCCCAACTGAGGGCCCTGGACTCCCTTTGTTCTGTGACCAGCCTAGGTGTGCCTTCAATTTGCATTAATAACTTTCTTTGATCGCCACCTGGTTATTCCTGCCTTGTGGTTCTTCGCTCTTATCCCAGCCCTGCAATTTGCCAGCTCAGTCAATTGTGACCTAGCAGCCGGGGTCTCTGGATGGGGTGGAGTTTTACTCTTTTGTCTAAAATAGCCTCTTTGCTTCTCTGCGCTGCAGGTTGGCTGGTTTTTGCTGCTGAATCAGGTTGCCCTGGTGGCCGCCGGCACACTCTATTTAGAGGCATTCCTTTAGCCTTTGAGCACTCCAGCAAGATTCATAAACTAGGTATTGAGTCCGAGTAGTGTGGTCCCAGGATCTGAGTGCCAAAATTCCTTTAATTCTCCTCGAGAAAGTTCAGCATTAACCCTCACAGCAGCATCCACACCCCCCATCCGAGATCCCCACCCCCATCCGAGATCCCCACCCCCATCTGAAACCATCATTTTCTGTTTAGAAACAGGGCACCCAAGGCCTAGTCTGGTGAAATGTCTCACCTAAGCTTTCCTGGGATCTTTTAATGCTCATGCCTTAGCCCATCCCTGCCCTCCCTATTATCTTGCTACACTAGGGCCGTGCCTACACAAGATGCTTTGCTGTGCAGTAGACTAATCTACCGTGCAGGAAGGCATCACCATCTACATGTGCAACACCTACTGCACAGTAAATTAGTGTACTGTGCAGTAAATTTACTACCTGCATTTGCAGGTACTAAATTTACCGCGCAGTAAATTATTGCACATTAAAGCCAAAGATGTGCATTACTTGCACGTGTAGATGCGCCCTGGGGGTAATATCATGCTAGCTATAACTGGCACACAGACAATGTTGTGACTATGGCATCAGCAGGGGCTTTCAATTTAATGGCCAATGCAAGCAGAGGTTTTCAAAGGGTTGGAGATGTAGTCAACTAATTTCCATCCATGTTAAAGGCCACTGATTGCACAGATTTTCAAGGGAAGGTTGGATGTTGAGGTTGGACTCTAGAACCCACACTTTTCTATTGAGTTGTATGCTCAGCTAGAGCAGGTTCTCTGGCTTCCCTCCTCAGATCCTGAGGGTCTACATGGCTTTTTTGAATCAGTGGGTGCATCTACACATGTGAATTTACTATGCAGTAATCAAAATTACTGTGCAGTATGGATGCACGTCTACATGTGCCTGCCTGTACTGTGCAGTAAAGACGGTGACTTATGCCGACTTGAGTGTAAATTTGATACCTGCATCATACAGGTATCAGATCTATGCCCAATTAGTTACTGTGCAGTAACGCATGTGTAGACACCTGTAACACTGTGTTTATGGACTGACTTGGGACTAACTTTAGTCCCAAGTCAGTCCACACACAGTGTTAATGCGTTTCATGTGTAGACGCCGGCCTATTCCCACTTACTGCGCAGTAAATTTAAGCTGGCATAAATGTGCCTCTAGACATGACCAGTGATTCCTTGCCCAGGCTGTCCGTGGGCCAGTAAAGGTTGAGATGCCTGTCCTAGAATAGTAGTTGCTTCTGTTGCATCAACGTACTCCCCGGTGGTGAAACAGGTAATGTTATGTACCCACGGAGGGAATGAGATCAATGTCTTGTTGAGAAACACCACTGAAAGATTTGCTCCCCATACAAGGCTGATAAACAGCAATTTCATAATGCCCAGGTGACATCTATGAGCCTGTGGAGATGGACTCCTCAAGTAGGAGTTTCTTTCGCTTGGGCCAAAGCTGGTGGAAACAGGCAAGGTTCCCTTGAAATCAATGGAGATGCTCTGCTTTGAGGCTTTATCCAACAGAGTCCTACTCTCTGCTGTGTTGGCACTGCCATGGAGGATTGCACAAGATGCCAAGCGCCATGGGTCTGAGCACAGTTATGGCCCCGGAGCTGCTTGAGACCTGATATTAGGTTGGTGAAAGCTCACTCGTCACAGCTGGGCCGGCTGAAAGCTTTGCCAGGGAGGGTTTCTCTGATCCCCTGTGGCATTTATGGTGGAACAAGAGAGTTGTGCCCCAAAATAGCTATGTGGTTAGAACAGGGGTGGGCAAAATGACAGATTGAGCTGGCGGACGGACTCCCATTTCCCAGCAGCCCTGGCTCCTGGCTGGTCTCCATGGTGTGGTCTCCAGCATGGGGCCCCAGCCTGGCCTTGTGCTATCATGGCCCCATGCTGTCATGCCTCACACTCCTGGGGTCTTCATGGAGACCAGCTAGGAGCCACAGTTTGCTGTGGGCTGGACTTGGCCGCCCCTGGTTTCGAACATCTCCCTGGGCTATGTTCTAGGGAAGTTTAGGTTGAGTATTAGGAAAAAAGCCTTTCTCCCTAGGATCTGGATCCCCAGATTGCTGCAGTTTCTAGCTAGTAATTGCTTTGAACTCAGTGGCATTTTACAGGGGAATAAGAATTTCATATGCTAGTAAAGTCTGCTAAGTCAAAATTTCCCCCTGGAAATTAAAAAAAAAAGAAAAAAAAAAGGAATGACCCTTCAAAAAAACCCAATGACCTTATTTACTCACGTCATATTCAACTTTTTTCCTGAAAATTAGTGATTGAAAATTGGGGTGCATGCCTTAAATGAGAAAACTGAATGTGGACAGTTTGGTTAAAAGGAAGACTCTGTTTCTCTTCATTTTGCCTTCTCAAAACAGGGCGCATGTCTTATTGGGAGGGGGTGTGGTATGCAAATAAAGATGGTATTTTTTATTTGCATCTACATTTCCTATTGGAGCAAAATCCTCCTGCCCCTGATTTCCTACTACGTCTGTCTCCCCCCCCTCCCCCCGCTACCCTGGTGCAGGATTAGGATAAGCTCATCTCATTACTTGATGTTCTGTCAAATAAATCTCTGCAGGGCTGAGCCAGGTGGATCTGGGGAACTCACTTGGCTGCTGTATCATCTGTCATTCACAGCCACTGTAGTGTGGGAACTTTTCTGTGGTTGCCTTCACTTCTGCCAAGAGGAAGGCAGTGGGTGTGGAGCTGCGAATGAGTGATAGATGAGAGTGCCTCATCAGTTTTACAGCAAGGATCAAAATCAGCAGCACCCAGGTCTTGTTCCTTAGGAAGAACAAGCAGGATGTGGGGGATGGACGAATGGGGAGAGAGGGACACCTGGAGAGCGGACAGAGTTCCCCCACATCTTGCTTTCAGAGCTTTGCTTGACTTTTACCATGCTCAGCAGGCTCTAGGAAAGGTTGAGCAAAAACTCAAGGTGATTGTTGGAAGGGGCAATTCATTGAGGTCCAGATCTCTTCCCCTTCAGGCCAGGGACTGATGCTAGAGAAGCCTGTGGAGCTATCCATCAGTGAAGGCCACACAGCAGGAGAGCTGAACTTTTGAGAAGTTATTGGAGGAGAGAGAAAGGACACCCACTCCTCCTGCTGTTTTGGGTCTGGATCCCTTCTCATTCACACCACTTGCACACTGGCTTCCCCCCTGGACTTCAGAGGAGCTCCTCCTTGATGCTAGCCCCACTCCACCAATTTACTGGAGTGATTCCTAACTTGCCCGGTAGACTTCTCCTGTGAGACCCGACCCATCTCATGGTCTCTCCCAAGTGCACTCCATCAATTTAGCTACTCAGTTATCCTGTTCCCAGTGGCCACAGCCCAGCTGGGGCTCCAGAGATGACGGAAAATGTTCTGGGTGTGACAGGTGCTTGCAGCTGAAAGATTTTGCTTAGAGATGCCAAGCAGAAAGGGACAAGGCTTTTGAAATGGGAGTGACTGAGTTGGCATTTGGGTAGGACAGGCATTTGAATAATTATCCAGTGTGAATGAGGCCGCCTGCAAGAGCTGGGATTTCATGGGCTGCAAGGGTGCCTAACACCAGGTGCAGATGTCCATGAGCAAAGTCATGGGGAGCCCCTCGGTCTGGAGTCGGAGACCAAGATGAAGCTGCCCCTGTCCTTTCCATGAGTGATTATGCAGTGAGATCAGCAGCAGATATAAATTGGCATTGCTTCACCTGGGTTTACACTTGCTGAGGAGGTGGCACAAAATGTCCCTGGTCTTGAAAGATGCAGAACTGCCTTCTGCTCCCATTGGGAGAAATTCTGAATGGCTCACTGGAGCCTCATCATCACTCAACCCACACTGAAATCAAGGGGCCAAACCATGAGCGGGGCTAAGACATAATGCCTGCTGGAAGCCAGCGGTGGTTTGGCCTACATGAAAGACAGGAAGACTCAGCACTGGGGAGATGAAATTGGTGGGCATTTGGTGTCCAAGATCCCACTATAGGGACCCTCCTTTGTACTTAGGAGTCTGAATACCTTTAGGAGTAGTTTCAGGCTAAAACAGGACTGGCATTGAACGTCTGCATGCCAAGGGCTGGGGTGGAGGGGTAGGGGGGTGACAGAAGGTGCATCCACACTGCTGCCAGGAAGCGTCCTGCCAGCTTTCATAGACATTTCTGAGTTAGCTTTAATCTAGTAAGAAAGGGCATGCATCTGGGGACCCTGGCATGTGACTGGCAGCCGGAGCCCTGCTGTAGCTTATTTGCAGCTGGGACCTGCGCTGGCTTCATCAAGGCGAGGTTGGGGAGGCCTGCCTGGCTGCGTATAACCTCTGACTGCAACTGTAGGCTCCATAGGAAGGGTTCTGCGTCTGGAGCGCCCAGTATGTCTGCCAAAGCTCATTAAAAACTTTGCAAATTGCTGAAGTTGCTGAGGCCGCGGGGATCACCGCTTGTCCTCGGGCTGCGACTCAGAACGGTGCGTTCAGCTGGCTCTTTGCCTCGTTCCACTGGAAGGTCCCAATTCACTCATGCATGGAGGACCTGATCGAGCAAGCACTTGAAGCATGTGCGCAGGCCTGTTGACGTATGCGTGCGATTAAGAGCGTTGCTGGATGTTCTCGGTGGTGACCGCGGCTTGAGCCACGTAACTCCCCTCCGTAGCAGATGCTGATGAAACTGTGACTGTGAATGTCAGAGAGAGGTAGTGAATGTGTTGGTCTCAAGCTAGGCAGGAGGCTGGGTAGAGATGCACCTTATAAGCTAACTAAATAAGATATAGAATTGTAGAATTGATGGGCTGGAAGGGACTGGCAAGATCATCAAATCTGGTCCCCTGCTGTGGGCAGGAAGTTATTGGGCTCAAATGACCTCAACAGGGTGCTTATCCACCCTCATCTTGAACACCTCCAAGGATGGCGACTGCACCACTTCTCCTGGGAGTGTGTTCCAGATTCTGGTAACCATTATGGAAAAAAAGTTTTTTCGTATGCCCAGCCTGAATTTCCCTTCTATTAGCTTGTCCCCATTGGTCCTCGTCCTCCCTTGAGGCGCCTTCCTGAAAAGTTGCTCCACTAGATCTTGATGCTCACCCCTAACACACTTACATACATATATATACATACATATTACATAGCTTTCATAGACGTTAGGGCTGGAAGGGACCTCACGAGATCATCGGGTCCAGCCCCCTGCCCAAAGGGCAGGACATCTGTTGGGGTCAGATGACCCTAGAAAGATAGGAATCGAAATGCAACTTCAACGTGTCCAGAGTAGGCGCTTGCACCACTTCTGGGGGCAGTCTATCCCAGACTCTGGAGACTCAGACGGTAAAGATGTTTTTCCTTATGTCCAGTCAAAATGGTTTTCCAGGAGTTTGTGCCTGTTGGACCTTGTATTCCCTAGGGGAGCCTGGATTAACAGACGTTCTCCCAGATCCTGATATACACCCCAAAATATTTAGAGGCTGCCACCAAGTCCCCTCTGAGCCTACGCTTTTCCAAGCTAAAGAGGCCCGTGCCTCTCAGCCTTTCCTCATAAGGCCTGCGCGCTTGTCCTCTGATCATGTGCGTGGCTCTCCTCTGGGCTCTCTCAAGCTTCTCCACATCCTTTTTAAAGTGTGGAGCCCAGAACTGGATGCAGTGCTCCCGCTGCGGCCTCACCAAGGCCGAGTAAAGCAGGAGCATGTCAGCATGATCACCTCTTGGCCAAACTGGCCAGTTGTGGCCTTGGCTCCACCACGATCCGCTGGCTGGGAAATTGGCTCCGTGGTCCGACCCAGAGGGTTGTGATTGATGGCAGTCACTCATCGTGGTGCCCTGTGACCAGTGGGGTCCCTCAAGGCTCTGTCCTTGGACCCATACTGTTCAACATCTTCATTAACGATGTGGACATTGGAGTCGGGAGTGGACTGGCCAAGTTCGCCAATGACACCAAACTTTGGGGCAAAGCATCCACGCCAGAAGATAGGTGGGTGATCCAGGCTGACCTGGACAAGCTCAGCAAATGGGCAGACGAGAACCTGATGGTGTTTAACACCGAAAAATGCAAGGTTCTCCACCTTGGGAGGAAAAACCTGCAGCATCCTTATAGGCTCGGCAGTGCTAGGTTGGATAGCACTACAGAAGAAAGAGACTTGGGGGTCATCATTGACCACAAGATGAACATGAGCCTGCAATGCGATGCTGCGGCTAATAAAGCGACCAAAACGCTGGCTGGCATCCATAGATGCTTCTCGAGCAAATCCCGGGATGTCATTCTCCCCTTGTACTCGGCCTTGGTGAGGCCGCCGCTGGAGTACTGCGTCCAGTTTTGGGCTCCACAATTCAAAAAGGATGTGGAGAAGCTTGAGAGAGTCCAGAGGAGAGCCACGCGCATGATCAGAGGTCAGGAAAACAGAACTTATGATGACAGGCTGAGAGACATGGGACTCTTTAGCCTGGAAAAGCGCAGGCTCAGGGGTGATCTGATGGCCGCCTATAAGTTTATCGGGGTGACCACCAGGATCTGGGGGAACGTTTGTTCACCAGAGCGCCCTAAGGGATGACGAGGTCGAACGGTCACAAACTCCTACAAGACCGTTTCAGGCTGGACATAAGGAAGAATTTCTTTACTGTCCAAGCCCCCAAGGTCTGGAACAGTCTGCCAGCGGAGGTGGTTCAAGCACCTACATTGAACACCTTCAAGAGTAAATTGGATGCTTATCTTGCTGGGATCCTATGACCCCAGCTGACTTCCTGCCCTTTGGGCAGGGGGCTGGACTCGATGATCTCCCGAGGTCCCTTCCAGCCCTGATGTCTATGAAATCTATGAAATCTTGGGTCTTGTTTGAGATGCATTGGTAGATGCAAGCCAGGGTTTTATTTGCTTTGCTGGCTGCAGCACCACGTTAGTGGCTCATATTCATCTTGTGGTCGATCAAGTCTCTTTTGGATGTAGTGTTAGTGAGTGAAGCACTGCTGAGCCTATAGGTATGATATGGGTTCTTTCTCCTGAGGTGGAGCACCTTGCATTTCTCTATATTGAAGGTCATCGGGTTTACATCCTCCCACCTTGCCCGCCTGTCCAAGTTGGCCTGAGTCCTCAGCCTATCCTCCAGTCTAACCACGTTCCCCATAGTTTGCTGTCATCCTCAAATTTAGCCAGGCCACTTCTGACACCCAAATCCAGATTGTTAATGAATATATTAAAGAGTACTGCGCCATGTTGACTTGGTTCCATCGACAGTCACTCTCTGGGTCCGACCATGGAGCCAGTTCCCCAGCGGACTGTGATAGTATATGTATACTATATATAGATATATATGCTTAGAGTCGGGTCCATAAATCTTGTGGTGACTGTAGTGGGAGGGAATGACTTCTTCTTTGTATGTTTATCTTGCTGGGGTCCTTTGACCCTAGCTGACTTCCTGCCCTTGGTGCAGGGGGCTGGACTTGATGATCTTCAAGGTCCCTTCTAGCCCTAATGTCTATGAAATCTATTCTAGGTCTTTAGGAAGGGGAGCGGTCTATTCTAGGTCTGTGTATCCCTGTGTTTGTAAAGTGCCTAGCACCCGCTGGGTGTAATAATCATTTTAGTATTTAGTAAAACAATAATCAGTGTGAATGTAATAATCATAATATGACTATGGTTATCCGTATGCTTATTAAGTGCAATAAGAATAATAATGTGTCAGGGGTGAGCTGCAATTTGACATCTTGTCTTCAATAAGAGAGTAGAAACAATTAAGGAGGTGGGGTGAGTTGCCCAGGTAATTACTCTGGGGCTAGACAGTGGCATTGGGTTTATTTACCTGTGCCCTGTTAATCTGGATAGATGGCTCAGCTCAAATGTCATTTCTGCCCCCCCTGAATTCTTGTCCCCAAGAGCTCCGTGGCGATGGCCACTGGTTCTGTTGTGCCAGCTTTGCCAGACGTCATGGATTTCCTTGCACATGTTCTTTGAGGGTGTGGGATGACTGGTCTTCGTCCGGTGGGAGACGTCCCCTGGCTGTACCAGCTGGGTTGGTGCATTGAGAAACATAGTGGTATAATCAGCTTAAGATGGAGAGCGTGGTGGTCCTCTGGGCTGAGGCAATATGGAGTCTGGACTAGGTGGCACACTCATCTAGACAAGGAAACAAAAATGTACCATTGATTTGTTTTAATACTGCAGGTTCCTAGTGAAAGGCTTGGACATGTATGCGTGTGTCAAAAAGGAGTGGACACAAGACATACAAACTTAAGCCAGTCTAAGTTTCTTGAACCCAGAGTAGAACTACCGTATATGATGTAGAGCTATTTCCATAGAATTTATACTCGTGTCAGTGTTGTGTATCCAGTTGATCCCAGGGGAGCTGTTAGCTCATGGCATGATAAGTGTTACCTGCTTTCCACCACTTAGGCTAGGCACAGATGTCACATTTGCTCTGGGACAAGTTGTGCCTCTGTTTGTCCTGGAACAGAAAAGTCCTGGGGATATCTTGTAAACACATCACCCTTCCAATTAGCCTTTAGCGAGTGGTGGAATTTATTGCTGCTTTTCTGCCATTGGCTCAGTGATGCAATCTTCATAGTTTCATAGTCGGTAGGGTTGGGAGGGACCTGAGCAGATCATCAAGTCTGACCCTCTGCCATGGCAGAAAAGAGTACTGGGGCCAAACGACCCCGGTGGGTTGTTCATCCAGCCTCCTCTTAAAGACCCCCAGGGTAGGAGCCAATCTTGGCACAGCCATTCACTCACTTCTTGATGTCCTGGGACAAACCATCAGCACTTTGATTGACAGAACATGAAGGTTGGAAGGGACTTCAGGAGGTCCCGTTTAGTCCAACCCCCTGCTCCAAGCAGGACCAGCCCCAACTACATCATCCCAGCCAAGGCTTTGTCTACCCGGGTCTTAAAAACCTCCGAGGATGGAGACTCCACCACCTCTCTGGGTAACCTGTTCCAATGCTTTACTACTTTCTCAGTGAGAAAGTTTTTCCCAATAGACTTAAACTTCCCTTGCTGCAACTTGAAACCACCACTCCTCGTTCTGTCACCTGCCACTTCTTATCCTGTGAATCTTTTTAGAGTTTATCCTGGAACAATGGATGTGGATGTCTGAACGATTCCACTTTGTCTTGGGGAGAAAAAAAAAAGGCTTCTCCTATGACAAATGCAACTCGTGTTTCTAGCCTTTGTCATTACAGCCCGCTGCATACAGCTGCCCCAGAATAGCTGCTCATCTGTCTGCTCTGGATACTGGAGTAATTACCTCGGTTTTATGAAGCACTGGTATGGTGGCACTGCTGGTATCACTGGAGCTAGCAAATTCAAAGCTGGTTTTGGTGTACTGCATCCCTACCTTTGACTGCAGCAGAGATCTCTGCAGCGTTCCCGCCATGGTGTTATTTTGCTGTCTCTGTAGGAAGATGTAAAATATGTGTACTAAGCTCCTGCACTTGTTAGACTGTCACAGACAAGTGGGGTCCACCATTGAGCTCAAGGTGGTGCATTAGCTATTGCCGTGCCAAGCAAGGATTGGGTAACAGTCTATAAAAGCACAGGGCTAGTGGTAGAGAGTATGAAGAAGCCAACCTGGAAACTCCCAGCAGGTGTTCTCCCTGGATTGGCCAACGACAAGGATCCAACAGGTTGATTCAGTTTTCTAGCAGACCTGTTTGTTGTGCAGCTGTGGCGCGGGATGGACTCTACCTTTTCCCCAGCAGGAAGAGCTGCGGTCAGACCACCATCCATGTATTTTGTAGCATGCGATGGGGGGAGCACATGGAGAAGTCAGGCAAAGAACTTGGGTCCCCCGTGAGCAGTGGAGCTGGGAACCCAGGGCCTCCGGGCCTGGAAAAGGTGGTTCCAGAGCCAGCCAAAAATCTGATGCCCCCCCCAAAGCTTTCATATGAGTGTTGCCCAGGTCCCCGCGCTGCCTCTTTTGCACAGGGTGGATTTCACTTGCTGTGCAGTCTCTGGTCTTTCCTCCCCTGATTTATGACCTTCGGTGAGAAGCTGTCAGAGCTCCTCTCTGCTTGCTGGTTAACTCACTCTATACACACAAGACTGGCTCCGGCTCAGTGCAGAGGGAGCGAAGCTGAATGCAGCAAAACCTGGAACGAATTCACGATAAGCCTTCCCACAAATCTCAGCAATGCAAGAGAAAATTTCAGTGCATGCAACACTAATTTGGCTTTTATTATGTCATCTCAGGTACAGTCTGTGGCTTTGGGATAAAGTGTTTGTTTTTAACAAGTAGGATATGGGAAGGATAAGGGTTTGCGAGACTTTAGTCAGGCACTCATTGCAGGTACTAATTAAATTAAAATTTTAATTAAGAGTGGAAAGAAGCAATTAGGGTTGGTTATGGTTTCCCCCCCTCTTTCTGCAGTGTGAGCACTTGTAGACGACAAGTACAGACCATGCAGCATTTGATAGAAGTCCTATTTGCAAAATGGCAAGGAGAGGCCTTTTTTTTGTTCCCCTGGGCAAACAACCATCATCCCTTCAATGGAAGAACCAAAGTTTTCTGTCTCAAACTCCCCCGTTTTAGTTAGTCGATGAAAATTTGCCATTCTCAGCCTCTCTTAGAGTGGCAGCTTGGCTTCTTCGCTTCAGAAGCCAAGCATGGCAGCGATAACATTGCAGCAGAAGTTATCTCTGCCATGCAATTCCTGAGGCACTCTTCCGGCCCCTAGTTTCATTGGTTTGTTTTATAGCTCTAGTTCTACAGTTCTGCAAGCAACCGAGCGCACTGGAGAATCAGAGAACATGAGGGTTGGCAGGGAGCTCAGGAGGTCGCATCTAGTCCAACCAGCTGCTCCAAGCAGGACCAGCCCTAGCTATATCATCCCAGCCAGGGCTTTGTCTAGTCTGGTCTTAAAAACTGCCAAGGATGGAGAGTCCACCACCTCTCTGGGGAGCCTGTTCCTGTGCTTCACTACCCTCCTCGAGAGAAAGCTCTTCCTAATATCTAAGCTAAACTTCCTGTGCTGCAAATGGAGCGCGTTGCTCCTTGCCCTGTCACCTGCCACCACTGAGAAGTCTAGCTCAGGGGCGGGCAATTATTTTGGGTGGATGGCTGCTTAACGAGTTTTGGTGAGCTGTTGAGGGCCACATGCTTAGCCCTGCCCCTTGACAGTTGCCCCACCCCCGGTCACCATCTTGGGACCTAAAATCCCGCCCCTGGCCTTTGCCACCTGAAGTCCCTCCTTTTGCTCCCCAGAAATGCTCTTTTTTGGGAGGAGGGGTTTTGCCATCTTGGAACCAGAAAAACCCCCCAAATCATACACTAAAAGTCAAACACCTACTAAAACATAGTTTTTATAGTTTCATAGTTTATAGAATCATAGAAGTAGGGTCGGAAGGGACCTAAGCAGATAATCAAGTCTGACCCCCTGCCATGGGCAGGAAAGGATGCTGGGCTCAAACGACCCTGGCTAGGTGTCTATCTAGCCTCCTTTTGAAGACCCCCAGGGTAGGAGCCAGCACCACTTCCCTTTGAAGTTGGTTCCAGATCCTAGCTGCCCTGACAGTGAAGTAGCGCCTCCTGATGTCTAGTCTGAATCTACTCTCCATCAACTTATGGCTGTTATTCCTTGTTACTCCCAGTAGTGCTCGGGGGAACAGGGACTCCCCCACTACCTGCTGGGCTCCCTTGGCCAGTTTATAGATGGCCACCAGATTCCCTCTCAGCATTCTCTTGTGGAGGCTAAACATGTTCAGGTCCCGTCGCCTCTCCTCATAGGGCCTGCCCTGCTGCCCCCAATCATGCGAATGGCCTCCTCTGGACCCTCTCCATGTTGTCCACATCCCTCCTGAAGTGCGGCGCCCAGAACTGGACGCAGTACTCCAGCCGCGGCCTGACCAGTGCCGCATAGAGGGGGAGGATCACTTCCTTGGACCTGCTCGAGATGCATCTGTGGATGCATGACAAGGTGCAGCTGGCCTTCCTGATTGCGTCCCCGCACTGCCTGCCCATGTTCATCTTGGAGTTTATAATGACTCCAAGATCCTTTTCTGCCTCTGTGCTGACGAGACGGGAGTTCCCCAGACTGTAGCTATGGTGCCAGTTCTTCCTTCCCAGGTGCAGCACCTTGCACTTGTCAGTGTTGAATCCCATCTTATTGTCATCCACCCACCCCTGTAACCTGTCCAGATCCAGTTGCAGCCTGTCCCTCCCTTCTAGCGTGCCCACCTTTCCCCACATCTTAGTGTCATCTGCGAATTTGAACAAGGTGCTTTTCACCCCTTTGTCCAAGTTGCTGATGAAGATGTGGAACAGTGCGGGCCTGAGGACCAAGCCCTGGGGGACCCCACTGCCCACATCCCTCCAGGTCAAAAATGACCTGTCCACCACCACTCACTGGGTGCAGCTCTCCAGCCTATTGGTGACCCATCCAACTGCATAGGCATTGACACCACAATCTCCTAATTTTTTAATGAGAATGGGTGAGAGACAGCGTTGAAGGCCTTCCTAAAGTCCAGAAAGACTACATCCATCCCGACACCTGCGTCCAACATATTTTAATTTTATTACAAAAAATATGTGTCATGATTTGTGTCTACATAGTGTGTATAGAGGTGACTGCATAATAACTTAAAAATAAAATCTTAGTATCGTGTGTAGGGGTTGTGGGGTGTGGTTGGGGGTGGGGCTGTATAGGGTGAGGTGTGAGTGCACATGTGTGTATGGTGGTGCGTGTGTATGGTAGTGTGTGGGGGTGTGTATATGTGTGTATGGTGGGATGTGGGGTGTGGTTGGGGGTGGGGTTGTGTATGGTGAGGTGTGAGTGCACATGTGTGTATGGTGGTGTGTGTATATGGTAGTGTGTGGGGGTGTGTGTATGTGTGTATGGTGGGATGTGTTTGTATACATGTATGTATATATGGTGAGTTGTGTGTGTGTGTGTGTGTATGGTGGGGTGTGTGCGTGAGTGTATGTGTATGGTGGAGGGGGTGTGTGTATGGTTGGGTGTGTGTGTGGGGGGTGTGAGGGCAATAGCCGCAGCTTCTGCTTCTCCCCAGAGTCCCGGGACCTGCATGGCCAGCAGTGGGGAAGGCAGTGGGCTTCAGCGCATGGCGTTTCCCTCCCGTGCTGCATGAGTGTGAGAGCTGCACGTGTGATAGAGGCATCCTGGCTGGGCTGAACTTCTTGCTGCCACGTGCAGCACCAGTTGGAGCCCCACAATGCCAGACAACAGCGCCTGCACTGGGCACGCGTACCTGCCACCTGTTAGTGCTCCTGCTGTCACCAGCGAGGGCTGTGTATGCAATGGAGGGAAGGTGTGGAGGGTCCCTACACCCTTCCATGATCCCTCACACCCACACACTGCCCAACTGAGCTCTGTGCTCCCACTGCCCCCTGGGTGCAGACTCTAAGCTGCCACCAGCACCAGCCCCATTTTCCCACCCAGCTGCAGCTCCCCTCCACCCCCACCCTGCCCCTGCCCCTGCCCCTGGATCTCACCGGCCTTTCAAGAAAGGTGCATCAGAATTGTTCTCGCTCCATACATAGATGGGATGTTTTCAGGGGCACATTTGCTTAAGACACGCCAGGTTGTGTAACAAAGCAGCATGTATACAGGTTTCACAAGGTTTAGTGAAACACTATACATTATGTAATTCTGATTATCATGGCTTAGTGGGTAGCACAATACAGTGGAAATGGGCTCCATGGCTTGATTTCGTCCAACCACATTTGGGTGTCTTTTGGAGAATCAGTCTCCCTCTCTTTTTTTTTTCACTTTGGTTTGTCGATCCGTAAAATTGGCTAAGGCTACAGGCCTCCTCTATACAGCCCTCTGAGATCTGCTAATAAAAAGGGCCAGTATAAGACATAGCTATTATTAGTGTATGTCCTGAGCATTACCTTCAACAATCTGCCTTCCGTAGTCAGTATTTTTGGCTTGGTTTACCATTATTCTTGATTTTTTTTTAAATCTCTAGTTTAGTTTGTCATTTATCAGATCTCCCAGCTTGCCTCTAGGGCAACGGTCTCCAAAGTAGGGTGTGCAAGATGATCCATTGGGGTGTGGGAAGAAAATATTAGAACTTCTATTTAGATGTATATTTATATAAATATATATATATATTGGGGGTGCATACTCAAAAATTTTTTACTGATGGGGTGGGTGAATATAAATATACATATATTGGGGGTGCGTGCTCAAAATTTTTTACTGATAGGGGTGCGCGATCAAAAACGTTTGGAGACCACTGCTCTAGGGGATGATATTGCTAATTATTGTTTAATCCTTTCTCTCCATAGTCTTCCACTTAGCAGGAAACAAAATGGCTGCTATCATCGCCTTAGCCCTGCAGGCAGAGATAGGATTAAAGATGCTGGACTGCACCTTTTGAATGAGTAATATTTCCATAGTGTTGACCAATGTTGCAGCCATGATGGCCCAGGAAATATGTGAGTGGCAAAGATTTTACTAGGTGATATTCTTTATTGGACCAACTGCGTAGTTGGGATAGACAAGCTGTTGAAGACAAGCCTGAAGAAGAATTCACAAGCATGTCTTAAATTGTGTATGTTTATATGTTGGGATGTATTTTACTTTGAATTGCAAAGAAGACATTTAAATCGCCAAAAAAAATGAAGGTGAAAACTGCAATGCAGTTAAATCGCAAAAAAGGGCAAATTTCATCATGTGTACAAGTGCCCTAATATTTTAATAGAAAATGGGACTACTGGGGGATAATCCAGATCCTCATCTGCCTGCAAGCCTATTTATGGTTCTCCAGCATCTACTGCTTAGAGACATTTTTCATATGTAGTTTAAAATCATTTCTACTATACATTCTCTTTTCTGGTGACTGATTGTTACATATTTTGCTTTTTTTTTTTTGACCAAGAATACCCCAAGACTCTTAATTCACCTGGGTTGGCCATGCACCCTCAATTGCAAAATGAGTATTTGGGAAGTTAAGTCAATGTTTTTCTAAGTAGAAAGTTGATTTATGGTGTAATCCCTGGGCGTGTTTGCAAGTTTGTAGAAGTCAGGGTATTACGTGGTATTTGCTCAAACAATTGCCTGCCAAAGGGCTTAAAAAATGAGTGGTGTGGCAAAATATGTTGAGGAACTTGTAAGGATTTGTCAGCAACATAAGAACCAAAGGAGATCTATTCTGGGTTGACAGGGCTGAAACACAGGCAGTTTGAGGTGAAGGAGAGTTCTCACCACCTACAATAACATAACTGGGATTTTTTAGCTTTTTGGGGTGTGTTGAAGGGAAGGCCATTTTAGCAAGGGGAGGGGGAGGGGTGGGCAGGCTGCCAGGTACACCTAAACCCACAAATACAATAAACTGATGAGCACCTTTTCCACTCCCCTGTCACCCACCCCAGTCCTGGAGCACATAAAAAGGAGGATTCTTGCCACCGTTCTTGGAAGGACTTGACTTCTTTTGCCTTGGGACTTGCCTCAGGTTGCAGTACCCCTGAGGTCACCTCTCTGCTCCGTGCTGGGATCATGTCTCGCCAGTCTTGTGGTCTGAACCTTGCTGGTGGTAGCAGAGGTTTCAGCTCCAGCTCTGTTTGCCTGGGGGGTGGGAACAAAGTCAGCTTCAGTGCCGTGTCCCGTGGAGGATGTGGAGGGTCTGTCCGGAACCCCATCGGCTTTGGCAGCAGGAGCCTCTATAACTTGGGTGGATGTAAAAGGATTTCCGTTGGTGGATTCAGTGGAAACAGTGGTGCTTGTGGAGCCTTCGGGGCTGGTGGCCGAGGAGGTGGTGGGTTTTGCTATGGTGGGCTTGGTGGTGGCTTTGGTGGCGGGTCTGGGGGTGGTTTTGGCGGTGGCTTCGGCGATGGGGCTGGAGGTATGTTCAATGGCTGGGGTGGCCCCAGCTTTCCCGTTTGCCCACCTGGTGGCATTCAAGAAGTGACCGTCAACCAGAACCTCTTGATACCGCTCAAGCTGGAGATTGACCCAGAGATCCAGAAAGTGCGGTCCCAGGAGAGGGAGCAGATGAAGACCCTCAACAACAAATTCGCCTCCTTCATTGACAAGGTGAGAGGAGGAGAGGGGTTTCCAGTTTATTCTCGCTGGCGGAGAACAAAGTCTCTTGTGACTTGAACTTGCAATAGCTTCTAGATACCTCAAGTGAGACCAGGGCCTGATAGTGCCAGGCACTGTCCAAACGCTTTGTCGGGGCAGTGCTGGCCCCGTGGTATTAACACTCTAAATAGGCAGGATGGTGAAAGAGAGAGAGAAAGGAGAAGAAAAGTCCATGCCAGATCTAGGCCACGCTTCCTGTGCCTGAATCTACGATCCATGCTCTAGAACCTGGACTGCTACCTCCATTCACATTGAACCATGTTTTATGATGATTCACTAAGCAAAGTGTCTTTTCCCATGCGATTGGCACTGTCCGTTGCCAGAACTAACAGTACTGACCTGGATCCTCCTGATCTGTTTGTCACAGAAAGCTACTGCACTTTTTCTGAAAGGAGAACGATCAGCATTTGAAATCTCTCTTGCTTATGGTAGGGAATTTTAGGTGTGGGGGTGGGAAGAAATTTTCCTCCCAGGTATTTGGTTCTTGGAAGCACAAGAACCCAGGTTCTTCCTCTCAGGTATTTGGAAGCACATTGTTCCCTGTTTAATCAATAGGATTATGAACCAGGGTTGCAGGGTTGGTGCCTTGAGGACAAGGTTGGACTAGATGTGACCTCTTGAGGGCCCCTGCAGCCCTACTTTTCTATGCTTTTGTGACTTTTTTCCCATCTATTCTCTGTTGGCTGATAGGTCCGATTCCTAGAACAGCAGAATAAAGTGCTGGAGACCAAGTGGAAGCTTTTGCAGGAACAGGGGCATGGAACCGGGCCCCATGGCAGGAGCCTTGACCAACTCTTTGAGGCTTATATCAATAACCTGAGACAACAGGTTGATGCTCTGGCCAGTGAGAAGAGTCAGCTGCAGCTAGAGTTGAAAAACTGTGAAGATTTGGTGGAAGATTTCAAGACCAAGTAAGGAAGTGATTATTAGTTGCTTATGGCTCAGTTGCATCTCCTATTCGGTCCAGTCCCCCGCTCAAGGCAGCATCATCCCCCTTTAAACCAAGGACTCAGTGTCTCTCTTTCTGATCCGCAGGTACGACGAGGAGATTAACAAAAGAACAGCTGCAGAGAATGACTTTGTGCTTCTGAAAAAGGTGAGCCATAAGGGCCTGGCAATGTTGGGAATGAGGAACTATTTGAATTGATGCCATCCCTAATTGGCACAGAACAAGAGTAAGAACAGAGTTGCTGTCAGGCTGATAGAAGAGGAGAAGGGTTTTATGGTTTCTGCCAGTTTGCTCCAACGTTGCATATGTTCACCTTAGTTCAGGTGCGCATTATCGTTGTCATTCATTTCTTCGTCATGTAGTAGTTCCCGATCCAGGTGGAAAACAAAGGGGTGGAAACATATTTATATTCAGGGAAAGCCCAAGGAAACACTGGAGACATTGCTGCCGGAGCAGGTGCAAAAACTTTCCTTGTTATCCAGATCAGTTGATTGCAGCTTTTATTTTTTTGTGGATGATCCAGTTTTTTCAAGCATTGTTCCTTGATTTCTTAGCCTGCGAGAGCCTGCGGTAAATGGAAGGGTTCACTGTTTCCCATCTCTCTTTTAGGATGTGGACGCTGCCTATATGAACAAGGTGGAGCTGCAGGCAAAATTAGATTCCCTGGCAGATGAACTCAACTTCCTGAGATGTTTCTATGATGCCGTAAGGAGTTCATGGTCTTTTTAACCGGTGGGACTGGGGAGTTGGCTGGCAGGGCTGGCAGGGGTTATCAGAGAGCTGGGTGGAAGGTGTTTTGATGCATTTTTCCTCCTTTAAATACATCTTCTTTCATTGCGTATGATAGGGCTTATGTCTTGGGAATCTCTAAAGTAAATAGCCTGAGGGCCTGTTTTCAAAGCACGTGAGATTTTAAGGCCAAAATGGGAAATGATAATGCTCTAATCCAACTTCTTTAATAACACAGTCCCAAGAAACCTCGCCCAGAATTTTCTCCGCGGAGGCCTTTACAGTTGTTTAACCAAAAACATCTCTTTTAGCAAGCTATCCGCTCTTGATTTAAATATGTCAAATAATAGTGAATCCTTTTTTTGGACAAATTATCCCAGTAGTTGCTTGATCTCCCTGCTAAAAAGACTGCGCTTTATTTCTAGCCTGTTTCTGTTCTGGAAGAGGTCTGGCATTTGGTTTCCAAATGTTGGGTCCTGCTTTGCCTTTTGCTGCTGTCTGCTATTAGCACTGTCTTCCCCAGGAAATTTCTGTGATCAAATAATCACTTAAACGTCCCTTGGGTAAGCTCCAGTGCTGGTGACTTTTGGATGCCGGATCTCAGACATCTTGAAAGGGGATGAATTTTCAGGGAGGGCTTCTGAAATTTGGTCTCTTGAATGTGTGTCCAGTTGAAGATTCACCAACCATAGGCCAAGATCCTTAGAAGGGGAGAGGGTCCCAAATGGCAAGGGGCTGAGCCACAGGAGAGCATGCGATATGAGAAAGTCTAAAGCCCGTGTTTGCGTGAATTGTAGGAACTCTCACAGATGCAGCAGACGGTTTCTGACACATCCGTGGTCCTGTCGATGGACAACAACAGGGACCTGGACCTGGACAGCATCATTGCTGAGGTGAAAGCTCAGTATGAAGAGATCGCTCAGAAGAGCCGAGCTGAAGCAGAGTCCTGGTACCAGTGCAAGGTGAGTCACGACGTGCCTTGGTCCTGATCCCACACCATTGAAGTCCCTGGGAGCCTTTGTGGTTGACTTCAGTGAGAGCAGGGAGCAGAGCCTGCATGCCACATACCAGGGATATACGGAGCTGGGAGCCACCAGCCATCCTCTCTCTTTGCTCCAGAAAAGCAAATAGAAAGCCAGTGCTGTCCCCCATAGCAGAATAGTTATTGTCATCCACAGATGAAATGCACAGTCTTCCTGAGTCCAGCTCTGATCAAAGCTGAGGCCTGGCCGAACTCCGTGTTACCTCCTAACGCCAGTGTGGCTGAGCAGGTCCAAGCAATAGCAGCGGCTATTTGCGTGTAGGCAGAAAGGAGCCTGTATAATGTGGCTTGATGGCCACTCTTGCTCTTGTCATCACAATACACCTGATGCTAAAGCATTTGGCGCATAGTTTGGGTAAGCAGGGGAGCGAAGCCCAGGCCACCCCACCCAGTGCTGCTCCACAGAAGGGCTCTTGGAGGCCATTGAGTTCAGGTAGCCCCTTCTGCTCTCTCCTTGCCAGCCACAAGCATGAGAAAACCATGCAGGTCCCAAAATACACGCGCCCTCAACTAGGATTTGCTGAAGCACAGTGCACAAAAGGCAAGAGGCTTTATAAATCCTTTATAAATCAGCACTGGAGTGTCACCCTCATTGGAGTGGACACCCTTGGACACCATCCTTTTTGAGTGAGTGTCTCCAGAGGTGTGATTCTAGTGGAGTTAGACATATCCATGCTTGCATTAGTCTAGCTAGCCCACGAGCATGGGCAAGCTACCAAGAGCTAGTTGCGCTCATGTCTCCCCGTGGTGCACTCGGATGGCAGCGTGGATATATTCTGAGTGCTGGTAGGGGTCTGCTGTGAGGGGAGCACCCTTGAGCTGATGAGGTGGTTGTCTTGTTTCTGACCAACAGTATCAAGAGCTGCAAGTCACAGCCGGGAAGCATGGCGACAGCCTAAAAGACACCAAGGCTGAAATCTCAGAGTTGAACCGGATGATCCAGAGGCTACGGGCGGAGATCGAAAATGTGAAGAAGCAGGTGAGGGCCTGGGGTTTTGGGTACGTGACCTGGAAGAGGCTCATGATGAAAGGCAATCTTCCTGAGGCCTGTCTGTCTGCTGATAAGCTAACCCACAGCTAAGCACTGAGGAGCAATTAGTTTCCGCTGCAATTTCCTTTGTCCTTCTAGAGGTGTACTTTGTCCTTCTGGAGCAGTGACTGCAGTGGAGGCCATCCTCATGACTTTATTACAAGCTCCGTGTGGTTTGATATTTGTTAAGGCCCCAGTTTATGGAGGCATGGGACTTACGGGAGAATTTCCTCTTTCATTTAGAAAAAGGCCTCATGCTTCCAGAGAAGCAGCTGGGAAACCTGGCGCTGAAAGTCTATGGGCACATCTACACATTGCCCTATGGTGACATAGTGATGTGCTACGGCAATGCCTTCTGCATGAATTGCTTTTGAGGGACCCAAGCAAGGAATGGGAACACAGTTAGGCATCTAAGCCTAATCATGTGGGTCTACGTGTGGTCACCAACTATGCCGCTGAAGCAGCATCACATGGTGACATGTAGACAAGCTCTGTGATGCCCCCTGAGACCCAAATGTGTTGTTTTGATGACAGTGTGATTTTTGTGCTACTCTAAGCCAGATTCAGCAGATGTTGCGTTTGCCTTGCAGTGTGAACATCTGCAGACTGCTATCGCGGATGCTGAGCAGCGCGGGGAGCTGGCCCTCAAGGATGCGAGGGTAAAACTGTCCGAGCTGGAGGCCGCCCTGCAGAAGGCCAAGGCTGAGCTGACCCGCCAGCTGCGGGAGTACCAGGAGCTCATGAACGTCAAGCTGGCGCTGGACATTGAGATCGCCACCTACCGCAAGCTGCTGGAGGGCGAGGAGTGCAGGTGGGTGCAACGTGAAGAGGACCATACCCTGGTCCTGGCAGTGGCAGTGGGAAAACTTGGTGCTCGACATGTATTAAGTAGCCGAGTGGACTTGGGTGCCTAAATGCAACTCTATTCCATGCTGTTCAAGTCTGAGAAAATCTGTATCGCATCTGCTTTTTGTAACTCCTCATCTTCTGATCCTTGACACTGAGTCACAAAAAAAGTAGCCAGGAGCAGGACACCTTCTGCACGAATTGCTTTTGAGAGACCCAAGCAAGGAATGGGAACACAGTTCGGCATCTAAGCCTAAGAGCTGGAATGAATCTTGTCCTTAGAGAATATTGCGCTTCTCCTATTAAAACGACCCCATTAGGGGTGCTCTGGACTCTCTGGGGACTAAAAAGGGCGCAGGCATATTATACCGCTATATTAAGATGCTGTTGTAGCTCAGGTTTTGGTTTTGGAGGAAGTTCTGCAGTTATCAAAATAGCAGAGATCTGTTTTCTGCCCTACCCGGTTGAGTTGGTGAGCTCCTCGGGGATGGCAGTTGTCCTTTACTGTGAATGCACGCACGGCACTTGGGTTGGGAGAGCTTTGAGGGGCAAAAGTCCCCCGACAGTAATCGCAAGGAAGAGACCGGCTCTTCTCTGAGCTGACCAAGGTCGTTAGCGGAGGAGGTCTCGATGAAAGGCTGGTTCTAGCAGGGGAATGGCTTTGCCGGGTGAGTGACCTCTTCCCCTTTTGTTCCTTAACAGGATGTCTGGAGACTGCCAAAGTGCTGTGAGCATCTGTAAGTACCGTGCGTGTTCCCCTTGTTCCCTCGGGAGCTAGGTTGGGTTGGGGTTGCATGTCGGGTCTGACCATTCCCTTTCCTCTTCCTCTGCAGCCGTGGTGGGCAGCAGCAGCACCTCCGGAGGTGGATTTGGACATGGGGTTTGCTTTGGAGGAGGCAGCGGTGGCGGAGGCTTTGGAATAGGTTTTGGCTCTGGAAGTGGCAGAGGGGTCTGCAATGTGGGCGGGGGTGGGGCAGCCTCTGGCGGGGGACTGTGCTTGGTAGGAGGCGGGTACGGGTCTGGGGGGGGATCTAGCACGATCCTAAAAAAGACCACCGTGTCCACATCAGCGAGCAGGAGGATTTAGGCCATGGAGCTGTGCACGAGCATCTGGTAGCCCCAGGTCAGCCAGCAACCCAACCCTGATGTGCAAAGGAGACACCTTAAAGTTCAATTCCTAGCTAGATATTTCCTCCCAGAAACACAGCACGGATGGTGACAGCTTCCTCAAGACACTGCCGGGACCGACTCTTGATTTCAAGCGCTGCTCATCTGGACACAGCCAGAAAGTCCTGATTTTCAGAAGAACCATCTGAAAACCAGGCCCTTGCCCTGTGTCTCTGGGGAAGCACCCAACCTTGCAGCATCCAAAATCACTTCGACATGCTTTTGGAAGCTTTCTCCAGGGAGATTAAAAGCACCTGTGTGTTGCAACTCCTTGACTTCAAGGGGCTTACGCTAGAAGTCCATCTGGGGCCAATTGATGATATTTGATTAACCCGGGGGGGGCAATATCTAGGGGAAAAAAGTCTAGAGGGGGGCTTGAACTCATGCTTTTGAGCTGCAGCAAGACACCATCGCTGCTGTTCTGCCACACCCTAACATTATGCTCTGTAAAGTAAATTAAATGGATCGACGATTTAAATGTCTGGGGCTGGATCCTGAGCTGGTGTAAATCCATTTAGCTGCATTGTGGCCAATGGTTGACACCAGCTGAGGAGGCTCTGGTCCCTTTTGAATACCAAATTCTGAGTGACAGATATTCCCAGCAGATGAGGCTTTCTCCCTGATGCAAAGCTTTTCTGCAGTGAGCTAATATCAGTTCACCAGCATATAAGCAAGTGTAAAATGTTTGCAGGCAATGCTAGGTGTAGTTTCTCCCCAGAGTTGTGGAACAACTTCTCCTTGGCTATTTGAGTTTCTTTTCTTTGGTGTATGACAAATCTCATTAAACTTTTCAGAAAGGAATGCAGTGAGTTGGTTTGGTTTTTGGCTGAGGGTTTCATGTTGCAGCAAATATGATCTCATCCAAAGAGCTGAAAATACTTGACAAACTGCTTTAAATAGATCAGGGCAGGAAATGCTTTTATCCCTCCCGACGCCCATAAAAATTCACCTGGAAAATAAATGAAAATGATTTTGGTCATTTTTTTTTTTCCTGAGCACTGTTTGAAGTTTTTTTTTTTTGGTGGTTTTTTTGGTTTTTTGTTTTTAGAGTAAAACTCATTTTATTTCCTGGGCAATAAAACATTCAGGGTCAATAAAATATTTTTGGTTTTCCAGGATTGTTTTGGCCAACTCACAAACATTGACCAGAATTATTTGTGACAAATATGGATATTTCCTGCAGAAATGAACGTTTTGACAAAGATGTCATCTATTGGCAGAAAAAAAAAAGTGTCAAGTGGAAAACGTCATCCAACACAAAGAGAACTGTGTTGCCCGCTCCGGAGATCTGTCGACTTCATGGCAGTTTTTTTTTCCCAGGATACTGGGAATAAAAAGCAGAAAATCCATATGCTGTTTGGGTAGGAGGTTGGGAGAAGATAAAATCCAGGGGAGTTTTAATGCTGGCAAGGTTAGCGTTTTACCTGCCTGGTTGGCCAGTTCCTATGGTGAGCGTGGCACAAGCCCCAGAGACAGTCTTTGTTTCATATCGACAGAGAGCGAGTGCTAGATCTTGATGAATATGAAACACCGGCTTTGAGATCTCAGGAGATGTCTGAAAGCAAATGCTACTCCCTGCACCTACCTCCCTGTATGTCAGGTGGAAATATTTGCAAGGAGCTTGGAAAGAGATGGGAGGTGGGCCGTGCCGCTTGCATGGCACGCATGGCGGCATGGCGGAGGGGGTTGTAGCTGCAGGGACCGGCCAGGGAAGAGGTCTTGCTTGAGACGGCAAGCAGGTCTCGTCAACCCGGAGCTGAGTTTTCAGGAAAGTCACTCTTCCCAGAATCACGTCTCTCAGCTCCAGCAGCTTTCTCAGCATTTCTGCCTGTGCATTTCTCCTCACTTAGGGCGCCTGATACAACCGCGGTGTTTTGGTGTGTGATGCTGGAGCTGCCTGTCAGGTTTGAACGGGCAGATGATGATATTAAAATCACAGTTTAATTTGGTGAGCTTGCCTGGAGACACCGCTGTTACCCAACACACATGTTTGTCTAAATGTATTCACTGACTGCAGCTAGCGCCTTCACGCTTTGCTGAGTTGACAACTCCTTTGCCCTTGCAAAGCAGCTGGGACTTGAGATTTTCAAACCGACTCGCCTTCCCTACAAGAAAAAAAACTCCATATTTGGCAATCCCGAAGGAGGGAAGAGCGAAAACCCACTGCTGGTTGTATATGCAACCCCACAGCACCTCCAAGCTCTTTGGGCTCCGGTTTATTACAGCAAAATGAATCTGAGCCATCACAAAGCTGGAGTGCCAGTGTGGCACGGAGACTGCGGTGCTTATATTTTATTTTTTGCTTACTTACAGGGAAGGCCCTCTCCTTCCAGGCGGCAGAGATAACTGGCATTTTCTGCCCACATGCAGCCTGTTTTGACATGAGCTCTTTGCACTTTCAAGGAGCCCTCGGCTAAGATCGTCACAAGCACTGAAGGGCTAACTTCGAAAAGACAATTTCTGAAGGAGTGACGTCTCTATTGAAACTAGGACACAGGCTGCTAAGCACTTAGACGTGCTGAGCGTCCTCGGAAGTGGATGGCACATGTGCTTCAACGTGCTGCCTAACTGGCTTTTGACAATACACCGGATTTTTAAAGGGCTTTGAACAGCTAAATATGCAGTTCAGTGCACGGTGGGATTTTCAGGGATGTACAGGTGCCAAAGCCACAGGAGCTTTTGAAAATCCCATTTGGAGTCCCTCTGCATTTTTAGATGCTAAAGGATTTCAACATCGAATACCTGGGCTAACGAACAACTCAGCCATACACAAAAATTCTCCCCTATGGTGTTTATTGCTTACTGAGGCTGTCTGGATACTAGGGGGAGAAAAAAAAAATCACTGACTCACTGAAAAATAGTGAAACTTGGTGAAATTATCCCAAAGTTATATTTGGTAAATAATATTCCAACGATCCCTGCACGATACTTTAGAAGCAGTGTTTGCTCTTTCTGTATCTTAAATAAGCTAGGGCACCTGATACAACAGGGGTGCATGGGCCCATGCCAACAACCGGATACAACAGTTATCAGGCTTCATAACTGAACTATTTACAGTTTAGATAGCATCTTCGTGATAGAAGAACTATGCCTGTATCTACGTATCTAGCTATCGCATTCAAACAGTTACGTTAGTTGTTATATCGTCTCTCTGCGTGTCTGCCCATCCATACTCTTCTTCACAGGCTAAAAGGTCCTGGTCTCTCATGCGATGCGTCTCTGCGTTGCTTATTTGCTTTAGCCATAAGAATAGCTTGTAGGACAAGAAGATTTGCTGTTCATGTTGTACAGGATATCTCTTATCTGTGCTGATACCTAGCTTGTTCAAGACACCAGACAATCAACATTATCAGATTCCAGGGTTTGCCTTGGGCTGGAATTAAGCCCAACCATGAAAAGAGCTCCCATCAGACGGTGGTTTTAGGAAAGCTCCAATGTGAAGAACACAGGTACCGCCTCTCTGCTTAAATTTAAATACCAAGAAGATTCAGAGTCCCTTTGATTTGCAATCCGTTCAGCTAGATTGGGAAATGATCTCAGAAGCCAAGGGCAATTTTCCATGTAGAAAGCAGTTTTAGGGTGTAATCATAGGTGTGTTCCAGCAGTTGTGAAAGCCATGCTATAACTTCACATGTACTAAAATGTCAGCCTGCCATGGGGCTTTGTAGTGGAAGATCCAGGTAAAGATACAGGTAAACTGGGGAACCATGTAATGCAAATGGTAGAAGGAGGAAAAAAAAGATATGTTGCATTGAAAGAAATCTCTCCTCAGAGACCATTAAAACATACACTGCTTGCTACCACTGGGTGGATGTTGCATGAGCCCTCCTTTTTTCTCTCCCTCTTCTACATTGCAAGGGTGTGTCTCAGGGTAGGGTCAATGTTTGGCACATTGAAGATGAAAATCTGTCAGCCACGCCAAGCGCAGGAAGACAATAACCTGGCATCCTCCTCAACGCCCATGCAAACCCAGCCCAACTCCTGGAGCAGATAAAAGGGAGCATCTCCAGCCCTGGAGTCAGAGGAACTCTCCTCCATCCTCCCTGCACTCAACTCCTTGCAGCACAGCTCCAGTGACCCTCCTCTCTGTTTGACACTCAGCTTGGGAGGAGCAGCCATGGCTCTTCAGACATATACTAAAGGCTACGGAGGTGGCAGAAGGTGCTACAGCTCACGCTCTGCCATCGGTGGTGGAGGGGGGAGCAAAGTCAGGAGCAGCTACAGCTCATTTTCCTCCCGGGGCTATGGAGGTGGTGGACGGTGTGGTGGTTTCAGCAGCAGGAGCTATGGCGGAGGCGGAAGCGGAAGGATTTCCTCTGGGTTTTATGGCGGAGGATATGGCTGCCGAGGTGTTGGCTTTGGTGGCGGGGCAATGGGTTATGGAGGTGGTGGCTTTGGAGGAGGAAGCTGCATTGGAGGAGGACTAGGTGGCTATGGAGGAGGCATGGGAAGTGGCTTTGGTGGAGGTAGCTTTGGTGGAGGTAGCTTTGGTGGAGGTGGCTTCGGTGGTGGTGGCATGGGACCAGGGATTGGCGGTGGACCTGTGATTTGCGGTGGACCAGTGATTGGAGGTGGCTTTGGAGGAGGTGGTATCGGTGGTGGCTTTGGACCCGGGAGATACGGTCCTGGGTTTCCTGGTGGCATCCAACCCGTTCAGGTGGATCCCAGCCTCCTGAGGCCAGTCCATGTGGAGATTGACCCCCAGATCCAGCAGGTGAAGCATCATGAGAAGGAGCAGATCAAGACCCTCAACAACAAGTTTGCTTGCTTCATTGACAAGGTGAGGAAGGAAAGCAGGGGCCTGACCATCTGACTCTGGATGCATTAGGGAAAGGGTTGAATGGCTCAGCCAAAGGCATAGACCAAAAGCAATGTCTGCCATGTCCTGGCTGCCAACTTTGTGACCCCAAGTTATGCTTCTGCTTTCACTGTAGGATCCTCTAGTGAATCAGGTTGAAGGTATTACATCATTAGCAGGTCTTGCTCTTGTATACACATCTTCTCAGGTGCTTCTATCCTCTGGCTTAATGATGAATACTTCTTAGTAATGTCTCATTTCATTTTCAAAATCTGTGATTTTACCTTTGTATAGTCAAACCCTGGGCCCACTAATTTGTGTTCTCTAGGTGCAGGTTTTCAGCAGACTTACTCTTGCCTAGATCTCTTGATGACCTGGAACCTAAAAAAATTTCCCCAGCATCAGTTCTGTTCTACCATGTTTTTCTTGATTGAGAGCATTGATTTACGGTCTGTGTGATTGCCAGGGGGTATCTTCTTTTTTGTTGTCACCACATATATGGAATGAGGTTGACTGGGGGAAGAGAAGGTTTGGGGTTCTTGTGCAAGAAACATTATTGTTGCCAAGCACTGGTACTTCTAACTTGCAAGCATCTGCAATATCTCAATCTGCTTTTACAAGTAGTTGAAAGGCAGGGAGCAAACATCCTGTAGTCTGGGTAGAAATTTTTCTTATTTAGCTTTCCCAATCTATGCCATTTTACCGATGTATCCAAACCTGCTTTGAAGTTTCAGCCCAATTCTGAAACTTCAGCGCTTCTGAATCTGAAGAACAGGTCAACCTGGGTAGTACCACCTGAGCCACCTGTTCCCTGTGGAGCAACATCCTTGGCTTTACCATCCAGAAGGATGCTTGAATCACCGTTGTTCTTCCTAGTCAGAGTAGGAACGATGTATACATCTATCTGTTTTGGTTTCAGGTCCGCTTTTTGGAGCAACAAAATAAGGTTCTGTCCACAAAGTGGGAACTTCTACAACAGCAAGGCCCCAGTGGGCCAAGAAAGGATCTCTGTGCCCTCTATGAAAATTATATTGAAAACTTGAGAAGGCGGCTGGATAATATCTGCAGTCAAAGGGGACAGCTAGAGATAGAACTACAGAACATGCAAGGCTACGTTGAAGACTACAAGAACAAGTAAGTGAAAAAGAAACCATTTGCAGACACTCCAGCTCCAATATGCTTGGTCCTTCAGGAGGGCCTTCTTCACGTATTAACTTTTTGACAGCAGCTGTAGTCTAACAGGTTAGAAATGTCACTGCAGGGAGGGAGATTTCCACATTCAGAAAAAAACATGAACACTCTTCTCTCATGAGAAATCAATGAGGGTTGATCGGTGAATTTTCACTTTCAAGACCTATTTACAAAAACACACCTCATACCAAATGTAGGAACCTTATGTATACAAATCCCACCTAGATACCTAGGTTGTTCACATTGCACTTGGCTTGTGTCCTTTGTTACATACTTTGGTTTCTTGGGGATGCAGACAGTAAAGATGAGATGAGCCTAGCCTGTCTCTTTACCTTGAACAGGTATGAAGAGGAAATCAACAGGCGCACGAGTGCCGAGAATGAGTTTGTGGTGCTGAAGAAGGTGAGTGATGCCATTACTGAAAGAGCTTGGGAGGAGGCTTTCACTGTGAGCCCAATGGGTTCCCCCTTTAATGAAACTACATCCATTGCAAAGCAAAATCTTGAGTTGATATGCCAGCTGGAGACAGGACTCAAACTCCTTGAGTAAGGAGTTGGTATGACCTACTCGGCCGTGACTAGGATACCCAATTTGCAAGGTGTCCAAAAAAACCAGATGCCCATATATGGTCATATATGGTCAACAAAACTACCTCTGGAGGTATTTTTTTGGTAGCCATCATTGTGTCATTCATGTTCCCCACAGCCGTGCATATGTTTTAGGGCTTTGACAGTGAGGTTTCTCTGTGTGTGACAGACTGGCATGTTCGGTGACCTGTGGGCAACTAAACAATGCTCTGTCCCTTTGATCTTTCCTTCAGGATGTGGATTGTGCCTACATGACTAAAGTAGACTTGGAAGCAAAGGTGCAAGCCCTGATTGATGAAATCAACTTCCTGAGATACGTATTTGAGGAGGTAAGGAGCTCCCCCTTCTCTTGGGCATCTGGCAATAAAGCTGAATTTTTTGACCAGCTCTCGCCAGAGCTATTGTGATAAAAACATGGAAAATTAGCTGTTGTGATCTCTGTGCTGCAAGTTAGATCTGTCCTCTGAAACTCTTGAATCTACAACAAGATATTTCTGGTCTAGTTCAAAACAGTGGGAATGCAGTATAGCAGAGCAAAAGCAGATATGAAATGCTCAGCAGAGCTGACCCGTGCTTTGATGCTTTGCAGGAGCTGGCTCAGATGCAGACAATAAGTCGCGACTTGTCTGTGGTTGTGTCTATGGATAACAGCAGACATCTCAATATGGACAGCCTCATTGATGAAATCAGGTGCCAATATGAAGAGATCGCTCGGAGCAGCAGAGCTGAGGCTGAGGCCTGGTACCAGAGCAGGGTGAGTAATTCGTTAGTGAACGATGCCGAGATGCTAAGTCTTGCTTGCTGCTGATTGACAAATGCTGCTCATTTGCAGAGAAATACACATAGAAAACCTTCCCTTTTAGTCTGAAGTGCAGGTATCCATGTAGGAGCTCCTGCTACACCCACCCACGATCATATTTCTACATGACTTGATGAAGAATGTCTTGCATTCGAAAGCTTGTTTAACTTTAATCCAACCATGCCGTTGGCCAGTGAAAGGTATCACTCCCCAAATAGTCTTTGCCTCCCACAGGTTTTTGCAGGCATTCTGCAGAGGCCCCAAGATGCAGGATGGTATCACTGGGCCTTAGCACATAGTACGCAGCCTGTGGGTTTTCCCACAGAAGGGCCAATCCCCAGAGCTGAGCAAATTGCACCTATGAATTCCCAAAGGGGCTCAAGAGCTTGTTTGGGGTTCATGTTTAATGAGTTTATTCTGCCTATGGTATAGTATGAAGAGCTGCAGACCACAGCTGGACAGCATGGGGAAAGCCTGCGCAACACCAAACAAGAGATCCAGGAGCTGACCCGGTGTATCCAAAAACTGCGGGGTGACATCGAGAGCGTGAGGAAGCAGGTAAGGCCTGGGAGCTACTCCTTCATCTTGGCTTGGGAGTACTGGCAGGGGGAGTAGAGATGGTTTCTAGCCTGTCGGCGTTGCTGCGGCCAGTCTGGCCTCTGCGCATGCTGATCTGAGCGCAAATTCAGGGAACTGATCCCCTGCAAAAAAAGGTGTTCCCTTAATGGACATTTTAGCAAAAAGTGTCCAAACTGGGTAAAACAAATTGAGATTTGGTGCGAACTTTCTGACTGACCCTTCCTGACTTCTGTTTCAGCCACAAATTTCCATTTGTATTCCCAAAAACGGTTGATAGTTGGGCTTGACCTCTCCCCTGGTGTTACTTTTGGGAGGACCCTCTTTGTGTCCCCTGTTCCAACCAGCTCTTGCCTTGATGATGCCTATGACAGAGGACACTGAGACATCTCCCTTCTCTTTCAGTGTGAACAGCTGCAGGCAGCCATTGCAGAGGCTGAGGAGCGGGGTGAGATGGCCCTCAAGGATGCTAGGTGCAAGCTGGAAGAGCTCGAGTGTGCCCTGCACAAGGACAAGGAGGAGCTGGCTCGCCTGCTGAAGGAATACCAAGAGCTGCTGAATGTCAAGATCGCCCTGGATATAGAGATTGCCATGTACAGGAAGCTGCTGGAAGGGGAGGAGTGCAGGTGAGTGCCGTACCCAGGTGGATCTGGCCAAGGGGGTATGAAGTGAACTAGGCTAGATGTTCAGAAATTGCATTGGGGGTGACTTTTCTAGCTGGGTGCGTCTCTGTGACAGCAGGACTTATTTTCACTGTTGACTGACCTCTCTGTTCCTTCCCCCTCACAGGATGTCCGAAGGGTCCAACGTGAATGTCTGTAAGTATTTGCCTCTCCCTTCCATGTGGGTTATTGCTGGGCCTGGGTCCCTGTGGGGCTCATGGGCTGGCCTTTGACTGACAGCGGACCTGTGCTTCCCTTGCAGCGGTGGTGGGCAGGACCACCATCTCTGGAGGCCGAGGAGGCGGTGGATTCGGAGGTGGATTCGGAGGTGGCATTGGCGGTGGAGGTGGGATCGGAGGACCCTGCGGGATGGGAGGACCCATTGGAATCGGAGGACCTATTGGGATCGGAGGACCCTGCGGGCCTATAGGAGGCGGTGGGATCGGAGGACCCTGCGGGCCTATTGGAGGCGGCGGGATCGGAGGACCCTGCGGGATCGGTGGAGGAGGCATCTCTGGAGGCAGCATGGTAGGAGGCGGGTTTGGAGGCAGCTGCATCGGCGGAGGTGGCATAGTCAGCGGTGGCTACTCCTCTGGAAGTGGAAGAGGCTTCAGCTGTGGCGGAGGCAGCATCGGGGGTGGATCCTCCTCGTCTATCAAAAAATGCACCACGACCACGACCATAAAATCTTCCGGGGGAAGGTACTAAGCCTGGGAGTCCTTCTTCCCAGGGCACAGCAGTTCTCTCTTGCTCTCCTGGCAGCAGCACAGCCCCTCTCCACCCAGTCCTGGCATCCAGAAAAGAAACGAACTGTGCCCCTTACTGCTCAACCCCCTCCATAGACCCTCTTCTGCCAGCTGCCTGTGCTCCTAGGGGGATTTGTATGAGAAGACACCAGCCTCTTGGACACCGCCACCATGGGTCGGTTTTCAGCAAGCTCCAGAGTCTTGTGCAGACCTAAGCAATGTTGAAAAGTTAGGGAGCTGTGCCAGGAAACACATCCCTGGAGGCTAGCAGTTAGCAGAGGGTGGATGAAGGGAGGAGCGCTCTTCCTCTCTCGCTGTGCTGTATCTGTTGAGCTGTTGTGACTGCCCTGTGGCAATGTGTATAAAACTCCTTCTTCCCTTCTCTTTCCTGAGTCTTCTTCAATGGTCACATTTCCTTGGGTCCTCTAGTTTACTGCATCGCATGTCCTGCATTTACTCGCTTTCCAAACAGCAGTAGGCCATGCTTTCCCACGTTGAAGTCACAATCCAACCCAGTCAGAACGGAAGAGAAGGAAACTTCTCTGCAGGTGTCTAGAGAGGTCAATACATCCGCTATCTGGAACGAGTAGGCAGATGCATTACTTGGGTAACCCCAGGTGTACTCTAGCCAACATTGCCCGAAACAAGTGGCTATCAATCCCGTGTCCTGTCATTTATTAGCTGCACTCAATTCTGCCTGATGTGTGCATGGCTTCTTTTTACGGTAAAAGAGGAAAATGTTCTCGCAAAGGCTTCTGTGATGCAGAATGTGCTTGTATTGTCATTGTCTCCTTACCTTTTCTACTCACGGTCTCTCCCATTTTCTAGGGGTAAGGCCATTCTCAATAAATTGCAGACAAGTCAACCGATGCCTCTGTGTCCTTATTATTGCCCAAGGTTTTCGTGCCCCTTGAGAGGACTCTGGTGGGAAACCAGGAGGTGCTCTTTTTATTAGAGAAATGAAATACAATGAGGCTTTTGGCCAGATTGTCTGGTGAAAATCCTGGGTGCTTTATTGAACACAATAGCCCACATGCCAATTATGCCTACACATGTGCCTGTTAGCTTGTGGAAGAGTGGTTTGGATTTATATATATGGGCTGCAGTCACTTGTTTGATGACAGCACAAGCATACCATAGCTGCATGACACACTGCTGCGGAGAGTGGGAGTAATATCGGGTGGAGGCTGGCCATAAAAGTTTGAGCTAAGCAAAGCATGATGGGGTATCAGTGTTGGCTCCACAGCTCAGAGCTTTACTGTGTGGGAGGGTCAATGAAATGATGGTCCTAAGCATGCACTATGCCATGTTTAACACTGGGTGCATCTACATGTGCAATTACCATGTAGCAATAAACTCTGGTGCAGTTCATGCCTGGGTTTATTGCTCCCAGGTGCAGCATTTACATGTATGCTCGGGACTGCAGCACCTGGAGCCAGGCGGAGAAGCCCGCACTGGCAGAGGGCACCCAAAGTCTGCCTGCCGGCCTGGGGCTGCTCTGACCCAGCTCAATGTGCTGTAGAGGGGCTGGCTGGAGTATGGGGGTGCTACAGGGTGGGGCTAGCCAGCAGGCCGCCCCCGCACTGTAGCATTGTCATGCCCCAGCCAACCCCAATTGCCATCTACATGTGTGCATCGGCGCATGTAAGCACCCTGCTGTCAGACAGTACTTGTCCTGGACAGTCCTATCCTACAGTGGGGTTAATTAATTTACTGTGCTCTAATATGTGCACACGTATAGATGGTGACACCTTACTTTGGAGCTAATTAGTCAGCTCTGCAGTAAAGTGCACATATAAATGCACCCACTGGGAGGAAATGAGCTCCACTAAAGTGAAGGGCACAATCCTATGGTCCTTTCCATGCCAAACCCAGCGGTTATGTTGCAGCGTACATCTCATTTTTATGCCTCGGCACAATTTGTGCTTCACTTCTGCGCCTTGCATTGAATTTGTCTTTGCACAAAAAAGGGGGGAGGGCAATGGGGGAGCCTTGGACCCCACTGGGAGTGAGGCCCCAGGCTAGTGACCCACTTTCCCTCTCATCCAGGACAGCATCCATCTCAAAGAGGTACACACCCTCTTCCTCTTGGCCCAATATCTCTCCCAGTCTCAGCTACCCAAGGTTATCAGATTTGTGGAAAGGCCTGGTGAGTGTGGTAGATGCTGCCTGTTAAGTGTGGTAGATGGTAGAAGAGCGTGGTAGTTTTGGTTAGATAGTAGGAAAAACATTCTCACTAGCAGGGTAGTAAAACACTGGATCAGGTTACCCAGAGAGGTTGTGGAGAGTCCATCCTTGGAGGTTTTTAAGATTTGCTTAGACAGAGCCCTGGCTGGGATGAGGTAGTTAGGGATGGTCATGCTCTGAGGAGGGGTTTTGACTAGATGTGACCCCCTGAAGTCCCTTCCAACCCTCATTTTCTATGATTCTGTGCCTAACCTGTGGCTTGGTGGTTAAAGCACTGTGCTCGGAAGCAGGAGATGCCAGGTGGGGCACAACCTTGGGCGGGATCCTCCTCCTTCTGTGATGTTCATGTTTGCTTGTCATGGGATTTGGCCTGGCTACAATATTGGGATTCACTGGGTGTGTCCACATGAACGTGTGCATTTGGTTCCCTAGGGACAAGTAGTGGCGGTACAACTTGCACTACCGCTTCTTGTTCCTTGGGAATGCCTGTGCCACGTATGCTTTGGCACACGGCAGGTTGCCTAGGGTGGCATAGGGGAGGCTGGGGCCAGCACAGTGCTAGCCCCAGCAGCCTTACTTGGCGTCCTGGGGACCTCCCAGAGCTGCAAGCATGGTGATCGTGCTGGGTGGAGCTGGGTCGGCAGCCCTAGCGCTGTTCTGAATGGCCTGGGTCTGCTTTTTGGCAGTGCATATTGCTCTGTTTTTGTTTCTCTGTTTTTTTGGACCCCTTATCTAGGGGTCAAAAAAAAAACCATGGGAAAAAAAATAGAGCAACGCACGCTCTGGCAGCATGCCCTTGCACTGTGGGGAACTCCAGACTGTGCGGTATGTGGCGGTGCAAATGTGTTTGCATCGCCACATATTGCATGATGGGGCTCGTCTGGACGTGCTCACCTGATATTATGCAAGAGCCAGTGGGAGCATTATGTACTGTGCACTTGCCTCGCCAGAGTGAGGAACTGTTGACTATACTTAATAGGTGTGTGGACATATGCGCTCAGAGCCGAATTGTGTAATGTGGAGCCCTGGATCCTGTGAGTTTGGCTGGCATTTGAAATGCTGAACCGACTGCCCTTTAGTGCCTTTCATTTGATGGGCAGTTGCTGCCTAGTTGCCCCATGTGCCTATGAAAAGCAACCAAGGACTAAACACTGATATTGTCTTCATGGCATACTATAATCTACATGACTCCTGACAATTTTTCTTCGTACTACAGGTGATGATGCCTGTGGGATATGTGAATGCACTGAATCTGCTCATGTGAATCTAGAGTTACTTTTTGTTGAATCACAGAATCATGGAAAAGGAGGGTGGGAAGGGAGCTCAGGAGGTCACATCTAGTCCAACCCTCTGCTCCAAGCAGGACCAGCCCCAACTAGTTCATCCCAGCCAAGGTTTTGTCAAGCAGGACTTAAAAAACTCCAAGGATGGAGACTCCACCACCTCTCTGGGTTACCTGTCCCAGTGCTTCACCACCCTCCTAGTGAGAAAGTTTTTCCTAATAGCCCATCTCAACTTCCTTTGCTGCAATGTGAGCCCATCACTCCTTGTTCTGTCATAGAATCATAGAAGTCGGGTCGAAGGGACCTTGTAGATCTTCAAGTCCGACCCCCTGCCTGGGCAGGAGAAAAAAAAACTGGGCTCAAATGAGTCCAGCCAGGTAGGCATCAAGCCTCTTCTTAAAGACCCCCAGGGTAGGAGCCAGCACCACTTCCCTTGGAAGTTGGTTCCAGCTCCGAGCCGCCCTAACTGTGAAGTAGTTCTTACGGATGTCTAATCTAAACCTCCTCTCCAACAACTTGTGGCCGTTATTCCTTGTCATGCCAGGGGGCGCTTGGGGAAACAGTGTCTCCCCCAAACCCTTCTGGTCCCCGCTAGTGAGTTTATAGACAGTCACCAGGTCCCCCCTCAGCCTTCTCTTGTGAAGGCTGAACAGGTTTAGGTCCTGCAGTCTTTCATTGTAGGGTCTGCCCTGTTGTCCCCAGATCATGCGGGTGGCCTCTGGACCCTCTCAATGTTGTCCACATCCCTCCTGAAGTGCGGCGCCCAGAACTGGACGCAGTACTCCAGCTGCGGCCTGACCGGTGTTGCATAGAGGGGGAGGATCACCTCCTTGGCCCTGCTAGAGATGCACCTGTGGATGCACAACAAGGTGCGGTTAGCCCTGCCAACCGTGACCTCGCATTGTCGGCCCATGTTCATCTTGGAGACAGTAATGACTCCAAGATCCCTTTCTGCCTCCGTGCTCTCAAGAAGGGAGTTTCCCATCTTATAAGTGTGCCTTTTGCAGACTAAATAAACCCAGTTCCCACAGCCTCCCCCTTTATATGTGCCCTGGCCCCTGAACCATTTTCATTGCCCTGCACTGGACTTGCTCCTATTTGTCCACATCCTTTCTATGGTTGGGAGAGGCAGGGGCAAAACTGGATACAGGACTCCAGATGTGGCCTTACCAGTGCAGAACAGAGTGGAATAATGACTTCCCTTGATCTGCTGGCAACACTCCTACCAATGCAGCCCACAATGTTGTTAACGTTCTTGGCAACAAGGACACATTGTTGACTCATATCCATTATATGATAGATATGTTAATGGCAATGCAGATACAGTTTTACTTCCTGCTTCCAATCTTCTCTGTGCCTGCAGTCCTGGAAGCACACCTTCCCACGCTTGTGACTGGAGTAATTTATTGTGAAGGATGTAACGGCTAGCGAGAAGGATGGGATTCCACACGCGGGGTGTGTGTTCAAGCAACCAGAAGAATTGGCTCTGCAGGGACTTGAAATCTGTTGGGTTCACAATGGCTACCTATGCTTATGATAGCATCACGCAAGACTGGCCTACGTGCATAGAGTGGGTGGAGCAGTTTTTTGAAGTGAATGACATTCCCCCACAGAAATGTGTAGCTGCATTGTTGAATTTGATGGGAGGACAAGTAGATATGGAGCCAGCGCCATAACATTTAAAGAAATTGTGGGAATTGTCCAGGAGCACCTGACTCTCAAGCCATGGATTATGCAGAAAGGGTCAGGGTCCACGAGGGGAATTAAGGTGAATCTATCTCTTCTGTGACTGAGCTAAGGACATTATATGAATATGGCAATTTAAAGGGTGGACTTCCCAAGCCTCCCAGAGACAGATGTGTGTGGGATATTCCTTGAAGCCATACTAAGGGAGGAAGAAGACCTCCCCTTTAAATGTGCTGTTGAGATTGGAATAGCTATGGACACTGCAGGAAAGGATGCCTTGGCATTGCATGGAGGCGTGCCTATGGAAGCAGGAATAAGCGAGCTATTAAATATGCCATGGCAGAGCCAAAGCAGGCAGCAGCCTGGTGTGTACTGTTGGTGTGCAAAAGGGTCTCGTGCCCCAACTAATGGCTGGTGTAAGGAGCCCAAGTGCAGGAGCTGTAGTAAAACAAGACCTGTCCTGATGGTGTGCTGTGCTCAGAGCAATGAGGAGGAAGGGGGTAAGGTGTAGAAAAGGGAATAAGAGGGTTTGGCCTGCGATTACTGGGGAGTTAAGAAATGGCAGCTTGGCCTCGCGAGTGCTTGGGCTGTCCCTTTATCTTATTTTAGTGCATCAGGCCCTGAGATGGCCATGTCACCCCCCTGATGGGCACTGGGAGCCTGCCCTATGCATCCACTCTGACCGCTCAGGGGCCCACCCGGCCATCTTACTGCCACGCCTTGATGTTAAATAAGGTGGGGATGTGGCCCTCCAAGGTCAGTGAGCTCAGGGCACTCTTCTAGCCAAACCTCTCCCCAGGCTCAAATTGGCTGGCTTGATTTGGGGTCCTGACCTAGTGCATGGTGCCCCTGTCTCCTGGGCATTGACTCAGTGGGCCCCTCCAGCCCAATGCAGCAATTGGCCCCTTGGGCCTTAAGCCTTTGTCTGGGCTTCAGCCTAATGGTCTTGGCCCTTTTCCTTTGGCTCTGCCCCTCAGCCCAGGTCCACTGCCCCAGACCATGTTTCCGAGGCTGCAGCCCTGATCTCACCCTCTCAGGCTCTGGGCTGCTCACGTAGTTTTTGTGGCTCTCCCCCATTTCTGTGCAAGGACAAATTCAATGCAAGGCGCAGAACTAAAGCACAAATTGTGCCGAGACATAAAAATGAGATGTACACTGCAACATAACTGCTCGGTTTGGCATGGAAAGGACCATAAGATTGTGTCCTGCATTTTAGTGGAGCTCATTTCCTCCCAGTGGGTGCATTTCCATGTGCGCTTTACTGCAGAGCTGACTAATTAGCTCCAAAGTAGGGTGTCACCATCTACACGTGTGCACGTATTAGAGCACAGTAAATTAATTAACTCCACTGTAGGATAGCACTGTCTGGGACAAGTACTATCCTACAGCAGAGCACTTACGTGTGCTGATATGTCCCACTTGCCCTGCTTGCTATGGCACTGGTGAGCAGTGCCCTGAGTCCAGGGTGTGGTGCCTCGAGTCCGGTGAGGGGTGCTTCAAGTTTAGAAAAAAAGGTCAAGAACCACTATTTTAAAGTTACTTTTTGTTGAATTTGCTTATGCCTATGCAGGTATAGTTTTACTTTTGTTTCCAATGTATTCTATGCTTGCCTGTCCTGGCAGCACTCTTTCGCACACTTCTGGCAGGAGTCATTAATTTATGATGGTCCTGGGACAAATATAGCAGCGACTCTCTTCCTATTTGACAGACCTTGGTCTTGCATGAATCAAGTAATCCTTTCTTCTGTGATCTGCTTGACTGCTTCCTATGGGAATTTCTCTCCTCCAATTTCCCAGCTCTGCAGACTATTTTGAGTCTTCCTTGTGCTTGCTTTTCCCTGAAGATGAATACATTGCACCCAAAAGCTTGCCTACATGTCCCAAGCGTGCAGCTGGTCCGATAAAAGGTGTCCCCTGCAAAACTCCTTGATAGGATTTGGAAGAAGCAAGTGACTGTTGGAGCTATGTGAATGCTTCATGCATCTGTGTGGTGGTTGGCCCCCCAAATTGGAAAATATGTTTCATGGGCTGACCCAAAGCAATGCATCATGGGAGTTGTAGTGATAAAAGGTATCATGTATAAGTGCTCCCCTAACAGGAGACTGTGGGAGCTGGGCATTTGGAGATGGTGCCTGATGGAGAAGCTAGTTAGGAGTCAGTTAGTGAAAGACAGGCCAAGGATCTGCAGCCTCTTGCATACTGTTCATTGAACTGGTGGTCACGGCATGGTGTCAGGAGCAGTGAATGGGAAAGAATGTGAAAGAATTTGAGCTCCATACTGAAAAAGAAGTGCAAGAAGGTAGAGCAGACACGTTGAAGAACAGAGGCCTCTGCAAGGTTAAGTAAAGGGGCAGTTAGTCGTGGAAGTTTTGCAACCTCCAGCAGCTCTTCTGATGTCTGGCAGTCTAGCAGAGCCCCCCGGAGGGCATTCGGACAAAGGTCTGAGTGGGAGGCAGCAGCCACAAATCAAGAGGAAGCAGTGCCACCTTCCGTGCCCCGCACCTACCGCTCCTCTTGATGCATCCCAAAAGCTCATTCGCCTTTGATGCAGCTGCATCACCCTGCTGACTCACATCGAGTCAGTCTGTGATCTGCCATGACTCCCAGATCCTTCTCCATAGTGCTCTCATCCAGGCATGTGTCACCTGTTTCGCACTGCATTTTGAATGACTCTTTCTGAGGTGCAGCACCTTGCATTTGTCAGCACTAAGCATTATCCGGACAGTGCCAGCCCAATTTCTCCGTCTGTCATGATCCCTCTCAGTTGCAGTCCTGTCCTCCAACCAGTTTGCAGCCCTTCCCATTTTCATGTTGCCTGCGGACTGATTCAAGAAGCTCCCAGTGCCAGCATCCAGATCATTAGCAGACACATTGAGCAGCGCTGGCTGAATGCTTTGTTTTGTCTTCGAGTTATTTTAATCCTTGATGATGCAACCCTTGGCGCACGGTGCTAACTGCAGCCGTGTCCAGTTGTTCCGGACCTGGGGTGCTAGGTAGCTCTATCCCTGCTCAGCTCACCTAGGAGCGGCCAGAGGCTCCCTGAGACAAGAGGCTCCCTTTCCAATGGAAAGACCTTGCAGCCTTGTAATTAAATATTTACCAATTTTACTTATATACAGGAGATACTTGCAACATGCATACGAACAGTAAATAATATCAAAAGTTTGACGCTCTTTGTTTCCAATGCACAAGGGTGAGTCCATACAAGAATAACAGTTCAGAACTATTTACACCTAAAGGATGCTCAGATCAATGAATACTAATACTAATACTAATGAAAGCTAATAACTTAGGCACTATGTATTAAATCCGTAGTTAATTATTTACAACTAATAGCCAGTCACCACGGGAGGGGAACTCCCTCACTCTTCTCATTGCCTGCTATCTCTTGCAGGCCCAGGCGTCTCGCAGTTCACTCAGACTCCTGCAAAACACACATGTTTTCCCCACACCTCCATGCACTCTCCTCTGCCTGGGCACGGCCTCTCCAAACCCACGCAAGCTGTTTACGTCGTTCAACATGCAGAAGGAGAGCAAGTTGCCACCGGCCGACCAGGCAGCATCTCTGGGCTCGCTTTCCCTTAAGGCACACCAAGGCTTCCCTTTGGGTTGTGGTTCCCTAGGTCTCAACCCACACAGGCATCCTGGGGACTTTCCCTAGCTGGCATCTCTTTTTTTCCATGCTGTCCCAGTCCCAATGCTGTCCTTTCCCCAGCCACTCACACAGGGGGCTTATCACACTCTTACTGACCCCCCCCCCCAGTCTCCAAAGCCAGCAGGGAATCACCTTCCTGCTCTCTAGAGGCTTCCCGGGGCTATGTCCCCTTCCCAAGGGGTTTGTTCAGCTCACACACAAACTCCTCGTGCTCTTTCTAGGGGTCTGCTCTCTCCTGCTTGACCCATCAGGTGGTCCGCTGGCTTCTGGCCCGCCTGTGAAGGGTTCAGCAGGCAACCACAGGGTGAGACCACACTGCAGGCTCTCATGGATTCATAGCTTGTATAAGAGGCTGGAAGGGACCTTGCAAAATCATCGAGTCCAGCCCCCTGCACTAGGTAGGAAAGACAACTGGGGGTCAGAAGACCCCAGCGAGGTGACCGTCCAGTCTCCTCTTGAAGATTTCCAGGGTAGAAAATTGCACCACCTCTGGAGGGAGCTTATTGCACCCTGAGTTTTTCCTAAGTTTGAGCCTCAATCGGTCTTCCAGGAGTTTGTGGCCATTACTCCTGGTTTTCCCCAAGGATGCCCTGGTGCACAGGTGTTCACCGAGCCCTTAATGTAAGCTGCTACCAGGTCCCCTTTCAGCCTTCTCTTTTTAAGGCTGAAGAGTCCCAGGTCCCTCAGCCTTTCCTCGTATGGCTTGCCCTGCAAGTCTCTAATCATACGGATGGCTCTTCTCCGGACCCTCTCGAGCTTTTCCATGTCCCTGTTGAAGTGCAGCACCCGAACTGGACACGGTGCTCCAGCTGCGGTCTCCCAGCCCTGGTCATGCAGCGCGCACCTCTCTCTCTCTGCCCCGGGGGCAGACAGACGCTCGGTTTTAAGGGGAGCTGCCCAGCCAAACCCTGGGCTGGAATTTTCTCGGGTTCCCAAACTGGTTTTTGAGTCTTGCATCCCCTTGCCGAGGATCAGCTGGACTACAAATATGGTGTCCCTGTTGGGACAGCCTCCCTCAAGCATTCAGGCAGAGACGACTTGGAAGATAAGTGCCCCTTAAACTGCCTATTACACTGAGAATTGGGAATCCCTTCAGCAGGAAAACATCGGGAGACCTCAAAGGGCTGAAACACCATTCGGGGAAAATGCCAACATTTGCCACTTGTCTGAAATCTTTCCCTCCTTTTTTTCTTCCCAGCTAAAACCATTCACTGAATTTAACAACCAGCCGGGTATTGTGAGTATGCTTGTTAGGTTGAAGCCACGTGATGGTGGTGATAAGATCACAGCATAGTTGTGTGAGCTTGGCAGGAGATACCAGCATGACTCAGTACCTGTGACAGCTAAGCATAAGCCCGGTCTGCAATCGGCACAGAAGCGTTTTGCTGATCGAACCATTGCTTGTCCCGCATCACGGACCTGGGACGTGAGACCTGATAGTGGTGTCATGCCCCTCATGGGTAGCAAAAAGGCCAACCGTGCATTTGGCAATATCCAAGGAAACAAGAGAGAAAGCGCCCAGGTTGACACCCATGCAAAAGTGCTCTGTAGGCTGCTGCACATTTGCATTGAGCAAATTGCAAAGAAGGCTAACGGCCTCCTCGGCTGCCTTAGTAGGAGCATTGCCAGCGGATGGAGGGCAGTGATTTTTCCCCACTATTTGGCACTGGTGAAGCCGCATTTGGAGTCCTGTGTCTTGTTGTGGACCCCTGTCTCCGGAAGGGATGTGGACACATTGGCGAGAGTCCAGCTGACAGCAATAAAAATGGTTTGGGGGCTGGGTGCACCTGATTTGTGAAGCGAGGCTCAGGGAACAGGGTTTACTTAGTCTGGAAATGAGAAGACTGAAGGGGGGATTTAATAGCAGCCTTCAGCTCCTTGCAGGGGGGTTTGAAAGAGGACGGAGCTGGACTATTTGCAGTGGTGGCAGATGACAGGATAAGGAGCAATGGGCTCAAGCTGCAGCAAATGGAAGTTGAGGTTAAATGAAACCTTCTCAAGGAGCAATGGGCTCAAGTGAAGGCAGGGGAAGTCTAAGTTAATGCAACTTTCTAGCTAGGAGGGTAGTAAAGCACTGGTGGTCCCTTTCAAGCCTCATTATCTGTGATTCTATGTCAGGAGAGCCAAGGTTGACTCCACCAAGAGCTGTGCTCCCACCCCTCTTGGATGAACTTTGTTTTTATACCTATCTCCTATCTGTCTCCTATCCCCACACCCACCACCATCGTATGAGAGCGATGTTTCTGTTGACTCTCCTCTCCACTATTGGTTTGCTTCCGTTATCAGAACTGAGGGGACTTGCTCTCCATGTTGTCATTGCCGTTCCTCCTCCGTCCGGTTGTCCCTGCTGTTCATGACACCCGATAGTCCACGTTCCCAGGTCCCTCCTGGAAAGGAATTCAGTCCATTAGTGAAAAGAGCTTACTGTAGAAGGTGATTTTGGAAAGGTCTGATCCCTAGTCCCAGGTGAAGCTGTCTATACCTAGAAAATGCAAAGCCTCTTTGAAATGCAATCAGTTAAGTTCCTGGTCTGGATTGGGAAACAGGTTTTCAAAAGCCAAAGGCAATTTTCAGTGAAGAAAGCAGATTCAGGATGTAATCAGAGGCACGTATTAGGAGTGGTGAAACCCATGCTATAACTTGGCATTCACTAAAGTGTCAGGCTGCCATAGGATTTTACAGTGGGAGGCCTAGATCCAGGTCCAGATAAATGCACAGTAAGGATCTGAGAGAGGACAAAAAAGAGTTTAAGTACATTATTGGGAGTATAGCCTCCCAGTCAACGTAAAAGTCTGCAATCCTTCTTAGTCACTGCAAGCTGCTGTTGGGTAGGTATTGCATTATTCACCCACGTCAAGTGCAGGAACACAATAACTTGGCATCCTCCTCAGCACCCAGGCAAACCCAGCCCAGCTCCTGGAGCAGATAAAAGGGAGCCTCTCCAGCCCCAGAGTCAGAGGGACTTTCCTCCATCCTCCCTGCACTCAACTCCTTGCAGCACAGCTCCAGTGACCCTTCTCTCCATTTGTATCTCAGCTTGAGAGGAGCAGCCATGGCTCTGCAGCCATGTACTAAATCCATTGGAGGCAGCAGAAGAGTCTATAGCTCATGCTCTGCCATTGGTGGTGGTGGTGGAGGGGGGAGCAGAGTCAGGAGCAGCTACAGCTCATTTTCCTCCCGGGGCTATGGAGGTGGTGGACGGTGTGGTGGTTTCAGCAGCAGGAGCTATGGCGGAGGCGGAAGCGGAAGGATTTCCTCTGGGTTTTATGGCGGAGGATATGGCTGCCGAGGTGTTGGCTTTGGTGGCGGGGCAATGGGTTATGGAGGAGCTGGTGGCTTTGGAGGAGGAAGCTGCATTGGAGGAGGACTAGGTGGCTATGGAGGAGGCATGGGAGGTGGCTTTGGTGGAGGTAGCTTTGGTGGAGGTGGCTTCGGTGGTGGTGGCATGGGACCAGTGATTGGCGGTGGACCTGTGGGTGGCTTTGGCAGTGGCAGTATAGGATTTGGTGGCTTTGGTGGACCTGGGAGTGGTGGCCCTGGGTTCCCTAGAGGCATCCAACCTGTTCAGGTGGATCCCAGCCTCCTGAGGCCAGTCCATGTGGAGATTGACCCCCAGATCCAGCAGGTGAAGAATCACGAGAAGGAGCAGATTAAGACCCTCAACAACCAGTTTGCCAACTTCATTGACAAGGTGAGGAGATGGGGCAGCACGTGCAGCATGGGTACTTCGAGCTGCTTTGCCTGTGTGTACAAGACTTGGTGTTTCCAGGTCTATGCTGTTAGGAAAGGCAGAATGAGAGAGGTTTTTCTATTGATCTTTGGTCAGGGACTTGATTGAATACTTCAGCCACAGATTCTGCTACCCCAAGCAATGCTTCTGTTTTAGCTGGTGCATGCTGTAGCGGGTGAAGTTGTAGCCATTATGTCACCTTCAGCCTCCCTTAGCAGGTTTCACTATTGCATATGTTTCTTGCCAAGCTGAACCATGGGACTTCCATTGGGCTGTTAGTAGGCTGAAATATTCAGCTTCTTCAAACTTGCTGGCCTTTTTTACAATAGTGCTAGATCTGTCATCTCAAGTTCCCCTGGCTGGTGAACTTTTTAGAGGGACCCCTGAAAGTATGCTAGAGTATGGAATGGGGGAATGTGGAAGGAAAATATTCTTGCGCATGTGTCCACCACAAAATGCTGGAATGGTATACCTGCAAAAATTGCAAACCTTTCCTCCTGGGGTGCTGGCATTTAAAAATATGGGGAGGAGAAAATTGCAAGAAAAGCGAGTTGAAATATTTCAGTTTGCTTATTACATTCCCAGAATGTCAGAGTTTTCTGAACTGTGTTCAATATCATTGAATCATAGAAACATAGAAAATGAGGGTTGGAAGGTATGGGGTGTGGGGTGGCAACTGGCAACTGCCCACAGGCACCACCGATACCGCCAGTGGCGCCTTTTTGCTCTCTCTGTCTATGTGCACACGCACGTACCCCCTACGCGTTGCAAATAGCCAAGGCTTTGTCTACTCAAGTCTTAAAAACTTCCATGTATAGAGACTCCACCACTTCTTTGGGTAGCCTTTTCCAGTGCTTTACTACCCTCCTAGTGAGGAGGTTTTTCCTAATATCTAACTAACCACAGCTTCCCTTGCTGCTATGTGAGCCCATTGCTCCTTGTTCTGTCCTCTGTCCCCACTGAGAACGGTCCAACTCCATCCTCTTTGCAACCTCCCTCCTATGTGCCTAATATCTTGAAAGTACTGTACAGCTCTAATGTTATTTTGCAACTTCCTTGCTTTTCTGATTCAACCGGATCCTTTCTTGACTGTGTTCTTCTGGACTGGATCAAGTATGGCTTATCTCTCTGCCTGTTGTGTTTCAGGTCCGGTTTTTGGAGCAACAAAATAAGGTTCTGTCCACAAAGTGGGAGCTCCTCCAACAGCAAGGAGATAGTGGTCCAAGGAGAAACCTTGATATCTTGTTTGAAAATTATATCCAGAACTTGAGGAGGCAGCTGGACTCTGTCCTTGCTCAGAGAGAACAGCTGGAGTCAGAACTGCAGAACATGCAAGCCTATGTTGAAGACTACAAGAACAAGTAAGTGGGAAAGAAACCATTTGCAGACACTCCAGATCCAACCTGCTTGTTTTTTCAGGATGTTCTTTCCCAAGTATCAACTTTCAGATAGCAGCAAGGAGTTGGAAGTGTCCCTGTGGGGAGGGAGGTTTCCACATAGAGAAAAAACAAATGAATACTTTTCTGCCATGGGAAGTCAATAAGGGTCGATCAGCGAATTTTCACTCTAATGTTCAAGACCTCTTTACAAAACATGCCTCATAGCAAATGTATGGAATACATATAAATCCCACTTAGACACCTAGGTTGTTCACATTACACTTGGCTTATGGGACATTACAAAACAAAGTAAGTTTTTTGTCCGAGCAAGAAAGGAAACAATTGAGAGAGATGTACAAGTCCAAAAGGCTCAGCCTTTCAGGCTATTCTTCTTCAACTTATTAATAGCAAGTATTGGTTGAGGATGCCAGTCTGGCCCAAGAGATTCAGACACCTCTTTGTTATCCAAAATGTGTGTGTTTGTGTGTGTGGTAGGGGTGTAGGAGCAGAGATTTCCAGGCAGAAGGTGCCTATGGAAAGTGTAAGTATTAATTTATACTTACAATATGCATGACCTAGTTTGATCTACGGGCCTCAGACCAAGTAAAGGACGGACACGCAGGGGTGAAGCTCTGGTAAAGCATGGCATGGAGCTGAAGGATGTAAAATTAGACACGAGCTAAATGCTGACCGTTCCCCTGTAGTTTGGATATAGATGGTGGCCCTTGACATTGCACTGGACTTGCGCCCATAATATGCTCTCTCCGTCTGCGTGCGTGTACATCGGTGTGTGTGAGAATCAGTTTGTTGGTGCCTTACTCAGTAAAAGGCAGACAAGCCGACTCACCTCTTTACCTTGAACAGGTACGAAGAAGAAATCAACAGGCGCACGACTGCCGAGAATGACTTTGTGGTGCTGAAGAAGGTAAGCGATGCAGCTAATGAAAGGGCACGGGGGACAGGACGCACCAAAAAACACCCGCGTTTGGGAGCTGTGGGCTCTCTGTGACTGGGAAACCCAATTAGAAAACAACATAATGTCCACGTGTCTCCCGCTGAAGCACTTGCAGTGTCTAGCACTGAAGGCTCTTGCCGTAAGAACACGGTTTAAGGACCTGGAAGCAAGGTTTCTCTCCAGATAATGCAGGCTGCGGCTCAGGGCTGTTCCCAAGAGACTAAAGAATTTTCTGTCCCTTCGATCTTTCTTTCAGGACGTGGACAATGCCTACATGGCTAAAGTAGACTTGGAAGCAAGGGTGGGAACCCTGACTGATGAAATCAACTTCCTGAGATACATATTTGAGGAGGTAAGGAGCTCCCCCTTCTCTTGGTCAGCTGGCAATAGAGCTGAATCATTTTGACCAGCTCTCGCCTGAGCTGTTGTGATAAAAACATGAAACAGGAGCTGTTGGGATCTCTGTGCTGCAAGTAAGATCTGTCGTCTGATAACCCTAAATCTACAAAAGCATATTTCTGGTCTAGTTCAAAACGGCGGGAAAGTGGTACAGCAGAGCAATAGCACACCTGAAACACTCGGCAGCGCTGACTAGTGCGTTAATGCTTTGCAGGAGCTGGCTCAGATGCAGACGATAAGTCGCGACTTGTCTGTGGTGGTGTCTATGGATAACAGCAGGTTCCTAGATCTGGACAGCATCATTGAGGACGTCAGGCGTCAATATGAAACCATCGCTCGCAACAGCAGGGCGGAAGCTGAGGCATGGTACCAGAGCAGGGTGAGTAATACATTAGTGGGTGAACCAGACAGGCTAAGCTTGCTGCTGATTGACCTAAATGCTGGTCGTTTAGAAAGAAAAACACACAGAAAAGCTTCCCTTTTAGTTTAAGGTGCACAAAGTCCTGCTGCCCTCATTGGTGTCCTTGCTGCTGCAGGAAATCTGCAGAGGACCAAAGGGGTGGGATATGGGTATGGGACATTCATGCACATCTTGCTGCACAGTCTGTGGTTTTCCCATAAAAAATCCACATGGTTTTTCCTGGCTCCCAGTACCTGAGCAAACTCCATTTATGAATGCTTCAGTGATCCATGACAGACCCAGGAACTGATCCTGGCACTGCCCGTCCCACCGTGGGGTAATCCTTGGGAAACCAGTGGGTGCACACTGGAGTAACGGAGACTTGTCTCGATTTAAACTGGCATAACTGAGAGCAGTATGTGTCCCACAGCCTATAAAACTCATATATTCCTTCAAGCTCAGCCCCTACGTAGCAATGGGACAATACTGGTGAGCACTATTGCCTGTAGCCACAACACACCTAGCCACGAAGAAGTTGTTTGCAGGGCCCCGGGCGCTGTGCTGAATAGGTTGTTCTGTGTGTGACACTCAGTATGAAGAGCTGCAGAACACAGCGGGACGACATGGGGACAACCTGCGCAACACCAAGCAAGAGATCCAGGAGCTGACCAGGGGTATCCAGAGGATGCGATCGGAGATTGAGAACGTGAAGAAGCAGGTAAGGGCCGTGTGCTCTTCATCCATACCGCGCTGGCACTGGGTATGGGTATGGGGCTGGGCCCAGCGATAGCATTCCCAGGGACTACCTGCGGCGGCAGTCGAGATCTGGCTGGTGCCAGAAGCCTCCAGGCCACACTCCTGGTAAGGAGTGCCTTGCATTGGGTGAGCTCTGAGCAGCTTGGGCATCTTGTTGTCCTGTTTTGATGGGGACCGGTCAGAACGGACACTTGATGGAAAGCAGAGATTTGCCAGAATAAAAGTGTGTGTTAGAACAGGTCCACACTGAGTGGAAACTCCTCCCAACTTTTGAACTTCAGCAATACATTTCCTTTTTTTCCCAAAGAACATGTGGAGTAAGACCCTTTCTCTGTCCCAAGTTCCAGCCAGCCTTGTTCCACCCTTGATAACTATGACAGAGGGAAGGTCCCACAGGAAAACTGAGATGTCTCCCTTTTCCTCTTTCAGTGTCAGCAGCTGCAGGCAGCCATTGCAGAGGCTGAGGAGCGGGGTGAGATGGCCCTCAAGGATGCTAGGTGCAAGCTGGAAGAGCTCGAGTGTGCCCTGCACAAAGACAAGGAGGAGCTGGCTCGCTTGCTGAAGGAATACCAGGAGCTACTGAACACCAAGATTGCCCTGGATATAGAGATTGCCATGTACAGGAAGCTGCTGGAAGGGGAAGAGTGCAGGTGAGTGCCGTACCCAGGTGATCTGGCTGAGGTGGGATGTCCTTACATAGGCAGGATTCTCAGCAGGAGCAGAAAAGTTGTAGTTCCAGTGCATCAAGGAGCAATGAGTTGATGGATCCCACTTGAACATATGGCCCTCTGCCCTTTAAATTTCACTGTTGAGGGGACAGGTGTAATGAGTGCAAGTTTGAAGCAGACACAAGAATGTAGGCGCTGCTATTTACTGAGTCAGCCTGGGGTCCACGTTGCCCAGTAAATGGTCCATCTTGCCCAGTGGCAGACAGCGGATGCTGAAAGGGAGAGTGGACTGGGTCTGACCAGGGTTTTTTTCCACTGTTTCTCTCTCACTTACAGCCTCCAGCATTTATGGTCTAAGACTTAGGTGACTGGTAGGAGAGGCACGGGGTAGGGCACATGCCCCCCCCGACAGGGCTGTCCCCACCACCAAAGCCACTGGTGGCATCTGTGGATGATCACCAGCTCAGCCGATGCTGCCTACACCGCCGGCAGCCTCTGTGGGTGCCCCCCCACAGACTCAGGAGGCACCAGTTGCCCATGGTCTAGGAAGTTCTGATTCTGGGGCTGTGCCCCTAAGTCCCATGCTCAGGAGCTAGGGATGCCTCTATCAGTCCATACAATAAACCCTGGGGTCCATGTTGCCCAGTAAATGTCCATTTTGCCCAGCGGCAGAGAGCGAATAATGAAAGGGAGAGTGGATTGGGTCTGACCAGGGTTTTTTCCAATGTGCCTCTCTCACGTGCAGTCTCCAGCATTTAAAGTTTAGGAAGTTTTGATTCTGGGGCTGTGCCCCGAAGTCCCATGCTCAGTAGCTAGTGATGCCCCTATCAGTCCGTGCAACAAAACCTGTGAGAACACTGGAGCCGCTAATAATACCCTCAAAACCATCCAGACTTGCTGCAGTGTCTGCGGCAAGTGCTGCTCAGTACCAGTCATACATCATTTCTGTGCTCAGGATTGTTCTGGGAGCTGTTTTGGAGTTTCTGGGGGGCATTGAACAGGTTGTTGTGGAAGAAAGCCCTGCATGAATGGTGCTCGTGTCCTTGTGACATTTCTCTAGTATATGATCTTAGATGAGCTTGAGATGGAAACCCTTGGGCTGAACTGCTTTTTTGACTGTTGCACGGCTGTCTCTGCAACAGAATTCCTCCCTCTGCAGTTCACTGCCCCACCTTAAATGGTGACTGCTGGTCATTGAAGACAGGCCTCTGCTTCATTTGTCTGGGTGTTTGGGGAAGGGCTGGTAACTCCAAGGGAAATGAAATGGCCTGTTACTATCTCAATCTGTATTGCTTGATATGTGCAACATTGTGCGTTTTGCCCTTCTCATGATAACGGCAGTTGTGATGCCTGTATTGCCGCATTTGCTAAAGACATGTAATCCAAAAGATCTAGCTGAATATACATGTTCTAAATGTAGCGGTTTCTAAACGCAGTGATTTCTAATGTAAAGAGCACAGTGAGCAACAAACATATCTAGAGGGTTTTTACCCCATTTAAAGGGATAGCTCTGGATGCATGTACCTTAAAGGAGTCCCAGCTGCCATTGGCCTTAATGGCAACACTGCAACATGGCAGGGACCTGTGTGGCAATATGAATCGGACTCCCTCTGTCTGAAATAGTTCAAAGCTGAGTGGAGTTAATAGAAGTTGGAAAAAAAGGGGTGCTCAGGGAACGGTATTGCACTACAGAGGTGAAGTTCACAGCTGGGTGGGTCTCAGTGTCAGCAGGACTTATTTCCACGGGGTGACTGACCTCTCTCTTCCTTCCCCCGCACAGGCTGAGTCACGATATGTCCAACGTGAATGTCTGTAAGTACTTGCCTCTTTGCTTTAGCGTGGGTAATTGCTGGAGCTGGGTTCCTGTGGTTGCTAAATGCCTACCTGAGTAGGGTGTTCCCACTGTTCCTCTCTTTGAGCCATCGAGTGACATAAGAACATAAGAACAGCCGTGTCCTGGGTCAGACCATAGGTCCATTTTGCCCTGTCTCACGTATCACACAGCAGCAGAGAGCGGATGCTAAAAGGGAGAGTGGACTGGGTCTGATCAGGGATGTTCCCACTGTTACTCTCTTACTTGCAGGCTCTGGCATACACGGTCTAGGTAGTTCTATATCAGTCTCCCGTTATTGCTGTGTTTTCTGCTGTCACACCCTCTCTAGACTCCCTTAGCATTTTGAGCTCACTGCTGCACCCTGGTGTGTGGGTTGATAGTATATCCCTAGATGTCCTTTTTTCTTTTGAAACCTGGAACTCTGATCCACAGTGATCCTATGGTACCTCCCTTACCCGCTGAAAAATCTGCCCTATTGGATTTGATGCAGTCTCTGATGTAGCGTGCCTCTTCCCTGCCTGTATGACCTCTTCCGTCATTCCGGTGTGATTTTTATCCAGATATTACAGCATCCCATTGATTATCCTCATTCCAGCATTTTTCAGAGAGACCCCTTCTGTCATGGCCATTCTTTGGTGCTAAGCATTCAAGTCTTCCCACCTTTGCTTTTCTGCGTGACTTCTGAGTGGTGACCAACCTGTGCTTCCCTTTCAGCGGTGGTGGGCAGGACCACCATTTCTGGAGGCCACGGAGGAATTGGTGGTGGATTCGGAGGCGGAAGTGGATTTGGAGGCGGAAGTGGATTCGGAGGTGGAAGCGGATTTGGAGGAGGATGTGGAATTGGAGGTGGCATTGGAGGAGGTGCAATCGGAGGAGGAGGCATGGTAGGAGGCGGGTTCGGAGGCAGCTGTGTCAGTGGAGGTGGCATGGTCAGCGGTGGCTACTCCTCTGGAAGCGGAAGAGGCTTCAGCTGTGGCGGAGGCAGCACTGGGGGTGGATCCTCCTCATCTGTCAGGAGATGCACCACGACCACCACCGTCAAATCTTCAGGGGGAAGGTGCTAAGCCTGGCAATCCTTCTTCCCAGGGCAGGAAAGTTTTCTTCTGCTCTCCTGGCTGCAGCACAGCCCCTCTCCACCCAGTCCTGGCATCCAGAAAAGAAACGAACTGTGCCCCTTGCCACTTAGTGCCCTCTGTATACCCTCTGCCAACTGCCCGTGTTCCTCGGGGGAGCCATGTGAGAAGACACCTCCACCATGGGCCTGGGTTTTCAGCAAGCTCCAGAGTCTTGTGCAGACCTAAGCAATGTTGAAAAGTTAGGGAGCTGTGCCAGGAAACACATCCCTGGAGGCTAGCAGTTAGCAGAGGGTGGATGAAGGGAGGAGCGCTCTTCCTCTCTCGCTGTGCTGTATCTGTTGAGCTGTTGTGACTGCCCTGTGGCAATGTGTATAAAACTCCTTCTTCCCTTCTCTTTCCTGAGTCTTCTTCAATGGTCACGTTTCCTTGGGTCCTCTAGTTTACTGCATCGCATGTCCTGCATTTACTCGCCTTACAAACAGCAGTAGGCCATGCTTTCCCATGTTGAAGTCACAATCCAACCCAGTCAGAACGGAAGAGAAGGAAACTTCTCTGCAGGTGTCTAGAGAGGTCAATACATCCGCTATCTGGAACGAGTAGGCAGATGCATTATTTGGGCAACCCCAGGTGTACTCTAGCCAACATTGCCCGAAACGTGTGGGTATTAATCCTGCTTGTGTCCTCTCTATTGTTAGTTGTACTCCATTTTGCCTGATGTGTGCATGGCTTATTTTTAAGGTAACCGAGCAAAATGTTCTCGCAAAGGCTTCTGTATGCAGAATGTGCTTGTATTGTCATTGTCTCCTTACCTCTTTTGCTCATGGTCTGTCCCGTTTTCTAGGGGTACGGCCCTTCTCAATAAATTGCAGACAAGTCAACTGATGTTTCTGTGTCCTTATTATTGCACAAGGTTTTTTGTGCCTTTTGAGGGGACCCTGGCAGAAAATGAGGAGCCGCTCTTTTCATTAGAGAAGTGAGATACAATGAGGCTTTTGGCCAGATTCTCCTTTGGTGCAAACTGCTGGTGCTTTATTAAACAAAATAGGCCACATGCCAATTGTGCCTTCGCATGTGCCTGTTAGCTTGTGGAAAAGTTGCTTGGATCACTATATATGAGCTGTAATCACTTGTGTGCCCACAGCACAAGCATACCCTCACATGACACACTGCTGCCGTAAAACGAGAGTCCCAATCTTGTAGTCAGGGCAAATCCTATGACAAGCAAATCTTAACATCACCCACTGGAGATTATGAAAGTGTCTGCACAGCTGGCTTACATGCATATCGTGGCTGGAGTAGTTTTTTGAAGTGAGTGAAATTCCCCCACAGAAGAGTGTAGCTGCATTATTCAATTTGATGGGAGACAAAACATATTGAAGCCAGGAAGCAGAACACTTAAAGAAATTGCGAGGATTGCCCAGGTGCACCTGGGTCTCAAACCATGGGTTATTACAGAAAGGTTCAGGTTCCACAAAAGGAGTCAAGGTAAATCTATATCCTTTTTTGTCACTCAGCTAAGGAATCTGTCTGAATATGGCAATTGAAAGGGTGGACTTAGTGAGGCCCCCAGAGACAGATGTGCATGTGGGCCACTCCATGATGCCATACAAAGGAAAATTTTAATGGAGGAAGAAGACCTCACTTTTAAATGTGCTGTTGAAAATGGAATAGCTATGGATGTCGCCGCAAAAGATGCCCTAGCATTGCATGCTGGCGTGCCTACGGAAATAGGAATAAGCGAGCTATTAAATATGCCACGGCAGAGCCAGAGCAGGCAACAGCCTGGTGTGTACTGCTGGTGTGCAAAAGGGTCTTGCGCCCCAACTAATGGCTCGTGTAAGAAGCACAAGTGCAGGCGCCGTAGTAAAACCAGACCTGTCCAGGGAGTGTGCCGCGCTCAGAGCAGTAAGAAGCAGAGGGCGGTAAGGTGTAGAAAAGGGAATAAGGAAGCTTTGGTTTGCAATTATGGGATTATGAATGGCAGCTTGAGGTTGTGAGTGCTCAGGCAGGCCTTTATCCTATTTAACACGTCAGGGCCTGAGATGGCCATGTGGCACCCATGGTGGGCACTGGGCGCCTGCCCTATGTGCCTGCTCTGAAGGGAGCGGGAACCAGAGCCCGAGAGGGGAAGACCAGGGCCCCGAGTCTAAGAGGGCGAGTGCAGGGCCCAGAGCCTAGGAGTACAAGACTGGGGCCCAGAGCCCAAAAAGCTGAGACCGGGGCCCAGAGCCTGATGTGGCAGGCTGGTCGTGGGCTCACTGGCAGCTCGGTTTCTTAGGTGTCTTGTCCTCTTGGCCTCCGGGCCCCAGTCTCCCCTTCTGAGCCTCTACACAGTCTTTGGGGCTGCTCGCCCTCTGTCTCCTTGGGGTTGGCTCCCGCGCACACAGTCTGTTGGTTGCAGGATCCGACTTCCATCTCATAGCCCAGTCTGGCAGCAAAAGTGGCAGCGCCTCCCTAGGCACCCCTTGCAGCCTCTGAGCCTCCCCTCGCAGCCGCTCTGCCCCCACTGCTTCCTCCAGGGCCCTGGAGCCAGCCGGTTGCTCCCTGGCTCTCTCCCCTTCAGGAATTACATTAGACCTATGCAGAGCAAGCAGTGCACATGGGCACCTAAGGTGGTTTGGCATTGCCACTTCGACCAACTGTGAGGTACGGGTGTGAGTGCCATATGACGTGCAGCAGCAACAGCTGGAGCCCCATCTGTGGTTGGGCCATCAACTTTGTGACCTGCAGTGACAATAGGTAATGCTACACCAGAGAGTAGCAATGCCAACCAGCCAGGACCTGATGATGTTGAGCTGCCTATGTCTGATGAGGAGACACGGATGAAGGTGGGCCACCCCCTTAGGACAGTGTGCAAGGGAATGGAAGCCACTATGCCAGAAGGAAACACCATCGAGAACCTGATGCAGAGGGCACCTTCTCAGAGAAGCAGAGACACAGATGATTGATGCCACCCAGCAAAGAAGTGCAAGCCACGGGAGAGTAATGTGGTCTGTGCGCTGTGCTGCTATTATTTTGAAAGGCGGGGAGGGGAGGCGGGGGTGAGATATGAGACATCTCAATGTGTTGAATCTGCACATGTGGGGATTCTCCACAAGTGTGCCGGGGCATCCTGGGGTGCTGCCAGATCCCCTTAAGGGCACCACAAGGCATGAGCAGATAAGCGGATAAGCCAGACTCAGGCGTGTGCCTGTCTGAAGGATGCCTGACCTTACGTGCTCCTGTTTAAGCCGCTAAGCACCGTCAGAGATAAAACAGGTTTTGAAATTGGGTGCCACTCAGTCCACAAAAGTCACGAGGGCTGGCTTAAGCCCAGTGAGGTATGCCTTGAGTCCAAAAATAGGTTGAGAGCCACTATTACTAAAGTTACTTTTGGCTGAATTTGCTTATGCCAATGCAGGTATAGTTTTGCTTCTGTTTCTGATCTATTGTGTGCCTGCTTGTCTTGGCAGCACTCTTTCCCACACTTCTGTCTGGAGTCATTAATTTATGAAGGCCTTGGGACAAATATAACAATGAGCCTCTTCCCTTTTGACAGGTCTTAATCATCCACAAATCAGGTGATCCTTTCTTCTGTGATTTGCTCATCTGCTTCCCCTGGGTTTTTCTCTCATCTCCAAATTCACAGCACTGCAGACTGTTTTGAACCTTCACAGCACTTGCTTTTTCTTGAGACCTGAAGAAGAACACCTTGCTCCCGAAAGCTTGTCTAAATCTCTCCGCCATGCAGTTGGTAGGGCAGTGCAAAGCTTTGGGTGCTGATTCGCTTTGGAGAAGATTCGGGCCTATTCGGTGCTTGAATCTCCAAATCTGAATCGAATCAGGAGACCAATAAAAAGGTCCGAATTAATTCGAAGCTCTCTGACTTGATTCGGAAAAGATTTAGAGAGCTTTGATGATTCAGACAGTCCCTGCCCGCTGCAGCAGGGGGCTGGAGCCAGACTTGGAGCTGGTAAGTAGGGGGTGGGGGAGAGACGAGGGGAACATGGGGGGACCCCTGCCAGGTCCCATACCCTGCCTGCTCCCCCAGCCACCCTATGGCTGCCCTGCCTGCCCCAGCTCCTGGCACTTAAAAAAAACCAACCGTACTCACTGGGTGCAGCTGGGTAGGTGAGCAATCCCAGCTGCCCCCCACCTCATGGGGGGCTCTGCATGATCCCCCTGACCTCCACCCCCTGCTCCTCCAGCCCCTCCCATGGCTGCCCTGCCTGCCCCAGCTCCAGCCCTTTAAGAAAAAAAAACCTGAAAAAACCCCCAGGACTCACCAGCTCCTGTAGCAGCTATGGGGGACTCGTGTAGCGCCCCCAACATGGTGTGGGGCAGTGGGGATCACCCCCCGCCAGGCAGAAACCAGTGAGTTTAGGGTTTTGGGGTATTTTTTTCCTTAAAGGGCCGGGGCTGGGGTGGGTGCGGCAGCCATGAAGGGGTGGGGGCTTGTGCAGAGCCCCACACACAGTGTGGGACAGTGGGGAGCTGTGGGGATTGCCCCTATGCCCGGCAGCACCCGGTGAATCAGAGCTTTTCTTTTCAAAGTGCTGGAGCTGGGATGGGTGGGACAGCAATTGCCGGGGTGGGAGAGCGGGCAGGGGATGGGCCTGGCCTGGGTGATTCAGGGATTTGGCAGCAGCTGAATCACTGAATCAGATTCAGCTGAATCGATTTGGGACAGTGATTTGAATCACTGAATCGAATCACTGTCCCCTGAATTGGCCAAATCCAAAGCAAATACTAGCTGCTTTGCACAGGCCTAGAAATTTCATAGTTTCATAGTAGCTAAGGTCAGGAGGGACCCGACAGATCATCTAGCCTGACCCCTGCCACAGGCGGGAATGAATGCTGGGTTCACAAGACCCCAGAGAGGTGATCGTCCAACCTCCTCTTGAACTTGCCCGAGGTAGGGGCAAGGACCACTTTCCTGGGAAGTTGGTTCCAGATTTTGGCCACCCTGACTCTAACATATTGCCTTCTGATCTCTAACCTAAACCTATTCTCCATCAGCTTATTACCATTGCTCCTCGTCACCCCAGGTGGTGCTGGGGAGAAAAGGGCTCTACTTGTTTGCTGTTGATCTCCCCTGATGAGTTTGTAGGCAACCACCAGGTCCCCCTTCAGCCTCCTCTTGCTGAGGCTGAACAGGTTCAGGTCTCTCAGTCTCTCCTCATAGGGCCTGTCCTGCTGCCCTCTCACCAAGTGGGCGGCCCTCCTCTGAACCCTCTCCAGGCTGGCCACATCCCTCTTGAAGTGCGGCGCCCAGTACTGGACGCAGTACTCCAACTGAGGCCTGACCAAATTCGCATAGAGGGGGAGGATCACCTCTCTGGACGGGCTTGAGATGCATCTTTGGATGCATGACAAGGTATGGCTGGCCTTGCTGGCTGCGGTCTGGCATTGGCGGCCTACGTTCATCTTGGAGTCAATAACGACTCCAAGATCCTTTTCCGCCTCTGTGCTTTCAAGGAGGGAACTCCCCAGCCTGTCTGTGTGCTGTGGATTCCTTCTCCCCAGGTGCAGCACCCTGCATTTGTCTACGTTGAACCCCATCCTATTCTCGTCTGCCCACTTTTGTAGTCTGTCTAAATCTAGTTGCAGCCTCTCTCTCCCTTCAAGTGTGTCCACCTCGCCCCACATCTTAGTGTCATCAGCAAACTTGGACAGTGTGCTTTCCACCCCCTCGCCCAAGTCGCTGATGAAGATGTTAAACAGTGCGGGCCCGAAGACCGAGCCCTGGGGGGCTCCACTGCCCACATCTCACCAGTTTGAGTACATCCTATCCACCACTACTCTCTGGGTGCACCCCATCAGCCAATTTTTTACCCATCCAACTGTGCAGGCATCAATGCCACAGTTGCTTAATTTATTGATGAGAATGGGGTGAGAGACGGTGTCAAAGGCCTTCTTAAAGTCCAGAAAGACTACGTCCACAGTGACACCATCATCCAAGGATTTACTTACTTAGTCATAAAAGGCAACCAGGGTGGTCAGGCAGGACCTGCCTTTGATGAACCCAGGCTGATTGCCCCTGAGCATGATCTCCCCAGCAGGCCCCACACAGATGCGCTCCTTGATGATTCTCTCCAAGATCTTTCTGAGCACCGAGGTGAGGCTTACAGGTCTATAGTTACCTGGGTCCTCCTTCCTCCCTTTCTTGAAAATTGGGACCACATTAGCCAGTTTCCAATCCCCTGGCACCTGGCTAGGTGACCACGAATGCTCATACAGCTGGGCCGAGGGCTCCACGATGACCCCTGCCAGCTCCCTCAATACCCTTGGGTGGAGGGCATCTGGACCTGCAGATTTAAAAATATCTAGCCTTTCTAGAAGATCCCTAACTACATCTGCACTGACTGAAGGCCTGACAGAGCTGTCCCCAAGATTGTCGCTAGCTCTGGTAGGTGGGATATCCTGGTGCGTGTTCAAGAAAACAGAGGCAAAGAAACTGTTAAAATTACCAGCTTTCTTGTCTGGCGTAGCCACAAGATTACCGTTTGCGTCATGCAGGGGCCCTACATTGCCTGGTGCCCTCTTCTTGCTCCCAATGTACTTGAAAAAGGACTTTTTGTTGTCCTTAATCCTGGACGCCAGCTGAGCTCCATCTGTGCCTTGGCCTTCCTAATAGCCCTCCTACACTCACGGGCCGAGGAGGAGTACTCCTCTTTGGTGATAGCTCCTCCCTTCCACTGGTTGTACGCTCACCTTTTAGTCCTCAGGCATTGCTGAATGCCCTTGCTGAGCCAAGGGGGTTTCTGAGCACTCTTACCCCCCTTGCTTCTCTCAGGGACTGTTATCCTTTGGGCCTGGAGGACTGCCCTCTTAAGGTACGACCATCCCTTGGGGACTCCCATCTTCTCTACCTTCTGGGCCTTCAGTACCTCCCCCACTAGTTTCCTAAGCTCATTGAAGTTGCCCTTTCTGAAGTCAAGGGCTTTAGTCTTGGTGTGAGCCCTTGACACCCTGCATTGGATAATGAAATCCAGCAGGTGATGATCGCTATTGCCCAGGTGGTCAAGGACCTGCCGTCCCCTCACCAGGTCATCCCCTGTGGCCAGGACCAGGTCCAGCAAGGCGTTACCCCTAGTGGGGCTGTGCACTTCCTGGATAAGGTGAAGGTCCTGTAATACAGCCAGGAACCTATGCGAGTGGTCAGACCTGGCTGGAGTTGGTCCAATCAAAGATATCACCTGCAAAAATATCACCTGCAAGTACACAAGGGTTGTTCATCAGGGTCTGGAGAACGTCTGTTCACTGGAGCGCCCCAAGGAAAAACAAGGACCAACGGTCATAAACTCCTACAAGACTGTTTTAGGCCGGACATAACTAAAAATGTCTTTACTGTCTGAGCCCCCAAGACCTGGAACAGACTCCCTCCAGATGTGGTGCAGGCACCTACTCTGGACTCATTCAAGAAACGCTTGGATGCTTATCTTGCTGGGGTCTTTTGATCCTAGCTGGCTTCCTGCCCCTGGGGCAGGGGGCTGGACTTGATGATCCTCGAGGTCCCTTCCAGCCCTAACATCTATGAAATCTATGAAAAATCCTCGCCTCCCCTTTGGTACTTTCTCTGGAGCCCCACAAACTAGTGAAAACAAGGTAAACTATGAACTAAAATCTTGGTTTAATCTATGCAAATTTATCTGCAGTTAGTGTGTCTTATGTACAGATACGATTCAGAAAAAGCAAACAGGTGCTGGAGCTGCATGCACCCCCCAAAAACTGGAAACAGGTTTCATGAGTTGACCTAAAGCAATGCATTGTGGGGGTTGTAGTGATAGAAATTATAATGTATAGATGCTCCCTTAACAGGAGACTACAGGAGTTGGGAATTGGGACATGGTCCCTGATGGAGAGGTTACTTTGGAGTCAGCTAGTGAAAGACAAGCCAAGGGCCTGCAGCCTTGCATACTGTTCATTGAACTGGTGGTCACGGCATGGTGTCAGGAGCGGTGAATGGGAAAGATCTTCAAAGAATTAAGTTCCATATTGAAGAAGTTGGAAACGGAGGGACGGTAGAGCAATGCAGACATGGGGAAGGCCTCTGTAGGTGATCGTCCTGTATGGTTAAGTAAAGGAACAGATAGTCCTGGAAGTTTTGCAACCTCCACCTGCCCTTCTGATGTCAGACAATCTGGCAGAGCCCCCCCACAGGGCATTCAGACAAAGGTCTGAGTGGGAGGCAGCCACCACAAGTCAAGAGGAAGCAGTGCCACCTCCTGTGTCTTGCACATAATGCTTCTGTAACCCTAGCCACAGCGCTACCTGCAGCCATGCCTGGATTTAGCATCCTGGGGTGTCAAATAGCCTCAATCAACCTCCCAGTCCCTAAAGCTGGGGCCACCTCTCCATGGAGTGCTTTCTTGTGGCTTCCCCACACACTGGAGTTCATACAGTCTAGCTAAGTACACAGTTTATTTTTACAAAACAGTCCACATATGAATGAGGTTAACGGCAGAACAGGATATGAGTCATCTAGTTGTTGAAGGCAGGTATCAATGAATTAAATACTCTGTGCCAACTGGATCAAGGACATCCTCTTTGCGACTGCAGTGAAGTTCAGCAGGAGCACATGGGGTGAACAAGACACCAGCTCTGCTTCACCCTGGCACCACAATAACCATGGCTGGTGAGTCCTGCTCTCTGCCAGAGTCTCATGGGGAAGAGCCGCTCTCCTCTGCTCCAGCTGTCTGTAGCATCTGCAGAAAAACACACACTCTCCCCGCTCCCCTAAAGCACCTTTCTCCAATTCCCAGACACAGCCCCTTGTGCTGACAACTGAACCAAACCTGGGTTTATCACCCACCGGGCCCCAGGCTGGTTCTCAGTTACCTCTCCCCAGAGCCTTCCCAGATCAACACCTTGTCCTCCTAGGCAAGTCTACCTTGTTGCCCTTTTTCTTCCACATGGGTCCTTCTGCCTTACAGAGGGAAAAAAGGATATCAGGATGTCATCTCCCCATCACTAAGGGCAGGTTCACTTTACAGGCAGGCTGCAGGGTGGTTCCTCCCAGAGCGCTGTGGTCCCGGGGCTCCTTCCCTTCTCCGAGCCTGGCCGAGTCCCCCGGGGCCGAGTGCCCTCCCCTCCCCTGCCTCAGGAGCCAAACAAAAACATGCATATGCTCTTTCAAGCAACAACTTTCTGCAAACTTTCCCACTCAGCCTTTACAGGGAGCTTGAGCCCTGTTGCAAATCCAGCAGCAGCTGTTACACTTTTCCCCTCTGATGCAGCTGCATCACACTGCTGGCTCATGTCAGGTCAGTCTGTGGTCTACCAAGACTCCCAGATCCTTCTCTGTAGTGCTCTTGTCCAGGCATGTGTCATCCATTCTGCATTTGTATTTTGGATTACTCTTTCTGAGATGCAGCACCTTGCATGTGTCAGCCCTGAGCATCATCCTATTAGCACCAGCCCAATATCCCAGGCTGCCATGATCCATCTCAGTTGTTCTGTTAGAAATATTATTAAAAATGCATTATCAATAGCTGTTAGCTCCCATCAATAGTGTTGTCCTCTGAATAAGCATGGCTGCCAGCCCTCCTTGTCTCCTTAATGAGAGAGGGAAGGGGGGGGTTGGAAACTGAAGGAAAAACTCCAAGAGCTCTCTGTACTAAGGTATCATTCTCTCTTTGTTCCGCAAATTTACTATCTCTTTGTTACACTAAATCACACTTTCTTTCATAGCTCCCACAGTTCTTAGGCTAAGATAAGAGTAATTGCCATTTTAGCCTTCAGGTTGAACCTTGAGTAACCTTGGGTCCCTTTTAAGCACGCGCAATAACCTAATACATATTAAGCCTATCCGCCCCGCATACTTAAGTAGTTAATTATAATACACATGGGATGCATGATCTGACGTATTCTCATGCATGTTTGTATGAACCGGAAATGAGTTGTAAGAGTTCCTGTTTCTGTACACGTGCCAGAAGAGAGGGGATAAAAGCCTGCTAATGATTGTGCTCGGGGGGGGGGCAGAGGGTTTTGATCTTTTGTCTTCTCCCTCTGACCCTATTTGCAAATATATACCTTTTGTCTCACCAACAATGTGTGCCTAAGGATTTGTTATTCAATGAGCCTCCAAAGAAAACGAACCGAGAGAGAGTTTTTTTTACCTCAATCTGGCGCCCAACGTGGGGCTTTCTTTGGTTGACTCCGGAGTTCGTCAGCACATCGTCTCTGCCCCCCTGGGGGGTTTGCGCGCCGAGCCTTTCTTTTTGGCTCGCCCGGAGGGGGGGCTTGAGGTGTGAGCCGGGACATCCGGAACACTAAGGGCTCCTATGCAAATTTTGGTTTTTTTGGAGTCTCCAGGTACACATTTTTGGCTTTGGATCGAGATCTCTGGGGTATCTGAGTGAGTATACGAATTCCCTTTGCCCAATTTGGTTCTGGGTCCGGAGCAGGAGGTGTGCATGTTCTCATGGTAAATCATCTGCTGTAAGGGTCTTTTTGGTATTTGGTGTGCCTTGGGTGCACTTTTGTGGGCAAAATGGGTACGGTTAGCTCCCGTATAGAAAACACGGATACCCCTCTAAGGTGCTTATTACGTCATTTTAATAAATTTGCAAGGCCGGCCGATTACGGAATAAAAATGAAAAAAGGTGATTTAACTAAGTTTTGTCAACTCGAGTGGCCAACATTTGGGGTCCACTGGACCCCGAAAGGATCCTTTGTGCTAAAAGAAGTGATAGCTATCCATGAAATTGTTATGCAAAATGGGTATTGGAATCAGTTTCCTTATATTGATTGTTGGTTGTGGGTGGTTCAAAATCAGCCACCTTGGATTAAGAATTACTTAGTAAAGTCTCATGTGATGCTTGTTAAGAAAAAGACTCGGAGGGGGGCGCCTGTACTTCCTGAGTCTAATGAGGGGGGGAATTCTGAATTGGCTGAGTACCGGACCCGTGCTCCGGTTGCCCTGTCGGGTAGCGAAGATGAGTCAGACGCCTCCTCAGCATCCAGTCCTTCTGCACCACCGCCCCCTCCCTTAGAGAGACCACCACCGACGTACCAAGGCATACCTAATGAGTTAGAGCGTGAGCCTCAGCCAAGTGCCTCATCTGAATCAGGAAATAAGGGTTATTATTTGCGCAAGCCTGTAGAGTCACAGCCGGTGTTGAACTGTCCGATGCGAGAGGTTATTGGGGAAGGAGGCACTGCAACTTTTGTCTACACCCCATTTAGCACTTCAGATTTATTTAACTGGAAGAATCAGAGCCCCTCTTTTCGTGAAGACCCTGAAAAGATGAGGGATTTGTTCCGATCTATTGGGCAGACTCATCGACCCACTTGGGCTGATGTCCAGATGATGCTCCAGACCCTCCTAACCCCGGAGGAGAGGAGATTAGTGTTAGGTACAGCAGAGCGTATTGCGACAGCCAGAGTTGAGTTAGAGGGTGCTGCTGGTCGTACTCTGCGTGATACCTTCCCTGTAGAAGAGCCGAGATGGGATAATCACACTGCCGAAGGCAGAGAGCTGAGTGCACGGTATCTGGGAATTATAGTGGAAGCAATGGGAAAGGCAGTGCCTCGGGTTACCAATCTGTCTAAGTTGTATGAAGTGAGACAGGGAAGAGAGGAGGATCCCTCAGGTTTCCTCGGGAGGCTGTATGAGGCGTTTCGCAGGTTTTCGGATCTGGATCCAGAAGCCCCAGATAACCAGCGCATGGTAAATCTTATGTTTATTGGTCAATCTGCTGCTGATATCCGTAAGAAGTTACAGAAAACTGAGGGAGGTGCTGGGAAACCGATTTCAGAGCTGGTGGAAATTGCATATAAGGTGTATGGGAATCGTGAGCAAGTGCAGGAGCGCAAGGAGGATAAAAAGGCTCAGCGACAGATGGCAGCACTAGCAGCTGCTATAACTGGAGGGAACTCTGAAAAGGCTGGGATGCAGAAGGGGAAAGGAGAAAGAGTGGGAGCAGACGTTTGTGCTTATTGCAAAGAGAAAGGACACTGGAAAAGGGAATGCCCGAAGTTGAAGGAGAAGAGAGAGAGGGAACCGAGAGGTCACCTCATGCGGGCAGAAGACAAGGGTGAGGATTCAGAATGAAGGGGACAGGGATCTAAGACCACTACCCTTCGGGTTGGAGCCCGAGAAGATCCCATGGTAACCATTAGGGTTGGTGGCAAAAACTTTGAAGCCTTGGTGGATACTGGGGCTACATTTTCAATGATTCCAGAAAACCCCCCCTGTGCAGGAACTAGTGAACAGCATGTACTTGTGGAAGGGATTGAGGGAATGCAAACCCGACTCCCTGTTTGTAAACCACTCCTCACCAAAGTGGGGGACCATTTGCTCGAGCACTCCTTTGTGTATTCTCCAAGTTGCCCGGTTGCACTCCTTGGGCGGGACTTACTCACAAAATTGCAAGCTGAGATCTTTTTCAGAGACGATCAGATGGTGGTCCAGCTACCTGTCAAGCAGAGCTCGAACTATCAGATGGCTCTCCTGGAGGACCGACGCCCTGCAGTAAGTCCAGAAGATCACATGACTGGAGTAGACCCCTCGGTATGGGCTGATGGAACCCGTGCGCGAGCTAAGTTCGTCTCCCCGGTAAGGATCGTACTCAAGGATGGGGAGGGGCCCGTTCGGGTAAAGCAGTACCCACTCAGCCGAGCGGCCAGAGCTGGACTCAAGCCGTTAATAGAGAAATACAAGAGGTACGGATGGCTAGTGGAAGGGTCTTCACCCTATAACACCCCCATTCTTGGAGTGCCAAAGGCAGATGGGGTCTCATACAGACTGGTCCAAGACTTACGGGCAGTAAATAAGAAGGTCCTTTCAGACCATCCTGTAGTCCCGAACCCTCACACGATTTTGACACAAGTACCGGGGGAAGCTGAAATATTTTCAGTGCTAGATTTGAAAGATGCTTTCTTCTCTATTCCCCTTCACCGAGACAGTCAAAAATTGTTTGCTTTTGAATGGGAGGATCCAGACACCTTCCATAAAGCCCAACTCATGTGGACAGTTCTCCCACAAGGATTCGTAGCAGCCCCTCATATTTTCGGACTTGCCCTTCAGAAGGACTTGGAGGAGTGGAAGGGATCACACCCCGCAGTGACTCTCCTCCAGTATGTGGATGACCTGCTAGTTGCAAGCCCAAACTTGCAGCTCTGTGAGGAAGCCACCAGGTCACTCCTAAACACTCTGGGGGAAAAAGGATATAAAGTTTCTAGAGAGAAAGCCCAGATATGTCAGCCTGAAGTCACATTTTTGGGATATAAGCTCTCAAAAGGAGTCAGAGCCCTAAGTGCAGATCGCATACAGGCAATCCAAGGTCTAACCCCACCTAAGTCACCCAAGGAGCTGCGGGCATTCCTAGGGCTAACTGGGTTCTGTCGACTATGGACACCAGATTATGGTGGGAAGGCTAGACCACTGTATGACTCACTGACTAAGGAGAGTCTCACTAAATGGAAATGGAATAAAGAAATGCAGCATGCCTTTGATCTGCTTAAAGCAGCATTAACCCAGCCCCCTGCCCTGGCCATCCCAAACAGTAAAAAGCCATATCGACTGTATGTTCATGAGAATCGAGGGGTCGCATCAGGGGTGCTGACACAGCCATCGGGCCCGACCTGGAGACCCGTGGGATATTACTCAAAGGTTCTAGATCCAGTGGCACTCGGGTGGCCAGCCTGTCTTCGGGCTGTGGCAGCCACAGCAGTGGTTGTTGAAGAAGCCCAGAAGATAGTCATGGGTGCGGATATGGAAATACTCACTCCTCATGGAGTTCCCCAGATCCTAGGGACTGAGGGAGGGAAATTTCTTAACCCCTCCAGACAATCACGGTATGAGATATTTTTGCTCTCTAATCCAGGACTTACTTTCAAACATACTACAGCCTTAAACCCTGCAACCTTGCTGCCAGAGCCAGGGAAACCGATGCATGACTGCCTTGAGGTCCTAAATCAAACCACACAGGTGCGACCTGATCTTGCTGAGGACCCAATTGAGGACCCAGATGTTGAATACTTCGTAGACGGCTCCAGCTCTGTCATCGATGGAAAAAGACGAACAGGATGTGCAGTGGTAACCTTGGATAAGGTAGTATGGAGGGAGTCATTGCCGAGCTCATGGTCGGCACAGGCCGCAGAACTCACTGCGCTCACCCGAGCATTACAGCTGGGGACAGACCAGCGGGTTAATATATACACTGACTCTCGCTATGCTTTTTCTACAGTCCATGCACACGGACTATTGTGGAAAGAAAGGGGTTTTATTACGGCCTCTGGGAATAAAATTGCTAATGGCCCCCAGATTATCAAGCTACTAGAGGCACTCCACCAGCCTAAAGAGGTAGCAGTCATTCATGTGCGGGCCCATGGGAAGGCTGCTGAGGAAAAGCATAAGCTTGGAAATGCAAAGGCTGATTCAGCAGCAAAGGAAGCTGCATTTATTGGGGGAGAAGCGGAGGAGGTATCCAAGCAGGCCATGTCCCATGCCATATGGCCAGACATCCAAGATTTAGTCCCACAGTATTCCCCTGAAGAAGATAAATTTGCACAAAGAGCTTGTGCAGAAAAGAACTCCCAGGGGTGGTGGATAGTACCAGGAGGGAAAGTCATGATACCCAGGCAGTTGCTTCGGGAGGTGCTGCAACAGCTCCATGCAAGAACCCATATGGGAGGTTTGGCCATGGGTGATCTAGTGATCCACCAAGCAGTAGCCCCAGGGCTATATGTAGAAGCTCAGCGCATTGCTACCAAGTGCATCACATGCCAGAAAGTAAACCCTCGAAGGAAACCCCCTGTGCCAATGGGAGGTAGACCCTGGGCAGCGTACCCTGGACAGGCATGGCAGATTGATTTTGCCGAGCTCCCACGGTCCGGACATCACGGGTTTTTACTTGTCATGGTAGACCAGCTCTCTGGTTGGGTCGAGGCCTGGCCCACCAGGACTGCCACTGCAGCTACAGTAGTGAAGTATTTGTTACAGGAGATCATTCCCCGGTATTCCCTGCCTGAGTCCATCGAGTCGGATCAAGGACAACACTTTGTGGGAAAAGTGGTTCAAGAAGTCGCACAAGCTCTCAAGGTTACTTGGAAACTACACACACCATGGAGACCACAGAGTTCAGGACAAGTGGAACGCATGAATAGGACTTTAAAGACTTTGCTCACCAAAATCTGTATTGAAGCACACCTTAAGTGGCCTCAAGCATTGCCGCTAGTTCTTACTTGCATTCGAAGCACTCCCCGACGGGGCCTCAAATTGACCCCATATGAAATTATGTTTGGCAAGCCGCCTCGAGTCTTACCTCCTGGGATGCGAGAGAATGTAACTTTTGAATTAGGTAATAGTGAGCTTCATATGTACGTTATTGCTTTGCAGTCTGTCTTGTCTTCTCTTCACAGGTATGCAGCCTCCTTTCAGCGCCTGCCTTTAGACGTACCGGTACATGACTTCTCCCCGAGAGACTGGGTCTTGGTGCAGCGGTGGAAAAAGGAACCTCTGACTGAGAGGTGGAGTGGCCCTTTCCAGGTACTTCTAACAACCCACACCGCTGTAAAGATCGCTGGCCATGACCGTTGGATACACCATACCCGTGTGAAACGACATCCACAAGCGTCAGAGGACAACAATTCCCAAGACGAACTCACTCCGGAAGCTGAGTCGTCTTCGGAACAAGAAGCCAGCAAGTGGAGCTGTGAACCTACTGGTGATCTCCAAGTGCGCCTGAGACGGCTTAATCAAAGTTCAGAAAATTAGTCCAGAAAGTAAAAGGGAAAATATGGTGGGAATTTTAATGTGCCTTGTTGTTATCTGCATAATGAAAGAAGCAGGATTGCATAGCCTTAGCCACTGGCCTATGCCCCAGCTTTCCCAAATTACTCCCCCAGGGACAAATTTGTATGTTGATATGATGGAGAGGATTGCAAGTACTTTTAATCTTACCAACTGCTGGGCCTGTGGGGGGCTCCGAGAGGCCGGAGAACAGTGGCCTTGGAGGGCTTTTCCTTTGGCCCCAAAATGGTTAGTCAGTGACAAAGCAGATGTTAAGAGTACTGGTCAAGAATGGGATGAGAACCACAGCTGGGATCTTTCCCAAGTGGCATTGGGAGAGTACTGTATTAGCAGTAATGGTACAGGAAGGAGGTTAGGACATAGTCAGTGTACATGGACATTAAAATGGGCCCGAGTATGCAGCAAGTATGCTGATCAATGGAATTCTGCTGCCATTAGGCTCCCAATCTCCACACAGATGCAAAATCTCAAAAGGACAAGAATATTACCTTTCGATCCTGACCCTACCAGATGTCAGGCATATGAAAAGACCCGAGGCGAACGATTTACCTACATTTATAAGTGGCAATGGGCACACCTGAATGGCACAGTGGCAAGGTTTAATGCATATTGGAGTGCCTTGAATGACACAAATGAAATAACCAAGTGCGAGTATAGGGATAAAGATGGCGTATGGAAATGTCAGTTTAAACTGAGTAACTATCACACTGGCCCTTTAGGGCATAAGGGCACCAAATACTATCCCCTTCTTTTCCACAGCCGTGACCCCCTAGCCTTGGGAGGGGAACACAGGGCCCTAAAAGGACATTATTGGATTTGTGGAAAGCGTGCCTATACGGTCCTACCACAAGGGTGGACAGGAACCTGCTATATTGGAGTAATTGTACCATCTTTCTTTTTGTTACCATCTGAGGTTGGAAATAAGCTGGGAGTCTCTTTGTATGATGATTGGAACAGGGCCAAGAGAAGTATTGATGTAAGTTTGACACAGGGTGGCTCCCAAAAGTGGAAGGAGGATGAGTGGCCTCCTCAGAGGATTATTGAGTATTATGGACCAGCTACATGGGCTAATGATGGGAGTTGGGGCTACTGGACACCAATATATATGCTGAATAGAATCATCCGGTTGCAGGCAGTCTTGGAAGTAATTACTAACCAGACCGCCACTGCTCTCGAGTTGCTGGCTCGACAAAGTTCTCAGATGAGGGAAGCCATATACCAAAATCGAATGGCTTTAGACTATTTACTCGCAGAGGATGGCGGAGTCTGTGGAAAGTTCAACCTTTCTAATTGTTGCCTCCAAATAGATGATAACGGGAAGGTGGTCTTAGAGATTGCCAAAGAGATTAGAAAAATAGCCCATGTACCAATACAAACGTGGGAAACCACATGGAATAAGGACTGGTGGTTTCAATTATTTGGAGGACCCTGGTGGAAAAAAGTAGGGTTTGTACTTTTGTGTGCTCTAACTGGTTTGATTTTTATCCCTTGTCTCATTCCTTGTCTTACTAGATTGATAACCACCACAGTAGAAGGAATGCAGGTCGCAGCAGTCCCTCTAAAAGCACAGACTGTAGCAAAAGTCATGGTCCTCAGAAAAATTCCTCGTAATTATCTTGATATGCCCAAATGAAGTAAAGATCAGAAAGCATCTTGAGGGGGGAATATTGTTAGAAATATTATTAAAAATGCATTATCAATAGCTGTTAGCTCCCATCAATAGTGTTGTCCTCTGAATAAGCACGGCTGCCAGCCCTCCTTGTCTCCTTAATGAGAGAGGGAAGGCGGGGGTTGGAAACTGAAGGAAAAACTCCAAGAGCTCTCTGTACTAAGGTATCATTCTCTCTTTGTTCCGCAAATTTACTATCTCTTTGTTACACTAAATCACACTTTCTTTCATAGCTCCCACAGTTCTTAGGCTAAGATAAGAGTAATTGCCATTTTAGCCTTCAGGTTGAACCTTGAGTAACCTTGGGTCCCTTCTAAGCACGCGCAATAACCTAATACATATTAAGCCTATCCGCCCCGCATACTTAAGTAGTTAATTATAATACACATGGGATGCATGATCTGACGTATTCTCATGCATGTTTGTATGAACCGGAAATGAGTTGTAAGAGTTCCTGTTTCTGTACACGTGCCAGAAGAGAGGGGATAAAAGCCTGCTAATGATTGTGCTCGGGGGGGGGGCAGAGGGTTTTGATCTTTTGTCTTCTCCCTCTGACCCTATTTGCAAATATATACCTTTTGTCTCACCAACAATGTGTGCCTAAGGATTTGTTATTCAATGAGCCTCCAAAGAAAACGAACCGAGAGAGAGTTTTTTTTACCTCAGTTCTGTCCTCCAACATGTTTGCAGTCCTTCCCGGTTTCATATTGCCTGCAGACTTGCTCAAGAAGCTCCCAGTGCCAGGATCCAAATCATTAACAAACACACTGAACAGCACTGGCCCAATGTTTTGTCTTGTTTTCGGGTTATTTTAATCCTTGTGGAGAATTAAGAATCCCTTCAGCAGAAAAACCGTGGGAGTCCTCAAAGGACTGAAACTCCACTCTGTGAAAATGCCAGCGTTTTCCACTGGTCTGAAAAATGTCCCTGCTTTTTAATTCCAAACTGAAAATATTCATTGAATATAACTGGAATTCACAACGAGGCGGGTGTTGAGAGCCTGCTTGTTAGGCTGAAGCCACGCGATGGTGGTGATAAAATCAAAGTGTTGTTTTGTGAGCTTGGCAGGAGATACCAGCATGATTCAGTGCCTGTAACAGCTAAGCATAAGCCTGGTCTGCAGTCAGCACAGAAGCGTTTTCCTGATTGAACCATTCCTTTACGGAGCTGGGACGTGAGACCTAATAGTTGTGTCATGCCTCCCCCAGGTAGCAAACAGGCAAACAGTGCATTTGGCAATATGCAAGGAAGCAAGAGAGAAAATGCCCCGGTTGACACCCATGCAAAGGTGCTCTGTAGGCTGCTGCACATTTGCATGGAACAAATTGCCAAGAAGGCTAATGGCATCCTCGGCTGCCTTAGTAGGAGCGTTGCCAGCAGATAGGGGGAAGTGATTCTTCCTCTCTATTTGGTACTGGTGAGGCCACATCTGCAGTCATATATCCAGTTTTAAGCCCCCCACTACAGAAAGGATGTGGACAGATTAGAGAGAGTCCAGCTGATGGCAACAAAAATGGTTTGGGGGCTGGGTGCTCATAACTTGTGAGGAGAGGCTGAGGGAACTGGGCTTACTTTGTCTGGAGATGAGAAGACTGAGGAGGATTTAATAGCAGCCTTCAACTACCTGAAAGGAGGTTTGAAAGAGGACGGAGCTGGGCTGTTCTCAGTGGGGGCAGATGACAGAACAAGGAGCAGTGGGCTCCAGCTGCAGCAAGGGAAGTTGAGGTTAGGTTCCTAATCCTAACCCTAACCCCAACCTTCTCCCTAGGAGGATAGCAAAGCACTGGAATAGGTTACCCAAAGAGGCTGTGGAATCTCCATCCGTGGAGGTTTTTAAGACCTGGGTACACAAAATCTTGGCTGGGATGATCTAGTTGGGGCTGGTCCTGCTTTGAGCAGGGCTTGGATTAGATGTGACCTCTGTCCCTCCAAGCATCTTTTTCTATGATTCTATGGAAGGAAAACCAAGACCAATTCCTTGAAGAGCTGTGCTCCTGGAAGGAGAAGTACACTGGGGATGGCGTCAACACAAGGCTTTAACTGAGGTATGGATGTGAGGATGCTGTTTATATAGCCTGGGTTGGCTGACAGGGGCATATGGTTTTGACCTTGAATGTCACTGAGTGCCACAAACCCAACAGGACTTCCCAGCACCTAGGTCAAGACTGAAATTGGGTGCCCGAGCCACATTTTTAAAAGTATTTAAGCCCCCTGAAGATGCAGATAGGTGCCCCATGGAGTTTTTAAAGGTGCATACACCCATTAAGGGCTTTTGAAAGCATCACTAGGAGACCTTTGCATCTCTAGGGTCTTAAAGATCTCTAAATGTCTGGCTTCTTGGCTTTGAAACCACCTAAGTTTTAAAATTTCCTACCCTTTTCCATGCATCTTTATTACAATTGGTTGAACATCGGGGAAAAATAGTCATTGATCAAGTTAAGCAACAACATTTATGCAATGCATTCACACGATGGATTTGGGAAATGATTGTCAACCAGATATAGTGAAGTTTGCATACTACTTGATCAGCAGGGTTTCAGATTTCAGTTTCATATAAGCAGGCTAGCTATTGGGTGGCATTCAACAACTGTCCGTAATGTCTATTAGTTAAATAGCACTGAAAACAGGGGGGTGGTAAAGAAAAGTTCTAAACATCTCTTTGGCTAGCTGTCTACTTACCTTCCTATCATCGCTCCATACACCTTGTGAGACATGCTGAACAGGGTGCCTGTCCATGGTCATTAACTGGGTCTTGAGAAAACTTTAAAAAATCTTTCATCCAGCAATACATTTAATGTAACATCCCACAGTGAGCCAGATCAAAACTCCCACCCTTCTCTGCTGAACTTTGTTTTAATATCTATCTGCCTCTCTACATCCAACACCATAGCACGAGGGTGATGTTTCCGTTGACTATTCTCTGCGCCATTGGTTTGCTTCAGTCATCCGAACCAAGGGGACTTGCTCTCCATGTTGTCCATGCCATTCCTCCTCCATGCTGTTGTCCCTGCTGTTCATGACACCCAATAGTCCACATTCCCAGAGTGCCGGGTCCCCCCTGGAAGGGAATTCAGTGCATTGGTGAAAAGAGCTCACGGATGAAGGTGATTTTAGAAAGGTCCGACACCCAGTCCCCGGTGGAGTTGTCTGTACCTAGAAAATGCAGAGCCTCTTTGAAATGCAATCAGTTAAGTTTCTGATCTAGATTGGGAAACGGGTTCTCAAAAGCCAAAGGCAATTTTCCATGAAGAAAGCAGATTTAGGGTGTAATCAGAGGCATGTATTGGGATTGGTGAAAGCGATGCTATAGCTTGGCATTCACCAAAGTGTCAGGCTGCCATGGGGCTTTGCAGTGGGAGGTCTAGATCCAAGTCCAGATAATTGCATGGAAACGAGCTGAGAGAGGACAAAAAGGAGATTAAGTGCATAATTGGTAGAAATCCTATCCCAGGGATCGTGGAAATTTGCAATCCTTCTTAGTCACTGCAAGCTACCATTGGGCAGGTATTGCATTATACACCCACACCAAGCGTAGGAAGACAGTAATCTGGCATCCTCCTCAACACCCAGGCAAACCCAGCCCAGCTTCTGGAGCAAATAAAAGGGACCATCTCTAGCCTCAGAGTCAGAGGGACTTTCCTCCATCTTCCCTGTGCTTGACTTTTTGCAGCACAGATCCAGTGATTCTTCTTTTCTCCATTTGGCTCTTGGCTTAGGAGGTACAGCCATGGCTCTGCAGTCATGTACTAGAAGCATCGGAGGCAGTAGAAGTGGCTATAGCTCATTCTCTGCCATTGGTGGTAGTGGTGGAGGGGGGAGCAGAGTCAGGAGCAGTTACAGCTCTCATTCCTCCCGGGGCTATGGAGGTGGTGGACCGTGCGGCGGATTCAGCAGCAGGAGCTATGGCGGAGGTGGAAGAATTTCCTCTGCGTCTTATGGTGGAGGATTTGGCTGCCGAGGTGGTGGCTTTGGCGGTGGGATGATTGGAGGTGGAGGTGGTGGCTATGGAGGAGGAATGGGTTGCATTGGAGGAGGATTAGGAGGCATGGGAAGGGGCATGGGAGGTGGCATGGGTGGAGGTATGGGAGGAGGCATGGGAGGAGGCATGTGTGGCGGCTTTGGTGGAAGCGGCTTTGGTGGAGGTGGCTTCAGTGGTGGTGGCATGGGACCAGTGATTGGTGGTGGACCTGGCATGGGACCAATGATTGGTGGTGGACCTATGGGTGGCTTTGGTGGTGGCATTGGAGCCAGTGGCTTTGGTGGACCTGGGAGAGGTGGCCCTGGGTTCCCAGGAGGCATCCAACCTGTTCAGGTTGATCCCAGTCTCCTGAAGCCAGTCCAAGTGGAGATTGACCCCCAAATCCAGCAAGTGAAGCAAAATGAGAAGGAGCAGATCAAGACCCTCAACAACCAGTTTGCCACCTTCATTGACAAGGTGAGGAGATGGGGCAGTGCTTGCAGGATGGGTACTTTGAGCTGCTTTGCCCGTGTGTACAAGACTTGGCCTTTCCAGGTCTGTGTTGGTAGGAAAGGCAGAATGAAAGTGGTTCTTCCGTTAATCTCTGGTCAGGTACTTGATTAAATATTTCGTCCACAGACTCTGCAACCTCAAGCTATGCTTCTGCTTTATCTCCCACATGCTCTAGCGGGTTATGTTGAAGCCATCATGTCACTTTCAACTTCCCTTGTCAGGTCTCATTACTGCTTTTGTCTCTTCCTGAGCCAAACCACGGGACAGCCAATGGGTTCTCAGTAGGGCGGGTTATTCTGCTCATGCAAACTCACCTGCCTTTTTCCCACGAGACCAGATCTGCCCTCCCATTTTTTACCTGGGTGGTGAACTTCATTTGAGTGATCCCCAAATGTTTGATGGAGTTCAGAATTGGGAAAAAAAGGGGGGTGGAGGGGAATATTATTGCACATGTGTGTCCAACACCAGATTCTGGAATTTAATGCCTGCAAAAATTGCACCCCTTCATGACTGGGGTGCTGGAAATTTAAAAGTATGGGGAGGAGGACTTGAAATTTTTCACAGTTTGCTTATTAAATTCCCAGAATGTCAGTTTTTTTTATAACTGATATATTCATCAAAATTGAGGGTTAGAAGTGACCTTATGAGGTAACATCACAGTTCAAGCCCCTGCTCATCCGAGCCACAGCTTTGTCTACCTGGGTCTTATAAACCTCCAAGGATGGATCTTCTACAACCTCTCTTGGGAGCCTGTTCCAGTATTTTACTACCCTCCTAGTGAGAAAGTTTTTCCTAATATCCAACCTCAACTTCCCTTGCTCCAACTTGAGCCCATTGCTCTTTCTGTCATCTGCCACCACTGAGAACACTCCAGCTCCGTCCTCTTTGGACTCACCCTCGAATGTTCTTAATGTCTTCACACAACAGTGAAGCTCTAATGTTATTTTGAAACGACCTTGCTTTTCTGATTCAACAGGATCGTTGCTTGACTGTTTGTGTTCTTCTAGACTTGATAGGGGAATGGCTTATCTCTCTGCCTGTTGGGTTTCAGGTCCGGTTTTTGGAGCAACAAAATAAGGTTCTGTCCACAAAGTGGGAGCTCCTCCAACAGCAAGGACATAGTGGTCCAAGGAAGGACCTCAGTAGCTTGTTTGAAAATTATATGCAAAACATGAAGAGGCAGCTGGACTCTATCAATAGTCAGAGAGAACCGCTGGAGTCAGAACTGCAGAGAATGCAAGGGTTCCTGGAAGATTACAAAACAAAGTAAGTGGCCCAAGAGATTTGGACACTTCTTTCTCATCCAAATGTGTGTGCGTGGGGAGGAGGGAACAGGTGGGTGGTTGCAGAGATATCCTGAGAGAAGAGGCATCTTGGTGCCCACAGGAAGTGGGCCATTAATATTTACTAGGGCTGAGCGAAATGGCAGTATTCCGTTTTGACCAGCGTTTCAACATTTCGACAGAATGGTGTTCTGTTTTGACTTTTGTTTCGAGTCGAAACGGCTGTTCCATTCTGCTCCATCGAAACGTTTTGCCGTTTTGAACCTGTTTCGACATTTCACCCATAGGATATAATGGAGATGGTTGAAACAGGCAATAACTTTGTCATTTCTAACCACATTGGATGAAACTTGCAGGAATGGTAGCCCCTTCTAAGGGCATGACACATGCCAAGTTTCAGGAAGATAGGTGGAGGGGGTTCAGAGAAACTGCACCCCAAATTCTTGAAAGCAAAACTCATGTCACGTGTACGTGTTAAGCTACAGTGGGGTCAAAACTGCCGAGATGATAGCCCCAGCTGAGGCAGCAAAGCATGCCAAGCTTCAAGGAGATCGGTGCAGGGGGTTCAGAGAAACTGCACCCCAAAATCCTGAATGCAGAACTTGTGTCACATGTATGTGTTAAGCCACAGTGGGGTCAAAACTACCGGCCTGCTAGCTCCTACTGAGGCCATGAAGCCTGCCAAGTTTCAAGGAGATAAATGCAGGTTTTGGGTGAAACTGCACCTCAAGCTGTGGACAAGCAAAACTCTTGACACGGGTGACACTGTGTGTGTTAAGGTGCAGCTGGGTGAAAGCTGCAGGGATGGTAGCCCCTGCTGAGGCCATAAAGCCTGTCAGGGGTTCTGGGTTCTGGGGCCCTGCACCTCTAGCTTGCTAACAGGCAAAACTCATGACATGGGTGCTTGTGCAACTGCTGCCTGTCATCAGGCAGCAGGACTGAAGATCTCTCGTTACTTGTCATCAAGACCTGGGGGTAATAATTGACCACAGTATGAACATGAGCTGACAGTGCGATGCTGTAGCCAGCAGGGCCAACAATACACTAGCATGCATCAATTGATGCCTCTCCAGCAAAACCGTTGCAAAGAAGTGATTCTCCTGCTCTACTCGGCTCTACTCAGCACTGGTGAGACCACAGCTGGAGTACTGCGTCCAGTTCTGGGCTCTGCACTTTAACAAGGACATGGTAAAGCTTGAGAGAGTCCAGAGAAGGGCTAACCATATGATTAGAGACTTGCACGGCAAGCCATACAAGGAAAGGCTGAGGGACCTGGGACTCTTCAGCTTGAAAAAGAGGAGGCTGACAGGAGCCTTGGTAGCAGCTTACTGCTACATCAGAACCATACATCTAGGGCTCGTTAACTCAGGGCATCCTTGGGGAAAATTAGGAGTAATGGTCACAAACTCCTGGAAGATCATTTCAGGCTCATTGCAGGCTCAACATTAGGAAAAACTACTTCACAACTAGTGTGTCCAGGCTGTAGTTTGGACTTAGATCTCGGTCCTTGACATTGCACTGGACTTACACTCATTATATGCTCTCTCTGTCTGTGTGCGTGTACATATCGGTGTGTGTGTGAGAATCAGTTTGTTTCTTACTCAGTAAAAGTCAGACAAGTCAACTCATCTCTTTACCTTGATCAGGTATGAAGAAGAAATCAACAGGCGCGCGACTGCCGAGAATGAGTTTGTGGTGCTGAAGAAGGTAAGCGATGCAGCTAATGAAAGGGCACAGGGGACAGGACACACCTAAAAACACCCGCTTTCGGGAGCTGTGGGCTCTCTGTGACTGGGAAACCCAATTAGAAAACAACATAATGTCCACGTGTCTCCTGCTGAAGCACTTGCAGTGTCTAGCACTGAAGGCTCTTGCCATAAGAGCATGGTTTAGGGACCTGGAAGCAAGGTTTCTCTCCAGATAACGCAGGCTGCGGCTCTCTGCTGTGCTCAGGGCTGTTCCCAGGAGACTAAAGAATTGATCGTTCTTTCAGGACGTGGATAATGCCTACATGAGTAAAGTAGAACTGGAAGCAAAGGTGCAAGCCCTGACTGATCTAATCAACTTCCTGAGATACATATATGAGGAGGTAAGGAGCTCCCCCTTCTCCTGGGCAGCTGGCAATTGAGATGAATCAGGACCAGCTCTCGCCAGAACAATTGTGATAAAAGCATGGAAGAAGCAGTCATGGTCACTGTACTACAAGAAAGATTTGACTCCTGAAACTCTTAAATATACAACAGAATATTTCTGGTTTAATTCAAAACAGCAGTACAGCAGAGCAATAGCAGGGATGAAACACTCGGCAGTGCTGATTCGTGCTTTGACACTTTGCAGGAGCTGTCTCAGATGCAGACAATAAGTCGTGACTTGTCTGTGGTGGTGTCTATGGATAACACCAGGCACCTAGATCTGCAGAGCATCATTGATGAAGTAAGAAATCAATATGAAGACATTGCTCAGAAGAGCAGAGCTGAAGCTGAGGAGTGGTACCAGAGCAGGGTGAGTATACATTAATGAACGAAGTGGAGAAGCTAAGCATTGCTTGCTGCTGACTGACAAAAGCTGCTCATTTACAAAGACATAGACACAGAAAACCTTCCCCTTTAGCTTATGGTGAGGTGTCCACATAGGCAGTCCTGCTGCCCTCACAGGCGTGCATGCTTCTGTAGGAAATCTGCAGAGGCCCAAGAGATATGGATCCGGGGCATTCATGCACATTCATGCACTTCTTTTCCCCATAAACAATCCACATGCTTTTTCCTGGCTCCCAGCAGGTGAGCAAACTCCATTTATGAATGCTCTAGTGATGTCCATGACAGACCCAGGAACTCATCCTGGCACTGTCAGTCCCAACGTGGGGTAACCCTTGGGAAACCAGTGGGTGCACACTTGAGTAATTGAGACTCGTCTCGATTTGCACTGGCATAACTGAGAGCAGTATGTGTCCCACAGCCTATAAAGCCCATATATTCCTTCAAGCTCAGCCCCTACGTAGCCATGGGACAATACTGGTGAGCACTATTGCCTGTAGCCACAACACACCGACTACCTAGCCACGAAGAAGTTGTTTGCAGGGCCCCGGGCGCTGTGCTGAATAGGTTGTTCTGTGTGTGACACTCAGTATGAAGAGATGCAGAACACAGCGGGACGACATGGGGACAACCTGCGCAACACCAAGCAAGAGATCCAGGAGCTGACCAGGGGTATCCAGAGGATGCGATCAGAGATTGAGAATGTGAAGAAGCAGGTAAGGGCTGTGGGCTCTTCATCCATACCGCGCTGGGACTGGGTATGGGTATGGGGCTGGGCCCAGAGATAGCATTCCCAGGGACTACCTGCAGCAGCAGTCGAGATCTGGCTGGTGCCAGGAGCCTCCAGGCCACACTCCTGGTAAGGAGTGCCTTGCATTGTGCGAGCTCTGAGCAGCTTGGGCATCTTGTTGTCCTGTTTTGATGGGGACCGGTCAGAACGGACACTTGATGGAAAGCTGAGATTTGCCAGAATAAAAGTGTGTGTTAGAACAGGTCCACATTGAGCGGAAAATTTTTTCGGATTTGGTTCATTTGTTTTCTCTGAACTTCTCACAACCTTTGAACTTCTGCAATGCATTTCCTTTTTCTTCCAAAGATCCTGTGGGGTAAGGCTTTTTCTCAAGATCCAGCCAGCCTTGTTCCACCCTTGATAACTATGACAGAGGGAAGGTCCCACAGGAAAACTGAGATGTCTCCCTTCTCCTCTTTCAGGTTCAGCAGAAGCAGGGATCCATTGCGGAGGCTGAGAACCAGGGTGAGATGGCCCTGAAGGATGCAAGGTCCAAGCTGCAAGAGCTTGAGGCTGCCCTGCAGAAGGACAAGGAGGAGCTGGCTCGTTTGCTGAAGGAATACCAGGAGCTACTGAACGTCAAGATCGCCCTGGATATAGAGATTGCCATGTACAGGAAGCTGCTGGAAGGGGAGGAGAGCAGGTGAGTGCCGTACCCAGGTGGATCTGGCTGAGGTGGGATGTCCTTACATAGGCAGGATTCTAGGCTGGTACAGAAAAGTTGTAGTTCTAGCGCTTCAAGGAGCAATGAGTTGATGGATCCCACTTGAACATATGGCCCATTGCCTTTTAGATTTCACTGTTGAGGGGACAGGTGTAATGAGTGCAAGTTTGAAGCAGACACAAGAATGTAGGAGTTGCTATTTACTGAGTCAGCCTGGGGTCCACGTTGCCCAGTAAATGGTCCATCTTGCCCAGTGGCAGAGAGCAGATGCTGAAAGGGAGAGTGGACTGGGTCTGACCAGGGTTTTTTTCCACTGTTCCTCTCTCACTTGCAGCCTCCAGCATTTACGGTCTAAGACATAGGTGACTGGTAGGAGAGGCATGGGGTGGGGCACATGCCCCCCCCCCAAAAGGGCTGTCCCCACCACCAAAGCCACTGGTGGCATCTGTGGATGATCACCAGCTCTGCCGATGCCGCCTACACCGCCGGCAGCTTCTGTGGGTGCCCCCCCACAGACTCAGGAGGCACCAGTTGCCCATGGTCTAGGAAGTTCTGATTCTGGGGCTGTGCCTGTAAGTCCCATGCTCAGGAGCTAGTGATGCCCCTATCAGTCCATGCTATAAACCCTTTAAAAACACTGAAGCTGCTAATAATAATCTAAAGACCCTCCGGCTTGCTGCAGTCTCTATGGCAAGTGCTGCTCGGTACCAAGTGAACATTATCTTTGTGCTCAGAATTGTGCTGGGGGCCGACTTGGAGTTTCTGGGGGGCATTGAACAGGTTGTTCTGGAACAAAGCCAGACTTGTGCTTTTTGCCCTTCTCATGATAACGGCAGCAGTGATGCCTATATTACTGAACTTGCAAAAGACCTGTAACACATAAGATCTAGCTGAATATACACATTCTAACTGGAGCGGTTTCACACTGAAAGACCAAAGTGAGAGTATCTCGAGGGTTTGTACCCTAGTTAAAGGAACAGTTTTGGATTTGTGTGCACTAAAGGAGTCCCAGCTGCCATTGACCTTAATGGCAATACTGAACAGGGACCTGTGTGGAAATATGTATCGGACTCCCTCTGTTTGAAATAGTTCAAAGCTGAATGGAGTTAAGAGAACTTGGAAAAAAAGGGGTGCTCAGGGAACGGTATTGCACTATAGAAGTGAAGTTCACAGCTGGGTGGGTCTCAGTGTCAGCAGGACTTATTTCCATGGGGTGACTGACCTCTCTCTTCCTTCCCCCGCACAGGCTGAGTCACGGTATGTCCAACGTGAATGTCTGTAAGTACTTGCCTCTTTGCTTTTAGCGTGGGTAATTGCTGGAGCTGGGTTCCTGTGGTTGCTAAATGCCTACCTGAGTAGGGTGTTCCCACTGTTCCTCTCTTTGAGCCATTGAGTGACATAAGAACATAAGAACAGCCGTGTCCTGGGTCAGACCATAGGTCTATTTTGCCCTGTCTCACGTATCACACAGCAGCAGAGAGCGGATGCTAAAAGGGAGAGTGGACTGGGTCTGATCAGGGATGTTCCCACTGTTACTCTCTTACTTGCAGGCTCTGGCATACACGGTCTAGGTAGTTCTGTATCAGTCTCCCGTTATTGCTGTGTTTTCTGCTGTCACACCCTCTCTAGACTCCCTTAGCATTTTGAGCTCACTGCTGCACCTTGGTGTGTGGGTTGATAGTATATCCCTAGATGTCCTTTTTTTCTTTTGAAACCTGGGACTCCTATCCACAAATAATCCTATGGAAAATCTGCCCTAATGGATTTGATGCAGTCTTTGATGTAATGTGCCTCTTCCCTACCTGTACGGCTTATTCTGTCATTCCTGAATAATTTGTTTCCTGGTATTATAGCATCCCTTTGATTATAGCATCCCACTGATTATCTTATTATGTTTTAGTGAAACCTCTTCTGTCATGGCCATTATTTACTGCTAAGCATTTAAGTCCCAATGAAATCTATCCCAACACCTTTGTTGTTAGATTTCTGAGTGGTGACCAACCTGTGCTTTCCTTGCAGCGGTGGTAGGAAGAACCACCATTACTGGGGGCTATGGAGGAATCGGTGGTGGATTTGGAGGCGGAAGTGGATTCGGAGGCGGAAGCGGATATGGAGGAGGAAGTGGATATGGAGGAGGATGTGGAATTGGAGGTGGCATTGGAGGAGGTGGAATGGGAGGAGGAGGCATGGGAGGAGGAGGCATGGTAGGAGCCGGGTACGGAGGCAGCTGTGTCAGCGGAGGTGGCATGGTCAGCGGAGGTGGCATGGTCAGCGGCGGTTACTCCTCTGGAAGCGGAAGAGGCTTTAGCTCTGGCGGCGGCAGCATCGGGGGTGGATCCTCCTCATCTGTCAGGAGAAGCACCACAACTACAACCATCAAAACTTCAGGGGGGAGGTGCTAAGCCTGGGAGTCCTTCTTCCCAGGGCAGAAAATATTTCTTCTGCTGCAGCACAGCCTCTCTCCACCCAGTCCTGGCATCCAGAAAAGAAACAAACTGTGTCCCACGCCACTCAGCCCCCTCCATAGACCCTCTTCTGCCAGCTGCCTGTGCTCCTAGGGGGATTTGTATGGGAAGACACCAGCCTCTTGGACACCGCCACCATGGGTCGGTTTTCAGCAAGCTCCGGAGTCTTGTGCAGACCTAAGCAATGTTGAAAAGTTAGGGAGCTGTGCCAGGAAACACATCCCTGGAGGCTAGCAGTTAGCAGAGGGTGGATGAAGGGAGGAGTGCTCTTCCTCTCGCTGTGCTGTATCTGTTGAGCTGTTGTGACTGCCCTGTGGCAATGTGTATAAAACTCCTTCTCCCCTTCTCTTTCCTGAATCTTCTTCTTCAATGGCCACATTTCCTTGGGTGCTCTAGTTTACTGCATTGCACATCCTGCATTTGCTCACTTTACGAACAGCAGTAGGCCATGCTTTCCCACGTTGAAGTAACAGTCCAACCCAGTCAGAATGGAAGAGGAAGAAACTTCTCTGCAGGTGTCTAGAGATGTCAATACATCCGCTGTATCGAACAAGTAGGCAGATGCATTATTTGGGTAACCCCAGGTGTACATTGCCTGAAACGAGTGGGCAGCAATTCTGCTTGTGTCCTGTCATTTATTAGTTGCACTGGATTCTGCCTGATGTGTGCATGGCTTATTTTTAAGGTAACAGAGCAAAATGCTCTCGGCAAATTCTTCTGTGTTGTGGAATGTGCTTGTATTGTCATTGTCTTCTTACCTTTTCTGCTTATGGTCGGTCCTGTTTTCTAGGGGTATGGCCATTCTCAATAAATTGCAGACAAGTCACCTGATGTTTCTGTATCCTTATTATTGCACAAGGGTTTTTGTCTCTTGGAGGAACCTTGCCAGAAGATGAGGAGCCACTCTTTTCATTAGAGAAATGACATACAATGAGGCTTTTGGCTAGATTCTCCTTTGGTGCAAATCTCTGGTGCTTTATTAAACAAAATAGGTCACATGCCTATTTTACCTTTGCAAGTGTCTGTTAGCTCATGGAGAAGTGGGATGATCTGTATAGATGAGCTGCAGTCACTTGTGTGACCACAGCACAAGCGTCTCCTCACATGACACACTGCTGCAGGAGAATGGGAATCCCAATCTTGTTGCCAGGCCAAATCCTATGACAGGCAAATATTAACTTCACAGAAGAAGAATCTCTCCTGCAGGTGACTGTGATAGGATCCTGCAAGACTGGCCGACATGGATAAAGTAGCTGGAGCAGTTTTTTGAAGCGACTGAGATTCCCCCACAGAAACATGTAGCTGCCTTGTTGAATTTGATGGGAGGAAAAGCATATAGAAGCCAGCAAGCAGAATGTTTAAAGAAATTGTGAGAAGTGTCCAGGTGCACCTGACTCTCAAGCCATGGTTTATTACAGAAAGGTTCAGGTTCCACGAGAGGAATGAAGGTGAATCTATTTCCTTTTTTGTGACTGAGCTAAGGAAATTGTCTGAATATGGCAATTGAAAGGGTGGACTTGAAAGGGCCCTCAGAGAGAGATGTGCACGTGGGCTACTCCATGAAGCTGTACAAAGGAAGCTTTTAATGGAGGAAGAAGACCTCACTTTTAAATGTGCTGTTGAAATTGGAATAGCTATGGACACTGCAGGAAAGGATGGATTGCATGGAGGCATGCCTATGGAAACAGGAATAAACAAGCTATTAAATGTGCCACAGCAGAGCCAGAGCTGGGAGCAGCCTGATGTGTACTGTTGGTGTGCAAAAGGGTCTTGCGCCCCAACTAATGGCTGGTGTAAGGAGCGCAAGTTCAGGAGCTGTAGTAAAACCAGACCTGTCCAGGCAGCGTGACATGCTCAGAGCACTAGGGAGCAGAGGGCGGTAAGGTGTAGAAAAGGGAATAAAGAGGGTTTGGCTTGCAATTACTGTGGAGTTAAGAAATGACAGCCTGGGCTTGTGAGTGCTTGAGCAGGCCCTTTATCCTATTTTAACACATCAGCTGTGTCACACCCTTGATGGACACCTGGAGCCTGCCCTACGTGCCTGCTCTGACTGCTCAGGGGCCAACCCAGCCATCCAGCTGCCATGCCTTGATGTTAAATAAGGTGGGGATGTGGCCCTCCAAGGTCAGTGAGCTCAGGGTACACTTCCGGCCCTACCTCTCCCCAGGCTTAAATTGGCTGTCTTGATTTAGGGTCCTGACCCACTGCATAGTGCCCCTGTCTCCTGGGCATTGACTCAGTGGGCCCCTCAAACCCCAATGCAGAAATTGGCCCCTTGGGCCTGAAACCTTTGTCTGGGCTTCAGTCTTGTGACCTTGGCCCTCTTCCTTTGGCTCTGCCCCTCAGCCCAGGTCCACTGCCCTGAACCATGTGTCCTGGGCTTCATCCCCTGAGTCCTAGTCTCGCCCTTTTCAGCTCTGGGCCCTGGTTTAGCAATCTCATGCTCTGGGCTTGGGTCTTGCACTGTCAGGGGTCCAGGCTTCCCGGTCTCCCCCTGTCAGGCTCTGGGTCCGCTCACACAGTCTTTGGGGCTTCTCACCCTCTGTCCCCTTGGGGTTGGCTCCCGCGCACAGTCCATTTGGTTGCAAGCTTTGACTCTCATCTCACAGCCCAGTCCACCAGCAAAAGTGGCAGTACCTCTCTAGGTGCCCCTTGCACCTCCCGAGCCTCTGCTCACAGCTGCTCCCACTCCAGTTTCAAACATAAAAATGGGTACAAGCAAACCACTGCAAATTAAAGTGCTTCTCCTGCCTGGATCTGTGTCACACCAAGACGATGCCAAGTAAACACATGGCCAAAATAACTTGGCTTCAGTGCCTGGTGCTTGGGGGGCTTCCTTTCAGCCCCCCGTGGGCTGGAGCTTCTTCATGCTGGCAGGTCAAAGCTAGCTCTGGCCTCAGCCATGGTCCTGGCCTTACCAAGCCTGTAGCCACACTTCCCTGGGATGGTCCCTAATGGAGAAGCTGGTTAGGAGTCAGTTAGTGAAAGATAGGCCAAGGGTCTGCAGCCTCTTTCATGCTTTTCATTGAACCAGTGATCACTGCATGGTGTCAGGAGCAGAAAATGAGAAATAGCTTGAAAGAATTTGAAAAAGACGTTGGAAACTGAGAGAAGGTAGAGCAATGCAGACACATGGAAGAACAGAGGACTCTGCAGGTTTAAGTAAAGGGACAGTTAGTTCTGGAAATTTTGCCACCTCCAGCAGCCCTTCTGATGTCCGGCAGTCTAGCAGAGCCCCCCGGAGGGCATTCAAACAAAGGTCTGAGTGGGAGGCGGCAGCTACAAGTCAAGAGGAAGCAGTGCCACCTTCCGTGTCTTGCACCTAATGCTTCTATTGATGTATCCCAAAAGCGCATTCCCCTCTGATGCAGCTCCATCGCACTGCTGGCTCACGTCGAGTTAGTCTGTGATCTACCAAGATTCCCAGATCCTTCTCTGTAGTGCTCCCATCCAGGCATGTCTCACCCGTTTTGCATTTGTATTTTGGATTACTCTTTCTGAGATGCAGCACCTTGCATGTGTCAGCCTGAGCATTATTCGGACAGTGCCAGCACAATTTCTTCATCTATCATGATCCCTCTCAGTCGTGCTCCTGTCCTCCAACATGTTTGCAGCCCTTCCCATTTTCATGTTGCCTGCGGACTGATTCAAGAAGCTCCCAGTGCCAGGTTGCACATGCCAACATTTTTCACTCACCTGAAATCTTTCCCCCCTTTTTTTCTTCCCAACTGAAACTATTCACTGAATATAACTGGAATTCACAAACAGCTGGGTGTTGTTAGCCTGCTTGTCAGGTTGAAGCCACACAATGGTGATGATAAAATCAAAGTGTAGTTGTGTGAGCTTGGCAGGAGATACCAGCATGACTCTGTACCTGTAACAGCTAAGCGTAAGCCCAGTCTGCAGTCAGCCCAGAAGCACTTGCTGATCGAACCATTCCTCTTCCCGCATCATGGAGCTGGGACATGGGACCTAATAGCTGTGTCATGCCCCTCTTGGGTAGCAAACAGGCAAATAGTGCATCTAGTAATATGCAAGGAAGCAAGAGAGAAAGTGCCCCGGTTGACACCCATGCAAAGGTGCTCTGTAGGCTGCTGCACATTTGCATGGAACAAATTGCCAAGAAGGCTAATGGCATCCTCGGCTGCCTTAGTAGGAGCGTTGCCAGCAGATAGGGGGAAGTGATTCTTCCTCTCTATCTGGCATTGGTGAGGCCACATCTGCAGTCATATATCCAGTTCTGAGCCCCTCACTACAGAAAGGATGTGGACAGATTGGAGAGAGTCCAGCCGATGGCAATGAAAATGGTTTGGGGGCTGGGTGCTCATGACTTGTGAGGAGAGGCTGAGGGAACTGGGCTTACTTTGTCTGGAGATGAGAAGATTGAGGTAGGGATTTAATAGCAGCCTTCATCTCCCTGAAGGGGGTTCCAGAGAGGACGGAGCTGGACTGTTCTCAGTGGGGGCAGATGACAGAACAAGAAGCAATGGGCTCCAGTTGCAGCAAGGGCAGTTGAGGTTAAATATAATCTTCTCCCTAGGAGGGTAGCAAAGCACTGGAACAGGTTACCCAAATAGGTTGTGGAATCTCCATCCATGAAGGTTTTTAAAGACCTGGGTACACAAAGTGTTGGCTGGGATGATGTAGTTGGGGATGGTCCTGCTTTGAGCAGGGGCTTGGACTAGATGTGACCTCCTGAGGTCTCTCCAAGCATCTTTTTCTACGATTCTATGGAAGGAAAACCAAGACCAATTTCTTGAAGAGCTGTGCTCCTGCAAGGAGGAGCACATTGGAGATGGCATTAATGCAAGGCTTTAACTGAGGTATGGATGTGAGTGTGCTGTTTATATAGCCTGGGCCAGTTGAGAGGGACGTATGGTTTTGAACTTGAATGTCACTGAGTGCCACAAACCCAACAGGACTTCCCAGTACCTAGGTCAAGAATGAAATTGGGTGCCTGAGCCACATTTTTTAAAGTACTTAAGCCACCTGAAGATACTGATAGATGCCCCTTGGAGTTTTTAGAGGTGCATACATCCATTAGGGGCTTTTGAAAGCATCGCTAGGAGACCTTTGCATCTCTAGGGTCTTAAAGACCTCTAAATGTCTGGCTTCTTGGCTTTGAAACCACCAAAGTTTTAAAATTTCCTACCCTTCCCCATGCAACTTTACTGCAGTTGGTTGACCACCGGGGGAAAATAGTCATTGATCAAGTTATGCAACATTTACACAATACATTCACATGACGGATTTTGGAAATCATAATCAACTAGATAAAATGAAGTTTGCATGTTATTTGATCAGCAGGGATTCAGATTTCTGTCTCATGAGCAGGCTAGCTATTTTGTGGCATTCAACAACTATCCATAATGTCTATTAGTTAGGTAGCACTGAAATCAGGGGGGTGGTAAAGAAAAGTTCTAAACATCTCTTTGGCTAGCTGTCTACTTACCTTCCTATCATCACTCCATACACCTTGTGAGACATGCTGAACAGGGTGCCTGTCCATGGTCATTAACTGGGTCTTGAGAAAACTTTAAAAAGTCTTCTATTCATCAAGACAAGGTTCTTTGGGTAAATCCAATATCTTTTATTAGACCAACTAAAATATTTGGAAAAATTCTTTGCAAGGTTTCAGGTAAAAACACCCTTTGTCAGGCTGTGGAAGTGTCTGAAGTTGGTCTGTGCTCTTCCTGGATGGAATAGAAAAGAAGCCAGAGACCAGTATGCATGGGATACAGCCAACTGGTGAAAATGCATACTGAGGCAGTCAATGGGTGAGAGACGGTGGTGGGAGGGGGGAAGAGCAATGATGACCTGGTGATTAGAATAGCAGTGGTAAATCGTAGAGAGGTTACCTGGGCTGTCAAACATTAGGCAGGTTACAGCATCTCATCAATGTCTTTATTCAGTCCATGATTTTTTGCATCCGGTAGGGTGATGAAGTGATGTTTGTCGGCTTGTATATAAAAGGTGTTTTGTGGATTCCCTTTGAGTGTTAAAACTGAGAGATTGGGGAGAATGCGGTTGTCTTGTGAAAAATCTCAGTTCTAATCCCCAAAGGGAACGTACAAAACATCTTTCACAGATGAACCTACGAACTTCACTTCATCAACCTTCTGGATACAAAAAGTCATGGACTAAATATAGAAATGGGATTTATGACATATTATAACCTGCCTAACATCTGGCACCCCAGGTAACCTCTCTACTCTTTATCAGTTGTATCCTTAGCACAAGGACTACAGTCGGCTTCCCTCCCAAACCCCCAACATCTGTCTCTCACCCATTGACTGCCTCAATTTGCATTTTCACTGACTGCCTTTCTTGCATGAATACTGGCCTCTGGCTTCTTTTCTATTCCATTCAGGAAGAGCACAGGCCAATGCAAACACTTCCTCAGACTGATGAAGGTTGTATGCCCCTGAATGCATGCAAAGAAGAATTATTCCAAATATTTTAGTTGCTGTAATAAAAGATAACAGATTTACCTAAAGAACCTTGTCTGTCTGTCCTTAGAGCAACACAGCTACAACCTATATCTTCTATCCAGCAATACTTTTAAACAAACATCCCACAGCGAGCCAGCCCAAAACTCCCACCCTTCTCTGCTCAATGTTTTTTTTATATCTATCTCTTATCTGTCTTTCCACACCCACCACCATCGCATGAGAGTACTGTTTCTAGTGACTCTTCTCTGCACCATTAGTTTGCTTCAGTCATCAGAACCAAGGGGACTTGCTCTCCATGTTGTCCATGCCATTCCTCCTCCATGCTGTTGTCCCTGCTGTTCGTGACACCCGATAGTCCACATTCCCAGAGTGCAGGGTCCCTCCTGGAAAGGAATTCAATCCATTGGTGAAAAGAGTTCACTGAAGCAAGTGATTTTGGAAAGGTCCAATGCCTCATCCCAGGTGAAGCTATCTATACCTAGAAAATGCAGAGCCTCTTTGAAATGCTATCGGTTCAGTTTCTGGTCTAGATTGAGAAACTGGTTCTCAAAAGCCAAAGGCAATTTTCAGTGAAGAAAGCAGATTTAGGGTGTAATCAGAGGCATATATTGGGAGTGGTGAAAGCCATCCTATAACTTGGCATTTACTAAAGTGTCAGGCTGCCATGGGGCTTTGCAGTGGGAGGTCTAGATCCAGGTCCAGATAAATGCACAGTAAGGAGCTGAGAGAGGAGAAAAAAGAGATTAAGTGCTTTATTGGGAGAAATCCCCTCCCAGTCATCATCAAAGTTTGCAATCCTTCTTAGTCACTGCAAGCTACCATTGGGCAGGTATTGCATTATACACCCACACCAAGCGTAGGAAGACAGTAATCTGACATCCTCCTCAACACCCAGGCAAACCCAGCCCAGGTTCTGGAGCAGATAAAAGGGACGATCTCTAGACCCAGAGTCAGAGGGACTTTCCTCCATCCTCCTTGCACTCAACTACTTGCAGCACAGCTCCAGTGACCCTTCTTCTCTCTATTTGGTTCTTGCCTTGGGAGCATCAGACATGGCTCTGCAGTTACGTACTAAAAGCACTGGAGGCAGCAGAAGCGGCTATAGCTCGTACTCTGTCACGGCTGGTGGCGGTGGAGGGGGGAGCAGAGTCAGGAGCAGCTATAGCTTGCATGGAGGTGGTGGACCGTGTGGCGGATTCAGCAGCAGGAGCTATGGTGGAGGCGGAAGAATTTCCTCTGCGTCTTATGGTGGAGGATTTGGCTGCCGAGGAGGTGGCTTTAGTGGCGGGATGATTGGAGGTGGAGGTGGTGGCTATGGAGGAGGAATGGGTTGCATTGGAGGAGGACTAGGAGGCATGGGAGGAGGCATGGGTGGAGGTATGGGAGGTGGCATGGGTGGAGGCATGGGAGGAGGCATGGGTGGAGGTATGGGAGGTGGCATGGGAGGAGGCATGGGTGGAGGTATGGGAGGAGGAATGGGAGGAGGCATGTGCGGCGGCGGCTTTGGTGGAAGCGGCTTTGGTGGAGGTGGCTTCAGTGGTGGTGGCATGGGACCAGTGATTGGTGGTGGACCTGGCATGGGACCAATGTTTGGTGGTGGACCTATGGGTGGCTTTGGTGGACCTGGGAGAGGTGGTCCTGGGTTCCCAGGAGGCATCCAACCTGTTCAGGTCGATCCCAGTCTCCTGAAGCCAGTCCAAGTGGAGATTGACCCCCAGATCCAGCAAGTGAAGCAAAATGAAAAGGAGCAGATCAAGACCCTCAACAACCAATTTGCCAGCTTCATCGACAAGGTGAGGAGATGGGGCAGTGCTTGCGGGATGGGCACTTTGAGCTGCTTTGTCTGTGTGTACAAGACTTGGCCTTTCCAGGTCCGTGTCAATCAGAAAGGCAGAATGAGAGTGGTTCTTCTGTTAATGTCTGGTCAGGGACTTGGTTGAATACCTCTTCCACAGACTGTCTTGGCTGAATATTTCATCCATGCCCAAGCTATGCTTCTGCTTTAGCTGACGAATGCACTAGTGGGTTAGGTTGAAGCCATCATGTCACCTTCAGTCTCCCTTAGCCAGTCTGACTACTGCATATCTCTCTTCCTGAGCAGAACCGTGGGATGTCTAGTAGGCTCTTAGTAGGGTGAGATATTCAGCTCATGCAAACTTGCCTGCCTCTTTCCCACTAGCGCCAGATCTGCGGTCCCAAGTTTCCCCTGGGTGGTGAACTTTGTTTGAGTGACCCCCAAATGTTAGAGAGAGTTCAAAATGGGGAAAAGAGGGGGAAATATATTTGCACGTGTGTCCAACTCCAAATTCTGGAATAGAGTACAGAATGGGGGGAAAAGAGGGCGCAGGGGAAGTGTGGGGTGGGGGGCGGAAGGGGAGATTCTTGCAAATATGTGTCCATCACCAAATTCTGAAATTTAATAACTGCAAAATTTGCAAACCTTTCTGACTGGGGTGCTGGCCATTTAAAGGTATAGGGAGGCGAGATTTCTTAGAAAAGTGAGGTGAAATTTTTCAGTTTGCTTATTAAATTCCCAGACCGTCATAGTTCAATGCCATAGAGTCATAAAATCATAGAAAATGAGGGTTGAAAGAGACTTTAGGAGTTCACTACTAGTCTAACCCCCTGCTTAAAGCAGGACCAGGCCCAACTAGATCATTTCAGCCAAAGCTTTGTCTACCTGGATCTTACAAACCTCCAGGGATGAAGATGCCACCACCTCTCTGGGTAACCTGTTTCAGTCTTTTACTACTCTCCTAGTGAGAATTTTTTCCTACTATCCAACCTCAACTTCCCTTGCTCCAACTTGAGCCCGGTGCCGCTGAGAACAGCCCAGCTCCGTCCTCTTTGGACTCACCCTCGAATGTCCTTAATGTCATCACATAACTGTGAAGCTCTAATGATATTTTGAAATGACCTTGCTTTTCTGATTCAACAGGATCGTTGCTTGACTGTTTGTGTTCTTCTAGACTTGATAGGGGAATGGCTTATCTCTCTGCCTGTTGGGTTTCAGGTCCGGTTTTTGGAGCAACAAAATAAGGTTCTGTCCACAAAGTGGGAGCTCCTCCAACAGCAAGGACATAGTGGTCCAAGGAAGGACTTCAGTAGCTTGTTTGAAAATTATATGCAAAACTTGAAGAGGCAGCTGGACTCTATCAATAGTCAGAGAGAACAGCTGGAGTCAGAACGGCAGAACATGCAAACCTACGTTGAAGACTACAAGAAAAAGTAAGTGGGAAAGAAACCATTTGCAGACACTCCAGATCCAACCTGCTTGTTATTTCAGGATGTTCTTTCCCAAGTATCAGCTTTTTGATAGCAGCAATAGCCTAAGGAGTTGGAAATGTCTCTGTGGGGAGGGAGATTTCCACATACAGAAAAAACAAATGAATACTCTTCTGCCATGGGAAGTCAATGAGGGTTGATCAGTGAATTTTCACTCTACTGTTCAAGACAAAAAAAAGCCTCATACCAAATGTATGAAATATATATAAATCCCACTTAGACACCTAGGTTGTTCACATTGTACTTGGCTTGTGGACAATTACAAAATAAAGAAAGTTATGTCAGTGTAATAGAGGAAACAATTCAAAGTGATGTACAGATCCAAAAGGCTCAGCCTTTCAGGCTGTTCTTCTTCAACTTACTACTAGCAAGTATTGGTTGGGGATGCCAGTGTGGCCCAAGAGATTTGGACATGTCTTTGTGATCCAAAGGTGTGTGTGTGTGCGCTTGTGTGTTCGGGCACAGAGATATCCTGAGAGAAGAGGCACCTTGCTGCCCATGGGAAATGGGCTACTCATTTTTACCTACAATATGCATGACCTTGTTTGATCTAGAGGCCTCACACCAAATACAGGATGAACACACAGAGGTGAAGCCCTGGTGGAGCAAGGCATGGAGCTGAAGGATGTAAAATTAGACATGAGTGAAATACTGACTTGTAGTTTGGACTTAGATCTCGGTCCTCGACATTGCACTGGACTTACACCCATAATATGATCTCTCTGTCTGTGCACGGGTACATCGGTGTGTGTGAGAATCAGTTTGTTGGTTTCTTACTCAGTAAAAGTCAGACAAGCCGACTCGCCTCTTTACCTTGAACAGGTACGAAGAAGAAATCAACAGGCGCACGACTGCCGAGAATGACTTTGTGGTGCTGAAGAAGGTAAGCGATGCAGCTAATGAAAGGGCACAGGGGACAGGACACACCTAAAAACACCCGCTTTCGGGAGCTGTGGGCTCTCTGTGACTGGGAAACCCAATTAGAAAACAATATAATGTCCACGTGTCTCCCGCTGAAGCACTTGCAGTGTCTAGCACTGAAGGCTCTTGCCGTAAGAACACGGTTTAATGACCTGGAAGCAAGGTTTCTCTCCAGATAACGCAGGCTGCGGCTCTCTGCTGTGCTCAGGGCTGTTCCCAGGAGACTAATGAATTGATCGTTCTTTCAGGACGTGGATAATGCCTACATGGCTAAAGTAGACTTGGAAGCAAAGGTGCAAGCCCTGACTGATCTAATCAACTTCCTGAGATACATATATGAGGAGGTAAGGAGCTCCCCCTTCTCCTGGGCAGCTGGCAATTGAGCTGAATCAGGACCAGCTCTCGCCAGAGCTATTGTGATAAAAACATGGAAGAAAAACTGTACTCTGAAATTCTTGAATCTACAATAGGATATTTTGGGTCTAAAAGTTCAAAACAGTGGGAATTAAGCACAGCAAGCAATAGCAGGCATGAAACACTCGGCAGCGCTGACTCGTGCTGTAATGCTTTGCAGGAGCTGTCTCAGATGCAGACAATAAGTCGCGACTTGTCTGTGGTGGTGTCTATGGATAACAGCAGGAACCTAGATCTGGACAGCATCATTGAGGAAGTCAGGCGTCAATATGAGGACATGGCTCAGAAGAGCAGAGCTGAAGCTGAGGAGTGGTACCAGAGCAGGGTGAGTATACATTAGTGAACGAAGTGGAGAGGCTAAGCATTGCTTGCTGCTGACTGCCAAAGACATAGACAAGGAAACTTCCCCTTTAGCTTATGGTGAGGTGTCCACATAGGCAGTCCTGCTGCCCTCACAGGCGTGCATGCTTCTGCAGGAAATCTGCAGAGGCCCAAGAGATATGGATCCGGGGCATTCATGCACATTCATGCACTTCTTTTCCCCATAAACAATCCACATGCTTTTTCCTGGCTCCCAGCAGGTGAGCAAACTCCATTTATGAATGCTCTAGTGATGTCCATGACAGACCCAGGAACTCATCCTGGCACTGTCAGTCCCAACGTGGGGTAACCCTTGGGAAACCAGTGGGTGCACACTTGAGTAATTGAGACTTGTCTCGATTTGCACTGGCATAACTGAGAGCAGTATGTGTCCCACAGCCTATAAAGCCCATATATTCCTTCAAGTTCAGCCCCTACGTAGCCATGGGACAATACTGGTGAGTACTATTGCCTGTAGCCACAACACACCGACTACCTAGCCACGAAGAAGTTGTTTGCAGGGCCCCGGGCGCTGTGCTGAATAGGTTGTTCTGTATGTGACACTCAGTATGAAGAGATGCAGAACACAGCGGGACGACATGGGGACAACCTGCGCAACACCAAGCAAGAGATCCAGGAGCTGACCAGGGATATCCAGAGGATGCGATCGGAGATTGAGAACATGAAGAAGCAGGTAAGGGCTGTGGGCTCTTCATCCATACTGCGGTGGGACTGGGTATGGGTATGGGGCAGGGCCCAGCGATAGCATTCCCAGGGACTACCTGCAGCAGCAGTTGAGATCTGGCTGGTGCCAGGAGCCTCCAGGCCACACTCCTGGTAAGGAGTGCCTTGCATTGTGCGAGCTCTGAGCAGCTTGGGCATCTTGTTGTCCTGTTTTGATGGGGACCGGTCAGAACGGACACTTGATGGAAAGCTGAGATTTGCCATAATAAAAGTGTGTGTTAGAACAGGTCCACACTGAGTGGAAAATTTTTCCGGATTTGGTTCATTTTTTTTTCTGAACTTCTTACAACCTTTGAACTTCTGCAATGCATTTCCTTTTTCTTCCAAAGATCCTGTGGGGTAAGGCTTTTTCTCAAGATCCAGCCAGCCTTGTTCCACCCTTGTTAACTGCTATGACAGAGGGAAGGTCCCACAGGAAAACTGAGATGTCTCCCTTCTCCTCTTTCAGGTTCAGCAGAAGCAGGGATCCATTGCGGAGGCTGAGAACCGGGGTGAGATGACCCTGAAGGATGCTAGGTCCAAGCTGCAAGAGCTTGAGGCTGCCCTGCAAAAGGACAAGGAGGAGCTGGCTCGCTTGCTGAAGGAATACCAGGAGCTACTGAACATCAAGATCGCCCTGGATATAGAGATTGCCATGTACAGGAAGCTGCTGGAAGGGGAGGAGAGCAGGTGAGTGCCGTACCCAGGTGATCTGGCTGAGGTGGGATGTCCTTACATAGGCAGGATTCTCAGCAGGAGCAGAAAAGTTGTAGTTCCAGTGCATCAAGGAGCAATGAGTTTCATAGTTGGTAGGGTCAGAAGGGACCTGAGCAGATCATCTAGTCCGACCCCCTGCCATGGCAGGAAAGAGTACTGTGGTCAAACGACCCCAGCAAGGTGTTCATCTAACCTCCTCTTAAAGACCCCCAGGGTAGGAGCCAGCACCACTTCTCTTGGAAGTTGGTTCCAGGCCCTAGCCGCCCTGACCGTGAAGTCGCGCCTCCTGATATCTAACCTAAACCTACCCTCTGCCAGCTCGTGACCGTTATTCCTGGTCACTCCTGGCGGTGCTCGAGGGAACAGGGACTCCCCCAGTGCCTGCTGATCCCCCCTGACTAGCTTGTAATAGGCCACTAGATCCCCGCTCAGCCTTCTCTTGTGGAGGCTGAACAGGTTCAGGTCCCGTAGCCTCTCCTCATAGGGCCTGCCCTGCTGCCCCCGATCATGCGAGTGGCCTCCTCTGGACCCTCTCCATGCTGTTGACATCCCTCCTGAAGTGCGGTGCCCAGAACTGGACACAGTACTCCAGCTGCGGCCTGACCAGTGTCGCAAAAAGGGCGGGGATCACCTCCTTGGCCCTGCTCGAGATGCATCTGTGGATGCATGCCAAGGTGTGGTTGGCCTTCCTGACTGCCTCCCCACACTGCCGGCCCACGTTCATCTTGGCATCAGTGATGACGCCCAGATCCTTTTCTGCCTCTGGATTGATCCCAGTTGAACATACGGCCCATTGCCCTTTAGGTTGCACTGTGGAGGGGACAGGTGTAATGAGTGCATGTTTAAAGCAGACACAAGAATGTAGGAGCTGCTATTTACTGAGTCAGACTGGGGTCCATGTTGCCCAGTAAATGGTCCATCTTGCCCAGCGGCAGAGAGTGAATGCTGAAAGGGAGAGTGGATTGGGTCTGACCAGGGTTTTTTCCAATGTGCCTCTCTCACGTGCAGTCTCCAGCATTTAAAGTTTAGGAAGTTCTGATTCTGGGGCTGTGCCCCGAAGTCCCATGCTCAGTAGCTAGCGATGCCCCTATCAGTCCATGCAGTAAACCCAGTGAGAACATTGGAGCTGCTAATAATACCCTCAAAACCATCCAGACTTGCTGCAGTGTGTATGGCCAGTGTTGCTCAGTACCAGCTGAACATTGTTTCTGTGTTCAGGATTGTGCTGGGGGCTGTCTTGTGGTTTCTGGGGGGCATTGAACAGGTTGTTGTGGAAGAAAGCCCTGCATGAATGGTGCTCTTGTGTCCTTGTGACATTTCTCTAGTATATGATCTTAGATGAGCTTGAGATGGAAACCCTTGGGCTGAACTGCTTTTTCTGCTGTTGCACGGCTGTCTCTGTAAAAGAATTCCTCCCTCTGAAGTTCACTGCCCCATGTTAAATGGTGAAGTGCTGATCACTGAGAAAAGGCCTTTGCTTTATTTGTTTGGGTTTTTGGAGAAGAGATTAACTGAGGTAAATGAAATATTTCAATGAGATGGCCTGATTTTATCTCAGTCTGTATTGCATGATACGTGCAACCGTGTGTGTTTTGCCCTTCTCATGATGGCAGTTGAGCTACCTATATTACTGCACTTGCTAAAGGTTTGTAATACAAAAGATATGAATCTACACATTTTAAGTTTAGCGGTTTTTCATTTAAAGAACACAGTGAGCATATCTAGAGGGTTTGTACTCTATTTAAAGGGATAATCTTGGATTTGTGCATATTAAAAGAGTCCTAGCCACCATTGACCTTAATGGCAGCACTGCAACACTGGAGGGACCTTTGTAGAAATATGAATTAGAGGGCGTATTTACACATGCATTTACACGGGCTTAAATTTGCAGCACAGTACGTTACTGCGCAGTAAGCTGAAATATGTTGGTGTCTACACGTGCAGGTGTTAAAGCACATTAACACTGTGTGTGAACTGACTTGGGACTAAAGTTTGATTCCTGCATGATGTAGGTATCAAATATACACTCAAGTCGGTGTAAGTCGCCATATTTACTGCACAGTATGGGCGTTCACATGTAGGCAAACACCTGTA